>NC_143163.1:27570000-28820000 GCF_047325235.1 Durio zibethinus | reverse complement strand
ACTAATATAGATAAGGTCCAAATTTATATATTGGTTGCTCCCACTATTTTAGTCAAATCAATAGCCCTTCACTGTCAATTTAGAAAAATCATATTTTTCAAGTGGGTTAAGATCCCATTTAGTTTACCATAACCTTGAGTTTTGTCTCAATAAGTCATGATAAGTAAATTGGGTAAATAACTTGCTTATTAATCACATCCCATGTGACTCCTATATCAATTGGGTGACAACATCTTATGTAATCACATCTTATGTGATTCGTACAAGCATTGCATCTAACATTATATGGTTAAGTTTTTTGTATCTAGATTATGCCTTTGATCATGATTCTTTAATCATAGGTAACAATCTATAAACTTCTAAGTTGTATAATCTATACTAACAATCATTGCATCTACATGCTTTATTATGCCTTTGATCATGATTCTTCAATCATAGGTAACAATTACTTTGACTTTTACAAAAATAGTCCAATCAACTTAGTGATCAAGTAAGCAAAACTTGAAAACCTGGTGAACAAGTTTCCTATGATTACCAATATTGATTACCAAGTAGATTTTCATCAAAATCTTAGTGAACAAGTTTTTAAAATCTCTTAACATTTACAAATATCAACTACATCAAGAAAATCAATTACCATAATCATGTTAGGGTAATTATGCATCATATACATTATTATACATGCCCAGTTGTCATTGATAGATTTCTAGGCTGAACTTGTCATCAACTCTTGAATGACCAAATTAACACAAAAAATTCTTAAATTTTTACACAATTATCATAAATATGTCTATTTCATATGTTAAAATTTTGTAGCCAAATAATTATCCTTGAGTGAGAAATAATTTTTGCAATATCATTATAGTAGAATTTTTTTTGTTATGGATAGATTGAAAACAAAAAATTCATAGAGCAAGCAAACAATGTTAAAAAATCATAAAATTCATACCCAATCATCCTTAGACATCATACTTTGATATTATAAAAGAATCCAATAAAAAAAATAGAAAAATTAATTTTTTAGCCTCTACATCATAGCAATACATTGCAACCAAAATAATTTTGATATCATGAACAACCAAATAAACTTCTAAGTTGTATAATCTATACTAACAAAGCTCTAATACCACTTGAAGGGAATTAATTATCAATAACAAGAGCTAAAGTAGCAGAATTTAAAAATTTTTAATTTTCTAAAGCCAAGATGAATCAACAAGATCATACAAACATACAATATATACAAACTATATAGGTTTTGACTATAGTGTGTACCGTGTGTGCCAAAAATTTTTTGGTTCAAGTTGATGACCTTCCAAATAGTTTCTCAAGCCAAAAAGCTGTCCAAGTGTTCATCCTCTAATGGTGATCCACATGAATTCTTGTTAAAGAACCTTCTTTAAGATATGGTAGAACACAAACCACACTCTAGCTAGTGAGTTAACTACTGAGTGTTTATAAAACCTCTTGTTTTCTCTTAAGTTTTTACCTTGACTCTCGTAGCTTATTTTGCATTAGGTATGCCTTGTGTTTTCCTTGAGTATTACTTACAAGAGGAGTAGTGGCTTGATGTTCTTTTTATAGAGGGACATTCAACCACATTAGGTTTAATGAAAAGCGTGCATATTTTCATAAATATCCCATGCTTGACCGAATGTGCTAAATAAGAAAAATCTCTTTATTGTTTTATTTCCTCTATCATTTAGTCATACCAAAAACAAATTATGTTTAACTTAATTTGTCCCAATTTTAATCTTTCACAATTATCCTATTATGTGTGACCCATTGGTTCTTTAGCATGTTGGCACTAAACACAAGTATTGTGAACCTTAATATTCGACTATGGATGAAACAAACTTTTTTGACTTCATCACTAATTATTCAATTAGCCAATTTTATGTTTATAGATCATGATTAGTGCTAGCTTCATTGCTTGACCCCCAATTATGAAAGAAAAGTCAATATGGCTTGATAACCTATCCGTGAATAATCTTAGTATATAAATAATATCCTTTCATCACATAGTATATCGGTTTGAACATTGAGTATGGTTTAGTGTCTACTTAATCTTGTTCAACCATTTTAAGTTTTGTCTTTGACATTAATTCACAAATAAGCTTTAAAATAATTTTAAACTCTTATTTCACTTTAGCCAATGATTTCTCAGGCTAATTCAATTAAGAGTTGTTAAGGTACTCTCTTAATCATACAAGGTGATGAACCTCATTTTGATTACTTCATGCATCTTCATATGCCTTATGTTATACCCAACAATACTCGATTGGAGTATTCTTAGTTAGAACCATAAGTAAAGTCAAAGTTAAAATTCATCATATAAGATTATAAGTAATCTCAAGTCAACGGATCACTTATACAACTATCATATGAGAATGTAGTTATAGACACTATATGAACTACCATATATCATTATTATGTCATGTCATATTTAGTGAACTTGTTCTTGTAACAAGTACCCATATGTTAGCTTAAGTTTACCTAAATTTCAACCTATGAGATCGGTTACTTGCTTCATAAGCAATAGCATAACCATGTGCTAGTCTTAATAATTTATGTCAATGTCCTCTTATTGATAAAAGATCGATAAGGAATTATTTTGGAACATATAGCTTTTGTGCAATGATGATCTTATAATTACAATCTCATTGTAATTCCCTTATAAAGGTTTATTTATATTCCAAAGACTTTATCATGTAAGTATTAATAATGAAATACATGTAAATAAGCTCAATGATAAATAAACAAGACCTTTATAAGATATCAAATATCAAAGTATTACACATATGACAATATCTTAGCCAAAAAATGATTTAGCTTGAGGGGAAAATACCAACAGACTATTGTGTTGATTACATTTTTAGTAAAAAATTGAAATATCCTAAAAAATGAAATGTAAGATTTCAATTGGAGTGTAAAAATGACTCATTCAAAGACTATTGTTTATATTCCTACACCTTTGGTGATTTTATAAAATTATACATGCCCTTCTGAAATGATATTTGATGGATCAAATTTTTGCATAGAGATGAAATTGTTAAAACTTGGGAGCTTTGAAAATGTCTTAGGCTATCTTTTATAGGTGATGAAAAAATCATTATTAATAAGTTGACAGAAAATGAACAAAAAAAGTTGGATGAAGCAAGTGAGAAAGGCTCGTGTAGTCGCAACAAGATTTGAAAAAGGAATTGATCGTGATTTTAAGCTTGTTCTTTCCATGACTCTTTTTAACTAAGACATGAGATCCAATGCTTAAAGTAGGAATCGATTTGATCTTCTTGCCTAAAAAACAAACATGCGTGAACCATTTCATGAAGTATGTGTTCAAATAGTATAAAGTCTTCTTAGTTAGCTTTCGGTCTTCCAATCAAAAGGCAATGTTGATGATGTGTAGATTCGTCGCTTATCATCTTTCAGACAATTGGTGATGAAAAGAGTTTAAGCTGGCCTTTATTGTTCAATTAGATTTTTATCATCTTACCAAATTATTAGAAGATTTTTATGATTTTAGAAAAATGATATTCAAGAATAAAATTTGTAAAATCTTACTAAATTGTTGAAATATTTTTATGAGTTTTAAAAATGATCTTTACAAATAAAATCTTATCAAACTATTGAAAGATTTTAAAAATTTCAAAAATAAAATTTTGAAAATAAAATCCAATGAAAATGCCTATTTAATAATGACAATAGTCTTTTTAAATACTCTTAAGGTTAGAAAATATCCTTAAATTGCTATTAAACTATTGGAATAATTTAAGAATAGTTTTCAATATTAAATTCTTCAGGAAGATTTTTTAAAAAAGATGTTTTAGACTTTGGATAACATAAAATCAACTAGTACTATTTTTTGGATAGGCATTGTGAGGATGTTATAATCTTTCCTATACGTAACCATAGTCCTAAACCTAAGCTAGTTTCATAAACTAGAATTAGCTTTTTAGGGGAACCTAAATCAAGTTTAAGATCTCTTTAAAAGGACATAGATTTAGTTAGGTAGTCAATCACACCTAAATAAAAAAGATTGGTGACGATTCTAATCTATCATGGATAACGGTGAAGAGCAATTTGAGAATATTTAGATTGTAAAAATCCAAATCCCTGATATAGTGATAAATGACCTAACTTATAGATAAAGCCATGCTTTCCCCAAACCCATTTGTAGAAATAATCCAAAATTAGGTTGCATATCTTTTATTATGAAATGTATGTAGTGTACTAATTTGTTTTTTTTTTCCTTTTTTATATTGAATGTTAACTTTTTTCTCTTGTCTATTTTTCCTTTTTACATGGACCATGTTAACATCAATAAGCTTACAAATATCGTTGCATTCATGTCATGTGTCTCACTCATTCATACATTATCATTCATGTACTTACACATTCATCATACCATTAAATAATATAGAAGTAATTTACTTTAATTTAGGTAGTTGTTTAAAAGCATGAAAGATCAATTGGAAGCATAGATCCATGCTTTAGAACTCAATCAGAAGAATGTGGACATGACCTTCGAAAGATCAAACTATAACTTACTAGATTAATGACAATGGTCGAAAGTCTTGATAAAATTAAAGCTGCTCATTCACAAGAATCCTTATCAGTTTCAACTTAACTACATATTGAACAACCATTATGTTAGGATAGATTAGTCTTTCTTGAGATCAATGCTTGTTAAGGACACATTCATGTATTTGGTAGCCCAAGTAAGGATCTAGGTTTAAATGAAGTTAAACAATGGATGAACAAAGAACTTCAAAGTCTAAAGTCCAAAACTTGGTTTTCTCTCCTAATAGGTTCACATCCTTCCCATTTTCTCATTTTTCAAACACCATTTCCAATGCCCTAGACAAGACCTTTTGACTCCACACAACCCCACATATTGCTTTGAACTCATATTCTTACCCAACCATAAATGATAGGTTTCAAGATTTTTCTGTTTATCAACTAGCTTTACAACTAAGTTTGCAAAAAAATCCTCAAGTAACTGTACCTAATTCTATCGTAATGTTTGCTTGTGCAAGTCAATATATCACTTAGCCAAAGAACTTAGTTAAAAAGCCAAAAGATAAAACTCACATTGACCCAATCCTTATAACTTATGTTGAGTTGTTCCCACAGGTCATTGAAAATTATCATATCGCATCAGTTTACTTATAACCATGAGAGCCTCTATATCTTAAATGGTATGATATTAATGTTGGTGTGACTATCACTATAGGAATATAGGTCATTTGGTAGAAAGTTTTCATGCTTTCATGCATAAGGTCAAGCGTTTAATCAATGTTGGCTTGCTGAACATTGAAAAGACATGAGAATCAAATAAGAAGGTTTTTATTACAACCAAGTTTAATTACATAAGGGACTTGTTAATTGTTTTCTTTGTTGAAATTTGAGGATGTGAAAATTTTTAATTAATCAATCTGTTGGAAATTTCCAAAATTGTGAAGTTTGCATTTTGCATTAATGTCATTTTATTTTTTTTTATGTTGTTTGAAAATAAACTTTAGCAAATTCATATGGTGAAAATTATTTTGAAAAAAAAATCTCAAAACAATTGAGTCAAGAATGGACAACTTTTGGTAATTTATGCTCTAATTCAATTGAAATTGTTATCACTCCAATGCTTGAATCTTTAAAGCCGTAAGCTTTTACTTGAACATGGTAAGATTTTAAAGTTAATGATTTTCGCTTGGGCTATTAGTAATGAAAGTGATTGATTGTTTTGCAGAATCTCATGAAAACTTATTTGTAAGCTAATACATAATACACTCTCTTAAAAATTTTGAATATTGGCATTTTGCTAAGTGTAAAGCTTTTTCGAACACTTCACTACCCAAATTCTTTCACAAAGCTTAAACACTTTGATCTTTATTTGGAGCAAGATTCATGAAAAGCATTAGGTTCTCCCAATACCCTTGTGTTCTGCAGACTTTTCCTTTAAAATATCCTTATTCCATTGTCATGGGGAAATTCACAAACAAAACCAAATTACATTATCATTTTTCACCATCATAATTTGTGGGCCACTCATTCCTTATTTCATTGGATGGAGGTTGCATGAACAATATATTACATGGGGCTTTCACTTGAGATGATGCATATAAGTTGTAAAAAAAAAAAGAAGAATAAATGAATGATTGTAATATCAAGCATTAGAGATATTTAAATGAGTTTGAAGGCAAAAAAGAAAATTTTTTCTGAAAAGTGTTTTTCATTGAAACCTTTCACATTTGATGTGATAAATGACCATTCTTCATATCCTTTTCACATAAAAGAAAGTTATCTATTTGCTACCTCATTTGAGCTTGTTGAATTCTTTTTCAACTTTACCCAAAAATCACCCTCTACATTTGGAGCAAGTTTAAATGAAAATCTCTATAGAAACACATTAGATTTTATGACAAAGAAAGAATGCTTATATTATGGAGCAAGTTTGAAATAGAATGGACTCCAACAAATTTTGAACTTCTTCATTCAAAAATAAAAATATACGAAAAAAAGAAAAATGAAAATGGAAAAAAAAATGAAAAATAAATTTTTTTTTTTTGAGAAATGCAAAGGGTAAATGTTCTTATGAAAAAAATGATCTTTGGATTGATCACCTTTAAATATATATTTTGGCCCTATTTATCCCTTCATTTAGAACCCCAAGCCTTGGCTTACATTACGTCCTTTGAAAAGTTAATTTTGCTGAAATATGTTAACCTAAGTTGAAGAACATTTTCTTTAGGAAATCATCATCACTTTGCTATTTGAGTTGTTGAATGCATGGTAAAACGATCAATAAAAAAAGAAAGAAAGAATGAATGAATCTCTAGAGTGAAAACTCAGATGGGTAGTCTAAAGCAAGATAGAAATTTTAAAGAAATCATGAATTTTCATGCACAATTATACCAAGGTTAAAGCGAGAAATACTATTTGGAAAACACTTTGAATGAACAAAGAAGAAGTCCAAGAAGATCAACCTCATTTTGATAATATTTTCTAAAATTCAAACTTTTTTTCCCTTTCTTCAAAATTTTTAAACCTTTTATAGATAGTTTTGCATTTGTTAGAATGCTATATATCAAGAACTTAAAAAAGTGTGAAAATGGATTATTTTTTAAAACTAATATGTTTTGTAAAAATTTGACTCTCAAAAGATTGTATTTAAAAGAGAATATGCTTTTCATTTGTAATCCCAAATGAAAAACATTGATATTTCTCTTCCTATCCAATGGCAATGTCTTCATTGATAGCTAAGTTCTTGACGTGCCCAAACCATCTTGTCTAATCGATAAGACCAAGTTGTTATTCACTTTATCCATTTTAGATTGTAATGATCAGTTTATAAGGTATTCAATCATGTGCTTTTAAAAGATAAGGAACTTTATTTTTTTATGGTGGGAAATGATTTATGGGGTAATTTTCTGTTATTATTCGAAGGTTCATTCTAGGTAAGTGTGGAAACTTTCAAATTTGATTGTTGCACATATGAATTTTGATTATATTTTGATCCTTAAACTAAGAGTGACATTTGTAAGGCAAAGAGGATTATTATTTTGATATGCATTATTATTTAAAACATGCATTTTCATAATTTAGTAAGCATTTGCATCATTGTTTATATTTTGCATTAGTATCATTTAGGAAGCATTTGCACTATTGTTTGTACCATATAGTTGCATTATTTAATTATGATTAGTGAATATGTTATGTATTTGCATAAGACATTTCCATTTCATCTTGTTAAGGAATATTTGCATTTTTATTTTAGAGGAAGACATTTGCATTGGCACTAGTGACATAAATGTTTGCTTTTGCATTCTAGGTAGGGTACATTTGCATTCGTATCATTATGGGCCAAGACATTTGTATTTTTTTTCAAACTTTAAGATGAAAAAAAGAGGATTGGTACTGGAGACAAGGAAAACAAGAAATATTTTTTCTAAAAAAGAAAAAAGAAAATGTTGAGGATTTTTCAAAAGATAGGATTTAAGCTTAATTAAACTGGCACTTTATAATTTAAGCTTAGCAAAATTGGCACAAGCAAAGAAAATGTTATGATTTTTAAACTTTATTAGGTAGGTTTTTTTTTTTTTTAAAGATTAGAATGATTTATAAGACCTCCGGGTATGATTCTAAGACCTCATGGCATTACTTCCAAGATAAGTAAGAATGATATATAAGACTTCTAAGCATAATCTTAAAGACTTATAGGCATAATTTGTAAATCCAAAAATTTTACGTAAGTAAACAAAGCCACATACCAAAAAACTCATAAGTTCTACCTAGTCATCGGTGACCTTCCATACAGTAACCATTGTCCCTAACCAACAAACATTCCTTACAACCTTTAGCCAAACTAATTTTATTGCCACTCTCAGTAGTCGAATATTTTTCCTTTTTGCCACCATTATCAATTCCTAAACAACAATGCCTCTGTCAATTTAGCCATCACAACCTAAATCGAAAACAACCCATCACAATCAATAGTCATAGCAATAAGAACGAAAACAAAAAAAAGAGTAGCTTTCTCTCCTTTTTGGGTTTTAGACCTATGGTGTTCTAAGGTGTTTTGGGAGCACAAATTTGGTGAAGAGGTAACCAAGAAAAAATAGGAAAACCATACCTTGAGGAGGCGGCCATTAAAGCAGTAGAAGAAGATATTTTGGATGTTGAATCCATAGCTTTCAAAGCTAGATTTAAGATTTTTAGGACATTTTTTGAAAAATATGAGATCAACTAAAGATTGAAGAGATTAACATGAGCCTTTTAATGTTTCTTTGAGAAATTTTGATACCAATGGATGACAGAGAGCAACGATAAGTGAAAGTGCTTACCACTAATTTTTGGGTTCAAGGCTAGAAATTGGGAAAGTTTGATTTTTTGATTTGCTATCTTAGAATTTTAGATAGAAGAGAGAGAAACTATAAGAAAAAAAGGATCAAGAAAAAATTTTTAAAATGTTTTGATTTGTAGTTTAAATATCATTAGTTGTACAACATCGTTTTAGGAATGGGATCTCCTGAAAAGTTTGTGTGTTGACCTATGTGTTGATTCGACCTGATCGCAACCCGCTTCTGTTACTGAGTTGCCAAGTTGATTCCAAAGTGACTAAGCCGAACCATGTAAGCCATTTGACCATGTCGATATTAGCCTTTAATCAAGTCGTGTAAACATTTGATTGGAGCCTTTAACCATTTTTTTGGTTTTTTTTCTCATTTTAAATTAATTTTAAATTTGTTTGTTTATTTGTATAATAATATTTAAAAAAACTAATTTTATTTGAAAATTAAATTCATGATTCCTACTAAACTATTAGAAGATTTTCATGGGTGTAAAAAATAATTTTCAATATTAAATTCATAAATCATACCAAATAATTAGAGGATTTTCATGGGTTTAAATATATAAATATTGGAAAATTAAATTTATGAATCTTATTAAACTATTGGAGGGTTCTCATTGGTTTAAAAAATAATTTTTAGAAATTAATTCATGAAACCTTACCAAAATATTGAAAAATTTTTTTGGGTGAAAAATAATTTTTGAGAATAAGATTCTTAACATCTTATCAAACTATTAGAATATTTTTGTGAGTTTAAAAAAATAATTTTTGAGAATAAAATTTATAAAATCTTATTAAATTATTGGAAGATTTTATGAGTTTTAAAAATGATATATGAAAATCTTACCAAAATTATTGGAGGATTTTATCAAATTCAAAAATAAATTTTAGAAAATAAAATTTGATAAATATTCTTGAGGTGAAATAATTTTAAATTGTTACCAAACTATTGGAATAATTTAAGAATAATTTTCAATATTAAATGACTTGGAAAGATTTTTTAAATATATTTTTAGACTTTAGATAACATGAAATCAATTGGTACTGTCCTCTGGGTAGTTGTTGTGGGGGTGTTATAACCTTCCCTACATGTAAAAGTATAATTGGACCTAATCTGATTTAGAATACTAGAATCTACTCTTTTAAAAAACCTGAGTTAAGCTTATGACCTGTTTAAAAGGGGATGGATTCAGTTAGATGGTCAATTGCACCTAAACAAAAAAGATTGGTGGTGACTTTATGTCTTATGTCTAGCGGTCAAGTTTTTGGTCTTGTACATTATAACACATTAAATTAGTAATATTGACTATTATTAATTTTACATAGTACTTTACCTTAGTGATAAAATTTTTTCATCCTTTTAATGGAAACTAGATCATCTTTCAAGGTAGTGATCTAATCATTATCTATGATCCAAGATTATCGTAAGATCACTAAGTAATTACAAAAAAAATAATCTAATGACCATGGTTTTTTTAGTGATTACCACATAACAAACATTATTTTATTATGAACATTTGATTTTCCATTGTATTATTGATTTGGCTCTTTGGTGTTGATTTTTTTTAGATAAATGATATATTATTAATTCACAAAAGTAAAGAAGATATGTTACTGTTCAACAATTCAAAAAATGAACTTAAATAACCTGTTATACAATCCTCAAGCAACCTATAAAACTTTGCAACTTTTTCATTAAATTGTTGGTCACCTACAATTATCCCATATTCACAAAAATCATTTATTTCATCATTTGACTCGTTAAATCCGTCATTTAAGATGACAAGTTTTGCAAATGTTAGCTATGAATGTTAAAAGCATCCCACAACACGTCTTCTATGTCATATTATCTAATTGGATCATGTTAGTTTTACAGGACCTTTGAAGTTAAAAGAACTCTAGTTGATAACCTTGAAGTTGTAGATTCTTCATCAAAATACTAATGAATGTACCTTGGGACTACAAATTAAATGTTGCAACACAACTTCACAGATATGCTAATTGATATTAGCACACCTTAAACATTGAATTTGAACGAGTTGTGGCATAATGAGGATGATCAGAACTAAGCCATGGGTCAGAAAAATGAAATGATATAGACTAAGCTGAGATCTAAAACAAGTGGTCGAGATCGAACAGTGAGTCTAAAAAAATAAAATGATTTGGACTGAGCCAAGATCAAAATAGGTGATCGGGATTGAACTACGAGTCAAAAAAATAAAATGATCTAGATTGAGCTGAGATCAAAATAGTGACTAGGATCAAATTACGAGTCAAAAAAATAAAATGATCTGGACTGTGCCAAGATCAAAACAGATGATCGGGATCAAATCTCGAGTCAAAAAAATAAAATGATCTCGATTGAGCAGAGATCAAAAAGAGGTGACTAGGATCAAACCACGAGTTAGAAAAATAAAATAATTTAGACTAAATTGAGATAAAAAATAGATGATTGAGATCAAATCATGAGTCAAAAAAATAAAATAATTTGGACTGAACTGAGATAAAAAATAGGTGACCAAGACCAAATTGTGAGTCAAAAAAATAAAATGATTTGAATTGAGCTGAGATCAAAATAGATGATCGGGATTAAATCTTGAGTCAAAAAAATAAAATGATATGGACTGAGCTGAGATAAAAACATGGTAAGTAATAACAGTAAGGCAAACTAATGCATTTTTTATCTGAGATGCAAAAGTATGAAAGTTTTGATTGTGGTATTAAAGTTTTCTAGACTCTTTCTTTTGCATCCCAATCTTTGCATGCTTCTCGTGAAAGAAATCCAATCTACTTTTCATCAATCAAAATAGACCTTTGCTTTTCCTTTTAAGGGAATTTTTAAAACCATTACTTTTACCACACCTTGAAAGTTTCATTTTTTACCTTCATCTCTTTCCACTTGCCCAAGGTAAATGCACAATCTATCTTGATATTATTCAATTATTAGTCATTATCCCAATTTCAAAATCTAATATGCGAATTATACATTTCTCTTATTCATGGTAAAGCTTTTAAATAGAAATGAAAAGGCAAGGATTGAAAGTGAAACACAACTAGAATAAAATGACCATCACTTATTTGAAAAAGTATATTACAAATGATGGCAATGGGAGAAAATAAAGGCATATAAGGATGGCTATTTAGGGTAATAATGCCCTTAGACAAATAATCGGATAATCATGACAACATATCTTAGATTTTAAAAAAAATTCAATCACATGTTGCATTTAGCGCTTCAAAACGCTTCAAAAATTCACTGATATTGACTTTGATGCACCTTACAAATGATGTCATATGCTCCTTATACAAGTTGCCTCTACAGGTTTTCAACTTAGATAAACTCCCTTTTAGTTCAAGCTGCCCTTTTGGGTTTTCAATTTAAATTTTTTTTTTTTTTTAGTTCAAGCCGACTTTTTAGGTTTTTAACTTGAACTCTTTTTTTTTTAAGCAAAGTATTTTTTCACGACATCAAAATTTATGAGATTAAAAAGGTCATCTCTATCCATTTCTAATAAAATTAAGGCTTCTCTTGAAAAGGCCCTTTTCATAACATACGACTCTTCTCAATTTAAAATCCACTTTTATTTGTCATCTTGTTGACTTGGCAGAATTCTTTTTAACACCAACTCTCCTTCTCGAAATTAATGAGGTCAGACTTTTTTATCATGAGCCCTTATTATCCTTCTTTAGTAAAGTTGGTAGTGGCAAAGCATCGCTAATCTCTTTTCTTCAATGAGGTTTAATTGTTCATAGTGCTTTTGAAGCCATTTGGCTTCTTCTAATCTTGTTTCTTTTAAGACTTTCAAAGATGGGATTTCTACTTTCATTGGTAATACAACCTCTATCTATAAACCAAGAAGAACGGAGTTACCTCGATAGAGGTGCATACTAACATTCGATAAGCATGTAAAGTGAAAGATAATTTCTTATGCCAATTTTATATGTTTCAATCATCCTTTTCAGAATCTTTTTGACATTATTATTTGTAGCTTATATTGTCCCATTCATTTTTGGGGTGGTATGGAGCTGAATTATAGTGCTTAATCTTGAACTGAACACATACTTCTTATACCATCTTACTATTCAAGTTCTTTGCATTATCTGAGATGATCCTTTGTAGGAGTCAATATCTATATATTATTTCTCTCTTGATGAACTTGTAGACTACTAATCAAGTTACATTTGTAAAACAAGTTGCTTCGACCTATTTAATGAAGTAATTAATCATCATAAAAATAAATCTATTCCTATTTGATGCTTTGGGGGTAATGGGACCAATGACATCCATTCCTTACATGGAAAATGGCCAAGGTAGTGCCAAAACATACAATGCAGTAGGTGGAGAATGAATCTTGTCGACATAAATTTGTCATTTATGGTACTTTCGAGCATAATCAATGCAGTCACTTTTTATTGTTAGCTAGTGGTATCTAACTTTCATAATCTATCGTATCTTTATGTGTCCATTTGCATGTGCTTCACATACATCATCATGTACCTCTTTAATAATTCTTCTGGCCTCGAAGGCTTGTACATAGCATAATAGCATATGATCTTTGCTTATATAGAACTTCTCTATTTAAGAAGAATCTTATGGCCAATCTCGTTAGGACTCTTTTGTCATTCTCTATTGCTTGATTCGAGTATTGCTAACTTTTTAGGTATCATAAAATGTCATAATACTAAGGATTTCTATCTCTTTCCTCCTCCATATTGGCATAATGTACTGGTATATATTTAACATATAACTTGATGGGCTATAATTTAGCATTGTTCTTAATTTGTATTATTGCAGCCAAAATAGCCAATGCATCCGCAATTTGATTTTCTTCGAAAGGCAAATGTCAAATTGGATTGTTTCAAATTGCTTGCACATCTTTAAAATGTATTTATGGTATAAGATAAGTTTTAAATCTCTTTTTTTCCATTCACCCTTCAGTTGATAGATAACTAAAGCTGAATCCCTGAACACCTTTAAGACTTTGACATTTTTGTCCAAAGCAACTTACAATCCTATAACACAAGCCTTATATTCAGCCATATTATTGGTGTAACTGAAGTTCAATTTTGCTATAATGGGGTAATAATGCTCTGTTGGAGATATTAAAACTGCCTTAATTTCATGCCCCATGGCATTAGCGGCCCCATCAAAACACATTCTCCATGACTTCCCATCATTGTTATCTTCCTTTAATCCAGATATGGTCATTAATTCTTTATTTGAAAAATTAAGTTTCATGGTCTCATAGCTTTCAGTAGCATGGTCTGCAAGAAATTTGATAATGGCACTCAGAAAGCATTACTTGCCATTTGTGATTCATGCTGATAACGATGGCTTTTTAAAGATGTACTTAATTGGATCGAGTTTAGCCATAAGCCAAGTAGTGTGGTAAGGCATATACTGCCTGAGTCTTTTAGTTGTCTAAGCCAAAGTGCAACACATTTGTTAAGTGATGAATACTTACATTCATATTCCATAAATTTCTTGCTCAAGTAGTAGATAGCCTTTTTCCTTTTACCTGATTCGTCCTACTGTCCTAGTATAAATCTTATTGACTTTTCATGTACCACCATATACAAAATTAATGGTCTTTCCAAAATGGGTGGTATTAATATTTTTTATAAGTATTGCTTTACCTTATCAAAAGCTTCTTGACATTCTTCATTCCATTCACTAGGATTATTCTTTCGGAAGAGTTTAAAAATGGGATCGCATTTGAAGGTAAGTTGAGAGATGAATCGAGAAATGTAGTTTAATCTGCCTAAAAAACTTTAGACTTTCTTTGGTGTTTGGATGGGGATAAGTTCTAAATGGCTTGTATCTTGTCTGGGTTAACTTTGATTCCCTTTTCACTAACCACAAAACCCAGCAATTTCCTTTACTTGGCTTGAAATGTACATTTAGATGGATTTAACTTAAGTTGAAACTTTCTCAATCTCTCAAATAATTTTTTGAGGTTATCTACATGGTCTTCATCTTTTTAAGATTTTGTGATAATGTTATTTACGTATACCTCAACCTTTAATATCATGAAAGAGTGTCACCATAGCCTTTTGATAGGTTGCCTTAACATTTTTTAATCCAAAGGGCATAACCTTATAACAGAAAGTTCCCTATATAGTTACAAAGGTAGTTTTTTCCATGTAGTCTTAAGCGATCTTTGTTTGATTATAGCCAAAAAATCTATCTATAAAAAAGAAAATTGTGTGGCGGGATATATTATCCACCAATGTGACAATATGCAGTAGAGAAAAGTTATCTTTTGGGCTAGCCTTGTTCAAATCATGATAATCTATACCCAAGCAAACACATCTATGAACTCTTAAAGTAGATCCTCTAATCTTTATCTATCATCTATTGGGAGTGAGGTATAGACCTTGACTTTTTTTTTGTTCTCGTCATTGCCTAAATCGATCATTTCAGTAACTTTTTGATGAGGCTCAATAGATTAATTCTTTTGTTCAACTAATCTCATCAACTCTGGAGGCAAAGTGTATTCTTTAGGATCCCCTTCAATGTCAAGTTTGTCAGTGTTAATTGAATTTTCAAAATTAAATCCCTAATTGTTATCATGATTATCATCATATTCATTTGAGGAGATAAAATTGCATGAAATAAGAAGTATTGGCAAAATGTTTTGATAAGAAAGTAGATTGAATAGAAGATATGAATAAAATGCATGCTTATATTTTTTTATTGAAATAATGGATAATAAGAGGCCTATACATAAGAGTCATCTTAATGCTTTTGGGCATAAGTGATTTGGAGTTGTAATTACATTGAAAAAGTATTCAGGACAGCAGACATTTGGATGACACTCTAATTTTTAGTTCAAAATTTAATGTGCATGGATAAACCCATATTTCTTCTTTTTTGAATATTTTAGCTTATCATTTGGATGGATAGTTCAACAAAAGCTTCTTTAACATTTTTCTTAGCCTCTAGGTACATGTATCCCTTAGGACTAAGTTTTTCATACAAATGGGGAACAACTATTGGCATATTTCTTGCCATCATTTTTCCTCTCCTATCATCTTTACTTCATATTCTAGCTCAATTTTCCATTATTGTTCGTAATTTTGGTGGTTCTTTTATCCTTTGCTAATTTTTACCTAGTCCAACTTTAATATTTCAACCTTTATTAA
Organism: Durio zibethinus; assembly: GCF_047325235.1. Classification (NCBI taxonomy): domain Eukaryota; kingdom Viridiplantae; phylum Streptophyta; class Magnoliopsida; order Malvales; family Malvaceae; genus Durio; species Durio zibethinus. The sequence continues at coordinate 28,804,009 of NC_143163.1, read as the reverse complement.
TCATCTGATTGATCTTAATCCTACTGAACTTAAAACCTCTACCCATGGCATTAACAAGTTTGAAAGATCGTTAAGAGCATTCTAGTGACTCCTCTGTAGCTCTAAGTAAGGAGCATTCATGGCTGAGTCACTAACAAGTCCTTTTCTTTGGCCACAATCACCAGTTGATCTTTTATGTTGAATTTAACCTTTTGATGTAAAGAAAAGGGGATAGCACTTGCCATGTGAATCCATGGCCTTCTCAACAAACAACTATAGTATGGATAAATACCATAACCTAAAATTTTATGTTAAAGACACAAGGTCCTATTTGCATAGACAATTCAATATCTCTCAACATTTCATACCTAATTCCATCAAACGCTTGTACCACCATATGACTATTTTTGATACGGGACATATCAATAGGTAGCTTTGCCAAAATAGACATGGGCATAACATTAATTGCCAAACTATTATCAATAAGGACTTTAGCTATAATGTGACTTTTACATTTGATAGTGATATAGAAAGCTTTTGTTTTTCCTCTACCTTCGAGTGAAATCTCATCGTTACTAAAGGCTATATAATATGGTACCACCAAATTCCCTGCTAGATGATTCACATATTCCACTGATACGTTATGCATCACATAAGCCTGATTTAACACTTTTAACAAGGCATTGCGATGGGGTTATGAATTTAACAGTAGTGACAACAAAGAGATCCTAGCTGGCATCTTGTTCAATTATTCCACTACAAAGTACTCATTATGCTTCACTAATTTTAAGAATTCACAAGCTTTTTTTTTGAGCACATATTTTAGGATATCTTTTCCTAAAATCGATTTCAGTCCAATTTTTTTTCGCAACTATCTCATTCCTCGCTTTTTCTAACACTTCTGGAGTATAACATCTTTCACTTTTAGTCATGCCATCTATACCAATAATATTGGCAGCAGTAGACTTAGGCTTGATTTCTTATTATCCTTGGACCATTATCTCACAATCATATTTCCATAGCACGGGCTTTTCATTCTTGTAAGGGAATGGACTTGGGACTTTGAAAGTCACTGGCCTACGAATAAACTTATCCATAATCGATCTTGGCTTCTCCTCATAATGTATGATAATTGGCTTTGGCACCCATTTATTAGTAATAGCTACTTCAACACCTTTGGAGGCTTCTGTTTCTTTATATAATTCGATTTGGTAGGAATTTATTAGCCTCTGTACCTTATCACGAAATTATTTGCACATTTCAATTAAATGCCCTAAAACTCCACTGTGATACTTGCATCTCTGATTCGGGACACATTTCCCATGATAGGTATATGTGTCCACTGGTTGTATCATCTCAGCCTCATATAAAACTCATGCAGCTAATTGAATGGCATTTTGATCTTTTTCACTCTTCTTTTTATTTCCCTTTTATCTTCATTCAAAGCATTAATTGCATGATTAGGCAACAGATTACCACTGATATTAGGTGTTATTTTTCCATCAGTTTCAAAATTTATCAACCCCTCTTTTATTAGACTTTATAACTTGTACTTTAAAGAGGTGCAATCTTTGATGGAATGGCCAGTAACCCCAGAACGATAGTCACAATGAGTAGGGAGATTGTACCACTTAGGGTAAAGAGGTTTAGGTACTTTTGATGGGATAGGAGCAATCAAGTGATTTTTATAGAGTTCTTGGTATAATTCTGTATAACTCATAGGAATAAGATCGAATATGGATTTTTTCAGTTATTTTGTGGCTCTCATGTACCACTCGTTAGGTTGATTGGATAAATAGAGGGTTTTATTGTAGTTGACGTGTTTGGATTGTAAACAGGTGGTCTAAAGGTGGGTTGATAAATAGATGGATAGGAAGGCCATGGAGTTAGTTGATAAGGAAAAACTGAAGCATGATGTACGGTAGGATAATATGGGGTTAATCAATTGAGGTTAGTTTCTATATTGCTGTCTTTTGTAACTTACAACTTGGGTCTCACTTTCTTTCTTTTTAGGCATCCTCTTAGCAACAGAGGACTCCGACCCCTCAAGTTTGCCATTTTTTATGACATTTTTGATGATCTCTCCTTAAATGACCATGTCAGTAAAATTTTTAATCGCATTCCTAATAATTTTTTTATAGTAAGACGACTTTAGAGTACTTACAAATAGCACTATTATTTTTTTCTCTATCAATGATGGTTGTACTTGAGTAGTTATATCATGCCACCTTTGGGTATACTCTTTAAAAGACTCAGTTGCTTTCTTCTCCATACGTTGCAATAAAAGGTGATCAGGAGCCATATCTATAATATGGCGATATTGATTGATGAAGGATCGAGTCAAATCCTTTCAAGATCATATACAGGCCTTGTCCAACTAAAAGTACCATCTCACACAAACCCAATTAAACTATCCTAAAACATGTACATTAGTAGTTTCTCATTACTAGTGTGTGTTGCCATCTTATAATAATACATTGTGACATGTGTGATAGGGCATTTAGTATAATTGTACTTTTTAAACTCCAAAACTTTGAACTTTGGGGGGATTACTACATATAGTACTAGACAAAGTCTTGTGGCATCCATAGAACCATAAAAATTGATGCCTTTTATGGCTCATAATCTCTTTTCAATCATATTCATCATATGATTAGTTTTAAGGTGCTCCAAGGATTTAGCCATCTTTAATTTTTCCTTTGCTTTGTTCGGATCAGGGACTTGGGTCGACTCAATTGCCTTATTTATGAAAATGGGATTAATGTAACTTTGGACATTTCCTTGATTAGGTGTATAAGGCATTCACGGATAATTGTAGCTTGGCATTGCTAGTTGTTATGGCAAGAAGCTTTAAGTGAATTGGGTCTAATGTGGACCATAACCTAGAGAATATAGTGGCTTGGTGACTTCATGCGAAACATCTTGGTTCATTGCTTTTCCCTTGTTTATCTTATTCAAAGCCTCCAGGATCTTGCTCAATTACCCCTTGATATCTTTTTGAGCCTTTTTTTACTTTTTAACGTGGCTCGCATTATCTTGCTTCATTTTTCTATATTAAGCCTAGGTGTTATATGGATGTTGAGCTATATTTGAACCTTACATACCACAATCTAAAATTAGTGATCATTTTATGAGCTAACATGACTAAAAAATGATTATAAATGAATGTAGTGCAATGCATGGGTAAGAAAAATATTTGCTTTTATTAAAAACTTTAACAAAAGTGAGCATTCATTTATTCTTCAAAAGTCTATTTTACATTAAGTCTAGTACTCTCCACTTGTAAAAACACTTGATTTGTTCATATTGATCTTTAGCCTCCTTAATGAAATTTAACAGCCATTGCCCATTCTCTCCTACTGGTGTGACTAGAATTCTTAATATCTCTACCTCTTTCACCATTTCTCCTGCCTTAATTACCACCTTGCTTATTTGGGTTGCAAGATGTTCTATGTATCTTTGCCTTCCCAGCCCTTCTTTTTTGCCAAACCATACTTAGTATGATAACTCCCTATGCTTCTCCGTGAGTGCCATGATATGATTCCCATGCTCACTCAATTTCTATTTTAGTGTCTAGATATGCCTTCCAAGCATCTTATTTTCTTGTTGAGCTCTCATATAATCATCCTTCATTTGGGAACATTTTCTTTTCAATTTTTCATTATCATAAGTTAAATTAGCGATATTTATTTCTTTAGCCTTCACTTGTATGTGCAATCTTTTATGTTCTTGTCGTAACTCCATCAATTCCATGAGGGCATCATCACGCTCTCTAATAACCCTTTGAGTCTTGTTTTCAACCTCTAATCTTTTGTGTCACCAATGAAGTTTAGCCAAATCCTTGATTATCGTATCACATTTTTTAGAAATCTCCCAGACTTGGACTTCTAGCTTTTTTGCTTTAACTTTCCATTGCCTCTCTCTTTTTGAAGCTTTAGAATTTCTTGTTTCAATTTCTTTTTCTCAACTTTAGATTCCTTCATTGTAAGTTCCAGCTTCGAAGTTGTTTTGTCCAACTCCTAATTCACTTTCTAGATATGATTTGTGAATGCAACCTCCTTGCCCCTCTTGGCTCTCCATACCAAATATCCCTGAGTGATTTTATCAGTGAATGATCCATAGCTCACTCTCTTGGGCTTCTTCTAGGCCTTGATTATACTATCAAATTTTTAAAATGTTTTAGGTTCCCTACACAAATGGTCAAATTGGTTGAGCCTGTGTGTAATAGGGATAAATTGTTCAGCTCCATACTGTTTATTTACCATTAGTGATACATAACTTTTGACCTTTATAAACCTAAAAGTGGAACCCCTGTCTCATCTTCACATTGATACAATATAGATTCTTGACTTATCCTCATCTCCACATTGATACAATATAGGTTCCTGACATCCATTGGACTAGCCATTTCACTTGACAAGCCATGAGCCTTTGCAATAAATATTCCCATTCTTTCTTGATCTTTACTTTTGGCCATTCACTATCGTAAAACTCCCTAATAGGATTTTGATTACAAAAATAGAGTTTGGAAAAAGTACTCTTCTTACATTCGAAATGGTTCTTAATCCATAGATACAATAATGGCATGCACCCCAAAAAATGTACTTTATCATTTTGTTTGCAAAAGCTTAATGATCTTATGGTTTTTGCCAAAATTGCTAATAAAAGATTACATCCTCTTTCAATCTGCTCAAATAGATCAATCACCTCTATCTTAAGACTTTGGGGAATATTACCATCCCATATATTGCTAAAGCAAACACATTTATTCTTTGGTCCTCATTAAGATATTTAATAATGAAATCTTAGAGAAACTCCCATGGAATACCTTTATGCCCTTTTTTTTCCTAAACATGTGAATTTATGAGCTCTTTTCCTACCTTTAAAATATAAGCCAACTTTTTGTAATACCTTAGCTTTTGTTTCTTCACATATATTTTTTTTGGATATTAGAGATGCATACCTACTAGAATCGAATACTTTTCTATAGTTGACAACAAATCAACTTCATTAATAATGAAACAATGATATGAGGGGTCCTAAAATTGTACCATTGCCTTAATAATGAGTTTTCAACTTTCATTAACAAGTGATGTGCAACATGCCCAAACTGGTGACAAAAAGCTTATTGCCTGAAAGAAATGATGTTATTCCATATGTCTAATAGGTCTTTTAAGTCATTTTGTTGAAGGAGCAATTGAACTTCCTTTGGTAAAGTAGAGACATAAGCAGGTGGTAAACAATCATTTTCTTCTCATAGCCTTCTTTTTTACTCTATCTGTACATCTGTGGGCAAATCACATTTGAAGAATATGGATGAGGCGCAAACTTGACATTCTTTGGGTTCTATGAAAGCTTTTGTCAAAAATATCTTTAGGACAGGAATATTATGCAATCTGTATGTGTGTTTATGAATACGCACAAAAAGAAAAACAAACAAGAAAATCGATTAGTCATTCGATAAAATAAAGAATAAACATAATAAAGCAAGTAAAATAACAACATGACTCTAAATTTTAGATTAACTTTAAAAGGTAAAGTGACATGGCTCTACCTATGGTTAAGCTCTTAAGGTTTACTATATGTAGCTTAGATTATTTTTAAAAGGTTTCCAATTTGTTCTTTATATCATTGTCCATCATAGACTAGTAAGGCACCAAAATGTTTGCCCATTATAAGTTACAAGCAAAAAAGGTTCAATTTAAGTGAAAGTATTTCGCTAGCCCATGTAGAGACATGAAATCTCATGAAGGCATAGGTACTTTACTTCTTCCTAAGGCATAAAACTCGGGTGTAGAGCTCATGTTATGTATATGTAAATGAATGACATATATATGTAAAATGAATAAATAAATAACTAAATAAAATATAAGCAAGGAAAAAAAATCCTCAAATTTATTAGGCTAGGCATTGATAATAAGAAATCATTTACTGGTCTAACTCTCAATATCCCCAATAGAGTTGTCAAATTGTCATAACGTACAGATTTGTGGACCTACCACTAGATATGGATTAAATGAGTTGCTATCAATCTTTTTTATCTAGGTGTGATGGACCACCTGATCAAATCTGTCCTATTTAAAAAGGAATTTCAAGATTGACTTAGGTATCTTTAAATAGTAGATTTTAATCCATGAAACTAGATTTCAGATTCAAAAGTGCAGTTAAGCATGAGGAATGTTATAGCACCCTCATAGCACTCATCCAAAGGATGGTACCAGTTTAATTTTAAATGATCCAAGCCTTAACCATATTTATGATTTACCAAAATATTTAATATTGAAAATGAATCTTAAAATTACTCCAATAGTTTGGTAGTAATTTAAGATAATTCATTAACCTCATGAGTATTTATGGAGATTAGTGTCCTACCCTGAAGAGGCTCTATTGTTGGATTCATTTAAATTTTAGGTAAAGAAAGAATTAGTAAAATCTTTCAATAGTTTAGTAAGATTTACTTTGATGCAGATTTCCCAACAGTTTGGTGAGATTTCTTTGTAATTTTATTTTTTAAAAAATATATTAAATCTTTTAATAGTTTGGTAGGATTTAATTTGATGCAGATCTCTCAATAGTTTGATGAGATTTCCTTGAAATTTTTTTTATAAAAAATTTACTAAATCTTCCAATAGTTTAGTAAGATTTAAGATGCAAATCCTCCAATAGTTTGGCAGAATAAAAAAACAAAATATTTTAATAAAATTTGTTTTGCTATCAATTTATGAAATTCTCTAATAGTTTGATAGAATTCATAAAAAAATTAAATTCAAGAAACAACCTCCAATAGTTTGGTAAGATTCATGAATTCATTTTTTAAAAATATTTTTTTTTATTTTTTTTAAAAATAAAATTTACGAAAGTATTTAAAATAAATCACTTAATTTAAAAACAAGTAGAATAAATTAAAAATTCTAAAAAAATAAAACAAGTAAAATAAAATAAAAAATATATATAAAAATAAAATAAATAAAAATGTAATTGAAAAATAAAAAAAAAGAAAAAAGAAAATTCTACAATCGGGTTGGGTCCAACACACAGGTCGTGCACAGGTCAGTGGGTCAACGTGTGGATCCTAAGCCTTTAGAATGGTATTGTTTGGAGCTAATATAAAAGCCAAGCTTTTCGGTTTTTCCTTAGAAACCTCTAGCCCTCTCTCTCTGTCTCTAGGCTTTTTTTTACTTTGCCTTCTCTCTAGAACACCTAGAATAAGTCATCGAAAATTCAGTTTGACCATCGATTTCTGAAAAACTAGCCAAAATTTAGTAGAAAACTTCAAACTTCACTAAAAAATTCAATCGAAAAATTTAAATCTTTAACCCAAAACCTAGATTTTTTTAGAATTTTCTAGACTTTTTCAGAAATCCCTTAAAATTTTTCATAAAACTCCCATTTTTCAGATTTTTCAAAGATTCCAAACAAAGTTGTTTTTCACCAAACTCAGAAACCCAAATGTTAACTAACCTTAAACAAAATTGGCCAAACAGTATCAACCCAGAACCTAGACTCTCCTCTCTTTTTCTTGTCTATTTCTATGTGATTTTTGCACTCAATTTATAACCCATTCTAGTAGAAAATTTAGGGCTTAAATTGATTTAGTTTAGGTTTGAATCCTGGAATTGAATTCTATCCGATTTAACTGATAGTCTTAAGCTTTAAATCCTTTCGATTTGGTTCCTGGTTTTATGCAAATTTATTGCTTGATTTCGGGGAATTGATATGATTCCCTCTCCCTTCAATTTCCTTATTTATTAGAACAAATTAAGAAAAAAGAATAATAATAATAATAATAATAATAAAAAGTTGACCACAGATACGAATGTGTGTATCCATAAATATTTTATTAGTAATATTATTTTTATTTTTATTATATTTATCTATATGTTTATATTTTTAAAATTGTATTTATCATTGTTGTTCTTTATTTATTCATGTATTATTTTACATGTTGATTATCTTCATTTATATTTATCCATTCTATTTATCTTTTTTTTTTTGTACTTCTATTTGATTATTTAAAAAAAAAAAAAACAAACAAAAAAAAAAAAGTTGGAAGTTTCACAATCAAGCTTGGTGATAATTGTTATAAAAAAAAGTATTGTGATTGCGCATCAATCTTTAGCTTTTTGAACTAAATTGAAAGTGATCTAAAACTCTTTTAGTTTTCATGGTGGAAATCGGTGAGAGTAAAAATTAGACAGAAATTAGTGAGAAGAAATACACACATAAAACGTAAAAATTCGAGAGCCAATTCTTTGGCAATGAAGCTTAATTTTAGTGAGCACTCTGGTTCTTAGATTTAAGGGATTTTAAGAGCAGTCTTTGGGAAAAATTCATGGTTAAACAAACCTAGGAAATCAAAATTTGTTAAGAGGAAATTGTTGAAATTTTTTTGCAATTTTTTTTTCTAGAAATCTTTTGAAAATTCTAGTTTTATGGTTGAATTTTTCAACAAAATTCAAGTTTTCCAACAAGATTTCAACATGTTCTTCAATTTTTTTCAACTTTTTGATGCATTTTTTAGCTTCAGGTTACATACCCAGATCTTGTTGGGACTTCGATGAACTTTTGATAAGATTTTATAGAATCCGATAATCGATTTTTGCTTCTAGAGAGAGAAGCTGAAAAGAGGGGAGAGAGAGAGTTAAAGTAGTTTTAAAATGAAAAGAACATAATTTGATCTCATATACCAGGTGGTAAATGGCATCATTTTAGGTTTTTTTAACTTGTCAAGATCCATGTGTTTTACCATTTACCAATTTGACCTATTTTGTGACTCGACTTGCAACCAATATATAGTAGCCCTCACCCAAGTTGAGTTGAGCAGCAATCCAAGTCATGATCCAAGCCGTGTTCATTGTTTTTTATTCCTTCATTCGAGTCATTTCTAATCCAAAGCCTAGCTGAATAGTTTTGGTAAATTTTTTTCCTTTTTTTTCTATTTATTTAATTACTTAATTTAAAATTTATTTACTCATTTCATAAAAATAATTTTATATTTTGCTAAAAAATATTTTAAAAAAATAAAATTCATGAATCTAACCAAACTATTAGAGGATTTTCATGGGTTAAAAATTATTTCAAAATTATGAATTCTACTAAACTATTGGAGAATCTTATAATAAAATTTTATGAAAATAAATTGTTTTTTTATCCTACCAAACTATTCAAGGATTTAAATATCAAATTAAGTCTTCTCAAACTATTGGAGGACTTAACGGATTTTTTTAGCAAAAATAAATTTCAATCCTACCAAACTATTAGAGATTTAAATCTCGAGTTAAATCTTACCAAACGATAAGAAGATTAATGACTTTTCATAAAATTTTGTAAATAAATTTTCAAATAAAAATCCCACTAAATTATTGGGCAATATGCATCTGAATAAAATCGTACCAAATTACTTAAGGATTTTATTGATTGTTTTGTAATAATTAATCTTCTGAAAAAACATATTAATAAATCTGATAATGCAGTCTCTTTAGAATAGGATACTAGTTTTTATGAATACTTTTGAGATGAGAGAATTATCTTAAATTGATACCAAACTATTAGAGTAATTTTAAGATCAATTTCAAATAATTAAATTATTTGGTAAATTACAAACATGTTTTAATGCTTGGATAATACTAAATCAAATTGGTCCTATCTTTTGGATGGGTGTAGTGAGGGTGTTATAATTTTTTTTCATGCATAACCATACTTTTGGACTTAATTCTAAAACACAAATGAGAACTTATTCTTTAGGAACCCTTAGTCAAGCTTAGGACTTCCTCAAAGGAACATATTCACCTAAGTAACCAATTGCTCCTAAACAAAAAAAGATTGGTAGCGACTCCTAAAGTTGTGTCTAGTGATAGATTCACGAACTTATATGTTATGGCATTTTGGTGACTTCACTAGAGGATGTCGAGAGTTAGGCCAGTAAATTAATTTGTGTTATTTGAGCCTAATGTTTTCCTTAAAAAGAATTTTTATTCTTGATTTATTTTTTAAGCTTTTAATATTCTATAATTCACTTGTATATGTATAACATGAGTGCTATACGTGAGCTCAATCCCTTAGGAAGCAGTAAAGTATATATGCTTTTGTGAGATTTCTTGTCTTTGCTTGGGCTAGCAAAATACTCTCACCTAGATTGAATATTTTCGCTTGTAGCTTATGATGGGTAAGGATTGGGATGCCTTACTAGTCTGTGATGGATAATAATGTGTGGAACAATTTAAGAACCTTTAGAGTTAACTCAAACCACATATAGTCAACTTTATGAGCCTAACCTATAAGTATAGTCATGTTTCCTTTACCTTTTAGAATTGACCCAAAGTTTAAGTTTATATTATTGTATTTTACTTGTTATATATATGTGTGTGTGTGTGTGTGTATGTGTGTGTGTGCTAATAAACTTATTTTTTTAATATTATGATAACTAACCAATTTCTTTGCTTATTTTTCTTTTTGCATATTCATAAAACATGCATAAAGATTGTATAACATACATGGCCTAAAGCTATTTTCAACGAAAACTTTCTTGGAACCTACTAAACATCTAGTCTGATTGTGTGTAAAATGGACTTCTATGGAATAATGAAAGCTCTTTTTCATTGAAATTTATAAAAAAAAGGGAAAATATTATCTCTCATGCATTGCATCTATTCATAATTAGTTTTTTTTTATCATATTAGTTCATGAATAAGTCCACTAATCTTAAAATTATGGTACATAAGGTTTAAAGAGAGCTCGATCATCTAAAAACCTCACTCAATCAATTCACCATCGTTATAATACCCCAGCCTAAGCCAAAAGAATGGAGCAAGAAATTGTGAGTCATTTTGAGAAAATAGAAAAAGCTCAAAAGAAGTTGAAAAGGGAACTGAATAAGATACTGGATATGTTAAACAAGATGAATTAGGGCAAAGTTGTAGAAAAAGATTCACCTAGCTTACAAGAACATCCATCACAAGATGTTGCGAATCCTTTGCTCCTTCTCAGGTATAACCCATACTAGGCCTAATCTTCTTAATGGGTTTACTCACAACATTTCACATTTTCTAGAGGGTATACTAATTTTGGAATGCCAACCGCATTTGCTCAGAGGCAATTTCAAAGCTACACCAATCTTGTCTTTATGAAAAATACAGTAGAATCAGTACAAGTTCTTAATTTAAATGATCCAAAAGATAAGGAAAAGCTAAAGTTAAAGGTTGTAGAAGCCTTAGAAAACTCTAACTCTGAGCAAAAGATGAATTTGCTAGAAGAGAGATTACGAGCAATAGAAGAAATAGACTTTTACAACTCCATGGATGTAGTTGGACTTTTCTTGGTTCCTAATGTAATTATCCCACCAAAATTCAAAGTCTTGGAGTTCGAGAAAGATGATGGCACTACGTCTATAATGACTTATGTCACTATTTATTGTTGAAAAATAGTACCTTATACTAGTGATGAGAAGTTGTTAATGCACCTATTTCAAGATAATCTTATTAGTTTTATTGCTAGATGATACGTCTAGTTGGATAAGACTCATATTACTTCGTGAAAGGAATTGGCAAGGGCATTCATTACCAAGTATCGACATATCATAGACTTTGAGGGACATGGCTACTCATAATCTTTCTTTGCAAATCATGGAGAAGAAAGTAACATAATATTTTAAAAAATAAGCCCAGAGGTGAAGAAACATAGCTATTTAGGTCCAACCACCTTTTACTAAAAAGAAAACCATTGTCGTGTTTGTCATTATCTTAAAAACTCCTTATTATGAAAAAAATGATTGAAAATGTCACCAAGAACTTTGCTAACATGGTAATCTCTAGTGAAATAATAGAAAATGCCATAAACAATGGCAAGCTAGATGGAAAAGAGTTGGCCAACATGAATAAAAATGAAATACCAGAGAAGAAAGAGAATAAAGCTCAAGTTACTAGCTATAAGGGGCATTAATTTGGAAAATTTTCTCCATATCTTTAATTGATATACCAAGCATATTACCTTGTTACAAATAATGTAGCTTCTATTCCTTACCCTCACCAACTAGTCCAATAACTAATTCATTCACCTGCTTTTCAACCATCATTCCAGCCACTAACTCATACATATAGGCCCACCATACCTATTGCAGGGTTAGCCCTAAAACTTAACAATTAGACTAGTAATTTGAAGAGACCATAAAAAAATAAAGAGAAAATGTCTTTTGATCACATTCCCATGACATACATAGATTTGTTATCACATCTAGTGAAAAATCATTTATTAGCCCTTGTTCCTGTTGAGTCAGTGAAACCTTCTTACCCAAAAAGGTATGATGCTAATGCTCAATATGACTACCATTATAGGATCATAGGTCACTCAATAGAGAATTATATTGCCCTAAAACATAAGGTACAAGGTCTCATCAATGCTGGTTTGATAAAATTTAATAATAAAAGAGGGTTGGGTGTCATTGAAAATACTTTACCTAAAAATACAGGGGGTATAATTCTGAGGAGGTCTTTTATATGTTTATCTTGTATTATCTTGCATTTTAATGAAATGACAAGTGCATTTCATTACATATTCTGCATTTTATCCTTATTTTTATATATTCTTTCATATTTCACTCACTCTTATATTTCAAGTAATGAATGTTTAAACAATTGTGCAATAATTTAGGATTCAATCTCGAAAATGTCATTCATATTGATGATATTGATGACTTGAACCCCAATCTATTGGGTGAATTAAAGTTGACATGCCTTCCATATCCAATAAAAGACATAAATAGAGCCATTTTAAATAATATGGTCATTTATATCAACAAGCTTGCTTTCATTCAATATAGATTCTTCAAAGAAAGTATTCACATTTGAAATGAGAAATAACTATTTTTTTACCTATTGCATAAAAAGTAAAACAATCCATTTGCTACTCTTGTTGAGCTTATTATGATATTCTTAGAAGAAACCCACCAAGGATCAACCTTTACATTAGGGGGCAAAGTTTAGAAAGAAGAAATCTATTTGCAAAAGAAAAAAAATTCAAGTCATAAATATTTGTTGGGGCAAACAAAAAAGAAAAGAACTTGTTTATGTTGAATCTTTTTTTGAAAAAAAGAGAGATTGAAAGATGAAAAATGAAAAGGAAAAAAATGAAAAAATAAAGAGGAGAATGTGAAGGCATTTGATAAAGAATGGGACAAAATATCAAGGTACTTTAAATGATGAGAGATGATATTTTGGTTATACCCTTTCAACCACATATTTTGAGCTTAGTTGATCCTTTTTTTTAACCCTTCACCATGGCTTAAGTTACATGCCTTAAAAGTCAATTTTGATCAAACATGAATGCTTAAATTGAAGAATTATATATTGAACTAAGGCATGCTTATGACCTTGTTATATTTTGGGACCGATATGGAAGTCAATGGGAATGTATATGGTGAATGAAGCAAAAAAAAAAGTGAAAAATGAAAAATGATGAAAAAAGATTAAATATGAAAAAAAATAAAAATGAAAAAAAAAGGGAAAATGAAAACTTAAATCATAAATCTAAAAGGACGATTTAAGTGAAAGAAGATATATTGGTTGAAAACATGGAAAGAAGCCTGAAATAAGAAAACTAAGAGCATTTACGAATCCAATGAGATAAGGGGCAAAGATTGAACAGATCAAATGTGGCAATAAAATGAGTTTTTGAGAAAAAATTCTAGATTGATGTAAAAAATTATCCAAATATGTTTTTTTTGGATGTTGAAATCCTATCCAAGCACGTATCCTAGCAACATGCTTTGATGTTGTCCATCTGACTATTATCCTTTACTAGACTTGTTCTTGTATCAAATATCTCTTTTCTTCAAATGACCTTGTTTTTCACCATTTTTGCTTTCTTTATAAAGAACTGCAAAAATATGTATTGAATTGCATTTCTCACAAAATTGGAATGATGAGAAATAAATGGTAAAGTACATAAAAAAATCCTTATATTACTTTAAAAAGAAAATCGATAATGACAGGGACAAAATGCTGATAATATGATGAAAGAAATTTATGAAAATCCTTAAAACTTTCAAAAGAAGGAAGAAGTATTTCGAAAAAAAGTTTAGATTTGGTGAAAAGACATTTAGTCCATAGAGTGTTTGATAAAAGTTATGGAGATAACCAATTTTAAAGATGGAAAAAAGAGTCTTGAAAACTTTTTTAACACAATTATGGATGCATTCATTACATTTCACGCATTGCCTTTATGACATTCATTGCACACATTACAAAGAAGAAGTTTTTACTTTGAATTTTGAAATTGAAATTAGCAAAAGGTTGAAAAATTTTCAAATAAAGGAATTTTGAACTTGTAAATCCTCGATTGAGGAAAATTTTTAATCTTTGACCTTGGTTAGTTCTAGTCATCTTTATTTCAGCTTAGGCTCAAATCAAGTCATTTTTGACATTGGCTTAATTTGGTCACCTTCATTTTTTACTTTGGCTCGATTCGATCACTTTCATTTTTGACGTTGGCTTAGTCTAGCCACTTTTATTTTTGATGTTGGCTCAATCTTGTTATCTTCAAGTCAACTTAGGCTTAGATCAAGTCATTTTTTACTTTGGCTTTGTCCAATCACCTTTATTTTTTACCTTGACTCAGTCCAGTCACCTTTAACTTTTAACCTTGGTTTAGCTTGATCACCTTTATTTTTAACCTTGGATCAATTCGATCACCTTTTTTTTCTGTTTTTATCTTGTTTCAATTTAATCATTTAAAATTTTGACTTTAGCTAAGACCAAGTCATATCATTTTCAACTTTGGCTAAGACCAAGTAATGTCATTTTCTAACTTCAGGTAATACCAAATCATATTTTTTAACTACGGCTGAATCCAAATCACACTTTTTCCAATTGTTGGCTAAGTCTAAGTCATCATTTTTTGACTTTTGACTTCATCCAAGTCATTTTTAACTTCGACATAATGGGTGTCTTTGTCTTTGCATAATTCTTATTTTATAGAAAATGCATAAAAAAGGGCAACTGTAGACACCCTTTTAGTTCGGGGCTCAAATCGGTTGGGCTTAGACTCAATTTGAGCTCAATTGTTGAATTTTGGTTATATATTTTTATTATTAATATTATTTTTATAATATTATTTTTATTTTTATTATATTTATTTATATATTTTTAAATTTTATTTATCAATGTTATTCTTTATTTATTATTATTTTACTTGTTGATTATCTTCATTTATATTTGTCCATTCTATTTATCTTGTTTTTTTTTCGTACATTTATATGTTTATTTACAAAAAAAGCAAAGAGACAAAAAAAGAAAAAAGAAAAGCTAGAAGTTTGAAATTAGCCTTGTTGATAATTGTTATAAGAAAAGTATGAGATTAAGCGTTAATCCTTAACTTTTTGAACTGAATTGAAAGTGATATGAAACTCTTTTAGTTTTGCCTTATAAATAGATTGATATTGATAGTGGAAAAACACATAGAAATTAGACAAAAATCGGTGAGAAGAAATACACTGACAAAAGGCAAAAATTTGATAGCCAATTCTTTAGTAGTGGGGCTTAATTTTAGTAAGTACTTTGGTTCTTAGAATTGAAGGATTTTAAGAGTGATCTTTAGGAAAATTTATGGTTAAATAGATATGGGAAATTAAAATTTGTCAAGGGGAATTGTTGAAATTTTTTTGCCAATTTTTTTTTTTAGAATTCTAGTTTTTCAATTGAATTTTTTTGGCAAGATTAAAGTTTTCTGGTGAGATTCCAGCAAATTTTCCAGCTTTTGATAACTTTTCGATGTGTTTTCCTAGTTTAGGCGACATACCCAGATCTCAGTGGAACTTCGACGAACTTTGTAGAATCGACATCGATCTTTGCTTCTAGAGAGAGAAGTTGAATAAAGGAGAGAGAGAGAGAGAGAGAGACTTGAAGTAGTTTTAAAAGGAAAAGAGCAGAATTTGGTCTTATATACTAGGTGGAAAACAATGTTGTTTTAGGGTTTTTTAACTTGCCAAGATCTGTGTGTTTTATTATTTACCGACTCGATCCGTTTTGTGACCCTATTTGTAACTCATCTATAGCAGCCCTCACGCAAGTCGAGTCGCAATCCAAGTCGTGTCTATTGTTTTCTATTCCTTCATCTCACTCGTTTCTAAGCTAAAGCTAAGTTGACCAACTTTTGGTAATCTTTTTCCTTTGTTCTATTTATTTATTTTATCAACATCTTATTTACTTGTTACATAAAAATAAAATTTTATTTTGCTAAAAATATTTTTAAGAAATAAAATCTATGAATCCTACCAAATTATTAGTGGATTTTCATGGGTTAAAAATTATTTCAAAATTATGAATTCTACCAAATTATTGGAGAATCTCATAATAAGATTTTATGAAAGTAAATTATTTTTTATCCTACCAAACTATTGGAAGATTTTAATATCGAATTAAGTCTTACCAAACTATTAGAGAACTTAATAAATTTTTTTTGAAAAAACAAATTTTCAATCTTATCAAATTTGAAGGATTTAAATCTTGAGTTAAATCTTACCAACCTATTAAGAGATTTAACGACTTTTCATAAAATTTCGTAAATAAATTTTCAAATAAAATTTTCACCAAACTCTTGGGGGATATGCATTAAAATAAACTTAGACGCAACTATGGAGGATTTTATTGATTGTTTTCTAATAATTAATTTTTAAAAATATATATTAATGAATCCGACGATGGAACCTCCTCAGAGTGGGACACTAGTCTCCATAAATACTTCAGTAAGAAAATTATCTTAAATTGCTGCCAAACTATTGGAGTAATTTTAAGATCGATTTTCAATATTTAAATTATTTGGTAAATTACAAACATGTTTTAAGGTTTGGATAATACGAAATTAAATCGGTACGATCCTTTGAATGGGCATTATGAAGGTGTAATAACCTTTTTTACATTTAACTGTACTCTGACTTAGTTTTGAAACATATATCAAAATCTATTATTTAAAAACCCTTAGTCAAGCTTAGGACTTCGTCAAATGAATATATTCATCTAGCTCACCAATTGCACTTAAACAAAAAAAAATTGTTGATAGCAACTCCTCTCCTTATGTCTAGCGATAAGTACACAAACTTATACGTTATGACAATTATACGAAAACAAACTCTAACAAATATAATTAGACTAAATGTTACACTAAAAATAATAAAAATTTAGGTTTCCTAACAAGTTACATGGATTAATTAAGAAACCTCAACCAAGTCTTATAAAAGCAACTTAACATTTAAGTAATAACATGTAAAGCAACACAAGTTTAACTAACAAAAGCATTTTTCCAGTCATAACTAGGGGTGTAAATGATATATTAATACTCGCAAGCTAGTCGGATTTGACTCAAATAAAACTCGAATTTGACTCGATTATTATTGAGTCAAACTCGAGCTCGAGTAACTCAACTTATTGATTGAGTCGAATTCGAGCATTTTTATATTCGACTTAGGTAGTTCGCGAGCCTAATCAAGCTTTTATATTTTAATATATTTTAATTATTTTAATTGATAAAATATCTCGAACTCGAATTCGAGCTCGAGTAAAAATAATCGAGCTTTTATCGAATATAAGAATTGAACTTATTTTTATATGTTAATCAAGCTTAATCGAATTAACTCAAGTAGCTCAATTGTTATTTTGAATCAAACTCGAGCTAAAAAAAAAAACTCGATCGAGTTTAAACCAAGTTTCAAGCCTCGAATTTGAAATTGAACTTAAATTTAAGTTTAATATTGTATCAGTTCAAACTCGATCGATTACACTTCTAGTCACAACCATACATGGATTAAAGCAAAGGAATCAATATAGTGGAGACAAAGACCAATTTGCAAAGCCATTATAGGCAAATGAAAACCTCGAGTATCTACAAATTAGAAAATGATATATATAAGTCAAATTGTCACTTACAACTCAAGAAAACGATATATCTAATGCTTCTCCCAAAATGTTATATGCAAGACAGATGGAGAAAATCATCTCAGTTGGGAGCCTATACGAAATATTATTTGTCCGAGACTAAAGTGTCCATGGAATCTGCTAACTATTTACTATGAAGTCGTTAATTTCTTTCACTTTGTACTTAATGTTTCTATCTTAAAGCTTGAAAAGATTCCAATTTTTTAGCATGGTAGTAAATAGCATTAAAGACGGTACATGTTGGTATCCTAACTACACCAACAGCGAA
Organism: Durio zibethinus; assembly: GCF_047325235.1. Taxonomy (NCBI): domain Eukaryota; kingdom Viridiplantae; phylum Streptophyta; class Magnoliopsida; order Malvales; family Malvaceae; genus Durio; species Durio zibethinus. Next base: position 28,785,841 of record NC_143163.1, on the reverse strand, counting down.
TACATCAAGGTATTTCGGCCTTTATAGTTGACTTTCAACAGGTTCTAACCAATATGTAGCGAATATTTAAATATTTTATAGGGCTCGTAAATTGTAATAACCCCTTCGAGATAAAGGCAGATTGTCAAGACCATATTGTACAATATGAATCTAGCTGCAGGTACCCTTGTTAATATCTTATTTTGTTCAAAACAATTTAGACTATATTTACAAGACAGCCTTTTTTTCGAGTCTCTACATGGAGAATTGATTGTCCTTACGTTTCTAATTTAGTATCTACTATACGGTCCAAATCAGTTTTATATTCAATCTAAATATATATATCAAAGCATTATGAAAGCAGCAATGAGACAAATTACAGCAAAAGAAAATTAAAAAAAATTAAAACATATTTTAAATGAGATAAAAAAAATTACAAATAAAAAACAGAACCTAACAAAAATGGAAATACTTTAGAAATTCAAAGCACCAGTGGGCACCGGCACAATGGACGAAAATAAAATGGCCACTGACGAGTTAACCTTAATCTCAGTTGAAAGAGAGTATTACTAAAAATTAGTATTAAAAAAATGAGAAAAAAATTTAAAATAAACAATAAAAAAAAGAAAGAAGAAAACATATTATGTTATCCAAAACGGTGAAGAAGGATAGGCCTAGCCGATAAAGGAAAGGAAATGGAAGATGAAGGAAAGGGGAGATGCGTTGGCTAGCGGAAGAAGGACAGGCCTAATCTACGGTCTCAGGTTTAATTATTCTTCATTTGAAGAGATTTCCTGGTCAAATTAATTTTATATCTATTGTTAATTTTTAAGTTACAATTAAAATTTTATTAAAAAAATTTTGTCTCCTCTACTATTATGTGAAATTTCTAAAACTTTTTCTCTATCTTAAAAGTATTGAAAGAGCCCGTTCGTTCATTTAAAGAGATTCGGTCATTTGATTTATTAAGTATTTTATGAAAAAGCTAGAATTCTTACTTTTATTTTCTTGAACATAAATGTCAATAATTGATATTGATGTTTTTATCTAAAATTTCCATCATTCTAGATAATTTAGAATAATAGCTTATCATCTAAAATTTTTTAAAAAAATTAATAATTCTTGATTTCTTAAAATTTCATCATTTTATGATTTTCGTTCCTTTCTAAAAATTCCTAAAGTTTTTATTATTATTATTTGATTTTTTGTTATTCATTTCGAAATAAGTGGCAATTATTTTTAGTTAAAATTTTCACCTTTATGGAGAATTTAAAAGAAAATTCTCACCTATACATTTTTCAAAAATCAATCATTTTGTATTTTTTAAAATTTTATCATCAATAACTATCATTTGTTTCCAAAATTTTTTTATTTTTATTTATTATTCTTCATTTGAAAATGCCATAACATATAAGTTTAAAAATTTGACCACTAGACATAAAAATATGAGTTACCACCAACTTTCTTTTTTGTTTAAGGTTTGATTAATCACTTAAGTGAATCTATTCTTTTAAATATATCATAAGTTTAACTAATGGTCCCTAAAAAGAATAAGTTCTAACATACTTATCAAAGTTAGGTTTGAAAGTTCAGTTATGTGTGGGCAAGGTTCTAATATCTCTACAACACTCATCCTAAATTGGTACTAATTAATTTTAAATTATCTTAAAATCGTTTTGATTAAATAGCCTTTTATTCTTAATTAAATTTTAATATTCTAATATTGGAAAGAATATTATGTTTTCCCCACCATTTGTAGAGTTTTAAAAAAAAATTTTCATCTCAAGAGTATTTAAAATATCCATTTATTCACTTGAAGAGACTTTTTCGTCGAATTAATTTTGTATTTTATTGTTAATCTTTAATTTCTAATTAAATTTTTATTGGAAAATTTTGAGATCTTCTTCATCATTCTATGGATATTCCTAAAAAATTTCCTCACTTTATTCAAATAACCCATTGCTCACTTGAAAGGCTTTGTTGTCATATTAAATATGTTATGAAAAATATTTAATTATAAAATTTTTATTTTTAATCACTTTAAAATAAATGTCAATTGATGTTGAAGTTTTTTATCTAAATTTTCCACCTTCATAGAGAGTTTAGGATAAGAGCTTCTCATCTAAAAATTTCCTCAAAAACCAATCATTCTTGATTTCTAAATAATTTTTTTTTTTAAAATTCACCTAGAAATTTTTGAGAAATAAATTATTCTTCACTTTTTAGAGTTTCATCATTGGAATAATTTTATTTATTTTTAATAATTTAAAGTTTTTAATTGCTTTTTATATTTATTATTATTATTTATTTAAAAATAAATAAAATTATTTTATTAAAATTTTCAACTAAACTTTTCACCATTTTAGAGAGTTTTAAAAAACATTTCACCTAAAAATTATTAAAAAAAAATGCTTTACAAATTTATGTTACTATCATATTTATTTTTTTATTGTTAAGTAAATAAAATATTTTCTTAATTTAGAAATTTACTTACAGACACACACAAAAAAATAAATAAACGAATAAAGTAAAACTATATAAAAAACTGAAAAGAACAAAAACAAAACTAGATACTTACAAATGGTTGGGTCTAATTTAAGTTAACACGTAGAGCTTGGTAGTGGAAATCTAGATCAGAATGATTGTGCTAATAAAGATTGAAAAAAATATGCTTGAGAAGCTTATTCAGCCAAGTCAATTAATTTCGAATCAAATTATTTAAAATTGAATTAATTGAATTATGTTATTTTATTTTTGTTAATTGAACAGAATTTTTTAATTTCAAAAATTAAACTAACTATCAAAATTAATTTGGTCAGTTCTATTAATTTTTTGATTAACCAAATAAAAAATATATTAAGTTAAATTATTTTTTAAAATTCTTAGTTTCCTATATTTAAAACAATTGAAATAAAATAATCCAATAAAAATATTCAAATACCAAAGTATTAAGTTAAAAACTTTAACAACTTGAAATAAAATGAATAATTTTATATATTTTTAGTTTCATATATAGGTTTCATTATATTTCGGTTAAAATTTCAATCAATTGAGAATCAAAATTTTTTTAAAAATCTTTTTTGATAACTGATCAAAATTAATTCGATGACCAATTGATTAATCGAATTAAATCAATTTGGTCAATTAGTTCGATTAAAACCAAACTTTGAACATGTCTATGTATGATTAGATTTATAAACATCCTATTTTGTCTAAGGTATTTCGAGTCACTTTTGGCCCATTAACTTGTAATTCATTTTTGGACCATTAAGAACGATATAGGTCTTTAATTGGGTTTTGGGAGTGTAATTTAAATTATGGGTCTGATTGGTTAATTGGTTTCAAGTGAGTAGTTGAATTTGATTTGGACCAAAGGGCTTGATTTTTTTTTCTTTTATCTTATTTTTATTCTTATTTTAGTTGTTATTTACGATTTCTTAGAATATATAGTGTTTTTTATTATTTTTGAAAGGTTAACAAAAAGAGTTTGGATAATAGCGAAGATAGACTATGATTTTGAAATTTTGGATTTAGATAAAACACTTTTGAAGATAAAACAGTTATTGATTGAAAAAAAATTTCAAAATTTATTAAAGATAAATCCCATGTTAATATAATCCCTTATCACAATTAATCTAATCCCTTATCACAATTGGGATTGAACTCCCTACATAAACACATGAATTACCAGTTCAAGGGAAAAACAAATCTAGTAGTCATATTGAGATCCAAAATTTTCAGATAACCTGATTTCCAACAACAATTGATCAATGGTTCACACACCATCTTCTCATTCTTTTAGCATCGATATCACCCAATCACCAGTTGTTGATTATTTCTTGATTTGTTGATAGCCAATCAAGAACTATTTCCTAGTTTGCTAGTATTTATATTCCTAGTCATTATTTACTTTTATGTCTAGACAATCATGTCTTGATTTTATGGATTTTTCTATAAATGTTGGTTTGTTTATATATTTGAGGATTATCTCTCAATAAAAGTCAAAGAACATTATTTTTATATTTCTGCTTAGATAGTATCAAAGTGGTCACCAATTGAATAAGAGCTAACTATTATATGGTAGGAGCCACCTTTAAAATCCTAACGTCTGATGTGATCTAGGTTTTGTAGATTTATGTATACTTTGTATTGGGTTTGACAAGGATGTTAAGCTTTAATAGAGGAGATTATGATGCCTTCAATCCCATATTGGAAGAATGTGAAGACATGATATGATATATATGTAGAAATCTAAACTCAAACATGTGAGGCGCCTTTTGTGAGACAAAATCATTAAACTTTTAGGTCAAAGCGAATAATACCTCATAGGTTTGGTACAAATCTCCATAAATAGTATCAAATTAAGGTTTGAACTTGTTATTTTTTCTTTTTTAATGGCCAAAATAGCCATAACTAATATTTCGCTCAAAAGTGGATTTGAGGTGACTTTTGAACCAACTACTGCTCTTACTCCAAAATGCATAATTACACAAAAAGGTAACTATTTTTCTACTTTTGGTGCAAAATCAGATTTTAAGAAATTTGGATTATAGATTCTAGGGCATCCAACTATATGATTGAATGCTATGAATTTTTTTTAATATATAATCCATGTCCTAGAAACCTTATGATTCGTATTACTGATGGATCACTATCTCTATTACTAGAAAAGAAAACATTAAAGCCTAATATGACATTATTTTCAGTTTGTAGGTTCCCAATTTAGCAAGTAATTTAGTGTCTATTAGTAAATTGACAAAAGACTTAAATTCTGTGGCTAAGTTCTATCATTCATATTGTGCGTTTTAGGATTTACTTTCAGGAATGATAATTGGCAATGCTAAGGAGCATGAAGTCTTGTACTATCTTGAGGATCTTTAATAAGTTAATAAATAAACTTTGGCTCTAATTGGTGAATCTATTTTTGTTTCTAATGAAATTATGTTATGGCATAATAAATTAAGACATCACAGTTTTTCATATCTAAAAACTCTTTTTTTTTTCTATTTTTAAGAATAAAGATATACATTCATTTCATTGTGAAACCTGTCAACTACCAAACATGCTCATGTTTCTTATCCTAGTCATCCATATATATTTTCTAAACATTTTTCTTTAGTTCATAGTTATATTTGGGGACCTTCATGGAAAAATTTAATTGAGAAGAGAGAAACTATGATGGAGGTAATTCAGTGAATGAATGGGCTAGTTATTTTTTCAAGAAGTGTTCACCCTTTTGAAGCTTCAAAATATCAGGCCTTGTTACCACAAGAGTTTGAAAAGATTCAATGGTATATATTGAACAATTGTGATGAAATTGAACCATATTTAGAGTAAGTCTATTGTCTTCAATATCTAATTATTCAAGTAAGCTAAACTTTTAGTTCAATAAGCTAACTTTCATTTCAATTATTTTTATTGTCTTATCGAAAACATAAAATAGAGCTTGAAATGTAAAATAGCTTATCTATTGAAGAAAGACATAAAGAACAATTTTTCTTATGGTTTAAAAGACATGTAAGTAAATTATATTTACTGAATAACAATACACATTGTAAAATACTTTTAATAATATTTATGTTGACTTGTGTTCCTTAAATGATAGGTTACATGGTTGCAAAATCAAAGTTCTGAAGAAATTTTTAATGAATTACTTTTATTAGCTTATAGTCCTAGTAGACATGTTTGAAAGTATACAAGTTGCATTATTAATGGGGTGAGGTATCACATGAAATAGTGTGATTTCCATTTGAAAAGTCAGAATAATGGTGTGATGGTTGAAGGCAATCATAAAGATGAGCAAATTGACTTTTATGGTGTTCTTACTGATATAATTCAATTAGATTACATAAAAGATTGTCAAGTTGTTTTGTTTAGGTGTGAGTGGTTTGACCTTGATAGAAAAAGAAAAAAAATTCATAAAGATGGTCATTTAGTAAGTATCACTATAATAAATGTTGGTATGAGAATGACCTATTTATTTTATCAATTCAAGCAAAGTAAGTGTTTTACTTGGATGATAACAAGTTTAGGTAAAGATTGGAGAGTAGTGCAAAAGTTTCATCATTGACACTTGTATGATGTTCCAAAGCTGTAGTATGATGAAGTTGGTGAAATGTTTGATGTGAAAAAAGATCAAATAGATCAAGAGAATGAAATGTTTAATAGTGATAGAACCATACAAATTGATGAAAATGAAAGACCACTAGATAGGGCTGACATTGCTCTTAATGTCATTGAGTCTAATTTGATGGAAAAAATAAATGAAATACTTAATGATGTGTCCATGGAAAAACCTAATCAAGATGGTGAAGAAGGGCTTGAAGAGTGAAAAAGAGGAATTTGATTATGATGAATATGATAGTAATATAGATCCTATGTTGTAACTATATATGTTATTTCTTATATTATGATAAGTACTACATTGATATGGTTTTTTTTTTCTAACATTAATAGTTGTTCTATATATTACTTGTTATTTTATCTAGATAACTATTTTTTAAATCATGTTTGCCAACTTTGTTTATATCTTTGGCGTATGACTATTATTGTTACAACTAATTTAAGGTAATTGGCATATTAATTATTATGTTCTATTTCCTTTTAATATTATTATACTACAGATAAATGATTGTTTGTACTTTTTTTGTCTATACTTTAGGATGACACCAAGAAAAAGAGGTAGGAAAAGGATTATTAGACAACAAGTTCAGTCAACTAATGCAATAGCTATGCAATGTCCTTTATTGGAACCACTACATCAAGTTCGATTAGCCAATGACTTACTGGAATCACCAAAACAAGTCCAATCAGCTCATGAGTTAATGAAATCACCACAAAAAGCTAATCAAGAATCACCCATTGAAAATTCTAGTATGAAATCATTTCTTTCAATGTATATGCATTTTTGGTTTGCTAAATGCATAAAGAATGCTATATGCGTCAAGGGGTTTTGCTAAATAATATGATTTTTAATGAATGTATTTTGTACTATTTCTTGAAATAGCATAGTGTTAGTTGTAAATTTGATTACCTTGTAGACAAGAAAGCCATTCCAAAGAAAACAACCTTAATAGCTGGCTTGTAAGTTATGGGCAAGTAGTTAAATGTATGTTATGGGTGCTTGTAATTTTTTTGAGGTTCTGTATTGGTTCATGATGGCTATTTTAAACTTTAGGTTAGGGTCATAGCTTGCAAAGCTGTGTTGTTTCATGATAGGGTTGTGGATTGTATTAGTTTTTTAAAAAATAAAAGCTTCAATTTACCATGCTAGTTTAATGTATTGATTTTGTAGATGTAGTTTCTATACCATCTAAAAAGGTACAGGCTTAACTCAAGGGAAAGGACTAGAAAAACTCATCAAAGGGAAAAACAAGCTAGTAATAGACATACCACCAACTAAGGGTAGACCTATTTGTGAAGTTCAATAAGCTAAATTATCTTATAAAATTGAAGTCCTGATCCCAACAAAATGGAAAGCTATGAAGGATACAAACAAGTTGCATATCTTTAAGAGACTTAATGTAAGTATAAAATATTATTACAAAGCTTATTATTGGTTAGTTTTGAATTTATGTTATTTAAATATATCAATTAATTCATTTTTTGTTTTAGACAAAGTATTAGATTAAATTGGATGATGACTATGTTAAAATCTGTCTTGTCAATTTTATCTAATTATCAAGAAATCAACAATACAAGCTCCACTTGCACTTTAAAAAGTTTCCAAATGCTAAAGTGGCACGCCAAAACAACCCTTCAAAGTATAACTTGACTTAAGAAAATTAGGAAGAGCTTCATAATTTGTTTAGTGATCCTGAATACCAGGTTATTTTCTTATTCACATTTATGTTTAATTAACATATGGTAATCTATTTTTTCTTATTATTTTCTTAAGTTTTCATGCATTGATACTAGATTAGCAATTATGTTTAACTATTTAAGGCAATTATATAATAATTATTAATTCTGCTCAAATATTAAACATTAATACATTGATATTATTTCATTCTTTTTGAAATGAAGAGGAGGTGTGATACAAATGCAAGAGTTAGAAAAATGCCAAGTTAACACATGACCAAGGATCGAGGACCTTTGTGGCTAGTCGCTATTTTATGGTAAATGTTTAAGTTACAAAAATTGTTCAACAGCATTATTTTCTATTTGAATAATTTTTTGGTCACAAACATTTTTATTTTATGTATGATTTTGTAGTGCAAGAATGATGAAAAACTTAATATGATGAAATTTTTTAAGGAGACTCACTACTCAGAGAATAAAATATGGTCAACAACTAAAGCTCAAGCAGCCTATATAAGAAATTTCAAATTAAGAGTTATAATTTTATTGTTGTAGTATGGTTCTTTGAGTTAACCAAGATTTCAATTAAAGGCTAGGGCAAAATGGTGGAGTTACAATCAGTTTTTACTGAAGAAGAAACAAAACCTAAACTTGTTAATGCTATAGTGGATGAAGTGCTTTGTATTATGTCGGAATATATTAAAGGACTTGGATACGGGCCTAAACCTAATACTAAAACTTCATCTGTAAGTGCTGCAAACTTAGAAGAAAGTCTTAAAAAGACACAAGAAGAACTTCAGCACTATAAGTCAACTTTTGGGTTTTTTCAAGCTCAAATTAAAGCTATGACAAATGCTTTAGCAGCTGCTGGCATCCGAGTGGCCATCCCCTAATTTCCAAGTATATATTTGATTCTTTTGTGGTTGTGATGTTGCAATTATTATATATCTAGACTTTCTTTAATACCTAATTCAAAAGTGAGAATTTGTACCTTTTTTATCACTCGATTTTTAAAAATCATTTGATTTTTTTTTATTTGCTAAGTCTTTATGAAGTTTACTTTTCAATTTCAAAGTTACAAAAACTCCCACAATCCAACTACCCCTACTAACAAGTTACAACTATATTTGTAAAAGGAAAGCTTTATCTCCAAATTCTCTATCAAAGGGCCCTTGCCCGATTCTTGTGATTCTTGATTTGATGTGGTTGTTTATGCTGTGTCTGTGTATTTCTACTTTATTTGTTTGCATGTTTATATCTTAGTTTAAGTCATTATTACAACTTCTACCTTTCTGTCTTGATTTGGATGATAAAATGTCATTCCTATGATGCAAGATATATCAAAGCATGATAATGACCTAGGCTCCTTGAAAGTAGGTGCAATTATAATTTTTTCATGATTTATCCGAATTGATTTAAAAATAGGCTTGAGGTAATGGTGATTATTTGTTTAAACATGAACTATGCATCTTTTGTCTAGTTCCTATGATTAGTATCAATATTGCAAATTGAGAAGTTTACTTGTTAACTTCTTAACAAGACCTATTCTTTAATATAGGGTAGGGTCTCATTTAAAAATTTCATATGCATAAAATTGATTAGTTTGCTTTTTATATTAGTTTTGATCTTATTGTGTGTATTGTGATTTGTTTTGATATTTGCTATTATTTATTTATTACAGCTTCAAGTAACACAAACTCACTGTCAACATAATCACCCTTAACACAAGATTTAGATTGAAAGCTTGAAGACAAGATTTTGATGACTACTTGTTTCATAATTATGAGTCTTTGTTTTTTAAATAATATTATTTCTATATGATTTTAGGGTAGACTTTAAAGAATAGAATTCATTTAAAAATCAATTTAAATATTTGGTGGATTTGCAAGAACATTACATTAGATTATTCCACAAAAATATTTTTATATATAGGATTTAATAATGTTAATTATGTCACCAATACTGTGATAATTTATCTTTTGTCACTAATATATCAAATTTAATCATTTATTTTGTGACGAATATAGCCTTTAATGACAATTTTTCATAAATAGCTAACAAAAACTCACATCACAAAAAAGTAAAGCATAATGTGATGTTTGATTTTATTGTCACGTTTGACGTTATCTTACAACCATTTGTAACAATAATTATGTTACCAATACTACGATGATTTACATTTCATCATTAATATATCAAATTTTATTATTCATTTTGTGATGATTATAACCTTCAATGACGTTCTTCTTTATAATAGCTAACAAAAATTAACGTCATATAAAAAAACCAATAAGGTGACATTTGATTTTATTGTCACGTTTGACATTATCTTATAATCATTCTTGATGATAATTATGTTACCAATATTGTGATGATTTACCTTTTGTCACTAATATATCAGATTTTATCATTTATTTTGTGACAATTATAGCCTTTAATGACCTTTTTTTTTATAAATAGCTAACGAAAACTAATGTCACAAAAATTAACACAAAAGGTGACATTTTATTTTATTGTCACAATAGACATTATCTTACAATCATTGGTGATGATAATTTTGTCATTAATACTATGATGATTTACATTTTGTCACTAATATATTAGATTTTCTTTTTTTTTGTAACAAATATAGCCTTCAATGACTTTTTTTTTAATATAAATAGCTGATGAAAACTAATGTCACAAAAAAAAACCATAGGGTGACATTTTATTTTATTATCACGGTAAATTCATAATAGGTAATGATATTTTGCTATCATTATATTATACCTTTAATGACAGTGCAAACGTGATAAACGTTGTGATGTTTAATTTTTTGTCACGGAATATATAAGGTGATGAAAAATAAATATTTAGTGACATTATTCTATGCACCACTAATGACCAAATTTGTTGTAGTGCAAATTCAGCTCCATCCACAATCCCATTCCTAATCAAGACTTTAATGCCAACCATAACTGCAAACTCAAACACAAAAAACCCATTGAGCCCAAAAAATTCAAAACCCAACATAATTAACCAAAATCACAATCAACAATCCTCAATCAGACTCCAAAACAAAGAAAATTCAGGAAATCATTCCCCATCTACTGCTGAAAACCAAGTCTTGTCAAAACCTTTAATTTCCCCTCGAGCAATCAACCATTATTAGTTAAGCGCATCAACACAAATTAAAGGAGAAAACAAATTGAAATAAAAAACCAAAGGAGATTAGAAACAAAAAAAAGGACAAAAAAGAAGAAAATATAGTTTTGGGTTTCAAATTCAGTGAGGAAATAGCCAAAAGCAAGAAAAGCAATCAACATACCATGGAGCAATGGCTATAAGAGTAGTGGAAGAGAAGATCTTGAAGAGGTTAATCGTGATCTTTGGACCTAGATCACACGCATCTATTAAGTTTAAGAGATGACTAGTTAAAGACTTGAAAGAGGGAGGAGAGAGGAATAAAAAAAATTTGGGAGATTTTGACATCGGCAAGTAGCAGTCAGTAGCGACACCCGATGACGGCACAACTGAAACTTGCCAAAATCTAGAAACTGGAAAAGTTGTTCTTAGGTCTTGGTTAAAGAGAAATGATAGAGAAATAAAGGCAGAGAGAGAAGAGAATAGTTGAAAAAGAAAGAAAAAAAGAAAAAGAATGTTATTATACAATAACCAAAATGGCATAGTTTTGAAAAAGTAGGAAACTAGGTCATTTAAAAAGGATCTACACACTGCATCACAGGTGATTCAACTCGATTGCAACCAAGTCATAAGCCAGCCTTTATGCCCACTATCAAGCTTTTCTCCAACCACCAAGCCAAGCAAAAAATTTTGGTATATATATTTTTTTATTTGTACATAATTTTTTTAAAAAAGTAATAATAATATTTTAGACAAATAAACCTTACCCAACATATTAGAAAATTTTATTAATTTTTTACAAACAAAAATTAAAATTTCAAAAAGAAATAATTTTTCAGGAAATCCTACCAATATATTAAAGGATACTTTTTAGACAGAAAATCTTACCAATATATTGTAAGATATTTCTGAGAATAAATTGTTGTTATGAAAATTGGATTTTGAATCTCTAATAATAGAATTAGTAAAAACATTGCAAATAGCAATTTCTATATAAATTCCTATGTGACAATTTTGTTTTCTAAATTTTACCAATATATTGGAGAATTTAGATAATAATTTTCGATATCAAAATCTAAATCCCATTTGGTGGTGAATAAGAGTTTTAAAAAAAAAATTAAATGAATTTGATGATGGAGCTAACCTCTCCAACGTGTGACAAATAATCTCTTTAAATACTCTGAGGTGAGAAAATGTCCTAAAATTATTACCAAGATATTATAGTAATTTAAGGTCACTTTCCAATATTAAATTATTCAATAAAATCTTTTAAGGCTTTGGGTAACATGAAATCTACTAGCACCATCATTTTGATGGGCGTTGTAAGGGTAATATAATATTCTTTACACATAATCGTATTCTTAGACTTAATTTTAGTTTCATATATCAAAATATATAATTTAAAAATACCTGAATTGGAACATCTCTTCAAAATAAGAGAAATTCAATTAAATAATTAATCATACCTAAACAAAAAAAATTTGTGGTAACTCCATTTATTATGTCTAGTGATAAATTTATGGGCTTACATGTTATAACAAGATTATTTGGCAAAAGCTAGTGTGGTTATAAAGCAAATGTTTATGGCATGATGGGGGTGAATTTTTTTATCAGGACTCTTATTGTGAAGGTTTGATTTTCCATTCTATTACTGATTTGGTTCTTTGGCATTGTCGTATGTTTTGAGGGGTTTTTTTTATAAATGGTATTTTATTAATGAAAAAATGAAAAATATGTTACCATTCTACAATTTAAAAAATGTACATAATTTTCTATACAATCCTCCAACTTTTATGTATAAAGTTAACAGAAAGATCTTCAATGTTTCTTAGAAAATTTGAAAAGACAAACTTTACACGAAAATTAATTCCTGCATAGTTTTGTCAATAGAGAAATTTTATTTTGTATTATTTTGGTTTTTTTATTTAATGCTTTCATATACTTTTGAGAGATTTTGTCTCTCTTATTTGCTAGACCCTTTTCATTATCCAATAAACTTTACAGGCTTAGAAAAAAAAATCAAAAGAACAATATTATGTGAATGAGTTTTAACTATCAAGATTTTGTATTATAACAAAGAAACTAGCAAGTATTATACTATTATTAAGTGTTCTTATTAAATTAGTATGAATTGATACTCTTTTTATAATTTTCATTATTCAACACTCCAATTGACCATTTGTTTATTTGACTATATATATATAATATTTATATTTATAATTATTTTCAAACAAAAGAATAATTCAATATCAAAAAATTTATCAAAAAATTCAAACACCTTTAAAAAAATGTAATGAATAAAAGCATAAAAAAATACAGAAGAAAACCGATAGTGAGTGCATACAGATAAAGCTATTATATCATTTATATCTATAAAAACGTGGTTATTGAGTGTATAAATAAAGCTATAGTTTAATTTAAATGTTTAAAAATTTCATACGTGCTATTGTTTATCGCATTGTTATATTAAATTTATTAAATTTAATCAATGATATTGATTTGTTATCAATTAAAAAAAAAAAAAAGCAAAACTATTTGTTGCATTCTAAATTGGAAAGTTTTCTATAACTTATACGAGTCATGAAATGACTAAAAACCATCCGCATTACATTTATTTGAATTGCATTTATCTGAAATCAAGATGGATTGAATCCAAAATTATCAAAATCTAAAATGATTTAAACTTGAAGACAGCTTTACGTACCTAATTGGCCACCTCTACCTGGGTCTACAAATTAATTATCCAACCCGCAACCAAACCAAATTAGGTCGGGTTGGATATCTAGAATGCAACCCTAGCTAATTACACCCCAAACAAAAATTCCATAAAAATCATAAATCATCATGTCATTAGAATCTGTAATGCATGAAGCATAAAATTACTACCAAAGAGAGCATGCATGCCTTATAGATCCGCTGCATAAAATAAAGGATAAAAATAATTTCTAACTAGCTAAGCATGGATGCGAAATTAATCCATACTTATTCCTTTGTGTACATATGAAGAGTTGAGAAAGAGCAGCATGCATCCAAACCAATCATGGCGAATTATGGCTCTTATATTGAAAGTGGTCAAAACTTTCTGCATTCTGTGCTTCAAAATGGAAATGGAAAAGGTGCATGTTTCGATCTTCTTTTCTTCACCAAATTTGTTCTTTCATGAATACTATATAGTTTTTCTTTTAGATAATTGAAAATTTTATTTATTCCAGAGTAAAAAGCAAGGAAGAAAATGTTAACAAAAAACCAATATTTTTTACTTAACCTTTCTTTTCTTTTTCTTTTTTTTTACATATTTTTAAATTTCTGAACTCCTAACAATTGCGAGAAAGAACTATATGAAAGTTTACAAGTAAAAAATATTATCTTATAAGCATGAAGAATTTGGCTCAATGATATGTGTATGCATCATTTGTTCAAAACGTTAATCCCCAAATAAATAAAAAAATGCGTCTATAATTATATTTGGACAAGTAATGATTATGTTTTTCAAAAAATTAAACTATTTTTTCCCAAAATACAATATAAACCTTATCAAATATCAAATTTAATTGTTTAATTCAGTCTGCTTAATTATATTTTGGCTAGAAATCATTAACATAGTTTAGCTTTATCTAAAAAGGACTAACTTCACTTGGGATGTATAAAAAAAAATTTAAGGTTTTAATTCTTTTTATGAAATTACAAATACAGATTATAATTATAATCAAGTATTATATTCATATATAAAAAATTATTAAATAATCAAATAAACAAATTAGAATATAATTAAACAAATTCAATACAAAGTTGAACCAAACCCACACAGTAAGATTTAAACTTAAGATTTTACGGTTGTAGGATCTCCTCTTTATTACTAAGCCAAAATCTCATTAAAATATTAAAGTTTTAACTTATTTCTTAATTCAACGTTTTATGATTGAAACATTTCAAATTTAAAATTTATAAATTAAAATTATTAATTAACTTAGATTTACATTCTATAAAAAGTGGATCTCTATCATTTATAGTGTTTTTAATTTCACTGTACATTTATTTACTTAAAATTTGTGTTATTATAAAATTACTTAGAACTTAACAATTAAAATAGCACTTATTAATATTTACGCACCAAATTCATAACCTAAAAATTTTATATATATATATATATATATGGATTCTGGTAAAAAAATTTTAAACGAAAAAATAGCAAGTTTGTTGAATTCCTAAGTTGTCCTTTTTCTATTTTTAATATTACTAACTGGACATAAATCGTGTCAAAGTTAAACTTTTGTATTGGAAATAGATAATTGTATTAGAAACAAGTTACCGGATTACAAAGTGAAAAAGTTCCTAAAATATTTATAGAAAAAGTATTTAATTTTTAGAACGTTAATGAAAAAATGTTATCAACTCAAATGATCACTAAATCGTTTATGAAATAAAAAAAAAAAAAAAAAAAAACCATGAATACAAGTCTAAACGCATGGTTGGTATAATATTCGTTGTCTCTCATTTGCATTCGAAGACGTTTGTCTGCGGGCATCTTGACATGCAATGCTATATTATATTACTCTTTCTTTTATTTTTTCCTTTCTTCAATTGCTTTTACTTACGAATTATTTTAACTTTAACTCTATTTTTAGTAGAGAAGAATGAAAATAGAGAGAACGAAAAAAGGTATAAGAAAAGAAAAATAAAATAAAAGGGGGCACAAAAATAATTTTTTCCATGTATTTGATAGAAAAGAAGAAAAATAAAGGGAATTAAATGCTTAAGTAGAAATAGTATTTTCACCTAATTTGAAATTTGAAAGGAAACAAAATGTGCAAATTCATTTATTTTTTTTCCTTCAATCAAACGAAAGAAGAGAAAGAAAGAAATATTGTTTGCTTTATACTCTCTTTTCTTCCTCCCTCTTTTCTTCTTATCAAATATAGTGTTAGAGTGAAAATAATTTCTAAAGTCCCTTATAATTGAGTAATAGAATGGGTGTCCACACATCGTTGCAATATTTTTTAAATAATTTTAATTAAGAAATAAAAGATTGAAATTTATTATAAATAAATTATTTTAAAAATAGATTTATTACAAATAATTTGTTGAAAAAAATATTACAAAATACTCAGTAAATTCTCAACTCAAATTAAGAAAATAGATTTTTTTAATTTAATATCATTATATATTTTCTTGAAATTTATTATTTGAAAATTTTAATTTCTATTTTTATATTCTACATTGACATTCATGAAAGAATGTGAGAGGTTTTGTGTGTAGTACAAAAAAAAAAAATCTTTCATTTTAAATATATATATGCATTATTAATTATTTACAACAATCAATTTTTATGAATTTTGTGACTTTAATTATTTTTTTACTTTATTCTTTATGAATTTAATTAATTTTTGTCTTGAAAATTTTAAAGACTTTTTTAATATTTTGGTAGAGTTATAAAAATCAACCTTAAAATTTTATTTTAAAAAATTGTCTATGGGTTTATTTAATTCTCATTTTGAAAATTTCTAAGATTTTTGGTGGATTCAATAAAATTTTCATCACTTTTAAATTTTATTTTAAAAAATTGTCACTATTTCTAATCAAACTTCATCATAGGATGTTTAAATAATTAAATTATTTTATTTTTTAATATTTTTTTACAACTTGATTTTTTAAATATAATTTAATAAATTAACAAAATAGAAAAATAGAATGGATAAACGAATAATAAAAAGGTAAGTAAATATAATTAAAACAATTATTTTTCATTGGTGGATTAATTTGGAGTTGAATTTGAATTAATTTGAACTTGATTTTGCATTTGGATCTTGATTTATTAGGTGAGATGGCACTCGAGTGAGGTTGAAAGCAAGTGGTCTATTTACCCAATTATTTGTCTGAAAAGCATGCATGAAAGGGACAAAATGATTATTTTCTATATGCTGGGATGTGTCAAACAAAAACCTCTTAGGGAACTCTTTAAAATATAGTTTAAGTTATAGATTGATGCATACCCACAAGATATTGTCAAGCATAGAACAAGTTTTTTTTTTCCCCTTCTTCCAAGGATATTAATTTCCTCAACAATATTTGAATATGATTAAAAGTGCTAATTAGCAAAGTATAAAGGTTTTTTTTTTTTAAATAAAAAAGGAACGTCCACATACACTAATTAATTTGATATATATACAATTAATTACAAGTGATACTGTTGAGTTGATTTTGCAGTTGCTGAAATACAGAAGTGGATAACGAAGGAACACAAAAGTGTTTGCCTTATATTCTTCTTCTCAGTCGTATGGTATGCTTTCCAAGTCAGGGGATTGCATTTGATTACTGTTATTTCTAAATTACTCTTTTGGTCGATACTCTTCCTCTTGGTTTGGTCATTCGCGGCAGAGAATAGACTAATCACGTGGTAACCTAACCTATCTATGCCTGCAGTTTCTGATTGATTTTAAAATTTTATCTTCACTATTGCTATATTAATGTTTGACCAAATTCCAAGCCAAATTAAAAATTATGTCAGGAGAATTATTTTTCAGACACTTTGGCACTTTTTTTTTTTTTTATCTCTAAAGTTTTACCAAGATGTCTAAGCTTTTATATTGTTTGTGGACTTTGAATTAAATTTTGCTATTGCCAAATTGACATGTACAAGTTAACAATTATGTGTTATGTTAATAAAGTGTTAGATTCTTAATTTAGTGATCAGATCAAATAATTGACATTTACAAAAATTTTAAGGCATATATATTGTGCAAGGATAAAACCATGAAATGTTGAATAAATTTTCATAAAAATTCAATTCAAAACCTGAATTCCTTATGCAATTTTGCCACATTATTCTTTTTATGTTAAAAACTCATTAATTGTTAATTTCCTATACAAAATTTGAGTTTTGGCTACACTTTTCTTGACATCCAGGAAGCCTCCAAGGTTCGATGAAATTATGATATCAGAATCCACAGCCATATCTATATTCAAGAAAATTAAAGGGTTATTGGCGAAATTATACGATATTGCACAAGGAAAAGATCCTAAACTCTTCCTTATGGTATGTAAAAATTAAACTAAAGGCTACACCAACCCTATCCTTTTTCTCCTCATCTAAATATTATTTTTTTAACGTTGCAAAAATCTTTTGCAGATACTTATTGTCCTCTTTTTCCTGCCATATATTTCGGACTATTTCAGCTTTCCGACATTTTTATATTCGGGTAAGAGGTTTCTTTTTTTTTTTTTTTTTCCATCTTTTATAATAATGTTTTTTCAGAATTGAGCCCCCATTAATTCCTTCTGTTTTTGCTGGTGGGGTGAAGCCTTTCTCTGCTGGCAAATACTTCCTATTCTCAACAAGGACAAATAATATTAAACATATTTGAAGGATTTGGATTCAGAGATTTAATTCCAACCTTTGTCCAAATTAATTCTGAGTACCAAGGCAAATGACTACGTTCTCGCCATTTAAATTTAACTTTCTATAATAAATTTGTGATAATATGAACATTTAAGCATTTAGTTATTGAATTCTTCTTATTATTTCGGATTCTGTGTTTCTTGGCCTGAGAAAATACCAAATGTATTCACATCAAATAACTTGGCTGAAAACCCATGCTAATTCCAACGCCGAGGGTATTGGCAAAACCACTCAGAAATCTGAATTTATCTTTCAAATATATATAAATGTGAAATAGAAAACCCACATGGATATAGAAAATAGAGGTATAATCGAGCCAAGTGCATTGCCATTTGCCAGACTCGAGTTTGGTTAAGGTTTCTTTTCCATACTTGAGATCAAATTGAAACATAAACTGAAAGAAAAAACGAAAATATATATGATCATAAATTTGATCAATACATGAAAATGATCCTTTGACTTGAGTCATTGATTGAGAATAAAATCACAAACAAAAATTATTCAGTTTCACCATATAAATCCTTCACACACCGAAATAAAAAAAAAAAAAAAATTTCCTCTTGAGAGTTCGATTGAGAACTCTCTCCTTCTCTTCTATTTCTAAGTGATCTTTTCATCAATCATTACCAATGGCCGAATGCCACTGTCTAGAGAAGAACAAGGGCAGTGTCAGTTGTGTTTGAATTTTATCAAAAAAAATATATATATATATCCATAAACGTGTAGCTAGACATAATTTTCGAGTCACCATTAATTTTTTTGTTTAGATGTGATTAATCATTTAGCTAAATTTATTATTTTTTAAAGAGAAATCTTAAATTTGACTCGAGTATTTTTAAAATGGTAGATTTTAATCTAAAAAAATCAAAACTAGGTTTGAGAGTAATGTTACACATGAAAAAAATTATAACACTCTCACAATATCTATCCAAATGATAGTACTAGCTGATTTCATAGTATCTAAGTTTTAAAACATATTTATATGTTTATCGAGTAAATTTAATATTGTAAATTGATTTTAAAATTACTCTAATAGTTTGGTAGTAACTAAAATAATTTTT
Organism: Durio zibethinus; assembly: GCF_047325235.1. Classification (NCBI taxonomy): domain Eukaryota; kingdom Viridiplantae; phylum Streptophyta; class Magnoliopsida; order Malvales; family Malvaceae; genus Durio; species Durio zibethinus. The sequence continues at coordinate 28,766,482 of NC_143163.1, read as the reverse complement.
TCATCTTAAGAGTATTCATGAAACCTAATATCTCTCGTTGAAGAAGCTCCGTCATTGGATTCATTAATATGTTTCCAAGAAATTAATTATTTTAAAAAATAATCAATAAAATCCTCTAATAGTTTAGTAAGATTTTATTTTGATACACTTCCCCCAATAATTTGGTGGGATTTTTATTTGAAAATTTATTTATGACATTTCTAGAATGAATTATTAAATCTTTCAATAGTTTAATAAGATTTAATTTAAGATTTAAATCCTCCGATAGTTTAATATGATTGAAAATTTTATTTTTTTATAAAAGTCATTAAGTCTTCCAATAGTTTGGTAAAACTTAATTTAGAGATTTAAAATTTTCAATAGTTTATAGGATTAAAAAACAAAATTATTGTCATCAAAATAATTAAATTTTCCAATTGTTTGGAAAAACTTAATTTGAAAGTTAAATCCCCTAATAGTTTTTTAGGATTAAAAAACTTTTTTTTCTAAAAAAATAATTAAACCTTCAAATAATTTGATAAGATTTAATTTTAAAATTTAAGTCCTCCAATAGTTTATTATGATTTTATGAATTTACTATAAATATGTATAAAAAAAATAAAACCACTAAATGACATAAATAGATATAAAAAAAATTAGAAATTACCAAATAAATTGGGTTAAAGCCAAATAAAATCCAAGACAAGTTTAAGGCTTTAACACATGTCGGGCTGGTAAGAAACCAAGGCCCAGTCAATTCCAATTCCACATCTAAGCTAGTGAGAAACCAAGGCCAAGCGAATTCCAATTCCTCAATTGGGCTGGTGAAAGACCAAGGCCGAGTCAATTCTAATCTGATCAACTTTTTTAATTCTTATTTTTCCCTGTTATTACACGATGGTTAATAGTCAAGTCAAGGGCTCTCTTTTTCATTTTACTTTCCTTTTAGGTCGTGTAGTGCAACCTTTAATCTTTTCACTGTAGCTCCCTTCTATCGCAAATAAAATCCGCACTTCAACCTTTTTTTATCCTTTTCCACTCTCCTAGCAAATCAGATTTTCTGGAAACTCCCCGAACTTGTAAGTATAGGAAAGTCCTAAACTAAAATCTTCATTGTTTGTGCCTTTTCTACTTAATGATGCTTCCACCTCTTTTTTATTTTATTTTAATGCTATATGTTCCTCTGGGTTGGCCACCGAATTGTGTAGTTTCTATGTCAAATTGCCAGATATTGTTGTGTGCGTTTGTGATTGTGTAGTTCCCTATGATAATGGCCGACTAGTGTTGTGCAATGGTAAGGTATTGTGATGTGGTGAGGTATTGTGTTGCTAAGTATAGTTGAGTTATGATGGAGTGAGGGGGAAAATTTAGTGAAGATGGTGCTAAGTTGATGACCATAGTGGTTCAAGTGGTAATAGGATTGGGCAGTTTCAGTGGCTTAGATTTATATAGGTAGGAAAGTTTGGCAGTATGGCTGGTTGCTAAGACTTACTTGAATTTTGGTTGCCAATGGTTGCCCCTTATTTACTTGATTGATGCCTCTTTAAATAGAGAATCCATCTAATTTAAAAAAGAGTTTTAATTGATCTCAATTTTCATTCTGATTTGTGTTATCTATATTTTTTTTAAAAAATATTTATCTTAAGAGATTAAGAGATTTAATCAAAGGCAAACTTAATTTTCAAAAACAAGCCAATCCAAATCACTTTTGAATTCTTATTAAAAACTTTTTTTTCTTTTTCTTTTTTATATTTTTTATTTTCAAATAAAAATATAAATAAAATATAAATAGATAATGAGACAAATAAAACTTAATAGGACAAATAAGGCCCAAAAGGAATTTAAAAGCCCATGATCTAAAAATCAAAAAACTTTAAAAGATTTGGGACAAAATGATATGTCTATAAATTTGAATAAGACAATGATTGCCCAAGGCAGTTTCATATTCAAATTTAAACATGACAAATTGCTTAAGGTAATATTTGTTGGACTTGAAGCAATAAAAATAATAATGCAAAAATAATATATCATAATAAATCCACAGTAATAAACAACAATCAATAATCAACAATACAAAAAAAATAAAGACATCAAGATTTACATAAAAAAAAAACCCTTTAATGTAGAGAAAAAAAATTACGAACCACTAGAAAAATCTTCACTATCAAATAATAGTTATACAAAGTTTTTTTTTAGTCAAAACTAGAACTAATCAACAATTAGAGAGACAATTAGAGAAATCTCACCAAATAGGTGACTCAACAAACACCCTAAATTTATTCCTAAAGAGCTTCAAACTCAATCTTCATCATTTAGAATGTATAACTCTAAATCATAAACCTACTGATAAAACTTCAGCTCAATCAAACTACGGATCAACTTTCGTTCAACCAACTCTCTATTTTTCCTTTTCTCTCTTTTTTTTGGCTTTTTTTTTATGGCGTCACCTTATTTTCTCACCTTAAAATAGCTCCACCTCTTTTTATTAAGTAGCTAGATATTTGTGTAAAAAGAAAGACCAAGGGCTATGGCCTTTGATTGGTTTAAAACCAATTATATGGGGCTAGACCCCACTTTCCTAACAATTTTCCCTTCTAGTCCCATTAGGATGAGATTCATCACCATAGTAGTTTCATTTAAAATTTACCTTGACTAAGAAACCCATTTCGGTCAAGTTACTATAGAGCTCAAGCTTTTCCTTAAAAAATATCTTAGTCAACATATTTACTATATTCTTATTAGTATGAACTTTCTTCAACAACATCTGCTGTTCCTTAATCACTAAACATAACTAGTGATATCTAACATAAATGTGCTTCATTTTAGCATATACATGGCATTCTTACTTAAATCTAAAATATTTTAGCTATCACAAAATATCATATACTCTTTCTGATTTAATCACAATTCTAGAAGAAAATGTTTCATTAAAAGCATTTTTTTACCTACTTCGGTTGCTGCAATATACTCAACCTTTGTAGTTGATAAAGCAACACACTTCTGTAATTTAAACTACCAAGACATAGCTTCTCTTGTAAAAATGAACAAATACCTTGAAGTAAATTTATTACCATTAAGATCACCTGTAATAACAGCATCAGTAAACCTTTCTAGAATTGGTTGTGAAACTCCATAACTTAAGCACATTTTTGAAATGCCCCACAAATATCTGAAAATCCATTTCATTGCTTCCCAGTGAACTTTTCTCAGATTAAAAAGAAATTTGCTCACTACACCAACTGTATGCACAATGTTAAGCCATGTACAAACCATAAAATATATTAAAGAACTGACTGCAGAAGAATAAAGAATATTAGATATAGCTAGTTGCTCTTCCGTAATCATCGAACAAGATTTCTTAGTCAGATAAAAATGGTTGGCAAGTGGACTGCTAACTAATTTAGCATGTTGCATGTTGAACTACTAAGCATCTGTTCATCATACTTTTCTTGTGACAACCACAACTTTTCAATTTTTTTATCCCAAATAATGTCCATATTGAAAATCTACTTTGCTAGACCTAAATCCTTCATGTCAAAGGATTTAGACAATTGTTCTTTCAACTTGCGAACCATCACAGCATCTTGTCCCACAATCAACATATCATCAACATATAATAAAAGAATAATAAATTATCATCAGGGTATTTTTTGACATACACATAAGGATCCACTGCTATTCTTATATAGCTGCGGCTCATCATAAAAAAATCAAACTTTTTGTATCACCATTGCGAAGCTTGTTTTAAGCAATACAATCTTTTTTTCAGTTTGCAAACTAAGTGCTCTTTCCTTTTCACTTCAAAACCCTTAGGTTGATTCATATAAATATCCTCCTGCAAGTTACCATGCAAGAATGTAGTCTTGATATCAAGTTGATAAAGCTCAAGATTCAAACTAGCTACTAATCCCAGTATTACTCAAATGGAACTCATCTTCACAACTAAAAAAATCTCATCAAAATCGATGCCTAGTTTCTGAAAAAAAAAACCTTTCACCACCAATCGGGCTTTATACCTCACTAACTTGTCACCATCCTTTTTCAACTTAAACATCCATTTATTTTGCAATGATCTCCTCCCTTTTAGAAGTCTAACAAGACTATATTTACCATTTTTTTCGTAATGACACTATTTCTTCTTTCATTACTTTTAGCCAGTGCTTTCTATCTGAAATAGCTTGTACATCTTGGAAGCTCTCTGGCTGCCTCTCACTGGTAACTAAAATAAAATCTAAACTTGAATACTTAGTAGATGGCCTATGCTCTTCTAGGCTGAGACTCTACACCACCTAATGCTGAAAGTAACTCTCTTTACTCAACACTCTTTGGAGGAAAAGACTGGTTACCCTACTTAACACTCTCAAGTAGAGAAGATTACTCCACATGCTTAAAATTGATTATATCTAGCTCATCACTAACCGTGGTTGGCTCATTCATATCCCCAAGTTCTGTTTCTTGCTTATTTCGACCATTTGTGGCTCTTTTCTATGAAACTCTTGTCGATGTTGAAACATCACACTTAATAGTAACCTATATAGTTTTTTATTTTTCTCAAGGTCTACTATGGTTTCTTTTTCATGGATGACTACATCTTTGCTTTTGATTATCTTTCTCTTCAATGGATCCCAAACCCTATAACCAAATTCTTCATCACCATATCCTACAAACACACACTGTGTGACTTTATTGTCAAGCTTTAACCTTTACTTTTTTGGCACATATATGAATGCTTTACACCCGAAAACTTTTAAGTGAGAGAAGTCTTTACTTGTCCATAATCTTTTTGGAATGTCAAAGCCAAAAAAAATTGATAGTGATCTGTTAAGCGAATAACAAGCTGTGTTGACTGCTTTACCCCAGAATGGCTTTGGTAATTTTGCCATCCACAACATACATATGACTTTTTTCATAATGGTGTGGTTCATCCTTTCAGCTACATCATTATGTTACAATGTTCTAGGTTTTATCATCTCATGCCTGATCACATACTTTAAACAGTACTCTTTAAAGTTCTTGGATGTGTATTTCTTACCATTATTAGTTCAAATACACTTCAAGGGCAACTCTATCATCCTTTCTACTATGGTATGAAATTTTTAAAAATACTGCAATACTTGGCTTTTATTTTTCAACATATACACCCAAGTCTTACGTGAAGCACCATCAATAAAAATAATAAAATACCTGCTACCACCTAATGACTCAACTTCAATGGGACCACATACGTCAGAATAAATCAATTTCAATCAATTTTATTTTTTTTTAGAACTTTTAAGAAAAAAAACTCTACGATGCTTACCAAACAAACAATACTCACATGAATCGAAAGAGATGCCTTTGGTTAAGGAAATGAGAAACTGCCTTGCCAAAACCCATAACCCTTTTTCATTTATGTGTGCCAGCCTTTCATACCATAAGTTTACTAAAGCATCATCCTCAATGATGTTTTTTTGGTTATCGTTCAATTGCATCCATGTCTTGTACATTATGCAGTATAATTTTTCTTTTACAACTACTATAGATCCTTTGAAAAGCTTCTATTGCCCATTCTTTTATCACTCTCATATCCTTTTTTATCAAGAACATTAATAGTAAGCAAGTTCATTCTTATATTTGAAATGTGTCTGGGATCCTTCAAAGTCAATATACAGCCTATACTAGTTTGTACAACAATATCATCAATCCTAATAATTTGTGACACACTCTTGTTTCCCATCTTGGTGCAACCAAAATCTTTGTTTTGTAAGTTATAAACAACTTTCTCTTAAGAACACAATGATATGTCACTCTTATGTTAACTATCCTCTCAATGCCAAGATCACCAATATGATTACAATCACCATGTGTATAAATTAAGGTAACGAAATCACTATCTAAATTCACTACTACAACATTGCCATCTTCTTAACTCTTACCTTTCTTATCTTTTTCACTCTTGCTTTAAAATTTTACAGTATCATTTTATATGACCTACTTTACCATAATGAAAACACTTCACTTTATCTTTAGACTTGGATCTATGTTTAGACTTACTAGGCCTTTTGAGTTTTGACCTCTGTTGATGTTTTTACCTCATTTTTTGTGACTAAAGCTTAATTCTCAGGGTCTAAATCTTTTTTACTTGCTTTTTCATTAAGCATACTATCCTTTACCATCTCCAATGTCACCTTGTAATCATGAGTTAAATTAAAAACAGTCATAACTAGAGTATTCCATTTGTTTGGCAATGAACCCATAAGAAACAACGTCTTCATTTCATCATTCATCTTAAGCTCCATAGTAGTCATCCGATTAAATATATCTTGAAAATTACTTAAGTGCTCTGTAATCGATCATCCATCTTTGTACTATAAAGTTGTAAGCTTTTTAACAAGCATAAATTTATTTATACCTATTTTTCTCTTATATAATGTTACTAATTTTTTTCAAATAGTGTAAGCATCTATCTCTTGCGCTATATGATGGAATATGCTAATATCAACCTATTTTTTTTATTGTAGCCAGCATCTTTTTGCCTTATTTTTTTCTAGCTTTCCTTTTTCATATTTACTAGTTTAGCCTAATCACCGAATACTGACTCGTACAAATTTTGTAATATAAATGATCTTTCATCATAAGCTTCCAAATTGAATAATTTGATATTATCAATTTTATTATGAAACATGTATCACCATTCAAAATCTCAAATAGAATTTACTTTTATCTTGGACTGCTTCTATATCGATGTTTCAAAATAACCCTTGCTCTAATACCACTTGTTGGGCCTAAAGCAATAAACACAACAATGCAGAAGCAATATATCACAATAAACCCATACTAATAGACAACAATCAACAATCAACAATGTAGGAAAAATGAAGCACACCAAGATTTACGTGAAAAACCCTCTAGTGTAGAGGAAAAAATCATGGACCATCAGAAAAATCTTCACTATCAAATAATGGATATATAAAGTTCTTCTCTAGCTAAAACTGGAGCTAATCAACAACTAAAGAGATAATTGAAGAAATCTCACCAAATAGGTGACTCAATAAATACACCTTAAATTTGTTCCTAGATAGCTTTAAACTCGATCTTCACTATTCAGAATGTAGAACTCTAAATCATAAACTTGTTGATAAAATTTTAGCTCAATCGGATCATGAATTGACTTTCGTTCAACCAACTCTCCCTTCTCCATTTTTTCTTTATTTTTTTGGCTTTTTCCCCTTTTTTTTCTTGGTTTGCTGTGCCACCCGATTTTTCTCACCTTAAAACCACCCCACCTCTTTTTATTAAGTAGCTAGGGCTCTGTGTAAAAAGAAAGACTAAGGCCTATGGCTTTTGATTGATCCAAAACCAATTACATAGGGATGGACCCACTTTTCTAATAATTTTCCTATAACTTAGGGTTGGGCCACCCATTATAAGCAGACATATATCCCATTTTTCTTACGTCTCCTACTTGCATAAATGGGTGCCAAACTCTCAATATCACAAGAATGTTTTCTCTATTCTTTGCAATAGTTGATATAAAGAAATAAGTCGTGTGATCAACATACTCTGAGAACTAATTGCTATACAATTGTTAGGTGTATACAACAATTCATAATCATATCTAGTCACTTATACAACTATTAGGTTGTATAGTAACTTTCAAATACAAATAAAGTAGGTACGCAGCATACTAGATCCATTTAGTCACATTTTAAGTTCCTCATAATCTTTTTTTATAACAAGGAAAAAAAACTTGATTACGGGTAAACACTACAAATGCATAGGTCATTCAAGTAATAAGAGTAATAAGTTGGGTATTGTTCCCACGAAGATTAATTTAGGGCTAACCTAGATCTAAGTACGAATGAACAACATCTCAAACTATATTTAGTTCTAATAAATTAATGAAGATTGATCTACAACTTAATTTAATCTAAGAAAGTAATATAAATGCTAGAAAGTAAGTAAACAAAGTAACAAAGCAATGCAAGTAACACAAGGTAAACTAGACAACAAATGAACAATAAATGAACAAATGACTAATTAAAGTAAATCTAATCTAGGAATGCATGAAAATGACAGCAATTAACATGAACATGTATCGAAATAAAAACTAAGGCATTCAGACATCAAGTACTATAAACAAAAAATACATATGAAAGAAACACTAAAACCTATAAGAAAAATGCATCAAATGTAAATGAACCAAGCTTAAGATCTAAATACATTAATAAAAAAAAACATGTAAATGAATAAAGATTAAATGTAGATCTAACAAGAAATTGAGGCCAATGCATGAAAATAAGAGGAAACCAAAACTATAAATAAAAACCAAAAACAGAAATTGAAATTAGAATTAAAATTTTCATCATAATAAAATCTAGATCTAGACTTCAATTTAAAGAATGAACTTAAAAAGAACTAAGAAAATCAACTTCATTAAGTAAACTTCAAAATCCATAAAAGAAATCAGCTCAAAACACTTAAAAGCAAACTCAATTAATCATATCAAGATTCAACACTTAAAATAAAAAAAATAAAGTAAAGAACATTCAAACTAAGAAATCAACATGTCAATGCATCAATTTAAAGGCAAGCAAAGGTAAATCAACATCTAAAATAATAAAGCAACAAGAATAAAAGGGAAAAATAAATGGATCATCGCTTGCTGGAGAAGCCTTATTAGTTGCTCCAATTGTTGCTTCTCCTTCTCTACTAGCAACACCAATCGAGACTTCCAAAAATTATATAGAAAAATGCAAATTGAATTTTGTAACAAAATTTTCCAAAATTGTAGATTAACTAGTGAAAAAAAATGAAATGAAATTCAGAGGAATATTGTAAAAAAATATAGTGATCAAATGTAAAAGCTGAAAGTAGGCAATCTTGAAAATTAACCAAACAATGAAAAATCAAGGATAAATTGCTTTAAATTAAAGTAAATTGCATGCAAATTTATAAAAAAAAAATAAAAGAACTATAAATTGCATAAAATGTAAACTGCTTGATACAGACACAATTTTGTTTGGACACATTCCAATCAAATTTTATGTTTAAAAGTCAAACTCGAGCTGATTTTGGTCAAATTTGATCAAATCCAGGTCAATTTGGTCAAAATTAACCAAACCATGAGATTTTGAAAGAGCTTAATTGTAAAATCACAAATTTGATTAAAACTTATGTTTTGATAAAAATACCCTTCCATCAAACCTAGGTTAAAGTTTGTCAAACTCATGTCAATTTTGTCAAACTTAGACAAACTAAAGGATTTTGAGGAAATTTAAAGGAAAAGCTCTAAATTTGATTAAATTTTGAATTTTGGACCAAAATCCCCTTCAGTCAAACTCAAGTTAGACTTGGTTAAACATAGGTCAACTCTCAAAAATTTTATTGATTAGGACTATTAAGGCTTAGAATTAATGAAAATGTGATTTAGGATCTCAAAAATTAAAGTTTGACTTCAAAAGCACCATAAAAGTCCAAAAATAAACTTTAAAGGCATTTTTGTAAATTTGGTTAAAACAAGTTCAAAAAATTTTATGCAAATGCAAATTTAGGTTTAGAGACCCTATTACCATTTCTCAACATAATAAAGTCATAGGGTCAGCATGAAAATGAGAAATCCGAAAAAAATAAGCGAAATGGCCTAAATTGCTTAAAAAGGACAAAATTATCTTTTTATATGGTAAATTTGGATGGCCCTCACATAAAGATAAAGGAAATGCAAGCAATATTTTATACCATTAGATTAAATGAATTAAGTACTTACTCATTAAGTTGTAGGAAAATGCCAAACAAATACCCACCCTTGGATGAGATATCATCCAATGATCCCGTTAAAAGCAAAAACATGAAAATGACTAGTTGATATCAACCCTTTGATGAGATCCAATCCAAGGGCTAGGAAGAAGAAAGACTCATTTTAAGCAAATATTAATGAAATACAAACAAGAACTTTTTTTTTTACGTTTTTTAGCATGAAAAAAATTTACCCTTCTCCAACGCAAAAGAAAATTTTTGTTCTTTCTCTGTCACTCTCTCTCTTTCCTCAAAAAAAGTCATGGCACGCCCATAAAGCACCTACGAAAAAGTTGCTAGAAAAATCCTAAAAATAGCATTCTTAATCCTCTTGACTCTTGTTTTCATGCCACTCCCATTTTTTAATTCATACAACCTTCATCCATGCATTAAGTTTGTACTTTTATCTTCTTTTCTTCTTCATTTTTGTTTTGCAAGAAAAGAGTCACTCATATGGGTTGTTCTTTTAGCATGGTAATAAAAGATAAAGGGGTTTAAATGTCATGATTTTATGATCCCTCTTACCTTAGTCTTTTTCTTATCTCATTTTTTTTCTTCTTTTTCATGGTTTCAAGCTCTCTACTTTAATGCTTTTGCGGATGAAATAAAATCTTGTTTTGGTTTTACGAATATTTGATGTAAGGTCTTCATAGTAGAATAATTTCCCAAGTGAAAGACCAACAAAGATCATTGTTTTGGGCTCAATAAGGTTTCAACCTAGCCCCATTCATGGCTTAGCCAAAACTTCCCCCTCTTTCAGTGTATTTTCCTTACTTTATTTCATGTGTTTGCGTGTACTTGTTTAATATGATCTTGGAAATGGGTTTATTGTGGATGATTAGGTAGTTTTTTTCTTCCTTCTTTTATTGTCGTTTAAGTGCATGAAATGATGACTGCATGGTTTCCTTTGAAAAGTGGCCAAAAGTGATACTTAAAAGGCTTTTGGGGTTTTGGCCAAGCATGACATGTAAATGACACGTAAATTACATTCATGCGTTCATACTTGACATTTGCATTTTAATTGTCATGTATATAATTCATTTTGTTACATTCACATGAACTTTTAATGTTGGTTTCCAAAATGAAAAAGGAAAGGTTTTAGAAATAAAATAAGATAATATTTCAAATAAAAATAATTCTTAAGACCTAACTTAAATATAGAAGGATTCTCAACAATTATCATTTATAAATTTTTTATTTTTATTTTTATGGATCATCATGGGAATCCTAAGGTAAAGGAATGTTTCTAAAATTCTGTCTAAATATAGGAAAGTTTAGAAAATGTTGAATACAAAAGATTTTCATTTTAATCCAAAAGTAAATCGATTTGCATCTAAAAAAATAAAAAAAATAAGATTTTGTGGAAATAAATGAAATTTAAGGAATTATTTTAAAAATTAAAACTTAAACCATTTTTCTTAAAATTTAAAAATAACATATAATTAATTGATATAGTTTTTAAAAAGGATGCTGTAGGGGTTTAAATTTTTCTCCACGAATAATTGAACTCTTGAATCTATCTCTGATTTCAAATACCAAAACTATCTTTTTTTATAATCCTTTAATCTAGTTTAGGGTTTTTAAAAAGATAAACTTTTAAGTATCCTATCACACTTACAAAAAAAAATTGGTAGCAACTCTCTATTTTGATTTTAAAATTCATCTATCTAGTAAAATTTTCGGACTTGCTTGTTGTGACAACATTTAAGCTAAATCAAGTCTCTACTATCAAGCTCGAGCTTGGATTAACTCAAAAAGTCAATGTTTGAAGCTCAACTTGAGCTTGATAAAGCTCCATTTTTCATGATCACACTCAACTCATAATTTAATTGAGCTACACAAATTCAACTCAGTAAGTTTTGACTAAACTCTATAAAATTTAAAATATTGATATTAAACACTATATTTTATTATTTGCTTATAAATATATTAAAAAATAAAAGCTCGATAAAACTCAATTAGGATCAAGAGCTTCTCAAGTAAATATTAAATTACTTGAATCCAGCTCAACTCTTTACTTAAGTAGTTCAAGCTCAAATTCAACTCAAGTCATTACTCAAGTAACTTAAGTTCAAACTCAAGCTCAACTTAACAATAAAGGAATCAAATTCAAATAGTTTACATTTACAAGTAGTTTGACTTGTTTACACCCTTATCATGCCTACCAAAAAAATTTTTCTAATTTCATCTAATTTTGTAATGACACCTTTATTAGGAGTTTTAAAAAGAGACACGTAATAAGTAAGTAAACATGAAAGAACCAAGTTAATCAAAGTAAGTCTACCCTCAAAGGATAAAAACTTCCCTTTCCACAAAGCTAACTTTTGCTAGATTCTATCACCCATAACTTCTTAGACAACCAGATTACTCGTATTAGTAGTAAAAAAAAGATATCCAAGTATTTAAAATGCAAAGAATCTCTATTACAACCAATAATCCAAGCCATATTCTCAGCCAAATTTTCCTTAACACCAATGGAACACAAAGAAGATTTACCATAATTAATTCTCAGGCTAGAAATTAATTTAAAACTACATCTCAGAATTTTATTTTCTTTCGCATTACTTACATCTTCATTTCCCTCCATGAACAAAATAGTATCTTCTACCAATAGAAGATGGGAAATAGAAAAATCTGACAAAAAGCATGAAATGCCTTTGAAAAGGTTTAAACATTTACTTTAGCAAGCATTAAATGAAGAGATTTAGAAACGAAGATAAAGGGAAAGGGTGATAATGAATCAGCTTTGCCTCAACCCTTTTTTCATGTGAAATTGTGTAGTAAGGGAGCCATTCACCAAAATTGTCACGCAAGCAGTTGGAATGCAATCGATAAACCATTGTAGACACTAAATTTTATCCAAGTTCTCTGAATTAGGCCTCGATTTTGGATTTTGTTTAATTTTACTAAAATTAATAAATAAAATAATAATATTACATAAAATAATTAATTAATCAATGATTAGAAAAAACAAGAGAAAAGACAACGGTGCCGTGCACCCTAACATCGGCCAACCCCAAAGGGGACCCCAACATGGACACGACCTAAGTCCCTACCTTCATGCATCCCAAAACTAATCCCCTGCATACACCCAACACCCGGTTCCTAGCCGAACAACCACCAAGCACTAAACTGCTTTCTCACTTCTTTCAACTAGCCTTCCACTACCTATCAACTAGCCCCATTCAAGGCCAAAATCTTCACCATCATACACCCACGGTACCAACACCTAAAAACCCAAATCACAAAGCCACCATAAACAACCCAACACTATTACACAGCACAAACAAAAGCCACCAATAGCAAAACAAAATCCCAAAAAAATAAATTTCCTTTCATCCCTTGTTTCAAATCCCAAAAAAAGGAAAAAAAATCTTATTGTTGGTTCCTAGGACACCATTCAACTGCATAAAAAAAGAGGAAAAGCGAAGCAGCGAGTGGCAGCCTAGGCTTGGGTCAGTGAAGGCATAGGAAAAGTGGTGTTACATAAAAAAAAAAAAGAAGATTGTATCGCCAGGATGACGACAGTAATTTTTTTAGACAATTCGAATAGTTAAAAATGCGAAAGAAAAGATGTAAAACAACATATTAAAAATACAAGAAGATTTGACGATGGAAGAAAAGTATTTGACTATTTGAATGTGTCAATTTTGGGTTAAAATATAGGGAAATACATGGATATTTGAGTGAAAATGAGGCTGAAAATAGAAAAAGGAAAAAAAAAAGTGTTTAGGCTTTTTAAAAAGCCAAAAAGCCGGTTGACACCGGTGATGAAGGGGCGACAGTAACGAAATCTAAAGGCTTGGGAAATTTTTCTATTTTTTTTAAGATGAGGTCATTTTTTTTGTAGGAAAAGGAGAATGAAATGAATCAAAAAAATTCTTAATATTTATATCATTTTAAGGGTTACAAATCCGTGCATCGACCTAACCCAACTAGAGATCCACGCATTTGACATGTGACTTGTTCACCTACTGACTAGTCCTACCTAACTGGTTTTGGACTGCCGCTAAACTGCCTGGCATTGATTGTCATTTACCACTATTGACAGACGTTAACTCGTCGTCGACTAATGAAAATTGGCATTTTTATTTTATTTATTTATTACATTTTTATTTTTGTGTTATTTTTTGTATTTTAATTTATAATTTAAAACATGTTAAAATAAATATAATAATGATAAAAAATAAAAAATAAAAAATTTATAATAACGATGAATAACAATAACTAATGAAAAATAAAGTTTTAAATTTTTGATAGTTTTATTAAAAATTAAAAATAAACCAAATTTAATAATAATAATAATAATAATAATTAATTTTTATGAAAAAAGAAATATATGAAAAAATTTTAACTAATTTCCCAAAAATCATAAAAAAAAAAAAAAGCTTGCTCTTAAAGTTTGTTTAGAAGTTGAAAATTTTTAGAGATATTCATATTTTTAAATTTTGAAACCCCTAAATCCTAAATACTCAAAACCCTAAACCCTCAAAACCTTAAAATTTCAAAACTCTAATTCAAAACCCTAAACCTCTGAAACCTTAAATCCCAAAATTTCGAAACCTTAGACCTTCAAAATCTTAACATTTCAAAATCTTAAATTTTGAAACCCTAAAATCCAAAACCCGAAGTCATCAAAACCTAAACCCTAAAACTATAGACCCTAAAACCTCAAAATCCCAAGACCAAAATCCTAAAACCCAAAACTCTAAAATCTTGAAACCCTTAAATGAAACCTTAAATCCTAAAAATTCATCAAGACCCTAAATCTAACTTAAACCCTAAATTTAACATGCAACCCTAAATCATCAACCAAAAATCATTCAAACCTTAAAGCGCCAACCTAAACCCAAACCTAAAACTATTCTAAAATTTTAAGGATATATGTGAAAATCTCACATATAGTAATTTCTTTCTAAATGCCACCTAGAAAATGAGTATTTAGGAAATTTTATTTCATTAAATTTTTCATATGAGTACTTAACTCACAATAATAATGAGATTAAATTAAAAGAAAAAATTAAAAAATAGGATCTTAAACATAAATAGTTGTACTTAAACTCTGCCTAAAGGTTGGAAAGTCTGGGTGATCTCATTACGTTTAAGAAGTCGATTTCAAAATGGTATTTCGTCATCATGCATATCATCTATTGGCATATATGTAGCTATTTTTTATTACTTGTATTCATTTCGCATGTTTATGTCTTTTACTATTGTTTCTTAGTTAATTGTAGCATCATCACTTACTTTGCATAAAATGTTTTTTGTGAAAAGTATTATTCAAAAATATATTTTTAAATAAAACTAAATTAACATTTTAAAGGAAATAATTCTTGGTATTCTGCCTAGATATTGGAGCATCACCAACAATTATCATCTATGAAGAACGTTATTTTTGTTTTGAGGAATGTTGTGACAAATCTTAAGTGAAAAAAGTTATCCATAAATTAGACCTAGACATTGGAAAATTTTAAGATAATTCTTTAACTTAAATATTTCCTTGATATTCCTAAATAAAGAATTTTAATAAAATTATTTTTTTTTTCAAAAAATGAAAGAAATTATTATTAAATTGCAAATCAAAACCATTTTATCCAAACACTGAAAATAACTTGTGATCAATGGATACCAATTTATGGGCATTATAGGGGTGCTAATCCTTCCCAATACATAACTAACTCCTGAACCTAATCTTATTTTTCATAGACCAAAAATTATCTATTTAATAAACTTTGAACCCATTTTTATAATTTTATTAAAAAGATAAACTTTTAGGTGGCCAATCATACCTTTAAAAAGATTGGTGGTGACTTTCCCACTTTTCCCGATTTTAAAATCCTTTCGTTTAGCAATCCCAAAACTGTTACAATAGCTTAATGACTCCGTTGGGGCAAGTTTTTTTTAGTGCCAAGCCAAAAATTAATCATGCATTATCCAAATTGTTGGATTTTACTATTTTAGTTTATATTTAATTTTAATCCCCTTCATTTAATTCTTTCAAAAAACATTTGCATGTTAGTATTCTATTTTGATTTTGTCAGTTATTTTTTCTTTTATATTGTTTGATTGATATATCTCTTTGCACACAGTATGCATATTCACTTGCATGTATAAGCTCTAGACCCGAGCTTTTTCCCTATTGGGAGGAAGTTAACTAACTACGCTCTTATGAGGTGATAATGTTCACATTTGCTAGTAAAAACTCCCACTCAGATTGAACTCTTTCTATATGTAACCTATAACGGGTGAGGATCGAGGTGCCTTACTAGTTTAAAATGGACGATGATGTGAGGAATGATTTGAGAACCTTTAGATTTGTAAATTCTCAACCCAGCATATAGTGAACCGTAAAGGACCAGTTTAAGGTAGAGTTATGTCAACCCTCTTTGTTGAAGTTACTCGAATGATGACACATAGGAAACACTTTAATACTACCCATATTTAGACGGAATAATAATGCAATCAAAACCAAATTTTTAAGAGAAATAAATAAAAAGGTAAAAAAAGAATAAAAGAGAAACATTTTTTCAATAAATTTTTTTTTATAAGCAGTTCGATTCATCTATTGATTGTCTAAATTTTACATCTTTAAAAAAAATATTTTTTTTAAAAGAATTGTTTAAGTATTTTTCCAATAAAAAGAGGAAAAAATGAAAAACAAATTCAAACAATTAGGGTTTTTCTTAATTTCTTTATTAGCTAAATAAAGGCATAAACATGGGAAATTTTTGAATCTTGGGCATTCTATGTGCTTGTTTTTCTATAGTAAATATTTTCTTGAGTTTTTATTTCTTTCTATAGAAAAAAGGTTAAAAAAAAAAAGAAAATTTATGCTTTTATTTGATCTTTTTACAATTGTTTTCATCATTTTTCGTATTTGAAAATGATAAGATTTTACATACATTTTATTTTATGCACAAATATTTGAATAGTAGTGTCAATTTCATTAGATTTGCATCATGTGCATCACACTTTATGAAAACATACAACATGTTAGTGCATTGCATTACATATAAGGGTGTTTCATCAATCATATACATAAATCTCATTACTTACATGGTACGTTATTGTGCTTTATGCATAAGGATTCACAAATAATATGATTTGGATAAAACTTGCATTGTACAAATTGGTTTTTCTATGAACACATTTCACCTTCCTTATAATAAGACATTATGTTTCTCGTCGCACATTTATGGGTGATATAGTTTTCACCATTCGTCCTTTGCACATATGAAAACACATTTAAGCATCTTTGCATTTCACGATATCATCTAGCATTAATTATCATCGCATCATGCATCCTTAGACATTTCATGTAAGCTCAGTTTGATTGAATTTTTTTTATGTTATTTTATATTCATTTTTTTAAATTCAGTAAAAGGATAGACATTTGCTAGGGTTCACCTCAAAAGTTGAAAATATGGAGAATCAATTAGAGACAGGAATTAGTACTTTATAATGCAATCCATGAGGAATTTGGACATAATATTTGAGAGATGAAGCAGTAACTCACCAAGTTGATGAAAATGATTGAGGGGTTCAAAAAACTTAATTTTGTTTATCCTCAAGGTCCTTACCAGTTTCGGGTCAATTAAGTCTCAAAAGCTCATAGTGCCATGATCAACTGATTCTTGCTGGGTCTAGCACTTTTTCTAATCATACCAAGGTCATCTATGGTTCAAGCAATGATCAAAGTTTGGACAAGGTTATGAAAGGAATAAATGATTTAACTGTACAAATAACCGAGCTCAAAGGTTAGATTTCTAAGACGGAGCCACAAAGTCTCATATAACCCTCATAGACTATTTCAAATCCAAATCCACACTCAAAGCCTCATCATGTTTGCTTTTAGCCTTCTTTTCAAATGTCTAGGGCTAGACCTCTAAGCCTCATACAATCTTCAAAAATCTTACATATGGGCTCATATCTTTTGCCTACTATTCTCCAACCACTTATTTGGCAAATTTTCGTAATTTGAACCTTTATACCACCATCAAATACTTATGGTTCTACCTAATCTGTTGCTTAAAAGCACTAAAAAAAAAGCATATACAATTAAATCCTATTCCCATCTTATATGGAGAACTTTTTTCTCATTTAATTAAGAACTTGTTGTCCCTGAGCCTTCAATGGCTTTAAAACCTCTATATCCTAAATGGTATAATCTAAATACAAGATGTAAATTACCATAGGAAAAATGTGGTGCACTCCATTGAGAATTGCAAGGCTTTCAGACACAAGGTGCAAGCGCTAATAGATGCAAAATGATTCAATCCAGTGACAATAACGAGTTAAAGATCTAAGGATGATGAGAAATGGTTAGCTTGATGGTGAACATTGATGGAATTCTTTTTCAAAAAAAATAAAAAAAAAACCTTCAACTGTAGGTTACTACGGACTAAACTGTTTTGCAAAAAGATAGTCATAAATTCTTCTATTTTATAGCTGTTTAAAAAGAATGATCTTTTGTTTTAAATATTATGTTGTCCGTTTAAATTTAGACATATGGTTTATGATCTTGATTTTCTCTAACTCTTGTTTCTATTCCAATTTGTGTGCATTTTATTGATGGCTTTATCATTCATTCATTTGTTCATTCATTTGATCATTCATTCATTTATTCATTCATTCACATATTCACTTAATAAAATCCAATTCATACGAGCCCTAAAGAGAAAAGAAGTTTCTTTGGGTTTAATTTTGGCAATTTCTTCTTCAGATTAGAAGAATATCAAATTGATAGAGGTTATATAGTCTAGATAGATAAAATGGAACGAGAACAAAATAGGATGTCATACGAGACAAAAGGTATAAGATAAATGGAAATGACTGTGGAAGAACATTTTCAATGACAAATTTTCAATGTAACTCATTTATAATCATGTTTGACTCAAGCAATAAATCCTTCTAATCCCAACGGCTCAAAACCCTTAGAGAAAAACTCATTAAAAACAATATGTGATCCAGATACACAAATAAGGTATAGTCACCTAGAAAAAAAGATTTAAGGTGTAGAAGGTGAGGTTAAATCTTACAATGCAAGAAACTTTGTCTGGTTCTAGATTTGGTCATTCCATATAAGTTCAAAGTTTCAATGTTCAAACAATATGATGGAACTGAATGCCCTAAAACACATTTAACTCGATACTGTCACAAAATGGTTGGGTATGCTTATAATAAAAAATTGCTCATTCATATTTTTTAAGAAAGTTTGATTAGGCAACAGCCAATTGGTATTATAGGTTGAAAAGTGGTTAAATTCGTAATTGGAGAAATTTATCTTAGGCATTTTTAAATCGATACCAATATATATTGGATATAGTCCCAGACCAATCAACCATTCAAAGCATGAAGAAAAGCCCCAATGAAAGCTATAAAGAGTATGCTACTAGATGAAAGGAGATGGCATCATAAGTATGATCACTTCTTACTAATAAAGATTTAAATTTCCTATTTGTGAATACCCTTGCTTCTCCCTATTATGATAAATTGATCAACAATACTTTATTGGAGCTCACATATTTATTATTTACTATGGATAAAATTGAGGATGGGATAAAAAGAAAAAGAATTATGGATGCTAGAGATGAAATAACGGAGATATTTTTGGTGAATAAGCCCAAAAAATAATTGTTGAAGGGCAAAGTGAAGAAAGCCTTCATGTGATACAAGAAAACCCTATTAATACTCATTTCCATTGGTCACCATATGTAAAAAATCTATCTTAACCTTTTTATGACTTAGACACCTCATGCTAGTAACTTTTCTCAACAATATTATCCTTATGCTTCAATGTCCTTTTCTCATACTACTTAGCTACAAAGATTTATAGAACAAAAAATCAACCCAGGTTGCCTGTAAAGCTATAAGAGGAAGAGAGCTAAAACATAACATTCACTTCTAATGTTTTACATTGAGCTTTTCCCTCTACTTGTCAATAGTCATATGATTTCCACCATCTCTGCAAAGCCTAGAAAGCCTTATTACCCAAAAGGATACAATCCTAATGCTAAATTTGAATAGCATGATAAGGTCAAAAAATATTCGATAAAAAATTACGTTGCTTTCAAGGAGATAGTTCAGTCTTTGATCAATACAAATCCTGTAAAATTTAAAGAGTCAGTTGGTGGCTATGACAATTTAAAGTGGTGTAATTAAAAGTCAAGATCTTAAGGCCAAACACAAAATAGAGGCATATTTTTGCTTGTACATCATTTTAGGAGCACCATTAATGATGCGAATTTTGAATTGGCTTGAATGTTTTCTTTGAATGAGTAGATATAATGCAACATATTGTCTTATGACTTTGTGAATATTGTCATTTGAAGTTTTTTAAGTTTTGGACTTTTTAGGAATTTTTTTTCTTTCTTAGAAGAAAAACAAAAAAAAATTTGTTGGATTTGAATTAAGTCCCACATCATTGATTTCTAAAGCAATAAAAGAGAAGAAAATTCCTTGAAAAAAAAGGTAAGAAAATCTCATTTTGAGTGACAATAGTTCTAAAAGGATTAGTGATTACTATTAGAAACGAACTCAGCCAATACCTATACCTTTTTAGAATATTTTCATGTTTCAAACCACTCAAATAATTTCACTCATCAGTCATAACCCTTTAAAAGGGCATGAATTTGAATTTGTGAGCCTTATTTTCACTCAACTATACTGTAATATTAAATGATGATATTTTTCTCCTAGGTAATGAACAACCAAATAATTAATTTGAAAAACAAGGGAAAAGAATTTTTTGGATTTCTTGAAAATCTAGTATACATGACATTTCCTTTAAGAATCAAATGTCGGTAATTTGATGTGTCAAGATTATCCTACAACCTCAAGTATGCCAAAACCAAAATCATCCAAATTTTATCAAACTTTTTTGTGAACACATAAAAGTCCAATTCTCACCCCATCTTATCCCATGTTTTGGGGGTAACTCAGCCAGAATAGCAAAATCACTTATTGCCCTTAAGACAACTCAATTTATGCCATAACCCTCCTTTTTGTTGAATTACACGAGCCATTTGATACCTGTTGTGAGCTCATTGATATGATGAGATGTTTTTCATGAATTACGTGTTTGGCAAAGTTAATTGATGTGTGAGTTATGGAAAGCATGTAAAAAAAAACACAAGAAAAAAATAAATAAATAATGATTATGACATCATGCACTTGAAAAATTCAAATAAATCCAAGCAAAAACTTGATGAGCCTAAAAAAATAGAAGAAAAGAAGAAAAAAACAACAAAATTCTTTGAAAGAAACCATGAAAAAAAAGATGAGAAAACCAAAAAAACAAAATTCTTTGAAAAGTTTTTCTTTTTAAATTTTTTTTAAAAGAAATTGTTCTTTAACTTAAGTGATTATGCTTGATATGATAAATGGCCATCTTTCATTATCCTTTCACAAACAAAAAAATTATTCCCTTGTTATCTCTTTGAGCCGAAAGAATTCTTTTGAAATGAACCTTAACCAAGGATCACCTTTCACATTGGGGGGCAAAGAAGTGACATATTTAATAATCATGCATGGTGAGGTCCTATTCCAGATATAAGAAAATAGCCCTACATGCTAAAGGGCAAATACCTAATAAAATGAGTTCCTAAAAATTTTTGAACTTACAAAATCAGAGGTGGATGTGTGTAAAGAAAAACAAAGAAAAAAGTAGGAAGAAAAGGGAAAAAAAAGGCAAACATAAACAAAAAAAAATGATTAAATAGCAAGTGTGGAAAAGGCAAAAGAAAGAAGTTCTAAAAAGAATCTTGTATAGTGTGAAATGATCCTTGGTTTGATCACCCTTAAATACATTTTAGGCTTATTTATCTTTTTCTTTGATAACTTCAAACCTTTATCTACATTACATCCTCAAAAAGTTCATATTGGATCAAGCATAAATGCTTAAATTGATGAGCTTTTTTTTAAGAAACTATTATAAAACTTATGAATCCTTCACTTTTTTTCATTGCCAAGATGCCCATTTGATCTGTCAACTCATTTTGGGATGAAATTGGAATTCTAAAGTGCATAGTGAAACGATAAAAAAAAAAAGAAAAAAAAAGGAAAAGGAAATGGGGCTCTATGGTGAAAACCCTAAAAGAGGCAATCTAGAGCAAGTTTGAAAACCATGAAACCAATCCTTTCAATAGGAAGTAAGATAAGCCATAGCTACCCAAAATTTTGAAAGATCCAAGAATGTCAATGCTATGAAAGTTTGAAATCCATTGAGGGATTAATTTTAAAAATTTGAGCCCATTTCTCTTATTTCTTAATAAACTTTCAAAATTTTGAGTCTACCATCGCTAAGCTTGACATTAATCAAATTGTCACATTTAAAAACTAAAAAAAGTGTCGAAATCTTGGATTTTCAAAGGATTTCTGCTTTTTTAAAAAAATTATGTCTCATTTGTGAGCCTAAATTAAAAGTATACATCTCTTTTGGGTGGTGAACCTTTCTTGAATAAACAAAAGCCTTGACATGCTGAATTATTCAATCCATCGTTACCTCTTTCATTTCTAATAAGGAACACCGATTCTCAAGAGCTTTAAAGTCACATTTAATTGGATATTTCATTGTTTGTGACCATAGAAATCTAATTATACAGGGTAATTTTGTTGATCATTTTAAAAAAAATTTTAAATGATTAATCATGCATTTTTGTGAAAAATAAGAAAACTATGTTTGGGTGTAAAAGAAAATTCTCAAATTGTGAAAACCTTCAAACTGGTTTGGATTAAAGAAAGAAAATTGTATTCATTGAAAAATTAAGAAAAAAAAAGATTTTTTTAGAAAGAATGTGGTGGTTTGTCTTCTTGATTTTGTGATCAAGTCCAAAACACATGTTGCATGTTGTGTGAAAATGGAAATAACTAGTAAAATGTGTTGAAAAATGAAAGGAAAATTAGTAGAACATGTTTAAAAAGAAAAAAAAAAAGCAAAAATTGGTAATGAAATGAAATGGAAACAAATGAAAGGATTGGAAAAGGGTAAAGTGGAATCCTTTTCGAAAGAAGTTGCAAGGCTTGATTTGAGTGATAACATTGAATAAACAAAATTAGGAAAGAAAATTTTTGAAGAAAGGTATTTTTAGCATTTGCGTCTTTTGATGCACATCTGCGTCACATCATTATACACTGATGTTTACATCTATGTTAGGGCATATATATCTTAAAAGTCTTAACATTTGCATTAGTACTTTTGAAATGAAATTTTGTAGTTACAGGCAATATTCACATTATTGAAAAAATAATAATTGAATTTGCAAATTTGCATCCGTACCTTTGGGGCATTTGTATCATGCATGGAGATTCGCATTTGTATTGGTAAAGAGCATTTTGCATGTGAAAAATTTGTTATTGCATATTTATCAGATATTTGTGTCATGAAAAAATTTTAACTTACATCATTGTAAGGGCATTTACATAAAAAAAATATCGACATCTGCATTACAAGGATAAGTTGGGCGTTCATATCTTTGTCAGGTATGTTTGCACTATAGAAAGTCATTTGCATTGCAATCATAAGAAAAAAATTTTCACCTATGATTAATTGCATTGATGTAGAGATATTTATATTTTTACCATCTATCTTGGGATTAGACATTTGCATCATAATTTCATTTATCAATTTGTAAATAGTGAAAAAATAATGTGGACATTTTTTGCAATTCTAGAAAAAAGAAAAAGTAAAAAGGAAATTATCAAGGAAAAAGCATGTCAAGAAAAAGAAAGAAAGTTTGTTAAAAAAGAGAAGAGAAGAAGAAAGGAAAAATAGCAAAAAATAAAACAATAAAAGAGAGAAAAAAATCTATAATGAAAAAATGATAGAGAAATAAGAAAAAAAAATGGTTTGACAAGAAATTAAAATGTCAAAAGGGTTTGAAAAGTCTAAAGAAAAGGATATGCAAAAAACAAATGAGTTGTTGAAACAATGATTGAAAAAGATAAGATATGAAGCAAGATAAGATTTAAGTCTAATTTAGCTGGCACACAGATCTTAAGCCCAGATAAACCGGCACTTTAAGCTTAGATTAGCTAGCACCTAAGCCCAGATCAGCTAGCACCCAAGCTCGATTTAGCTGACAAATAGATTTAAACCTAGTTTATCTAGCACTCGAATTTAAGCCCAATTTAGCTAGTATACAGATTTAAGCCTAGTTTAGCTAGCACACGATTTAAGCCATGTTTAGCTGGCACTCATATTTAAGCTCAGTTTAGTCAGCACCCAAATTTTAAGCCCAAATTAGCTAGCACCCAAATTTTAAGCCTAATAAAATTGGCATCAGTTAAGAAAATTGTTGTGATCAAGTTTTCTTTAAGATTACTCGATGGTCATATCCGAATTAATTTTCATTTTTACTTAGTGATGATATCTTAATATTCATGTTTGTATATCATTAAAGTTTTCTTAGTGTTGATATCTGAGTAATCATGTTTGATTATCATTTGTATATTCACTCGACGATGATGACCGAATTCCTTTTGATGATGATACCCTAAATTCAAAAAGTCTTAAAATTTTGAATGTTTCATTTCAGAAAAAGATTCGCAAGTCTTCTAGGTAGAATATATTAAATTTTAAAGTTTTCAGACCTCTTTTTAAAGGAGCATTTGTAGATTTTGAGATTCATAAGTCCTTCGGATAAAAGATTTTAAATCTTAAAGTTTCAAGGCCTCTTTTTAAAAGAGCATTTATAGATATAGAGATTTGTAAGACCTTTGAGTATGATCTCTTGTTATTTTCAAAAGTTATTGAGTTTTTTGCTTAAAAAGGTTTTTTAATTTTATTTTCATATATACAAATTTATTAATTAAAAAATAAAAAATAAACAAAAAAAAACTTTTAACTTGTTGTCCTTATCTTTACCTTATTACTGATTCTCAGCAATGCATAAAGAGGGGTAGTTATAGACACTAAATTTGTCCGGATTCTCTGAATTAGACCTCGATTTTTTATTCTATTTAATTTTATTAAAATTAATAAAAAATAATATTATTAAATAAAATAATTAATTAATCAATGATTAAAAAAATAGAGAGAGAGAAGATAGTGGTGCAGTGCATGGTACCACTGTCACCCTACCTTTGCACCAATCTCCCAACTACCTTGTCTACCCACTCCCACTTACCCTACAACTGTCCCCTAAAGCTCCTAAAAATGCCAAACCTAGCCAACCCTAAAGGGGACCCCAATGTGGACAAGACCCACGCCCCCACTTACACATTTTTTACTACCATCATCCTAAAACCAGTCCCTTACATGCACCTAACACCCAATCCTTTGCCAAACAACCGCCAAGCACCAAATCACCTTGCTGCTTCCCTCAACTAGCTTCCCATCACCGATCAACCGCCCCATTCAAGGCCAAAACCCTTACCACCATACACCCATCCTAACAACACCTAAAAACCCAAATCACAAAGCCACCAGAAACAACCCAACACCATTACACAATGGAAACAAAAGCTACCAACAGCAAAACAAAAACCTAAAAAAAATTCTTGTTATCCTCAATTCCAAATCACGAAAAAAGGAAAAAAAAATCTTGTTGTTGGTTTCTAGGACACCACACGACTACAACAAAAAAAAGAGAAGGGGAGCAACGAGTGACGACCTAGGGTTTGGTCGACAACAGCATAAGAAGAGTGGCGCTGGATCAAAAAAAAGGAAAAAGTTAGTACAAAAAAAATACAGAAACTCAAGAAGGTCAACAATGGCAGTAATTTTTTTTTATAATCTGAACCGTTAAAAAAGTGAAAAAAGAGATATAAAACAACATATTAAAAATATAAAAAAATCTGATGATAAAGAATGAGTATTTGGCTATTTTAAGCCATCGATTTTAGGTTCAAATTTAAAGAAATCCAAGGATATTTGAATGGAACTGAGGCCGGAAGTAAAAAAAAGGGGAAGACAATGAGTGTTTAGGCTTTTTAGGAAGTTGAAAGGCTATCGTCTAGCACTGGCCTCGTTAATGAAAGAGTGGTGGCAACAACAAGTCCTGGCTGAAATCTAAAGGCATTGGAGAGTTTTCTTGTTTGTTTTTAAAGATGAGGCTTTTTTTTTTTGCAGGAAATGGAAATTGAAATGAATAGAAAAATTCTTAATATTTATATTGTTTAAAACAAAAACAAAAATCAAAACAGCATTGTTTCAAGGGCTACAGATCCTCGCGTCAACCTAACCCGAGATTTACACGTCCAACCTATGACTCACTCACCTGCTGACCAGTCCAACTGAATTAGTTTTGGACCACCATTGAGCCACTTAGTGTTGACTACCATTGACCGACATTCACTCGCCATTGATAGACAAAATTTTGGTAGTTTTTTATTTTATTTATTTATTCCATTTTTTAAATTCTTTTGTGTTATTTTTGGTATTTTAATTTATAATTTAAGACATGTTAAAATAAATATAATGACGATAAAAAAATAAAATAATAAATATAAAATTTATAATAACGAATGAACAACAATAAGTAATGAAAAATAAAGTTTAAAATTTTTTATAGTTTTATTAAAAATTAAAATAAACCTTATAAAATAATATAATAAAAAATTACTAAAGATAATAATAATAATAATAATAATAATAATAATAATAATAATAAATTTTTATGAAAAAAGAAATATATGAAAATTTTTTAACTAATTTCTGAAAATCATAAAAAGCTAGCTTGCTAAGTCTACCTAGAAATTAGAAATTTTTAAAGATGTTCGTATTTTTAAATTTCGAAACCCTAAAATCCAAAACCTAAAACCTCAAAACCCTAAACCTTAAATGCTCTAACCCCAAACCCTTAAAATCCTAAATCTTAAAACTCGAAACCCCAAGATCATAAACCGTCAAAACCTTAAAATTTCAAAACCATAAATTTCAAAACTCTAAATTCAACCCCTAAACCTTCAAAACTCTAAATGGTAAAATTTTGAAACCCTAAAACCATATACCATTGAAACCTTAAAATTTCAAAACCCTAAATTCTAAAACCCTAAAATCAAAAACCTTAAGTCTTCAAAACCTTAAACCCTGAAACTTGAAACCTTAAAGCTATAAACCCTAAAACCTTAAAATCCAAAATCCAAAAACCAAAAACCAAAATCCTAAAACCCAAAATCTTAAAATCTCAAAACCCTCAAACGAGACCATAAATCCTAAAAATCCATCAAGACCGTAAATCTAAACCAAACCCTCAATTCAACATACAACCTTAACTCATCACCCAAAAATCATTCAAACCTTAAAGCCCCAACCTAAACCTATACCCAAAACCACTCCAAAAGTCTAAAGATTCATGTAAAAATTTCACGTGAAGTAATTTGTTCCCGAATGTCGCCTAAAAAATGAGGTATTTAAAAAAAATTTATTTCATTAAGTTTTTCATACGAATCCTTAACCCATAATAATAATGGGATTAAATTAAAAGAAAATTTTTAAAATAGGATCTTAAACATATATAGTCGCACCTAAATTTTACTTAGAGGTTGAAGAGTTTGGGTGGTCTAATTATGTTTAAGAACCTGATTTCAAAATGGCATTTTATCATTGTGGATATCATCTATTGGCATATATGCATCTATTAGAATATATGCATCTATTTATTATTATTGCATTCATTCCGCATGTTCATGTCTTTTACTATTATTTCTTAGTTAATTGTAGGATCATCAGTTTCTTTGTTTAAAATGTTTTTTGTGAAAAGTATTATTCAAAAAGTAAAATTTTAAATATAACTAAATTAACATTCTAAGAAAATAATTCTTAGTACTCTACCTAGATGTTAAAAAGTCACCAACAATTATCATCTACAAAGAGCATTATTTTTATTTTGAGGAATATTGTGGTAAATCCTATGTGAAAAAAGTTATCCGTAAATTTTGCTTAAACCTTGAAGAATTTTAAGAAAATCTTTTAACTTAAAGATTTCCTTGATATTCCTAAATATCGAATTTTAATAAAATTATTTTCCTTTTTAAAAAATAAAGGGAATTATTATTAAAATTAAAATCAAAACTATTTTATCCAAGCACCAAAAATAATGTATGATTAATTGTACTAATTTATGGACGTTACGGGGATACTAATCCTTCCCTACACATAACCAACTCCCAAACTCAATCTTGTTTTTTGTAGATCAAAAATTGTCTTTTTTATAAACTTTAAACATGTTTTTATAGTTTTATTAAAAAGATAAACTTTTGGATGGCCAATCACACCCCAAAAAAGATTGGTGGTGACTCTCCCATTTTTCTCGATTTTAAAATCTTTTCGTCTAGCGGTCCCAAAACCATTATGACATCCATCTCTTCCAAGTAACTCCAAACCCCAATCAACTCCATTACACTATCCAAAAAACCCTATCTAACACAATTAAAAGCCTTTTCAAAATTCCACAAGCCTTATCATGTCTTAATGAATCAATCACCTCATTTGCAATGCAAGGAGGAAACCATCCAAAATTTTCCTCGCAGCAATAAATGTAGTCTATATACATATCATTAACTAGCTCGCTAATCATAGTTTTTGGCCTTTTAGCAAGAATCTTTGCTTGGATCTTATAAAATGAGTTAATAGGCCTATAATCTTTTAAAATTATCAACTTTTGCAATTAAAGTCACTACAAAATCTTTTTTATATACTGACGCTTGGTTATACTGACGGTTAAATTTTGTCAGTAAAAGAGACTTTTACTGATTGATTTTTAATACTGTCAGAATATATCATACTTATACCAACACTTTATTTAACCGTCAGTATAAATAAATTTTTTCTAAAAGTATATGATTTTCTGTCAGTATATATATGTTATATATTGATGGTTATTAACGTAATCATCAGTATATGCTCAAAAAAAAAAAAACTTATTGGCTTACAAAAAATTGAATAGGATTATTAAAGGCATTTTTTGCCAAAATACATTCAATAATTCATTCAAAAAATTTTGGAAAAGAATTATTGAAGGCGTTTTCAACCAAAACGCATTCAATAATTCATACAAAAAAAATTTTTATATAGATTATTTATGATGGTTTTTTAATACCATAAGAATATATCATATTTATACTAACATTTTATTTAACCGTTGATATAAATAAACTTTTTCTGATGGTATATGACTATCTATCAATGTAAATATGTTATATACTGACGGTTATTAACATAACTATCAGTATAAGCTCAAAACAAAAAAAGTATCGGCTTATAAAAAATTAAATAAAATTATTAAAGATGTTTTTGGCCAAAAATACATTCAATAATCTATTCAAAAAATTTTGAAGAAGGAATATTGAAGGTGTTTTAACAAAAAATATCATTAATAATCCAATGAAAAAATTTTGTTTGGGATTATTGAAGGCGTTTTTATTCAAAACACCTTCAATAAGCCAAACAAAAAATTTTGTTGAGAGAATTATGGAAGGTATTTTTAACCAAAAATACTTTCAATAATCTTTCATAATAATTTATTGATGGGATTATTAAATATATTTTTTATAAAAAAAAACATCTTTAATAATCTCTTCAACAAAATTTAGAAGGAATTATTAAAAATATTTTGACCAAAAATATCTTCAATAATCCTTTCAACAAAATATTGTGAGAGATTGTGGCTTAATCAATTCGATTTTTATGAAATAAAAAGTAAAAGCCTGATGAGAAAGCAATAGAATTGTAAGTACCTTCTTAATTTATTTATTTATTATAACAAGCTTTATTCGTCTTCTCGCAAACCCACGTTGAAAACATACAAATTCTGGAAAACAAAAAGGAAATGCATGCATATAATCACACAGCATCATTAGTTGTATCAGTAATCAGCCTCGAATCTTGACCAATTGCAATAATTATGGAATCCTTGTTAATGGAGGCATCTATTTCGGTCTAATTTTATGTTATTTTTTTCTCTACGATCACTTTCTTTTGTCAACAAAGTTGGGTTTGAAAAAGATAAGGTTTAGACTTTTGGACTTGGTCCTGGTTGATTATCCTGCCATGGCCATTTATTTTACCAACTCTCAAATCTTATTGCACTGAAAATTAAGGGCATTTTACCAAATGGCCCCCCATTTTTTAAAGCGGCAAAATACCATTAGTGGACAGCCAAGAGGCCACTACTATTAATGGGAACTTTGCCCATAAAGTCAAATCAATTAGCGACCGACCTTGCCTTTGTTATAAACGAAACAGAAAAGCCAAAGCTTCTTCACCATTAACGTTCGACAGCAAATTTTGCCACTGGCTGTTATTTCTGAAAGAGATGGTGCAGCAGTGGAAAGATGTGGTAAGAGCTGATGGAGGAGGAAGCAATCAAGACTTAAGCGGCCCTGTTTTTATGTTTTGGGCAGCTTTAGCCGCCCTTTTTCTCATTGCAGTAATCATGTTCTCATGTGCTGGTGGAGCATCCAAAGATAAAGCCTCCGCCACCTATGCAGATGCTTATGGTTCCACCTGCGGTGCTGGATGCGGCGCAGGCTGCGGTGAATAAACTCAACTCTTCTTCGCTAGCAGTTAGCTTCTTGGCCCTTGCATGGACGAGAATGAGACAAAGAAGGCATTAATTTTCCATGTCTTGTAAATTATATTTACGATTTCAAAATTGAACAAAATTAATATTGCTGCAGTAACGTAAAGTGTTTATCATAGACTTTCATCATTTTGTAAAAACCTTTGGACATAGTAACGAAGGGAATAGGGACAGATTCATTACAACCACAACTTCCTCGTCTACTTTTCAGTCACGTTCTAGTTGGTTGAAGATTTTCTCAAGAAATTAAGAAGCTTAAATAATTAAGTTGCATTTCAAAATTCTCCCCCATCTTAATTACAATCTTTTTGCGGTCGTATGATAAGATTAAGTAGATATTGAAAACTGATTTTTAACTCCTTAGCAATGTAATCAATGCAATACTGCACTGAATTGCTTTGGAAAAGAGAAATTTGGAGTCCACGTCAAAATTAAAGTGATAAAATCATGAAGTTAGTGGACCAAAAGGAATAATGTCCAATAAAAGCCTCGTAGAAATAAAGGACTGTTAGTTTTTCAAAGAAAAAAAAAACCCTTAATCCCACGTCTAGAAAATTTGCTTGCTAACAAAATCAAACCCAATGCAATTCCCAATTATACAAGAAATTTTGAAGTAATATTTTAATGATTCATTTATTGCTCTCTCTCTCTCTCTCTCTCTCTCTCTATATATATATATATATATATATATATCTAATTTACATATATTTTTATGATTAAATTATGTCTAGGTATACTTTGTGAAAATTTAAAATTTAGTCCATATTTTTTAATTCATACAAATTTAATTCTCATACTAATTTGATTTGATAATTGTACTTGAATCATTAATTTTGTCAAATTTTTATTATTAAAAATACTAATGTGATTGTTGACTTGATGACATCATATTAACTTTGTTGATATAATGTTGACTTGTTGATGTGATAACTAAAATAGATAAAATCAGTTGATAAATTATGCAAATAATCCATGTAATCATACGAAATTTGAAATTTAATCTCTGTATTAATATGAAATTTGAAATTTAGTCTCTCTAATATAAAAAAATTTTAAAATTTTAAAAAGTTTTCTATTTTTTAAAAATATTAAATTTTAAAAATTGTTATAATATTCTATCATAATATTCCGTCACGATATTGAAAAAGCTATCATAAGATTCTATCACAAATTTAATATATTATCACTAAATTTTTCATAATTTTTTGTCACCCATGTGAAATATTATTACTAATTCTATCACTATTTTTAGTTATATTCCATTATAAAATATAAAATTTATTACTAGTTTTATCAAACTTTTTTGTCATATTATAGTCTATTGTAGCCATACGAAAAAAATCTATCACAAAATTTTCAATATATAGAACAAATTTGTCACTATCTAATTTTAATAGAACTATTAATTTTATTAATTTATTAAATGAATTAGAATTATAATTCCATCCCATAAAGATAAAATTATTTATCAAACAATGTTTTTATTCATTTAAATTAAACCAATTAAAAAATTTTTTTTATAATCAAATTTAAGTTCAGGATTCTAAATATATTAAAGTAATTTACTAAACTTAATGTTAAAGTAATTTACTAAACTTAATGTGTGTTGATTTTAGAATTAATCTTATTATTTAATTTAACATAATTATTTAGATAAGTTCTTTTTGCGAAAACCCAAAAAAATTAAAAATTATTATTATGATACATGGTATTAATGTTTTGGTTTATCAAATAAATTATTTTCTCACTTTATTTTGTTAGAATTTAGAGTTCATCCTTCAAATAAATAAGAGCTCTCATGTAAGAATCTAGATTTGAATATCTTATTTTGTTTGATTGAATGGAATAATCATTTTTTATATCCGGATTCATTACAAATTTAACTCTATTCAATAGTTTTGTTCAT
This sequence comes from Durio zibethinus, assembly GCF_047325235.1. Taxonomy (NCBI): domain Eukaryota; kingdom Viridiplantae; phylum Streptophyta; class Magnoliopsida; order Malvales; family Malvaceae; genus Durio; species Durio zibethinus. The sequence goes on along the minus strand of NC_143163.1, from coordinate 28,734,301 downwards.
TATAAATTTAATTATATGATATATTTAAACTAATTAAAATAATATTAATCTTGATATATTAATTTAAATTATTAATATTATAATTGATTAATATGAATGACAATAATTTTATTATTAATATGATATTATTAATAATTAATTATATATACTGAAAATTAATATATTTCTAAAAATATTTTTTATATTAGAGAGACAAATATTTTTAAAATTTAATATTTTTAAGAAACTAAAAATTTTCAAAATATTCTTTATATTAAATGGACTAAATTTCAAATTTTGTACAAATATAAAGATTAAATTTCAAATTTCGTATAAGTACAGAGACTATTTATATAATTTAATAATTAATTTTATTTATCCAATTTACTATGTCAGTAAGTCAACACCATGTCAACAAAGTTAACACTCACATGATTAAGTCAATAACCGCATCAGTATTTTTTATGACAAAAAATTAAATAGTGACTGGACTAGGATCATCAAATCAAAATAGTACAAGAACTAATTTTATATGAATAACAATACATGAACTAAATTTCAAATTATCACAAAGTATAGGACTTCCGACATAATTTGACCTGCTTTTATTCATTGTTATCTATCTTTATGGTACATAAACACTGTCCTGCCAGCTTAATTTTTATCACATTTAGATTCTTTTAATTGTTATGTTAGCTTTTTTTGTTTTTTTACATTTTATCAAAATTCACTTAATAATATCTAATCTAGCATGAATCTATATTTTTACTATTCATGAGTTTAGACATTCAAGAATTTATGATATTCATAAACTTAATTAATTGTGGATAAATGTACTTCATGTTTTTTGTCATTGAAAATTTTGAGTCTAAATTCATATTTACTATTAATTAATTATGAATCAAATCCAAAATAAAAGAATTTAACTATTCACAAACTTAATCATTTATAAATTTATGATATTCATAAATTCAATTAATAGTAGATAAATATACTTATTGTTGAATGTAATTTAAATTTAACATATTTACTAAATAGTATAACTGCACATGAATTACATCATGGTGAAGATAGCGTACCTAACTCAATAGCACAAGTTATATTACCTCCAAATTATTTTTTGAAGAATCTTTACCAAAAAAACAAAGAACAAGGTAACTTATAAGTCAATAATATACCAAAATTTTCCTTATTATGGAACTTATTGGAACATAATTTCTTATGCTATCAATTTAGAAATTATGACTTATTTTTGTACTTTAACATGTTTTCCTGCATTTTAATGTTAAAATAATTTAAAGAAAAAAAAACCTCATAGTAACACTCAAGATGTCACACTGGTATACATATACATATACATATATATATACTCCTATATGCTTAGTAAAATGTGTAACTTTGATATCACTATTTCTATGCACCTTTCAAGTAAAGGTAGACTTCTAAAAATAACACATACATGAATAATGAGGAAGAAATTATAGATATTGATATGTCATACTTCATAGTTACATTATAACAAAACAAGCTTTCAATGACAGAAAAGTATTGAAAAAAAATTTTTGCAACTAAAAAAATTCATTGCCAATGGATTTATTGCATATTACCAATGTATTTTCGTTAATTGAACATCAATAATTCCAACGAAACTAATTCCTTCGATAATGGTTGGTGCCAAGAGATTTGATTTGGCACCAATATTACAATGGAATTTTGTCAATAATGGTATTAGTTGTGACAGAAAGATTTCGACCCTAAAATATTATTTTTTGTTTAAAAACATATTTTTTTGTTTTTAAATTTATTTTGTAAAAAGCCTTATTATTAAAGTTTTTAATCCTTTTTTTTTCCTTCTCTACATCTTTCCCCTTATTTCTTTTATCTCCACGACCCTCTCATTTCGTGACAATTTTTAAATCTAGCCAAATCCATCCAAGGCTCCCCTTACTTCAATAGTGTAATGACTCTCAATCACCCTCTTTACTTCTTTCTCCCCTTCCTCTCTTTTTTTCTCTTCCTACATGTCACAACCCTCTCCGCTCTACCCTACCTTAACTTTAGATCCAACTCTTATTGTCCTTGCTCTTTTGTAAAAAACTAATTGACATAGTATTAATCTGATTTTAATATTTGACCATTATAATATTAGCATTAGATATAATTATATTCAAAAATTTCCAAATGTCTTTTTTTTTCCTAGGCTAAAATCATTTTATTAAATGATGATAGTCAATAGGCTTAAGTAAAACATCAAAAATGTCACACACGTATCTAATTTAGAGAGAACAAAACATGAAAAAAAAAAAACATTTGATAGTAAGAATCAAAGGACTATTGACTACTGCACACAAAAACACTTCACCTTTTAAAGATTCAGATTCTGCCACAAATCAACCATTTCATATACTTTCATCAAGTATAAGAGAGCCAAGATAAGTATCATTCATCACCCAAAGCAAGATAAAACCATAAACACAACTCAATTGAGATACATAAGCCAAGAGATATGAAACTCATTAGAACATAGCTAAAACATAGCATAATAGCCAACAAACTTTAGAGAAGGCTAGGTAACATTACTCATCAATGAAAACACTTTTTTGTCCACACCAACCTTATCTAAATCATCACCAAACAAAGAAGATTATGTCTAATCACACCAACCTTAACAAATCTTTAAATAGTTTCTTGAAAGGAAAGACACCACAAGAAAGATAAGTTTTATTGATGAAATTTTTTGTCAATAAGACCATTTATTATGTCAATATTATGCATTATCGACAGAATTGTTAGAAAAAATTTTTCATTGAAAAATGTAAAGTCGCTAAAAGTATTTTGTCGATAATGAAATATTCTACTGATAATAAATGAGTTTTAGCAACAAAAAATTCTATTGATAATGCTTACATTTTTGTCACTAAAGCTTTTTTTCCTATAAAATATTTTTTACACTAAATCTAAAATTCCTTCAATAATGTTAACTAGAGATGAAAATTTATGTTGGTAATGTTATTTGTTTTCTTTTTAATTAACATTGAACTTTCGTCAATAATTCAAAGAAACCAATCACTAAAATTATATCAAAATTCCATCGGTAATATGAAAATTTTTTGTCACTAAAACCATGTTTTCTTGTAGTTAGACATTATTAAAAAGAGTATCAATTATGATACACAAAAAAATACTTAATATGAATAATTTGTTAATTAATTAGCTCAATTTTATATGTATTTTGTTTTTTACTTGTATATGAATCATGATACAACGTTACTACATTAAATATAATCGTATACACTAATTTCCATGGCTATTAAAATGTTAAATTAAAAAGTCATATATACCACCAATCAAGCCTGGGCTTAGTGACTAGGTGGAGACCCTAAAATCTTGATGTCTTAAGTTCAAGTTTCACTGTGTGAGTTTGGTTGTTTAGTTTAGTTTTAATTTATTAGTTTATTATTCAGCGATTGTAACTTAATTATGATGTAATAGTTGATTATTTAGTTAATTATATAAATGTGATACTTATTATAACTGTAACTTCATAAAAAAGTCATATACTAATTGACATTAACATAATATATATATATATACACACACTCCTATTGACCATATTTCTTTTGCCAAAATAGGGTATTGAATATGAAAACAAATGGAGGTATTTTCTTGAATAATTGAATTTACTTTTTAAAATGTGTGAGAATCATAGTAATATTTTGCATCAATCACTATGATGGTTGATGATAGTGATCAAAGTTATAGACATCCATATGTGTCTGGGTCAATCAAATCAATTTTCATTATTAACATTGTTTTATTATATTATATTATTATTATTTATAATATTATTATTAGTGCTATAGTATAATATTGTATATTATTGTTATATGGTATTATATTATATTATATTTTCTTATTATTTTTTTTCTTTTTTCCTCTTTAACTGTCGATCGATTAAGGTAACTGAAGAATTGAATTTCCTGGATCAAAGGAATCCAATCTCTAATAGTTAAAGGCTTTAATTCCTAATCAGAGGATTTTTGGGTCAATCAGCAAAGAACTTAAACCTAATTTGAAGCTTGGGCATAATCCAATCCCAGGATTCAAGCCTCAGATTGATTCTGTCTGTTTCCTAAAATTTATCCTAAAAGGGCTATAAATTGAACATAGTTGGACAGAACAAAACACGACGGATTGAGGGAGAAAAGACTCGGTGTTTAGGGTTCTAAGATTTTGAGCAGTGAAGGAGTTTTTCAGATTTTGATTCTAAATTCGGTTTGGAAGTTTTGGGGTTTAGATTTAGGTTCTAGGGTTTGGTTTAAATTGCTAGAGGGTTTTTAAAAAATCTAAGAAATTTTATGGAAATCTACTTTTTTTAAAAAAAAAATTTAGTTTTTTGGGTTTTTTGGAATGAACATGAATTTTTTGATAAATTTTTCGGTGATCGGTTGAATTTTCCAATCACATTCTAGCCTAGTTCCTAAAAACTAGTGGGTTATCCAGTTTTTGGTTGAATTTTTTGGTGAATTTTCTAGAAACCAATAGTCTTTTCAGTTTTCAATTGAAGTTTCAGGCAATGTTCTTGGGATTTTAAAGAGAAGGCGAAGAAAAATAAACCTAAAGAGAGAGGGAGTAAGAGATGTCTGAGGATTAAATGCTAGGACTTAGCTTCTATACTGCTTCAAAATGGCAGCATTTTGGCAACTAGGATCCACACTCTGACCTGCGCATTAACTCACATAATGACCCGAACCGATCGTAAGATTTTTTTTATTTTATTTTTTGATTTTCATTTATTTTCATATTTTAAGATTTTATTTTTAGTTTTTTATTATTATTCTATTTTACTGCTTTTTAATTATTTATCTTATTTAGTAATTCAATATTTATAAAAAAAAATATTTTCTTTCTGAAAACAAAAAAAAAAAAATTTTTTTAAATAAGTTTTCAAAAAATGTATAAAAACAAAAAACAAAAAAAAAATCCTTTCAATAAAAAAAAAATCTTTTTCAAATAAAAATCCTTACAAAATAAATTCATGAATTTTACCAAATTATTGGAGAATTTTGATGGATTTAAATATTTTAAAATGAAATCCACCAAACTATTGAAAAATTTCAAAAATTAATTTTTTTAAAAAAAAATAATAAAAATAATAATTTTTATCTTCCAAACTATTGAAAGATTGCTTCCTAAATTAAGTCTTACCAAGAAGACTTGATGAAATTTTCAAAATTTTACAAATTCTTTTTACAATAAAATCTTACCAAACCATTAAGAGATCTACTTCAAAGTAAGTTTTACCAAACGATTAGGAGACTTTACTAATTTTTCATAATAAAACACTTCAATAAATTCGATGATGAAGCCTCTTCAAAATGAAACACTAGTCTCCATGAATACTTATGAAGTGAGAAAATTATCTCAAAATTGCTACCAAACTATTGGGGTGATTTTAAGATTAAGTCTCAATATTAAATATTTTGGTAAAATATAAATATTTTCAAGGCTTGGATAATTTAAGATCAAACCGGTATCATCTTTTGATGGGCATTGTGAGGTTGCTGTAACATTCTTCACACGTAATTGTGCTCTTGAACCTAAACTCTAGTTTCATAGATCAGAATCTATTATTTAAAAAAATCTAAGTTAATCTTAGGACTCCTCTTTAAATAGGACAGATTCAATCAGATGATCAATCACACCTAAATAAAAAAAGATTAGTGGTGACTCCTCTAATCCATGTCTAGCGGTAAGTCCATGGATCTATACATTATGATAGTTTGGTGACTCCAGTGGGGTTATCGAGAGTCAGGCCAATAAATGATTTCTTATTATCCAAGCCTTACTTAATAAATTTGAGATTTTTTTTCATTGTTTATACTTGCTTAATTATTTATTTATTTTTTACTTCTTTTCATTACTTATACTTGTTCAATTATTTATTTATTATATATACATATATATTTATCATTCATTTGCATATACATAACATAAGCTCTCCACCCAGGCTCTACCTTTAGAAGGGAGTGAAGTACCTATGCCTTTGTGTGATTTCATGTCTCCTCATGGGCCTATGAAATACTCTCACTCAAATTGAACCCTTTCTACTTGTAACCTATGATGGGTGAGGATCAGGGTGCCTTACTAGTTTGTGATAGACTATGATGTAAGGAACAATTTGAGAACCTTTTAAAAGTAATCCAAATTGCATACAGTTAACTTTAAGAGCCTAATCATAGATAGAGCCATATCCTTTCACCCTTTATAGTTAACCCAAAATTTAGGATCATGTTCTTATTTTACTTGCTTTGTAGTGTTTATTCTTTTTTTATTATGGTGACTAACCGATTTTTTTATCTTCTTTTTATTTCTTTTTTTATCCATATTTATAAACATACATACAGATTACATATTATGCTTATTAACCTTTTTTTTATTGTGTATGCATGCATTCATGCATCACTACATTCATTCTCATGCATAATCTGATAGGTCTATAAATATCATTCTAAATTTACACCATAATTATAAGAAATCAAGGTTTAAGGATAGCTCAATACTAGTAGTACACTTGAGCTAAAGCCAATAAGATAGGGCAGGACAATGCAAATCATCTTGAAAGGATAAAAAAGGCTTAAAAGATACTTGAAGAAAAATTAAGCAAAATTATCAAAGCCCTGAAAAAGGCAAATAGAGAAAAATAGATGAAAGAAGATACCTCACAAGAAGCTACTGAATCAGCATATCTTTTAGGTTTTGGCCCACATCAGGCTCAGACCACCTCAAGCTATCAACCATAATAGACTACATTTTTTAATTGTAACTATTCGGGAATGACTTATGCATTTGATCATGAGAATGTTTAGAGTTATAATAATAATCCCATTTTCATTGAAAAGGCAATCGAGCCCATTCAACTCTCAATGGATAAGACAAAAAAGAAAAAAAAGCTATAGACAACTGTGCCCTTAAAAAATTTTAAGATCGATCAAGCCATGGAAAAGCTCAAGAAAAGATTACAGGCTATAAAAGGCATTTATTTATATGGATCCATAGATGCTATCAACCTTTTTCTAGTTATAGATGTTGTGATCCTTTCAAATTTTAAGGTACCAAAATTTAAAAAGTACAATGGTACTAAATGTCTCATTACACATATCACAATGTATTATCATAAGATGACGGCTCACACCAGTAATGAAAAGCTACTCATGTATGCGTTTTAAGATAGCTTGATCGAGTCTGCTGTAAAATGGTATATCCAATTGGATAGGACTTATATTAAGTCATAAAAAGATCTAACTCTATCCTTCATTAACCAATATTGCCACGTCATAGACATGGCTCCTGATTACCTTTCATTACAAAGAATGAAAAAGAAAACATCTGAGTCTTTCAAAGAGTATACCCAAAGGTGGTAAGATGTTACTGCTCAAGTATAACCTCTTCTAACAAATAAAAAGATGATAGTGCTATTTGTAAACACTCTAAAGTCATCATACTATAAAAAGATGATAGGGAACGTGACTAAGAACTTTGTCGACATGGTGATTTCACGAGAGATCATTAAAAATATAATCAAGAGTGGCAAATTAGAAGAAAGAGAGTCTTCTACTAAAAAGATACCCAAGAAAAAGAAAAGTGAGACTCAAGCTATAAGTTTCAACAGGTAGTAATTCAAAAACTATCTTCAACCAATCTATCCCATATATCATTCACCTACAAGTCATGCTTTGACTATAGTATACCAATCAACTCTATGACTTTCTTATTCATCTACATCTAGACCCTCTGTTCATTTAACTACCTTAACAAGTGGTGTGCGAGAATCACAGAATCGAGAAAAGCCTATATTTGACCCTATCCCTATGAACTACACAGATTTTACCAAGAACTTTATAAAAACCATTTGATTGCCCCTATTCTTATAAAATAATTCAAATGTCCCTATCCCAAATGGTATGACTCCACTACTCACTATGACTATCATTTTGGGGTGGTAGGCCATTTCATTAAAAATTGCATCCCTTTTAAACATATGGTGCAAAGTCTAATCAAATAAGGGTTGATAAATTTTGATACTAGTGGAAACATGGCATCTAATATCAATAGTGACCCATCACCCAATCATCCAAGGCATAATTTTGGGAAAGTTTATTAGAATTACTTTTCATCCTAGACTTATTAAAAATATGGATCTTCTTTTGTGCACTTAGATTTCATCTTATTTTTTATCATTTTAATAAAAGTGACAGATATGATGCATTTTTATGACATTTCTTTTTTTTGTAAATACACATTATTTATTTTTACCTTCTCATACCTTTTTCCATACCCATTTTTTATTTCGAATAATGAATATTCAGACAATCATGATGATAATTTAGGATTCGATTTTAAAAACATCATTCATAATGATTTAATTGATATATAAGATTGTTGATTCATTGAGACTGCTAAATAAAAAGAAGATAAATCTAACGAAGAATTTGAAAGTGATGCAACACATGATCTTTGCAATTGCTCATTCACAAGTCTACTCTTAGTCAATAAAAATTTTCAATTGAGAGTGTTCATGTTCGAAATGAGAAATGATCATCTTTTTTTATTTTTTCAAAAAAAGAAAAAGAAAATTATCCTTTGCTACCCCATTTGAGCCTATTAAAAATTTCCTTTAAGGAATTCTAACCAAGGATCACCCCATATTGGGGGGTAAAGTTTAAGGATCTTGGAAGGGCAAAAGCCTTTTTGTGCTCAAGTTTTTTGACAAATGAAAAAGAAAAGAAAAAAGAAAAATGAAAGAGAAATTGATAGAGTAAAATGCCAATGTGCTCCACCAAAAAAAATAAAAAAAAAATTGATGGGGCAAAATGTCATAGTGCTTTACATAAAGAAATGATCATTGGTTTGATTACCATTTAAATACAATTTGAGCCTATTTTATCCCTTTCTTTGGAACCTTTTACCTTAGCCTAGTTCGTTCCTTAAAAGTCTATTTTGATTAAATGTGAATACTTAATTTGAAGAATCATGAATTAAATTGGGGCAGGTTTGCCATTGGATTGTATGAAACTTTGATCAAAGTGCCATTGATGAATAAAGGAGGAAAGAGAAATGAAAAAATGAGAGAAATGTGTGCCAAAAAAAAAAGGGAAAAAAAAAGAGACAAAAGGGGAAAAAGGGATACTTAAATTAAAATTTTGAAAAGGCAGTTTAAGTAAAAATAAAAACTTGGAGACACAGTTCTATATAAGGGTCCCAAGAATAAGAATGATATTGATGGAATCACGTTTTTAAAAAAGAATTATGAGTTGGAGTTCAAAATTGTATGAACAATCATTATTTTGGATGTTAATATCTTATTTGAATAAACTGTAGCATTTTACTTTTGTTCACCCTTGAGTCGTTCTTGACCCTACTTTTTGCTCTTTTAATAATAAATACTCATTTTTCTTATTCTTCACTAAATGAATATTCCCTAAATGAACCAAGAAAATATATCATGTCTATCACTGATTGTAATGATGGCAAATAAATGAATGACATTTTTCATAAAGAGTTTTTCATTTTTTGAAAGAAATCCAAGATGAGATAAATGAAATAAGTATGAGAAAATGATTTACAAAAGGGCAAACAAGGTAACCCGGTCATGAATTTAGTGATAGATTGGTTGACAAGACTTGTGGGTTATAACCAAATAAGAAAAAAAACATAGATCAGTTGACAAAACTTATCTTGAGATTATTAATACTGAAAAGCCAAGAAAAACTGGTGGAGTCTTGAAAACATTGTCACCATAATTGAAACTTCATGACATCAGCATTATATACATAGTGTTTACATTTAAATCCCAGATAGGACATGCATTTTCATCGTCACATTATCACTTACTACCCATTCGATCTCAACTCAGTTTAGATCATTTTTTTGACTCACGGTTTCATTTTGATCGGTTATTTTTTACCTCGACTGATTTTGGTTACTTTATCTTTAGTCTCGTGATTTTGTTCTGGTCATTCGATCTCGAATCCATCCAGATCATTTTTTTGATACGTGGTTTCATCCCGATCAGTCATATTCTATCTTGACTCTGTCCTAGTTGCTTTATCTTTAGACTCACATTTTTGTCCTGATCATTCAATCTCGGCTTCATCCAAATCAATTTTTGACTTGAGGTTTCATCCCAATCATTCAATCTCTGCTTCGTCTAGATCATTTTCTTGATTCATGATTCTACTTCGATTAACTATTTTCAACCTCGACTAGGTATTGGTCGCTTTATCTTTAGATTCACGATTTCATCTTAGTCATCCGATCTGAACTTAAGCCAGATCATTTTTTTTACTCGGATTTTATCCTAATTAATCATTTTTTACCTTGACTCGATCCTGGTTGCTTTATCTTTTAGACTTGTGATTTTATCCTAGTCATTCGATCTTGGCTCCGTCTAGATCATTTTTTGACTCAGGGTTTCATCTCGGTCATTCATTTAGATCTTAATTCGGTCCTGGTCACTTTATATTTAGACTCGCAGTTTCATCTTGATCATTCGATCTTGGCTCAATCCAAATCATTTTTTGACTCATGGTTCTATCTCAGTTAGCCATTTTTCTTTTTGACTCGTAATTTCATCCCGATCACTAGTTTTGCTCTCGACTTAGTCCAGATCATTTTTTGACTTATGGCTCAGTCTTAATCATTTCCACTCGCTAATTTGATTTTGGATTAAAGCAGTATAGGTGTTTAGGTCTTTACATCATCCTTGTTTAACAAGGATATGCAAAAAGGGGTAGCTGTAGACACTCATCTACGTTCGGGATCAATCGAACCAATTTTCATTATTAGCATTGTTTTATTATATTATATTATATTATATTATGTTATGCTATTATTATTTATAATATTATTATTAGTGCTATAGTATAATAATAATATTATTATATTATATTATATTATATTATATTATATTATATTATTATTTTTTTTTTCTTCATTCATCCTTAACTGTCGATCGATTAAGGTAATTGAAGAATTGAATTTCCTGGATCAAAAGAATCCAATCTTTAACAATCAAAGGCTTTAATTCTCGATCAAAAGATTTTCGGGTCAATCAGCAAAGAACTTAGATCTAATTTGAAGCTTGGGCAAAATCCAATTCTAGGATTCAAGCCTAGGATTGATTCTATCCGTTTCCTAAAATCTATCTTAAAGGGGTTATAAATTGAACATAGTTGGATAGAACAAGACATGATGGATTAAGGGAGAAAAGACTCAGTGTTTAGGGTTCTGGGATTTTGGACAGTGAATGAATTTTTGGGATTTTGATTCTAAATTAAATTTGGAAGTTTAGGGGTTTAGATTTAGGTTTCTAGGGTTTGGTTTAAGTTGCTAGAGGGCTTTTGAAAAATCTGAGAAAATTTGGGGAAATCTATTTTTTTTCTGAAAATTTATGGGTTTTTTGAGTTTTTTGGGATCAACATGAATTTTTTGATGAATTTTTCGATGAATTTTTCAATAACAAGTTGAATTTTTCGATCACATTCCAGCCTATTTCCCAAAAACTAGTGGGTTACCCAGTTTTTTTAGTTGAATTTTTTAGTGACTTTTCCAAAAATGGATGGGTTTTTTGGTTTTTGATTGAAGTTTCTAGTGTTGTTCTTGGGATTTTAGAGATAAGGCAGAAAAAACAAAACTTAAAGAGAGAGAGAAAGGGAGTAGTGGACATATGAGGATTAAATGCTGAGACTTGACTTTTATACTGCTCCAAAACGGCAACATTTTGGCAACCTAAGATCCACACTCTAACCTGTTGACCCGCGCGTCGACCTGCGTACTAACTTAACCTGATCACAAGGTTTCCTTTTTTATTTTTATTTTTATTTTATTTTTTTATTTTCAATTATTTTCATATTTTAAGATTTTATTTTCAATTTTTTTATTATTATTCTATTTTACTGGTTTTAAATTATTTATCTTATTTGGTAATTCAATATTTATAAAAAAATATTTTTTTTGGAAAACAAATAAAAAATAATAAAATAATAAAAACAAAAAATCTTTTCAAATAAGTTTTCAAAAAATGTATAAAAACAAAAAACAAAAAAAAAAAACCCTTTCAATAATAAAAAAAAATTTCAAATAAAAATCATTACAAAATAAATTCATAAATTTTGTCAAATTATTGGAGAATTTTTATGGATTTAAATTTTTTAAAATGGTATCCATCAAACTATTGAAAAATTCCAAAAATCATTTTTTTCAAAAAAAATAATAACAATAAAAAATAATTTTTATCCTTCAAATTATTAAAGGATTGCTTCTCAAATTAAGTCTTACCAAACTATTGAGAGACTTGGTAAAATTCTCAAAATTTTACAAATCTTTTTTACAATGAAATCTTACCAAACTATCGATAAATATGATTCAAAGTAAGTCCTACCAATCTATGGGAGACTTTATTAATTTTTCAGAATAAAATATTTTAATAAATCTAATGACGGAGCCTCTTTAGAGTGAGACATTAGTCTCTATGAGTACTCTTAAGATGAGAGAATTATCTTAAATTGCTACCAAACTATTTGGGTGATTTTAAGTTTCAATATTAAATATTTTGGTAAAATATAAACATTTTCAAGGCTTGGATAATTTGATATCAAAATGATACCATATTTTGATGGGCATTGTGCGGGTGCTATAACCTGCCTCACACATAATTGTATTCCCGAACCTACACTCTAGTTTTGTAGATCAGAATCTACTATGTAGAGAAACTTAAGTCAATCTTGAGACTTTTCTTTAAATAGGATAGATTTAATCAGATGGCCAATCACACCTAAACAAAAAAAATTGGTGATGACTCCTCTAATCTATATCTAGCGGTAAGTCTACGGATCTATATATTATGACAAAAGTACTCAAAGAAAAGTTTACGAAAATATGAGTTTAAGTTAATATTTTTTGCCAAAAGTTTAATATTAATTACTAACTTTTTAGATTACAACTTATTTCTTAGATAACATAAATTTAATTATCTTTTAGCTTTTAATTTAATTGTACATTTTTTATTATAATTTGATATAGGACTTACTTTGTTTTACTATCATACAGATTTAAAAGCTATAATGAGTCTATTTCATATAAATCAAAGTTGGATATTTATTTGGATGAAGTAAGACAAGACTATGAAAAGTAATTTGATGTTTTTGACTATCGGAAGAAAATCAATTTCGATATCCTATATTGGCATTCATGAACCAAGATATATTGAGTATTCCTGTTATCATTGTTGCTTTCAGATCAACATTGGTGATAAAGTTATCAATTAATGGAGAAATTATCTTAGACCTCAAAAATAATGATTACCATTCGTAATTGGTTGTATGGATATGATCTATCAATAAACCAAATTAAATAGTAAGATTTAACTGTCATTAATTATATTTTTATTACATTTTTTATTTTACATGATTATTTTTATATATTTTATTAGATGGAGAAAATGATGAAATATTGAGATTGGAGAGAATTGTAGTAACGTCGAAGTTGAATTAGTTGTCATAGGGAAGATGATCATGATTTTCTAATTGCAATATACATTGATATTAAACTTTTTTGTACTTATTTTTTATAAAAATGTTGAACATTTATTTAAGAGTAATTTTGATTTTTTAATTGTAATTTATAAGTTCAAATTTTTTATGTTGGGGTGACTTGATATATATTCATAGCAATCAAAAAAACTTTGTTTATTTGATTTTAAGAGTTGAAAAACATCTTTTATTTTATTATAGTTTGTTTAAATTCTATTGTTTAATTTAATTATTTAACTTTTTTAATCTTTATATTATAATTTAAAGACAATATGTTTTAATTTATAAGATAATGTTTTTAATTTCAAGTAAATTTAATATTTTTGTATGTTTGAAACATTACGAAAAATATTATTTAAAGTTAATTTTTTAATATAATGTTGTTAATGTTTTTCACATAATATCAAATTAAACTACATGTTCAAATTATAATGTAATTTTTTATATTTGAATTATTGTGTATTAAAATTAAATTTTGAATTTGGAATAAGAACAATAATAAATTGTAAATGATTATTTTATAACAAAATCAAATATTCTATTAACAATATTATTGTAAATATAATCAAGACAATAATTAAAATTTTTAACAATTTTAATACCAACGTTGTATCAATTTTTTATTAACATTTTTTAATTTTTATTAATAATTATTGTAAATATAATCAAGATAGTATTAAAAATCATTGATATGCATATTTACGGTGTTTAAAATTAATTTTATTTCATAATCTAATTTATAGATTCAAAATCAATTTTATTGAGAATACATTATTGATATAATTATATAATAATTAATTAAAAAATTTTTAAAATTTTAAATTTTTAGTTAAGAAAAAAGTTTATTATTTATTTTTTAAATAAAATCACATAATTATAGTTCAAGGTATTTTTAAGTAACAATTTCAATTTGTTTTTTTCAAATCAAATTAATCTCGAATTCAAATCATTACAAATTCAGGTCATGATGAATTTACATCTTGTACATTTCGAATTTTTTAAATATTGAATTGTCTCAAATTCGTATTTTTTCAGGTTCAATTTTTTCAAGTTTGAATCTTTAACTTTTTTAAGTTGATTCAAATTAATTCAGATTTGATCTTAAGTTGATTTGGAGGGTTATCTTGATCTATGTCTAGGCTTAAAAGCTGAAGACCTAAATACCCAATTTTCACAATGCCTTTTTCATTTTAGCTTAAAAATCCTAAAAGTATTGTTAGGTATGGACTTAAATTTTAATTAGGAATCAATTTGAATTTTGGTAAAATCCTATTAATTGGATAATTACTTGGTGATTATGTTTATTTAAAGATAGATACACTTAATGAGTAAAAGGTCTTAGTGAATATATATGAATTCTTTTTGACTAAGTAATAGACTTTATAAGTTCGTGATTCCATTTGTTTTATGAAATACAAGCAAATAAGCAAAATAAGCAAGTGATAGAGAATGGAAGAGAGAAAGGAAAAAAAAAAAAAAAGAAGTCTTTGTTCTTGTAATCTCTTGAGGTTTTTCTTTTGGAGCTTATTTTAGGATTTATTATGTATCTATTAAGATAGTGGAAAACATATAGCTTATTTTAAGGTTTGTTATGTATCTATTAGGATAGTAGAAAACACATAAGAATCCCTAGTGAGTTGTAATTTTATGTGATTACAACAATTTTTTACATAGTGGATTATGTCTTTGGTGGCTTGCAATTTTCCTCAAGTTCTGAAGTTTTCCACATAAAATCTTGTGTTTTGTTGGAAATCTTGTGGTTTGTTATTATTCGTGTTCTTTGTTACTATTTGATATTTTCTGTGAAAGTAGATATGGATGGTGCAAAATTTAACACAATTTAGATATACAACTTTGTTTATGTATACAGAAAGGATAATAGTTTTACATGTAAATTGCTTTTAACAAAATGGTGAATTTGGCAATATTGCTATCAAAGTTTCAGCAAGTGGTATCAAAATCGAAGGCTCATTTGATGCATTCGGAGCTTTAATGTGGTTATTTATCAAGCTCAAGGCACTGAACAAAATGTCAACAGTAAAGTTTGATATTAAAATGAGAAATTTATTTTGGACAACACAAGAGAAAGGGAAATCTACTACTCTTAACAAAGCTTACTGGACATGTGAACAATCTAGAGACATTAAAAGAAAATTGTCACATGTAGACAATCTAAGCATATTAAAAAATTGTCAATAGTGGGTTTGACTGATACCTCAAAAGTGGCTAATAATGTATCTTTTGAAGACAATCTATTTTGGAAAAGATACGGATATTCTTATGGCATGTTGTCAGTTGCCATGATAAAGGATGTCTTACTGTTAGCTAGTCCACAAGTTTGCACATAGGCATTAGTTTGGTGTTGATACAAGATTTAAGAATTTTCGGGAAAACTAAATGTAGGAGTTGCAACATAATCAACAAAGTTGTTTGACATGAGTCGAAAAGTAAAAGACAAATTTGAGACAATGTGCATTGAAGAAATCCACAAGATAGCTTGGTGAATTTGTGTTAATGTGTAGATTTATTAGTTATTGACTCAAATTCTAATTAGGAATCAATTTAAATTTCGATAAAATCCTATTGATTAGACAATTACTTGGTGATTAAGTTTGTATGGGGATTGATATACTTAATGAGTAAGAGTTCTTAGTGAATATGAATTTTTTGTGACTAAGTAATAGGCTTTATAAATTGTTGATGCAATTTGTTTTGCAAGCAAGAAATCAAGTGAGAGAAAATGAGAGGGAGAAAGAAAAAAAAAAAGAATAAAGTCTTGGTTCTTGCAATCTATCAGATTTTTCTTTTTTGGGTTTGTTTTAAGTTTGTTTTGTATTTATTTTAGGATAATGTAAACACATAAAATTTTATGTTGAATGGTAATTCTATATAATTATAATAATTTTTCACATAGTAAATTTTATCTTTAATAACTTGTTATTTTCCTTAGGTTTTGAAATTTTTCATGTAAAATCTTATGTGTTATTATTCTCATATTCTCTATCATTATTTGATATTGTTTATAAAGATAAATTCAGATAATGTGAAATCAACACTATTCATATATACAATATTATTTATATATAAGAAAAAAATGTTAGTTTGGCATGTGAATTTTTCTCTAACAAAGTAATAAATTTGGCGTAGTGGATGCTAAATTCCTAACAAGTATACCATATACCTTTTTTGCCCCTCTTTCATTCCACTAGAGCTTATGAGAATGCAATGATAAAAGCCTAAAATGGGGTTCACATTCTAAGTTCATATGTCAATTTATCTAAAATTTCTCACTCTATTTCCAAAATCAAAATGACGATAAATTGAAACAGAGATAAAGAAAGAGTTTAGCTGAGCTGAGCTAACCTGCATGGCATGAATGAGCTAACTATGCCCACACATGTCACACATTTAAAAGGTTTTTGTACTTAGCCAAGTGCTTATGTCACACCTTGGCCAGACGCCCCAGATGCACAAGCCCGAGCACTAGAGGTTAAGGCTCGAGCACTAGTGACATTGGTAGGGGTTTGCGCACTAGGCCTTGAAAAAGAGTCCAAACCATCTGCACAGCATGCAAGCCTACCAGCACAGCTAAGGCTAGGCCTACAAGATGCCTGCACCACACTTAGAAGGGCCCAAAAGAATACGATCGATCTAAGATCTTATAAAAACAGCCAAGATCGGAAAAGCGTTCAGCAGGATTTGGTTAACCCTAAAAATCAGAATGAGCATTTTGTGTTAATGTGTAATCTGTGTAATCCCTTATTTTTTAAGAGATATTGTAATTCTTTGATTTTAAAAGCTAGCCATAAGTAAAGCTGGGGGCCTTAACTATAAATAGAAGGTCACCCCACCCTCCTTTATACATCATCAGTCATTTTGCTTCAGTAATATATAGTGCATATTCTAACAATTCTCTTGCTCTCTTAAACTTGCGCATTTTATCTTTTTAGTTGTTCTAGTGCCCACACGTTTGTGTTCTAGGCTGACATAGGCTAAAAAAAGGTGATTCCAAGCCTAAAGCCACATAGATTTTGAGTCTTAGGTTGGAGTCCATGACAGTTGGTATTAGAGCAGGTTCGATTCAGGTTTTACTTGTGTTTATGTATAGGTTAGATTGCAGTCAAAGAGATGGTATCCCAAAATGATGTTGCTAGCCAACAACCAAAGGCCCAAGAGCAAGGTCGCGAAAGGGGCAAGAAAGCCAATTTGAGAGATATTTGGTCTATCATAGACAGGAGTCTATCCAAGATGGAAGTGACCATGAACGATGTGAAAAAAAAGCTTGACGATGTAGAGACTCACGTTGAAGCGTTAGACTCCATGGAGGAAAAGTTCAAAGGTGAGTTGCAAGCTGCTCTAAATGAAGGCCTCGACATGATCACCTAGAGGAACGAAGTCTTAGAAGCTTAGGTAGAGACCATGCGCAATAGGATGGAGGCCATGTGCAAAGAGATGGAAGAGCTCAGGGGTGAGCTTATTGCTTGCAAGACTGTCATTAAAAATTACATATTTGCTAGAGTATCTAAAACCTATATAGAGATTCTTAAGCCCAAAAAGTTTAAGGGGACAAGGGCGACCAAGAAAGTAGATAACTACCTATGGGGGATGGAGTAATACTTTCGGGCCATAGGCATGCAAGGCGATGTTACCAAAGTAAGCACCGTTTCAATGTATCTTACTGATGTTGACTTATTATGGTGGAGGCACAGGTGTGATGATGTCCAATGTGAAGGTGCCATGATTGGAACCTGGGAGGAGTTCCAAAAGAAGTTCAAGGAGTAGTTTTACCTAAAGTAGCCAATGATGAGGCATGAGCAAAGTTACGCAAGCTTAGCCAATAAGAGGATGTAAGGGAGTACATCTAGAAATTCTTTGAATCGATGCTTCAGATCTTGAATTTGAGTGAGATAAAGGGTTCATTTTACTTTTATAGATGGGCTGAAGCCATGGGTGAAGCACAAGCTATAATGAAAGAGTGTTCATGACTTGGCTAAAGCCATGACTACTGCTGAGTCCTTGGTGGAGTTCAAACCATAGAACAAGTTTAAGGTTTTTAAGCCCAAAGGAAAAGGTAAGGATAAGAGGGACGAAAAAAGATGGTCCAAATGAAATAACCATGATCAGTAGTCCAAGGATGGAGATCGAGATCGTTCAGATAAAGATGACAAAAAAAAGCCACCAGCAAGAAAGTGAAAGGTAAAAAAAGACTGTGAGCTAATCTCATACTATTTATGTGGTGAGAGACACATAGCATGCAATTACCCAAAGAGGGGTAAGCTGGCTACTATAGACAAAGAATCAAATGAGAAACTGAAAGAAAGGATAACAAAACTTGGGTTATTGGTGCTCAATATTGTCAGAGTAAGGCAAGCTATAAGCCAAAGAGCTTGATGTTTGCAGATTTGATTGTTACAAGTAGAAAAGTGAGCGTACTAGTGGACACAGGTGCCTCACATTTATTTTTTTTCATGTGATGGAGCCTAGAAACTTGAACTAAAAGTGCAAAAAAAGACTGGTACCATCAAATTATGAACTTCAAAGAGGTTCCAACCATTGGAGTAGCACGGAGAGTAGAGTTACAACTTAGAGACTAGAAAAGTAAGGAAACCATTGAGGTAGAGCAAGAAAACCATTGAGGTAATACCCTTTGATGATTATGAGTTTGTGATTAGGTTAGATTTTTTTATTCGAATTAACACCCTTCTTATGCCTTTTGCCAATTGTATATGCATTCTGGATGCATAATGCCAATGTCTTATACCATTGAGGTGCGGGTCTGGGATTGGGTCCAAGGTGTTTTCGACCATTCAATTTGCCAAGATGATGAGCAGAGATAAAAACACCTTTTTAGTAGCCCTAAAGTATGAGAAACTAAGGAAAAAAAAGATCAACACCCTTTTAAAAGTGCTAAAGGTACTAAAAGCCTTTAGCAATGTGATGCCCGTCAAGTTGCCAGGTAGGTTACCACCCAAAAGAGAGGTGGACCATAGGATCGAGCTGGTGTTCGAGGCCAGGCCACCAACCAGGGCCCTTTATTGAATGTCTCCTTTAAAGTTAGAAGAGTTGAAGAAGTAACTCAGGAAGCTGATTGATGCAAGGTACATTAGGTCATCCAAGGCCCCGTATGGTTGATCGGTGTTGTTCCAATGCAAATATGATAGGTCGCTATAGTTGTTTATAGACTACAAGGCATTGAACAAGTTAACCATAAAGAATAAGTATCCTATCCCATTCATTGTGGACTTTTTTGATCAATTTGAAAGTGCAAGGTGGTTTTCCAAGCTGAATTTGAGGTCAGGTTACTACCAAGTCAGGATCATCGAGAGAGATGAGCCTAAGATAGCATGTGTCACCCGCTATAGTTCGTATAAGTTCTTGGTCATGCCATTTGGACTCACCAATACTCCAGCCATGTTTTACACTCTAATAAACAAGGTACTTTAGTCATTTCTTGATTGTTTTATTGTGGTTTTATCTTGATGATATTGTGGTGTATAGCCAAACATTAGAAAACCATGTAAATCACTTAAGATAGGTGTTCGAGGTGTTGTAGGTGAACAAACTATCTGTCAAAAGGGAAAAGTGCTCATTTGCCTAGCAAAAGATCTTGTTTTTAGGCCATATAATAGGAAGTGGTAGGATATGCATAGATGAAAGTAAGGTGCACACCATCCTAGAGTGGGAACCACTAGCCAAGGTCATTAAGTTGAGGTCATTTCTTGGGCTGGTCAACTACTACAGGTGTTTCATCAAAGGCCATTCAATCATAGTCATGTCATTGACTGACTTACTCAAAAATGAGAGAACATGAGAGTGAAGCGCAGGGTGCCAAGAAGCTTTTGATCGATTAAAGTAGGTTGTAATCAAAGAGCCAGTCTTAGCCAGACCATGCCAAGTCGTATGATGTACATACAAATGCATCAAACTACGTAATAGGGGACATGTTGATATAAGAAGGTTATTCAATTGCATTTGAGAGTCAAAAGCTCAATGAGATAGAGCGTAGGTACACGGTCCAAAAGAAAGAGATGACAGTAATGACAGTAATGGTGCACTACTTATGCACTTAACGTCATTACCTATTAAGGTCATTATTCGTGGTCAAGACGAACAATATGGCAACCAGCTACTTTTATACATATAAGAAGCTGTCTCTCAAATAGGTGAGATGGTAAGATTTTCTTACAAAATTTTACTACAAGTTAAAGTACAAGCCTAGATGAGCAAACCTAATGGCTGACGTATTAAGCAAAAAGGTGAGCTTAGCTGCCATTAGCCAACCAAAAGGTTTTTTGGTGTCGTGCATTAAGGAGGGGCTCACACATGATCCTACAGCCATAGCTCTTATCGAACATGCCAAGTAAGGTAAGACTAGATGGTTTTAGGTGCAGATTGATTTATTACTTATCAAGGGTAGTAGGTTGTTTATGCCATAGCATGAGAACCTCCGTAGGGAAATCATGCATGAGTGCCATGATTTGAAGTGGGTTGGACACCCAGGGGTGAGCCTCACCTTGGCTTTATTAGAGGACTGGTACTACTGGCCATACATGAGAGAAGATGTAGAGGCCTATGTGAAAACTTATCTTATGTGCTAACAATACAAGGTGGAGCTCAAGCCACCAGGTGGTCTCTTGGAGCTATTGCCAGTGCTAGAATGACCATGAAAGAGCTTCACTTTAGACTTCATAAATCAACCTAAGTCATAAAGGTTTGAAAGTATCATGAAAGTGGTGGATAGGTTTTCTAAGTATGAAATTTTTATTCCAGCAACCAAAGAGTGCCCAGCCGAAGAAGTAGCCTGGTTGTTCCTGAAAAATATGGTGAAGTACTAGAGAGTACCAAAGATCATTGTTAGTGATCGGGATGAAAGTTTTACGGGTAGGTTTTAGACTGAGTTGTTCAAGCTGTTAGAGTCAGACTTGAACTTTTCCACCAACATGCATCCACAGATCGATGGGCAGACTGAGCAAGTGAATGGACTGTTAGAGGTCTACCTCAGGCACTATGTGAATGCCACACAAAAGGACTGGCCAAAGCTATTAGTGTCATCCAGTTTTCCTACAACTTATAGAGGAGTAAAGTAACAAACCAGAGTCCATTTGAGATTGTGACAAGTCAGCAACCGCTAACACTCAATTCGATTGCTACAGGTTATATAAGGCCTAATCCAGCATCATACAAGTTTGCTAAAGCTTAGCAAAAGCAAGCTGACTGCCCCAAAGTCTATCTCCACAAAATTGTGAAGAGGTCGAAGAAGTGGGCAGACCAAAAAAGGTGGGACGTGCAGTTTCAAGTAAGAGACTAGGTGTTGGTGAAGCTACATCCCATTGTACGTCATAGAGGGCTGCACAAAGGTCTAGTTCGAAGGTATGAAAGACCTTTTAGAGTTCTCAAAAGGATAGGTAAGGTTGCCTACAAGCTGGATATGCCACCCAAGCTGAAGGTACACTTGGTGTTCCATGTTAGCATGCTTAAGCTGTTCAGTAAGGATGAGGGATATCCAAGATAGGTAGAGTCAAAGCATGCACCATTAGGAGCTAGGGCCTCATATTAGAGAGAGGTCCACAGCATCATTGTTGACCGAAAAGTGAGGCAGAAGAATTATCAACCAAGATAAGAGTACTTGGTGCACTGGAAGGGACTTCAAAACAGTGAGGTAAGCTGGAAGCCAGCGGAAGACTTATGGTAGTTTCAAGACCAAATTAGGCAGCTTCATGCAGAGAATACAACGACGACATCGTGCAGTCAGGTAGGGGAGAATGTCACGCCCTGGGTGGGTACACCAGGCGCACAAGCCTGAGTACTAGGGGTTAAGGCTCAAGCACCAGGGACATTGGCAGAGATTTGTGCACTAGGCCTTGGAGAGGAATCCAAACTACCCGCATAGCATACAGGCTTGCCCGCACATCTAGGGCTAGGCCCGTAAGATGCCTGCACCACACCTAAAAGGGCCCAGGGGAATAGGATCATCCAAGATCTTTTAGAAGCAGCCAGGATCGAAAAAAGCCTTTAACAGGATCTGGTTGACCCTGAAAATCAGGATGAGCCTTCTGTATTAATGTGTAATCTGTGTAATATCTGATTTTTAAGATATATTGTAATCTATTGATTTTAGGAGCTATCCATAAGTAGAGCTGGAGGCCTCAACTATAAATAGAAGGTCGCCCTACCCTCTTTTATACATCATCAAATACTTTGCTTTAGTAATATACAATGCATATTCTAGTAATTCTCTTACTCTCTCAAACTTGCGCATTCTATCCTTTCAGTTGTTCTAGTACCCGCACACTTGTGTTATAGGTTAACTTAGGCTAAAAAGAAGTGATTCTAAGCTTAAGATCGCATGAATTCTGAATCTTAAGTCGGAGCCCGTAACACTTAGACTAGGTCAAGACCCTTTGTTTAATGAGATTTTTTGGTCAAAATTGGCATGTTGAATCTGATGATGAAATTTTTGTTTTAAAAGAAGGATGAAAAAGAAAAGAAGCAAAAAGTGAGCTTAATCATCAACATGTATCCTTAACGGTTTATGAGAAATGTGGAGATAATCATGGCTGCCCAATTCGCATTCTTTTTCTTCCGTCTTCACCCTCTAATATAATCCCTTGCTCGCCACTTAGCACTAACAAAATGCAATAACATTTGCCACTTGAACACATTAATCTTTCTGGCACCATTGTTGAATAAGTTTTTATTGAGTTGTACTAGCATTATTAAAGGTAAAAGTATTGAATAATTTATAAACTAATGCTATAACAAAGTTTTAATTATTTGTATTTCAAAACTTTATTTTAATATATAGATACGGATTCACGAGGTAAAGTAGGATGTCTATTGAAGAAAATTTTTTCTTTGGATATTCTCAAAATTTTTTTCTTAAATACTATTTTCATCGACAAAAATTGATAATTTTGTCAACACTTATTATTTGAATGATTATTTAGTTAAATCTATTAGAAATAATGTACTTCATAATATTAGTAATAATGTAATTATATCTTTTTGTTTTGATATATAAAAAGTCGTTGAGGATAATTATAATAATATAATAATATATTATTTTGAATTTTTGTTTATAATTTTTTTTATATATTATAAATGAACACCTTAAAAAATTTTAGATCTACCACTTTTAATATATAATTATTATTTTAAAAATAATTAACAATATTTATTAATAAAATATTAAATTTTTAATTTTAATAATTAAGTTTCTAATACTAATGTTTAAAGTATAAAAAAATATTATTTAAAAATAAATAAAAATTTTATTAAGTACCGTGTACATGACAAAAATACTAATATAAAAAACTAAATCTTTGAAATCATAAATTTGTCTGGTTGTTGTTGTCAGTTTTTTTTTTTTTTTTTTCCTTAGTTTACTTATGGAAAACAATTGAATAGATTTTGGAACTTCTCTGTTCCCACAAATTTTTTCTGCCAATCTTCATATAGTTTGATTTTATTTTCTTGGTTAACTACTTCAATCATGATTATGAGAACCGGATTGAACATTAAACTGTTCAAAATTTTGAGTTACTGAGTTCATGATTCGATCACCGAATTAATTAAATTAATTATCGGTTCAATAAAAAATATAAATATTTTAAAATTTTTAATTTTTAATTTTTAGCTCAAGTTATAATTTAATAATTCAACCATAAATTACAAATTTTAAAATATAAAATTCATAAAACAATTAATTACTAGTTACAAATGAAATTACTTAAAATTTTATTAAAATCATATTTTATATTTTAATAGTTAGAAATAATATTTATATTTTAATAAATATAATAAATAATAAATAATTATATTATTATATCATTATTTATTATATTTATTAAAATATAAATATTATTTATTAATATATAATAGTTAATCTTTATGTAAAAAAAAAGAAATATCTATATATAAAATTAATAAAAAGGAAATATTTATATTTATATGAAAATTAGTAAAAAGGAAATTAAAATTATTTTTATATTTTTTATGTGAATGTAGATTTTTTTATTAATTTTACATATATACATTTTTTATTAATCATTTTCGGTCTGGTCAAATAATTAATTATTTTTATTAACATTTTATTTTTTATTAATTTTATTAATTTTTATTTTTATAATTATTTTTAATTATGATATCAATTAATAAATTTTTTTTGTTAAATCATTTTTTTTAATTGTTTATTTTACATATGTATAAGTTTTTTTGCAATGTCATTATCTACATGTTTCAAAATATGTCAACATATCATTAATATAAAGATAAAATGGTTTAAATAATAGAAAATAATAGTCGAGGGGTTTATTTATATAAAATAATAATATAAGGACTTAATTAGATTATTTTGAATACTAAAAGTATTTGTTTTCATATTTTACCTAAACTTATTAATTGGTATTGAACCAATTCAATTCAACAAAAATTGCTTGGTTTATTGGTTTATTATATAAACCTTTGGTTCACACTGATTTAAAATGATTTAATTGTAAAATTAATTTAATTATAAAATTGAAACAATTTTAACACTAATTTATTGATTCAACCAATCAAATCAACGATAAGGTCCGATTGTGATAACTATAACTTCAACAATTTGATTAGTTCAGAGTAGGAAATATGACACTATTTATTTATACATATTTAACTTTAAGATAGTTAATCTAATATTCCCCTCGTGTCGTTATCAATAATGAGAAAATTGAACTAAATATAAAAAATAAAATTTTTACTAATTTGTCATAATTTTATGGCTATAAAAGGAAAAGATATTTAAATCCTAACCTTTGTAATTTTTTTAATCCCTAAATTACAATTTTTTTTATAAAAAAAATGAAGGATGAAAACAAAAGGAAATTTAAAGAATTATCCATTTGTTTTTTATGTCACTATATTTATGTTTGGAATTGGGCTTTCCATATTGTACAAGTAAATACTGTTGCAAATCAAAGCATATGGCTAATGTTGATTTTGTTTTAAAAAACCAATAAAAGATAAATTGGAATTCCTGTATTTATATTTATTAAATTAGTATAAAATTATCATATTATAATTTGAGTTGATATATTAAATATAAAATATATTTTATTATATTTATATATGATTTTTTTAATTTTAAATTATATTATTTTTGTATTTTTATAATTTTTATATTGCATTTAAATTAATTATATAAGAGATGGAGGCTTATCACCTATAATAATTATATTACAATTAACAAACCAAATTTTAAAATTACATTGAATCTAACAAAATACTATATGAAATTCTCTTGTCTAAATAATGAATCCTCACATAACTTGTTATTATAATAAAATAATTATAATATTTTAATAAAAAAAATTAGATAAAATACTCTGTAATAAGAGCCACCTCATCCCATTCAACAATAGTTTTTAGGAAAAATATCATGATAAATAGAATGGAGATATATTGCAATAAAAAAATAGTGGTATTTCTCACCCACTTTAACCTTTTTCCTATTTTATTTTCTTACTTTAATTAAGCAATTCATCTATCTTCTCATGGTCTTTGCAAGCTAAAACCTTTACCATTATTTCGACACTTTATTTTTTCTTTTTCTCGTCACTGTCTGTCTCAGATTTCACGCTCTCTGCTTCTCCCATTCTTCTCTCTCTTTCTTTTCAGTCTCCATTGGTTTCTCTTTTCAAGCTTTCTCCTTCATTACTTGCTTTTTCCTGGTAGCCATAAAGGTGAGGCCTGTGAAACCCAAGCTTTGCATTTTAGCATTTTTCTTCAACGGTCATATATTTTCTCTTTTTTTTTTTTTTTATGTGGAGATGTTTTCCTTGGTTTTGGTTGTTCTTGCTCTCTTGAACTTTCATGGTGTAGTGACTGGTCTGAATAATGAAGGTTATGCACTTTTGTCCTTTAAGCAGTCCATTTATGAGGACCCTGAAGGGTCTTTAGGTAACTGGAACTCTTCCGATGACAACCCTTGTTCATGGAATGGGGTTACATGCAAGGAACAAAGAGTTGTTTCTGTTAGCATTCCAAAGAAGAAACTCTATGGGTTTCTTCCTTCTGCTTTAGGCTCTTTATCTGATCTTCGTCATGTAAATTTGAGGAACAATAAGTTCTTCGGGGGTTTGCCTGTTGAGCTTCTAGAAGCTCAGGGGTTACAGAGTTTGGTTCTTTATGGGAATTCCTTATCTGGATCTTTACCAAAAGAAATAGGGAAGCTTAAATATCTTCAAACATTAGATTTATCTGAGAATTTCTTTAATGGGTCATTACCCTCATCAATTGTTCAATGCAAAAGACTAAGGACCCTTGATCTCAGCCAAAACAATTTCACTGGTTCTCTGCCAGATGGATTCGGGACTGGCTTCTTTTCTCTTGAAAAACTTGATCTTTCATTCAATAAGTTCAATGGTACAATTCCCAGCGATTTCGGAAATCTATCTAGTTTGCAAGGAACTGTTGATTTGTCTCACAATCTTTTCACCGGTTCAATCCCGGCTGGCCTCGGAAATCTTCCTGAGAAGGTTTATATTGATCTTACTTACAACAATTTGAGTGGGCCAATACCCCAAAATGGTGCTCTAATGAACAGAGGACCAACAGCATTTATTGGGAATCCTGGGCTTTGTGGGCCCCCATTGAAGAACCCTTGTTCTTCAGATTCTCCAGGTGCGAGTTCACCTTCTTCATATCCGTTTCTGCCAAATAATTATCCCCCTGGGCATTCCGATGATAATGAAGGTAAAAACGAGAGAGGGAGAGGACTAAGTAAGGGAGCTGTTATTGCTATAATAGCGAGTGATATAATTGGAATATGTCTTGTTGGGTTGCTATTCTCCTATTGTTTTTCAATGCTCTGCTCATGTAGTAAGGATAAAGATGACCATGGTTATGGTCTTGAGAAGGGAGGGAAGGGAAAGGAGTGTTTGTGCTTCAGGAAAGATGAGTCGGAGACTTTATCAGAAAATGTGGAGCAGTATGATCTTGTGCCACTGGATAAACAGGTGGCATTTGATTTGGACGAGCTGCTTAAAGCTTCTGCTTTTGTTCTGGGAAAGAGTGGAATTGGTATTGTGTACAAAGTTGTGCTTGAAGATGGGCTTACCTTAGCTGTGAGAAGATTGGGTGAAGGGGGCTCTCAGAGGTTTAAGGAATTCCAGGCAGAAGTAGAAGCAATTGGAAAGCTGAGGCATCCAAATATTGTTACTCTGAGAGCCTATTATTGGTCTGTTGATGAGAAGCTTCTCATATATGATTACATACCTAATGGAAGCCTTGCCACTGCATTGCATGGTAAGTTTCACCTAGTCTTCTTTCCACGATATAATTTTCTTTCTATTCTTCGGTCAAAATAGCAGTTAGTATAATTTTTTGATATTGTCCTTTCATATTGATTGTCCCTATTTTCTTGCTTGTCATCAGGTAAGGCAGGAATGGTATCATTCACACCATTATCATGGTCTGTTCGACTAAAAATCATTAAGGGTATAGCCAAAGGCTTGGTTTATCTGCATGAATTCAGCCCCAAAAAATATGTTCACGGAGATTTGAAGCCAAGTAATATATTACTCGACCAGAAAATGAAACCACACATATCTGATTTTGGACTTGGACGACTTGCTAATATTGCTGGAGGCTCCCCAACCATTCAATCTAACCGAATACCTTCAGATAAACCACAAGAGAGACTACAAAAGAGTGCTTCCTCAGAAGCTACTGCTGTTTATTCTTCCATGAACTTGGGATCTGATTACCAGGCTCCTGAAGCCGTGAAAGTGGTAAAACCATCACAGAAGTGGGATGTCTACTCATATGGGGTAATCTTGCTAGAAATGATCACAGGGAGATCGGCTGTAGTTCAGGTAGGTACCTCAGAAATGGATCTTGTTCATTGGATTCACCTATGCATTGAAGAGAAAAAGCCGCTTTCAGATGTTTTAGATCCATATTTAGCTCCAGATGCAGATAAAGAGGAGGAGATAATTGCAGTTTTAAAGATCACAATGGCTTGTGTGCATAGCAGTCCTGAAAGAAGACCTACCATGAGGCATGTCTCTGATGCTTTGGACAGGTTGATTATATCGACTGATTAAGAAATCAATTAAAACCAAGAATCTGGTGCCTCAAGGGATACTTGAGAAGTTCTTTTCATCAAACTGAAGATGGTGTCAAGATTATGGTTAGTTCCACTTCAACTGAAATTGTGGTCGGAAGCAAAAAAGTTGATATCCTTATTTCTGTAGGATTCCCTTCTTTGTCACAACGGCAAGGTGATGGTAGGTCTGCAGTAAGAGCTGCTGTGAGTTTTTTAACTGCTTTGTACCTTTGCATGAATTGTGGCTGCTAGTGTACAGTGTACGTGATAGGGTGTGCAGACCCTTCGTCCCTTGCTTTTTCTTGTTCAATAAAGTTAATTATTTTGGTTGGTTGTTTGTTTTCTATTTTCCTTTGTCATTACACATGAACATGAGCAATGAAGGATCAATGTCTATTTTCCCTCCCAATGCAAGAATTAAGAACAATACTTAGTATATTTTATCACCTGGAGACTGCGATTCCCCCGCCTTTGGAGTGGGAGAACTCCTATGGTCAGTGAAGTGGCCTGCGTGCGAACACCCACCTATGGTATTAAGTAATTGTAATTAAAATTAGAAATATACCTTCCTTTCACACGCATATGATCTTTAAAATAAAGAAAAAAAAAAAAGGACGTATATGGCTTTAATTCTGTTTTGTTTTCTTTAAATGAAAATAGAATTTTTGAGAAATTAGGATTCTTAGTGGGTTACAGAAGAATGGTGTTGGTGCGTGTTGGAACTTGCTTTTCTTGGACTCTCCGATGTTAATTCACATTCACGACACACGGATAGATCTAAATGAAGAAGCGAAATTTGCCCTCACATGTGAACATGCTTTTCCCACCATTGGCCCGGTTTTCAAATCATTGATGGCATCTTCTTATTCTTAATGCACCCTTATTTAGTTGTTTAGCTCAAAATCAGTTGCTTGGTTAAAAATTGGCTAGAAATAAACATTTTGGATAAGGATTCTATTTTGGCTAAACTTGGAATAGTCATTCTTTTCTCATCCAAGGTATTACTTAATTCTATGGTCATTAGGAATAAAAATGTTATAGTGGGACTAAATGCACTCTTTTTTTCAATTTTTTTTTGTAAATAAAATTACTTAAATTCTCTTCTCGTAAGTTTTTGTATATCTATATCCAGTAAATTTTACAATTTTTCGAAAAAATTCATTTATGAAAAGCTATAACACTTGTTGAAAATACATTTTCGAAAAATAATAACATTTTTTGAAAATACATTTAGTGAAAGTTTATGAAAAATGACAAAATAAAAAAGAATTTTGTTAAAATTTTTTATGAATTAGTGAAATAAAAAGTTATTATTAAAAAATCATAAATTTTAAAATTAATAAAAAAAGTTACTTTTATTATTTTGATCTTAGAGATAAAATCTTATTGGACCTTAATTAAATTAAAGATAAAATAACAAATGCAATTTTTTATAATTTAAAAGTTATCATTTTTTAATAAATATTTTCTATCAATTATTAAAATTTTATAGTAACTTTAACTAAATTGAACTTTTTAAAGAATTCTCTCCATCTACTTATAATGGGTTTCTCTAATTAAAATACTAGATTTTGATAAAATTGTGTAGTGTTTAGTAGCATCACTTATATAGTTTTAAGGAGTTTCAACTATTATATGTTAATCAGACTTGATAGTTCTTTCATCACTTTTTGTAATATTAAGATGAGATATTTAATTAAGACTTTATAAGATTTTATTTTTATAAAGACAAAAATAATAAAAGTAACTTTTTTTATTAATTTTAAAATTTATAATTTATTTTAATAATAACTTTTTTCATTATAATAACTCATAAAAAATTTTAACAAAATTATCTTTTTTATAGTTTTTCATAAATGTTCATTATTAACCGTTTTGGAAATGCATTTTTGAAATTTGTTATAACTTTTCAAAAATACATTTTGAAAAGTGTTATGTTTGTTCAAAAATATAGTTTTAAAATGTCATAACATTTTTTAAAAATATATTTTTTAAAAGTTATAAAATTTACTAAATATGGATATTTGAACCCTTGTGAAAAAAATATTTAACTAATTTCACTTAAAAAAATTAAAAAAAAAAGTGAGGTATAGAGAAAAATAATGGAGATGTATTTATATTTTCTCAAAATATTATTCTAAATACCATTTTACTCATGATAAATTTTTGAAATTCCAACTTTGTCCCAGACAATGGAGAGAGTACGGAGAGAGTATGGTTGGTGATCACCACTTCGACCACCATCGTTGGTTGGGAAATCACCAAAATGCATTGGCCACAAGCTAAGAGTGTCGGAAGCACCAAAATTGGTCACCAAAGCCTAAATCTGATTGTTAGAAGTCCTTAAAGGCGCATTAAGCAACTAGATGAAGGCGCTGGTAGCATCTAAACAGTGCATATTAATAAGAGCGTAAGCGAATTGAATCAAAATAATAAAAAATTTGAAATCGATTGAAAATTTGTGACTTGAAGTTTGGTTTAAGTTTCATTGAGTCTTAGTTTTTTTAAATTTGTTTAAAAATTAAATTTTTTGAGTTCATTCTATGAAACTTATGATCAAATAAAAGCTTATAAGTTTAAGTCATATGCTTAATTACTTATGTTTAAACTTAAATTTGAATTTAAATTATAAAAAAAAATATAGTTGTAATGAAAATAAAGTTATAAATAAATAATTAAAAATAATTTATAAAAAAATTAATGTTTTTAATAAAAAATATTAAAAATAAAAAATTCAAGTACATATTTTTGTAAACTACTTTAGTCAAATTTTAAAATATTCAAAATTAATTCGTTGAATAATTTGAATTAATTAAATTAAATTTAATAATAATTTAATCAAATTCGAATAATTTTTAAATCCAGCTATCGAGTATATAAGCTCACTGATTGCTTCATACAGATATGAAGTAAGCTTGAATTTAGAGGGCTTGAAAAGTCTCTTTGTTTTTTCTTTTTTAAGAAAGATGACAAGGGCATTTTGGAAACTGGCATCCAAAAAGAGCCACGGGCCTCTTTGTTTGAGACTGACTTGAAGCCGCATTCCCAGGTTGTCGGAGCTATCGGATCTAGTCGTCACAGTGCCGCAAGGTGCGTCGGTGGCCGTTATCTAGTCATTGGTAGAACTTAAGCATTTCACCAATGACCAGATTCTATCGCTGACAAGTTGGACAAGAAGAGAGAAAAGAAAAGAAATAAAGAGAAGAAAAAAGTAAAAGGAAAAATCAACGGTGGAGATAAAAAGAACAAAAAATATTTAAATAAATAAATTAACTAACAAATCTATAGAATCTATACATCTGTACAATATAAGGAAAGTAGTCCCAAATTAGAAATGTTCGTTCATTGTTTCATCAAGAGCCTAATTTTGTCTGAAGTGTTGTACAACAATTGGCTCTTCATTTTTTTATATAATAGAAGCAAAAGAAAACAGTGCATTTTGCTTGAAGTTAAAATAAACAGAAGGAAGAAGATTTTAGCGAGGACTAGAGGAAAGCCAAAAAAAAAAAAAAAAAAACCAAAGAAGGTGAAAGGTGAAAAACATTCCAAAAAGAAAAAAAAGGAAAAAAAAAAAAACTAAATCCAATATGTTAAAGTATTTTATTAAAATGATTTTCAAATCAAAACAAAAAAAAAAATTGTAACTTGAAAACCTTGTATTTCAAATGATTTAATCAAGTTATTTAAACTTAATATTTTGTTATTTTAAAATAAAATTCAATTTAAAACTAATAATATTGACCATTTAATTCAATCAATACAATTTGTCATCTATGCTAGCGATAAAAGTGTACAAAGTTTTAGATATATTTGAAGCTGTTAGAGTTATAAACAGGCCATCGCATATTTATTAATAATAAAAAAAAAGTTATTTACCATAAATATTTTATATAGGAACTCAAAAATAATAATTTCAATAGGATGTAGTGTTTTTTGCAAAATTCAAATTATAATTTTTTTTATTTAAATACAGTCAATTTCTTATTAATTCTCAAGTAAAAAAGTATGTAACACCAACAAAAGAGGCATATCTTTAAAAAAAAAAAAAAAAAAAAAACTATTATTTGCCATTAGTAGATCCATAGCATATATTTGTCAAGTGATGCATGACAATTTATGGAAGGTATGAAATATGGATATTACTTTGATAAATTCCAATATGTAATTATATACATAAAATTATAATTACAAAAAAAAAATATTTTTTATTTTTACTTTAATAGGTAAAGAAGTACACTTGGTGAAGTACTATAATGCAAATTGGCGCAAGTTATAGATGATTTTATTTATCAAGTCTGATGCATAAAAAATGTGTTAGAAATTGATAGTGGCTAAGTATGTAAGGATTGTATACGTCAAATTCAACTTTCAATTACAAGGTATCATTAAATTTTATGGTCATTATATGTCTATCTAAGTAAATATATATAATTGTAATGATATATATATATATATATTTTATTCTTATTCAAAATGAATCTAAGTTTGATTAATAATTATAATTCATCCTAGGTAAAGTTGATTGTTAATTTATCAAACGAGACTAGCAAAGAATCATTTTTTTTTTAATGATAAACTATTCAAAATTTAGATTGTACAGTTAAGCAATTGTTTCAAACGAAAAATAAGGTTATATCACAAGTTTTAACTTTATATTAATATCAAATTTATTTAATTAAAGTTTTAGAGAACTTGATTTCTTACAAGAGGATAAAAGAAGTTAAAGTAGAAAAGAAATTGAAAGAATTAATAAGTGGTTCATATATTTTCAAGGTAGGATTTAATAATTTCAATTTTGTTAATTAAAGTTTAAAATTAACAGGTACACTTGTTCAAGAGATATTTTATATAAAATGGAGTTCATTTTTACTTAAAAAATATAAAAGATAAGTAGTTTAATAATTTTCATTAAAGCATATTGAGTAGTTTTGAAGAATTATTCAAATAAATTTTGTTAGTGAGATTTTGGTTTAATAGTAATCATAAAATCCTGAGACTTTAAGTTCAAGTCTTATTGTGTATAAGTTTAGTTATTTAATTATGTTTTAGTTTGTTAGTTGATTATTTGGTAATAATAAATTTATTATGATATAATAATTAATTATTTAGCTAATTATATAAATAAAATATTTGGTTATAATTGTAACTTAAAAACATTCAAATTTTAATATTATTACTTACCATAATCTAAAACTATTTCACTGTAGATTTTATAAGAACACTATTCTACACCAAGGTGGCATTTAATACTTTACCATTAAGTAATTGTAATGCAATGCGATTGTTGGAAAGGTGATTAGAAAATTAAAATGCTGAAAACATAACATTATAATGTTTAGTAAACATGGTAAAATGTTGATTAAAATGTTTGATAAACTAAGCATTTTAATGAAAATATAGTAATAATTTTCAAAATTACCCTTTATATCAAAACAAGTTTATACATATTTAATCTTTATAATTAAATGTTAATTTAGAGTTAAAAATTATATTAAATATTTAATCTTTATAATTAAATACTAATTAAAGGTTAACAATTGTACGAAATATTATTTTCACTCATAAAAACACTAATTACATAATAAATTATTTTAAATATTATCTTCACCTCTAAAAATTATATAAATATATTTTTATAATTAAAATTATATTAAATATTATTTTCACTACAATAACAAAAAACGGATGGGTTTATTGTTGCCACCGACGTTATTGTAATGAGCTTATCTTTGAATAAATCAACTCAGGTAATGATCATTGGATTGGCCTAGGCAAAGCAGCGGATTCTTAATTAACTGGCATGAACAAAATATAATAATTTTATTTTCTCAAAAAGAAAAATCATTTAAAATTCAAAACAAAATCAATAGTATAATAAAAGCTATTCCCTTTTCCAATTTGAGGGGATAAATAGGCAAAGTAAATAAATTAATTAAAGGATAATTTTAGAAAAACATTTCTCTAGAAGCTTTTTCTCCTCAGCTTCAAGCGAGAAGCTTTTCTGGGTTAAGAAAAAAAAAGTTTTCTCCAGAAGACAACCCAAAAAATTAAAAGAAAAAAACAGTGGAGAAGAAAGAGAAACGTGTTGGTTATAATTTAATTTTTAGATAAGAAAGGGAAATTCCTCTTTAACAAGAAGATTTTGTCTTAAAGATGGTTGAAATGCGACGGAGCTCTTCCTCTTCCAAATGCCCCTTGTCCTTACCTGTTATATCTTTTCTTACTCCCAATAAAAGATTTAAGGTCATATCTTTTTTTTTTCCCTTTTAATAATCTAATTTTTTTTTTGTTCTTTTTTAGAGTTTTTAATTTGCATGTGTCAAAATCTCTCTCTCTCTCTTTTTTTTTTTTTTTTAGATTCGAATCTAAGACTAAGTTTTCTTTTTTAGGCATTTGAGCTGTTTAACGAAGCCATTGGCTCCCATAAGGAATTTGGGTCAGAGTCACGGGTAACGGATCTCCGGCCTTCTGATCTGCGAGCATTTGATGCAACTAAGGCCACTAATGCATCTATCCTTGATAAGTCTGCCGATGCTGATGTGGACAACGAGATTTTGGTGTTTCCGTGGTCCTTAGGTGCAATCTTTAATTTGTTTCAAATTTGGGTTTTCAGGGTTCTATTTTTGTTATGGGGTTGGTTTGGGTTTTTTATAGGGTTTCGATGTAGGTTTTTTTTTTTTTTGGTTACATAGGTGAAGCTGCAATTGGTGCAGAGAAAACGAAGGCCATTGGTATAGTGTTTACTGGTCAAGTTAAGAAGAGAACCAGCAAAATCACGTTCTAAAGTCTCGTTGCATTCTTTTTAATTTATGGGCTGGCTTTAGGTTCTTAATCTCTGTGTTTAATTAGGTAAAGATTAGAAATTAATGTTAGAATTCTTGGTCTTTTAGCCAATAAGAAATAAAAAATAAAGGTTTTTGTTCCAAGAACTGTTAATAGCCGATGGATTTTAAAATTTTGTGATCGTGAATTTTGGAATATTTCTACATAATATGTGAGTAGAACGATGATATACTTTGGTTCCTATCATGGAGTGGAATCTTAGAGTTCATGATCCTATAGTTAAATTTGAAATCATATTTTAAGTAGAGACTTTAACTGGAATGCACTGGAAGTTTTCCATTCGAGAAAATATCTGAAATCATTTGAGGTGAATGGGTAAATTTTCATATCCTATAGCTCTCTTATTGGTCTATTTGGCTCATGCTTGACTTTTAAGAATTTATAGATGTGAATTCTAGATGACTTGAAAATTATACCAAAAACCCTATTGTTTTGGTGATAATATGCTTGGGTTCCGAAAACAGATTGGCTAACCTTGCCATTCATTTCCTATAGGTCCATTATGTCCATTGGAAATTCTATTAATTTAGTCTTACTGAATGCAATTTAAGTTTTTCTTTAAAAAAAAAAGATTGGGAATTTGGGAGAGGAGGTTTCCTTATTGTTAGGTTAGGAAGCTTCATTAGTTGTCCTGGGTTTGTAGATATTTAGTTGTTAGTAGAATCCCTCCCATGCAACAAATGCCATTGTAGCACTTGGCAAATTGGCACGAAAATTACTTTTAGGCTATATCAGTAAGTCAGCTTGCTCTCATAGTCTGGTCTAATCTATTAGATTTGTCATTTCCTTTATCAAGCATGGAATGAATGAACTAGGTAATTTGTTTCATCATTTTTGCAGCCAAAGAGTAAGTAATTTTTTATTCATTTTGTGAACAATTTTGGGGAAGGCTTTTTTTTTTTCTTTTCTTTTTGGTTATCTTCCAAAGGTGAATCTCATCAGTTTACTATTTAATCCATCGGCTGGGTAGCCATGAAGAGGTTATACATTCTCATTTTTTTACTCATTCTATCTAATGCTAGATGACAACTCTTTACTTTAAACTTACTTAATGAAGGATGCACCACTAAGTCAAAAGCTAATCAGCCGCTTTAGATAGGTTTTGATGCTTTATAGTTTTCATGCTGAACTAATGTGCTTGTGGTTCTTATTAATGTTCAATTTATCACCACAATCCTCACATGGTAATATGTGGCACACTATTCACTGTTGTTCAAAGCTGTCAATATAACCTATGTCTTAAAGATCCCAATATTTGTGTTGTTAAAAATGATACTTTATTTATGACTCTTTATAATTATAAATATATAAGTATTTATGACACTTTATTTGTCCTATTTTAAATTGAAATATTAACAATAGACAAAGTCATAATCATATATGTATTTAGTTTGTTTACTTATATCAGTATATTTGATGTAGTAAAATTGGCTAGACTTTGATCACTCAAAATTTATTTTGTAGGAGAAATTAAGCTCAAGGTCAATAGCCCTGGATGGTTATTTTAGCACACAACCTACCGTTCAAGGAATGGTAAGAATAGTTACAATTGAATTCATTTATCTTTTATGTCAATTATATACAATTTTATGCTTTATGCTTTTTGCAGATTCAACTTAATTTAATGGCACCACGTAATATAATTATTATGGGAATCAACAGACTATTCAGGGGTTGGTATGTCTCTTATTATCAAAACATAATGAGCAAATAAGATAGCCCTATTTCTCCAGTAAAATGCTATATTAAGGAAACTAATTTTGCAATGCAGGGTTTTGCATTCATAAGGGTAGTTGAACACCATAGCAACGAGCCATGATGGTTACTATGGCACTTAGCAAACCATGCCTGGGATGGTATAGTATCACTATACTTACATTATTTGCTTGTAATAAAAATAATGGCATATTTTGGATCTTCGGATGAATGAGCACTTTAGCTTTTTATTTTTTTGGCGTGACTGTAGACACCGATTTTGTCTGAGTCTACTATTTTATTTTTATAATAATAATAATAATATTTAACAAAACAAACAAAAAACAAAAAAAAAAAAAAACAAACAAAAAACAAAACGGAAATAAGATAGAAGTCAAGGGGTTGGTACGATGCTGAACTGCCTCGACCAACTCCCTATCAGTCACCCAACCAACTCCCTGACAAACCCAACCAATCCCCTGACCAGTTCTCTCGGCCTACTTACAGCCTATTTATAGCCACCTAGAGTCTCCTAAATAGAAACCCTTTAAAATCCCCAGCCATCTTCCTCATTGGGGATGGGTAAGCTCTCGAAAAAAAAAAATCCATTTTCAAACACACAGGTACCCCTCTCAAAATACACAAGCACCATCTAGCCGAAAAAGAAACGTAAAAAAAAAAAAATAGAAACACAAAAACAAAAACAAAAACCAAAACGAAATCACAGTTTTTCCCGTAGGGAGGAACCTCAGCGTCGAGTCACCTGCACCAACAAAGAAAGGTACCAGTTAGCTTTCGACACAAAAAAAAAAGTCTATCGAAAACTTCAAAATTTGATCTACGCGAATCAATGTCGTTTTTGGTGAAAAGGAGGTCAGATTTGCGCTCAGGAGGTCGAGAAGAGTTTGTGGGAGAATTTTGAGATTTTTCGACCACTAGTGACCGACGAACGGTGGCGGTACCGACGGCTGACCGGCATGCGGCTGAAAAAGAAGAAAAAAAAAGCTGTTTTTTTTTTTGAAGACTAAAAAAAAAATTGACAAAATTTTTTTAAACTTTTATATAAACTGTCAATGACTAAAACAACGTCGTTTTAATAAAAGCTCAAAACGACGTCATTTTAACCAAAGAAGGATCCGTGCGTTGACTCGAACTCGACTTGAGATCCGCGCAACCCGACCGACGACCCATCCCAGCCAACCTTGAATCGGTTCATACGAACCACCAGTGGATCGGACTGAATCGGTCAGATTGTTCGAACCGTCGATCCAACTGCTGAACCGGTTAGATCGTCCGGATCAACGTTGATCGGACCATTGATCGGTTCGGTTTAGGTAAAAATTTTTTTTTATATTATTATTTTTGTTATTTTTTTTATATTTATGCATGATAAATTTATTAGAATAAATGTTTAATTGTTTTAATAATAATAAAATTGAAAACAAATAATAATTAAAATATATTAAAATGCTTAAAAAAATAATTTTTATTATTTTTCCTGCCTAGATGTTAGAGGGAATAAAAATATTTTTTTAAAAGAAATAATTTCGTCTAGATGTTGGGGAATTATTATTAATAAATTTTCATAAAAAAATAAATATAAGAAAATTTTAAATTAATTTTCAAAAATCACTAAAATCGAACTTGTTTCGAAAATTCGCTTAGATGTTGGAGATTTTTAGAAATGTTCGTATTTTCTTAAAAACGAAACCTTAAACATTAATTCTTAATTTTCAAAATCATAGGTTTCTAAAACCCCTAAAAATTCAAAATCCCTTAAATCCAAACCCCATAAAATTCAAAATCCCTAAAATTCAAAACCTTTAAAAGTCCAAAATCTTCGAAATCCAAAGTCCTAAAAAATCTTAAGGACACGTATGAAAATTCTATTTGAAGCAATTTATTCCTGAATATCGTCTAGATGATGGGGTATTTAGGAAATTTTACTTCGTGAAGTCTTTTCACACGATTTCTTAAATCGCGTTAATGATAAGATTAAAAAATCCCTTAAATCCAAACCCCATAAAATTCAAAATCCTTAAAATCCAAAACTTTTAAAAGTTTAAAATCCTCGAAATCCAAACACCTAAAAAATCTTAAGGATACGTATGAAAATTCTATTTGAAGCAATTTATTCTCGAATATCGTCTAGATGATGAGGTATTTAAAAAATTTTACTTCGTGAAGTCTTTTGACACGATTTCTTAAATCGCGTTAATGATAAGATTAATAAATAAAAAAGCATAACGGTAAATTGGAATCTTAAATATAAACAGTAGCACTTAAGCTCTCCCTAGATGTTGGAGAGTCGGGGTGATCTCATTATATTTAAGAATTCAACTCTTAAATTGCATCTCATTTTTCGTGACATTCATTAGTATGATATACGTTAGCATGTTATTATCAGTATTTACTTGTACTATTCTGTCTTTAATTTTTTATTTACTACTTAGTGATAAAATATATTATAATAAAAAAGAATAATACTAAAAAAAAAATCTTTTTGTGATATTACAAAATAAAATAAAAATAACATTAAAAAAATAATTTTTGGTACTCTGTCTAGATGTTGGAGAGTCACCAACAATTTTTTATAAAGAACGTTATTTCATTTTAAGGATTGCTGTGTTAAATCTTAAGTGAAAATAGTTATTTCAAGTTCTGCTTAGATGTTGGAGAATTTCAGGATAATTCTTTAACTTAAAGATTTTCTCAATATTCTTAAATAAAAATTTTAGCAAAAATATTTTTAAATGAAGGGAATTAATGTTAACTTTTAAATTAAAACTATTTTTATCCAACATCGAAAATAACGCATAATTAAATGGTACCAATTTATAGGCGTTGTGGGGGTGCTAATCCTTCCCCACGCGTAACCGACTCTCGGATCCAACCTGATTTTTCGCAGATCGAAATTTATCTTTTTGATAAGACTTTAAACTCATTTTTATAGTTTTATTAAAAAGATAAGCTTTTGGGTGACCAATCACACCCTAACAAAGATTGGTGGTGACTCCTTCTTTTTTATTTTTCTCGATTTTAAACTCATTTTTACATCTAGCGGTCTCAAAATCGTTACTGAAGTGACAAAATGTCATTGATATTCTTGATTGAATATGACTAATCTTACAAAATTCTTTGATGTATTCTGTTGTCTTTGCAAGAATTAATTTAAAAGAGATACAATGGATTTATGCTTTCGTGATACAAGGTCAAATTGCAAAAGAAAAAGATTACTCATGTGAATCACACTTGACCTTGCAATATGATTTACTTGGACTTCATGACAGGGGACAAATCTTCCTTTGTTCCTAGATTGGCTACTTGGACTCGATGATAGGGGACAATTCTCAGTGGAATTGTTATTTATAGTTTTGCTTTAACAAAAGCACAATATGTTTTCTAAATATAATTGTTTGGCATATTTTTATTTTATTACTTCTTTTCCTAAAATCATTTTCCTTTGGTTAGTCTTGGTTTACTGTCTATCACTGGTTTTTGTATAGTTTTTTTAAGGGTAGGATCTAAAACACCACATAAAGTTGTAAACTGCTATTCACAGCATCTTGATTTCTTAATTGCTAAGCTGTCACATGCTTATTATCTTTTTCTTCTCTTTTATTCTGTAAAAGGTTGCAGGGGAAATAACTTACAATAGTTATGGACTGGACAAGTTTAATCCTCACAAAACCTCAGCTTACGTTAGCCAATTTGATCTGCATACTCCTAAAAAGACAGTGAGGGAAACACTTGATTTTTCTGCACGCTTTCAAGGTATAGGAAGTAGAACTGGTAAGTGCCATATATAAAAATGGTGATTTTGATGTAGTTTACTGGTTTAATTTCTAATCTGTTTTATGCTTATGAAAGAAATAATGAAGGAAGTCAGCAAAAAAGAGAAGCAGGTAGGGATAGTTCCAAATCTTGATGTAGATACATACATGAAGGTTTCTTTTTTAGCTTATCTATTTTATTTTTAATGCTCAATTGGAAGTGGTTTTCCACTGTGATATACTTTTATGCAGATAGAATACTAATAAGTCAAAAAGCTTTTATACCTTCCAATTAAGCCATTGTAGGTGTTTGTTTCTCTTTCTTACTTGGCAACCAAATTGATCAACTAAAGCATTAACGTATCTTAATCCTTAGTAAAAACTATAAGATTCATATTTTGTTTTTATGATGCATTATGAAATTGACAGCCTTTTATCACATCACCAGGTGTAACTAACTGAACCAACCATTGAAGTTTGGTCTATTTTTCTTTCCTTTGATACATTTTATATTCATAACATCAAGGAATGATGAATGATTATTCCCTAAAATCTAATCCTTAAAGATTTTATTACATAATTTCCATTCTTAATGTTCTGTATGCCATTGAGTCAATTGTTATATTTCTATAGGCAATTTTAGTTGACAGCATGGAAAGTACCCTTCTAACGGATTATATTTGATTTTAAGTTGACTGTTTATTTATTCTTCTTCGTAGGACTTTATTTGTTTTTAGGCCATTAGAGATGCTTGATCCTTATCTTTAGTAATCTTTCGGCATGTAGATTATTGTTCTTTAGTCAAAAATTCAATCATTTCATTGTATTCATTAATGGTTTTATATGCTTTAGTTGACTTGAAACATTTGTATATCTTTGCATTTATATTTCTAATATGCATTAAATATTGTGAATATCATGTGCTATACAAAATTGATTTCCAAGATTAACAAGCTGCTAATGATTTATAAATTTAGTTTTTCTACATTGATTTTGGATTTGTAATCAAAATGTTTTTGGTTTATATTAGGAGTTACTTTCTCCAAACTAGATTGTAAAATGAAAAAAAAATCATGCAATGCAACCTAGAGGATTAAGAAAATGTTTCAAGATTAAATGTTTGCTTTTTCTAGCTCGTCATTGAAGATGTAATGTAGGCAGTTCATCAAAAATCATTTGACTATCAGGTGCTAAATCTTCTTCTGTTTTAGTTAAGAGGATAAGAGGTAATTTGCTATGTACTTATTTATGCATTTGCATCTTTTGCATGTTTGAGGAAATTTACATCTTTGCATCTTTTGCATAATCATGATGGTCGTTACACAGAGCATCTTCGAGGTTGGAAGCATAGTGTTGTTTTTAGGTTTCATTTGTAAGGTGCAAATTGGGTTTTGAGAATGGGAATAAACAACTTATTTCATTTAATGATGCTTTTCATGTTGAAAACCCCAAATTATGGGATATAGAAATTCACGAAATGAATGAAGGTGCTAACCAAGATTTTCACAGTTAAAACAAGCTTACAACATAGCATGGGCCTGACAGCTAGTGAATTTTATTTCTACCATAAAAAAATTACTGAGTTTACTAAACTTAGAGCACATGATAAATAGTTAAGCAAAAAACCAAATTCAACAAAATCCATGATCAGTTTAAAAAGGCTAATATCATGAAAATCATCAAACAAACAAAAACTAACAAATTCAATGATCAATCTAGATTTAGTGTTCAAGAATAGTTAGGTGTTTATGCAAAATTGAGCTAGAGGGGGTAAGACCTTGAAATCACAAGAAAAAGAAAGAAAACGAGCAGTTAGGAATAAAGGTTGGGGGTGTTTTCAGTGTTTGTGCCCCAACACTTAAGTTAAAGATCGGTTAAGTAGGAAGATATGAAGGAGAATAAAGAAAGTAGCAGGGTATAAGGTTATTAGATGATTTGAATGATACCTAGATGTCTTTATTTATAGTTCAAATGTGGGGGGTCTTGGGCAGCTTAGGCTTTCCAAGATCAATTTTATGGTTAGGGATGATTGTGAAGGTCGAGTTGACATGGACATTGGCTATCCACGCAGGGGATGACAAGTCAACATTGAAGGAAAGCCATTATGTAGATTGGTGAGGTAGTCAAGCTGACGTGGCAATGTGACCTTAAGTTGGACTGACTTGTTAGGTCAGCCCAAAAATCTAAAATGCCTTTAGTTGTCTATTGGCAACCTTTAATGAGGAAAGATGACCAAAATGCCTTTTAGACCTAAAAATGCACCTGACATTCTATCATTCATCGAGCAATCTAAGTATCAAACTGACGAATCATGGATTGAGCTGATTTGATGTGTGAGCTTAAGTTTTTTGAGCATAGGCTTTGAGGATTTATTTCGTTGATTCGACCGTAAGTCACTGAGGTGAGAGAATATGGGTGCTAACATGAAAAAAGGTTAGATCAAGCAAGTTTATAGTTGGCTATCGATGTGTTTTGTGTACTCGACATCTCGTTTAATCGTAGTTAATTGGTCTACTATTGTGAGGGCTAATGTTAAACTTTTGTTTTTTCTTGGTTTGTAAATTTTCCTTTTGCATTAAGGCATGAGACTAGCTTTTTTGAAGTGACTAATGTGTCCCTATAAAGATTAATTTGTTATCAGAAAATGAATCTACATTTAATTAGGAGAGAGAAAAATTGATGGTTAAATGAATTTAAGCTAAAAATGTGAAAGGTCATCTTAGGTAACCTCTTCTGCCATGTGGCATAATTCGAAACATCCATATGATTTCTGTGTTAGCTATATAAAGGGCTCTTTTAGGGTCTTTACCTTACTTTACAAACTTTTTTCTCTTGTGTTAACATAATTTAACTAATCTTCTAGCTTTTTCTTAGCATCCTTTCAATAGATCAACTTATTCTTAACCTCTTCGATACGTTTCTTAACCTTTTCTCATTATGTTTTTTGATTCTAGTATATCTAGAAGTTTTAAAATGGAGCTAAGAGAGGTTAACTCAACTATCAGGGTTTTTTAGATGATGAAATTGCTTCTATCATTTGAGGAAGGGATTATAGTCGAGTAGCCTACTGGTTGACTTGATGATTGTTGACGGTCAAAGACAACTCTAGGAAAATGCTCGTTAGGGGAGAGCGAGTTTGTCATGGCATGGATAAGCTTTTTGTTGCAATAGACTTTGCCGTTGAAAATCTTCAAACCTTATGTTGGGTCAATCTAGCTCTTCTGACTGACTTTTATTCCTTTTTTTTTTTTTGCTTTCTCTCGACATCTATTTATATTGGCCTTAAGGTCCAATCCTAGTTCGTATCATGAGCCTAAATGGTCATCTGTCTTTTCTCCCTTTTCATTTTCTTCTTCTAATATTATAGTAATCCCTGCTTCTGTTTGAGTGCAGGTCCTTGCTTGGTCCTTGAAGGGTGAGTCATC
This sequence comes from Durio zibethinus, assembly GCF_047325235.1. Taxonomy (NCBI): domain Eukaryota; kingdom Viridiplantae; phylum Streptophyta; class Magnoliopsida; order Malvales; family Malvaceae; genus Durio; species Durio zibethinus. The sequence continues at coordinate 28,689,909 of NC_143163.1, read as the reverse complement.
AAGTGATGAAACCTCTAAAAGTAAGCAGGCTGTAGACAAGCAAGTGGAAGGGTCCAACCAAGCCAAAGAGAAAGGGGAAAGTGAGGTTGAGGAAAAGGTCATCTTAAATGGTGTTGCATATGAACTTGTCCCTTTTTATACCTATTATGACCTAGGTATAACCTCAAAAGATGTGATGCAAAGATCAAAGGGCAAAAGCAATCCCTAAGATGTGCCCGAAGTATCATTCTCATGCTTTAAAGGTTAAATTTGATCTTTTTAAAAAAAGATACAATATAATAACAAACCATCGATGATCGAGTTATTATTGTTTTGGACACCAACAAGATTTGGGTGTATTAGACGTCTATAATGGTTGGTCTGAGGTTCCTTTTACATATTTTTAATGTTGAAATTTTTCTTTTTTATGATTTGACTATCACTCAATTCATCTCAAATTTTTTTTGGTATATTATAAGATTCATTATTCTTTGTAAAAAACTAGGATTAGATATTACAGTTCCCTTATTTAAGGAATTTTTTGTAGTCAAGAAGTATCCTCATGATAAGAGCTAGTTTTATGTCATAGCTTGGCTTGCAAAAAAATTTTTACAAATTGGTCGAGCTCAATAAAGAGTTGAAAGTTGCTCTTCCTTTGCATTCAGAAGGATAATAATGGGGTATGGGAGGTGAATAAGGACCGGGCACATTTGAAGATGTCTAGATTGATCTTTATAAGATTAGTGAGTTAGAAGCTCGGGACAAAATAATGGACTAACTTAAAAGGAGGGAATTAGTTGTGGATGCTAATGAGTTGAACTTTTTTTTTTGTTGTAAAGAAGGATAAGTATTGGGGTAGGTTTGAGGTAACTTCACACAATGCTTATTCTATAAAAAAGTTTTTCTAACATTTAGCTAATCTTCATGTGCAAACATATCGTTTCAAATGGGAGATTTTGAGTTCACATATTTCCTTTATGCTCTTGAGTCTAAGAATGGAGGTAAGGCTCTCATTTAGCTCAAAGATCTTTCAAAGAGAGTAAAAATAATCAATCTTCCTCCTTTTCAACCTTCTTTTAGCCTGGTTGTAATCTAAAAGAGGCAAAAACAAATGGCCTAAAGGAGAAAGCCTTAAAGAAACAAAGGATTGAGGCTTGTCCTACTAGACCACGCACTAGGTTGTAGCCTACCTTGGAGTGGGTGGCAATAAATTTAAAGTTCAACTTCACAAAGAACCTATTTAAAGAGCTTGAGATGGTTAAGAATATCACAAGGTTGACCTTTACTAAAAAAAGTTAGTATCATTTTTTAGCTCAGTTTATTCTTATATATTTTTTTAATTTTTTCCAAGTCTAAGCTTAGTTATTGTTTTATGTAGCTTCTGAACAACTTTTATCCTCTATCTCTCAAACTAAAAGGTAAGGCTTACTCAATGCCTATCGAGCTATTATGTGTTATCACAAGATCGAGTGGGATATAAAAGATTATGCTCAGGTTTTTCAGCAAGCCCTAAAGGCCAATAAAAAGATGAAGGCTTTTTTAGCAGAGAAAAAAAAAAGACAAGGAAGAGCTTGGCAAGAAGGTAAAAGAGTAAAAGACTTGGTTGTTAAGCTTAAGGGCATGGACAGCTTAAGGACATGTCCATGCAAAAGGCCACAACTGAGTTTTTCCAATAGTAAGCTAACCTCAAGCTTAATGAGACTTTGGCCGAGGTGGTAAGGTTAAAGTTAGAGTTGAAAGTTGAAAGTTGAAAAAAAAAGGCCTTACAACAGGCGGTGGATGATTTCTTGGCCTCTGTGGAGTTTTATGACATGCAAACAGAGTTTGCTTGGAGTCAATTTTTTATGCCTTTGACTTGGTGAAAAAAAACAACGGGAAGAGGCTTAGAGCAGCTCTTTTTGTTTTCATTTTTTATAATTTTTTTATAATTTTATCATTTTTTGTAATTTTTTATACAAGTCCAAGATCTACCAAATGTACATAATATTGTTGATGAAATGAAATGAAAGTATTTTTTGCATAAGCTTAAGCTTTGGATTTGTTTCATTTTTTTTACCTCGCAGCTCGTTTCATTAAAAGTGACAATTTAAGTAACTAAGTCCTAGCTTGGTATTTCACACATAAGATGGAATTAATAAAATAATAAATTTTAATTTAACATGAAAATCTATATTAATAGTTGGATTGTCAATTCAGTGTGGTATTATAATTGAGGTTTTTTTTTTTTAGTTATGAACTTACTTTTTAAGATAAGCTTTGTGAGATTGTTAGGTTTGTGTGATAATTTCTTAATGAGTATCAGGTAAACAACTTTTTTTAAATTGAGTTGAATGGAAAATGTTTACTCTATTATTTAGGATGCGAAAATTTAACAAGTATGAGGTTGGTTATTGATGAGCGTTAGACTTCATTAATGATTTTAATCCAAAATAAATTCTAAACGAGCTCAACATTTTATTTAGCTTAGAAATTGAATAGTACAAATAATTACGAGTGTGTGCTCGACCTTATGGCTTTTACTGGTAGTAGACCTTAAAGGTTGTCCACATTCCAAGTCCTTGGAATGAGATTTTCATTCATATCTTGTATCCTGTAGGTTGCATCATGGATGACCTCTTTAACGATGTAGGAGCCCTCTCAGTTTAGGGTTAACTTTTCTCCTCGGTTATTGACTTTTGAGGTTTTTATTTTCTAAATACCAAATCATTTTTTTATATTTTTTTGTCGGACCCTTTTATTGTAGAAATTGGATGTTTTTGCTAATATATTGTTATTATAGTTAGAGTTATGTCTTTCTGTTATTTTGTTAGATCTAAATTAGCTCTAAGGGCTTCATTCTTCTTTTTTTCAATTCTAAGTTTGACTTGGAGACTGGGGAGGGCGATTTTTAAAGGAACCGCGACCTTTATTCCAAAAGCTAAATTAAAGAGGGTTTTTTCGATAGAAACTTTTGTGGTCGTTTAAGGTTCTACAATATGCTGGGTATCTTTTTGACTCATATACTTTTACCTTCATCTAATTTTTTTTAAGGGTTTCAGGTATGGGCTCATTAGCCATCTCGACTTGGCCATTGGATTATGGATATGCGATCGAGGTGAATCTTAGATCAATGCCAAGATTAAAGCACCATTTTTTTAATCTTGGATTGTCAAACTATTTCCCATTGCCTGCTGTTATGGATTGAGGTAAGCCAAATCTACAAATTATGTTCTTTCACACAAATTTTTCAACATGAGCTTTGATTGTGGTAGTTAAGGGCTTGGTTGCAAGCCATTTGGTGAAACAGTTAACTACTACTAATATGAATCTCCTTTACACCGTGGTCGGAGTGAACGGATTAAAAACATCCATTCCGTATTCTATAAAGGGCCAACTACCTAATTTGTTATATCTTTCCATCTGATTAGCCAGTAATAACCTTGTCTGAGAACCTTGTAGGCTAGTGGCCGAGGTTCGAGATGATTACTGCATATTTTTTCATGAATTTCTTTGAGAACATAGTTTGCTTCCCCCTCATCTATATATCTAAGGTAGGGCAAACTAAAGGATCTTTTGTATAGTTTCCCATTAATCATGATGTATCAATGAGCTTTTTTTACTAAAGTTTTGCTTGAACTTTATCCTTATGTAGTTCACATGCCATCACATAGGCTCTGATTGGTGTCATCCATGACTTTCTCTCTTCGATTTGGTTGATTAGTTTTTCATCAATGTTTTTGTTTATTAGCTCTTCTACCAAAACATAAGCTGAGATGTCAGTTGTTATCCTTGATGCCAGTTTAGATAGTGAATCAACTGATTTGTTTTCTAACCTTAGTATTTTTCTAACCTCAACCTTGAAGAATGCGGTTAAATGTTCTAATATTTTGTCTAGGTACCTTTTTATTCCTTTTTTCTAGGGTTCAAATTCTCCATTTATTTGGCTGACAACTAGTTAAGAGTTGCATAATAATATTTTTCACATTCAGCTTGGTAGCTAATCCCAAGCAGGTGATTAGTGCCTTATATTCAGCCTCGCTATTTGAGGCTTTGAATTCGAACTTCAAAGGGTATTGGAACTATAGATTTTCTAAGGTGATCAAAATTAGGCAGTTCCACTTCTTTGATTAATGGTTGACTTATCCACAAAAAGTTTTCAAGTTCTTTCTTCTTTTATTTTCTCGGCCTTTCTGACTTTTTCATTAGTCTGGGTCGAGATGCATTTAGAGACAAAAATGTCTAATACTTGTGATTTTAAAATGGACTTGAAGAGTATATATAGGTCGTACTCATTGAGTTTTATTGTTCACTTGATCAACTTGCTTGACAATTCTAGTTTTTGTAGGATTTGCCTAAGTGGCTGATCGGTTAAAACATTGATTATGAGAGTTTGAAAATATGGCTTAAGCTTCCTAGTTGATGTCATAACCACATAAGCCAATTTCTCTATCCTAGAGTAATTCGTTTCGAACCTTATTAAAACTTTGCTCATAAAATATACATGTCTTTCTTTTCCTCTTTTTCTGAACAATGCTAAACTGATAGCTTAGTCAGTTGTAACCAGGTACAAGTATAGTATCTCATTGGGTCTCGACTTACAAAGAATAAGTGGAAAGGACAAAAACTATTTAAATTCTTTGAAAGCTTTCTGGCACTGAGGTTTTCATCTAAAATGTGAAATATTCCTAAAGATTTTGAAAAATGATAGGCATCGATTTATTGATCTAGATATGAATTTGCTTATGGCAATAATTTTGCTTGTTAATCTTTGTACATCCTTAATTGAGGTTGGTGCTTTCATGTCGAGAATAACTTGAACTTTTTTAGGGTTTGTCTCATCTTTTTTTGTTAATCATATAGCCAAGGAATTTTCTTAACGTGTTTTCAAAAACACATTTGCTCAAATTGAGCCTCATATTATATTTTCTAAAGGTATTAAAGGCTTATTTCTGATTTTTCAGGTGTTTAGCCAAGATCTTACTCTTCATAATCATGTTGTCTACGTATACTTCGACATTTTGATCAATCTAATCTTGAAAGACTTTGTTGACCAATCTTTGGTTGGTCACCCAACATTCTTTAGTTCGAATGGCATTATCTTGTAGCAATATAGTCCTTTATTGATGATGGAAGGCTATTTTTTCTTCACCATTTTTTAACATTTTGATTTGATTATAGCTAGAATAAGCGTCCAAGAAGTTGAATAAGTCGTGTTTGACATTATCGTTCACCGGTCGATTTATGTTGGGCAAAGAAAAACTGTCTCTTGGTGAAACGCTGTTGAGGTCGGTAAAGGCTACACATTTTTCATTTCACATTGTGCTTCTTCACTATTACAAATGTTAAAATCCAGTTAGAATAGTATGCCTCCCTGATGAAGCCTGCCTTCCTTTATTGCTTTTTACTTTTATAGGGTAAAAGTCCTTTTATTTTGCTGAACTAGTTTCATGTTCGAATTTATGTTGTAGTTAATGGATCATCACCTAAGAATCTATCCCCGGCATGTCAAATGGAGTCCTTGTAAATAGTTGAGCATTATTTCTTAAAAGTTGAATTAATTGTTCTTTATGGTCAAGTTTTGTCCCAATTTGTGTGTATTTTTTAAGTTGTTTTCCCAAAATGACACATAAATGAGATCTTTTACCGATTTTGGTCGGTTATTATTGACTTCAAGTCTTTGATCAATTATCTTTTTCTGCTTAGTTGGTTAAAATTGTTTCCTATGAAAAGGATAAACCTCAATGTGACAATTGATTTGTTAGTAGGATAATAGATTGTAGAAAAGTAGAATTGAACTAAAAATAACTATTATATTTCTTTAATAGGTTGAAAAGATTGATTCTATTAACACATATGAATGCCAATTATTCAACTCAGCATCTATAGATTCATTAAAAATTATAAAATTTTGTAGCATAAATAAGTATTAAGCTTAAGAGTTTGGAGTGGCATAAGAGTGTGCTTATTTTTTCCTCTTGGTTTCATGTTGCTTTTTACCAAAACTGCTTTGCTTTGCTTTTTTAATTTCTCTGGTCTTCATTTTCCTTTCTTCTACCTTTTCTAGTTCCTTAGCCCTAGTTGAACCTTCAATCTATTTTCAAGTCTTACCTTTCATTACAGTGACATAACATTATCGCATTGTGGATTGGTTTCCTCTAGCTTTTCCGGCCTCGTTTGGTGTTAGAAACTTAATCTTTAGATAAAGAGTTGAGCCAATCATTTTCATAACAAATTGGCTAGATCGGTCTAGTATCATGTATTTTGAATGGAGGTTTATTGTCATAAATTTAATAATTGAGGTGACGCTCTTCGGTTCAGTGCCCAGTGAGATTGACACTTTGATGGTTCATTTTACATGCATTTGCTAGTTCTCAAAATCGATTAGTGTAGTGGTGCACTGTTTCAACATTTCTTCTTTAATGCCTATTTTCAGCATTTTAACATAATACAAGACGTCAACCGAGTTCCCATTATCAAATAAGATCCTCTTCATATAATTATACACAATAGTAATGACTACAGTACTATCTTCATGTGGGAATTGGATCATTTCCATGTTTTTAAGGTGAAAGAGATTGGCTCGTCTTTTCAATTTTTTTTTTGTGGGTCAATGACCTTATTGCCATAATCATTCGCTGATCAATTTTTTTTTTGACTTAGATAAAGCTCTTCTACTTATTACATTAATAATGCCCGTTGTTAGCATATTGTCTACAACTAGACCTTTATCTTCCTCTGGTTGTTTCTCTTATTTTCGTTACCTTGTTTCCCTTCTTATTTGTTCCTCTAATTCTTTTTTATCATTTTTCTTTGATTTTTTCTTTTAAAGTTTGGTTTCCTTTGACCTTATCTAGCTTAGTGTACGAATCTGCCTAATTAGCTTAATTTCATTCTTTAGATCAATATAGTCCTTCATGTTGTGATCGATGTCCCTGTGAAAAGCACATCTCTTAGAAAAGCCTCTTCGGGTGTATTCCCTTAGTGGCTTTGGCCATATAAGCTCAGGGTCCTTTTTAATGTACATCAAAATCCTTTCTAGAGGTATTCAGTGTAGTGCCGTTTTTTTATGCTCAAGCTCTTGGCCTTGAGGTACCTTTGTCATTTTTTTCTTAGAGGAGGATCGTAGATTCCTTTTCTTTTTTAGGGTCAAGGATAAAGGATGAGCCTCTTTTATCTTGATGCTAAAGAGGAAGGATAAGCTTTTCTCACATCGACTTTTTCTTATTGTAGCTTCAGTATTGATATATTTTTTCACAAGAAGTAGCACGTCAGTTAATATATTTTACGATTCTAAGGAAATGGTGAGCTTTAATTGATATTTTTTGTCATTGAATCCCCTAGTTGGGGTAACAACTACAACAATTTGTTTTAAATTTTTTACTTGTAAGGTTTCTTGTTAAAACACATGTCATAGTCTTTTAGAGACTAATTTTTACCATGGTGGATAGAGATTAGGCTTAGCGTAGTTTTCTTCGTTCTTATGCTACTAACAAAGTGGGACATGAAAGAATGGCTGAGCTTTTTAAATGTTGTAATCGATTTTAGTTTCATATTATAATACCAAGATTGAGTTACCCTTTTGAGTATGGTGCTTAGTCTTTACATATTAGAGCTTTATCTGCCTTTTGTATCATCATGTTAGTTCGATAAAGCTCTAAATAATGAAAAGGGTCACACATACTATCATATGTCTCAAAAGCTAGCATTTTGAATCCTTTTGGGGTATGGTCCTATTGATCTCCTCAGTAAAGGGTGAGGGCTCCAAGAATTTTAGCTCGTCCTCAAATGTAGTTACTTTTTTTTTCAGCTTTTTTTCATAGCTTGTGTTCGAACTTCAAGGTTTTTGCTTGGCTGAGGTTTAAGGATGGTTCGTTTAGATTTTTGGGTGGTGGCTAGTGTAACGGTATTGGTGTGGTAATGGTTGATTAGGGTGGTATATTGCACATATTCTTTTGAGGCCAACAAGGCTTCAGTGTTCTCATAGCTCAGTAATTTTTTCATGTGGGAGTTTTTTTTGGGTATTTGGGTTAGGTGCTATGGATGTTTGTAGAGGGGTAACACTTTGAATAATTTCTTTTAGGAATTGTAATTGTTGATTGAAAGTAAGGAATTACTCCATTGTGGGGCTTGCTGATGCAGGTCAGTCTGTTGATTGATTGGTTTGGGTTTTGGTTCTAATTGTAGCAACTGGTTCTTTTTCCTCAGTAACTCTTTTTTTTGGTGACATGGTGCTTTAGCTCGGTGAAAGAAAGAAACCCTTTACTTGACACACCAAAAGTTTGTGTCGAGTTGAGTTGGAAGGGGTAAGACCCTTAAATCACAAGAGAGAGAAAGAAAGAGAGTGGTCAGGAATAAAGGCTAAGAGTGTCCCCAGTGTTTGTACTTGAGCACTTAAGTCAGAAATTGGCTATAGAGGAAGAGAGGAAAGATAATAAAGAAAGCAAAATGGTATAAGGTAATTAAATTGTTTGAATGGTAATTAGATGTCTTTATTTATAGTTAGAAAGTGGGGGGTTTTACATAACTTAGGTTGCCTAGGGTTAGTTGTTGTAACGTATTGGTTTGCAAATTCGATCGTCAGACGTAAAATATTTAAAAAAAAATCATGAAAAACATGAAAAGTTATCATCAATCTTTTTTAAGGTGTGATCGGTAATCTAAAAATTTTATCTTTTTAATAAAAATAATGAGTCTATTAAAAGGATAATTTTGATCTACGAAAACAAAATCAGGTTTGGGAGTCAGTTACACGTAGAGAAGGATTAGCACCCCTATAGCGTTTATAGAATTGGTACTAATTAATCATATGTTATTTTCGGTGTTAGAGAAAATGATTTTCGATTTGAAATTTAATAATAATTCTTTTTATTATTTTTTAGAAAAAAATTTTAGTAAAGTTCTTTATTTAGGAATATCAAAGAAATCTTTAAGTTAAAGAACTATTTCCAAATTCTCTAACATCTAGACAGACTTTAAAATTGCTCATTTTGTTTAAGATTTATGACAACATACTTTGAAAATGAAAATAGCATTCTTAGAGAAAGATAATTATTGGTGACTTTTCAACATTTGGGCAGAGTGCCAAGAATTATTCTCATTGGGATGTTATTTTTGTTTTATTTTATAATTTCATATTTTTAAATTATATTTTTTTATTTTTTATTTACGTTTTATGTAAAAAAGTAAATGATGGTACTATCAGGTAGTAAACAAAAATTAAAGGCACAAATACGCAAAATGAGTGCAAACAATAACAAATGAATGCATGTATGCCAATAGGTGCTATATATGATGATGAAATGCAAATTTGAAATTGGATTGTTAAATATAATGAGATCACTCAAACTTCTCAACATCTAGGGAAAATTTAGATGTAACAATTTATATTTAAGATCTCATTTTATTATTATATTTTATTATTTATTTTAATCTCATTATTAACACGAGTTAAGGAAACTTAATGAAATAAAGTTTCTTAAATGCCTTATCTTCTAAGTGTCATTCAGACACAAATTATTCCACTTCAGGTTTTCACACGTATCTTTGAAATTTTGATATGATTTTGGGTAGGTGTTTATAGTTTAGTGATGATTTTGGGTTGAATGTTGATTTTAGGATTTAGGTTAGATTTAGGGTTTTGATGAATTTTTAATTTAGGGTTTTGGTTTTAAGTTTTAGATTTTAGGGTTATGGTTTTGAATTTTAAGGGTTTTAGGGTTTGGATTTAAGGTTTGATGGGTTTAAGAATTTTAGATTTTAGGATTTCAATTTTTTTGAATTTTAAAAAAGTGAATCTCTAAAAATCTTTAACATTTGTGGAATTTTGAAACAAGTTTGGTTTTTATGATTTTTGAAAATTAATTGAAATTTTTTTTACATATTTCCTTTTTTTTTTATAAAAAGTTATTATTATTATTATTATTATTATTATTAATCATTTATTTATTAATTTTTAATTTTTATTATTATTACTTAATGATTCTTTAACATCTAGGTGAAATTATTTTTAAAAGATGATTTTTTATTTCCTCCATCATCTATGCAAGGAAAATTTTTTTATCATTTTATTTTTATTATCACTTTAATCATTTTTTTATATTTTTTATTATTTTATTATTTTGTTATATAATTCTTTTGGTTGTCATTTTTTTCAAATTTAAAAAAATTCAAAATTTTTAAAACAATTTTCATTTTTATTATTGTGATCACTATTTGGTTATTTTAATATTTTATAACAAGGTTTATTTTAATTAATTAATAATATATATTTTTAAGGAATTTATAGAAAAAATTTAATATTATTCTTCATTATTATTATTATTATTAAAACAATAACATTTACTCTAACAAAAATTAAAATGCATAACTAATAATAAAAACTCAAAATAATATAAAAACAAACAAATAAATTAATAAAAAAAATTTACCTGAATCGGACCATTGACATCGTTGTTCTAACTAGATCAGTTAAGGCTTAGGTTGAGGAGGGAGGTCGAGTTGGGGATTACCCGTAGGTCAATGTACGGATCTACCTTTTAAAATGATGTCATTTTAGTTCTCTGATCTTCTATAAATGCAAAAAAAAAAAAAAAATTTTCACTTTATTTTCGAACTTTTTTCTTAAAAAAAAAAAACTTTTTTAATAAAAAATTCTTTAAAGCTTCGTTGGATTCTAGTGTTGTGCCATTGTGTCGGTTGTCGCTTGAGGTCATTGTTGATGGTTGTCGGTCATTATGTCGGTGATCGAAATTTTTCAAAATTTCCTTGAAAACTCTTCATGATTTTCTGAGCTCAGATCTATACTTTTCGTGAGAAATAGCCTCAATCGACGTAGATTGGACTTCCAAGCTTCAGTCTTTTTTTTAAAACTAAAACTAATGGTTTTTATGCGAAGAGTTACGCGCTGAAGCTCTTCTTTTTTGGGAGGATTGTGTTTTTGATTGATTTTTTATTTGTTTTTTTTTTTTCATGGATAGGTAGGTTTCAGTTGAGGGCTTTTGGTGTGGTGGTGTCGGTAGTGATGGATGATTTGGGTTGGTTTCGAACATTGGTGGCTATGTGGGTTTAGGTTTTTGGTGGTTGTTTAACCGTAGGGTGGCTGGTATTGGGACAGGAAGGTGAAAAAGGTAGGGTGCCTGTTGGGATGTTGGGATAGTGCTAAGGTTAGGTTGATTTCTAGTGGGGTGATTGGGGAGGCAGGACATTGGGTAGGTTGGAAGGCAATCATGTGTTGAAGGGTTTAAGCTGGTGGTGCTTTGGTGCTTTGTCTTGCATTAGATGGGGTGGTGATGGGTTCTGAGTGTTTTGATGCAAGCTAAGGCTCTGGGAACGAGAAGGACTGGTGCCTAGGGTTTAGGAATAGAAAGTAGAAGGGTTGATGCTCGATTGGAGGTTGGTGTGGCACTGGGTTGCTTGGGCTCGCCTTGAGGGGATTGTTGTAGGGAAAGGCTCTAGGTGGAAATGGGTGCTTGACCCTTTCTCTCTGGTGTTTGGCCTCTTTGTATTTAATCTATCAAATTTTGTTGTTTTGTAGGAAAAAACAGCTTTGGCCAATTGTGGCGTGAAACGGTAGGGTGCTAGTGAGGGCCAGTGCTGGCTTAGTGCACAGGGCAATGGAGTCAGGATCGATGCTAGTGGTTAAGCATGCAAAACCCAGAACTTGTCTCCTTATCCACTTTTGTTGTTTTCTTCTCTTTTTTTTTTTTTGTAATTTACTTCTTTTTTTCTCTTTTTTTTAAAGTTAATTTTTGTAATTAATTTTTATTATATAATTTGATTAATTAATTATTTATAATTATTTTTTTTTTGCAATTTTCCAATTAATGAAATAATTCTAAATAATAAATTAAAAACAACTAATTTGGAATAAGCTTGAGCAAATTTTATTCGATTTAATGCTTAAACAATTTAAATAAAAAAAAGAACAAATTCGAAGTAACTTGGACAAATTTGAATGATTACAATTTTTTTTTTCATATTTTTGAGAATTAAAAATAATGCAAAGACAGACGATAACTTTGTTCAATGATACTTTAAGTGAGAAAGAACCTTGTTCCATTTTTTTTCTTTTTTTTTTTGTTTGGTTTTTGTTTTTGTATTTTTGTTTTTTGGTTTTTCAGTTTTTTGTTTTGCTTTTGTTTTTGTTTTTATTTTTTTTTGTTGGGACAACATCATAAGTCAAAAAATAAATAATAATCGGGATCAGGACAACATCGTAAGCTGGAAAATAAAAAATGACCAACACGATATTGTAAGTCAAAAAGTAAGAAAACAGTAAGGACAATACCATAAGTCAAAAAATAAAGAACAATTGGGATACTATTGTAAGTCAAAAAATAACGCATGACTAGGACGAGACGTAAGTAAAAAATAAAGAACAACCAAGATAACACTGTAAGTTAAAAAATAAAATATGATCGAGATGATAATGCAAGTTGAAAATAAAAAATGATTAAGATGACATTGTAAGTCAAAAAATAAAGCATGATTGGGATGATATATTGTAAGTTGAAAAATAAAGAACGATCGAGATGACACTGTAAGTCAAAAAATATAGAATGACGAGGATGACACATAAATCAAAAAAATAAGAAAATAATCAAGACAATACTACAAGTTAAAAAATAAAAAAATCCAAGATGACACTGCAAGTCGAATAAAGCGACTGTTAATTTGAGTTTACGTGCCAACTAAATTGAACTTAAAATTAGTTTTGGTGCCAAATAAATTGAGCTTAAATTTTATTTAAGGCCAATTAAACTACACTTAAAATTTCATTGGAGACTAGATAAGTTGGGTTTAAAATTTCATTGGGTGCCAGTTAATCTAGATTTAAATATTTTTTTGGTGCAAGATAAACTGGGCTTAAGATTGGATGTCAATTAAACTGGGCTTAAATCTTTCTTTAGGGGCTAGATAAATTGAGTTTAAAAATGGTGCCAGGTAAACTAGGCTTAAAATTTTAGTGAGGGCCAGCTAAATTGGGTTTAAGATTTCTTAAAGGGCCATATAAATTGGGCATAACATTTTACTGTGAGTCAGCTAAACTAGGTTTAAATTTGCACTAAATGCCAAACAAATTAGGCTTAAATTTTTATGGTGCCCATTAAACTGGGCTTAAACTTTCACTAATGCCAAATAAACTAGGCTTAAGACTTGGGCGCCAACTAAACTACACTTAAAATTTTTCTTTGATGCCTGATAAACTAGGTTTAAGATTTCTTTAGGGATAAGATAAACTAGGCTTAAAAATGGGTGCCAGTTAAATTTGACTTAAAATTTTACTGGGAAAAGCTAAATTGGGCTTAAATTTGCATTGAATGCCGGATAAACTATACTTAAAATTTCATCAGGGGTCAGATAAATTGAGCTTAAACTTGAATCTAGATAAATTGGACTTAAGACTTGGACGCCAATTAAATTGGGTTTGAATTTTTTAGAATTTGGCAATCCTTATCAGAAATGAAAGAGGTGAAAAATTTTTTTTCAAATGGATTGAATGGTTCTGTAGACGGAGATTTTTGTTTATTCAAAAGGGTTTCAACACTTGAAAGGAATAAAAGAGGTATATAATTTTTCATGCAAGCTCACAGATGAAACGTAAGTTTTTCTAAATACATGAATTCCATGAAAACTAAACATATTCAACATTATCCTTAGTCTTAAAATGCTACATTTTGATATATATCAAGGTTAGTTGTACAGGTTTGAGATTTTAAAAGGTTATTTGGAGATGGACAAAAATTGAGATTTTCAAAATCAACTCATCTCAGACTTTTATGACGTTGATATTTCAAATCTTTCAATAAGGTTTGACTTATCTTTGTTCAGCATCTACCACATTTAGCAATAGGAGTGGCCTTTAAGGTTTGCTCTAGACTTTTTTTTAGGGTTTTCATCCTAGAGTCACTTTTATTTCTATTTCTTTACTTTTGTTTTTATTTTTTTTTACACACCATGCACTTAAAAAATTTAAACATGATTTGAAAAAGGAAAAAATTTTTTTCAAAAGGGGTTAACAGTCTAAATAAGAAATTATGTAATAAAGAGGGACCCAAAAGATTCATGTTCATTTTTCTAATGGAAACTCTTCAATTTTAAACCTTCATGCTTGATTCAATATAGACCTTTCAAAGGTTATAATGCAAGTTAAGGTTTGGGGATGTCAAAGAAAAGGATATAAAGGCCCAAAACAAGTATTTAAAGGTATTTAAAACCAATGATCATTTTTCTGTTCGAAAGATACACTCTAAGGTCTATTCTTTCTTACTTTTCATCCATTCATTTTTTTTATTCTTTTTTTCCTTTCATTTTTTTCTTTTCTTTTGCATTCTTTCACTGAGTGGATTTAATTTATATTGAGCCTTTGCCCCCACATACGAGATTCTATTCGGACATCCTCATTCTTAACCATTAAATGTGTTTCTTTTTGTCCTTCAGTGTGAAAGGTGATCTTTAGTTAGGGTTTATTTTAAAAGAATTCAATCAGGCTCAAAGGGATAACAATGGATAAATTTTTACATTTGTGAAAGGATAATGAAAGATGACCATTTATCATTTTAAGTATAAACACTTAAATTAAAGAGCAGTTCTCTTTAGGAAAATGATCTTGAAGAAATGTTTTCATTTCAACAAAAAAATTTTTTTGCATTTTCCATTTTGGTCTTTTTTCTTTATTCCTTTTCGAAAACTTTGAATTTTTTAGGACTTTATTGGAATTTGTAATTTCCTAAATGCATGATGTCATAACAAATTTTCTTTTCTTTTCATTTCTCTCTTTTTTTCTTTTTTTTTTTTTTTAATATGCCTCCCATAACTCATACCTAGATTCATTTTACCAATAATGCGTTTCATGAAAGATGTCCCATTTTAACAAACCACCATTAATGAAAGTCATTATAAAAAAAGGGTCCTGTGAATGAACGATGAAAGAACCATGTGGAATAAATCCGTTTAAGGTATCAGATGATCTAAGTTACTTCACAAAAAGAAAACAAAAGGGTTGATCATAACTTATGTTGTCTTAAGGGTAATGAGGTCTTTCTCTTCTGATCAAGATGCCTCTAAGACACATGAACCTGGTCAATTTTGGGATAAAGAGTTAAAAAGATTGATAAATTCGAGGTCTTTTTACAGGACTTGGGTTGGCTTTGATTTAAAAATTTTTAAGAACTACAACATAATATTGACACATCAAATTACCACATTTGAATTCTTAAAAAAAAAGTCATTTGCCAGATCTTCTAGGAATCCAAATTTCTTTCTTCCTTTTTTAATTAGATGTTTCATTGTTCATTGCCTTGGAAAATAATAACACCTTTTGATATCATAACGTTATTAGGTGAAAAAAGGTCTACGAATTCAACTTTATAGCTTTTGAGGGGTCATGGCTGTTGGATGAAATCATTAGGAAGGCTTAAGAAATAAAGTTTAGGTAATTGATAAATCTCTAATAATGATCGTCAACTCATATGCGACTTAAAATTTTTTTTTTTTCATTTTATTTGTCTTTTGTCTTTTTTTCACCTTTTTCAGAGTACTTTTTTTATAACATTGGGACCTAACTATGTAGAATTTTATTCAAATCTAACATTTTCTCCCTTTTTACCAATTACAAGTTCAAAATTTAATAGAAATTGAAAAATTAAACCACTATATAAATGCATGGAATAGTCATGATGCACATGATCTATTTATGCAATGCAAACACTCAAACATGATCCAAAAATTTACATTCTCAATAATATTCTTGAGATGACACTTAAACTTACAAATAAAGTTTCCTATTAAACGATTTAATTTTAGCATCATTGACCGACAACTCTCCCACTATAAAAAATTACTAATCAATACTTTAAATTTTATTGGATTTACATCAACCAAAGCTTGGATTGTATCCTTGAAAGCAGTATAGTCTTTTATGGAATGTCTTTCAACCTCATCGTGAAACTCATACTTAACATTTGAATTATACCATTTTGGATACGGAAGCTTTCTGGGTCTTGTAGGATTAACAGAGATCATACAATTTTTAACCAGTAAGGTGAAGAACTCAGTGTAAGACATTAAAAGTGAATGATACATCTTGACTTTCTTTCTCTTATAACTTCGTGAATGGCTTGGGTTGATCCTTTGTTTTGTAAATGTTTATGGTGAAGGAACTAAAGCACACAAATAAAGTGGTTGAGAAAAATCTTTGGCCTGAAATGTTGGTTAGGAATAATAAGGTAACCATTAAAAATGAATGTTTACAGGGTCTTTTTGTATCACGTGAAGGCTTCCTTGGCTTCGCTCTTAAAAAATTATTTCTTGTGCTTGTTTAGTAAAAATATCTCTCATCATTTCATCACTAGCATCTGTAATTCTTTTTTTTTTAATCCCATTCTTAATTCTACCCACAGCAAACAATAAATCTGTGAACTCTGATGAAGTATTGCTAATCAACTTATCATAATAGGGAGAAAAAAGGGTATCCACAAATAAAAAATTTAGTTCTCTATTGGTAAGAGGTGGTTGTACTTCTATTTAACAGCATATTCTTTGTAGCTCTCGTTAAGGCTTGTTATCATATTTTGAAGGGTTAATCGGTCTAGAGCTAACTCCAATATATGCTAGTTTTGCTTTAAAATACCCACGATAAATTCTTCAAAGTATGAATTTGACTACTCTCAAACTATAATAACAATTGGCTACTACCTCAGTCAAACTTTCCTAAAAAACATGAATAAGTAGCTTTTTGTCACAAGCATACCCAACCATTTTGTGACAATATTGAAACAAATATGTTGAAACTTTGAACTTAGACAGAATAACCACATCTAAAACTAGTTAATATTCTTTTGCATCAAAAGATTCATCCTTACCTTTAATAGCTTGAACTCTTTTTTTCAATAAATTATACCTTCCATGTTGAATTAGATTCCTTAAGTTTTTCTTTATGGGTCCTAAGCTAAGTCCTTCAGGTTGATCATTTTCTTGAACATAAAGTCCCTCAATAATTTTTTTCATCTCTTTTTTCAAATCAAATATTCTTTTGACCTTTAGAGGAAATTACAGAAATGATTTTTGAAGAAATTTCCAATTTTAGAGCACACATGAGTTGCATTATATAGATATATATATATATATATATGGATGAATAGATAAATGAATGAATGCACAAATGACAAAGCTGTTTACTTATAAGTATGAAAATTGGCAAAAGAGCGAGAACGAAAGACAAACCATAATTAACATATCTAAGTTCAATTGAAAATGTCATATCAACATAAAAACATTTTTCAAATAGAAGAAATTCATAAACCTATCACTTGAAGATCATCTTTAAACAAAAGTCCCATTCATGTTCATTATCTTGCCATCACTTTCTCATTATTCCTAGATCTTTTAATCCCTTACTGTAGTTGGATCGAACCATTTCACATCTATGAGTGATTGTATCTTGTGCTTGAAACCTTTAAAATTCTTAATAGAATGCCTTATATTCCCACCATAGTATTTGCATATTGCATTTGGGTTAAAATATTTTAAGTATGAAGGCTTTAAAGGCTTTGAAGGCATAAGGACAATAAACTGTCTCTCAAACAGATAGAAAAAAAATAAGTTTTTCATATGAAATGGAGAGAAAATCTAACTGTTTTTTTTTTTTGGGTAATTTTTGGGTAGCAGGTTGATTAGAAGTCATAGGATTTGACAGTGGTGCAAAGGTTCAAACTTGAGCAATTGGCTGAACAAGTGGTTGGAAAATGTAAGGCCGAAAATTTTGGTTCAGATATGGACTTCTTAAAAATTGTATGAAGTTTTAGGGCATGATTGTAGATGTTTAGAAAAAAGACTGAAAACAGTCATGAAAAGGGTTTGAATGCAAGTTTGAGCTTGAAACAATTAGTGAAAGTTGCATGGAAGCTAGTAACCCCATCCTAAAAATCAAATTATGGAGCTCAGACACTTGAATGGTTAGATCACTCATCTCTTTCATGATCTCGTTCAGACCTGCATTATTGCTCAAACCATTAAATGCTTTAGCATGCTCGAAAAACATATTGGGCCCAATATGAATCGATTAATCATAACTCTATGAATTTATAGGATTCACTTAGGTTGAAATTGGTAAAGATTCTTAAAAAGGCATCAAAATAAATTTCTTGAGTTTATCCATGGTATTTGTCAACTTATCAAGCTAATTTGTCGCCTCTTGAATATCATGACCAAACTCCTCTTGATTTCGTTCTAACGCACTAATTTGGGCCTCCAATTGATCTTTCATATTTTTGACTTCTAATACCCACTAATAAAAATATCATCTCAAAGGTTTAATACCAACAATGCTTATGCTTTTATTCTTGCTGAATGAATGACACAATTCCTAATTTGCATGTGACATGTCTATGAATGCTTGAATATGATAATGATGCAAAGATATATACAAAAATGGAATAACCTAAAAATATACAAACCAACTTAATGATGAATGGAATGACTAAATTTAAAAAAGAAAACAAACTTCTTACCTATTTTAAATTTTTTTTGCTCTTTTTTACCCTTTTTTTTTATTTTAACTTTATTTGCACTATTATTATCCTTAAACATAAACTATATCAAAATGCCCTACATATCCTAATTTGGGTAATTTTTATGAAAGAAAAAAAAAAAGGAATGGCTTTGGACTTCTGAATAATTTTTATAAAAGTTCAACACCTCTAATGGCTCTATGAGAACTCTTTTTTTCTTCTTTTTTCTTTTTTTTTTTGTCTTGTCGATGATTGACCAAAAATAAATACTCTGTCTTAAATTATAATCCTTGTATAATGTAAGCAACAAAATTAAAGAATATAAAAAAAATAAAATGACTTAATAATTCAAAACAAACAAATAATAAAAACAATATAGCAACCATACAACAAAATAATAGAATGTATATAGTGTTTTAACTTTTGGTAATCTAAAAGGTGGCATGGCTCTACCCTAAGCAGGCTTTTTATGGCTTTCAACATGCCAGGTTGGGATTTATTTATCTAAGGTTCCTAGACTATTATTCACATTATCATCTATTATAAACAGTAAGGCTCTCCAATTCTTACACATTATAGGCTATTAATGAAAACGGTTCAATCTGAGTGTAAGTATTTTTCTAGTAAATGCGAAAGTTATCACTTCATGAGAGCATAACTATTTCATTTCCTCCTAAAAGGAATAGAGCCCTGGTTTAGAGCTCATGCATGTAAGTGCATATGCAAAAGTGTGCAAAGTGACATATTAATCAAAATATCATTAATAAATCATAAGCACAAAATCAAAACAAAATAATAACTAACATACAATTTATTTTATTTATTAACTTGTATATATTTTAAAAAAAATTAAAATAAAGGGAATTAAATAAAATATCAAATAAAACTAATTAAATCTATCAATTATTAATAATGCGTAATTAAAAATTTTGGCCTGACTTTCAAAAATCCTCAGTGGAATTGCTAAGCTATCGTAACACATTGGTCCAGAGATTCGATCATTAGACATAAAATATTTTTAAAAAGTCATGAAAAACATAGAGAGTTGCTTTTAATATTTTTTGAGGTGTGATTAGTCATTCAAAAATTTTATCCTTTCAATAAAAACAATAAGATTAAAAGGACAATTTTGGTTTACGAAAATAAAATCAGGCTCAGGAGTCGGTTATGCATGAAGAAAGATTAGCACTCCCATAGCGCTCATAGAATTGGTACCAATTAATCATGCGCTATTTTTTATGTTAGATAAAATAATTTTGATTTGAAATTTAGTAATAATTCCCTTTATTATTTTTTAGAAAAAAAAGAAGAAAGCAATTTTAGTAAAGTTTTTTATTTAGGAATATCAAAGAAATCTTTAAGTTAAATAACTACTTCCAAATTCTCTAACATCTAGACAGACTTTAAAATTGTTCTTTTCGCTTAAGATTTATCACGACATACCTTGAAAATAAAAATAACATTTTTCGGGAAAAATAATTGTTTGTGACTCTCCAACATCTAGGTAAAGTACCAAGAATTATTCCATTCAGGATGCTATTTTTGTTTTATTTTATAATTTCACATTTTTAAAGTATGTATTTTTTTTATTTTTTATTTTTTATTTTTATGTTTGGTATGAGAAAGCAAATGCTAGTACTATCAAGTAGTAAACAAAAATTAAAGGCACAAATATGTAAAATGAGTGCAAACAATAACCAATGAATGTATGTATGCCAATAAGTGTTGTGTATGATGATGATATGTAAATTTGAAATTGGATTCTTAATTATAATGAGACCAACCAGACTTTTCAACATCTAGACAAAGCTTAGGTGTAACTATTTATATTTAAGATCTCATTTTATTATTTATTTTAATCCCATTATTAACATGGGTTAAGGAAACTTAATGAAATAAAGTTTCTTAAATGCCTCATTGTCTAGATGGCATTTGAGAATAAATTATTTTACTTAAGATTTTCATACGTATCCTTAAAGTTTCTAGATGGTTTTAAGTATGTGTTTAAAGTTTGTTGATGATTTTAGGTTGCATGTTGATTTTAGGATTTAAGTTAGATTTAGGGTATTGATGAATTTTTTATTTA
The DNA here is from genome assembly GCF_047325235.1 of Durio zibethinus. NCBI lineage: Eukaryota > Viridiplantae > Streptophyta > Magnoliopsida > Malvales > Malvaceae > Durio > Durio zibethinus. The sequence continues at coordinate 28,669,356 of NC_143163.1, read as the reverse complement.
GGGTTTTGGTTTTGGTTTTGAGTTTTAGATTTTAGGGTTTTGGTTTTGAATTTTAAAGGTTTTAGGGTTTGATGGGTTTAAGAATTTCAAATTTTAGGGTTTTGATTTTTTTTGTAATTTTAAAAATACGAACATCTTTAAAAATTTTCAACATCTAGGTCGATTTTCAAAGCAAATTCAATTTTTATAATTTTTGAAAATTAATTGAATTTTTTTTTGACATATTTCCCTTTTTTATAAAAAGTTATTATTATTATTATTATTATTATTATTATTATTATTATTATTATTAACTTTTAATTTTATTATTATTACTTAATAATTTTTTAATATCTACGCAAAATTATTATTAAAAGATGATTTTTTATTCTCTTCATCATCTAGGTAGGAAAAATTTTTTATCACTTTATTTTTATGATCACTTTAATCATTTTTTATATATTTTGATTTTATTTTTTTATTATATTATTCTTTTGGTTGTCATTTTTTTTCAAATTTAAAAAAATTCAAAATTTTTGAAACTATTTTCATTTTTATTATTGTTATCACTATTTAGTTATTTTAATATTTTATATCGAGGTCTATTTTAATTAATTAATAATATATATTTTTAAGTAATTTATAAAAAAATTTAATCTTATTATTATTATTATTATTATTATTATTATTATTATTATTATTATTATTATTATTATTATTATTATTAAAACAATAACATTATTCTAACAAAAATTAAAATGCATAACTAATAATAAAAAATGAAAATAATCTAAAAAAACAAATAAATTAACAAAATAAATTATCTGAATTGGACTAATTAACGGTCTAGTCAATGTCGATCCAATTGGATTGGCTAGGAACTAAGCTGAGGGGGGAGGTTGGGTCGGGTGCATGGGTTGTGAATCACCTGCAGGTCGATGTGCTGCTCTGCTTCTTAAAACAATGATGTTTTGGTTATATGATATTCTATAAATGCCAATTTTTTTTCATTTCATTTCCAAACCATTTAAAAAAAAAAATCCTTTTTCAACCAAAAATTTTCTCAAGCTTTGTCGAAGTTCAATGCTATGCCGTAGTGCAGGATGTTGCCTAAGGTCATCATCGATGATTGTCGACTGCCATGTCGGTCATTGAAATTTTTCAAAATTTCCCTAAAAGCTTTTCTTGATTTTTGAATTTAGATCCGTCTTTTTTTGTGAGAAACAACCTCAATCGGTATAGATATGACTTTCAAGTTTTGGACCTTTTTTTTTTTTGAACTAAAACTAATGGTTTTTATTTTGTTTTTATGTAGGGAGCTATGGCACTAAGGCTTTTCCTTTTTGGGAGGACTATGCTTTTGATTGATTTTTTTATTTGATTTTTTTATGGGTAGGTAGGTTTCGATTGAGGGCTTTTGGTGTGGTGGTGCTAGTAGTGTGGATGATTGGGGTTGGTTTCAAGTGTTGGTGGCTATGTGTGTTTGGGTTTTTAATGGTTGTTCGACTACAAGCTAGTTGGTACTAAGACGAATAGGTGATAAAGGTAGGGTACCTATTGGGATTTTGCGATAGTGCTAGGCTGGGTTGATTTTTGGTAGGGTGATTAGGGAGGCAGGACATAGGGTAGGTTGAAGGGCTGTTGGGTGCTAAAGGGTCTGAGCTAGTGGTGTTTTGGTGCTTGGTCTTACATGGGATGGGGTGGTGAGGGGCTCGAAGTGTTTTGATGTAGGCTAAGGCTTTGAGGATGAAAGAACCTAGTGCTTGGGGTATGGGTATGGAAAATAGAAGGGCTGGTGCTCAACTAGAGTTTGGTGTGGCACTAGGTTGCTTGGGCTCATCTTAAGGAGATTGTTGTGGAAGAAGGCTTTGGGTGGAAATGGGTGCTTGACCCCTCCTCTTTGGTGTTTGGTCTCTTTGTATTTAATCTGTCAAATTTTGTTATTTTGCATGAAGAAACAACTTTGGCCACTTATGGCATAAAGCGACAGGGTGCTAGTGAGGACTGGTCCTAGCCTGGTGCGTAGGGTAATAGAGCCGGGATTGGTACTAGTGGCTGAGCATGCAGAACCCAAAACTTGTCTTCTTGTCCACTTTTGTTGTTTTCTTCTTTTTTGTAATTTACTTGTTCTTTCTCTTTTTTTTTTTTGTAAGTTAATTTTTGTAATTAATTTTTATTATATAATTTGATTAATTAATTAATTTTTTATAATTATAATTTTTTTACAAATTTTCAATTAATTAAATTAATTCTAAATAATAAATTAAAACAACTAATCCAGAATAAGTTTGAAAAAATTTAATTATATTTAATGCTTAAACAACTCAAATAAAAAAAAAATTCAAAGTAACTCAGATCAAATTAAGTGTCCACATTAGTTTTACGATTATGGATGACTTGGAAAGTTGAGCGACCTGGACACTAATCGTCCACTCAATGGATGGCAAGTCAACATTGAAGGGAAGCCCATTATACCAATTGGTAAGGTGGTTGACCTAATTTGGCAATGTGACCTTAAGTTAGTTTGACTTGTCAGGTTGGTCCAAAAGCTTAAAATGCCTCTAGCTATTTGTTGGCAACCTCTAATGAGGAAAGATGATCAAAATACCCTTTGGATAAAAAAATGCCCCTAACACCAGGAATGTTAATTTCTCTTGAACTATCTAGAACTTGAAAAGGTTGAAATGCTTCTCGAGTTTTTTTTTTTTTTTAAGGTTGGCTAATAAGGTAAATCGATCCACTTACATGTCTTTAGAAAAAGTAGTCCACATATTCAGCAATAATTGAATAGAGAGGTGACAGTAATAGAGGTAGATTGGCTAAGGTTTCGGTTGGGAGATAAATAAGGAAGAAGAAAGGGCATTTTTAGGCTTTATTTATTTCATAAAAAATAACTTTAGGAAAATGATTTTTACATTTTCAAGTATTTGTTTGGTAAAAAATTGACTGATCAATATAAAATAACTTATCGATCAATAAAAAATAAGGTAATTTTTTGGAAATTGTTTTATTCTTTTGAAAAAGGAAAGACAATTTCCAAAAAGAAAAAATCTACTTATGAGTAGAATTACTTATCAATGTGATTAAGCATAATTTTATTTAAGTTGGACTTTGTACATAATTTTTTAAGCTCAAATTTAATTTAATTGACCCAAAATATTATTATATTAATAAATAATATTTTTATTTGATTTTACTCAAAAAATTAAAATATTAATATTAAATTTTTTTTAATATTTTAATTTTAAATATTTTATAGTTTTACTCAAGTAAGATTTTGAATATAATATTTTAAACTCAAATTTGATTTAATTTGATTTAAAATATTATTATCTTAAAAAATATATTTTATTTAAATTTAATTAAAAATTAAAAATTTAACATTAAAATTCTTGATATTTCAATAATAAATAGTATTATATTATTATTTTAATAATAAATAATAAATAATAAATAATAATATTTTTATTATTTTAATAATTAATGTTAAATAATATATTAATATTATTTTCTTAATATGAGTATTTTAAATAATTTATTATTTTTTCAGTTTAAATTATATAATCATATATTTTCATTTATTAAGGTATTTATAATATTATTTTAATAATAAATATAAATAAAAAAGATTTTTGTTATGATTTAATAATAGATACTTTCAATATAAAATATAAATATTTTAATAATAAATATTACTATTTTAATATTAATAAAAATAATATTTTAAGAATAGTAATACTATTTTAAATATTTTAAAATATTAATATAGAAGAATAATATATAGTTTTATTTTAAGTTTTTTTATAATAATAATAATAATATTTTAATATTAACTATGACTATTAAAATATAATTATTTTAGAATATTAATAATTTTAATAATAAATAATTTCATTATACTTTAATAATAATTTTTTTTTAATATTTTAATAGTTATATTAATATTATTTAAAAAACAGATTTTTCAAAAAACAATTAAACAACAAAAAACATTTTTCATTAATTCATCTAAATAACAAAAAACATTTTTCATTAAATAACAAAAAATTTTTATTTTTTTTCGAAAAATGTAATTATTTTTCAAAAAATAATTTTTAAAAATAAATGTCAGCAAAACAACAAGAATCGTTTTTTACCGCGTAATTGCATTGTAACTTTGCATCCATTTTGTACTGCAATCAGCTAATAATGGAAATGTGATTCCCAGTACAAAGTGATACTCTGTTGCAATCTCAATACCAAAAGTTGCGAAGCTATTGCATCCGTTTAAAATGCAAGTAATGTTGCTTACTTCCTCGATCCCAAATGCTGTGCAAATGTGAAGTTAAAAACAATTAAGTATAAAATTTTGAAGAGCCAGATGCTAAGATGAATCTAATAGGATAAATTTCATCTACGATATCAAATTTTAAATATAATTCAACTTAAATCTATTAGTTTAAAATATAAAAATTCTGTTTCAAACTTTTCAATTAATAAGAGTGGTATTTTAATTATTTCATTAAAGATTTTATTAAAAGATAATTTTACCATTGAAAAATCAATATCCTTAAATATTCACATAAAGCAGTTATTTATATAAATAAAGTTTTTTAATTTTTTCTTAAAATATATAAAAAAATTTTAGGTGTAATAAATAAAAACAAAATTCACAATTATAAATAAACTAATATGTAAATATTTATAATAAAATGAATATATTGTATATGTAACAATTTTTTGACATAAAACAAATTTCAAAGAAAATGAACATGTAACATATAATAAGAAAAAAATGTTTAGTTGAAGAAAAAAAAAAGAAAAGGTTTGGTTAAAATTTTTACATGCTTGATATATTCATTTTGTATATGTATATTTACATATTAGTATATTTATAATTGTAAGTTTTGTTTTTATATGTTACATTTAAAAAATCTTTTTATATTATTAATATATTTTATATATCTTGAGACAAAATAAAAATAATTTATTATTATAAAATATTAAATTATGTGAGTATTTGAGGAGATTAATTTTTTTAGGGATAAAATAGTTTTTTAATGAAATTTTTAATGAAATAATTAACAGATAACTGATAAAAAGATCTCATTGTTTTATTAATTGAAAAGTTTAAGATGTTTAAACTAATGAATTTAAGTTAAATTATGTTTAAAACTTAAAGACCTAAATGAAATTTATCCATTATATTTTTGAAATTCCTTAAAAAAATCATCACATATATTGTTTTAAAATTTTAAATTTATAGTTTCTCTTAAATAAATATAAATTATATTTAGATTACATAAACTTGTTAGTGCAAAAAATGATTGCAAAAAATAAAGATGATACAATTTGAAGAAATTTCATTGGAAATGATGGAATTTTTTTTTTTAACATTTTGTTATTGTTACCAATAATACTGTTTATCGTATATTTTGAATATTTTTTCTTCTTTAATAATACTGTTATCATATATTTCAAAATTTGTCAAGCGTGTTTTATAAAATATTTTAATTTTCTTATGGAGTGGTATATTGAATATATGTATTTTACCTATACTTTGAATGTGCAGGCTTTTAAATAATGTTAATTCATGATTTGGTAAACACATTTAAATAGATAAATCTAACATTTAAATCGAACCATCATAAGCTAGTTATTTTATAGTAGTAATAAATTAAAAAAAAAATGTTAAAGTCGTTGGTGAGCCGGACTACCCACTTTAGATGGGCCTGGATACGATGTTTGACGCCCGGGATCAACCAAGCCCAGTTTATTTCTCTCTTTCCAAAAACCTTAAGCCTTCTTCACCAAACCGCTATCTCCCAGCCAGAGAGCCAAACTGGGGAGAGCTTCAAGAGTTTTAGTCGCCCTCTGTCACTTCTATGCGCAGCAAGTGTCTCTTCCGCCCCCTTTCTCTCCCTGCTTTGTTCACTTAGGAAAAAAAGAAATAAGAAATGTCTATAAATAACAGTAAAGCAGAAGTGAAAAGATTGTTCATAGGAGCAGGTTGCAACAGAATAGTTAACAACGTTTCATGGGGTGCTTCTGATTTGGTCTCCTTTGGTGCCCAAAACGCTGTTGCTATTTTCTCTCCCAAGGTTCATCCTTTATCATCTTTCTCCTTTTTTTCTTCTTTTTTTTTTTTTTAAATCAAACCTTTTTCTTTCTTGTTTTGTTACATGTAGTCTGCTCAGATTTTGACGACACTTCCTGGTCATAAGGCAACTATGAACTGCACGCATTGGCTTCCAAGTAACAAGTTTGCATACAAAGGTACAGTTTTTTTTTTTTTTTCGTTGCTTTCTTTGCAAAACGTATAGCTTTTCTGTTAATTTTAATTGGGAAACTGCTTTCTTTGGTTGCTTGAATATAACTAGGAAAAGGAAAGAGACATTTTGGTTTATAGATTTTCTGGATTAAGTTTGATTGGCTGCAAAATTGGTGTAGTAATGAACTTTTTTCGTTTGTTACTTGCAGCAAAACATTTAGTGCGGCATTATCTACTGTCTGAAGATGCTGGTGGTGCTCTTATTCTATGGGAACTATCTCTTGCCAACAATAAGGTATTTGCTCTTCAGCATGTTGGTTTTTTCGGCTGAGTTGGTTAGAAAACAAAATACACTGGGTTGCTGCAATGCCTTGGTGGTATTTTTTAAGTATTATTTTAAAGAATTTGGCATAGTGGATTTTCATTGGATCTTTTACCTACAATTGTTTTATTTAATCTTCTTTTTGCCCCCCCCCCCCTTTTTTTATGTACAGTGGAGGCATGTTTTACAACTGCCACAATCACATAAGAAAGGCATTACATGCATTACTGGATTCATGGTTTCTCAAAGTGATGCAATATTTGCTACTTCTTCTTCTGATGGCACCGTTTGGGTATGGGATATTATGTTTCCATCTTCTGCTGGCGGTGAGTCAAATGTTTGACAAAACTTAGTTTAACCATTTTGCATTTGAAGTCATTGTTAATTAGTAGTTTTTTACTTTCCCCGGTTCTCTAACTTGCTGTGATTGTAAAGATAGTTATTGCAAAATTTTCCCCATGTATACACCATGTTATCTTCCATTGCACTAAATTAATTAGATGAACTGACCTCACAAATCCCATTTCTTAAAAACTGGAATCAATTTGTTCACTTCCCATTTCTTAAAAACTGGAATCAATTTGTTCACTTGTTATCTCTGAAATTGATTGAGATTAGGGATAGAGAATAGATTCCTTGAACTTTCTACTCCACTGTTTTGATGCCTTTTCTGTTAAACAAGCATTAATCGACCAAAAGATCAAGGTTGCAATGCAGGATGCAACCAGGCTAGAGGCAGTTTGTTGTAGCATTCTCTTTATGGTGCTTCAATTATAATCTTATTTTAGCATTTCGTTTTGATGATTTTCTTGTGTTTGTTTAATCTGTTATTTCTTTAAATTTTGTTGTTAACCAACCATTTGCTATCATCTTAAAACAAATCATTGAACAGTAGTTGATTACCATTGAAGCCCTGATTGTTTTTTTTCCTCTAGGTGATTGTAAATTTGTCATGTCTGGAAAGTCTTATTGTTGGCTCAAGACCAATGGTAACACTTTCACTTGCGCAACTGCCTGCGAATACAGGGTTTATAGCCCTGGCAATGGGGGGATTGGATAACAAGATATATCTTTATTGTGGGGAGAGGGCCAGAAAGGTAACCAATGTCTCATTTATCCATTTCATTTTTCCATGCATCAATTATTTTCTACTAATCTCAACTCAATATGTTTTTAATTCCAAACTGATAGAGCTTCAACAGATAAAACCTCTTTCTCCATTCTGCCTTATCCAAGGCCATGTGTTCTAAAAGGTGTCAAGCTACCCAAAAATTCCTGATTTTTTGAACCATGTGATTTTTAATCTCCCCCAAATATCTTTTGTGGCCTATAAATAATTTAGCTTTTTTTTAAAATTTGCATGCCCAGTTTGTTTGTGCTTGTGAATTAAAAGGGCATACAGATTGGATCTGGAGTTTGGACTTCTCATTACCTATATTCAGTGGTGAAGCCAATAGTGTTCTGCTTGTAAGTTCATCTCAGAACAAAGGTATACGCATATGGAAGTTGACTCTCTGAGGTTCTCTAGCCAACACAGAGGGTACATATAGAAGAAGTAAAATAAGCCTGGCATCTTATATTGAAGGTCCTGTTTTTGTAGCTGGCTCATTCTCTTACCAAATATCTTTGGAATCTCTTCTGATTGGACATGAGGATTGGGTATATTCTGTAAAGTGGCAACCACCTTCATTGGCTGCTGAAGAAGGGATTGGCTGTTATCAACCCCAAAGCCTTCTATCTGCATCAATGGATAAGACAATGATGATCTGGCAACCTGAGAGGAAAACTGGTATTTGGATGAATGTGGTCACTGTTGGGGAATTAAGCCATTGTGCTTTAGGCTTTTATGGTGGTCATTGGAGCCCAGACGCACGTTCTATCTTAGCACATGGATATGGTGGCTCAATTCCATATGTGGAAAAATATTGGTGTTAGCACAGATAATTGGCAACCACAGAAAGTCCCTTCTGGGCATTTTGCAGCAGTGACAGATATTGCATGGGCAAGGTGCGGTGAGTACATGCTTTCAGTTAGTCATGATCAGGTGAGTTGTTTACTTATGTTTTAGACGTAGGTTTATGAACTTTTATTCATGCTTTGAGTTCTCTGCTTGTAGTTAAATGGTAAATTGTAACACACAAGATAATGTGGTCCTCCCAACTTTTTATGATTATTTTGGTTCACGTGTATATCTCTTTTGTGCATGTTGATTTATGTGCATCTCCTTTTGTGCATGTTGATTTATGTGCATCTCCTTACTAGCGTACCTTGCATGGTCAGTTGATGCCTTGTTAAGGACAAGGTAAGATAAAATCTGTTACATTTGTCAAATACTAGAATGCTTCAAACTGACGGAATCTGTGAGAAAAGTATTGCATTGGTACTTGCCAAGACATTTTGTAACTATGCTTGAAAGTATATGGAATTTCAGTAATAGCTTTAAGTTGAAACATTTTTTGTCTGACATTCGGTGGAAAATAAACAAGTAATCAAGATTTTTAAGAAAAGGATATCACAACGATATTCCCCAAAAAATTTTCATGTTGGAGCAGTTAATGCCGTTCGTCCTGAAAGACCATGTCAAGAAGGAGAAGTTGCTAATATTTAGTTAAAAATGCTAGAAAAAGGTCATCATTTTGTTACTTTTGAATCTCTTGCTTGCATGCTTGTATAAGAGCTACTAACAATTTGTGGACATAAAAATCAAGTTGAATTTGTGGGTTCCTTTTGTAATTTATTTATTTCAAAGAGGAGGGGATGATATTTGATAGATACTAACATTCCTTTGAATTTTTCACGATATTAAATGGCCTTATTGATGCTTCAACCTCTCATTGCAGACAACTCGTATTTTTGCTTCATGGCACAATCAAGATCCTCATTCTGATGAGGACTGCTGGAGTGAAATTGCTTGGCCTCAAGTTCATGGGCATGACATTAATTATGCAGCTATCATTCAAGGAAAAGGGAACCATCATTTTGTCAGTGGAGCAGAGGAGAAAGTTACCAGATTGTTTGAAGCCCCTTTATCCTTCTCAAAGACATTGCATCATGCTTCTTCAGAACAGTCTACTTTTCCCGAAGACCTCCAAGTAGATATTCAGGTCTTGGGTGCCAATATGTCTTCTCTTGGTCTGTCACAGAAACCTATTTATTTAAATGGTTAGTCTCTTGTACATAACTCCGCAATATGCAATATGTGCATTCCACCTCAGATCCTTAGGATACCCATTTTTATTATTATTTGATATTCAATAAATTTAAGTGCTGCATGCTAGGGTCTTAGATGGTGTGAACTTGACATTTTTTGGTCATTGCAATTTATCAAAATGTTGTCTTGATTCTTGTTTCTTGCCAAATGTAACAATTCAGTTCTTAGCTTCTAGAACAACGAATTCAATTCTTTTAAGCTTCTCTGGACAGCTAGTCTTTCCATTTCAATAAATTTAAGTGCTGCATGCAAGGTTTTCTTTTGTTAGATGATGTGAACTTGACATTTTTTTTTATATTGCAATTTATTAAAATTGTTTTTTCTTGATTCTTGTTTCTTGCCAAATACAATAATTCAGCTCTTAGATTCTAGAACAACAAATTGAATTCTTGTAAGCTTCTCTGAACATCTAGTCTTTCCATTTCTCCTAATGATACTAGGATAAAATTGAAGCACGGTAAGCTATGGCTATGCCATGTCGCCTGCTGTTTAATTGAGAAGCAAAAGGAGAAAGGGTCAATTACATGTTGGAAGTACTATTCTTATTGAACATCATAGCCTGATATGGCATCACAGAAGATAAGGCAATTTTTTGAATTAAACTATACGTAGGATAAGGGACAGGGGTATGAAAGTATTTGGTAGTTGAAGTTGTGCTGCTGCTATGAATTATCATTTTATGAAGCAAAAATGTGTTCACCCTCTTAAAATTGTCAAGGTAGTTTGTCTCATACATGCTGATTTAGAGATATGTATTTGAGAGGTTATTGGAGTTAAAAGTGCTCCAAGTGTCTGGTATTAGGTTCTTAAATCAATCAAGCTCAGAATTTTTGTTTTACATCAAGTTGTTTGGCTGGAAATTAAGATAAATCCTATTGCAGCTTTATCTTTTCCTGAATCCTTTAATATCCACATCAAGACTGCTAGTATTTAATCTTGCTATTTTTATGGGCTTAACAGATTTTTTTATGTTTCTTGTACCTTTTTTTTTTCTTTTTATCAGATGACTTTGTGAACCTAACATAAGTTTCACTGTCTTGTGATCTAGTTTCTAGTAAACTATTTAGATTTTAATTGAGTTTTCTTTCATAAAGAGGAAAAGCTTTGCGAGTTTATAGATCTATGAACCATTTTTGGTGCTTATGCCTTAAGAACCATTTAGATGCAGACTAAAATTGACATACACCTATCCTACCCAAGCTAATATATTGCTTTGAAGGAGAGAAAAAATGTCAAAGGCAAGTATTTGCCTCTGCTCTCTTTATTCTGGACAACTGCCCATTGACAGAAGCATTTGCTTCTGCTTTTCATACTCAATATCTGCCAGTGAACACAAGAAGTTTGCAACATTAATATCTCGTTATCATTTTTGTTATTGTTTCCTTTGTATGGTGAAAGTTTCTTGCTTCTTTTATTTTTGCAATGACCTAAGTTTATCTCTACCAGTTTGTGTGCATGAGTTTATATTATTTGACAGGAAAATTTTTCCTTGCAGCAACCCATGAGATCCCAGATAATGTTGGAAATGATGGTCTTGACACTCTTGAATCCATTCCTGATGCTGTTTCGGTTGTTTTAACTGAACCTCCTGTTGAGGATCAACTTGCATGGCATACGCTATGGACGGAATCATACAAACTCTACTGTCATGGGAATGAGCTGTTTTCTTTATGCTGTGACCATGAGGGCAAGCTTGTTGCTTCATCTTGTAAGGTACATGTCTCTTGTACTGTTTGGCTTACTAGAAATGTAATTCCAATGAATTTGCTAGCAGTGTTTGACATAATCTTGCCCCCATGCATGTTTGGAATCAACACCCCTTTTGACAGTGGTTGTTAAATTGCAATGGTTATGAGTCGTGTGTGTGCTTATTTTGGGGACGTTTTTATGTATGTTCACTTTGGAGAAAAACTCTAAGAAGCAGGCCATTATTTCACAAATGATGAGGTTATCTCTAGATTCTCTAGCATGGGTGGAGCTCGTTAAAGTCATTCAGGAAAGAAATTTTTTAAAAAGTTTGAGAAACAGAATGGAAATATCATAGTAATAAGTTTGGGAATATCTAAAAAGGTAGTAAAACAACCAAGGGAAGAGATTTACATGCATAATTGAAATTTAGTAGGTTAATTTGGTATCTTGGAGGCATAAATGTTCTTGAAACTAGGAATGCTATGTGATATTGATTTATATGTGCTGAAGTGATTGACCGTCAAACCAAAGTCCTTTTTCAATTGTTTCTTATACTACCAAGTTTGCAGGCCCAGTCAGCAACAGTAGCAGAAATATGGTTATGGCAAGTGGGTTCATGGAAAGCTGTTGGTTGCTTGCAGTCTCACAGCTTGAAGTGACACAGATGGAATTCTCTAGTGATGACAATCTTCTTTTGTCAGTCTCAAGGGATCGCTAGTTCTCCATTTTCAAAATCAATAGAACAGGTACCTAAAATCTACTAATTGTGTAATAACACTGTTCCCTTTAGGTACACATTCTAGTTGGTCCGTCCCCAATTGAAGTTCATGGAAGTATATTAATTGTCTTGCAAAAAAGGAAACTGTCGCTGAAGTTGTGCCAAAAAGACATGTTAAGCTCATTGTGTACTTTTTATGGTCAAATAATTATCAAAATGGGGATGACATTAAAAACTGTAATCCTAATTTTTTATGCCTATTTTCTGTGATTAAATGGAGGGGAATTAGGAATGCAAAAAAAAAAGGAGGGGAATTATAAATTGTAAGTGGAATGAATAAAACAGTTATTTGCATTAATGATTCATATATTCCATACATTGATGGAATGGAACCCTTGATAGTTTTATCTTCTGTTAAATTAGAAGATTATAATCATCTGGTTTATCTCTAGGCACTGGTGAAATCGATTACAACCTTGTGGTGAGGCAGGAGGCCCATAAAAGTATAATTTGGGCGTGTTCTTGGAACCCTTTTGGTCATGAATTTGCAACAGGATCTAGGGACAAGACAGTGAAGGTTTGGGCTGTGGAAAAAGCATCTTCAGTCAAACAGCTTCTAACTTTGCCGCAGTTCAACAGCAGTGTCACTGCCCTTTCTTGGGTTGGTGTTGACCGACAAAGAAATCATGGGATTCTTGCAGTTGGAATGGAGAGTGTAGCCCTTCATCTTTGGAGCATTAATGTTGAAAGAAGTGATGGTAACATTCTGGCAGCAGGTGCAACTGCTGCTATATTCATACGGCTCGATACATTCATGTGCCATGTTTCTGCGGTTAACCGTTTGGCTTGGAGGAAGCGTGAGAATAGTGAAAATTGCGGCAGCCTCCAGCTTCCTTCTTGCGGAGTTGATCATTGTGTGAGGTTGCACGAGGTAATTGTTGAATAATCCGACAATTATTTTTCTACTTGCTCAAATCAATCATCTTATTTCCTTGGATTTTATTTATAATATCTATCCTATTGTCTTCTCTTGCCCATGTCCACTTGCAATATTTAAATATTAAAATAACTTTTAATATTTTAATATAATTTTGACTAATCAAATGGGCAGATACGATAGGATCTTGGACAAAGACTCTGAAAATGTTAACTCGGTCTGGTCCGATCCCTGCTAGGCCCACCTCTATTCATTAAGCATGTGTAACTAAATTGTCATGAGAAAACAGCAAGTTGCCCTGACGGAGGAGAGAGGCGTTCTTTCCTCTTGAGGGTCCTAGCATTTCCCTCTTGTAGTTTTGTGGAATTAAAAGGGTTATTTTGGTTTCTTTTCAGTTTTAACCTGGAATTATTTCATTTGAATTCCAAACTTTTTAAAGTTCCTAACCGCCATTGTAATTGCATCAAGTATGTCAACTTATTTTGAATACAAGTTAGTAAAATTTCAAAATTGTAAGGTGTCCTGGTGACCTTATTTTTTGAAACGATTGAAAAATAGATCGAAGGATACTGAACTGAGAATTGATCAGACGATTGTAGCTTCTGAATGATGATAGAATTTATAAATCTTTTCGAAGCTGCATGCAGATTACTTAAATCATTAAAACTGAAAATACAGGTTATATAATTAACTAAAAACTTTAAATAAAATTTGAACTCTTAAGAGAAACAAAGTTGAGAAAAAGAAAAGCTTATTTCGCACCATGAATGCTGCACAACCACCCGCATGCTGATTCTGATCATTAATTCTTTCTCCCACGGCCACGGCCACCCACCCACATGCTTGTTATCAGATGCTGAGCTGTGAACCTTTGAAGGAATTTGCTCCATTTTGGAGTGAGTTACCTTCTTTCTTTCTTTCTTTCTTTCACATATTTAGTGAATCATCATTGTCAACGATTTTGATTATATGCCCATTAAAACTTCGAAAATCCTTCATCTGATTTGTCTTAGAAATTGATCTCACAAACTCTTCAGCAGCAGTTGCTTTTTGGTGCATCTTTTCGCAAACTTTAATTAATGCTTGTAGGTTACTGTAACCATTGATATATTTCAAGCTGAAGACTTTCAATTCAACCAGTGCGGTAAATTATTATAACATAGCTGCTTCTATTCTCTTTCAAAATTAGGAACCCATTCTCATGTTGAAACAGCTTAATTCAAATACCTTTTCTCTCAAAATTAAAAAATAATAATAATAAAATCAGAAAAATCAAGATCAATAACAGAAGGGATGTAGAATTCGAATTCTTTTTCTCCCAAAATAAACGATTCTATCAAAATAATAATAATAAACTTATCATTTTATTTAAAATGATGGTTTAAATTTGTCATTTATTTTTTATAGGTGTAATTTTTTGAGTACTTAAACATTTAACATTTAGGTGAGAGGAGGTAATCCAATTGTAGAATTTGGACGTGCTGTAAATTTTAGTGAAAACTTACATTTAACTACCCGTAGTCCACCAAAAGGACTTCTAGCTGCGGGAATTGAACTATATCTACTTAGTCAAAAAAATAGTGGGTTAAAATCATAAATGGTGTTTAAATTATAGTGAAATATTCAATAGAGTATTTAAATTTTAAAAATTGTTAATGTGATATTTAAATTATGCATGCGTTAACTAATATAATATTTATCTTTAATGTGATTAATTATAAATGATAACATGTGATGGACAAATAACTTTTCAAATATCATATTAATTAATTAATTTATAATTCAGGTATCACATTAAAAATTTTTAAAATTTAGTACCAAATTTAATATTTCACTATAATTTTGGTATCATTTATGATATTAATTCAAAACTAATCAAAAGTTAAAATGTTTTTTAAAATGTTATTTTACCATTAAACTTTTCCTGATCTTTTAATCAAATTGAAAAGTATAATGCATGGTAAATTTGATCTATCACTTTAAATAAAATGATAAATGTGAATTTTTTTCAAAAAATTCAAATGAATATAAGCAAACACATAAAAGATGTAATCCAATTAGATCTAGTTTAGCATTGATATTGAAAGTAAATTTTGTATTTAAAAGCTGCTTTTAATCTAGTATTAATATTAAAAAAAAAAAACTTTTCATTCTAAAATTTCGGTTTGTCAATCCAAACTAAAAAGCTTTTGAAAATGTGTTTTTTAGTGAAAAAAATACGTTTTAAAAAAAATAACTATATTATACATATATTTATAATATTTTATTATTTTATGCATTTTTTTTAGATATTTCAATTACTCATGATAATACCAAATACTTAAAATTTTTAACTATATTTCTTTATTACACTTTTTAAATGTATTTGGGATAATGTCTATTTGGCCCTTGAACTAATGCATTTTTTTTTTTTGGATTGGTACCTAAACTTAAAAAGTTACTAAATAGGTACTTGAATTTTCAAATCGTGTATCAATTTATTCTAAGAGTTTACTTCGTTAGCCGAGTTGCTGACTTGACTATTTTAGCCAATAAAAAACCATCATCTTGACATAAAATGATATGTCAACTTAAGTTTTGCTTACATGTCATGCTTATGTGACTATATATTTGGCATTCTGAAAAAAAGAAAAAGAATAAGTAAAAAAAAATTAATTTTCCCTTAAATTGTAAACCCTAAATTCAATACCTATGTCACTGTCCACCCTAAATTCAGAAAACTCTTTAAAATTTTAGCAAAATCAAAGCAAAATCAAAACTTGTGAAATCACAACTACTACCTTTATGAAATCAACGATAAACAAAGAAAGTAAGATGGCTGAAAGAAGATATGGAGGTTTTGTTGAAGATTCATCGAAGAGAAATGGACATTCTTAGTAGTCACGATCAAACTGTAGCTTAAGAATAAGAAATCATTTTACTTTAATCAGTTGTTATTGTGGAGTAATGGCTCTAATTCGTGAAAATTTTATAGGTGTGAAAAGTTCAAAAAGATGTTCTGCACATTTGTTGATTTATGTAGAGTTGGTTTTGAGTTGACGGGTAAAACTAAATTTGTTTTTGTTAATGTTTTGCAGGGTGTGAATTATGATATTTTCAATGGGTTGAAGATGAGTATTTGTTGGATAGTGAAAATGAAAATCAGAATGAGGAATTGAGATTTGAAAAGGGCAAATTACTAGCTAAGAGCAAAAAAGGAAAAAAAATACCGCATTAAAGGAAAATTGCAATAATAATGAAGTTAATAGGCTTGAATGAGGTTTGGATTCTAAAAATGAAAAAGAAATCATACAAGGATTTGGTAGCAAAGGGTCGAAGACTAATATGGTACTACCAAATTGTGTTACTAGTGTCTTGTATGGTGTTTTTCATTTTCATTTTAGAGTTTATTTTATGATAGATTAAAAAATTTTAAGAATTTATAGAAAGATTCTATATTTTGTTCTAAACTGCCATAAAGATGAAGTAATGAAATGAAAGCAATATTTTAGATCAAATATTTAGTTTTCTTCATTTATTTTGAGTAAAGCTAAGAAAATTGGAACATACAAGAAATGGAAAGAACGATCTTTCAAAAAAGTATATCTCAAGGGAACAATTAATGGAAATAATCTAAGAAGATAGCAAATTCATTAGGTTGGACTCTGATTTAATTTTTCTCCTTTTTTCTTTTTCTTGGATAATGTTGTTCTTCTATTCATTACTATTATGTGTCTCAGTTTATATCCTTGGTATATCTACCAAAACTTGGTGGTTTTGATTCTTTGAATGTAAAAAATATACTAATTTTTTTTTCTTTTGTTTCTAGCCATTTGCGTAAATCTTTTTATTACAAGTTAGTTTAGCTTATACTTGTTTCTAAATTGTTTCCACATTGGCCATAATGTTTGTACCACCTTCTCTACATTTCTATTTTTAACTACTAAAGTAGACTATTTTGTCATTACAAGCAGTTAATACTAGATTGTCTCTATCATCAATTCTGCATGGTAGGTTGGACAATGAATATGCATAATACTTTTACAAACAATTTAATAACTAAACAAGTAACATTGTACCATTTACAAAAGAGCATAATGTTCATGGGAAAAATAATATGCCAAATTCATTTTTATCTTTATTCTTTTCCATTTCTCAAAATTGAATGTTGCTACAATAACAGTTAGCCATCTTTCTTTATGTTGTCTGTGACTATGATAATTGGTTTATATTGTTGCTATAAACAAGATGAAACCAATTGATCATCACACAAACAAGATTAAACCAATTCATTCATTTAGATCCATTATTGATCCATAAATAAGGTAAAACCAATACATCAATGATCCATCATGAAATAAGTTCATCAATTCCCTACTCATTACACACAAATAAATGATTGATGATTATTTAAAAAAAGTAGAAAAAAATCCATAATTGATCCATAAACAAGATAAAACAAGATGAAACTACAAAAAAGATGAAACTAGTTCATTCATCATTGACTGAAAGTAATTCATACAACATCCAATAATGTACCTTCATCACTGCTCATTACATAAATAAATTGATCGTGAATATTCAAAAATAACAAAAACAACAACAAAAAGCACAAAATGTTACAAAAAGGTATCATGTGAAAAAATAACTTTCATATAAATTCTTAAAAATGTTACTGGACTTGATGCTCTTTGACTTTTTTCTCAACTTGACTTTCTTGTGTACTTTGTATCTATGTAGAAGAGTTAGAGTGTCATCAAGTGTTGTTGAAGTTTATCTCTTCCTCTTGAAACCCAACAAGTCATTTCTTAAATCTTATATTAAAACCATTAAAGTATTACCAAACAATGAATCAAAGTCACATTTAGTAACATATATAAATAGGTTACCTAGATTTTTCATTTTTATATCTAGTAACACCATCTAAATGACCATCAATCTCCTTATTTAGAGAACCATTTACAGTTCTATTGATGTTGATGTACACTTAGCATTGTTTGGAGTGGAGATCAACATTTGTCTTTTTAATCTAGGCTATTTGATAAAATATAATTCATTAGCATATATACATAAATACTAAACAATCTAACAACAAAACAAAAATTACACAATAAAGGACCCTTACATTTAATATTTGCAGTCTTGTCTTCTCGTTAACATATATGTCTATTCCTTGCATGATTTTTCTCTTATTGGTTCTAGATGCTACAAGTTTTTCTATAATTTTCTATTTTTTCTTTTGCACAGGTAACTTTTGGGGTTTTGTGGCCTTTGGTACTGCATTGATTGTTGTTATGTTTCTATATTGTCTGGTTGCTATAGTTTGTTTTAATGGTAAGGCTATTATAGTCAGTATAAATTTGTGAGTGCTACAATTTATTTGGATGGTGTGGATGTACCATTTTTAGGTGGTGTGACTGCTACTCTAGTCATTGTGGGTGGTATGGCTATTATCCTGATCACTGAATGGTATGGTTGCTGCTTTGGATGGTGTGATTGCTACTTTGGATACTCTTAGTGGTATGGCTACTACTTTGGACATTCTGAGAGGTGTGGTTACTGCTTTAATCACTCTGGGTGAAATAGCTGCTACTGTGGCATAGTGTTCTAATCCTACAAGTTTTGAGGCATTTGATGTATTCATGTCTTCAGCTTGTCCTGTGTTACTATCCTATAATGCATAAAAAACAAAACATTAGTTTAAACAAGTTGTAAGTTAAACTTTAAATCATATAAGTAGATTGTAACTTATATTTTTTTTATGAACATGTCCTTGAATATTAACCAAACTTGAAACAAATTCGACACTTTATCTTCTTTTATTTATTTGATAACTTTGTCCCATTTAAGCGTTCACCCTCCTTTATATTTTTGTTCTTTTTTTGTCTACCAAGTATTTTTCTATGAAGTGGTAGGTCTATGTCTCCGTGTGGTAAGCCAGAACTTGTCTCTAAGAATAGGTGGTAACATACAACTATATCATTTTTTATACATTTCTTTCTTTTATACATGTGTAACATATTCTTTAATTTTTTCATTTTAAAAAATCATGACACATATGTCATGAGGACATAGTATCTCAATTAAATCCCATGGCTTACATGTGCACTTCCTCCCACCCATTTCTATCACAAATCTATCCTTACAATATTTAACCTCATATCCATCACTACCATTCCATACAACATGACAAAAAGCATTAAGTTCCTTATGCTATTCTATTTTCTCACAAATTCTAGGATAAAGCAACTTAGTCCACTTAGCACATCTAGTCATATTGTTAGTGTCTTCATCTTAGCATTAAATGTCTTCATCTTCAACTATATTATTATCCGTAACATTAGACAAACATCTAGTACCTTTGACCAGTGCTTAGGATTTCTTTTTAAGATATCAGTTATTGTTGCACCTTTTAAATCTCCAAGTTCCTTTGCTTTTACTTTAAACTCAACACTTATGATAGTGAATTTAGCACCATTATCCATTTGTATATCAACTTTCAAGTTATCTAAAAACCATCTCCAACTATGCTTATTCTTTACCTCCATAATTGTCCAAGCAATATGATACATTTGATTATTGCCATCTTTACCAATAATAACAAAAAATTTAGTTTTTAAAGGTTTCTTCATAAAACATCCATTTACACATAGCAAATACCTACAATATTTCTAGAAGCCTTCTTCAAGTGCACTAAAACAAACATACAACCTTAAAAACCTTGGTTTATGGTCTGTTGTAGGCCTTTCAACCACCAGGTCTATATATTCATTTGGATATGCCTTTCTCAGAGTAGAACGTAATCAAACAACCTTTGAAAACTCATAATGTTATTTATCGATAATATTTTCATGACCTTTCATCCTAGTACTCCTACAAACTTTTATTGTGACATCAACATTTAACTCCTCATTGATAAGCTTTTTCATCTCAACCAACTTCAAGTCAGGAATAATCCTAAGCTTGGTAAGAAAATGTTTAACTAACACCTTATAATCTACCGTTGAGTTTTTGAAGGTAATAGTGCACTAATGTTCATTTCTCAGTGTTTTCATCTTGAACAACCCATCATAGTTGTTTATCATAGCATAAATGAGGAATAAAATGGTCTTCATGTTTACAAATAGCCTTGACCTTATGTTTCTCATTCCTAACGTATCTATAATTAAACATTTTTGCAATTGCATGTTTGGTTAATACATCCTTGAATTGCCTTGAACCATAAAAAATCATTCCAATCTTAAACTTAGAAACTGGATTTGAAAGGTCAAAGTATTTCTTACTATTTTTCTTACATACAACCTCTCCATTTTCACAACTCTCATAACTATTTATGTCTGAAAAGTCTATGAAATCTGTATCATCCTCATCTATAAGGTTTGTCCTAGCCCCACTATTCTCACCTATCTCGTTCTATTTTGCTTATTTCTTTCCTTTCTTGATCTCTTGCAAAAGATCCTAAAAAACTATTCTTGGTGGGTTCTCATTACTCTTCATTGCCACTTTTCCTTTCTTTTTTCTCTAAACTTATTGTAAGATGTTCTAATATTTTGTATTTCCTCATCATCAATATCCAAGCCCAACTCGTATTCTCTAAAGGGTTCTTTCTCACTATCTAAATATTTACTCTCATTTACACCTTCATGTGACTCAAATGTACTTACATCCAACACAGTTACATATACAAAATGCGTCTCCCAAATTACTATCATTGTTAACCCACCCATTTACATTATTATCATCTACCTTATTAATGTTTGCAGTCTGGTAGATACCCCATTTTGTTTAAAAATTTCTTTGAAATTGAAATGGGCCTTTGACCATAAATTGGGCTTTGATTGGAAAGCTTTGGGCCTAATGTGATAAAAGACCAAAAATTTTAATTTTAATTTCAATTTGATTTGATTTGATTTTTGGTTTAATTTTACATTTTTTTAGTTAAAGTTAAAAAAAAAAAGGTAAAAAAGATGAAAAGAAAAAGAAAAAAAATAAATGTGTTAATTGAAGATCTTGGATTCAATGATTTGATTTTTTTTTGGGCTTAATTCATGCAAAACAAAACCACATAATTAAATTATAGAAAATTAATCAAACAAATCACACAATTAATTCACTGAAATAAAATCACAAAATCATAGATTCGGTAAGAATGATTGGAGCCTTATAAAGTACTTGAATTTGTGAACACAAGGGGGAACAATCATGAACAATAAGCACACACAAGAAGGCAATTACGAGCAAGAACAAATACAAGGCAACGGCCATTAGCAACCAATTCCAATCGAAGTGAAGACCCAACAACCAGTGGCCTGTTCTAATCTCACCAAGCATCCCACCACCACTATACGACACTACTAATTAAATACCGTCATTACTTGTGGCTCTTACATCAATGCCATTCCATCCTTATCGACACAGTCTCTCTACCATAACGTCTTATTGCCACAATCACCAATCTTTGCCAAATGGCTATTTATTAGCCCAATTTATTTGTAATTTCTACTTTTGGTTTATTTATATTCCTATTTATTTCACTTATTTGTTTCTCTTTCTTCTTTTATACATATTTAAAATAAATTTTTATAGTAAATCTTATCAAATTATTGAAGGATTTTAAATATTAAATTAAGTCTATCAAACTATTAGAGGACCAAATGAATTTTTTAAAAAATAATTTTTTAATCCTACCAAATGATTAGAGGATTTAAATCTCTATGTTAAATCTTACCAAACTATTAAAATATTTAATAACTCTTTTTTGGAAAGGTTTTCAAATAAAAATCCCACCAAATATTGGGGGATATGCATTGAAATAAAATCTTACCAAACGATTGAAAGATTTTATTTATTGTTTTTTAATAATTAATTTTTTTAAAAAAATACGTTAATGAATCCGACAATAAAACTTCTTCAGAGTGAGACACTGGCCTCTATGAATACTTTTGAGGTGAAACAATTATCTTAAATTGCTACCAAACTATTTGAGTAATTTTTAGATCAATTTTAATAATTAAATTATTTAGTAAATTATAAAAATATTTGAAGGCTTAAGTAATTTGAAATCAAACTAATACCATCCTTTGGTTGGACGTTGTGATGGTGCTTTAACATTTTTCACACATAACCAGACTCGTGAACTTAAATATGGTTTTGTATATTAGAATATACTTTTTAAAGATACACAAATCAAGTTTGAGATCTCTCTTTAAAAAGGGATAGATTCAGTTAAGCGATCAATCACACTTAAATAAAAAATATTGGTAGTGACTCCTTAAAGCTATGTCTAGTTATAGGTCAACGGATTTGCAAGTTATGATAGTTTGGCAACTCCATTAGAGAAATCAATAGTTAGGCCAATAAATGATTTCTTGTTATCTAAGCCTAACTTAATAAATTTAAGATTTTTTTCTTGTATGTGTTTTATTTATTTATTTATTTATTTTTTTTTTCATGTTTATCATTCACTTGCATATGCATAACATGAGATATATACCAAGCTTCATCCTTTATGAGAAAGTAAAGTACCTACGCCTTTGTAAAATTTTATGTCTATGTATGAGTAAATGAAATACTCCCACTTAAATTGAACCTTTTTTGTTTGTAGCTTATAATGGGTGAGAATTGGAGTGCCTTACTAGTCTATAATGGATAATGATATAAGGAACAATTTGGGATCCCTTAGACTGTCAAACCTTTGAACCTAGTGTGTAAATAAACCCTAAGGGTCTGAACCTAAGTTAGAGCCATGCTTTCCCTTGTGATAGAAAATCCTAAATAGGACATATAATGGGACATTTATTCTGCTTGTAAATTTGTATATTGTTCTTTATTTTTATTATTTGCATACTAACCCTTTTATGTTGTTCTTTGTATATGTTATATTGTTCTTTGTATATATCATGTTTACTAACCCTTTTCTTTTATTGTATATGCATGCATTCACATCATTAAATTCTTTTTATTGCATACATGCATTCATTCATGCATTATTCCATTTCACTTTTTCATATATTAAAAGATGTGAATGCTTAATTATAAATTAAAGAGTAATTTATTTTTTTTAGTGTTTTACTTAGTTGTGAATATGAATTTTTTTTTTACTATGTATTGCATAAAATGCATCCATGTAAATATTGTTGTATGTACATTATTTCATTTGTTTAGGGCAATCTTTGCCTTCTTTTTTTTTTTGTATATAGTTGTGAATATGAATTCTTACTATGTATTGCATACACGTATGTAAATATCTTTGAATGTATGTTGTTTCATTTGTTTGGAAATATTTTTGCCTTTTCAATTTTGTACATAGTTCTGGGTATAAATTTTTGTTTTCATTTATGTATCATATACATGTATTTGCATATAGATCCATGTTCATTGTATTTACGTTATTTCATTTGTTTGGGGCAATCTTTGGTATGTAAATATGAATTCTTGTTTTTCATTATGATTTGCATGTAAGCATTTGTATATATTTTTTTCATCCATTGGAATTGTTTGTCAATAAAAACCCATATGATTTCTTTTCATGATTGAAAAATTTTCTTTGTAAAGAAAAATTTTTGTGGAAACAATCTTAAGAGAATTGGTGATTACTACAAAAAATGAACATACACAGTTGTTTCACTTACCATTTCATATCCAATTCAATTGACCACCACACTATTCAAAGCTTGACTTTTCAAGTCCTATGAGCCTAATTTTCAGTTGACAAAGAAGGATTTTCAAATCAATGATCTTCATTAAAGTTATGAGCAATGAAGTTTGAAAAATCTTATTTGAAAAATTTTTTATAAGCCAATACATGAAGCTTTTCTTCACAGATTCTAGATTTTGGTAATTTGATAAGTGTTAAGACTATTCTAAACACTCACTACCCATGTTTCTTCATAAAGCCTAAACTTCTCTAATTTCTTCCTTAAGGCAAAATTACTGAAAAAGACCATATCTTCTCAATATCCTTGTTTGACATCTTGATTTATGCAACATATTTTTTCTCTTTCATTTATTACCCTAAAATTTTTCTTTGCCCATATCTTAAGGCAAATTTACCCAAAAGTCAAATTATCTAATTTTCTTCAGCATCCTTTCCTCTGGATGGTATTGATTTTTTTTCTCTTACAACATGTCTAGATTGAGATAAGGGGAGAGAAAGGAAACAAAAGGAAATGGGGAATTCTTTCCCTTGTTTGTATATAACATAAATAAAAATGAAGGAAAGGAAAGTATGCTTAGCTCCCTTTGGTTTCCCTCAACTTTCTTCATTTTTTAATTACCCCAAATTAGGGGGAATGAAGGCAAAGGAAAAAAATTTAAAATTTAAAATATAAAATGACTATTATATCTTTATTAATTTTTTTAAATTAAAAGTGTATGATTTTAAACTCCAAAATTAAACTGAGAAAACAAAATATCATTTACCAATAAATTTATTGTCTTTAATTTTTTTCTTTTATTTTTATGAATTTCATAAATTTCATTGATGACTATTTTTATGAAAAAATAAAGGAAAATTGAAAATATGGAATACATTAACATAAACATATAAATGTTATAGTAAAAACAAAGATTATCAAAGGTTATAATAAAAAAATATATAATAAATCTTTTCCTTCCCTTTCCATTATTTAACCAAATAATGATAAGATTTCTTTACTCTCTTTTCCCTTATTAATTTTAGTTATTCAAACAAAAAATACATATATCATTTCCTTTCCTTTATAAAACCTTCCCTTCCTTTATTTTCCTTTCCTTTCTTTTACTGATGTTTAACCAAACATAGTGTTAGTGTGAAAATAAGGATTGTTACATTGGGACTTCATTGGATACAGTCAGATGATATACTTTGAGCTTGAGTTGCAAAAAAAAAAAAAAAAGAAGAAAAAAAGAAAGAAAAAGAAAAAATTAATTTTAATATCATGCACATGAGATATTCAAATGATTCTAAAGTGAAAAAGAAAAAAATCTAACCTAAAACTTTTGAATAAAAAAGCATTTGAAATAAAAAAAGTCACTATTTACAAAACTATTGTAACCCTAAACCAAAGAATAAAAAAATCAATATACCTTAAAAATTTTTACAACCCAAAATCGAATCTCACTTTGCTTTACAAAATCGAATCCAAATACTCCACAAATCTCTTTGTGCTAGTCAATACCCCTACCTTGTCTTGTTCCAGCGAAGAAACCCAATACTTCAATTAGATGGTATATCAAATCTAACCTAAAACTTTTCAATTTAACATCTTTCCCATCAGTTTCTTATTTGATTCTCAAAGATTGTTTGGGTTTAGGGTATTAATAGAAGAACGATTTTGAGGTTTTTTTTATAGATGAGATTTTGAAAAATTTTTTTTACTCCTGTTTAAGGTTATTTAATTTGGGATTTTTACTTAATCAATAAATAGCCACATAAGCATGATATGTAAGCAATGACTCAAGTTGACATGTCATTTTGTGTCTAGATGGTGGTTTTTTATTGGCTAAAATAACCAAGTTAGCAATTCGATTAATGGAGTTAACTCTTAGACTAAATTGATATATGAATTGAGAGTTTATGTTACTATTTAGCAACTTTTTTTTTAGTTTAGGTGCCATATCCAAAAAATATAATAGTTCAAAGGCCAATTAAAACATTATCCCATTGTATTTTTCCAATTCGCAATAATACTAAACTCTCTCTTAGTAAAAAGATGAATAAGAAATGAATACACTATTGGTAAAGAGATGAATAAGAAATAAATACGCTATGTCGATGCCCCAACTACACCACAAAAGGACTTCATTTTAGTTTTTAAAGAGATGAATAAGAAATATATACGCTATGTCGATGCCCCAAACTACACCACAAAAGGACTTCATTTTAGTTTTTCTACATGCTCTTTCAAGCAACAAAGGCCACGGACACAAAAAACAAAAAAAAATTGTCACCAGTGAAAATGACAAAGGTATTATTGTTTAGGATTTGAATTCTGGATTGCCCTTTCGGGCTTGGAATGATAATGTTTCTACAATGCAACAAAGGGATCCAATCCATATTGAACTTCTATAAACGTGAATAATTATTACAATTCATAAGAAACCACCTTAATTTCTGCTAAAGATCGAGACATAGTCAGGTGGTAAGCTCGGAGCCTAGTCAGCATCGACGTCTCTCTGACAAGGACATGGACATGGGTGATGGGGATTGGCATGGAGCGTTGGCATCAGCTGCTACCCAAAGTCACTATACTACTTGTTTTGCTTTAATTTACCTTGCAGTCTTTATCTCTCATATTTCCAAACCCAAAAACAAAACCTCATACATATATTTTATTTATTTATTTTATTATTATTTAATACGATCAAATCAAAGGTATCTTCCTGCTCTTTACACAATCTCTTTTTGACCAATCTTAAGACATAATTTTAACATTGATTTGCTGCATTTTTATCTGGCTTTGGCCAAGCTCTTTTTTTTTTCTTTCTTTAGTGTGAATACTCTAATTTGGAAGGCTTCATTTAGACAATCCCAATGTTAAAAGGCAAAGAAGAAATGCCCCACTCATAGAATCAAATAATTGTTGTGGTAGAAACCATGGAGAATGTCCCCACTTCAGTAAATGCAATGCATTTAGCCTTCATATTGTTATATACGGTGGAATTTGGAGTGTACTTCACTCAAAAATCTTTGATACAAGGATGGTTGATGGCTCTGTCCAACATGAAACAAGAACGAACCAACAATAATGCCATTATACTATTTTTGGCGAAGAAAAAGAGGTGGAAGTGTGAACCTGGAATAAAACTTGAAAAGCAATGGAAGTGGAGCAGAGGCCAGAAGGAGAGAAAAAAAATAAAAAAAAATAAAAAAGAAAAGATTACATTCAATAGAAATTACATGGCATTTGTTCAAGATTACAAATATATCCTAGAAATTATGATAAGTCTGTCTCCATGCATGAAATTCGAAGGAATGACGACTACACCAGTTAATACCATTCAAACAAGTAAGAAGCTATTGATCCAAACATAAGTTGGGCCACAATTTCTTTACAGCAAAATCTATAATCAAGTGTGTCGAGTGATTACCTTGACTCCTGGAAAGTCTGAGTAGGGAAATAGGGCTACAGGCAGAGTTTCGAAGAGGATAGCATGGATCGAGGAAAACAAATGCAGTTGTTGCCAAGTAGGGGAAGCATGAGATTTAGGACCTAAACTAAAGACTGAGTTCATTTATGAAACCTATAAAACAATCGATATCAATAAATCTTGTGCTCATTCCTAAGGACGAAACTAATCAACCGTAAATATCAGTGATGAAAAACTAGTAGAATTCATGACAAGGAAAAACCTATATGAAGTTCTTAGAGTACTGCAATAAAATTAAAAAATGTAAAAATTATTTAATCAGCAGACACTTGACTTTATTTGCTGCCGCCAAGCCCTCAAAAATACTCATCTTTTTCATTTTATACCTATGTTTTTTGCTCTGTTCCTTACTAGCAACCACCACCAAAAGCAAAATCTCTCCTCTGAATTCCTCTATCAGCAAAACTT
Organism: Durio zibethinus; assembly: GCF_047325235.1. NCBI lineage: Eukaryota > Viridiplantae > Streptophyta > Magnoliopsida > Malvales > Malvaceae > Durio > Durio zibethinus. Next base: position 28,641,733 of record NC_143163.1, on the reverse strand, counting down.
GTATCTCCAACTGAAGACATGGTGTGCTGGAAATTCACTTAAGACATTTTATCAAATATTAAGCAAGAGATGGCCTTATTACATACAACAAGCGCTTCTGGAGCTTGGGAAACACTCTTGCAACACTTACATAATAGTTACAAAGCATTTTTCACACTAAACTCACAGAGCAATACTATATATGCTACACACGTTTCTAACTAAGCTAAAAAAACATATAAATCCACCCAGTATAAGGATCATTAAGTATAAAAAACATGGGAAAGAAGATAGCTTTCTTTACTAAGGGCAGCAACGCCTTTGCAGGTATATGCTGTCTCGATGTTTAGGCAAAAGCCATATCTCCCATAGTTTGGGATTCTCAGAAGCAAAGCACCCATTTCCTATAACCTGAAGATTGTAGGATTGGCTGGTGCTGTTGAGTCACGAAATTAAACTATCGGCTGATGTTGTTGAGTTAGGAAGAAGCTCTTCATCGTCGTTGGCAAATGATTCCATCACAGCAATTGCTTTGCATTTTAAAGAAGAGGCTTTGTATTTATTTATTCATTATTATTATTATTATTATTATTTTCTTTGCATAGCATTGTATTTTAAAGAGGAGTGTTTAGGGTAGCGGCAGCAAATAGATGTTACCCAAAAGTTTTGGCTCAAGTTTTTGGGGAACTCTAGGAACTCCATGTAAGTTCCCCCTCCCCGGCACCGGGGTAAGACACTAGAAACTTGCAGCACTAGAGATGGATCTTATCAATGGGAATCTGTCCATGGGTGTAAATAAGAGTGAGCAGAGATCCTGATGAATGTCTTTTAGTTTCTGAGAGTGCAGCATGACTTAAACAGAAAATGCAACTTCACCAAATCAAACGGTGAGATAAAGCCTCCTTATTTCAGGCACTTGGCCTCAAATCTTGTTTTGTATAGAGACTTGAACAGTCCATCCATGTGGAGCTCTTTCTTCACCAAAACTTTCAAGGTAATGGATTATAAACGATCTTCTAGCAAGAATTTATTTTTGCAAATATATGCATAGGAATCCTGGATCAAGAACAATGTAAGAAACAATTAACTTGAAGCTTGTGCTATTTGTATAACCATTATAACCATTATTAAGTAACTGATATATGAACTGCACAAAGCACACAATATTTGAGTTTGAGCTTTTACAGTATAATCTTTAGATGACTTTTCATTTCCTGTGACAATAACAACAATACGACATACACCAGATAGAAAAGGACCACCAGAGTTCCTTATCTTTCACAAATACATATCACAAACCAATACCAATAACAAGGCAGACATTAAAACAGAAATTAAAGATATAAACCAAACCCTTCTTTCAAAATTGTTGTTACTTTCTTCTTGACTGATTTAGATTGGCTGTGAAGTTCTAATCTGTGGCTTGATGTTATCGGTTGGAAGTTGAGCAGATGCATCTGGCAATACAACTGCAGCAGCTGCAGTCATGGTTTGGTATTGAGCAGGCATTCTAGGTGCCAAAGGCTGAGTGTAGTATATCTGAGCATGAGCAGGATCAGTGAATTCATAAGTATATGCGGCAGTGGCAGCGGATGTAGGTGCAACAGATTGTGATGGATGATGAATCTGAGAGAAACCTACATATTGTTGCTGATGCTGACTGTTTGGCAATTGAACCAGTTGCGGAGAACCAGTAGTTGTTCTGTACATTCCTGTAGCAGCAGCCATTTCAGGTTTGGCAATAGGAGCATTTCTCATAGGGTTGTATGCACCAGGAGGTGGAACCATGGTAGTATTGGGAGGAGTCTGTGGATGGCTAGATGTGATTGCATTAGTGGCTTCACTAATACTAGGTTGCTGGACAGGCAAGTTGTAAGCTTGGGGTTGCCTTGCAGGCACGTAATACATGGGATATTGCTGATCAACCTGTGTGTGATGATGATGGTGTTGCTGTTGGGAAGGATATACCGGGTAATAAGCTGAGATTGGCACCGCCCCAGTGGGATGATGATGAATGTAATGTGCTGCACCAGCATGTAGAAATTGTTGTTGTTGTTGTTGCTGTTGATCATATTGGGGGTGCTGCAATATATAACCAGAATCCTGAACTGGTTGTTGTATCTGAACCTGAGCGTTTGTGTTCGGATCAGAGGTATTGAGCTTTGGATCAACAGGGTTTGCAGGAACCCTGTTAGCCCCAGATGGGATTTGAACAATTGGGTCTTGATAAATCATAGGTTTTTGGCGTGACAATGGATTTGTAAAACTATTATCACTGCCCAAATTATACATATAATAAAAAAAATCTCAGCTACTTTATAAAAAGTAAATCCAACCAAAATTAAAGAAAAGAAACAAATTGGAAGATGAAAACAGTACCTTGAGACGGAATCCGGAGAAGCCAAATCATGACCACTGCTAGACTTCTGTTGATTCTGAAGAGGCAAAACCTGAGGTTGTGACTGTGGAGGTGGTGGTTTCCTATACCCAACAGGAACCCCATGATCCGATCTGTCATCATCAGAAAAACCCCGATTCATATAGTCCCCAGGAACCACACCTGAACTCAAACCCACCCCACCACCAGAAACAGCTATGCCCACCGGCATCGGCGGCGGTGCTGACAATGCCACAAACCCTTCATCCAGGTGCTTCACCCCTCCACCAGCAACACAAGCAGGTGCAGCTACAGTAAACTGAGCAAACTGTTCCTCAATCCCCACCATCTTATGCTCCTTCTGATCCTCAGCCTGGACTCGAATGGGAGGCAAGTTAGCAAGCGAAGGAGAGGAAGAAGTTGAACCAAAAGAAGATGTAGTTTCAAGCATAGGAGAATCAGGAACCGAATGAACATCTTGATTTTTTAAATTCATATTCTTCTGACTTCCACTCCCTTCATCTTTCAAACTAACTTCAACAACATTTCCCTGACGATCATCATCCAATCCCAACAAACAATTCACGTTCGTCCCCGATTCCGAAAACCCTCTGTTCAACAATCCTGCCCCATTCAACGCGTTAAGAAACCATTCATCAGACTTGGTCGGATTGTTAATAATCGGCTCAATTGAATGTGAAGACGCCGGGCTTCCCTCCGGATTGAGAGGGAAAAGAAAGAGGCGAATACGGGAGGACTTGCTTGACGATGTTGTTTGGGAACAAGTACGGTCGTATTCATCGATCATGTTTTCAAGGTCTTCGTCGGTTGTAACAGAGATGAGAGAGTCAAGGTCTTCAGAGGGAAGTTGGTACTTTAGAGTAAAAGGGCGGCCGTGGAGAAGAGAATTTGAGAGGCGCTGGTGGAGAGAACCGAGGGAAGTGTGGCGGTCCACGACAACCATACGAGTGTCGCCACCGATGTAACACAGGGCTTTGTCGTGGGGACGAGGGACGATAGTACCGCCATAACTGCACATCAGGCGGAGCTTTGAGTAGAGAGTAGGGGGAGGAGCTGGGTCTTCCCATGAATCCGTGTTGCGGGAGCGTGGCGAGGAATCGATGGAGTCTGGATAGGTGGCGTTGATGTTGGCGGCAGGGGTTGTTGCAGTGGTGGGGGTGGAGGAAAGAGGTGGAGCCGCCGCGGGTGGCGGAGGCAGAGTTTCCATTTGGTGGGGGGGGGGGGGGGTTGGGAGAGAGAAAGAAAGAAGGAGAGAGCAAAAGAGGGCTTGAGGCGGTGGAAATTTGATGCTCTTATAGACTCAACACCTTGTTTTGCCTGGTTGTTCTTTTTTTTTTTTTTTTTTTTTTTTTGGGACTTTCGGTTTTAGATGCTTTTAAAAAAATCATAAATTTTAAGATTAATCTCATCGTGAATAACACTTAATAAATCTTAGGATTAATCTCGTGAATAACACTTAATTTATTGTAAAACATTCAATATTATATTTAAATTTTAAAAAATTTTAATGTAAAATTTAAATTATAAATATATTAATTAATATGATATTTATTTTAATTTAATTAATTTTAAATGATGATATATAATAATAAATAAAATTTTAAATATTATATTAATTAAAAAATTTATAATTTAAATATTTTTTTAAAAGTTAAATATTATATTAAATATTTTGTTATAATTTAAAAATTATTTATGATATTAATTTTAAATTTTATTATTATAATAATTTTAACATTTTTTCTTAAATTTTTTCTTAAAAAAGTTTATTATTATTATTTTTTTGCCAATTGTTTAAATTGTTTTTTTGAAGGAAAAGGGTGCAAGCAAAGCAAGAAAGACAAGTTGAAACAAAACTGTGTACGTTGTTCAAGTGGTTTGACAGCTAGGTTTACTGATTGGTTTCAGTTGGTGCTAATGTGGGGAAGTGTGAACTAATTGAGGGCAACTTAGTCATATTAATTGACCAAAACCTGGGATTCTTATTTTGGGCCTACCATTTTTTTCACCTCTTCATCTAACTTTTTTTTTATGTGTAGTTTCTCCGTCGCATATTTTTTATTGTTTAGTTTGTTTTGAATGTTTCAAAATAATGTTTTGTTTTCTTCTTGAACACTTAATTCTTTTACTGCTAATTATACAGTTACAATACACTTCTTTTAGAGTGATTATTCAACATAATCAAAATATTTGAGATAAAAAGTTAAATCAAATGATATGAAAGTTGTGGAAAATGTTCAACAAAGAGAAGAAAGGTTTTGATAAAGACAAAAGATACTCGTGAAAAATAAATATTACGTTTGTTTTCTAACGTAACATACATCTATTTACAATTGAGTTAAATATGCAAATAAAATATTAATTTCAAAATTAAACCAAAATAAAATAGTATCTAGTAGATTAGTAGTATATCTTTGGGGGGAAAAACGAAGACCTAATAATTAGTACATGGAAAAGCAATTATGGAAAATATATATATATATATATTTATATACTGTAAAAGAAGCTTTAGAAAACGCGTTTTCGTAAATTTGAAAGCAACCCAAACGTAGCCTTAGCCGCAACACTGGCTAACAGGCCCACGGCTGACGCAAGGATTCTGTACCTTTGATAAATTATTAACTATTATTTATTTTATTATTCGAAATATCAGAGAGAACGCAAAAGCGGAAAACGTAGGGGCACCGTCCACGCGCGGAAACTCGAATTGCCATTGGTTAGAATAGGCGAGAAATCAGGTAGTGAGTGGGCCGTTGAGGGGTAAGCGCGTGAAGAACTGCGAGGCGGCGGTCATGTAGAGAAGAGATGTAGCGCTGTAAAGTTGCAGAAGATTTAAGATGGAATTTGCCTTTGCTTTCTGATTTCTAAAATGTTCAACGTTTAAATATTCTGGAATCCCCACGTCAGGATTACATATACATGAGTTTTTTTCTTTTTTCTTTTTTTTTTTTTATAATAAAACATTTTAAGTGTTTTACAATAATTTTTATTTGTATTAGACTTGATAATTTTAGATATAATATAAAAATAATATTAAAAGATTTTAAAATTTAAATTTTAAAAAAATTAAAGAATATGTTTTATAATTGATGTGTAGATAAAAACTATAATATTATAATTTTTATGTTTTACACTTAGTTTACATAAAATAAATATAATACAACAATATTTTTTGCTATACTAATACTATTGATGGATAGCTTGTGTATATGAATTCGTATAATGGGTTACAAGACATTACTAAAAAATTAATTTAAAGTATAAAAATATTATTCTTTGTATCTCATAGGGATGAGAATTAAAAATTTCAAAATTGATTCAAAATCGTAATGTTCGATTGGATTCAGATTAATATTTTTTATTTAGTTCAAATTAAATTCAGATTTTAAATTTATATATTAAATTCAAATCGAAATATAAAAAATAAAAAAAAATTGAATTAAACCTAATTATATATTTTATTAATTTTTTTATATATTTTAAATTTTATAAAATAAAAATAAATATTTTATATGTAAATCTTGTTAAATATATTAAAAATTCTATAAAGTAATATATAAAAAACAAAAAAATAAAAATAAAAACTAATAAATCGAATTGATAGAATTCAATTCAGATCGGATCAGCTTTAAAAAAAGGTTGTATTAAATTTGGATCAAATTTTAAAATTTTATAATACTATGCATTATCTTAAAAAACCAAGCCAGATCCGCTTTAATTTGTTACCTCTAATATCTTATGTTACATGCTTGGTTTGGTACTTTTCTCCAATCTTTGTAATAATTGGTACTTTTTTCTACCTCATACAGCATAATTATGGGAAAAGGGAACAATATCTTCTAGCTTCCAAAGCCTTTTATGATCTAAGTATTCCTCTTACTCTTCCTTAGCACATTTCTATCTTATGAAACCCACAGTATAAATATAAATAGTATGGTTTTCCTTTTTCACTGAAAGAATGAAATTAAATCCCTAGCGTAAGCTCTACATAATGAGTTTATTTATGGCAGAAGTTAGGGAATCCTCTATTTCAAAACCTTCACCCAAATTTAGGCTAAGCTTGGTACTCCCTAATTTCCCATTTTCTTTCCTTTTCGTTTCTTGTTTTGTTTTTTCTTTATAAATTATGTTATTACGTTTGTCATTTGCATTGTATTTTACACTTGCATGTATCTTTTCATTTCTTTTTTAATTGAATTAGAAATTCTTTATTGGATTCTTTTTTCTCACACCTACATCTATACGAAGGCCACGTCTTTGTTGAAATTTGAAAATGTTAATTTCTATCATAACCCCAAAGTAAAATTATGAATTGGGTGCATGCTGTTTCAATCTTAAAAGTATTAAATTTTCTTAAGAGCTGAAAACGTTCATTTCTATCATAACCTCAAAGGATCAACCCATTGTTGTTAAGATCATCTTAAAAGCTAAGGTACAATACTTTCTCTATTCATTTTCCTCCATTCGTACATTATTCATGTTTAAATGCTTAGAAGGCAAGTTTTAATTATCCTCTTCTCTTCTATCATCAAAGGAAAACTAACTGAATATATTCATTTATGGTTTATTACAATTTTGATCATTACTTCTCTTTTCTTTGGTTTTTGTTATGCTCTCAAGGTACGCCAATGTCATTTATCATCAATAGAAGATTGTTTCATTTTTTTTAAATGTCTATTTTAATATGTAGGATGTAATAATATACATTTTAAATAGGAGGGACAAACATTTGTACAAAATGGCAATTGTGACTCAAGATAAACATTTGCATTTCAATTTTGAGCAATCAATGTTGATATTGAGTTAGTTTCAGTTTGTTTTAAGATGTTGAGCACATGATGGCAATAAAGGAGGCATTGCACGTTTCAATAGCTCCATTAGCTGTTGTGTGCAAAGAAGATAAATAGAAAAAAGTTTTGGAGTTTTGCAAGGCATGTGTGAAACAAGAGAAAGCTAAGAGTCTGTATCTATGTGGATGTCCTAGGACTAAGAAATAGTTATCAATAGAGAAAGTAAAACAGTAAGTTATTGATTAGGCAAAACTAGTAGGTTCATTGCTTTTTATCCCTTTGCTTTAGATGTTATTGAAATGGATTATCACTTACAGTCATTTTCTTTTTATAGCAATAAGGGTTATAGCCACCTAAAGTATTAACAGTGAATTGTACTTCTTTAGCAAACACATCTGAGATTTTTATTAAGGTATTGTTATTAAGATTTCATCAATATTCAAATCTTGAATTCTATAAATGTTTGCCTGATGATTACCATGGTAGATTCTTAGCAAGCACCAATTAAATAAGAAAACTTTGGGCTCAACATTACATTTACATTATCTACAAAACCTCTATTCTAATAAGTAGCATCATCCAACTTGAAAATGATGTGAGAAATTACCTCAACTGACTTGAAGCATCTTTATGCATCTTTATTTCCCCTATCCTTTTGCCTTAACAAAAATTATGAATTTTTACATATGTATGCTGATAGGTATCATTTATTGCAACTATGCCAAATGCTCATTTTTATGTAATTGTCTTGATTACAAAGTGTTTTTTATCTTTATTTGTCTTAATTCATGCCGTTATTCCCTCATAAATGTTATTCCTGTTTTGTTTTTGCTGGAATAGCTAATTCCATTAACCTAGCTGATCGATTTCTTCCAAGATTGTTGTCATTGAATTTTTAGCTTTTTAGTTGTTTTAGTAGGTTAAATCTTATTTTGAAGGGTTAAATTGTATACTTCATATTTCTCACCACATGATTGTTTCAAGAATCAGATACTGCCACTAACTTAAAATGCATCACTATATTATGCTAAGCACTACTAAATTATAACTTTCATGAAATCAAAAAATACACAAAAAAGGACAACTGATTGATGTGAAGCTATTAGCTCAACTTAAATGATTGATTTAAAGAGGTTAGTTTCTCATTTTCCAAGACTCGAGAAAGGTTAGTTGGTGTTTGTTATTTTTATGGTTTTTGGGTTTGTTTGTGTTTGGATTTGTTGTTATTATTATTATTATTATTCATGGTTTTAAGGTTACAAACTTAAATTATTACAAATTTTAATTCTTACATAAATGAAATCTCAAATCCCCCATAGTAGTTTAAAAATTGCTTTAATAATTTAAGAATGGAGATGAAACAAAATTTTAGGTTTGTTTCATTTTTTTCTTTTGGTGCATGGTTTCATTTCAATTAGTATGAGTTGGATTGTTTTTAAGAACAGTGTAAAACATATAGGTGACACGGTTCATTCTTTCCTGTGAAATAGGTTTGTTTTTGTTTTTGTTTTCACTTTTGCTTTGGTTTTAATATTTGATGTGTGATAAAGTTGTATAAACTTTGCTTTATTTTTTTGTTTCTTTTCCAATCTTTTCATCGATATAAAATTCCAACACGTGGGTTTTCTTAAGTTGTAGTTTCTGAATATAAAAAGGCCAATATGATCATTGTCATAGTGTTTAAGTTGGGAGAACCTACCCATTAGACACAAAAATCATAGAGTCACCACTAGTCTTTTTTAGCTAAGTTTGATTGGCCACCTATGTGAATCTATCTTTTTTAAGGTTATCCTAAATCTAAGCTGATGGTCTCTAAAAAAAAAAGTTTTGATTTACATTAACAGAACTAAGGTTCGGGAGTCAATTATATGCATGGAAGATATTAGCACCCCTTTATGCCCAAAATTGGCACTAAGTTAATTATATGTTATCTTACCTAAGCCTTATCAAAAATAATTTTAATAAATCAATTCCAATCCTTTTATTCATTTACAAAATATATTGATAAAAAAATTCTATCAAAATATCAAGCAATATAATCATGTAATAAATATTAAATTATACCATGCAAAAATTACCATGCAAATATATTATAAATCATACCAAATATCATGTAATAATATCATTCTTTGACCCTACTAAAATATTCATGCAAGAATGTCATGCAAATGTATTAGTTATCATACAATAATAACAATCATTTAAATATATAATATCATGCAAATATATTAATTATCATGCAATAATATAAAATACCATGCAAATATATTAATAACCATTCATGCAAATATATAATCATGAAATCAAATATAATCACATAAATATATCAGTAATTATGCATTTAAATATAGAAACATGCAATTAAATATCATTCAAATATAATATTAATCATGCAATAACATATAATATCATATCATACAATAAATATAAAATCATGCAATAATAATCATATAAATATATAACCATGCAAATAAATATATTAATAATCATACAATCATATAAATAAATTAATTAATAATCATACAAATAGACATACAATTAAATATATAATCATGCAAATAAACATACCATTAAATATATAATAATACAACTAATAATATATATCTTGCAAATAAATATGCAATTAAATATATAGTAATAATAATAATCATGTAATCACATAAATAAATAAATTGATAATCATACAAATAAAGTAATAATCATGTAGATAAATTAATAATCATGCAAACTTATTAATAGTCATGCAAATATATTAATAAATCACACAAATATACTAATCATGCAAATAAAATATTAAGCAAATGAATTATCATGCAAATATAATATTATTCATGCAAAAATAAATACCATGTAATAAATATTAAAAATAAGAGTAAGCAATTAAATATTATAAAAAGTTATGCAAAAATCACAAAAAAAGCTAACATTACCTCAATGAATCACGAGTTTCAACAATTTTTTACCTTTTATAAACTAATACTTCCTAATATAAATCTTAACCTTCCTTCCAAAAATTCCAACTGGATTTTCTTGCAAATTTTTTTGCTTAATTGCTTCTTCCTTGTTAATTTGAAATTTTACCCAAAATTTCTCTTTTTTCAATTACCTCTATTTGATTTTGAAGTCAATTACTTTCAAGCCCCATTTGATCGCAGATTCAAAGTCCTTATATAAAGATTGAATTCCTTTCAATTTATAAGAAATTAATTCAATCAAATCTAGGATTGCTCTCTAAAATTTACTCTCTGTGTAATCTTTCATTTTTCAATAGATTAAGCCCCAAGTCTTTTCAAAATTATTCAACTATTAAAGTTAAAATTTGATATAAAATTCAAAGTTAAATGGAATCCAAGATTTTTCATGTAAAATCCCACATTTTTTATTTTTAGCTTTTTATTTTTTTTACCAATTGACTTTGACTCTTTTGACTAAAAAAAACCAAAAATTAAACTAAAAAAATTAAAATACAAATAAAATTTAGGGCTTAATCTTTGGGCCTAAATTTTACTTTTCTAATTAAGACTTAATTACACAATCAAAATCAAAATTTGAAGCCCAATAAATTTTGAAAAATCCTCGAATAAAATGGAGTGTTTATAGTTGTCCCTCTTTGTGTATTTTCTATGAAACAGGAATTGTACAAAAACAAAATGCGTCCCTTTTGTTAGGTCAAAAAAAGTTTAAATAGAAAATTACAAAGGCTCTTCCTTGACAGAGATTTGAAACTTTCAAAAAAATAAAATAAAATTCTCCCCCATAAATGAGGCTTTGGAACTTTTGAAAAATAAAATACTTCCCCACAACTGAGGCTTTGGAATTTTTGAAAAATAAAATGCTTTTCCACAACTGAAGCCTTGGAAGTTTGAAAAATTAAAAGTGCTCCATTGCAACTAAGACTTTGAAACTTTTAGAAAAAAAAAATGCTCCACATAACTGAGGCTTTGGAACTTTGGAAAAAAAAATATTCCCCCATATCTAAGGCTTTGAAACTTTAGAAAAATAAAATGATCCCCCACAATTGAGGCTTTGGAACTTTGAAAAATAAAATGCTCCCCGGCAACTAAGGTTATGAAACTTTTGAAAAAGAAAATGGTCCCCCATAACTGAGGCCTTGGAACTTTGAAAAATAAAATTCTTCCCCACAACTATGGCTTTGAACTTTTGGAAAACAAAATGCTCCTCCACAATTGAGAATTTGGAACTTTGGAAAAAATAAAATACTCCCCCACAACTAAGGCTTCAACTTTGGAAAAAATAAAAAATTCCTCCACTGAAGCTTCAACTTTGAAAAAATAAAATCATGTCTAGGAAAGCTCATTCTCAATAAAGATAACTATTTAAAATTTTTAAGATCATACCCTAAAGTCTTATAGATCATTCTTAGGTTTGAAAAGCTCATTCCTAATAGAAACATTGAAACTTTAAAAAATCTTACCTTAAATTGAGTTTTTGCTTCTTATCTAAATCATCATTGATTACCTTTTAATGTCTCTTTTTAAAATTATTTTCTCATCTAGTTTTTCCTTTCTACTTTCCAAACATATGCAATGAATGAAAATATTCTCCACAATTCTCAAATTCAATTTCAAGATTCAAACTTTAATTTTTTTTCCTTTCAAACATGCATGTGCATGAGATGAATATGATGACACAATGTATGCATACAAGGAATGCATGAGCCAAAGATTTTTCAAAATTCCATCATAATTTTACAATTTAAACTTTGATATTTCATTTCCAAATATGAAGTGCATTAATGTAATAAATGCAATGATATATACAACATGTAATGAATGCAGTGAATACAATGCATGAATGCAAAATTCTTACCCAATTTCAAACTTTAAACTTTCTTTTCTTTTTCAAATATGCATGATAAATGCCATGAATGAATGCAATATTCTCAATATGATGCATGTATGTAATGCATGTGGTGAATACAATGTATGCTATGTAATTCATTTATCTTTTCAATTATGGTAAATCAGAGGATTCTCAAGGCTCTTGACTTAGCTTCTTACTTTTTTTAACTTTTCAACACTTGTGATTTTCAACATGAGCTATCATTACCTATCAAGTAATCTCATCCATTTTATTTTCCAAATTCAAAGTTTCCTTTTTTCAATGGGATCTTAAGACTTTTCTTCATATCTTTTTTTTAGTTTCTTACATGTTTTTCTTCAATTTCTTTGATACTGGCCAGTAAATGTATCAACTGATTTACGACCAAAATTTTCTCTTCATTAGCTTTATCATTTGATTTCAAATTTGGAATGTTTCTTTGCATTTGTAAACCACAAAGACCAACATCATTTGAAATTTCTTTCATCTTTCACATTTCATTTTCAATATGCTCTAGTTACTTCAAAATAATGCAAAGACTTTTCATAACAGTCATTTATTCGTTCATCATCATTTCATCTCAATGCCAAATGTAATCTATCACATTTTTTTAATTCATCATAAGAAGAAATAAATGGTAAAGAACAAGAAAATCAAAGAAAGGGTATTCATTATAAGAACAAGTCTGGTAAAGAAAAAATAGGTAAAGAAATCATTTCAGGATGAATCATCAAGATAAATGCTGAAAAGGGTACGTAACATCTAAGATAATGAATATTCATATAATTTCAAATAAATTAATTATGAATTCTTTTTCAAAAGCTCATTCTATTGATATTCTTAATCTTTCATTAATTCAAGCATTATCCCTATTTCTTGGGGATCCTCACCATGGCTATTTTTTCAAGTTTTCACCATGGTTATTTTTTCAAGTTTTCTTTTTGTTACTTAAACCACTCTTTTGAGTTTTTAGTTTAAGTTTTCTTTTTTCCTTTCTTTTTTTTTTCCATTTTTTGTTTTTTACTTTTTTTTTTTGCTTTTTGTTTTTTGCACACCTCTTTCACATCATTTCTTTCTCATTTTCATTTTTCCCTTAATCCATCAGTGACATTTCAATCAAAATTCTCAACATTTTCATTACAAGTTTGTCTTAGTTCAATTCATGATTCTCCACTTTTAGCATTCACATTCGATTAAAATGGAGTTTTAAGGGACATAACATAGGTTAAGGTCAAAGGTTATGAAAAAAATGGATAAAGTAGGCCCAAAATTAATTCAAAAGTTTATGAACTAAAGGATAATTTATTATCATATGGAATAGCTTGGTTTTTTGCCCCATTTTTCATCAATTCTCTTCTTTTCTTTTTTCATTCTTTTTTTCACATTGTTTTAATTTGCACTTTTTATCCTTTTTTTTGGAAAGATTTAAACACCAAAGAGGTTTTTTTTTTTGTTACCCCTAAAGTCATTAAAGACTTTCAATTTTTTTTTTATTTTTCTTTTATGATCAAGCCTTTTTCAAACTTTGCTCATAGTGTGGAGGGTGATCCTTGGTTTGGGTTTCTTTCAAAGAAAACTCAATAGGCTCAAATGTGATAGCAAATGGATAATTTTACTTCTTGTGTGAATCATAAAAAAAAGATGGTCATTTCTCATTTCAAATATGAATATTCTTAATGAGGAATATTTATTGACTAAGAACAAACTTATGAGTGAACCATCATAAAAAAACCTCACATTACATCACTTTCGTTAATGAATGAGTGAAATCTTATGCTAGTTTTATTTCATGAAACCTGTCATCTTTTACTTCAATAATCCTAACAGATTAAAAGTATCAACTTATCAATTCCATCAATATAAATGATGCTTTCAAAATTGAATAATGAATAATTATCATGATTGTCTAAACATTCATGAAACCTGTCATCTTTTACTTCAATAATCCTCACATTACATGATTGTCTAAACATTTCATCACTTTCGTTAATGAATGAGTGAAATCTTATGCTAGTTTTATTTCATGAAACCTGTCATCTTTTACTTCAATAATCCTAACAGATTAAAAGTATCAACTTATCAATTCCATCAATATAAATGATGCTTTCAAAATTGAATAATGAATAATTATCATGATTGTCTAAACATTCATTATTTAGAACATGGGAGTGGATGAAATATGAAACCATGTATATATAAGCAATGGAACAATTGAGGAAATGTAATGAAAATACATCTATCACTTTATTGAAATGATGAAAGATAAATAAAAAAACTAACATAAAAGACTCTTGAATGTTCAAGACTTGTATTTTTTCTTAAAGTTTCTAAGGTGACAGACATTTATAAAAACTTATTCAAAATTATGCCCTAGTGTGGTTAAGCAAAGGGTTCTTGATGACACATATCTTTGCTTCTTGATCAAAATTTATCAATCTATTTTGACCAAACTTTGCACTCTATACTTTAATGTTATACAATTTTTTATAAAATGGCTAGCAATCCCAATATGATAGTCATAAGTAGCATTAGTATCATATCACTTGGGGTAGAGTAGCTTCATAGGTTTTGAATAAATTGGTGTGACCAAATAGTTCTCACTGAGCTGAAGGACTAGCTTAGTGTATGTCATAGGAATTGGATCTATAAGAGCTTTTTCTTTTTTCACCCATTTTCAGGTTAAGTAATTGGCTAAGAGTTGGGTCATTGTATGACTGGTTGATGAGCATAAAGACTTGGGGAGCATTGTTGATGGTTGGGTAGTAAGGTTGGTACATCGGATAAAGATAATATGTGATGAAGCCTTTAACCTGTTGCCTCTTATGAATTACATCTTGAGCATATTTTTATTTCTTTTTTAGCACAGCTTTTTTTTTTTTTGCATCACCATCTTTAAGTTTTCCATTCTTGATAGCATTTTCAATGATCTTTCGAGAAATTACCATATCATTGAAATTTTTAGTGGTATTTTCAATCATCATTTCATGGTAAGGAACCTTGAGAGTAGTGACAAAGAAAATTATGGTATTCTTTTCAGTGAGCAGTGTTTGAACTTGGGTAGCAATATTCCACCATCTCTGGGTATATTCTTTGAAACTTTCTCTTTGCTCATGTTTTTCAACAATTTAGTAATAGTTTCTAACTGCCTCTTTAGTTTTTCTTGTAACTTTTCTAGCTTTTAGAGGCAAAAAATATTTTTTCCTTCCATGTTTCTTACCCGATATCTAGTGTTATAATACCTGAGATTGTTTAAAGATTAAGTTAT
Source organism: Durio zibethinus (assembly GCF_047325235.1). NCBI lineage: Eukaryota > Viridiplantae > Streptophyta > Magnoliopsida > Malvales > Malvaceae > Durio > Durio zibethinus. The sequence continues at coordinate 28,626,459 of NC_143163.1, read as the reverse complement.
CCTTGAACCTTGATTTAACATAATTTTTTAAAAAATTAAGATGACTTATTATCATGCACTTTGGAAAGATATTTATCTATGAATGCATGGATGTATGAATGTAATAAGAAGGATTTACCATATAATAATTGTTAAAAAAAAAAATCTTTGTTGAATTGAAAGTTATTTCTAACCAAATCCAATATTACATCCATGAAAAATCTAAAATTTATTGTAGAAAATAATCCCTAATTTGTTGATATTGGCCTTGTATTTCATTAAAGAAATCTAGTAGTACTTGGCCATGTGCTCCCATTAGTGGCACCTTTGTCTTTCATTCTTTAACTTTTTTTACCATGTCCTTAGCTTTCTAAGTAGCCATGGTAATTTGATCAAGCAAGCACTCCAATTGGTTATGCTTCCTCACATATACCTTATTTACTTGCTTACAATCTTCATTCACAATACCTATTTGTGTTTCAATTTGAACCACTACCCCATTAAGTATTTGGATGTGCTTTTGTGTTTCAATGAGTGCTTAGTCTTTCTTGCATCTTTGTTTGCAATTGTCCATTTTCTTTTATAAGTTACGCTAATTCACGATTGGTAGATGACTGTGTGATGTTGAGATTAGAAAAAAGATTTTTCCATTCATCCCTTTCTTGTTTAAGTGCTTGAACCTTTTTACCCATTTTTTCTTCCCTTTTTGGCTTTTGTTTTCAAGCTCTAATTCATCTTTTTCAACTTGTAGCTTTTTTTTAGCGGTTTTCATTACCAATAGGGGATCAAGAGGTGGTGATTTCATTAGGCCATTTAGAGTTATTTTTTTAGAGATTTTAGTATTTTTACCTCGCCTAATGTGCCGTACAAAATACTTTAAGGTAACCTTATTTGATCATCTCCTCTTATCTTTCCTTTGAGACAAATTCCAAGCTTATAAAGCTTTAGCTATCTTTATGTAGGCATTAATTTTAACATATGAGAACTCAATTTTACTAAGTCCAAAAGTGATTGGGATAAATTGTTTATAGCCATATTGTCTTTACACCATGATAAGAGAATAACTCACTGTAATCCAAAGACTTAAGAGAAGAACCCAAAGCTTATCTTCACAATCATATAACATTGATCCATAAGGCAACTAAAGAGCTCTCTATATCACATATTGGCTAGTGAGCTTACGTAGAAATAAGATCCATGCTTTCTTGGATTTTTGTGTAGGCCATTCATTTTCATATAATTTTTTTATGGGAGTGCTTATAGTGAATATAGCTTGCAAAATTTACCACCATTATTTTCGATATGACTTTTCATCCAAATGGGTAATAATTGAGCACATTTAGTAAAACGACCCTCTCTATTTCGACGACAATGATTTAAAGATCTAATATTCTCAGTCAAAATTGTAAGAATATGGTTGATTTGGTAACCAAGTTGATCAAAAAAATCTACCATTGCAACATCAATATAATTAATTACTTTTGAAAATACCATTATCCCATATGAAGCCAATGCCATCAAATCTATTCCTTTTTCAGTGTAAAAATATTTATATATAAAGTCACAAACAATGGACCAAGGAAGACTAACGCTTTCACCTTTTCTTTTGCTTAATAATCAATAGTTTGGACATCTATAGCCATTATTTGAGCAAGCTTTTTTTGGTAACAAGTTTTTTTTTTAATATACCTTACCAGGATTGGGGAGATCCAAGTGAAGGAAAGTTGAATATTCTTCAATATTTGGCACCATGTCAATCTTATTGAACACAAAGTAGTGATATGAGGGTCCCAAAATTGAACCATGGCCCTAAAAGTTGATCATCAATAGGGATTGAAAGGAGTAATGCAAGGTCTCTAAACTTCTTTTGGAAAGTCCCATTGGCAGTGACACTCCATTGGTTCCAAATACTAACCAAATTGCTAAGATCATTTCATTTGAGATTGAGGTGGATTTTGGCGAACAGAGTAGTTACATAATTGGCTAGCAGATAATCACCTCATTTAAGCTAAGCTTCAGACTTCATTCTCCGGCACATAGGGAACTTTAATAGGCTTTCCATAAATGTAATTAAGATTTTTTTTGTTAAAATTATTTTATGGCAATCATTTATTATGTAAATCTAATGATGCATACATGCACAATAAAGTAGAGAGAAAAAAGGTTAGTTAAGATAATATAATATATACAAGGAATAACAAAATATAAAAGGTTAGTATAAATTTACAAGAATAATAACTACCCTATCATGTGCCATATTTAGGTTTTTTCTAATTAAAGGAAGAGCAAGGCCCTAGCCTAGGTTTGGATCCTTAGGGTTCATGTATATGCTAGGTTCAAAGGCTTGACAATTAAAGGCTTCTAAATTATTCCCTACATCATTATCCATTATAAACTAGTATGGCACTTCAATCCTCATCCACCATTATAGGCTCAAACAGAAAGGTTCAATTTGAGTAAGAGTTTTCGCTAGCTCACATAAAGGTTGTCACCTCATGAGAATATAGGTACTTGCTCCCTCTTAATAAAGGATAAAGCTCAGGTATAAAGCTTACGCATGAATGTAAGTGTGGTGTGTGTAAAAGGACATGTTAAATAATCAAATAAATAGGTGTGAATAAAAAATAATATCTGCAAAACAAACAAATAAGAATCACAAACAAATAGGTTAGTCCACATGAAAATCATAAATAATTACATAATAGAAACTATCAAAGCAAAGCTTAAGATAACATATAAATAACTAATGGCTGGACTCTCTATAATATCTAATGGAGTCGCCAAACTGTCATAATGTTTAGGTTGAAAGAACCTACCCATTAGACAAAAAATCATGAAGTCACTACCAATCTTTTTTAGCTAGGTGTAATTGGCCCCCTCTGTGAATCTATCTTTTTTAAGGTTATCCTAAACCTAAGTTGAGGGTCCCTAAATAAAGTAGATTATAGTCTACATTAACAGAATTAAAGTTCAGGAATCAGTTATGTGCAGGGAAGGTATTGGCACCCTTTTACGCCCAAAATTGGTATCAAATTAATTATGTGTTATTTTACTTAAGCCTTATCAAAGATAATTTTATCATGCACATAAATCAATTCCAACCCTTTTATTTATTTACAAAACTTGGTGATACAAAAATTCTATCAAAATATCAAGCAATCATACAATCATGTAATAAATATTAAACCATACCATGCAAAAATTATACCAAATATCATGTAATAATATCATGCCTAAATCATGCTAAAATATTCATGCAAGAATGTCATGCAAATATATTAATTATCATGCAATAATATAAAATACCATACAAATATATTAAAAACCATTCATGCAAATATATAATCATGAAATCAAATATAATCACACAAATATATTAGTAATTATGCAATTAAATATAGAAACATGCAATTAAATATCATTCAAATATAATATTAATCATGCAATAATATATAATATCATATCATGCAATAAATATAAAATTATGCAATAATAATCATATAAATATATAACCATACAAATAAATATATTAATAATTATACAATCACACAAATAAATTTATTAATAATCATGCAAATAGACATGCAATTAAATATATAATCATGCAATTAATAGTGTAAAATATGTAATTATATATATAATCATGCAAATAAATATACAATTAAATATATAATAATAATACAAATAATAATATAAATCATGCAAATAAACATGCAATTAATATATATAATAATAATAATCATGCAATCACACAAATAAATAAATTGATAATCATGCAAATAAATTAATAATCATGTATATAAATTAATAGTCATGCAAACATATTAATAGTCATGCAAATATATTAATAAATCACACAAATATCTAATCATGCAAATAAAATATTAAGCAAATAAATTATTATGCAAATATAATATTAATCATGCAAATATGATATGAGTCATGAAAATTCATGCAAATATAATATGAGTCATGAAGATTCATGCAAAAATAAATACCATGTAATAAATATAAAAAATAAGAATAAGTAATTAAATATTATAAAAGTTATGCAAAAATCACAAAGAAAAAAAACTAACATTACCTTAATAGATCACAGGTTCCAACAATTTTTTACCTTTCATAAACTAATGTTCTTACTATAAATCTTAATTGTCCTTCCAAAAACTCTAACCAAATCTTTTTATAAAGTTTTTTGCTTGATTGCTTTTTCCTTATTAATTCAAAATTTTGCTTAAATTCTCTCTCTTTTCAATGACCTTTGTTTGATTTTGAAGTCAATTACTTTCAGGTCTCCCTTTGATCACAGATTCAAGGTGCTTATAAAGGGATTGAATTCCTTTTAATTTGAAAGAAATTAATTCAATTAAATCTAGGATTTCTTTCCAATTTTTATTCTCTGTGTAATGTTTCCCTTGTCAATAGATTGAGTTCCAAGTCTTTACCAAATTATTCAACCATTAAAGTTAAAATTTGAGATAGAATTCAAGAGTTAAATTGAATCCAAGATTTTTCATGTAAAATTCCATAGTTTTTTTCTTTTTTTTCTTTTTACCTTTATTTTATTTTATTTTACCAATTGGCTTTGACTTTTTTGACTAAAAAAAATTAAACCAAAAATTAAACTAACAAAATTAAAATAAATATAAAATTTAACGTTTAATCATTAGACCCAAAATTCGCTTTTCCAATTAAGACCCAATTGCATAATCAAAATCAAAATTTGAAACCCAATGAATTTTGAAAATTCCTCGGACAAAATGTGGCATATAAAATCATTGAACTGCTAGATTTTGTGATTTAGGTTTCTTTTATTTTGGTGGTTTGTGCAATTTTTGTATTGATTTGATATTCCCAAGTCTTGGTCTTTGTTTGTATGATTGATAATGAATTGATTTTTGATGATAAATCTAGTTTTTTAAAATGGGAGTTTAATTTTTTGGGTGATGGATTGCATTTTTTTTCAAACTAGAAGAACGTTTTATGAATTTGCGATTTTTTAGTGTTAACCACTCATTTTATTGATGTTGATTGTTTCTTTATCTAAGGCATTCTGTTTATAATTCTTTTCTTTCCTTTTATGTCCGGAAGCCAAATATTAGTTCCATTGGATTTATTTTGAGGACCATATACAATTTCATAAGGTTTTATGATAAATTAGTAATTACTATAGTTTGGTCATTTTGTTCTTTCGTATGTTGGTTTCATTTGTACAACACTATTATTTTGTTTCTTTGAATTATCCCTTATATATGTTTGATGCATTTCCAGTTTCAAAATATAAATGTGTATCATTACACAAATGTATTTGTTTAAAAGATTTTTGTAATGCCCAAGTTTTTATTAGAATCTAATTGTTTTTCCATGTGAATCTTTTTTCTATATTTAGTGAATTTATAATTTTAATTCATTAAGAATGATTAATTTAAAAAAAAAAAAGGAAACTGCTTTTACTAACTAAAATAACCTTTGTGAGATTAGTAATAGTTCAAGAATTGCTTTATCAATTCTATCATACTTGTTGGAAATTGGATCTTGATTCAATGACTTATGCTATTTTCTGGTAGTCAAATCGTCTTGTTTCCTCCTTTATTATTATTGTTATATATCTTTGGGATTTTTAGATAAACTAAGGCATTAGATTTGTTGTACATCAAAATTAAATGTGCTTAACCTTTATGGACACATCTTTGAAAGTGTAGTAAATATTGTTGATATCCATTAATTAGAAACCAAGTTAGAAATCCCCTTTAGCTATTTACTTTATTTTATTTTCTAATGTCCTACATGAATGTGAATACAATTAATGCTCAGTTTTAGTATTTTTCTTGTCAATACAATATTTTAATGCATGTTTTTCTATTGCTACTTTTCCTAATGCTTCCTTTAAGGTTACTTTTATTATAATTATAGTATTATGAATTTAATTCCTAGAAATTATATGTGGCTTTGATTTTTAGGGCAAATCTTGGTAATATTAATTACAATTCACCACTTTAGTAAAGATGTCTTTAAATCTTTTAGTTTCACTCACCAACTTTTGCTTTAGCCATGCACAAATTAGTTTGGTGGAACATTTATCATGTAGTTAAGATGAAATAATATATATTTGATGCTTAAGATGATTGAAAATGGCATGATGTTTAACAAATAGGGTGAAGCCGGGTTGCTCGCACTAGTTTCAATTAAGCTAAAATATTCATTAAAATGTCAACTCAACCAAAATTCATAAATGGTATTGTAATTCAAAAAGTACACTTTTACAATAAAAATGAAACAAAATTATTTTCAAATAAGATATTTTCATAGGATTGAAATTAGCTAGATACCATACTTACAATCAATAATTGTTAACTAAAATTTTAATTTATGATAAAAATAAATTTTGATCTAAAAATGATAAAATGGTAAAAGATATAAAAAAAAGTAAAATTTTTAGATAAGAAAAAAAAAATAGTCGCGTAGCATGTTAGTGGAGTGTTGAACTTTTAATTTTAATTATCAGAATTTAAATTCTATTAACCTTAATAAAAAAAAGTTTGATATTAATATCATGCCATATTAGTACTTTTGGTTAATGAGAACCTAACATTTATTCTTTATCCTAAATAGAAAAAAAAAAAAAGAAAGATACAAAGAATAATAAAAAAAAGGAATACACTGTTTGTACAACTATCCTTATGTGAAAATATAGAAGTGTAAACGAACAGAGATTTTGACAAATTATTCATAAATATATTTAGTTTCTATTCATTTATATTCATTTATTAAGCTTAATAAACAATCATGAACAACATTTTAATGTTTGTTTGAGAAATGAATCGAACACAGATAAAAGTCTATTTCATTCGTTTATATTCATGAACAAGTTCATTTTATGTTCGTGAACAAATTCAATAAATACTTTCATGTTTATATTTTGTTTTTATGGTTTTTCTATCCTATATAACAGTTTGAAATATTTTAAAAATATAAAAACGTTTATCAACTAAATCATATTAAGTAATTTAATAACTTAAGGTAAAAGTTCCATTGTCAAAATATTTGATTCTAAACTTAAAGAATCAATGTAAAAGGCTTATCAGAAGAGTAGTCTATTACTTTAGTAAGAGCAATCGACTACTTATGCTATGTATTCTAGAAAGATACATACAAAACTTAAAACGGAGCAATCGGTTGCCTATCTTAGGGCAACTGGCTACTATGACTAGAATTGATTGCTGAATCAATTGCCATTAGTTGTGAGTATTTTGGAATTGAGGGAAGTCAACTACCTAAGGTAGCATGTTAACTACCCTATTTCTTAGACCATTTTGGAAATAGAAAATATAAAAGAGCAACCGACTACTTTAGTGAAAAATTATAATTTTTTGAAACATAAAAAATTGTTTCTATTAGAATGAAAAATGTAATCATTCAAATGAACCAATTTATCCTTAATGATTCAAAAAGGTATATTTTTACTTAAGGAAGTGATATTTGATGAAACAACATAATTAAAGAGCAACCGACTACTTTAGTGAAAAATTATAATTTTTTGAAACATAAAAAATTGTTTCTATTAGAATGAAAAATGTAATCATTCAAATGAACCAATTTATCCTTAATGATTCAAAAAGGTATATTCTTACTTAAGGAAGTGATATTTGATGAAACAACATAATTAAAGAGTAACAATCTTATGATTGAATCTCTATAAATAAACACAATGAGTGTTCATATGAAATATATTAAATATGTTTAAATCTAAAAAACTCATTTTTTCTCATTTTTTCACAAATATAGGCTTGTTACTTTGACGTTGTTTCTACATAAATAATTATTTAAAGTTAGTTATTTTCATCTCATCAAGGAATGTTTTGTGATTTGATGTCACAAATGCAAGGTGATATCAAATAAGCCTTTATTGTATCTTGGAGGCATTTTGGTAAATCCTTATTGCATACCATAACTGGTAAGGAGGAAATAAACCTTAAGGAAAATGGCATTTATAGCATGCTTTGAAGCCATTTCCTTTGTTCTTTGAAGGTTTAATCTTACATTTAACACAAGGCTTTGAAAAGAATATTACTAGTGGAATATCATCAACAAAATGTTAATGGAAAAGCAAGTATTGTACCCTACAAATATTTCTAACAATCTTAAGGCTTACTTTTGATCATTCAAACTTAAGATGGAATGAAAAATAAGATAAGTTTACTTTTTAAATTATATGCATGATTATATGGTAAAATTAAGTTGTTGCATATATATTAGGTTTATTTAAATTATAAATATTATAACAGTTGTTACATTATATATATAAATGTGGTGACAACTATAGTTAAGTATAGACTGATTTTCTTAAAATCATTTAGCCATCATAACTCATGTATTTCTTCTTAAAACACCATATTAGAGGGAAACTTTTAGAAGAAAGGATAAAATTATTAAATAAAAATTTAATTGTTAGGAATCTTTTGGGTTTTGGAAGATTTAATCAAAAGAAACTATAGGTTTAGGAAAGTGTGCAATTTGTGCACTTGTTCAACACAAGGCTTGGAAAAGGGAGATTATTAATGGAATATAATCACCAACATGTTCATGGAAAAGCAAGTTTTGTACCCTACAAATATTTCTAACAATCTTAAGAGTTACTTTTGGTCATTCAAACTTAAGATGAAGAGGTTTAAAGGCACTTGAGAAAATTGAGACAATTTTATTTACTTTTTAAATTATATACATGATTATATGGTAAAATTAAGTTGTTGCATATATATTAAGTTTATTTAAACTATAAATGATATAATAGTTGTTACATTATATATATATATATGTAGTGACAACTATAATTAAGTATAGATTAATTTTTCTTAAAATTAATTAGTCCTCATAACTCATGTATTTCCTCTTAAAACATCATATCAGAGGGAAAACATTTGGAAGAAAGAACAAAATTATTAAATGAAAATTTGCATGTTGGGAATCTTTTGGGTTTTAAAAGATTCAATCGAAAGGAATTATAGGTTTGAGAAGTTGTGCACTTATGTGGTAAGAGAAAACTAATTGATTTAACCTTTTCTATATATATATATATATATATATTTTTTTTTTTTCTAATGGGAATGTAACAGAAGAGTATGTTAGAGGTAGAGTTGCCATTATTAAAGCCATTTATGATGTTCTATCATACCTGTAATGAAAGGATGCCAATTTGAATGATAAAGAAGGCACTTGACTATGGAAAAAAAAAGATACAATTATAACCTTCCCTTTATTAATATTCGAAAGGAATTCATCTAAGCTTTACTTTTAAAGTATCATAGTTTCTGCTGAGGTTGAGAGCTTGGTGAAATAAGGAAGAGTTTTTGTGGGAGTGAGTGGACAAAAAAATAAGAAAGATAAAAAGGTTTATCTAGAAAAGAAAAAAAAAAAAGAGAGAAAGGTCACATGGATAGTAAAGAAGCAAATCTGATAGAAAAAATGTTGAGAGACTAAGGGGATTTGAATAACTAAAAATATTGAGAATGAGGAGAGAAAGTAAAGTGTTAATGAAAAGATGAAAAAGAAAATGAAAGTAATATTAAAGTTTTTATCTAAAAATCTTTATTTTTATAAGTCAACTATTTTTGCCAAAGGTTATTTTTTTTATTACCCCGTTACAATTAAAATAGTTAACAACCCATGTACATAACTCTCACTTAAAAATTCTTGATTTGAACAAACTTGAAAATGATTAATCTTGATTTGGATAAAATAATACATTTAGTCCTAAAATAAGTAACACCTTAAAAATTTACTCCTAAATCAAACATTAGCTAATAAAATTCAATTCTTGATTTTATTTATACTAGAAGGATGCCCAGGCTTCACCTAGGATCTATTATTAACATTTAATTAAATTAATCTATAAAAATGTGAGAAAATTTAAAATGATAATGAAAAAAAAATAAAAGCATTGAACAATTAAAATGATATGAAACAACTTTATTTTCCCATAATGAAATAACTTGTATGAAAAAGACATGCAGTGATAGAAACTTTTAATGGTTCTTTACCTTGGCAAAAAAAAAACTCCAAAATCTTGTAAATAATGAAGTAGTGACTATAATCCTTAACTAAGTAAATAGCAACCATCTACAAAGGTTAATCAAAGAATAGTGTGGTAGAAAACAGATCTCTAAATGTAAACTAAAGCAAAGATGAAAAAGACAAGTAGCTTCTATGAACTATTAGTAAGAGAAAATTATCTTGCACTATTGGCTATCCATTTGTCAATATCCAAAGTATCCATGTTGATATATAGAAATATAAATAGATTTAAGAGAGAGAGAAGCGTGAGACATTAATATAGAGTTACATGAATACATGAAAATCACATCAAATAACAATAATTTCAAAATTATTTTTCTAGATTAAGTTTGTTGTATTATGTACAATATGAAAAGTAGGCAATTAAATGACCCCTAAATAGATAACGATTTTGCTATGATTACTTTATTAAGTAAATATATTTTCCTAATGCTAGGAAATTATCACATTGACTATTAACAATTGCATTTAAATAAAAATATTACTATAATTAGTATCTTAACAAACCTTAAAAAAAAAGCATCTTAACACTTAATAGAACAGTTGTAGAACACATTAAAAGTAAGACAAAACAGTTATATGTAAAGCTTTCAAAATATGTAACTTTAGGTTTTGTTTTAAACTAATACCTGTAGTCATTAGATAAAACTTAATAGCAACAGGTGACCATGTTGGATTAAATTACTTGATGTAGGTTACTACAATAGTTGCATGTGGGCAAGACATAGATGTGCCAAATAGTATATTGTAAGGCACTACTCTATATCCTTTTTAGATCCTGTTAAAATTGTTCCTTGTGACCAAGCTACCAAAATATCAACTCTAGGTGCGGTTAAGTCAGGTTACTGATGCAAAAAGTAAGAAAGATATATCCCAAATTTGGTGTCAGAAAAAGGCTGATATATTAGATGGGAAATAGAGAAATTTTATTTCATTTACCTTGAGAATGTCCATTGTAATAAGGTTAGGCCCTCTTGATGAAAATGAAATTACATATGGGGCTAGTTCATCCGTTTCTACAATACTTTTGAATATTGTTGCTGTTGTTTTTCTATCGAAACATAGCAAGAAAGATAATTTTATTACATTTTTCACAATTTCACTAATGAATTATATATGAGAAAGAATTTTTTTTTTCTTTTCAAAAAAAGAAGAATCTTGTTGAATTCAAGTAGCTTGAAACTTTACTTGTATCATTGAAGCCCAAGCAAGAAACAGGTAAAAAAAAAATTAAAGGTAAAATCCAGTTAATCTTGCATTATAACGCCAACAGTTCCTATAATTATTGCACCTTCCCCACCACTTACCTTATCACAAAGAATAATTTTTCCTACTGCTAAAGTCTCATGCAGTGAGTTTTCAAAACAATACTTGCATTTGAAGAAACATTTTATTTAATTATAAACATTAAGAAATCACATTCAAAATAGCTTACTTGGCTAACAAAATCCAATAGAAAAATCAACTTTTAGATTCATATAATCTTTATATTACCTAGATTAAAAGCTATTATACATGTTTTAGTATTTGGAGCATTTCCACCATATATAAGAGGATACTATGAATGAACATAAATCTCTTCACTTATGCTTCATTTATGAAATAAAAAATTATTAAAAGAAATAATCTTCAAACAAACTGTTAAAACTCAACACAACTATTTTAAATGGAATGGAATGTCATGTGTTTCATGTCAATTACTCAATTTGATTAGCATACACCTTATATTTTTTACCTAGCAGGATTCCATAACAACAGGACTATCAAATACTTGGATCTCATCATATCTTAATACATTAGTAACAACTTACTTGTTAGCTATGTTAGAAATTGTAATAAATCAATACAATTCCAAATCAAGATCTCATCTTTCAAGTTTATTCCCCTATTATACTTATTTATCAATTCATATTATAATAACAAATATAAAGATTTTGATTTCCATGCCTTATATGCATCTAATAGAGACCTACAACATGAAATCAATCCAATAAAATATTAAAGTAGAAAGCATTACAAAATCAAGTGCCTGATTTTTAATTCCTCAAGGTCTATATAAAATAAGCACAATTGAAATTTGTTGAAAAAAAAAAGGCATAACATTAGCAAGTATGATTAACACATACAGAAATTGTAATAAATTAATACAATTCCAAATTAATATCTCATTTTTCAAGTTTATTACCCTACTATACTTATCTATAACAAACTTAAAGATTTTGATATCTATGCCTTATATGCATCTAATAGATACCTACAACATGAAATCAATCCAATAGAATATTAAAGGATACAATTCCAAACAATCAATAGCATAAAATAGAATAAAGAAAAAAAATTTATTCTTGTTTTTGTTCAAGTGCATAAATTGCATCAAATATCAATGTTAATGCTTAATAAAGAATCCAAAAAATAGAGGAAAGAAACAAATGGTCTGAAACTACAATGATGCATAAATAATGGCATAAAATGCCTCAAAGATATGTCCAATCACATATATAAGCAAGATACGGTTTCATCTCTATCTTGATCTTATTAAGCATCCAAACAGCATAATTTTGCAAACCTAATGTCTTGGACAACTCTATTATTGTTGTGTGTAAAATATTAACAAATTTTAATAATCCCAAAAATGTGCACCAAAAATTAAAAACAAAAAAAAAAACCCACAAATTTAAAAACCAAAGAAACTTACCAAAAACTAGTAAAAAAAACCAACATCGGATCTTTTAAGTTTCTATAACATGCAAAAATAAAGGCATATTTTTTTATGAATCCATGCTGAAGCATTTCACATTCCAATAAATCACCCATTGTATCGATGCTAAAAAACAAAATCTAAAAATTTAAAAACCAAAGAAACTTACAAGAAACCAGTAAAAGAAACCACCACAAGATCTTATAAGTTTCTATAACATGCAAAGACAAAGACATATATTGTAATAGATTCTAATGAAATCTGAACAACTATTTTTACTCACAACACACAAGAAAAAAATCTTTGTTCTCTTTCACTTTCTCTCACTCCTACATTAGGTTCAAAAATTAAAAAAAAAAAAGCTTAAATATCGTCGCTTAAAACCTTAAATTCCTAAAGTAAGATTGGATAAACCTTAATTTTATGGACAAATTAACTGAGAAGAGAGAGCCAGAGCATTAATGGTCAATGGCACTGACTAACAAAAATGGAATAGCGTCCTATAGAGATTGGTCAATCAACCTTATTCCTACATAAATCGTTAGAAATTGAACAGAAGGTTGACCAGAAGGCTCACAAATATGAGTATGACAATAATGACAATGAAGATGAAGAGTTCTATGATAGCCAAGGTAAGAAGAAAGGAAGAAAACAAAAAGGGAAAGAAACTCCTAAGAATTGAGTTTATAAAAAAGTTAGTTGAAACATACTCTTTATCTAAATCTATCCTCAAATCATTTTTCAATGACATTCATTACGTGGATAACAAACTGGAGTTTGGGGACTCTTTTTATATATAGTTATAGACTATTGGTTTTGAAACAAATTAAATTAAATTAAATTAAATCTAATCAATTCAAATAATGATGTAGACTTATCAATAGTTAATAATTAATAATGTTAATGAAAATAATAATAATTAAATAAAATAAAAAAGAATAGTTAACATTTTTTTCAAGTTGAGTATTGATATTAAATTTGAAATTGAGATTTTAAAAGTAATAAAAAAAAAAGGTTAACAACTTAATTGCTTATGATAAAATAAGTTGAGGTTTTTTTTTTTTTTTTTTTGTAAGAGCATTATAATTGTTGGCTAGAATTCATTAATATATCACTATAATTCATAATTAAGAACTATGTACTATACATTATTGGGAACAAAAATATTAATGAAATAACATAGTACCAAAATAGAATTACATGTAATGCAATAAAATAAATAAAAACTAATAATTAGAAGTTTTATTTGAATTAAAATTTTAATGCATTGTATATAATTAATATTAATTTTTTCATGAAAATTTAATGTATAACCAAAAAGAAGAAAGTTCCCTAATATATTAATAAAGAAGTAAATTATTAGATAATTAAAGTAGTATAAAAAACCTAAGAAAGTGAAAAAGGTTTATAAAAATTAAGAAAAAAGAAATGGAAAAGTAAAAAAAAAAAATTGAAAAACAACAACAACAAACCACATGGTGGAAAAGAGAAAACCAAAAAGGAAAAATGCAAAATTTTAGGTGGCTAGAAAAAAATCTAAGAAAACTGTTTACTTATTATGTTGAGCAAGGATAGAAAAGGAAATTTATTGTTTTGATAACAATGCAAATGTGATATAAATCTACCATTACTGAATAGTATCTTGGAATTCTATATTAGTATATAGAAAGGTTAAATGCTCAATTTAGGATCTAATATTTATATATTTTCTCAATTAAGCATAGCATCTTTAATTTAGCACAATGTTAGACTAAACATTTTCAAATATGTTCAAAAAAGGCCTTGCTACAATAATGTGTTACACATGGCAAAAAATAGAGTGAAGTTGGTGATTTGTTTAAGGTTGGTGGTAAAATAGAGGCATATATGCATTTTTACCCTAAAAATAAAATAAGCATTTATAAAAACACAACTAAAAAATAAAAATTTTTAAAATGTTAAAAATAAGAAACAAAGTAGAAAGGGGATTTAGGGTTTTGAAAAATGATTGTTAAGGAAAAAAGTGGGATTAAAAAGATAAAGAACGGGATAACATATTTGTGATTCCTAAAAGCAAGATTTTAAAAAAATTGAATGGTGTTTTTCTTTAGAAACAACCATTTTCAAGTGAGTTCTTTTTTTTTTTTACAAGTTTGCTTATTATGTTTTTCTTATTCTTTCTTTGTATTTTTATTGACGGTTGTATAAAACTTATTTTCAAAAATGAAGAGGTTTTTTAAACTAGTAGTCCATAAATATTTTATTTAGTGTGAATTGGGTTTTGGGTTTGATGATCTATTTTTGGTTGATTTTTGGCATATATGAGTTTTGAATTGGTGACAATAAAATTTCATTTCAAGGACAATGTTAGCCTTGAATTGATCCTTATTTTGAAATAACAAAACATTAAAGCTAAATAAACTTGATCAAGATTTTGAAAAAATGATTTATTTAGTACATGTTCTTAAGTTTTATTTTTTGGTACTAAATAAATAATATGATTTTCAAAGCTTAAACAAACCTTTATTTGTTTTTATATTTCTCAAACCAAATCTATCTTTAAAGATTATTTATTTGAGTTTAAATGAAAGTCCAATTTGTTGTTTTTAAAGTGAATTTATTTATTTTAGACTTAATACAATTTTGATAATATTTGTTTTGAGAAATAGATTAACTTAAGAAAGCTATTTTACAAGAACAAAGTTTTCCAACATTAGACTTGTTTTATTTTTCTGTATTAATTCACAAAGTTTTAATATTTGAATTCTATATGATTGGAAAGCTTTTTGAGTCTAATTTTTAATGGATCAAACAAAATTAAAATCCAAATTTTTTAAGAAAAGATTTTGAATTTTTACTAGACACTCTATAGTTGTCAGAAAAACTACACAAGGCGTAATTTTAAAAATTTACTATAATTCGTACACAGTAAATTAGGTGATGAACTTTATATGGATAGAAAGCCCGTTAAGTATATTTTCTAAATCTTCAAACAGTTTGTGATTTGGATTTATATAACTCAAGCTATGATCAAATTAGTAAGTAAAGTACAAAATGAGAAACTACCACCCAGCATGGACAGGATCGATCCCCTCTAGAAGGGATCGATTGGTTTTCAAACAGAATGCTCCCAGAACTGAAAATCCAAAAAAAAGATCAATCCCCTACAAAAAGGATCGATCGGTTAGGCTATTTTCAAAAGGAAATTGGTTCAAAACATGAACCAATCGATCCCCTAAAGGAGGGGATCGATCCCCTGAAGCCTAAAATCACTCAACGGCTATTTTATCAAGGATTCAACGGCTACTTTCACTTCCCAAACACTTCCAATGGCTACTTCTTCAATTTCTCTATAAATTGGGCAGTCTAACACACCAAGAAGATTGATGAAGCAAGAGAGCAAATGCTAACAAGTTATATTTTCATTTTCTCTTAGAATCAAGAGTTTTTAGAGCTTAAATTCAATATCCTTTATATTTCTTGTATCCAAAATATCGTTGTGTTTCATTCATCATTTTTTTTGTACTTCATTAGGTAAACACTCAACTTTAAGAGGTATTTTAGTTTTCAAAAATTATTTTGCTTGTCTTATAATTAAAAGGTGAGGTATCCTCTTGATATTCTAAAGGTAGAGGTTGTTATCTAAGCCTTGAAAAAAAGATAGAGATTTAGTACAAGAAAGGTTTGTATCTTGTAAGAGTTTTTCTTCAATAGTGGATTAAAGCCTTGGTATGAACAACCAAGAAGAGAGGACGTAGGTGCCTTGTGGAAAAGGATCGAACCTCTATAAATCATTGTGTTTGATTTCTCTATCCCTATCTCCTTACAATTCATTGTTGTTTATATTTGATTTTAGGTTCATTAATTATTATTATTTGCATTATATTTTTATCAAAAGTGTTTATTGTTTTAATTTTTATTCAATTATATTGAAATCATTTGTTTGGGAAGAATTTAGAGAGATCTAATTCACCCCTTCTTGAATCACCATCTCACCTAAAAAGCTAATAAACAATTTGTTGGTGATGGCTCGAATTTGAATTATATAAATGAAATAGTTGAAACTTGATATTTGACCTGGACAAGGTTAGTTTTTATAAGTTACTAAGAATTTGTAAGATGATGGTTTTATGAGCATTAGGAGGATTTTTTATTTAAAGCATGGTAGAACACTTAATGATGGACTTAGATTAGTTTAGGATGATGAAATTACTTTTGATATGATAGGATATATGCTAGATAATGGTATAATAGATTTCAATATAGATCATGGTGTAGATGAGCCTAAAGTAGTTCCTAAGGTATAGAGTTTACCATCAACAGGAGGAATCAAAATGTTGTGACTAATAAACCACCTAATAAGGCTGCTGCTTCTAGTGATGTAGTTGTTGAAAAAGTAAATGATAGCTTAGAAAGAGAGATTCTAAGGTTCACAGCGATGTAGAAGAACCTAATATTGTTGTTAATGATGAACCACCTAATAGAGTTCATGTAAAGTAGATGTAAAAGATGTTAATGATGGAAATGAACCAACTAACAGTAAAAGTGGATATCTTACTTATTTTTTCTCCTATCCAATCTTTTAGTGGCGATGAGGATGAAAAAATTGTCATTGCTAGGTCCAAGTTTAAGAAAATGATAAATGAGGGTGAGCGAATAAACATTACTTTTAATGTGATTGGGACTGAATTTTAGGGTCCCAAAAAAAAGCTAGATTCTAAGCATGACAAAGGGTACTATAGTGAGTATTATGACTCTAATGGATATAATGACCCTTTTAGTGATGAAGAAAACATGGTGGATGATGCTACTAGAAGAAAAAGTAAGTTTCTAGTTTATAGTCCAACTACAAGTATTGTTACATAGAATTATGCATGTTGTTTGAGAATTCAAAATAGTTTAAGGATGTTGTGTCATTATTGGCTATTCATACAAATAGGGTTATAATTTAGGCAAAAAACTATAAGAATTTTATCAATAGTAAGTGTGCTGCACCTAATCGTCATTGGATGATATATACATCTTTTGATAAAAAGCAACAATCATTTCAAGTGAAGACTTACAATAACAATCATAATTGCAATTGGACTTGTCAATTCTGGCTCAAATCGAAAAACTAGCCTAATTCACTTGAACCTAAACTTGACTCAACCTATTTAATCATAAAATTCAACAACCTGAACCCATCTAGCCTGAAATTGAAAACAATTTGAACCAAAATTAATCCAAATCCAAATCAATCCAAACCTGAATTGGCTTAAATACAAAATGAACCAAAACAAAAATAGTTCAAACAAAAAATGGCTTAAAATCGAATTGGCCCAAAAAGTTAACTTGAAATAACATGACACTAAATTAAGTATAATTCTATTTTAAAATATTAATTTAATAAAAAATAATAAATATCACATAAATGATAACTCATTAAAATTATTGAAAATATGAAAATAATATATATTTTTAATATCAAACTAATATAAATTATATATATGTTATGTTACTCATAAAATTTCTTATAATTTACAGTATGATTTTAAATAAATTATATATTTTTAATTATCATGTGTATGCATACAAATCAATGTATCATTTAAAATAAATTATATAATCTTTTATAATTATATATAATACCAATTCTCCTGTGATTAAGAATAAAGTATATAAATAAGCTATTGAGTTATTTATATATGTTATGTTTAGGTTATAATTATATAATTAATTTTTAATCATGCAATTTAGAATAAATTATATAATGAGCTTCAATTATACTAAAATGATTATTTATATTGTAGTTATATTATTAATATAAAAATAATTGCATATTAAAAGTCTATCTTAAATAAATATTTTTAAAAAATTATATGATTATATTAAATATGTAATTGTGTATTATTATTAAAAGTTTAAAATACTTTTTGTACATTTATATTAAATTAAAATAAATAAAAAACCTATTAAATGCTTCAAATTTGACAAACATGTATCCGGTATGATTAAGAATAAAGTATATAAATAAGCTATTGAGTTATGCATATATGTTATGTTTAGGTTATAATTATATAATTAATTTTTAATCATGCAATTTAGAATAAATTATATAATGAGCTTCAATTATACTAAAATGATTATTTATATTGTAATTATATTATTAATATAAAAATAATTGCATATTAAAAGTTTCTCATAAATAAATATTTTAAAAAATTTATATGATTATATTAAATATGTAATTGTATATTGTGATTAAAAGTTAAAAATACTTTTTGTACATTTATATTAAAGTAATATAAATAAAAAACCTATTAAATGCTTCAAATTTGACAAACATGTATCCAATGTCTAATACGTATACTTGTATAGCATGTTTCAATTAAACGTATCTTTTGTTTCTTCTACATATTAAAATTTGTGTTGACATGGCTAAAGATAGAATATATTTTTTAAAAACTCATATGATTTTTTTCATATTATTTTAGTATCATATTATCGTTTCGTATTTAAATTTATTAAATTTAATAAAATCACATATTTTTTAATTTATATAAAAATTAAGTTCAATTTAAGCAAACAAATTATAATATTTATATTTATTTTTAAAATATTATTTATTTTACTTTTATATTTTAATAAAATTATAATAAAATTTTACTCGAACATGATCAAATAATCTGTTTAAATATAATTTAATTTAATTTTAAAAATTAATAAATTAAACTTGAAATAATCTGAATTTGAATGACCTGAACCCATATAACCAAGATACTAAACTTGAAATATTTGAATTGAAATGATCTGAACAAAAAATGATTTAAACTCAAAGTAATCCACACCCAAAATAACCAAAACCAAAATTGATTCTATTTTCTTAAAATCCGAATAAACCCAATCTAATCTGCCCAATTGACAAATCTGATCCAAACAAATTGTTTACAAATCGATGATCCAAACAAATTGTTTACAAATCGAAGATCTAATTTGTTAGTATAGTTATATTAATTTATATTTTTTTATATACTTTAAAAGGTATGTCTTTTTTTTTTTTTTTAAATCGTATGTCTCGTTTTTTTTTTTTGTTTTTTGTTTTTAACTCTTCTTTTAATATACAACGCTTAGCAGCGGAATATAATTTTTATTTCATGAAGTTCTTGATAGAAAAGATAAAGATATCCATATATAGGTGAATTGGATGAGTATTGTAAGGATATGATTTCTAAATTCGTTCACATGATTAATTCATTACGTGTTATTTTATATTCATTTCTTACAAGTTTTTTTCATATACAAATTATTCCTTTGAAAAAAACAATATGTATTATTTGCTCATATTGATGACAAAATTTCTGTACAATTTTATCAACGTATCTACCCTAAAACAACCTTTATCAAATAAAAGTATTCTAAGCGAAAAGTGGGTAACAACCTAGTTTTCATAAAAATTGACCAAATTTAAGATTGATGCTTTTGCCTTTTATTTTCTGTTTGTTTAATGAATAGAAACCAAAAAGCAAATAACCAAAAATAATATAAAATAAAGGGAAAATATATAACAAAACGTAAATAAACAATACTAATCAAATAAAACCTTACTTTGATGTAAGAAAAATATTTTCGAAAAACAGAAAAAAAAATTGGATGTGCATTTATAAGTCATTATTGGAGATTGCTTAGTCAAAAATGTTATCATATTCTCGATTATCGAAGGTAAAGCATCATAGAATAGGAAGTACTAGTACTGTAGGATATGAAGATTGAAATTCTACTCTATGCTGCTTTTATAGGCTTTTTACAAAGCAGATGGTCCCGCATGCCAATGGGTTCTCTTTCACTGAGTAGCTAATGACGTGTAAATATAGAACTAGATATATATTAGCTTGGTTGAACTTCCACCTATTTTGGGAGCATGGAAATTAAATTGACAATTTTAGGATGCCGTAAATATATACATTTATTTATATTTATATATAATATACATTACAGATTTTGATCAATATTGAAAATATAATTTTTTGAATTTTAATTGTATGATATATTGATAGAATACTGATCTCCTAATTTCGTTTATCAAATTCTCAATAATTTTAAAAATTAAAAAAAAAAATACAATTCCCAATAATTTCCACAAATAATGATTTTAATTATAAAAAAGGTGAATAACATTATTGCTTGAAATTGGAAAAATATATTTGAATCTTGAATAATATTTATAATATTTTTATTTTGTAGTGAGAAATTTTCTTATACATAAAAAATCATAGTTTGAAATAAAGATTAAATTATAAATGTTGAGATTTGAATTTAAATTTAAAATTTATCTAATATTAATTTTTTATAATCAAAATTAGGGGAAATTGGGGAAAAAAAAGCATCTTAAGGATTTTAACATTAACAAATATAAAGAGTAAAGACAAAAGGAGAACGTGTATAGGTGGTGATATACCCATGCGGCCACTTACACGCTTTGCTAATTCATATGCTGACCATAACAATTTAATTAATAATTAGGGGATATATATAATCTTTTAATAAAATATGCTTCAATATGATGTGCGGATTGTAACAGTCTACACCTTACCAACATTCAATAACCAATACAATAGGAAATTTTTTATTATCATTCACATAGGATAAGCTTTTTTTTAAAAACAGTAGGGTCAGCTTTAATCTACCAAAATGGATACATTGATTTTTTTTTTTTTTTATGGTTGAAAATTGGGTGTGGGATTATGAGCTCATCACCAATGAAACTGATCCAGCTAAATATAAAGGGTGGTTGGAGCTTGTCTAAATAAAAAAGAAGAAATAGGAGAGCTTCTCTCTCTAGAAATGGAGATGGAATTTTGCATCTATTGTCCAATTTCAATAATTCATCATTCATGTGTTGACGCATGTCATTTGAGATGCTTTAGTAATTGGTCGCAATCGACTTTTTTATATAAAAGATATAGTAATTTAAGAGTAAAAGTAAATATATATATATATATGTGTTAAAGATTTGAATTATAAGTGTTAGAAATATTTTATAGTTATAAAGATAACATAAGCTTTTTATTCAAGATAATGACTCATCAATCAAAAGAAGATAATTTTATCATTTTAATTTGAATTAATGTGTCGAATCAATTTAAAATTTTGAAACTCACATCAGCTCTATTATCTCAATTTTATCTTTTTAAAATATATGAAAATGCTGATTTCTCACTCTTTAATTGGGCTAGGGGATGCTAGAATATTTGGTGGAGCTAATAACATTAGTCCTAAACTCTCTACTCAAGCCCAGGTTATCCAAGCCCGACACTTTCATCTTATAAATATAAATAGTCCTCCTTCGCACCAAGTAGAGCATTCCATTCTTTTCTCTCTTCTTAAGTTTTTTTTTTTTTTTTCAAGCATTGACTTAAAGTGTTGAAATATAAACATTAAAAAAACCTTTGGCTTTTGTTTTTAACCAAATTTTGAACTAATGATTGAGGTTATTGTTCTCGTCGGACAGCTCAACACTAATAATAAATTTGTTGAATATAACATATTAATAATAATTATATAAATCAATTAAATCAAACTTAAAAGTATACGTTTTAAATGTTATTGAAGACAGCATGAATTAGCTCATATCTTTTTTGTCCTTGTATCAACCTTTGCCTTCTTCATCGATCGCATTGCCAAAATGTGAACATGTTTTAGTAAGAGAGAGCTTTCTCAATGAAATTAATTTCCAAAACTTGACCAAAATGTCACTGGATGCGATTGCCAAACAGCAATGCGATACCGCAAAATGCCGCACCAAAAACAAATGCAAGCATGCCGCAACCAAACCCATCAATTATGATGCTCCACGGTTTTCCTTGACGACAAATTTTGTACTAATTCATGATTATGTGAGTCATTTGTATTTTGTAAAGATATATCTCACTCTTCTAATCAATCATATTAGTGATTAAAGTCAAACTCGCTATTGTACTTCAAATTAATATTTGATTTTGTCACAATATTTCAATTCATTAAAATTTGTCATTATATTTTTAATTTTGTTGATTTTTAAACATAAAGTAGTGAAATTGATAGAAACATCTCAATTCAATTATTTTTTGTAAAAAAAGAAAATTAGAAGTATATTGACAAAAATTTTCATTTGAATTAACAAAATATTTTTGTAAAATATTCCAATTCTTTTTTTTTTCAAAAATCAATAAAATTAAAAGTACAATGGCAATATTAAAAAATTTTGGAACTATATATAATGACAAATTTTAATATTAAATAATAGTGTAATAGTAAATTTAACATTAGTCTCGTCACATTTATTCAATATTTACATGAAATAAGAAGTTACGCACTCAAAAAATGATCTATTCTATATTTAGTAAGAAATATATAGTATTCATATTTAAGCAAATGTTTTTTTTATTTTATAATTATAACTTTTTTGTATGTGAGATTCACATGACATTAAGAAATTAATTTTATAAGGGTACTTGCCTGGCTTTTTAGGATTCACGTACAAAATCAATGAAGTCGTAAAGATCTTGCATGGTTATCATATAGCATTTGTTCATATAGACATTTATATAAACAGTTTTTTTTTTTTACATGTAAAATAATTTTTAAAATTTTTTATTATAGTAACACATAAAATATTTATTAATTTTAAATTATTTATAAAAGATATATTTTAAAAATTATTAAATTATCTAAAATTTTAAAATTTAATCAAAACTAATTTAAATTCTAATGAAATTCTATTTTCTTATACATCACCTCATCTCAATTTAAAATCAATTTTAAAGTAATTTATCTATTATAATTTATTTGTACTTAACATGATTATTTAAATTTATCAAAACTTTTTAAAATATTATTTAATATCTTTAATATTTTTTTATAAATAATCTTTACATTATCTCCAGTTTTTAAATATATTAGTTATAGATAAAGATAATTTTAATAAACAATCCACCGACTTTAAAAAATAGTTTTAGATATATATGAATTAAAATAAAATTTAAATTTAAATCAATATTTGTCATAGACTTTTAATATTAATATTTTAAGAAAATGTGAAAAAACATATAAATACCATAATAACTTTAGGAAAGCACTCATTATTGGTAGTTCATAATTATATAACTTTTTCAATACCTCATTGTTGGTATTCATAGTTATATAGCTTTTTCAATGTCTCATGAAGCATATGAACTAAACGATATTTCTTTTACTATTAATTTAATCTTTCTTTTTTTTACTCTATTCTTGCTATAAGAACTACTATGTTTTTTCTTATGATAGGTACCATTTCACTAAACATACTATTCACTCCATCATATAGATTTTTTTTTTCAAATTAGCTATAACATTTCTTTTTTCTATTTCTTAATTCCTAATAAATTTAATTAGAACCCACTTAAGCTAATATCTTTTTTATTATAATTTAAAAACAAATAAGAAAATAAACTCAATAAATTTGTTTCATTTATTTATGCAGATGAAATCATAGTGCACAACTAAATAACAGTAAGAAGAAAATGTGTTAGATAACTTTTAGACTCTAATAAGCCATGTTGGTCACTTTGATAGAATTTTTTGAGTCTAGAGTTATTAAGTAATTATTTGATTAGATATTTCTCTTTGGAGGATAAAGGTCTAAAACACCAAAATTTAAATATTATTATCTGATTAGATATTATCTATAGATAAAATTACTATTTAAATATATTTATGGATTAAAGTTTATCAAAATTTAAAATGAAAAATCAATCCTAAATAATATTATATTACAACATACAAGAATACCTTATAAGATTTGCTTATGTGTAATCCTATGTGTACAATTATTTTGATGACACATAAGACAGTTTTAAATATACAACCAAATAAGCATTTTTGCATAATCACTTACATGTGAAATTTATACATAACATAATTCTTTAATTTTAATTATTTACCAAATAATTTTGAAATTTTAAAAATTAAGTTTATCTGATGTTTCAATTTTACATAAACTTTAACTTAATTTAAGTCACAAAAAATCTCAACTAACTCTTATCATCAATATATATCAAATCCAAGATTCAAATGCAAAATCTTAAATATCAAATATTTTTTTATTAAATCATTATAGTTTTACTAACTTTTTGACTTTTTCCTATGTATATTACTTTAAGTATTTGGATTAATTATATGTAAAGCATACAAATTAAATATATTTTAGATATATTTCTTTTAAAATAAAATCTTCCAATAATATACATTAATCTCTTTTAAATTTGAAAATTTTAATATCTTCATAGATTTCCTCATAATCTTTTAATATTTGGTACTTCTTAAAAAAATTCAAACAAATTAAAATCACTTATTATATCCTTTATACTTTCAAAATCTTTTAATATTTCCTCGATTGAACTTGCATTGATTACAGGTTAACTATGAAGTATGTATTTCCACATCTAATAATCCTACAAGTATATTATTTTTATTCAAATTCTTTTTTTAACGTAAATTTCTTAATTTTTTAATGGTTTTATCAATATTACAATTAAGTTAAGGTATGTGAATTCTTTTTTGAGTTAATTTTGTTTTCTAATATTATTGTTTATTTTTAAGTATTTTTTATTTGCTTCACATTTTATAATTGTTTTAATTACTTTTTTTTATCACGATCATAATTTTCAAACACTAAAACAAAATTTCGAGGTATATTTTTTTTGTTATGCCAAGAAAAAATCATTGAATAAAAAAATTGGTTTTATAACTTTTATAGATAATATATATGTATTTCATTTGTTAGATTTTTTTTATTATGTATTGAGTTTAACTTTGGGAAAATCCTACTCTATGCGAAAATCTTACTTAAGTGACAAATAATTAATTAGTCATTAATCCTACTACTTATTTTTTTAAACAAATGAAACTTCTCGATAATGATTTTTAACATGCAAGTTTATGTTTATTATAATGTTTTATTAAATGAAAAGTGGAAAACAAAAATCGAGTAAAGAGAATAATTATTATTATTGCTACTATATTTAAATTTTTAAATATTTATTTTTTTAACTTTTATACTAACACATTTTTTCTCAAGTAAAAAAAGTGATAACATGAATTGTGCATATGAATATTAAGCCACAAAATATTATTTTTCATGAAAATAATAATAGTAAGTTTTGCTTAGTCAATAAATAATTTTCAATTCAAGAATTTTTAGATTATTTTTTACTATTTTGTAACTTGAGTAGGTCTCTTACATTAATTATTGGTTTTGGAATCACAAAGAGTTAAAAGTGGGAATGAATTATATTCCAAAAAAATTTCTTTTGGATCCAAAATAATTTTTTTATCTATTGGTTACATAAATATTTTATTATGAATTGATATTTAATTGTTGATAGATATTTTAATATAATCTTTTCAGTTTGTTTGTAGTAATAAATTTTAATTAATAATTTTACAAATTTAAAATATTTTAATTAATAACTAAAATTAATCTGTGCATCGTACGAGTTACAAACTAGTTATTTAATATATTAATAATGGAGTTTTTTTAATTTCACAAGTAGAGTTAAAATGGTCACACATATTCCATTTCTTTTCTAATTTTTTTTATTTTTTTAAATATATGCCAATGGACATGTGTAAGTGTATTTAATAATTTCTTTTTTTATTAACTTTTAGTATCAAATACTACATTGTCTCTCTCCCTTCTTTTATTCTTTTTTAGTCTTTTATTTTTGCTTTTTATTTTTATTTATTTCTTTGTTTTTTTCTCTCTCTTTTAATTTGCCTTTTTTTAACATAATTTAATTTGCATAAATTTTTGGCAAAATATGTGACCTACCACTTTCTAATCCAATTTTATTTTCTTCCATAAACAAATTATTAAGTAAAGATTATTAATTTAAATGTCTAAATTCAACTAAATTAATACTTCTATGTTTATTATAATTTTTTTTCTAAATTTTTGTTTTTCCATAAACAAATTATTAAGTAAAGATTATTAATTTATATATGTCTAAATTCAATTGAACTAATAGTTCCATCTTTATTATAGTTTTTCCCTTTACTTGAGTACTTCATGTGTAATAATAACTTTAAAAAAATTAATTGAATTAAGAATTAATTAATGTATTAATTAAGTAATAGCTCAAGAAGTGTGAATTTAAAATTGTTTAAGTGAACAAAAATGCAAAAATCATTTTACCTAAAATCATTAAAAACACCATGACTATTTTAACTAAAATTAGTGAATATAATGTGTGAAATTACTATGAATCTTGTATGTGGTAGTTGTATGAGTACTAACTAGAATCATTGAAGACACAGTTTCTAAAAAAGCCTTGAATTTGACAAATACAAATTCATTAAGAAAGTGTTTGGTATGAGATAATCACTTAAAAAATTATAGTGACTTATGTATGGTGATTAGATCACCGCGTTTGGTAGCCACTTAGTGATCCTACATGTCTATAATCTTGGATCATCGAGAATAATTAGATCACTGTTTTTGAAAGTGATTTTATTCTCATTCAAATGGGTAGAAAACTTTTATCACCAGGATAAAGTGATATATAAAATTAATAATAATCAATATTATTCATTTAATATATGAATTCAATACTTGCTTTTTTTTAAACTTAATTGTAATTTTTTATATTATAATTTTTATATTTTCAAACTAATATTCATTATAACAAGTTTAAAAATATTTTGTGTGATTTTTAAAATTTTTTAAAATTTATTATAATATAATCTTTTGATTTTAATATATTAGTTTTATTTTCTAATTTAAATATTTTTATATAATTTATACTATAAATACTAGTTTATCATCAATAAATATATTTTTAATTTAATAATTTAATAATATTTATTATGAAGTAAATAAAATATTACTAATATTTTATATACAAATTATTATCTTTAAATAATATTGAAATCATTAACTTGTGTTGTTATCATAATGTGCATGGTTATTTTAGTGCTTTCAAACAAAATAATGTTTGATTTTTAGTAATACCAAATATAATGATCTTTATTTACCAAGAATTAATGATTCGTAGCCAAACAAAGTGATTTCATATCACAAATGACAAGATCATCTTAATAATAAGATCACCTTGATGATTAAATTATCATATTGATCTTGAAAATAATACAAAACACTACTTAATAATTTTCAAGCTGAAGCTTAGATTGTAGCAAACCATCCATTATCCAAGTATCCAATTTAAATGATAATCCACATAAACAAAAGGTGAAATAATCTAGTACAGAGAGGGATTGGTGCTTGGTTGAATAGTATGCTAATGCAATATTGCTTGCCACTTTGTGTTAGGGTAGTCTTTTTTCACCTTATGATATGTGTATGTACTTATAAAGAGGGATAGCAAAGTATCATTTTTATAAAGAGAGTTCAACCATGCTTAGTCCTATTAGTTAATTATCCTTTTTAATTGTCCACTTCGAATTACTACTTTATTCAATTAAGTCTTCAAAGTTCTTAACTTTTTTTAATCAAGTCATATTTAATAATTTCATTTTAATCTTTCACACTCCATGTCTTATATGTGTGTGACCAATTAAGTTCTCTATCATGTTAACAACAAAGATAAATGTAGCAATCCTTATTTAATTAGGTTAAATTAATCAAACTCTTTTAACTTCCTCGTTAATTTTCTAGTTAATTAACCTATAATTATATTTAGCAATGCATCATGGCCACCTAATGGTTAAGAAAGGTCAATGAGTGCATATTTTCTTATCGTATAATTATATCTTTTCTTCATTATATCTCGGTGGAGTTAGTCATGAGATTGACTCAAATCTCATAAGAGATTTGGATAGAGATTTATTTGAGATAGGATTGCCTAGATATTACTTGATAGATAAAAAAACTTACAAGAAGAAGTATTCTAAGAGGAAATAAATTCTTGATAGGCAAGTTTGTATACTTATAAAAACATAGAGTTTTTATAAAATTAAGTATGAAAAAAAATATAACAGAGTTGTAGGTTTTTATAGGATAAATATCCTATAGGACTAGAGGAGATTGAGAAGATCATTATGAGTGTGTATGTTTGAGTAAACTAGAGTAGAATGATAAGGTCCATGTAAATATGGTGCATAAGCACATATAAATATGTGTTTGTTTGGATTAAAATACTTTATAGGACAAGAGAAAAATGAGAGAATCTATGAGTATTGATTGTGAGTGTTTGATTTGTGATATTTGTAATTCTCATCAACTAATGGATATATTCTCTCATCCATGGACGTAAACTGGTTAGACTGATCACTTTAAATTATTAAATCTTATTTGATTTATTGATTATTTGATTATTCTTCTACTGACTTGATTGTTTAATTTGATTGGGGGCTATTCCCAACAACTAATATCAAAGTTATCGTGGATCTAACAGTTAGAGTATGGATTAATGTCTACTCCATATACATTCAACCATAGTAATTTTTTAATCATGAAATCATTAACTCCTCAAATGGGCTTTGAACTTTTCAAAACCTTGTTCCACTTCGACTTGAAGATTTCATAAGTTAATACTTCTAAAGAATAATGAAATATTCACAAAATAACTCAGGATGATGAATACTATTTCAATTACTCATGTATCTCCATATTCCTCATATTATACTCAAAATTATTCAATTGAAACATCAATGATTATGATCATAAGTAAGATAAAAGCAATGTATAACTTTCCTCATACAAGATTCATAGTAATCTTAAGTGAAAGGATCACTTATAAACTATCACATGAAAAAATTACAATAAACACTAATTGATATACTAAATAATAGTCGCATGTTGGGTTATGTTTAGTGAACTTATTCTCACCAAAAACATTTAAATAGTTAGTTCAAGCATACCAGTACTTTAACTTATAAAATGAGTTGCTTACTTCATAAATGAAAGTATAAACATGTACCAATCTTAACAATTTCTATCAATTTCCATTTCTTGATAAAATATTGACTAAAAATAATTTTAAAATAATACTTTGATATAATGATGATCTTATTAATTATAATTGATTTATAATTCATTTGTAAAAGATGTCTAGTTCATGGACTTTATCTAAGAAAAAAATGAAGGCAAATAAATAAACTAACTTGTTGATAAAAAGTTCTTTAATTAATAAAAGTAATGTTTAATACTACATGTTTAACTCTTAGGTTGAGAGGAAAATATATTTATATATATAATGTATAATATCATTCTACTAATTCTTTTAGTGAATGAATGAACTAAAAACTTCAACTTGATCTAAGGTTATTATCTTTCTATTAGAGGATAAAAGTTGAAGGTTCAATTTTGATCTCTTTTTGTACTTAAACATTTGGTTCAGTAATTAGTTGGTGTATCCTGCTCAAAGAAAAAATTTTGAATCCTTGAAAATAGTGTAGAGATGTTATAGATTTGAATCTTAGAGATTCATCATAGAGTGTTATTGCTTTCTATTTCATAGTTTCAAAAGGCCATGAAATTTCATCTTATTATATTGCATCGATCAATTGGAAATATACATGATCATAATTTCAGCCTTTCCCTACTAATGGTGCTTTTGCATATATATATAAAGGATCAACTTACACAGTGTAAAACTAAAAAATTTTACATATTTTTTTAACCATTGATTTCAATAGATCCAAAGTATGAGATTAAATCCTTTTTTCTTATTTTAAAATGTCTTTCTCATCCTTGATCTATTGAAATCCATAGTTAGAAAAAAATATATATATTAAACTTTTTTTAGTTTTACACTATGTAAATTGATCTCTTTTCCTATATGCATATACAGTTGTTTCTAGAGTTGATATATACATATATACATATAGCATGATAAAATTGTGAAGTTAGTTGGATCTTTACAGGGCTTAAAGCCTTGTATTCCTAAATCGCTTGTTTATAAATGAAATGCTAGCATATTCATTCATCTGAACTCTAGATTTTGCACATTTAATTATATTAGTCTATATTAAAGATATATTATATATAATTACTACACTTACACAAAAGTTAGAAATGTTTAATGAAAACACCAAAAAAGAGAAATTGTAATTAAGTTATGATGTGTAGAAAATATTAGATTGTTCATACTAAGTATAAGGAAATCTTTGAAGGAAATTCATGTCTTTAATGTGAACCATAAATAAAGAACTTGACGAGATTTATTCATATCTCATTTGCCAATTATTTTAATATCTTGGCTAAATCCATATTTAATTATCACTTTCTTTCTCTTTTTCATTATAAGGGGGTGCCCCTATGCTTATTTTGATGCATTGCTAAAGGAGTCAAATAGCAATAAAGATGCTGCTCATACAAAAAATGCACATACCGAGCAAACCATGGAGGTTCATGTTGTAAACCAAACATTTAGATCCAATGTTGATAGCTTTTATTCACTGCTTGACCCAACTTCAAGGTAAAATGATATAAATTAGGAAAGAGGTGAAGCTGCATGTATATCTCCTTTATTAATTAACATGTATATGACAATATCACTACAAGAAAATTGATATATTGCAATGGTCAAAATCATTGTTAAATAGCTATTTATTGTTGCTAAAATTGATTTGAAATGATTTTTTTGTCATTGTGGAGTCTTTCCTATTAACCCCATTGATAAAGAGTTAACACAACAACTTATAATATCATTGAAAAAAATACATATTGCAACGACTTTTACATATAAAACATGTTTTCACAACGATAAATTGTTGTTGCGTAAAATTTGTTTTAGCAACAATAAAGTCTAGTTACAAAAATTTTATATAACATTATTATTATGGTTGTAAAAATTTTTACATAACAAAACAATGTAGTTGCTAAAAACTTATTTTGCAACGACAAATAGTTTTGTATAAACTTCATTTTAGCAACAATATAATTTTGTTACAAAAAAGTTATATAACAATATTATTTTGGTTGCATAATATATTTCATAACGTCATTGTTTTAACTTTTTTTGCAACTATAAAATTTGGTTACAAAACTCTTACATAACTATATTATTGCGTTTATATAACATATTTCGTAACGATTAAATGTCATTTATTAAACTCTTTTTCAACAACCATAAAAGTTGGTTACAAAATACTTAAGTAACAATAATTTTGGTTATAAAAGATATGTTGTAATGATTAAATGTCATTGTTTTAATTTTATTTTAACAATCATAAAATTTGGTTACAAAAACCTTTTTTGTAAGAATATTATTTTCATTGCCTTATAATATTTTGTAATATTTTTATATATAGTTGCTAATAATGTTTTGCATTATGATTTTTTTTCATTTCAATAAACAATTTTAACGACAATTATAATCGTTGAAAATTATTTTACATAACTAATGTTGTCATTGGTAAAATTATTTTCACAATGAATTTTTTTAACTTTAACAACAAAATTTATCATTTTAAATTTTTTAATATAAGCAATTTTTTAATATAAATATTTTATTAAAATTGCTTTATACCTTTTGTAACAAGTTTATTATTGCTAATCATAAAATAATTTAATTCATTATTTTATTTGTAAATATAATAAAAAATATATTTAAAATTAGACATCTCGCATTTACAATGAGTCCGCTCATTGAAAAATTAATAATTCAATAGTTTACTCTATCTTAATTTTTTTGATTATATACCTTGAAACTTTTTGCCACCTTGCCATATACCCTAAAACATTTGGCCACCTTCACACCATCCGTACCCTAACATGTATTGAAGAAATATATTAGGCTATGGCCTGCATCTAAATTCAATGATGACATTATCATTGGGGTTTTTTAGATAGGCATTTATCCTAAAAGTGAGATTTGCCTAAATAAAAATTAAAGTCAAATACCTTTATCATCAAACTATGATAAGAACTAAATAGAAAACATAGATCTTATAAAACAAAGGGTTGATTGCTGAATAATAATGCTTTAAAAAACATGAAAATAGAGTAAAATATATGATCTATGAATTTGAACCCTATTAAGTTTTATCGTCGATGATGACATACTTGGAAGCATGATCTCTGGTTGTGAACCATAAATTGCCTAGAAATAAATTTGCCCATAGAAAAGTCAACAAATTACGGTCGAAAACAAAATATAAAATAGAGATTTACCAAAATAAAGATCCAAGCTGAAAACATTTATCATCAAACTATGATCAAAACTAAATAGAAAACATATATCTTATAAAACAAAAAGTTGATTTGTTGAACGATAATGCTTTAAAAAAATGAAAAATAGTAAAATAAATGATTTATGGTTTTGAACCACTACTAAGTTTTACTATCGATGATGACAAACTTGGAAGCATGATCTCTTGTAGTAAACCATAAATCACTTGGAAAAAAATATACCCACAAATAAAACAACAAATTACGATAGAAAACAAAATATAAAATAGAGATTTGCTAAAATAGAGATCAAAGCAAAAAAATTTATCATGTTTAAAAAGCAGAGCTTTTACCAAAACAAAGAAAACAAATTATAATAAGGTTTTGTACAGAAGGCCAAAATCTATGAGGTTATGAAGCATGAAAGAATCAATGTTATGGGGGTGTTTGATTTATGAAAGACTTTTGAAAAATAAATTGTAGGTTGATGAAGGCTATTGGTTGAGGTATAATGAGGGATATATAGCTATGAAATAGAGGTTTTAAAAGATAAATGGTTACCAAAGTTTTAAATGGTGCGTTTTATGTCTTAGCCATTTAGTTTGATCAAAATTCAACACTTTGTTATTGGCAACTTTTTGTAACCCATGATGTTTGACCGAAGTAAAACATCCTGAATGGTGAACATTTTTATAACAAACAATAAAAAAGCCTTAGCATTATGTGACTATGTTCCACATAATATAACTTCAAACTTTGCTCGCAAAGGAATAATTGGTTTATTGTTCCTTAAGAGGCTGTCAATCGAATTTGAAATTGTGATGATCTGTTATGTGCTAATTGTAATGAGGTTTGCAATTCATACACAATGAGATGTATTATGGCAACTAAACTTTTCACAACAAATAGGTACTTGTTTACATAGCAGAAATAACACCTAAAAGTCACGGGGTTAGTTTGTATCAATAAGTCAGGTATTGAAAATGCAAATAAATGTCTAATTTGCCATTCATCTAGATGAAAGTCAACTGTAGAAAGTTAAAATATCCTTCAAGAATTTTGAGATATTTTCCTCTTAAGTTCCAATTACAAAGGCTATATATGTCAGAAAAGATGGCATCTTACATGAGGTGGCACAATGAAAAATGGATATATAATGAGAGATTGAGACATCTTACAAACTTTATTACTTGAAGGTTATTAGATGAACAACATACTACACTTGCTTCTAATCCTAGAAACGTGAGAGTTGGTTTAGCTTGTGATAGGTTCCAACCTTTTAAGAACAAGAGCTTACAATATAGTATTTGGCTTATAGTACTAATTTTATATAATTTACCTCTTTAGATGTGTACGAAGAACCATACTTTATGCTTTCATTTCTTATCCCAGGACTTAAATCTCCAATAATAGATATAGATGTGTTTTTGCAACCACTGATTGAAGAGCTCAAGCAATTATGAGAAGAAGGATTTGACAAATATGATTCTTATAGTAAGCCAAATTTTAATTTGCATGCGGCAGTTTTATGGATGATTAGTGATTTTTCTATCTATATATATCTATTAAGGTGGTAAACAAAAAGATATCTTACATGCCCTTTATGCCATAAAAACACTATTTCTCTTTCATTTAACGGTGCATGTAAAGTGTGGTACATGTGTCATAGATGATTTTTACCTAAAAACCACAAGTGGAGAAAAATGAAGCATCGTATGACAGAAGAAAAAAGTTCAAACAAGCACCAAAACAATTGGATGGTGAAAAAGTGCCAAGGCATTTTTATTTGTTCCAATAGTGTACATCAGGTAAAGCAATGATAAAAAAAGTATGGTACAACTAATAGTGTTTTTAATTGGAAGGAAAAAAGCATTTTCTTTCAATTGCCCTACTAGAAAACACTTACTTTGCGTCATAATTTAGATGTCATGCACATTAAAAAGAATGTATGTGACAACATACTTAGAACATTAATGAATATCAAAAGGAAAAATAAAAACACTTTAAAGTCTCGTTATGATTTAATAAATATGGGTATAAGATTAGAACTTCATCCAGTTTTAGACAAAGCAAATATTCGAATGCCAACTGCTTGTTATGCTTTATGTATGTGCAGCTTATTGATGAATTTAAAAACTCTTAATGGATGTTTGTCTAATATTTCTCAACGTGTTACTGATAAGGAAAAAAAGATATCATCCATGAAGAGTCATGATTGCCATGTGTTATTAGAGAAGCTTCTTCCTTTGGTTATATATGGATTGTTACCTAAACAAGTTTGTAATCCTTTAGTCGAATTAATTACTTTTTTTTTAGACTTATACTTTAGGAGTCTTGATGTTGATGATCTTGATCACTTATAAAAGTAGACAGTCTTAACATTGTGTAACTATGAGATGATTTTCCCCCTTCTTTCTTTGATGTTATGGTGTACTTGATAGTGCATTTACCCTATGAGAGTAAATTTCTTAGTACAATAACTTTCCAATTGATGTATCCTATTGAAAGCAAATTTTCAAATTTTCACTATATTATTGTTTGTCATTTTTTATGCAAATTATAATTTAGTTAAACATTCATTAACTGAACTGCTTAATTATTAGGTACTTAAGGAAATTAAAGTCATAATTATTAGGTGCCTATGGAAATTAAAGTCATATTGTCACAACAAGGCATGCCCAAAAGGATTAATTGTTGCAGAATATCTAGTTGATGAATGTTTTACCTTTTGTTTAAAGTATTTGGAGATATTGACACCAAGTTTAGTCAAACAATGCACAATGATGATGGTTGTCACATGTCTTTATTGAATGATGGCCTTAAGATTTTTGTCAAAGTGCGTCATACTACAAGGAAGGGTATAGTGAATGGCTTACTTTGATAGAGTTAAATCAAGACCATTCATATGTCCTAAATATTTGTGATGAAGTATTATTACCTTTTATAGAGTATGTTATATCAACCATGATTTGTTCATTACATTTTTTTAACAAAATTCAATTATTATTAATTTTATTTTGCGAAAAACACAAGGAGCTGTTGAAAAATACTTCTTGTAGAAATATGAAAGAGAGAAATAATGTTGAATTTCTTAATTCATTTTATAAATAGGTATGTAATGATTTTTATCCTTTATATCCATACTAATTATAAATTGATTTTTGTTTAAACTTTAACCGTATTTCTATTTGTTTCCATACAATTTATTAATTTGTTCCATAATTTGATATGTGTTTGAATTACATACTAAGGGAACTGTTGGAATTGACTTGCTTAATTTGGCACAATCTCCTTTTCATATTGTTATAGGATACAATGACTACATAGTGAATGGTTTTAGATTTTACATGCGTGATTGTGAAAGAAACTGAAAAACTCAAAATAATGGAGTAATGGTACATGGAGATAATAATTCTCTTGACAAAGAATATTATAGTGTTTTGATAAATATATATGAGTTATAGTATATTAGGGGAAATAATATAGTGGCATGTAAATGTGATTGGTAGGATATTTTACATAAAAACACTGGATTTAATATTGACGTTTATGGTTTTATAAGTGTTAATATGAATCACACTAAACACACATGAGCCATTTGTGCTAGCATCCCAAGTAGAGCTAGTCTATTTTGTTCAAGAACTAAAAGATCCTTATTAGCTTGTTATGATGAGGCTCTTTTGTGTGATTTATATAACATCTTAATTGCCATTAATGAGGCAAATGATTTGGTTGATGATGAAAAAATTTACCAACAAGATAAGTGTGATGAATATGATTGAACAACAGTATCATTGGATGATACAACTAAAGTTACTACGCTGCAAAAGGATGACATAACTGGGCAAATAATTCCTGTTGAGGTAGCAAAAGATATAGAAATAATGATGAATGCAATTGCATCCAATGTGGTGTTCATTGTAAAGGATGATGATGATGAGTTCACTATGGACTTGGTTGTAGGCGAAGACTCTGATGAGAATATCAATATTGACTCATATTTGTCTGATGATTAAGTTTACTTTATGTGATTTCATTTATATAAACAAATTACTTGTATTAGACCAATATCATTTTTTAATATTTAGTAATATTTTGCATGTTACTTTTATTTTTTGATAACTTAATAAAATGGATACAGTTTAGACATAATTGTCAATTTTTCTTGTAATAGTTTTTTTTTTTTTATTGATTTTCCTTTGTTTTAAATGGTGCACGTAAACTTTCTGGTGCAAACCTATCAAAATTTATTATAATTCTTTTTATCGTTATAAATATGATTAATATTTTCATAACAACTTATTTTGTCCTTGTATAAAAATATTAAATAAAATAAATTAAGCCATGACAATGACAAATTATTGTAAATAAAACAATTTTTGGTAATAATAATTTTTTATCATTACAAATATGATAAAAATTTTTAAACAACATTTTTATCGTTGTACAAAATATTAAACAAATAACTTAGGCAATGACATTGAAAAATTATTGTAAATAAAATAAGTTTTTGCAACAATAAATTTTTATTGTTATAAATATGATAAGAATTTTTATAATAACAATTTTTGTCATTGCATAAAATATAAAAAAAAAAAAACTTAACCAACAATATTGAAAAATGATTGCAAAAAAAATAAGTTTTCACAACAACATTTTGTTATTGTTACAAATATTATAAATTTTTTTGTAACAATTTTTTTTGTCATTATATAAAATATTAAAAATAAGTTAAGTATCGACATTGAAAAATCATTTTAAATAAAAAAAATGGCTACAACATTTTGTTGTCGTTACAAATATGATAAAATTTTTCGCAACAACTTTTATTTGTCGTTCTATAAAATATTAAAAAATAACTTAAGTAACGATGTTGAAAAATCGTTACAAATAAAATAAATTTTCATAATAACTTTTTGTTGTTGTACAAATATAGGAAAAATTCACAATGATAATATTTAATGTTGTTTAAAATATTAAAAAATTTAATTAAATAATGATTATAAAAAATCGTTATAAATATACCAATATTTCACAACAATATTTTCAGTCATTGTAAAATAAAGTTGCTAAATATTTATTTTCTTGTAATGTATATAGAAATATATATTCTATGTCATATATTTTAGTTTAGCAAATTAAATAGGATAATATTTGATTTCATGGTTCCACGTGTAGACACCCAATTTTGTCCGAATCAATTCAAACTTATTTGATTTTTATTGTTAGCTTAAAAACTTAAAATAAACCAAGAAGGGGTGAATTAATTGATAATAAAATTTTCAAAATTCAATATCCAATAAGCACAAATTTCACAAATCAATTTTTCTATACAAATAAATATAACAAATATGAGTATACTAATAATCTTAAAAGCAAGAGATAGAAATATAAAATCAAACACCAAAATTTATAAGGGTTCAACTCTTCCTTTAGGCACCTATGTTCTCTCCCTTAACCTCACTTACCAAGAAATTCAAGCCACTATGTATTGAATGTTACAACTTAGCTTTTCAAAGCTCTATACAATCAACAACATAATCTCTTAGGGGTTATCTTTACTCTTAAGCTCAAAACCTCATAATACAAGTTTTTAAATGTTTTGCAAACTCAAAAAACTTCTCTAAAGTTAGGTGTTTGCTAGTTTGAAGTACAAATCAAGAGAAAAACAAATACAACAAAATTTTTTGTACTTTTCTCACACTATAATGCTTTTTAATGCTTGAAGAAGATGATAGAGGGAAGCAATAACTTTTTCTAGCTCTTCATGTCTTCAAATGTAGTGGGAAACCTTCATTTATATGTTGAGAGTGAAAGATAACCATTGCTTGCATTAAATGTTAGGC
The DNA here is from genome assembly GCF_047325235.1 of Durio zibethinus. Classification (NCBI taxonomy): domain Eukaryota; kingdom Viridiplantae; phylum Streptophyta; class Magnoliopsida; order Malvales; family Malvaceae; genus Durio; species Durio zibethinus. The sequence goes on along the minus strand of NC_143163.1, from coordinate 28,587,758 downwards.
GCTTACAACATTTCAAACAAAAAAATAGCCATTGAGCCTTTCTAGACTCCATAGGATCGATCCTCTTATATAAAGGAACAATTGAGTCAAATAAAATGAAGGCCATTTTTGTGTATTATAAGACTACCCGATCGATCAAGTAAGGTACCTAATCAATCCCTTATCCTAGGTAATATATCCCTTTGTAGGATGATCAATCTCTTCTGTAAATTTTTAACCTCAATTTGTAAGATGAAACCTTAACCAATTGATCCCTATAGGGAGGGGATCAATTGATTTTAGAAAAACTTGCTCAAGATAAGCTATTGGAAGAAATATGGATTGATTTCTTTAGCTAGAGGATCGATCCAGTCATGTGAAGGGATCGATCCCTTCTACCCCAATTTGTCCAAAGTTCATTTTTGTTTTCTAAATGTGCTTTGTTTTGGTTCAAAAGTATTTTTGGCAAGATAAAATGCTGAAAAAATATTCAATTTGAGATTAAATAAATTTGATTCAATTTAGGCAAATTTTTGTTTTGTCAATTCAAAAACTATGATCAATTCAAGGCTAACAATATCATTTAAGACCTCAAGCGCTATTAACTCTCCCAAAAGAAATTACTATTAGAAAAGCGCACACTCTAGCCTTATAGTGCATTTAGCACACATAAACACCTACGACGTTCGAGAACATGGAGTTAATAGACGCAACCAACCTTCGATCTGCTAACAATCTCTCCCCTAACAACACCATCGAGACTCGAACCCTTAACCTTGGCTTGATACCACTTTTAAAACCTCAGGTACTATCAGCTCTCCTAAAAGTAATTACTATTAAGAAGATGCATGCCCTGACCTTATAATGCATTCAGCACACACAAGCGCCTATCACACACATGAAATTGATGAACACGACTAACATTCGATCTGCCAACATTTATGCATAATTTGCATGTTTTTATTTGAGCTAGTTTAAGCATTAAATTGAATTGCATTTGTTCAAGCTTGTTTCGAGTTAGTCATTATTTATTTTTATTTTATTGTTATTATTTAGAATTAATTAAATTAATTATTATTACAAATAAAATAGATAAATAATTAATTAAAAATTATTATTAAAATTAAATAACAAAAAAAAAGGAGCAAAAAAACAGAAATGAACAAATTAATGATTGGCAATTCAAGCCAGATAAGGCCAAATTTTTCAAACCCTGCTCCATCACTACCCTTGTAGTTCACCACTACCTTGCACTTCACTACACCAGCATACTGAAGCTTTGGACTGTTGCTACAAAATCACTAAACAAAAATAAAGGAGGGGAGCCTTTAAGAGGGAGCCTTCACCCCAGCCCTCCAACTAGAGAGACACTACTCTCAACACCGCATTCACACCTACCCAGAACCATCCCAGCCTTTTCCATTCCACCAGGGCCTCTCCACAACCAACCCCCCAACCCTTCATCTAGCCTCAGTACCAGCACCAAGACCCAAGCTCCAGCCCTACTCAACACATCCTTGCTCGTACCAAGCTCTAGACATCCTTAATACCCCCTTCACTAATGAACGTACCTAAACCTCCATCAGCCCTTTATTAAACCCAACAAGCACCAAGTCCCCTCACGAGTAGGGCCACCAGTCCTGACATGGCCCAGCCTTATAGCCACCACACCTATCACTCATACATACGGCACCTATCACCCATACCCACCATAAACCCATCACCACAGCCTGTCAACCAACACCATCCCCAGATCTTCTGCCAAGCAACACCATCCCGAGCCCTGGCCTACCCCCTCCATCACCAAAAGCCCCTTGTTTCAAACAACCCTCAAACCAAGTCCCTTCTCCCCAGCACATATTGCCTTTTCAACCACAACACCCCATGACAAAAACAGACTCAATCGTTTCCCCAACCTCTAAAAATGACTAACCCCAAAAAACCCACTTTCTTTTTTCATCCCCTAACTCAGCCTCCACCACAAAACCACCATGCTCCATCGTGACAGCCCTTACCTAGCCACCATACCCAGTCTTTACCCAAAACCTATAAAAAAAAAAAAAAAAAACACACACACACACACAGAGTCTTCCCCTAAGGAAGGAACCCAGCAGCGCTAAAGCCACCTTGTAAAAAAAATATATAGTCAAATTCGACAAAACACAAAAAATGAAGGAGGCAGGGGAACCTGCAGCAGCGACCAAATTTTTGACGATCAGGAATGGTGAAAAGGTTGACCTAAGAAAGGGTAGCAACATATCCAAACTTCACGAGATCAGACGGTGGCATGGTAGCTTTCCACAGTTTGAAGTTTTGAACTTGAAGTTCAAATCTAGAAAAATCGAGCAATGTTTATAGAAAATAAAGGTCAAAAACGAGAAGAGGAGGATCAGGAAAACGGTCGATAAAATTTTAGGCTGAAAAGGCATCGACTAAGGGTGGCGACTGATGGTCGGGGCGACGGTGGTGCGACAATCAGCCGCCGAATTCTAGAATCAGGGCCAGCTGTTTTGGAATTTTTTTAAGAAGGTTAGGTTTTTTTTTTTTTTTTTTGAAACAGGCAGTAAATTTTAAAAAATAATGCGTTTTATAGTATAGTAAAAAAAAGGTGAATGCTCGCGTGTCAGACAATGCTCCCACTATCCAATAGCCTAGTGCAAGTTCAGTTGAATGACAAAGAATCACCTAAACCTCACCTTAGTCGAGTTGAACCGCTTTCGAACTGTTGAATGGCTTTGATAAGTTTTTTTGGGTAATTTTCTTTTTTTATTATTTTTTTATATTTTTATTAAGTTATTTATTCACTTATGTACATGTAAATTATAAAATTTTAAATAGTACATGTTAAAAAAGAAAAAAAAGTATTGCTAAAAATATATATAACTTTTTAGAAATAAAAAATCTTTTGACATAGGACTTTAGGAAATCCGATGATTTTTGAAAATTTTTAAGTGAGAAAAAATTTTTAAAATTAATTAAAATATTGAAATATTTAGGAATTTTTTTTAATATAAATATTTTTATTTTTTTTAATTTGAACAATTTTTTTAAAAGGATAAAAATATATAAATATATAAATTATTTATAAAAGTATGCATTTTTTAAGAAATAAATTTATAGATAATTGTATTATTGCATGATTTTTAAATATTAATTGTTATAAAAGTAAACGAAAAATCTTAATGATGATACTTTAAAAAAATCTAAGTAGTGATTTTTTAGGAATCTTTAAGTAAGAAAATTTATCTAAAATGTCACTAATACATTGAAATATTTAGAATAATTTTTGATAACGATTTCTTATTTTAATATAAAAAATAAATTTTAGAAAATATTACATATCATTATTCTATAATCTGCTTATTAAATATAAATCTTGATGATAAATATTAACCACCAAAGATAGAATTTTTTAGAAATCTAATAAAGATTCTTAAAAATTCTTTCGGTGAGAGAGTTCCTATTAACATTGCTAAAGAATTGAAATATTTTTAAGAATTTTTCAATATGCATGGTTTTTATTTATTTTTCAAAAAATAGAAAAAATATTTAAATAATAATAATAATAATAATATTTTTTTATAATAAAGAAAATTAAGAAAGATAATTTGTAAATACCAAAATTAAGATTATATTAGTTTAAATTAAAGGATAATACATAATTAATTGGTTTCGTTTTAAGTAGGCATTGTAGGGATGCTAATCCTTATCCACGCATAATTGAATCCCAAACCCAAACATTTTCACAGACCTAAAAATTATCTTTTTGATAAAGTTTTAATTAATTTTAATATTTTATTAAATGATATATTTTAATAAGTGATCAATCACACTTAGTCAAAAAATATTAGTGGCAATTCCTTTTTGTTTTCAAATTCATTTAACAGCCTAAAAAATCATTACGACAGCTTAGCGACTCCGCTGAATATGTCATTTTTTTAAGAGAGTTAGGCTAAAAAATTAATTATGTGTTATTCTCAATTTTGATTTAATGGTCTTAATTGATATCTAACTCTAATTTTCTTGGTTTTGATTTTTTTAATAACAATAGTAATAAAAAATTTTACATGTATTTCATTCTAATTATGTTATTTATTCATTTATTATTTATGTTTTTATATTATTCTTGATCGATTGTAAGGCATTTAAAGTTAGGTTTTAATGTTATATTCTCTCATTTAGATACGACACATCCATATTATGCACGAGTTTTATACCCAAACTCTGTCACTTTTAGGAGTGAGTAGACTACCTATACTCTCATGAAATGATAACCTTTATAATGACAAGCAAAATACTCTTACTCAAGTTGAACCCTTTTGTGTTCGTAGCTTATGGATTATGATGCCTTACTAGTTCTGTGCAAATGCTAGTGATAAACAATTTAGGAATCTTTAAACATATAAATCCTCACTTAGTATATAATGAACTTTATAGACCAACCTTCGATAGAACTTTATCGACCTTTTTGGAGAAATAACCAAAATATGCATTAAAATTTAAAAAAAGAAAAGAAATAGATAATGAAAGAAAAGCATTTTCTTGAAAAAAAAAAAGAAAATAAAATTTTCTTTTGACATGTAGTTTATTCATTTGGTGGTTATTTAAATTTTGCATTTTCAAAAAAGGCTTTAAAATAAAATGAAGGAATTTTTTTTAGCATTATCCAACAAAAAAAAAAAAACAAACAAAAATTTTCAAAAATAAAGGTTTTTCTTGAATTCTTTGTTTATTGGCTAGATATAAATTAATGAAAAAAAAAAAGCAAAAATCTTCGAATCCTAGTTATTCTGTGTGATAAAAAAAAGTGTATTTTTAAAATTTTTCTTTTTTCTAAAAAAAAAAAAGAATTTTAAATTTGAATGTTGTTTCATCTTTCACATTTTTATTTGATCTTTTACATACATTTTTATCATGTTAAATATAAGAATAATAATAGGATATTAGATACACCCTATCTCATGCATCCTAATAGATAGTACATACATTACATTTCAGGCATCTTAATAAGTAGTACAAGCACTCATCTTATACACATTATAATAAGATAATACATGTATTTCATCCCATCCACATCAATAAATAGTATATACATTTCATTTTATGCGCATACATCCCATGCATATCTTAATAGGTAGTGCATGCACTCCATTTCATTACATATTTTAAGGCAATGTCAACCTCATTAGGCCAACACAACACATGTATTGCATTCTATGTAAATATATCGCATGCATATCATAGGTCAATGCATTTCATACAAGTATGTTTCATTAGTCATAGAAGTATATCTCGTTACTCATGTGGTATGTTGTTGCATTTCATGCACATGGATTCATAGAACATGCATTGCGTTTCATATCCCACCATCCCTACAACATAACATTACATTCCTTGGCTATACATTTATGGATGATTAAATTTTTATCATTTGGAGCCTGTACATATGAAAATTCATTATTTTAGGCATTTTGATGTTTTCATCACATTTTTTAGGCATCATTGTCATATTTATAAAAATGCTATGTGTGCCATATAAGTTAGAAATTATTTTGTGGCATTCATTCAATAAGGGTAATAATATAGAATTTTTTGTCTAAGTCCCAGAATAAAATGTCTATTTTGGTGGGAATCAGAATGGTGAAAATGGGAGATCAATTGAAGCAAAATTAGTGCATTAGAATTAAATCAAGAGAAATTTTGACTCAAACTTTAGGAGTGAAGAAACGATTGCTTAATTGATAGAAATGGTTAAAAGTAGTGGTATGGTTAAGTTTGTTACTTTTCAAGGGTCGTTATCATTTTCAATTCCATCAAATCAAAATCAATCGACTCCTGTTAGTTCCAATACTTTTCTCGAGCATACTAAGGCATTGGGTGATTCAAATAGTGACCAAAGTTTGGGCGAGCTCAATAGAGAAATGGGTGAATTAGTCACACAAATTATTGAACTCAAAAGTCTAATTTCCAAGATGGAATCACCTAGCTTTAAACAATCCTCACCAACTATCCCGAGTTCAAACTACACTTAAGTCTTTTTCATGACTATTTTTTATCTCATTTTCAAGTGCCTAGGATTAGGCCCCCAACTAACCTCTAAGAATTCCACACCTGAATTCATGCCCACCACCTTACATTTTACAAACACTTGTTCAGCATGTTATCCCATCACCACCTTCTTAACCTAATTTTTTACCTAGTGTTTCTTAATTCACTCCAACACCAACTATAGCACCATTTTTCCAACAAAGCAACCCAACTATATAACAAAAAAACTTTCGCACCACTAACACTAAAAGAAAAATCCCTACTGACCTAATACTCATGTCCTACATAGATTTATACCCATTATTCTGGGAAAGCTATCTCATCACCCTTGTCTCTATTAACCCCTCAAACCTCTTTATCCCAAATGGTATGACCCCAATGCCCGATATGAATACCACTTTGGCATTATGAGCCATTCACTGGAAAATTGGATGTTTTTGAAATATAAAGTACAGGGATTGATGAAAGTTGGATATTTGGGTTTTGACACTAAAATGAAGCTAACTATTTACAAAAATCCTTCATTAATCCATACTGAGATAACAAGCAGTGCTGTAAGCAGTAGTCAAATTGACCAAGATAATGAATAAAAAGTAAAAGCTTAAAAGCAAAAGTTTATCCCCAAAAACAATCATAGTCAATTTTTTTTGGATTTTTTAGACGAGGCAAATTGGAGTATAAGTAAATCCAGCACTTTATGACCCTAGTCTTAAAATGGTTCTTGATGTATAAACTTGAAACTTTTGGGAATAAATGAAAACTTTACTTGACTTGAATTTTCTATAAAATGGATGTCTCTGTTTACATTTCATTTTTTAAAATAATTGTACACCTAAATGGGCCCATGAAAAAAATGGTGGTATATATGCTTTTATTAAACTTTTGAGGTAAAAGAATGTCTTTAAATAACTCAACCTAAAAATAAAATAGAATTTAAGCTCCTTATCAATAACAATAATAAAATTTGACTTACATATCATGCATAATTTGTTTGAATTCATTGCTTTTCATGCCAGCTAAGGATAAGAAATTATGATTGTGAGTATGCGTTCATCAAACCTTTGAAGTAAAAAGATATTTTTGAAAATTTTAATAATAGAATTCATGTCATGCATTTTTTACTTTTGATAATTAATAAAATGTTCAAGGATAGCACATCCTAAGAAATAAGATCAGTTAAATTTGTGTACTTACAACATTTGAGCTTGACTAGAATCATGAAAAATAAAAATGCAAGTCAAATAGACAAAATGAAAAGGCCCAATGAAAGATTAGGGAAACAATTACAGGAATACAACAGAATATGGACAGACAGTTAGTAGAATTAAAACAAATGTTAACAGGTTTGACAAAAGAAAAAAGAATTGTTGGAACACATGGGGCAGGGTAAAAACAACTGTTGAAGAACTAATGTGTCCACTTGGATTCATATATCCATATATTCAAGACCCCTATATGTCATAAACATCTCCAATAACCCATCAACCTTATATTGGTACTTATGTGAACTTACCACCAGTTCAAATGAATGTCAATCCTAGGCCTACCCTTCATGATCTTATTGTTATGCCTAATGTGAAAGATAATCTTAAAAAATAGGGGTAACTAAAAAGAGTACCAGATTCATCAGGAGATAAAATGATGAAAGATAAATATGACATGTTAGAAGAGAGATTGAAGGCAATTGAAAGCCATGATATATATGACAGTGTTGATGCCAACGAACTTAGTCTAGTGCTTGATATTGTCATTTCATCAAAATTTAAAGCCCTAGATTTTGAGAAGTGTGATGGAACAAAATGCCCCTCAGCACACATCATTATATATTACCGAAAGATGACTAGGTACCTTTATGATAATAAGTTGTTGAACTATTATTTTCAAGATAGTATCACCGGTCTACAATAAGGTGGTATGCCTAACTAGATCAAAGTAGAATTTGCTTCTGGAATGATTTGGCTAGGGACTTCCTAGCACAATACAAGCATGTTGAAGATACAATACCGGATAGATTGTCTCTACAGAACATGAAGAAAAGGGTAACCAAAACTTTCAAAGAATATGCATACAGATGAAAAATATGGTAGCCCAAGTACAATCACCCTTGTTAGAGAAAAATTATTGTTCTATTTGTCAATTTCCTAAACACTTCTTATTACAAAAGAATGATTAGGAATATCTTTAAAAACTTTGCTAACATGGTAATTACCAAGAAAATGATAGAAAATGCAATCAAGAATAGCAAGATTAAGTTGAAAGATGCAATTAATGCTAAAAAAAAATACATCGAAAAAAAATGAAGGGGAGATGCAAGTAATCACACTTAAAGGGCATCAACCCAAAAACTTTATCCTATGCAATTCTTATCCTTTTTATCAACCCCACTTTTCTGTTATAGGCAGTATCTCTCAAAGCCAATATTTTTGTCAACCAAGCTAGCATTTGGGTTTTCTAACAAATTTTCATCCTCAAATGACCATTCACGGTCTTATCCCTACACTTGAGCTTGCTATCCGACTAATAAAGAATAACAAAAGACTAAGAAATGACTAAGAAAAACTTTTAATCCCTATTTCTTACCTTTTATCCTTGCTAATAGAAGGTCGGTACCTCACTCATGTGCCTCTGAAAACAACACCAAATCCATTGACAAAGAGTTATGTGCTAATGGAAAGAATGTTTATCATATGGGGTTAATCAGCCACTCAACTAAAAAATATAGATAGTTTAAAAAAATATTGAAGATCTTATCAAGAGTGATATTTTGACTCTAAAACTAAGTTAGCTCTATCTAGTTACAAAATGTGAAGGGTTAAAATGTGAGAGACGGTTTCGAGTGTTGAAAAATCAAGATATACTAGTTTTTATTTGAACTTTTGACCTTTTGTGTGTGGCATGTGTATGGTATCTTTAGAAGTTATTTAATTTAATATTGTTGAACTTTATTTTGAAAAAAATAAACGCTTTCAATTTTTCTATGAAATTTTATTTTTATGCAATTGTTTGAATAATAATCCCTTATAATTAATATTCAAAATCATAAAATGAAAAGTGTTTTGCAAAAAAGAAAAGAAAAATTTTTTATTTGCAATTGTTTAAGAATAAAATTTCATATAAGCGATTTTTAAGATCAAAGTAAAATAAAAAAATTTTGGAGAAAATAGGCCTTTTCAAAGGGAAATATACGCTTTTTTAAATAGCTAAAATCTCAAAGTAATTGGTGATTACTATTAAAAAATAAACTCATCTAATACCTTCTCACATTTCCTTGACTGCAGTTATGCTTTAATCTTTTTGAATAACTTCACTTATTAGTCATAATCTTTTAAGGGATATGAATTTCAACTTGTGAACCATGTCATCATTTGATATATTGAGATAATAATTTTTTCTTAGGCAATGAACAAAAAAAACCAATTTTGAAATTTTCATTTTAAATTTTGAAAACTAAGCGAGATACTCTTTCAAAATTTTAATCGAAAATTTAATGTCTGTCAAATTTTACCATATGATTGAATCATCGAAATTCTTTTAATGATCATAGACATGAAAAATGCCTAAACCTTCTCTCTCAAGTAGCTCATGTTTCACGTTTTAAGGCACATTAACTAAAAGAAGCAAATTCTTTCTCATCTAAGATAATTTGTTTCATGCTTTAATATATTTTCCCATCATTTTACCAAATATGCCAAACAAGTTCGAAACAAAAATAAGCCTTTTTATGAACTATGCGATCAAATTTGGGACATCCCATACTGTGTAATTCTCACCATCATAAGAGCTTTGAGAGAAAAGTAAGATGGGGTATTAGTCATGCAAAAATGATTGATGGTTATAACACAAAAATAAAGAAAAAAATAAGAACAAAAAGAAGCTTTTTATCTCATTCTTTAAATAATTTGCTCTTCTAACTAAATGATCGCATTTGAAATGATAAATGGTCATATTTCTCTATCCTTCACATAAAAAAAAAATTATTCAATTGCTACCCATTTGAGCCTATTAAATTTTTTATTTCAAAAAAATCCCGATCAAAGATTGTCTTTTACGCTTGGGACAAAATAAAAATATCTTCAAAAAACCAATTTCAAGGAAAGTGTTTGATATTGAGAGCATCTAACATGCACCTAAAGTTGAGAGATAAAGGCAAAAGTGAATGAGATTTTACTTAGAATCCCAAAAACTCAAAAAAATAGTTTATTAATGATGAAGTCAAATGTTTCAAAAAAAAAAAAGAGAAAGAAGAGAAAAAGAAAGAGAAAAAAAAAGGAGGAAAAGCAAAGAAAGAAAGACATGCACCTAGGAGATGAAAGTTAGGGGCAAAAAATGGATAAAGCTTCAGTTAGAATTCTAAGTAAAAAAAAGATAAAATTCAAAAAAGTAGAAAGCTAAAATTGAAGCAAATGTCTCCAAAAAAAAGAAAAAACAAAAAAAAATATACACCTCACAGATGAGTGTCTAGGGTGAAAAATGAATAAAGCATTAACTGGAATCTTAAGTAAAAAAAAGATAGAATTCTAGAAAATAGATTGCTAATGTTGAAGTTAAATGTTTCTAAAAAAATTAAAGAAAAAACCAAATAAAAAAAGATACATAACTTTTCATCAAAAGAATGCTCCATAAAATCTTTAGCTTAATTACCTCGAATAACATATTTTGAGCCTATTTATCCATTCTTTTAGCACCCTGAAGCTTGGTAACATTACATACCTTGAAATATCCATTTTAATAAAATGTGAACACTTGAATTGAAGAGCTAAGTCCTTAAAATCTTGTATATACCTATTATTAATTGGCAAGATTTTACTAAATTCTTCATTGTTAGAAAATATAGCTCTAAAGTGAAAACCCAAAAAATACAGTTTAGAGCTAAAGCCACTTTAAGTCCCCAAAAGAATTTTAGAGTTCCAAGGTTATATCTAGAATAAAAATTCATGATGCTAAACCTTTTAAAAGATCAGTACCTATTAAAAACCTTAAATTTCACCAAATAGTAAAAATAAAAAAACTAGCCTTTTTTCTCTTCCCAATGCTTTTTCAAAAAAATAATGGTTAATTTTGATGCACATTAAAGTTTCATGTTTTCAATAAAAGAAAAGTCTTTTAAAAAAATGATCTCTTTTGTGAGCTCAATAAGTAATCCTTGCAACCCTCGTTGAGCTTACTTTAAGATATGCGCATTAGTGAAAAGAATTGAATTATTGATTACCCCCATCCAAAAGCATTCCAAATAGTAATTATCAATTTTTAAACATTTCGAAAGTAATGAGTTTTTAACTTTTCTCATTGATTACAAAAATATTTTATGTGGGGAATTATGTGATCATTTTTGAAAAGTTTAGAAATTATTTAAGCATTTTATATAGAATACTGAAATCATTTTTGGTGAAAAATAAACATTGCAAATTTGAACAAATATCCTTAAAAAAGTAAAAAAAAAAAAAAAGACATTCGCATTTGCATCATTTGTATTCGTATTGACATGTATCTTATGAAAGAGATATTCACATTCGCATTCGAATCTATATCATGAAAAAGATATTTGTATTTGCATCACTTACATCTGTATCATGAGAAAAATATTTGCATTTACATTATCTACAGCATAACCAAGGCATTTGCATTTGTATCATAAATCATTTGCATTTACATCATTGCATGTGCATCATAAAAAAAATATTTGTAAGCGCATTTACATGAAAGGAACTTTGGCATTTGCATTATGAAAAGTCACTTAGATTTTCATCAAGCATTCACATTTTTGCATTTGCATTAACATTTGCATTCGCATCAACATTTACATTTGCATCATTTGATGGAAATAGATATATGTGTCATGACTCGTTTATCAGCTTTGTAAATATTAGAAAAAAGGAAAAGAAAGAAAAAATAGTAAAAAAAAGGGCAAAAAGATATAAAGAAGTCTATCATAAAAGATAAGAAAAAGAAAAAATAGTTTGACATGACACTAAAATATCAAAAAGGTTTGAAAAGTTGAAGAAAAAATTATCTGTAAAAGGAGAAGAAGTTTGAAAAAAAATGAATGAAAAAAGATGAGATACAATACATGATAAGACATAAGCCTAGATTAGTTGGCATCTAAGTTCAAATTAACTGGCACCTAAGCGTAATTTAGCTAGCACGATTTAGATTTTAAACCTAGTTTGTTGGTACTTTAAGCCTAGTTTAGTTGGCACACTAAGCTCAGTCTAGCTGGCATCTAGATCAATGTTAAGCCCAGTCAATCTAGCACCTAAAATAATCTCCAAAACCTTCGGATAAAACATTTTAAATTTTTAAAGTTTCAATGCCTCTAATATAAGGAGCATTCAAAGATGTTGAGTTTTGTAAGACCTTCGGGCATAATTTCCAAGACTTCTAAGCAAAACATTTTAAATTTCTAAGTTTCAAAGCCTTTGATATGAGGAGCATTTAAAGATGTTGAAATTTGTAAGACTTTCGAGCATAATGTTTAAGACTTCTAGGCATAATTTTTAAGAGCTCTGGGTAAAGTATTTTAAATTTTCAAATTTTAAACGCCTTCAATACGAGGAGCATTCAAAGATGTCAAGACCTTTGGGTAAAATATTTTAAATTTTCAAAGATTCAAAGCCTCTAATATGAGGTGCATTAAAAAATGTAAATATTTGTAAAATTTTTTGGCATAATCTCTGACCTTCAAACATAATCTCTAAGACTTTTGAGCATAATCTCCAAGACCTCTAGGCAAAACATTTTAAATTTTCAAAGTTTCAACGCCTCTAATACGAGCATTCAAAGATTTCAAGATTTATAAGACTTTCATATAGAATCTCTAATACCTCAAGGCATAATTTATAAGATCTCCAGGTAAAATATTTTAAATTTTCAATATTTCAATGCCTCTAATTGGAAAGAGCATTCAAAGTTGTTGACATTTATAAGATCTTTAGATGTAATCTCTAAGTCTTCTAGGTAGGATTCGTAAATCTTTTGAGCTGAGTTTGTTTTAGTTTTAAGATTTGTAAGTCCTCCAAGCATAAACTTTTGTTTCATTTTCGAAAGTTGTTGAGTTTTTATTTAAAAGAGTTTTCAAATTTGTTTTCAAATGATCAAATTTTTCAAATAAAAAAAAATCAAATCAAGTAAAAATAAAAAAATAAAAAAAAAACTTTTGAAAAGTTTTGAATCATTATTCTGGACAAAATTGTTGTTTATGTCTTTATCATATTCTTGATTCTTGTAAATATACAAAGAAGAGTAACTGTAAATACCTAATTTTATCCATATTAATTTGAACTTATTTGATTTTTATGCTTAATTTACATGTTCTTATTTAAGCTTGTTTAAGCATTAAATTGAATTGAATTTGTTCAAACTTGTTTTGAGTTAATCATTTTTAATTTTATTTTATTGTTATTATTATCATTTAGAATTAATTAAATTAATTATTATTATAAATAATTAATTAATTAATAATTAAATAAAATTATTATTAAAATTAAATTATAAAAAAAGAGAGGTAAAAAAACAAAATTGAACAAATTAATGGCTGGCAATTCAAGCTAGGTAAGGCCAAATTTTTTAGACCCTGCTCCACCGCTACCCTTGCAGTCCTTCACTACCCTACACTCTATTACATGCATACTAAAGCTTTAGATTATTATTATAGAATCACCAAATAAAAATAAAGGGGAGCCTTTACAAAGGGAGCCTTTACAAAGGGAGCCTTCACCCCAACCCTCTTACATTCAACACTGTATCCACACCTACCCAAAACCACCATAGCCCCCTCCATTCCACCAAAGCCTCTCCACAGCCAACCCCCAACCCTCCATCCAGCCCTAATACCAGCACTAAGACCCAAGCTCCAGCCTTGTTTAACACATCCTTACCCGTACTAAACTTTAGATATCCCTAGACTCAGTACCTTTTTCACCAATGCACGTACCTAAACCTTCATTAGCCTTTCATTAAACCAAGCAAGCACTAAGTCTCCTCATGAGTAGACCCACTGGTCCACGCACGGCCCAGCCTCTTACCCGTTTTCGCTCACAGCTATCACCCGTACCCATTGCACTTATCATCCGTACCCATCGTACACCCATTACTATAACCTACCAACCAACATCATCCAAAGCCCTGGTCTACCTTTCTATCACCAAAAACCCCTGTTTCAAATAACCCTCGCACCATGTCTCTTCTCTCTAACTCACGTCGCCATTTCAATCACAACACCCCACGGTAAAAATAGACTTAACCATTTCCCCAACCTCCAAAAAGGACCAATGCCAGAAATCCCATTTTCTTCATTCATCCTCTAACTTAGCCTCCACCACAAAACCCTTAAGCTCCATCGTGATAGCCCTTACCTAGCCATCAAACCCACTCTTTCCACTTAAAACCCATAAAAAAAAAAGAGAACAAAAAACAAAACACGTACACGTACACACATACATATACACCCAATCTTCCCTTAAAAGAGAAACCCAACAGTGCCAAGCCACCTTGTAAAAAATACATATATAGTCAAATTTGGCAAAACAAAAAAAAACACAAAAAGAAGGGAGGTAGAAATGGCGGTAAAAGGGAAACTATGGTGACGACTAGATTTTGGGCAATCAAGAATAGTGAAAAGGTCGACCTAAGAAAGGGCAACAACATAACCAAATTTCACGAAGATTGGATAGCGGCATGGTAGTTTTTGACAATTTGAAGTTTTGAATTTAAAGTTCAAATCTAGAAAAAACTAGCAAGGTTTATAGAAAACAGAGTTCAGAAACAAAAATAGAAAGAAAAGGAGAATGGTTAGTGAAATTTTGGGCTGAAAATGTGACTTCTGGCGGTCGAGATGGCGATGGTGCGACGGCCAATTTCTGGAATCGGGGCCATTGTTTTGGATTTTTTTAAGAAGGCTAAGATTTTTTTTTTATTGAAAGGGGTAATAAAATGCTTAATGGGTTTTATAGCATAGTAAAAAAAAGGGGGCAGATACCCATGTGTTGGCTCAAACTCGGATCCAAGATTTACGTGCTAGACCCTGTTCCCACTATTCTGATAGCCTAGTGCAGGTCTAGTTGAACCACAAAGAATCGCTCGAACCTCGCCTTAGTCGAGTTGCATCGCCTTCGAACCGTTAGCGACTTTGATTGATCTTTTTTGGATAATTTTTTTATTTTTTTATTGTTTTTACTAAGCTATTTATTTGTATATCCACATTTAAATATAAAATTTTAAATAGTACCTGTTAAAAAAAAAAAAAGAGAAGTGTTGCTAAAAATATTTTTTTTAAAAGCAAAAAATCTTTCAACAATGAAATTTTAAAAAATTTGAATAGTGATTTTCAAAAATCCTCTAGATGAGAAAAGATTTTTAAAAATAATCAAAGTACTTAAATATTTAGAAACTCTTTTCAATACAATTTTTTTTTAATTTGAATAATTTTCTTAAAAAGATAAAAAAATATATGAATTTTTTATAAGAGTATGCATTTTTTAGGAAATAAATTTATAGATAATTATATTGTATTAATAAATATAGTAATTATTATAAAAGTAAACGAAAAATCCCAATTATAAGATCTTAAAAAAATTCAAATAGTGATCTTTTAGGAATATCTAGATAAAAACATTTATCTAAAATGTCATCAATGTATCAAAACATTTAAAATAATTTTCGATAACAATTTCTCGTTTTAGTGTAAAAAATTTTTAGAAAATATTACTTATCATTATTCCACAATCTACTTATTAATATAAATTTTGATGATATGAACCGTCAAGGATATAATTTTTGAAATTTTCGAGTAAAGATTTTTAAGAATTGTTTAGATGAGAAATTTCTTATTAATATTATCAAAGTATTGGAATATCTTCAGGAATTGTTTAATATGTAAGGTATTTGTTTATTTTTCAAAAAATAGAAAATAAATACTCAAATAAATAATAATAATTATTATTTTTATAATAAAGAAAGTTAAGAAAACTAATTTTTAAATACCAAAATTAAGACTATTTTAGTCCAAATTAAAGGATAATATATAATTAATTGATATTATTTTAAACAGATATTGTGGGGTTGTTAATCTTTTCTTATGTGTAATCAACTTTCAAACCTAAACTGTTGTCATAGAGCTAAAACTTATCTTTTTGATAAATTTTTAATAAAAACTATATTATATTTCAAACATTTTAAAAAACAAAATTTATTAAATTATAAAACTAGATAAAATATAAATATATTGTATATAAAAATTAAAACTTTTTATGATGAATTAGTGTTTCTTACAAAAATATAAAGCAAAATTTTACTAAAAATTAAGTTAACATGCAAGATTAAAGTTTGATCCTCATTAGATTTGATAATTAGTGTATTTGTATCGTGTTTATTTTTAATCAAACTCATATGAAAAATGAAAATTACAGTATTATAATTCATATTGACACGCCAATTATAAAATATATTTTTTATTTTTACCAAATTCATAAATATTTTTTAGTAAAATTTTAAATCATATCATTTTCATATATTTTTTCGTATCATTTTTATATCATATCACTATATCATATTTAAAATTATCAAATCTAATTCTCATCATTTACAAATTTTTTTATCCTAAACTCCTACATCTTTTGGAATAAAAACTAAAAAAAATTGTTGTAAAGAAGTTTGTTTAAATATCTTTATTTTTTTGTTGTTACTTGAGATTGTATGAATTTAAAATTTGATTACTCATACTACAAATGATTGTTGACAAATATTTTTTTTATTTTATCGATTACTATTAGTATTTAACTAGAACTTTTAATCTTACTCCTTTGGATTTTCTTTTGTTATAAAAAGTTATCGATAAATTAATTTAAAATTTTAAAAAATGAAATCTAAATAATTAAACGACTTAAAATATCTCATCTTAATCAAACTTCTAAATATTTATAGAGAAAGAAATAGAGATACAATTGTAAGAAAAAAAAAAACAAAATCAATAACTTTCAATAATTCAATTAAGGAGAATATATCAACAAGCCAAAAATTATAAAAAAAAAAAAACATAAATGATTGGAAATCATGATAAAAATTCATTAAATACTTTATTCTTGAAAAGTTTAAATTTTTTTCTATTAAACATATAGTACTATCAATGTTTATCCTAAAAAATCCAAAATTTATCAAAATCTGAAAATGAGTTTTTTTTATAGAAGATCTTGATCTTGAAAAAAAAAATTAAAAACAAGGTGTATTTGTTTTTGGATCCTAAAGGTGGACAAAAAAAATAGATTAATGAAGTTTTTGATGACTAAAATGTGTCCATATGGTCGGTGGAAACCAGATTTGAAAGACTTAATGGTGACCATATTCCTTTTCTCTTGTTAGTGCAGATGAATTATGATAGTGAAGAATCTTAAGTTTCATTCATTACATACTCTAACATATTAATATTTAAAAAAAGCAATTGACCTTGATTTACCTAATGAAATAAACATAGAAAATATTTTGCAAACATTAGGAAATTGAATAATTAGAAAGTATAATTATACCAAAACAATTCACTCAACATTTTATATCAACCCAAAGGATCAGATCTGATTTTCATTTTTTCATTGGTTTTTCTTCTTTTTTTCCACTATCTTCCCGTGATTATGTCATCCTTATTCTTAATTTTCTTTTTTTTCCCTTTTCCTTTTCTTTCTTATACATTTTTTGTCATTTTTTCTCTTATTTTTTTCCTTTTCTCTATTTTTTTTGTTATCCTTTTTCTTTTTCTTTTTATTTATTTGTCTAATCTTTCTTCGAATCTCGTTTTTCTCTTTCTACCCATTTTAGGTTCTTTTATAAACTAAATGCTCAATTTAAGACTAAATATTTATGTGATTGCTCAATTCATGACAAATATTTTATTTTATACGAATAAGAATTAAATATTATTAACTTATAATAATGTAAAACTTTTTTAAACAAAAAATTTTGGGTGAAATGCACATGTTGTAATGTAGCGTCGGAGGTTTAATATCAGGTTGACTTGGCTTCTCTTTACTAATATGACTATCCACATAGTACAAATAGTTTTTCACTTTTTTTCCACTATTCTCTCTATCACTTCATTCTCTTTATCCCACACCCATTATCCTTTGTTTTTCAAATCTCATTCCTTTGAAAATTATCAAATATGAATCCTAGACATATATGAGAGTAAAGTTTATGCTCTTATTGTAGATGATTGAGCTAGCATCAAAAGATAGTTTCAATTCAATTTTGTTTTCTCAACAACATAGCAACTCTATTACAAAACAATAAAAAATAGAAAAGAACAAAGACATAAAGCATAAACAGAATCTTTTATGAAATCATTGTGTGAAAAAAACCATATGAATATAAAGCTAGTATCACTTTAATTCATAGCAACACATTTTCATGCCTTTCATAGACATAAGACTCGAAGCATTTTTCTTATCTTTGGTTTGCTCCATTTTCAAATCTCGTTGCATTAACCAACATTTTTTCTTTTTAGCTTTAACGAGCTCAGCCCTTTTCATTCCACTGCAAATACTCTCATTAATTGAAATTTTCAACCTTTTAACAACTTTTTTTCTTGCTACACCAGCTTGTATAAAACAAAAATGGGTTTCGGGTTAATGGAGAAGATGGTGAAATAATATAGAATTTTCAATGAAAGGCTATGGGTATTTGAAAACCTAAAAGACTATAAGGCTTTGGGCATTTGAAGAACTAAAACACATGAAGCAAATCTTATAAAAAATGGTGGAAGGATATAGGTATTTAAAGAATTAGAAAACTATAAGAGAGTGGAGAGAGAAAGAAATGTGGTAGAAAAAAGATGAAAAAAGAATGAAACTGATATTAATTTTTTTATTTAAAAATATTTTTTAGTCTACTTTGTTTTTTGCCAAATGTTTCACTTTTTTGCTATTTGTTATTATTTAAAGAGCTAATAGTGTGTATACACCAAACCCGTTGTTAGCTTTATAAGTGAGATGTGATCCAAGAGGATGGTGAATTAGATTTCTCCAAATTCTTTTCAAACAATGATTTCAAAGTAATTGAATGGAAAATTAAAAACAATATCAAAATATGATACAAATAACAATAAATTGATAATATTAAACCAAATGCAAGGTAAAGAGATAAGGATAGAAAAATCAAACACAAAGATTTATAGAGGTTCGATCTTTCTCCACATGGCACTTCCATCCTCTCTCTTAGTTATCTCCACAAAGGCTTCAATCCACTATTCTTGAATTAAAATTACAATTCTATCTTTTTCTCTCTAAGGTTTAAGATAAAAACCTTACACTCTCTACTTTCTAAGCTAAGTAGTAACCTTTTAAACACACAAATTTAAAAAGATGCCTTACCTCTTGATTATAAAATTACTTAATAAAAATGCAAACTTAAAACATCTCTAAAAAACTAAGTGTTTGCCTAATAAAGTACAAAAAAATTTGATGAATGAATTAATAACAATGATTTGGATACAACAAATACAAAAATATAGACTTTAAAGCTCTAAATTCTTGATTTCTTTGAATGAATGAATATGTGGCTTGTTTGATCTTACTCTCTTAATTTATCAATCTTCTTGGTGTGTTGAAGTGGCCTATATATAAAAAAATTAAAGAGCTAGCTATTAAGGATGCTTGAAAGAAGAAAATAGCTATTGAAAGCTTGAGAAACTAGCCATTGTGCACATCCTGGGCATGACCTGATTGATCCCTTCCATGAGGGGATCAATTGGTTCTAGTTTTGTGTCATTTATGCCTTACAAATAACATTACCCGATCAATCCCTTTATGTAAAGGATCGATTGGTTCAAGGGGGTGATCAATCCCTTTTTGCCTTTTTAACACAAAGTTGTTTCTGTAAGAAAAATCAATCGATCCTTTCCTTGAAGAGATTGATTTTGTCCATTTAGGTAAATGTCTTTTATTTTGTACTTTATTCACTAATTTGATCATAACGTAAGTTATACAAATCCAAATCACAAATCGTTTAAAGATTTAGAAACTAAAATTAAAGGGTTTTCTATTAATCTAAAATTTATCACCTAAT
The DNA here is from genome assembly GCF_047325235.1 of Durio zibethinus. Classification (NCBI taxonomy): domain Eukaryota; kingdom Viridiplantae; phylum Streptophyta; class Magnoliopsida; order Malvales; family Malvaceae; genus Durio; species Durio zibethinus. Next base: position 28,567,685 of record NC_143163.1, on the reverse strand, counting down.
TCATTGTGTACGAATTATAGTGAATTTTCAAATCTACCTTTTGTGTAGTTTTTTGACAACTACAAAATGTCTAATAAAAATTCAAAATCTTTTCATAGAAAATTTGAATTTTGATTTTGTTTGATCCATTAGAAAGTAAACTCAAAGAACTTTTCAACTATATAAAATTCAAATATTAAAATTTTGTGCATTAACACAAAAAAATAAAATAAGTTCAATGTTGAAAAACTTTGTTTTTATAAAACAACTTTCTTAAATTAATCTATTTTTCAAAATCAATATTATCAAAATTGTATTGAGTCCAAAATGAATAAGTTCACTTTAAAAACAACAATTGGACTTTCATTTAAGCTTAAATAAATAATGTTTAAAGATAGTTTTGATTTGAGAAATATGAAAACAAATAAAAGTTTGTTTAAGCTTTGAAAATCATATTATTTATTTAATACCAAAATATAAAACTTAAGAACATGTACTAAATAAATTTTTTTCAAAATCTTGATCAAGCTTATTTGGCTTAATGTTTTGTTATTTCAAAATAACGATCAATTTAAGACTAACAATCTCTCTTTTTTTTATATGACAAAAACTTCAAGATAAATATGCTTGATGAAAAACTTTCTGTGAAACATTTAAAATTTTGAAAAACATTGTGAAAACTCCCCCTTAAATAATGCATGGCAAAACTCCCCCTCAATTTATGCATCTTTATCCAACAGAACTTAACAAACATATGTTAGTCAAATATATCAAATAAGCACAATTAAACATATGCATATCAAGCACAAGCAAATTTGTCCATATAATATTTCTCCCATTTTTTGTCATAACAAAAGGGCATGAGCATATTAATAACCAAATAAACACTAAGAGGCATCATTAACAAATATATTCATGAAATATTTCTCCTTCTTTTTTGTTTAAGCTTTTTATACCAAATGTTTATGCTTCTATATCAATTGTTATAAGCATATAAGAAGAAATATCCATAAACTCTCTCCCCCTTTTTGTTATTCCAAAAGAAAAAGAGATCAATTCAAGGCATGAGACAAAATGTTTGATACCAATAATATAAAGAGTATTTGAAATGCATGTAATCAAAGTATAATATGCACAATGAAGTTCACATACATGTATTCAAGCACAAAAGCATAAGTGTATCCAATTTTAGCATTTTAGCACAAGTCATCAAATTTACAACAAGAAATTCATGAGCAAAGGATAATGAATGATATGCAATATACTCATAAAATCATGTTATCCTAAGATGTGCTTAGAACCTAAAACATCAATAGCAATTAAGTATAAATTCAAACACATGCATACAAGCTCATACCAATTGTTAAGGATACCAATTGGTAAAGATATGTTATCACAAAGCATACTAATTATTATCACAAAACAAAATTAGTACAATTGTATTATAAGATTTCTCCTCTTTCTCAAAATAAGGATTAATCAATTTAAGACATACACAATTTTATATGAAAGGTACAAGCTATATCAAGGATAGACACATAAACAAGTGTCCACGAAAGTTAAAAAAAATTCTTTAGTAATTTTGATACAAATTGTTACCAATTGTTAGCAATTTTATTCAACAATTTTCATAGAGCACACATACTTTAAGCATATGAAAGATTCATTCAACACATGTATAAAGGATAATAGTAATCTTTCATAAGCTTTCTTATCCAAACAAGAACCAAAAGCTCATATGTATTTAATAAAGTAAGAATACTAACGAGCAATAAGGTTTAATTATCATCATGTCATAACAAAGATTATTCAAGCATTTTTCAAACATGATGAATACATAAGCTATAGCAAAGAAATAATAATAGTATAATTATTTAAATAAATTCCTATTTATTTCAATGCATAACAATGAACTTAATCCAAACCTATGCAAGTATCTAAATCTATATTTTGATCAAAATCATACAAGCATATGTAAAAACATTTCAAATCACATATAGCAATATACCAATAAAGATACAAACATTTAGCATAATGTGGTATATGCTATTTCAATATCCTTAATCAACGAACATGTTCAAAGAAATCAATTAATTTAACTCATATCCATGTTCAAAAATTCATGCGTTGACCAAATATTCATGCATTAAAACTTTTAATCAAAGTAATCAAGAACTAGATATGAATATTTATGAAGGTGAATTAATCAATCCAAGCTTTAAAAAATATTAAGACAATTTTTATCAAATAGTTTGGTGACTAATTTATACAATGTGTTTGTATGTTCAACCACCAAATCATATATTTGCACATATCAAAGCAAGCATGTATATGTATCCAAACTCATACATCATATCATAAAGTTGATACATTTACCTCTATCCATGTCAAGCTTTGTTGTTGTGCACATTTGGCTTTAAATTCTCCAATCTACTTCATTTGAGCAAAACTAAGCTTAATTGATAAGGGTGACATCATTTGCTTGTTATACTTGAAATTCTAAAAATATAAGCTCATTCATGCTTATTTCAAATTCTTTTAGCATAGACTTAAAAAATTTTCTTGACAAAGGATTTTCATTAGAAGCATAAAAAAAATCAATTGATAAAAATTATACTAATTATTAGAAAATAATTCCATACTCTAAGTCATTTTAGGCAAAAGAAAATTTATTCACTAAGTACAAGTTACCAATTACAAGGGAGATATATACTTAAGCTATATGCCATATATCAATTTAAACATAAAATAGCACAAGAATAACACTAAAGCAAAAGTTTTCATGTAATGTGCAAAAATCAAACCTTTTAGATCATTCATGAACAAAAAATAGACATATTCAATATTCATGTATATTCAAGAAATTATCAAAAAATATGTCAAAATAAATTTTAGGTCATGTGAAAACTAAAAACTTAAGGAAGACATATTTATCATAAAAAACATATTCAAGAAAATTTTAGCACAAAAACATAAATATATTTACACAAATTATAGGCCATAATCAACAATAACTTAAGCTAAAAATAAGCATCATAAGAAATTCATTTACTTAAGTTATGTTACAACCATGTCAAGTTAAGAAAAATTATATTTATCATATATGCACACACTTGACAAGAACAATAGATGAACCAATAACACATATCATTTACAAGCTAGTAGTTCATCATATTCAAAATTACAAATCAAGATATATATCAATTGAGCATAATACCCAAAATATTTCACAAAATTAATAAAACATTTAAGCACAAAAATAAGTATATTTAACAAAAGTACTTTACAAATTAAAAAATAGACAATTTAAGCACTTTCAAATCATAAGTATTAAGGTTAGGTTGAACCAGTCATCATATGTACACTTATCTTGACTAAAACATAGATGAATAAATAATCAATATATATATATATATATCACTTAAGCACAAGATGTTCATCAATTCACAAAATCAAGAGTTATAACAATTTAGAATATAACAATCAAGTTTAAAAAAAATATTTCACATTATCCAAGCATTGAGAACAAATTGAGTAATTTTAATCAACATGATCATATAAACATGTTTAACAATTACAAATCAATATGCATAAAAATCACAAAAATCATTTACATCATGCTAAAACCATTCAAAAAAGTATATTTATGCAAAACACCATAGGTTAAATCATTCAAAGCTTAATATTTCCAAGATTTTTATTTTTGATATTTTGAAGCTCATTTTTACTTAAAAAAAATCTTAATAAATCTCATAACTACTCAAACTCTTTTTTAACCATCTTGAACCATTTCAACAAGTTTCAAATGATAAAACAAAGTTGTTCAAGTGGTCATTTGGCCTTAGAAACAAAAAAATCAAAAGTCAACTCTTAATCTTATATTTCCTTGAAAAAGGCTATTAAGATGGGCAAATATGTTTAAGCACACATTTAAGCTCTTTAAACCATTTAGAAAAGCTTTATATCACAATTTGAAATTGTCTAAATGGTTTTTATGCCCATGTATGTTTGAAAATAATATTTGATCTTTTAAGCTCGAAAATCCTTTAAAACTTGCATGTAGCACTTATGAGAAATTGAAACCATTGCAAGTTATCTAGTTTTTTTTGTTTAAGCAAGTTTAAATCATTGAATTCTAGATATTCAAATTCATTTTATTATTAAAAACTAGCTAAAACAAAATTTCATATTTTAAAGCTTGACTCTAGTAAAAATTATTTTTAAAGTAAAACATAAAGTCTAAAAATTAAATTGTGAATGCTCACCCTAAGTTTGTGTATAAATATTAAAAAAATTAAACACATAACTAATCACACCAAGCATAAAAAAAAAAATCATCAACAAAATTATGCTTAAGCAATTTAAAACCATAATCAATTTCAACAAGCATTTCAAACATACTTAAAAGCAAAATAAATGCATATTCAATTCAAGCTCACATTTTCTCAAGATTATGCAACATATGTCTTGCAATCAATATCAACCAAATTTTGCTCAAGCATTCAAATTTCATCAAGAATAGGTAACCAAATTCAAATTCTCTTCAAATAAAAATTTAGAGGTTACCTATCTTTATTGTGTGTCTAGAGTATTCAATCTGCAATCTCACATTGTAGCTCCTTATTCTAGCATACCTATAAGAGACAATCTTATTTGATTTTTGGTACCCAAATTGTTTTAAGTCCTTGAAAGTTAATAACCAAGTCTCTAATTCCTTTTGGAACCCACATTTGTCTAATTCTAAATAAAACTTTTCTCTTTATAGAATAAGTATGTATAGTATGACCATAAAAATTACAAAAATTACATTTAATCATTTTAGCACTTAAACTTTTATCTAAAAACTCTTGTTTTTCATTCATCAAAACAATAAATTTCTTTTTCAAATCAAAATTTTTTTTATAAAATTTCATACCTAATTTGAGAGGTTTTTAAATCTATTTTCACATTTTTTTTCTTTTTTTAAAATATTTTTTACATTCATAAAAAATTTATTATCTACATTCAACTTTGATTTTGTTGTATTTCATTCTCATTGACTCAAATTTCATAACTAACTCATCAAAGGTATCTTATAATTTATCAAAAGTTTATGGATTTGAGTCAATAAAACTAGAGGTTATCTTAGGCTCTTCAAGAGCCATGAGACATAATGTATTTTGATTAAAAATTTATCTTTCATGTAGCTTATCTAACTTCCTCCATATTCATTTGAAGTGGAGCAATTTGAGATCAAGTTGAAGTTGTGAGAGTCAAGAGCTCTATAAAGTAAGCATTTTACCTTGGTATCATTTACTTGCCTCATATAATTTGCATTATTTGAAGGAATTCTAAGCCTATTTTCTACCACATTCCAAGTTTAAAATCTTGGGCTACTATAAACATCTTTATCTTCTTTCTTCATTCACAAAATTTAAATTTATCAAACATAAGAGCTTTGAGGACTTTCTCATCATCTTGAAACCTAAGTTGAGCTATAAGATCTTTACTTAAGGTGGTTAAACCTACAAAAAAAGACTAAAGCTTTGATACCAATTATTAGCTTTATAGGTGAGATAGTGATCCAAAAAAATGGTGAATTAGATTTCTTTAAATTATTTTCAAACAATGATTTCAAAGTAATTGAATGAAAAATTAAAAACAATATCGACATATGATACAAATAACAATAATTGATAATCTTAAACCAAATGCAAGGTAAAGAGATAGGAATAAAGAAATCAAACACAATGAATTATAGAGGTTCAATATTTCTCTACAAGGCACTTACGTCATCTCTCTTGGTTATCCACACCAAGGCTTCAATCTAGTATTCTTGAATTGAAATTATAACCATATCTTTTTCTTTCTAAGGCTTAAGATAAAATCTTTATATTTTCTAGTTTCTAGGCTAAGTAGTAACCTTTCAATCCCACAAATTCAAGAGGATGCCTCACCTTTTGATTACAAAATCACTTAATAAATAACAAACTTAAAACACATCTCAAATCTAAGTGTTTGCTTAATGAAGTACAAAAAAATTGATGAATAAATCAACAATAATGATTTAGATACAACAAATACCAAAATATAGACTTTAAAACTCTAAAACTCTTAATTTCTTTGAGAGAATGAATATATGGCTTGTTTGATCTTGCTCTCTTAATTCATCAATCTTCTTGATGTGTTGGAATGGTCAATATATAGAGAAATTGAAGAGCAAGCTATTAGGGATACTTAGGAGAAGAAAATAGCCATTTAAAACTTGAGAAACTAGCCGTTATGCATATCCTGGGCATGACTCGATCGATCCTTTCTATGAGTGGATTGATTGGTTCATATTTTGTGCCATTTATGCCTTACAAATAACACTATCCGATTAATCCCTTTATGTAAGAGACCAATTAGTTCAAGGGGGTGATCAATCCCCTATATAGGTGATTGATCCCTTTTTACCTTTTTAACACAAAAATTACTTTTGTAAGAAAAATCAATTAATCCCTTCCCTGAAGGGATCGATCTTATCCATCTAGGTAAATATTTTCTATTTTGCACTCTACTCACTAATTTGATTTATCTTAGGTTATACAAATCCAAATTACAAATCATTTGAAAATTTAGAAACTAGACTTAAAGGTTTTTTATCTGTATAAAATTTATCACCTAATTCATTATGTACAAATTATAGTGAATTTTTAAATCTACCTTTTGTGTAGTTTTTAGATAACTAAAAAGTGTTTAGTAAAAATTCAAAATCTTTTCTTAAAAAATTTGGATTTTGATTTTGTTTAATCCATTAAAAAGTAGAATCAAAGATCTTTCCAACCATATAAAATTTAAATATTAAAACTTTTTGAATTAATACAAAAAAATAAAACAAGTTCAATGTTGGAAAACTTTATTTTTATAAAACAACTTTCTTAAGTTAATCTATTTCCAAAATCAATATTATAAAAATTATATTGAGTCTAAAATGAATAAGTTCACTTTAAAAACAATACTTGGACTTTCATTTAAGCTCAAACAAATAATGTTTAAAGATAGTTTTGATATGAGAAATATAAAAACAAAGAAAGGTTTTTTTAAGCTTTGAAAATCATATTATTTATTTAATACCAAAATATAAAACTTAAGAGTATGTATTAAATAAATCTTTTTCAAAATCTTGATTAAGCTTATTTAGCTTAATGTTTTGTTATTTCAAAATAAGGATCAATTCAAGGCTAACACCCATTAAAAAGTTTTAAATTGTTATAAGTCAATAACGTTTAATCTTTATTTGTTTAAAGTAAAACATTTAGTCTTAAATTGAGCAATCATCCAAACATTTTCTTCCAAATTGAACATTTAGCCTTCTTTTATTCTTTTGGCATTTTAACTTAAAAAAAAAAAAATACTTAACTTAATAAATACATCTCTAACTTAAACAAAAAAGTACACTAAAAAAAACAAATCTCTAATTTTATTAAATAATAAAATTATTGTTGTAGTCTCATTAAATGATTTAAATAGGTATCAATATATATCTATATTTATCTATATATATTAAAACTATCCCTTATAGGATAGTTTTTTTACATTTGTCCAAATACTAAATTATTATTGCCCATCTAATTTTATAACATTATTATTTTATTTTTTAGTTAAAATAAATAAAACTAAAATTAAAATATCTATAATCTATAATTATCCATTAAAAGGATCTTAAAGGGGCTTTGAATGACATCTATTTATGAAATGATCATTTTACCCCTTTCAATATTATAAACTAACTATTTTACCTTTTAATCAAAATAATATAATTAAAATGTTATTAATAAAAAATTAAAAATATATTAAAATAATTTTCAAGAGATTATATTTTGACACCTTTTTAATATTGTAAAATGATCATTTTACCCTTTCTAATATATAAAATGGCCATTTTACCTCAAAAAATAATTCTTTTGGAAAATTTTTAAATATATTTTAAATATTTTATTATTAACATTTTAATTATATTATTTTGATTTAAGAATAAAATAATGTGTTTATAATATTAAAAAAGGTAAAATAATTATTTTACAATGCTGGACATGTGTCACTTTCTAACCCCTTTGAAGATTTTTTTTAATTGAAAGTTATAAATATTTTATTTTATTTTTTAATTTTAACTAATGATAAAATAATAATGTTATAATATTAGAAGGGTAAAATGATAATTTAATAATTTGGACAAGTTTAAAAATATATTTTAAAGGATAGTTTTAATATATTGTATAGATAAAATAATTTAAAATGTTAACAATAAAAAATTTAAAAATATATTAAATGAATTTGCTAAAAGATTATATTCTGACACCTATCCAACTTTATAAAATGATCATATTACCCTTTTCAACGTTTTAAAATTATCATTTTATTCTTTAATTAAATTAAAATAACTTAAAATATAATAAAAAATAAAAAAAATAAAAAAAATTTAATATACTTAAAGAATACCTAAAGTTATTATATTACTACCCTTCTTTAGCATTATAAAATAATTATTTTACCCTTTATAACATTGTAAATGATCATTTTATCTTTTAATCAAAATAAAATAACTTAAAATGTAAATAATAAAAATATTTAAAAATTTTTCAAAGAGGTTATAATTTGACACCTATTATAAAATGATCATTTTACTTTTTAATGAAAATAAAATAACTTAAAATATAAATAATTTAAAAGAATTTAGAAAAAATTTTAAAAAATCAAATCTGCAAATTTTTTTAAATAAAAAACCTATATCTAAATTCAACAATTTAAAAAAAATAAAAAAGTTATCCTGCAAAGTACTAATAATATTAAAACCAGACAACTTTAAATAGTTTTTATTATAGATTATTAGTGAAGTATTTTAGTTTTCTTGATAAAAATGAAATTTACAGATGATGGGTTTAGTACTTTGTAGCCTTTGTGTCTCTAGCTGGACCAGACCGTCACCAACTGTCATATATGCCGCTCCATCCCATCACTATCAGTCCCTCCTCGATTGTGACGCTTTTTTTTTTTTTTCGCCATAGAATGTTACCGCGTTTACAAATATAAAGCTGCGAGCAACTGACACGAGAAGAAGAAGACGAAACGAAAAAAGACCTACCCTATATAGTTCTAATTTCTTAGGAAAAACAAGTTTTCTCTATAATATCCTCCGCCCAAAATACAAACCCAAAAAATAAACAAAAATAAAAATAAAAAAGGATTTTAAAGGCGCTTTTTAGTTTTTGCTGTCAACTGAAACTCTGTTCGTCTCTTGGATCGTTAAAGTTCAAAATTCCCGACGGGTTAGTTACAGTTTCTTTTTTAGATTTTTGTTTGGTTATTCTGAAAACTGAAGGCAAATAACAGGGAAATAGACAGGTAAAATCCAAAACGGAGCTTTGTTTGCTTTACTTCTCTCGATTGAACACCGTTGAGTGCGAGAGTTTGTTTGTTTGTTTACTCATTTGTTGTCTCTTTGCTTTCGTATTTTGGATTTTTCTGTCTAATCTTGAAACAACTGCTTTAAAAAAAATCTTAATTTACGTTATTTTCTTGGAATTTTTTGTGTACTCGATTAAATTTTAAACCAATAATCCCTTCGATGTGCAATCTGAACTTTCTGTTAAAATTAAAATTATATTAATCAATTTGAGTTTTAGCTAAATCTGGTTACTCCTTTTTTTTTTTTTTTTTGCTTAAGTTACGGATCAAGTCGAAAGCTGTAATTTTTGTTTCAGCCGCTGAAAAAGGTATACTTGTGGTTGTAGAGTCAGCTTTGCCATTGTTGGATGATGTGAAGGTCCTATTTGAAAGAGGGACATCCAATTCTGTAGAAATTTCAGAAGCCGAGTGTCCTTTGTTGAAGCAAAGTAACCAACACTGAACTGTGCTTAACAACCTTTTCATTTCCTTCTTCTCCTTACGGGGGATACTACTATCACATTTAGATAAACGTTGCCTTTGCATCTCTTGTGTCTATGTACATGATATGGTTCTCTTAGTATCAAGACAAGATTGATTTTAGTGGAGTAGCACTTGATTTCTCTTCTGCACCACTTGCCGACTAGGTTTTGAGGTTCCTTCACTGTTATTTGCAAGAGCAAAGATTTCTTGATTTATTAGGCATCTAGGTTGGGTCCCTTCTGGTTAGTTTCATCCCTGTATCAGGACCTCTGAGTTATGATTTCTGTGAAACTATCCGTCCTTTACTTCTTTATTATATTATAGAGATATTGCACATTCACTCAACAAATGTCTTTCTACACCCCCAGAAAATATCATGTTACAATTAGTGTGTAGAAGCATAGGAAGAACAAAGGCCTTTTTTTTTCTTGTTTCTCCATATTAACCCTCTTTGTACTAGAAATTATGATTTTTGCTCCTTTACAAAGTTATATGCTATAAAATTCTATGAGATATTCTTATATTATCTGACCTTTAGTTCCTGCAAAATTAGCATTTTGCGTAGTTGTTGTTGTTGTTGACTGCTCAAGTTCATGATCCTTGTTTTCTGTCTTGGAAATTATAGTCTTTACTTTATTCTTGTATCATCATTTGTTTTATCAACTGCACATCAATTTCCTTTTGTTTTATGAATTAACTTTTTCATATTTTTAAAAATCAGAGAAAATGCCAGAAATACAGTTGGGTGCTCACACTGTAAGGTCCCATGGGGTTAAAGTTGCAAGGATTCACATGCATGACTGGCTCATTCTTTTGCTTCTCATTGTGATAGATGTCATTTTAAATGTTATAGAACCATTTCACCGCTTTGTGGGAGAGGATATGATGACAGACCTGACATACCCCTTGAAAGACAATACTGTTCCCTTTTGGGCTGTTCCTGTATGTTCTAGCTTTGAGATATACTGCCATACTGGAATTACTTTTGCAAGAGAGTTTGTTCAGGTTCATTCAATGACGACAGTAAAGTATAATGCTTATGTTCTTCATGTAACAGATGATTGCAATAATACTGCCATTTTTGGTCATTCTTGTCTACTATTTCATTAGAAGGGATGTTTATGATCTACACCATGCCATACTGGGTAACACTACTCCCTTGAGATTCTGAAAGTTCATCTCCTTTTGTCTGTGTGTAATTGCATCTAGTAACAGCTGGTTTGTTGCATTAATATTCAGGTCTTCTATTTTCTGTACTTATCGCTGGTGTTATAACTGATGCTATTAAAGATGCTGTTGGTAGACCTCGTCCTGACTTCTTTTGGCGTTGTTTCCCTGATGGAAAAGGCGTTAGCCTCCTATTCTCCCTAATCTTTTTTTTATTTCTTTTTGTGAATTTAAGTTTACATACTCAAGAATCTTGATTACTCATGTACTTTTTTCAACTTTCAATTGTTGCATCATACATGCAGGTATTTGACCCTGTGACAAAGGATGTTATTTGTGCTGGATTAAAGAGTGTCATTAAGGAAGGACATAAAAGTTTCCCCAGTGGCCACACTTCGTGTAAGCTTTCTAATTATTTCCAACATTATGTTTTTTTTGCTTGGTCCTCCAGGTGTAATGTAGTATTTTATGTTTAGATTCCATGTAATATATGTATGTGTGTTGCACTAACCTCCTACCTTCAGGTAGAATTTGGTTTTATTTTTCTTAGGAAAACATATCTATATTTTCCCTATTTTGAGATTATAATAAGCTTAAAACCTCATTTGTCAACCATCGTCACCTTCCTCTCTTTTTTCTTTCTTTTTTCTTGAATTTTTAAAACTCCCTGTCTATTTTCTGAAGAGTATGCCCCAGCAATGTCCAAACTGGTTTTAAGGTTTTTTTTTTTTTTTAAATTACCTTGAAACAGTTTAATTTTTATTCAACAATGCTCCCATTCCCCTGTAAACCATTTAGGGAATTCAAAAAAGAAGAGCATTAAAATTCTTCGTTCTTATATGTTTATAGTAGTTGAGATTAATGTTTTAGATCTTTAAATTTGAAGAATTGAATTGAAGAACAACAGCATGACCTTTTTGCACTCTCAAGTTGATTACATGGACATGGGTCTTATTGAAGATATCCTCAGTGAGCCTTTGATTGTTTCCCTCCTTGTCTTCTTCAGTCTATCCCCACCCATATTGAACAAACTGCTCTTATAAGTCCTATTTTCTTAAGCACTACCTGTAAACTTTCTCTTAACAATACCCTTAACCGGCTTCAGCCTGTCTCCCTCATTTTGTCATCAATTGGTGTGCCCCTGCATTTTCTTGAATGCACTTACTTTTAATGGAGATTTGTCTTTATCTCTTTCAACATGGTTGTACTTTATCAATTACCAAAGATTGAAAACATAATGCTATTTTTATTTATTTATTTATTATTATTATTATTATTATTTTGTTTTGGAGATGAAAGCATAGTGCTATTTAGAGAAATAGACTAAATAGTTGATAATACCAAAGTGAAAAGAAGATTTTGTGTAGTATGTATGTTCATTATGATCACAAGATAGCTTGTGCCATGGTGAAATTGGATGATAATGATTGGATTTTATTGGGAGTATAGCTAAGTTCCTAGAATGCTAACGTTTCAATGGAGCAAAGTTGAGTTGAACTTTTCACATTTGTCCTGGAAAGGATATTGTATGAGGTTTCAGTGCTATTACATGACATTTTTATTCTTATTCTTGTTTTTACTTGTTTTCTTCTGTTTATCTGTTAATTTATTCTTGGGTATGCTTGAAAGTGTGCTGGTTTAAATATGATTTCTCCTGTTTCTTATTTATTTGCATTTATTTGCCTTGAGTTTATTGTAAAACTAGAAAAATGACTTTGGAGGAACTTTGTTCTTCAACATGCAGGGTCCTTTGCAGGTCTTGGTTTTCTTGCATTGTACTTGTCTGGAAAAATTCGTGTATTTGATTGCAGAGGCCACGTGGCAAAGCTATGTATTGTCTTCCTACCGTTGCTTGTTGCTGCTTTAGTGGGAATATCTCGGGTTGATGACTATTGGCATCACTGGCAAGATGTTTTCGCTGGTGGTCTTTTAGGTTTGTCTTTTGGCATTTCCTTTTTTCTTTTTATTAATTTTCTCTTTGTATTCCATACTACTTGCAATAAGTCACCTTCCCTTTGTGTGGTTATTTCTTTTTACAGGGATAACAGTTTCATCATTTTGTTACTTGCAATTCTTTCCACCCCCATATGATGTAAATGGTATGTTCCTCAGGGCACTTTTCTCGAATTTTGTTACTCTATGACTATTTGCCCCCATTCTATATGACCTTTTGACTACCTATACTTCTGGATAATTATTCATAAATTGACATTGTAACATGTAGTCCATAGGAATCTGATGAGTGTAAAGTCACGTCCCTCATTACACCTTTCAAGTACTGCTTTCTTTCCAGCCTTATAATATTTATGCACTGCTGGATTGGATATTTCTGCTGTTTTGTTTTTGTCTAATGTGGACAATGTCTAGTTTGCTTCTGAATTTAGGATTTCAGTGTAGTTATGTCATTTCTTAGCTCAAGAGAGCTTCATATCAGTGCCTCCCTTTGCAAGGATTTTTGGTGGAAATTATAGTTAGTTGTATTTTGACTTGGTGATACATTAAAATGGTGAAAGGACAATTAAATATCATTTCCCCAGCTCCTGGATAATGCAGCGGGATGTAAATAAGATATTTGTCTTCTCGTCTGTCAGGAAGAAAGGGGAAAATAAGGAGGAAGAGGAGTAGGGTCAGGAGGGAGAGAGCTAGGGAAAGTTGGCAACATGAAGAAACCTGTATATGCTTCCATTACCTACTTGTTTTACAACCAAACATAAATGCTAAAAATTAGGTTACAAGTAGTTTCCATTTGTTTGCTGCCATCGGGTTCTTCACATTATGACACCATTCAGCTTGTAAGAATTTTCAACTGTCATTGTCCTTGAACTACCCTTTAGAGTATGCAGACATAAAAAAAAGGGAAAAGAAATCATAGAATGAAACTTCATATTCTAATTACATTTAAAATGTTCATTTCTGAGTTTCTTATTTCTTCGTAATGGACCATGCAGGCTGGGGACCTCATGCATATTTTCAGATGTTGGCAGAGTCTCAAAATGGCAATCCATCCAACACCATCAATGGTTCAAATGTACAACAATTAGAGCTTGAGAGTGTATATGTCGATTCGCAGCATGGCAGGGAACTATCAAGAGCCAACACTTACGACTCTAGCCCTATTCTTGACGGAACCAACGGCCTGAGGAGATATTGATTTACTGAATTTTGAGTAAATAAGAGTAGACATAATCAACTACAGATGTCCATAGTGTTTGAGAATTTAGTACATTATTATGCTCTTAAACATGTTAGTTAGATATTGAATATGGATTTGCTTTTTCTCCGTGAATTCAAATTTGTTAATTGATTTTCAAGATTGTTTGTTTATGTGGTTATGAAGAGACCATCTACCCTTTATTTTCAAATTTATTCGTTATTCGGTACCGTTTTTGTATGAAGAGACCATCCAAGTATGATTGATAGAGAGTTTTTAGTAGATCATTTTACTAATGATTTTAAAATAAATTTTATAGTGAAATATTTAATATGATATTTGAATTTAAAAATTTTTAATGTGTTATTTAAATTATAAATTTATTAATTAATGTAAAATATATTTTTATAATAATTTAAAATAACGATAAATGATGGATAAATAGTTTTATAAATATTATATTAATTAATAAAGTTATAATTTACGTATTATATTAAAAAATTTTAAAATTTAGATGTTATATTGGAAATTTTATTGTAGGTTGGAGATCAAAGTATTTAATGAGTAGCATATTTTCTCTCATTTCGTAGGTTTTTTCATTTTTTTCTCTTCCCAATTCCTCTTATTTTTAGATAATATACAGAAAAAGCTATATTTAATATATATATAAACGTTTTATATAAAAGAATATTTATATTAAAGAAGTTTAAATTTTTAATAAACGTGTAATTGTTGGCAACTATACAATAATTGTTAATTATGAGTTGAAAGAAAAAGTTAAATTTAATCCTTACAAAATTTGAAAAAAGAAGTTATTCTACTTATAATTCTATTTTTTTAATTAAAAAATGTAAAATTTTTTTTACTTTTATCTTTCCCCTTTTGTTTTTTTATTTCACGAACTTCTTATAAATTATATTATAAATTAAGAAGCATTTTATCTACAATCATTATAATATAATTAATCAATTACAATTCAAAATTAAATGAAATTAGTCAAAAACTTATACAAAACTTATACTTATAAATAATAGATCTTATATAATTTTTATTATAATTAAACATTTGTACAATTATAATAAAAAAATATGTGATATACTGACTACAAACAATAAAAAGTAAAGTAGATGTTTGTCAGGAAACATTAGCTTAGTTTATTTGCCGTATTTTCTATTCATGATCTTAATTAAAAAAAAAAAAAAAAAACATGAAACCATATGGAAGAAAATGAAAGACAGAATTGAGATTTAATTCTGCAGTCGTAAAGAATCTATGCATATATTTTTCATTTCCCTCATACGCTTAATAACTAAGAAAAAGTCTTAGGCTTTTGTGCTAGTGTAAGAACCAAGCGTACAACAACTAGACACCATTAGATACTTTTTAACTTTGTATTTAATATATTTTGGACTGTTTTTACTACAATATAATATTTATTTATTAAATTTGTTGTATTGATGATGCATCTGACTATGTCCATATATATATATATATATATATATACACATTCTTTTCTTTTTATATTTTTGTTAAATGGGAGGATCAACTAACATTATTTTTTTTAAGCATCGATTTTAATAAATTCAAAAATAAAAGAGAATAAGTTAAAAAATTTAATTTTATTCATTAAATTACTCTCACCTATCATTTTTTTAGTTGTGCGAAAAAGACCGGTAGTCTTCTTCCTTTAATTTGTATCACATTCATTTTTTTTTCTTATATTTTCACTGTTAAATTTGTAAGGCGTGGAAGTTGGAAGATAGAGCTCGGATAAATAAGTCACAATCGATATCGATCAACTTCATTTGTTTAATGTTTTTTTAAGCTTTCTAAGATTTGAAATTGTAAAACTTTGATAAACGCTTGGAGACATTTTGCATATTCCAATTATTCAACCTCTCCGACAATAATAAAGCATATATTCTAAATAGTCATTTTGTTAAAAAAAAAAAAAAAAGTAGTAACAGTTTTGTATACTTTTATTCGTTTTCATTAAGAGATTAAAGAATATGATATGCAACTTTGTCTAATTATGACCTTGCTTCTTTGGCGTTATTAATCTATAATCTATAATACATTATCTACAATCTAATATATATATATATATAAGTACGAATGTGTTGAATCTATTAAATTGATTAAAATGAATATTGCTCTTCTTTATATTTCTAAATTATCATTTTAAATAAGAACATATTAGATGGGGATTGAGAGAGAGAGAGAGAAAGAGGAAGAGGGGCAAAGGAAAGACAAGGAAGAAAAATAAAAAAGAAAACCAAATACTTAGACGCCAGTTACACTCGCCCTCTGACGTTTTCTCACGTACTAGAGGACTGCTCCCTCCTGTACCAGGCAAGGCAATAGAGACTATCGGAGAGAGAGTAAGTAAAGTTCTCTTGGATATCATAGAAGAGGCATTTCCTCCTTGCTCCAATTGTGTCGAATGGACCCCGGTATCAAATAGCGGATTTCTCGGAATTAATTAGGGGGTTTCCTCCTTCATATTGTAATAAACGAATTTTATTATCATAGATCTATTACAATGCATGAATTCCAGCGTCTGCACTCTGTAATTTATCAGTACAAACTTCATGTGTTACACATTTCCCTAAAAAAAAAAAAATCATCTGAAATAAAGAACCTATTATTAATTAGAGGTATTTTAGAAAAATCAAAGTTGCCATTAAAATATGCCCCTGTTGCTAGCCCCAACCCTGAAAAAGGCATTTGCAAAACACCTTACATATACTTGAACAAAAATATGTACATGACATAATAGTGATCGGATAACTCCAAATAAACTAGCTGAAATAGAGGAGCCAGCCACATATATCGACCGTCACAATTGAATTGCTCAGAAAATTTGAGAATAATCATATGATATTGCATCCGGTCATGACTGGCTTGCTTGATTAAAATTTTCAAAATTCAAACTAACAACATGACAAGAAAGGCTTCAAAATACCAATTAAACAATTCCTAATTCTATTACTAACAAAACAATGAAATTTACGAGGTTAATTTAATATAAGAAATTTTGAAACTGCTCTTCTATATTCCTTTCTGTTTGAGATTTGCTTAAATCAATACAATTTTTTTCATGGATTAACACTAAAACTCAAAAAAAAAAGAAATCATCAAATCAACCCAACGTAGAATCTGAGAAAAAAAAGGCTCTACTCAGATTTTTTGTCTAAAATTTCGTTTATTTCGCAAAAAATAACTTTCAAAAAATGATTTTTACCGTTGGAGATAGTGGATCACCGGCAGAAAAACCACCCTTTCTCAGCCCTCAGAAGACAATCCTCAATCTATTCTCTCCCTTGATGTGTTCTAGCACACACTGTGTGATGGTGGGAAGAACCTCCGGTCCATGAATATGAGTTCCTCAGCAGTATCTAGAATGGTGAAGAAACCAGGCTATCAACTCCAACAATAATAATCGTTAGAACAACGATGCAAATAACCAAGTTAGCATCCATGTTCATTTATTTTTGAATGAAACAGCAAGTCTGATTGAGAGAGAGAGAGTGAAGAGTGAGAGCAATTGAAACTTGAGAGAGTAAAGAAGAGAATGAAATGATTGAATTTTTTGTGAGTGCAAAGGAGAAAGAAGAAGTCCTGAATGGAAGTAAGAAGACGATGATGTGGAATAAAGTGTTGATATGAAAGTTAATTGACTCAAAGTATCTTTTATGTGGCATAAAGTTTAGAAGTATCCGATTTAGGTAATTGAGATTAAAGATTACCTTAGCTTAGGAAAAAAACTCTCCAAACTTTTGCTAAGAATGTGGGAAGTTAGGACAAACTTAAGTTGACTGTGCAATGAAAGAAGAGGAGGGACAAAATCTGAACATTCAATGCCTAGTTAAACAATATGGACATTGGTTTCGAGCATCACCAATAAAGCACAGAGGAATAAGAGCGTCAACTGAAAAACAGGGGAAGTTTATGGCAGTTCCGAAAAATAAAGAAACGATGGGTGCTGATCAATATGGTGAATCACAATTGACTGAAAGGGACGTTGATAGGGCTGACCAGGAAACATGAGCATGGTGGTGAAGAAAGCTAATTTGGCAGGTAGTATGAATTTGGAAAGGAATGTAATTGAAGCTGAAAACCAGGAAAGTTACAATCAAATCACTGGCACGTTCAAAAGAGTTAGATTTTATGATGGAAGGGAACACAAGGGAGGCAATGAATGGGGGAAATCATGAATCACGAAAAAATGGGCTTGAAAGTGTAAAAAAAGAAGGGAATAGACCAATTAATGGGGTCAATGTGAACAATGAGGAAAGTAATTTGATGGAAAAGAACAAAGAAAAAATAGTGGCTGGTGTAGAGGAATCTGAGATCTTGAAAGGGCAAGATAGTAGCAATGTAGGAAAGGCCCACATTAAAGGAGCAGATGAAGGAATACATGACACATGCAGAATTAAAAAAACGCATGTGAAATGGAAGAAAATTGCTCGCTAAGTGGCAACGCCACGTAACACCAGTAAGAGTGTAGGAAAAAGAAAGAATATGGGGTTGACAGACTAGGTTGATTTAAAAGAGGTGGATGTGATAGAAAGGGCTTAAAGGAGATGGAGATGATGAACTTCAGACAATATTTTTAAGGGCGGAGATTGGTTTCCAGTCTCGCCGATCACCATGAAAACTCTAGCTCGAAACTACCATGGGCTTGTGAACCCACGGACAATTCGAGCTTTGGGCAAGCTCATTCAAACTTGTTTTTATGTGAAACAAAGTTACCAACGAAGCTTGATGGAGTACGTAGAAAATGCAACATGGCCAATTGTTTTGTAGTTGATACTAAATAGAAGTGGCGGGCAAGTTTTGATGTGGAGGGATGAAGTGATCTTGCAATTAAGAGCTTTCTCAAAATACCATATTGATATGGAATTTTTAGAGAATAATCAACCTAAGTGGAGATTAACGGGTTTTTTATGGGAGTTTGAAGCTAGTAGGATAAGAATATCATGGGTGATTCTTAAAGGGCTAGAAGGCCAGTCTCAAATACCATGGGTGTGCTTAGGAGATTTCAACGAAATTCTTCATAACAATGAGAAGAGTGAGAACTGCTTGCCATCAGAGACACGGATTGAGGTTTTTAGGGAGGCAATGAATGACTATAATTTGTCAGACTTGGGCTTTAAAGGAACTTGGCACATGGGTTTTTTATGGGAGTTTGAAACTAATAGAAGTGTATCATGGGTGATTCTCAAAGGGCTAGCAGGCCAGTCTCAAATACCATGGGTGTGCTTAGTAGATTTCAACAAAATTCTTCGCAACAATGAGAAAAGTGAGAACTGCTTGCCATCAGAAACACAGATTGAGGTTTTTAGGGAGGCAATGAATGACTATAATTTGTCAGACTTGGGCTTTAAAGGAACTTGGTACACATGGAGTAGGGGAATAAAAGTGACAAAATTAGTGAGGGAAGATTGGATCGGGTTTTTGTCACTAAGGAATATTGTGATAAATATTTTTTCTTTTTTTAGGGGAACATTTGACTTGCTTGAGATTAGATCATTTTCCATTTCTTTTGAATGCCAAAGGGAACAAGATGGATGGGAATTATAATAGGAAAAAAAAAAGAATCCATTTTGAGGCAATGTGGATAAAGAGGAAGGATGTGAGGAGGTGGTAGCCAACACTTGGAGATTTAACGCCAATGGAATATAGGGCACAGGGTACAAGAGGTGGGTAGTAAGGTTCAGGTTTGGCATGATTGCAATTTTGGAGATTTCAGGAACATAATTGAAATAACAAACAAGAAGCTGAACAGGTTGAAGGGTTCAGGTGCATATATGAGACACTGGAGGAAGAAAGGGCGCTAAAATTGAAATGGACGAGTTGCTGGTGAAAGAAGAATTTTTTTTGGAAACAAATATCAAGGGTCGACTGGCTGAAGGAGGGTGACAAGAAGCCTTTTTCCATGCACAGGCAACTAATTGAAGAAGGAATCGTATTTTGGGTCTCGAGGACAGCAATGAAACATAGTGTGATGGTGGTCTCGAGGACAGCAATGAAACATAGCGTGATGGCGGAGAAAACATGAAAAGCATATCTATAAATTGTTGGCAGTTCAAAACGTGACGTATCTCACATTAAATAAAAAATTTAATTATTAATAAATAAAATTTAATTTTATATTAATTTTATTTATATTTTAAATAATTATTTTTAAATAAAAATAATTATCATATAATAAATTATTATGATTATTTGAATATAAATAAATTATTATTTATAAAGGTCATGATCATACAAAAAATTATAATTATTTGAATAAAAATTTATATCTGTTCATTCATTATAAATATATCTTTTAATATAATCATTTTTACTTCTAGAGAGTTTGAAATTTTGTTATATCCAAAAAATATAATTAATTTTAAAAAAATATTTTTCATGTCTCAAAGTTAAAATTTTTTTTATTATTTATTTTTTTAAATTTAAAAGCAATCATAAAATTGATATTTCACATGAAAAAAATATATAAAAAAGAAATTGACAAAGTTAACAAAATCGATTTTTGAAATAAATATGAAAAGTTTTAATTATCCAAATAATTTCTTGATAAAATAAATACTAAATACAAGATAAATTTTTATTATTATTTTTTTAATTTTTATATTCTATTAAAAAATTAATGATTAATAATTTATAAGAGATATTGAATTATATTTTTTTTATTGATTATTTTTTTAATATTGTAATTTTAAATTAAATTATTTAATTTATGATTAGTAATTTTATGATACGTTATATATGATTTTTTTTTATTATGATATTAAATGGTCACGAGCATAAAATGGATATTTGTTTCAAAAGAAGAGATTGAAAAATTTAAGAGAAGTATCAAGAGAATCAAGGAGTCCCATGGCGAAAGAAATGGAAATTTGGGAGAAAATGTAGGCTCGCCACCTAGCAGGAAAGTTATCTCCTATAGGGATTCTTTGCTGGAAGCCTCCTATGGACTTCTTAAACAACCCTGCTACTCCCAGGAGGAGGAAAACTCAGACACCGAAATGGAATCTGAGGAAGAGCCATTGAACCGCGAGATAAATGAAGATAACGATGAAATTAGCATTACTCTCACAAAGGAAGAACGGAATCGAATCAAAGAAAAATGGGCCAAATCCTTGATTATCAAAGTTTTCGGCAAAAAGGTGGGGTATTAGTATCTTGTCTTCAAGCTCAATCAGCTCTGGAAAATTCAAGGAAAGTTCATTACCATTGATCTTGGGAGTGATTTTTTCCTCATAAATTCCTTAGTCCAAGCGACTACGACTATGTTATTAAGGAGGGTCCGTAGTTTGTGGGTGGACATTTCTTGAGCATAAGGAAATGGACACCAAACTTCGAGCCTCACAAGCATCATTTTCTTCGATTGCTATATGGGCCGACTCCCTGAGCTCCCCTTTGAATATTATGACTCATCTATTCTAACTAGAATATGTAGAAGTATCGGAGGTCTCCTCATGGTGGATAACTATACAGTTACAAAAGAAAGAGGCAAGTTTGCCAGGCTTTACATACAGGTCAACCTGGATAAACCACTAAAGAAATTTATTAAAGTGAAAGGAAAGAGGCAAGCAATTGTGTAATTGTGGGAGAATAGGGCATAGTAAAATGTTTTGTCCAGAGCTTCCATCAACGCAGTCACCAACTTCCCCCCCCCCCCCCCCCCCCAAGAAACTGTTGAAAATACGGAACCCTCAAAGGGGACGAGTTTACAAAACGACAAATTGGAATGCTGCCAAGATGGACACGGACCATGGATGCTGGTCCAAAGGCGAAAAGGGTAACAAAAGCAAAAATCCTTAAATACGATCATCTCTAATCGGACGGAGAAAAAAACTTGTTTTATGAAAACGGGAAAGGATGATAAAAGGGTAAAAGCTGGCTTTATATCACTAAGAAGGGATAGCATGTCAGTAAATCTAGGGGAGGCTGAAAACGTATCAAGGAGACAGACTGGGTCCAACCATGTAACATTGAGCGAAAAGCAAAGGGACAAGCTCCCAATGCAAGCGGCTCGATTGGGGGAAGATGTAAATGTTGATAAACCGGTGTGGAAAAAGAGAGACACAACGCTACACCAAAAAGGAAAAGCGTGTCATGACCAAGAAACTAGCAACATGGAAGAAGCCATGCAGTTCACGTCTAAGAAAGTAAGAGATGGTAGGGTCTACTTCCCTATGCATGAAGTGGACCCCAGCACTGAGACCGTGCAGAATGACAAGACAACACAGGAAGGGAGTGACGACCGTCGTAAAGGAAAAATTCACTCATTTGCGTGTAATGGCTAAACCTTTTGAAAAACCGTATACTAGAACCAAGACTAACAAAAATGGACTCTTCATAGAATCAGATCAGGCTGATGAAACCAAAATTCAGGGGTCTTAATGCAAGTCAGAGGATGCGAATATGCAAGAACAAAAGGCTGCGATGGGGAAGAATGCAGCAAGTGGATCGCAGAAGCAACCAACAGATGAGTTTGAATTCTGCCTTGGCTTACCCATGAGAGATTCACGATCCCTTGAGGTGGGCCTTGAGCGAGATTGGATGGGAGGGAAGAATACGCAGATCCATCTCCCCGCAAGATAAGAGATTCTTCGTAAGAACACCAAGAAGTAAGGAGACCATCCCCAAGGAGGCTGTGGACAATCCCTCCTCTATTGATTACCCCACCCCCAGTGCTACAATTCCTGTACCATAGCTCTACACCAGCCGATCCAGTAGTGAACATAGTAAGGCCATTAGCTCTATGCTCCCTACGAATTCCACAATAGGTAATGGAGATCCCGGTATCTCCATTAGCAGAAAAAAACTTGGAGGTTCATCTACGGAACATGCAATTGGTGGCCTTGAAGATAGCAGTGGAAACGATAACACACCAGTTCAAGTTATTTGTGCGCTCAAGATAGTGCAAGGACTAGAGACACTACTGCACAAATTGGAGTTGTTTCTAAAGGTAGGTCGACCTGCGAAAGCGGAATGGAACATGGATTTGTTCACGAGGTTTCCCCGCCAAGAAACTCCAACTGACCCCATGTTTATCATTGTATGGAATTGTAGAGGGACTCGCCACCCTGATTTTGTGAGAACTGTGAGAGACATGGTGCGGGCTCACCAACCTTAGATTATGGTGATTATGGAGACAAGGGTAAGAGGCAGGGATGTCTGAAACATCATTGACAACTTACCTTTTGATGCATGGATTGATACCGAGACAATTGGCTATCAAGGTGGAATCTGGATGCTGTGGCATTCTAACTTGGTTTCAGTACAGGGAATATGCCAGACCGAGCAGGAAAACCATACTACTGTCAAGGTACTATCTTCAAACTATCTATAGTTTTTTTCAGCTATTTATGCTAGTCCTAGGTATAAAGAAAGAAACTTGTTATGGAATAATCACAAAATGTAGCCGCCTCTCACAACTTGCCTTGGCTGGTAGAGGGTGACTGCAATGAGGTACTATCCCCAAGCGATAAAAGAGGTGGCAGACCCGTGCTGGATAATAGAGTACATCAACTTCATGCCTGCATTAATGCATGCAACCTCATGGATTTGGGCTATAAAGGGGCAAATTTCACGTGATCAAATATAAGAAGCATCTAACATTTGATGCAGGAGAGGATTGACTATGCTTTAGCCAATCCCTCATGGAGATTACTTTACCTGGAAGTAAGCATAAACCACCTAGAGAGGGTGAGATCGGATCACGCCCTCATTTTTATAGCTCTGGCTAGTACAGGGCAGACTGGGAAGAATAAACCATTCAAATTTCAAAGGATATGGGTGGATCATCCCGAGTTTGAGAGTTGTGGTGGCCAACCATTGGACTAATAATAGGCAAACTCTTGCCCAAACGGTTCAATCCTTCTCAGAGAAACTTAAAGCATGGAATAAAGATACCTTCGGGAATGTGTTTAAGAAAAAAAGGCGAATAATGGCTATACTGTCGGGGATTGAGAGAACATTGGCTGACAGGCCCTGCAAATGCTTCCTTGACCTTCAAAAATCCCTGATGAAGGAATACCAAGAGGTACTGAGGCACGAAATGCTGAGTGGATTAGATGCTCGAAGGGAAAAGAAATACAAACTTCTTTCACGTGACTACACTGGTTAAAAGAAGTAAGAACCGAATTAGGGGGCTTTTCGACGCTAACTGTACGTGGATTACTAATGAAAGGGTGCTGAAAGATTTGTTAGTGGAAGAACTCTTTTCTCTTCGGCCAAACTGCATGATGGGTTAAACGTGGAACAAAGTGTTCTTAAGTGGGCCTTATTGACTGATAATGAAAGGCAGTCTCTTATGGCGCGGACCACCAAACAGGAGATTAAGAAAGCCCTGTGGTCTCTTAAGCCTTTAAAAACGCTAGGGCTGGACGGGCTTCATCCTTTTTTCTTCCACCATTATTGGTGTAAAGTTAAAACCAACGTGGTGACTACCTGCAAGGAAGCCCTGGAGAAGGGTAAACTGCTAGAAGGTTTGAATGGGGACTCTAATTCTAACAACGATAAACCACTTCAAACCGATTAGCTTACTCAATACCACTTATAAATTGGTGACCAAGTTGTTGGTTTAAAGACTTCGACCATTGTTGAATAAACTCATCTCCCCATTACAGGACAGCTTCATCCCCGGAAGACAAACTATCGACAATGTTATTATTGTCCAAGAGACCATTCACACTATGAAGAATAAAAAAGGGAAGTTTGGGAACATGATAGTGAAGCTTGATTGAGGAAAGGCGTATGATCGTCTAGAATGGGGGTTTATACGAAAAGTTTTGATCCACTTTAATTTCACTGAGAAATGGACGTCATTGATTATGGACTGCATCTCTTCCTTAAGTATGAATGTCATGATGAATGGGGGCAAATTGGAATAGTTCGAACATTCTAGAGGGATCCGACTGGGGGACCCTTTATCTCCATATATTTTCATGTTGTACGTGTAGTACCTTAATCTCATGATTCAGGAAGCCTGTGAAAGGAATAAATGGCGCCCCATAAAAGCATCAAGAAAGGGACCGAAGTGGTCTCACCTCTTTTTTGCGAATGATGCTATTCTTTTCTCTAAGGCAGATAAGAAATCAACACTCACCATCAAAGAGGCCTTAGAAAGTTTTAGAGTCAGGGCAAAAGGTTAACACCGAAAAGTGACGTATCCTATTCTCTAGAAATACGGATGCAGAGACTAGAAACTGGATCACAAGTGCCCTGGGTATTAAAAGCACGAAAGAATTGGATAAATATCTGGGATTTCCCATTCATAACCGAAGAGCACAAAAATAGGATTTTGACTTCATCCTTGAAAGAGTCCATAAAAAACTTACAGGATGGAAAGCTAAACTACTTCGCCAGTGGGCCGTATGATCTCCATCCCGTCAACCATGGCAGCCGTGCCAATGTATTTCATGCAATGTAGTGTGCTGCCCTTATCTACATATAGAGAGCTGGATAAGATTAATAGAAATTTTCTTTTGGGAGAAGAGGAGGAGAAGAAAAAACTCCATAGAATTAGTTGGAATGAGGTCACTAAACCAAAGGAAGAACAAGGATTGGGTTTAAGGAAAAGCAAACCACGCAATCAATCCTTGCTTGCCAAACTTTGCCGGCGACTTATCCATTACCAAAACGATCTTTAGGCTAAAGTGCTAAAAAATAAATACCTTGGTAGGAGAAACAAAATAGACTCCAATGCTTTTCTGGTTTGAAAGTTCATAAAAAAATGACAAAAGATCATTAAGCAGGGAATGAGATGGATTGTTCATGATGGTTCAAAAGTTAGCTTCTGGTTTGATAACTGGACTGGACAAGGCAATATTAAAACCAAGATCAAGGGACCCCTCATGAAGGGTGAAGATGTTCTCATGGTGACGGACGTGAGGTGAGGTGGAGAAGCTTATGGTCTCTTCAATACTTCTATACAATTCCCAGAGGAAATCCTTGGGTTATTACAGAGTATTCCATTCTCTTTTCAACAATATGGGGCAGATACCCTCTGCTGGAACTATTCGCACAATGGAGACTTCTCATTAGCCAGTGCTTATGAAATAGCATCCAATAGAAACCCTCAAAGATCGCCTGTCGAAAGAGAAAGCTGGACATGGATTTGGAAACTTAATATTTCCCCTAAGCTACAATTCTTTCTTTGGGAGTGCATGCACTAGATTCTGCCAACGAAGTTATTTTTTAACAAAAGGGGAATGGAGATGCAGGTCGAGTGTCCTTTTTGTCGATCGAGGGAGGAAGACCTTGTCCACATCTTCACCGATTGCATGATTGTGAGGCAGTGATGGGCCACGGTAGGAGAACCACCACAAGGACACTTTTCAAAATTTTCCTCCTGGAAGGGGTGGCTGAAGTTTAATGCTACTCTTAACAGCAACGTCGAAACTTATAAGCTGCTATGAAAATTATATTCATATTTCTTCTATGGGAATTATGGATAACCAGAAGCAAATCGGTTTTGAAGGAAAATTTGAAGCTGCTAGAGTGCTTCCAAAAGCTATCGGAAAAGTGAAAGAGTTCTAAGCCATAGCTGGCAAAACCAGAAACGTTCCGCTTCCCTCTTTCATTGGAGTTAAATGGACACCCCCTCCAAGAGATTGGTACAAAATCAACACGGATGGATCCTCAATGGGTAATCCAGGGAAAGCTGGGGTGGGAGCGGTTCTACGGGACCATACAGGGAAATAGATTGCTGGATCTTCACGACATATTCCTAGAGCTACCAATGTTGAAGCAGAATTATGGGCACTAAGAGATGGTCTTAAGATGGCCATGGACGTTGGAGTTCTCCATCTTGAAGTAGAGCTGGATGCAAGGGTGGTGATAAATCTTATTAACAACACTGACTATACTAATAGTTTTCTGAATACATTTATATATGATTGCAAGACGATGTTGAAGAACTTCCAATAGACGGTCTTGAAGCATATATTCCGTGAAGGAAACAAGAGCGCTGATGCCCTAGTTCTATCCCTTTTGAGTTCTTTTCTTTCCCTCCTGATTGTATGATCCCGCTTTTATTAGCCGAGACTAATGGGATTATGATGTACCGTACCTTTTATTAACACATGCTTGTTTCTTTTCCGGACCAAATAAATAAATAATTAATTAATTAATTATCATCATAGTGTTGTAAGATATTAATATAGTTTTATAAGTAAATTATACACATTAATAAGTTTGATATAATTTATTAAAGTAAAATCATAAAAGGTCCTTAAATATCTTAAAAGGACTAAAATGACTTGATTTATTTATTAAGGTTTTCCAATTATACTAGAAGAATAATTGTATTAAAATAGATAAAATTGTAGAAATAGAATGGTTAAAATTTTATATTAATGACTATAAAGTTGTGACCACAACTAATACCATCTATTTCTTAAAATGAAAAGAACGAGACAATAATGTCTAAAACGTATAAATGATATGTAAAATGAAAAGTTTGGATAAATTAATCTCAAGTGATTATATTAGAGATTTAATTTCAAATGGTAATAATTGTCATAAAAGAAAATTGAATTCCAAGATATTTTGTTAGTAATACTACAAGTAGAATGGATTTAAACCCTTATTATTAGATATCAATAATGAGAATCCAACTTTGAATTAGTAACTTATAATTACAAAGTTTAATGAGTAAAAACAAATTATTGTTATATGTTTGTTAAGCACTAATAAAATCCGTTCAAAATTTAAAAACTAGTATGATTCATTGCATGAAAAGGTTGAGTTTTTCATACTTTTAATGAAGTTTATTATTTAAATGTCAAAGTAATGGAGATATAATGAAAATTCTACCTATGAAATGGTATCGTTTCAACAAGAAGAAGCGCAGTCTCTCTTGTAAATATTTATGAATAAAATAAGCACATAGCTATACTAGTACTAAAATAGTTATAAACTCTAACAAAAGAATAAATAAGTATAAATAAGTATTATGTATGTTATATATTTAATTCTAGCACTAAGAGTTGAGGTTTAATCAACAAACACCATCAACTTTGTTAGAATTATAAAATATATATATATATATATGCTTTTTGAAGATTTAAATCGAAAGAAACATTCTTTTGTTCATAATATTTATTCGTGTAAAAAATTGAAGATTAAGCACCAATATTTTAAAGTAGTGAGAGATTATTAGTAGTTTAAAATATGGTGTATCTTACATTAGATAGAAAGATTTAATTATTGATGAATAAAATTAATTTTTATATTAATTTTATTCATATTTTAAATAATTATGTTTAAACATAAATAATTATCATATGAAAAATTCTCATAACTAATTTAATATAAATAGATTATGATTCATAAAGGTCACGATCATATAAAAGGTCATAATCATTTGAATAGAAGTTTATATCTGATCATTAATTATAAATAAATATTTCAGTATAACTATTTTTACTATTTCTGATTGAAGAAATTGAGGCTTTATTGTATCATAGAGGCATAATTGCCTTTAAAAAAATGCTTTTCGCGTCTCAAATAAAATTTTTTTATATTATTTCTATTCTCTTATTTATTTTTTCTAACATAAATTATTTTAAAGAACTATTTAATTCTTAAAAATCAAACAACAAATAGACCAATCTTAAAGCAGTGGACTATCAATTATGGATGAGATTAATTGACTTCTTTTAGCGAAATTTAAACTTGAAGAGATTATGTAAACCTTTAAACAGATACACCCTATCAAATTGCCTAGACTTGACAGTACGTCTGCTTTCTTTTTATGATATTTTTGGTAATTACATAATTTCTTTTTGCCTAAATGTCTTAACTGGCCACCAACCCTTGCATGAAATGAATAAAACATATATCGTCCTAATCTCAAAATTTAATAATCCCAAAAATATGATAAATTATCATCCCATCAGTTTGAGTAACATGCCTTACAAGCTTATCTCTAAAGCCCTATGCATTATTCTGAAAAGTATTAGTAAGTCACAGAGTGTATTTGTTTTGGGTAAGTTAATCACTAATAATGTAATAACTGTTTATGAACTCATTCACACTTTGAAGAATAAAAGATGAGGAAAGAATATTGTTTCACTCTAAAGTTAGACATAAGTAAAACCTATGATCGAGTGAAATGGTCTTTATTGAGGCTATAACGATCAAAATTGGTTTTGATAAGAAATGGACATCCATCATTATGGAATTTGTCTCCATAGTCTCTTATTATTTTGTTATGAACGGGATTGTTGCTAACAGTTTTTATCCAAGCAAAGGACTCTAGCATGGAGTTCCTCTATCACTTTACATATTTTTATTTTTATAGAAGGATTTTTATTTTTTTAGAAGGATTTTTATCTCTGCTTACCAAATCCCAAAGGAACAAAAAAGTGTGAGGAGTGAGGGTAATTAGATCTTAACATAAAGTTAATCATTTTTTTTATTGCCAATGACAACTTACTATTTGCTAGAACAACTAGAAGTGGTGGCGAAAAGTTGAAGTACATGCTACAGTAATACAAAAGAAATTCAGGATAAAAAATTAACTTTAACAAGTTTACCTTTTCTTTAGTCTAAATACCACATGGACTTAAAGAGAAACTCTACAGTAGTTGTTTAGGATTAATGTTGTTAAAAATCCAAAAAAATATTTAAGCTTGCCCCTTTTAGTGGGCAAAGGGAAGAGAATGTTTTTGTAAATACTAGGATACAATTACTCCATAGCTAACCATTGTTTCCTTCTCATGTAAATTCTTTTTGTATTAGTGCTATTGGTAGGATACTCATGCCTTCGCTATGAGTTCAATATATTTTCTCATAACTGTTAGTTGAATAATAAGATATTTGATAATAAATTTATACAAATCTTATAATTCCATGAACTAAAGCAAAGAAATTATCATTGAGACTTGTTTTCTCACAAGTGATGGCTAAATATCTAAATTTTGGTTGTCCAAAGATATTTCTTTCTTTTATATGATAAAAACTCTCCAACAAATTTCATTTTTTATTGTCTATGCAGTTTTGATAATGCAAAATGTAATTTAATTTTTAAAAAACACTCACATCAAACAAAAAAAAAAAATTCAAAAGAGACCTATTGATGTATAATTGAGCAAACTTAGGGTTATAACCTACAACAAGAAGCAACGACCTTATCTTATGATGATTCTATCCATAAATTCTAAAAACATATAGACTTTCCTTCTCATTTACAAAATTATTTATTTTTTCACGAAACATAGAGTTATAAACTCAATATATTAATATTGATACTAAAGAGTAATAATAAAAAACATTTATATTCACAACCTATAAAAGCTTAAGGAAACTATACATATGTTAACATATAACATATTATGAGATACTTTTTAACCCCACATATTCATAGCCCATAAAGCCCAAGAAAAATAGGCAACTATCAACATATAATACATTATGGGATACTTTTTATATAGTGTTGTATAGATAAACGATAAGATGCAATCTCGAATTCAAAAGTGGAGTGGGAGATTTTTATCATTGAAAGGGAAGGACGTATTTATCAAGTTGTCTTCCCATCTATTCTAGCTTACATGATGAGGTGCTTCATATTACCTAAGTCTTTATACCAAGAATTAACAAGCATCCTTTAATAATTTTTAGTAGAGAAATAAAACATATGGCAAAGGAATTCACTACATTTGATGGAGCTCATTGTGTGTGCCTAAATCAATAGGGGGATTTGTTTTTATGATCTGGAGTTGTATAATATTAGGCAAATGGCTGGAAACTAAGTTAAGACAAAATGTCGTTGAGCTAAAAGGTGCTAAAAGCCAAGTACTTTCTTCAAACCAGTTTTCTAGATGTTAGTTTAGGAAATCAGCCTTCACTTACATGGAGAAGTATTTAGGAAGTGAAAGATGTTAGAATTATAATGATTATAAATATTAGAATTATAATGATGATAAATTTTATTTGTTCGTTGAAATAATTGTCATAACATATAGATTTGAGAATCTATAACTAGACTTAACAAATAGAGTCTTCACCAATCCTTTTTAACTAGGTGTGATTGGCCACTTAATAAATACATCCTTTTAAGAAACTCTTAAGCTTGACTAAGGGTCCCTAAAAGAATAAATTCTAGTCTATTAACTAAAACAGGGTGCAAGAATTCAGTTACATATGGATAAAGTTATAGCATCCCTACATACCCATTCGAAGGATGGTATCATTTTATTTTAAATTTATCTTAAGTTCTTGATTCTAATAGTTTAAGGTTTTATGTTGAATATTAAATATAATTCTTAAGACTTTCCATCGATCCAGTAAAACTTTTAAAAAATATTTTCTCACCTCAAGAGTATTCAAGAATCAATTTTGATTTCTTGAAGAGGCTCCATCATCGAAAAAATTTTTTTGTTATTTTCTTTTTGGTTTTTTTTTTGTCGAAAACATATCTAATTATTTTACCATTTGGGCCAAATTAGAAATATTTTTTCTTTTTGAATTTCTAAATTTTTCACCATTTGGGCCTATTTAAAAATTCTTTTTATTTCTTTTTTTTTTTGAAAAAGAATAATATGACAATTATTTTTCTTAAAATTTCATTTAAATTCTTCCACCATTTGAGACAAATTTAAAAAAATTTCACACCTAGAGATTTTTTAAGAATTTACCATTTGAAATTTTTAACAATCTCATCCTTGGATAATTATTAAATATTCAACCAAAATTTTTTATTTAGAAAAGAATACAATTACTTTTATTGAAATTTTATCTAAATTATTCCACAATTTGGAACAAATTTAGATAAAATTTTCACCTAAAAATTTCTTAGAAATTTACCATTTAAAATTTCTAAAAATCTTATCCTTGGGTAATTAATATTTTTTCAAAATTTTATTAATATTTCTATATTTTATTTTTTATTTTTTTTGGTTTGAAAATAAATATTAATTATTGTTATTAAAATTTTTTTCTAAATTATTTCATTATTTGAGACAAATTTAAATAACATTTATCACTTAATAATTTTATAAAAATTTACCATTTGAAATTTCTATAAATTCCATCCTTTGATAATTATTATTTATTCTAAAAACATATTTTATTTTTTATTATTTTTCCTAAACTTAATCATGCAAGGAAAAAAAACCCCTAAAAATAATCAAATAAATAAATAAATAACTAAATAAAAATAAAAAAATAGAAACAGCTTGGCTGGAATGGCTCAGCGAGGCTCGACTTTAGGCACAGAAAGTGGCTCAACGACTCGGTTCAGAGGCTCGGCTCAGCTGCAAGAACAGGTTGAAATGCAGGTTGACGAAAATGGGTTACGCTCAGGTTGGGTTGATCCAAATAAAACTACGCGGATCCTAGGACAATTTAAAAAAAAAAACAATGTCATTTTGGAGCGGGTATAAAAGGCCTAATTTAGTCTTTTTTCACCAGATCTCCTCTACTCTCTCTCTCTCAACTTCTCTTTTCTCTCCCTCTCTCTCTATAAACCCAAGAACATCGGTTGAACATTCATTAAATTTTAAGATTTTTTGTCGAAATCTAGGTAAGTTCACAGGCAGTTCATCGAAGGTTGGTCAATTTTTGGAAATTAGTTGCCAAAAATTGGGAAACTTGTTGAAATCTAGGAATCTGGCTAGAATCTCATCGAAAAATTCAATCAATGTCAAAAAAATTCGCTGAAAAATTCAATTGACATCGTAAAATTCACCAAAAAACTAAAAATTTTTAAAAAAAGTTTCAAAAAAAAAATCTTCTTTTTAACCTAATTTTTTTTCCAAAGTCTCATGACTACCTTCTAACTTCCTTTTCCATGATCTCTTTTATGTTTACTGATATGTGTTTTCTGTGTGTTTCTGTCTTTTATGATCTTATGGGTGTCTGTCTATGTATTTATAGGGTTTCAAATCCAAAAACCCTAAACCAGAAAGAATTCAATTCCCTTTTTAATTTTAACTTCAGATTTTATGTCTAATTTAAACTCCTCATACACAGTCTTGCACAAACTCAACCTGTCAGATTTTTTTATTATTATTATTTATTCTTTTTTTGATTAACGAAAATCAGATTGAGTAAACCCAATAAATTGAGGTATCTATATTGCACATTTTCTGTGAAACAAAAATTATGCAAAGTGTAGATAACTCAATCAGGAATCAACACACAATTTTTTTTGAAGCATACTCAGACTTCATAAAACTCCTCTAAACAGAGGCTTAACAGTTTTGAAAAATAAAATAGGCTCCTCTAAACAGAAGCTCAACAACTTTGAAAAATATAAATAAAGCTTCTCGACAATCATGTTCAGAGGAGTCTAGACCATATCTACTGAAATTTATAATCAAAACTCAAAGATTCACAATTTGAGTTCAAAATTAAAAGGTTCACAATTCAAAGATTCTTATTTAAAAACTAAAATATTCTCATTTGAAAACTCATTATTTTATCTTAAAAGACTTCATAAAAAATATTCAAAATTTTTTTTCAGATGACTATCAAAGTCAAAATTTTGTATATAATGAATGTCATGATCAATAATGTGAATGGAACAATCTGGATTCTTACAATACTGTAAATGCCATATTCTAAGTCACAATTCAAATGTTTGCTGGTTGATGCATGTCCAAACCAAATTATGTACATGTATTATTCAAACGATTATGCAAATATAAAATATGTAATGTGGATAAATGTCATGAAACTCTAATTAATTATGGTAATATGATTCTCAAGACTCCACCATCTCATATTTTATTTTTTTAGCTTTCCAAAATGTTTGAACAAGTTTCATCAACCGATCCTCACTGTTTCTATCACTTTATCACAATTTACAGGCTTTCCAAAACTAGCCATTTCAGAACAATTTTCATCCATATTATTTCCATTATTTGATCACAATTCACAAATTATGTTAACCAATCCATCACCATATTTATCACTTGGACATCCCAGATGTCTTTTCAAATCATCTTCTTAAGCTTTATCCATATTTTTCTTACCCCCATCCTAGATTTATTTTCAAAAAAATACAGGAATATCTCATGAACATCATCATTCATTATCATTTTAATCATGACAATATAATGTAATCATGATAAATAAGTTTGGTACAAAAACAAATGGACAAAGGAGCGAATTCAAAACATATCAATATAGATGGTATTGAATGGTGTGACAATGTCCAAACAGTGAATACTTGACAATTCTTAACATTAATCTAGAATTCTTTCTCAAAAACTCATTCCATTGACTTTCAAAGTCATCTTGAACTCATTGAACTTTGCCCCAACTTTGAGAGATCTTCAAATGTCTTTGACCTTTCTCCATGTGAACTGTTTATCCAACTCTCAACTTAGAGATTTTTTTACCTAAATCACCCATTCGGGTTTTCAATTTGAGTCTTTCTTTTCTCTCATTTTCATCTTTTTTTTATTTTTTTTTATTTTTTATTTTTTTCATCCGTTAGTGATATCTCTCACACATAAATCTTTAGAGCAATATAGTATGATTTCGTTATTCTATCATGAGTATGCCTTAGCCTAACATATGATCATTCAATTTAAGCACTCACATTTGATCCAAATGGACTTTTAAAAGTTGTAATGTAAGCTATGTTGAGGGGTTATGAAAGAAATGGACAAAATAAGCTCAAAACATGTGTTTAAAAGGTCAAAACCAAAGGATCATTTCTCACATCTTTTGCAATTTGGCATTTTGCCCCAACTTATTTATGGCATTTATTTTTCTTGGTAAAAGGGATTTTTTTTTACTTTATCTTTGAGACCTTTTATGATTTTTTGCCTATTTTCTTATTCAAGCATATTTTTCTCAATTTACCCCCCAGTGTGAAGGGTGATCCTTAGTTGGGGTTCTTTAGAAAAAGAAATAATAATAGGTTCAAAGGGGTAGCAATGACTGGTTTTACTAATGGTAAAAGAAAAATGATCATTTTTCATCCCAAATGTGAATGCTTTCCTTGAAAATCATCCATTGAACAAAAACAAACTCATGAATCTTTATAAAAGATTGCATATCTTCAAGACATTTATTTCACATCTGCCAATAGTTTACTTTTTTTTTTGCTCAAATAGTCTTCAAAAATCAATATGAATGAGTTTCTAAAATTAAATCCCAAAGTTATTATTATCATTGTCTAAATATTCATCATTTGAAATTTGAGAATGGGAATGAAAAAATATGAGAAATAACAAAGCACGGAATAATGACTTGGATGAAAGAGAAAATATAATGAAATGTATCAACTTGTCTTTTATTAAAATGATAACAAATGAAATCTTATTGCATAAAAGAATTCTTAACATTACTCTAAAAAAAATCTTAAAATGACAAGTAACTTTCCACTAACGTTAACATCTTTATCAAAATTATGCTATTATGCAATCAGGTGAAAGATTTTTGTTAACATCTTGCCTCATTGATTTGTCAAAGCTCACTAAACCTTTCTAGATCAACTTTGCACTTTAAGCATGGCAGGTTTTCAATAGAATGACCAACGTTCCTGTTATGATAATCGCACATCGTATTAGCATCGTACCATTTTGAATATGGTGGTTTCAATGGTTCTAGAATAATTGGAGATGCCAAGTTGTTCTTGACCAATTCTGAAAATAACTCAGTGTAAGTCATGGGGATAGGATCAATATACGTCTTTTCTTGGTTATCCCGAGATCTCTTTAAACCACTTGCTTGGTTGTTGGGCCTTAAAGCTGATAGAGGTACCTGAAAAACTTATTGGTAGGTTGGTAGGTAAGCTAATTGTGGATATGGCTGATATGGGTAGGGTGAGATATTATTCATAGCAGGATAGTATGAAGAATAACCTTGTGGTGAATAGGGTTGATATCCCTTGAACTATCTGTCAAAGCTCACAGCTTGAGCTTTAGTCTTTTTTTTTGTGTGCCTTCTTGGTTTCCTTTCTTTTCAACTTGTCATTTTTAATGGCATTATCAACAATTTCGCCTGAGATCACCATGTCAACAAAATTTTTTATGGCATTCCTTATCATCTTTTTATAATAGAAAGATTTTAATGTGCTGACAAACAACACTATAATTTCTTTCTCAATCAAAAGAGGCTGCACCTGAGTAGCTATGTCCCTTTACGTCTAGGCATACTCTTTAAAGGATTTAATTGCTTTGTTTTTTCATATTATGCAAAGATAAGTGATCATGGGCTAAGTTTATGATATACCAGTACTGACTAATGAAGTCGTGAGCTATATCACACCAAGATTAAATGTGAGTCTTGTCTAATTGGACATACCACCTAATAGCAAATCCCATAAGATTATCTTGAAAAATATGCATTAATAATTTTTTATTATTAGCATGGGTAGCCATATTTAATAGTACATGATAATGTGGGTCTTTGGATATTTTATACCATCATATTTTTTAAACTTTGGGACCTTGAACTTTGGAGGGATAATTATATCTAGGACTAAATAAAGCTCAATAACGTTTACCGAACCATAAAAACCAATCCCTCCACTATTTTAAACCTTTCCTCTAACAAGTTTATCTTTTGTTCAGCTTTTAAAGCTTCTAAAGTCTCTTTCTCGTTAGGCCTTAATTTTTTCTTCTCTTTTAGATTATCTAAGTTAGGGATTGGTACTGGTTGTATTACCTTTTCAATAAAGACAAGATTTATATAACTTTAATACTATCTTGGGTTTGAAGCTAATGGTATTTTAAGGTATGTGTATCTTACAGGATAAGTGAATCGCTGTGGTGATGGATTTTAAGTGAACTGGGCTTGATGAGGCCCAAAACTAGAAGGGTACAGAGGGTCAATCACCTCTTGTGATGGATGGTCCTGCTTGCTAATATTTTGTTCGACATTCTTCCCTTTGTTTAACTTATCCAAAGTCTTTAAAATCCTATTCAATTCCCCTTTAAGCTTCTCTTAAGCTTTTCTCTATCTTCTCAAGATGGTTAGAATTTTTTTTGTTTCATTTATCAGCTTGAGCCCTTGTATTGTATTAGTGAGTGAGGTTCTTGCTTGGTAGAGCTATCCTTGAACCTCGAATATCATAATTATGTCATTATTAGAAATGTTATGCTCTATATTTAGTATGTTGATGCATTCTGAGTGAAATCATGGATGAAATCTGATATAAGAATGATGCAGATGCATAATGTTACATATGACAATGAAAATGATGCATGACATGCAAATGTACAAAATCAAACAAAATTAATATATCATATAAATTGTTCTTTCTTATGTCCTAATTTCGAGTTACATCTATCAATAGGTAGGAAGGACTCTATCTTAAGACTGGTCTTTTTAAGTGTTGATTATATGCAGGGTTAGGTTTTTTTTACCATTAAAGGTTCTTAAATTATTTCTTATATTATCATCTATCGCAGACTAGTAAGGCAGTTCAATCTTCATCCATCACAAGCTACTACCGAAAAGAATTCAATCTGAGTAGGAGTATTTCACTAGTCATTGCAGAGATTATCATCTCACAAGAGCGTAGGTACTTTACCCCCTCCTAAAAGAGACAGAGCTCGAGTATAGAGCTCATGTAATGCAAATGTATGTGATAGTATATGTGAAGGAACATATAAGTTTTCAAAACCCATAAATAAAATACAAGACAAAAAAAAAGTTAGTAAACAAAGAAATCTAATTATTACACTTTATAACTATTAAACCTAAGGATAGGATAAACTTAAAATTGCTATGGCTTGACTTTCTATAGTGTCCCCAGTGGAGTAGTCAAACTATCATAACATATAGATCCAAAAATCTATAGCTAGACTTAACAAATGGAGTCGCCATCAATCTTTTTTAACTAGGTGTGATTGGCCACCTAATGAATCTATCCTTCTAAAAAACTCCTAAGCTTAACTAAGGGTCCTTAGAAGAATATGTTCTGGTCTACTAACCAGAACAGGGTTCGAAAATTTGATTACATATAGGGAAGGTTATAGCACACCTACATGTCCATCGAAGGATTGTACCATTTTATTTTAAATTTATCATAAGTTCTTGATTCTATTGGTTTTAAGTTTTTATGTTAAATATTGAAAATAATTATTAAGATTCTCCATAGATCTGGTAGAACTCTAAAATTATTTTTTCACCTCAAGAGTATTTAAGAATCTAATTTGATTTCTTAAAGAGGCTTTGTTGTTGAAAAAAAATTTTTGTTAGTTTTATTTTTTGGTTGAAAACATATCTAATTATTCTACCATTTGGGTCAAATTAGAAATATTTTCACTTTTGAATTTCTACATTTTTCACCCTTTAGACCTATTTAGAAATTCTTTTTATTTCTCTTTTTTTTTTAGAAAGAAAATAATATGACAATTATTTTTCTTGAAATTTCATTTAAATTCTTCCACCATTTAGGACAAACTTAAAGAAATTTCTCACCTAAAGATTTCTTAGGAATTTACCATTTGAAATTTCTAAGAATCTCATCCTTGGATAATTATTAAATATTTTCAACTAAAAGTTTTTATTTGGAAATGAATACAATTACTTTTATTGAAATTTCATCTAAATTATTTCACCATTTGGGATAAATTTAGAAAAATTTCTCACCTAGAGATTTCTTAAAAATTTATCATTTGAAATTTCTAAGAATCTTATCCTTGGGTAATTAATATTTTTTCAAAATTTTATTAATATTTCTATCTTTTATTTTTTTCTTTTTTTTTTGTTCGAAAATAAATATTAATTATTGTTATTGAAACTTTTTTCTAAATTATTCCACCATTTGAGACAAATTTAGATAAAATTTCTCACCTAAGAATTTTATAAAAATTTACTATTTGAAATTTCTATAAATTTCATCCTTGAATAATTATTATTTATTCTAAAAAAAT
Source organism: Durio zibethinus (assembly GCF_047325235.1). Taxonomy (NCBI): domain Eukaryota; kingdom Viridiplantae; phylum Streptophyta; class Magnoliopsida; order Malvales; family Malvaceae; genus Durio; species Durio zibethinus. Next base: position 28,528,634 of record NC_143163.1, on the reverse strand, counting down.
ATTTTATTTTTTGTTATTTTTCCTAAACTTAATCATGCAAGGAAAAAAATCCCAAAAAATAATCAAACACATAAATAAATAACTAAATAAAATTTTAAAAAAATAGCTCAATTGGAACGGCTTAGCGCGGCTTGACTTTAGGCACAGAAAGTGGCTCAGCAACTTAGCTCAGAGGCTCAATTCAGCTCGGTTTAGCTACAAGAACCAATTAGAATGTGAGTAGGAAAAAGCGGGTTATGCTCGGGTCTGGTTGGCCTAAATAAAAACATGTGGATTTTGGGATCGTTTAAGGTGAAAACAACGTTATTTTGGAATGGGTATAAAGGCCTAATTCAGTCTTTTTTTACCAAATCTCCTCTGCTCCATCTTTCTCTACTTCTTTCTTCTCTCCCAAGAACACCGATTGAACATTCATCAGATTCTAGGAATTTCTGGTGAATGTTCATCGAAAGTTTGTCAAAAGTTAGTCAATTTCTGAAAATTAGTTGTCGAAACTTGGGAAAGTTGTTGGAATCTAGAAATATGGTTGAAATCTGGTTAAAAAATTCAACCGACATAAGAAAATTCACTAAAAAATTCAATTGATACTAAAAAATTAATTGAAAAACTAAAAATTTTTCAAAAAAATTTCCAAAAAAAGTCTTCTTTTTAACCTAAAATTTTTCCAAAGTCTCCTAACTATCTTTTGACTTCTCTTTCTATGATCTCATTTACGTTTACTGATCTGTGTTTTCTATGTGTTTTTGTCTTTTGTGATCTTGTGGGTGTTTGTCTATGTATTTATAGGGTTTCAAATTCGAAAACCCTAAACCAAAAAGAATTCAATTTCCTTTTTAATTTTAACTTCAGATTTTAAGTCCAATTTAAACTCCTCACACACAGTCCTGCACAAACTTAACCTGCTAGAGTTTTTTTCTATTTTTTTTTTCATTTTTATTATTTATTTTTTTTATTAACAGAAACCAGATTGAGTAAAACCCTAGACAAATTGGGGTGTCTATAATAATAATTCAACTAGCAACCTAATTATGATTAAAGACATAAAAAACAACATATTAATAACTTTAAAATATTAATCATTGACATTATTAATTTCTAAATAATAATACATAAAAAAAAACTCGCATTCCCTTTCAAATTTTCATCAAAAAATTTTATTTTATAAAACATTCTCAACCATTTCCCATCAATTATTCACTTTTCCCTTTCAGTTTTTTTTTTTTTATCTAAAAGTAAAAACAAAATAATATTTAACTTAAAAGCACATGCGACATAATCACTTCACCCATCAATTGTCCCACCATTTCAAACCTTTGTTCTTTTTCCTTCCCCATCTCACAATAGACTACATATTTTCATCTCTCTACTCATAACTCAACTCTCAAGAATTTGTTAACTTTCCAATCTCATCTCATCTCTATCATGACCAGGGAGAAAGAAAACTCAAATTTTGAAGAACAAAAAGGCCAATACTTGTTACTTTGTATTAAAGTTCAAAACTTTGATTAATTTTTTCTTTTGGCTTGATTAAGGCTTTAATTTGTTAAATTGGTTTAGATATAGGATTTTACCCTGTTTTGAAATTTGGAAATGATATATTGCTTGATTAATGCATTTTTTTTTTTTGTAAAACAGAAACAAGATGGGGCAATCACATTATTTTAGAACTGCAACAAATCGTTAAGTATGTGAATGAAATTTAAACCCTAATTGTGATAGATATGATATCAAAAGGAACTGAAACCACAAAATAACGGTCGTTATGCCACGTAGCAACTGCTGTTTAAATCCCTCTGTAACTATTTGCAACAAATTATACAAACATCTGCAAATGATAGCAAAGAGTGGTTGAAAACTACTGCAACATCCCTTGCCAAAACAGAGTATGAACTTTCCATTATGACTAATTGGGTTCAATGAAATGTCAAAAATAGATAGATCAATGACAATAAAAGGACAATATAGTCTAAAAGCTAGAACTTTATGGTAAAAATATCATAGTGTCAAATAGGTCAGAAGCAACCAAAGAAGGACGAAATGAGTAAAGGTAGGTAACCCCTTCTTGCAACTCACTACAAAGTTAATTTCAATGGTGCATAGGACTATCAGCTTAAACAATAGGGCATAGGTGTCGTTATAAGGGATCATAGACAAGTGGTGGGGGCTACAACTTTTAAAATGAAACGTGTAACTGAGGGGTGCATTATAGAAGCATTGGCAGTGGTTAAAGTAATAGAGGTGTCATTTCACATGGGATACGAAAGGATAATTATGGAAGGTGATGCTTTGACAATTATCAAAGGTCTACAGCAAGAGATAAAAGCTTTTATCAAATATAAGACCTAGACGCCCATCCGTGTCCGAAATAAATAATATGTATTATTATTATTATTATTTTCTTAATTTATGATGGAATAAAGAAATCAAACCAACCAAACAAGGGGATTTCGATTTTACATAAAACTAGGAATCAAAGTAGACAACTTGCTAAACCTAAGCTTAAAATCATGTTTGAGCAAAATCCAATTCCAGGATTCAAGCCTCGATTGGTTCTATTCTAGCCTTAAAGTTAACACTAAGGCTGGCTATAAATTGGACACAGGATCACAGAACAATTCACGATTTAATTTATGGAGAAAGGAAGAGTGAATTTCTAGAGAAAAGACGAGTTAATTTTTAGAAAGAAATATTTCTGGATTTAGGGTTTCTAATAGTGGATTTTTGGGAGGAATTTCTCAGGGTTTGAATTTCTAGATTTCAGTTTGAAGTTTTGGATTTGAAGTTTGAAAATATGGGTTTAGATTTAAGTTTCTAAGAAATTTCTAAAAAAATCTAGGTTTAGGTTTAAATTTTTGAAAAATTTTTGAAAAATCTGGGATTGGGTTAAATGTTTGAATTTTTCGTTGAATTGTTCAGTGAATTTTGAATTTTTTGACGAGATTTGGGTGATATTTTTTAGAAACTAACAGATTACCCAGTTTTCAGTGATTTGTTCTTGGTTTTTTTAAAGAGAAGACAAAAGAAATTTTGAGCTAAAGAGAGAGGTCATAAGGATTCTAAGAAGAGTCTAAAGGGCTTGGCTTTTATACTGTACCAAAATAACATAGCTTTAAAGGTCTCAGCTCCGCACGTCAACTCGCTGACCCGCGCACGACATACATGTTTGACCCGACCTAATCGCATGTTTTCTTTTTTATTTTCATTTTTTGATTTTGTTTTTATTTTTTAAAGTTTTTTTTCTTATTATATTTCATTTTTATTTTATTTTATTAATTTTAAATTAAGTAATTTATTACTTTTAAAATTTTTTTTGTAAAATTCCTCTTATTATTCTACTTTTGAAAAAAAAAACAATAAAAAAACTTTTTAAAATAAATTCATGGATCCTATTAAACTATTGAAAGATTTTTCATGAATTTAAATTTTATGGAATCTTTCAAATTATTAAAAAATTTCATAAATTAATTTCCCAAAAAAAAAATAATTTTAATAAAAATTTTGTATTTAATCTTACCAAACTATTTGAGACTTGCATTTCAAGTTAAATCTTACTAAACTATTAGAAGATTTAATGAATTTTCTCAAAAAAAAATGTTATAAATATTTTATAATAAAATCTCACTAAACTTTTGGAAGATCTACATCAGAATAAATCTTATCAAACTATTATGGGACTTTACTAATTATTTTTTTGGATAAAATATATTAATAAATATAAAGATGGAGTCTCTTTAGAACGGGACACTAGTTTTATGAATACTCTTAAGGTGAGAAAATTATATAAATTGTTACCAAACTATTGAAGTAATTTTGAGATTAATTTCAATATTAAATATTTCAGTAAATTATAAACATGTTTAAGGCTTGAATAATGTGAAATCAAACTTGTATTATCTTTTGATGGGCTTTTGTGAAAGTGTTATAACATTTCTCATGCGTAATTATACTCTTGAATCTAAAATTTGATTTCATGGATCAAAATTTACTATTTAAATATACCTAAGTTAATATTAAAATTTCTCTTTAAATATGATAGATTATATTGAATGGCTAATTATACTTAAACAAAAAAAAATTAATGATTATTCTCTTAAATTATGTCTAGTGATAAGTTCACATATCTATACGTTATAGTTTAATTTAAGTGGATGGCCAAAAGTGGAGAAGACAGTTCGACGAGTGTTTTTGCGGCATATTCGTAGGGATTATAATAAGGACTAGCAGAAGATGTAGTATGCGTAGAGGAAACTCATCATTTTATAAATTCAGTTGTAACCGTGAATATTTTCAATTTGAGTTAAGCAATAATACACTACCGTTAAAATATCCAAATTATTTTTCCAAAATGTAACTGTGAAGTCAAGCCATCTACACAGACTCGAAAATATGTTCGAATTTTGAGAGAATTTATACATTAATAATTAATTTATTAAATGGATTTGGGCACAATTAAGAGGCCCATTTTCAAAATGATTCGGGCCAATAGGTAGATATATATATATATATATTATTTATGTATTCTATATGATAAATCATATAAGGGGCTAATGGTAGTAACTTAGCATGCATGTATGCGGTCCAACCCAAATATCAAGTTAAACTTAACAAAAAGAAAAAATCAAATTGCATAATGCATCCTTATACTTTAATCAAAATGCGGATTTAGTTTTTTTTTTAAATAATTTGACCAATTGAAGTTTTTTTAGTTTTCGTGATTCGCAATCCACATGTAAACTCTGTTAAAATTGTATATAGTTTAATTAAAATCATTAACTAATAGTCATTTGATTCTTAGAACATATAGTTCAATATTAACTTTAAAAAATGTTCCATTTTCAAATTCAAAGTAAGACTCAAGTAATGAAAACTCTTTATTTTGGTAACACATTACGAAACTTTAATACTTGGATTAAAATTTATTAAGGTTTTAGTTATTTACTAAACACTGAAATTGATCTTAGAAACGAGTTCAAAGATATATGAAAGTGAAATGAAAAGAATTGGTTGCTTACTGTTAAAAAATCCTAATATTTAATAAAGGACCATAATTAAATTAATGGAGAGAAATTAAATGAATATGAATTTTTTTTTTTTAAGTTAGAAAGATTATAAAACAAATTAAATATTTAACTTTTTTATTAGAATTTAAAATATAAATAAATTTGTAAATGAGAGTTGGGATTAGTAGCAAGAGGAGGAGGTTCTAAAACTCTAAAATTTTAGGTTCAAATTTCAGTTTGATTCAACTTTATGTTAAATTAGTTTAGTTATGTTTTAATTTGTTCATTAATTTAGAGTTCGCTTGGAATCAATTTTATTTCCTGTTTTATGTTTTTGTTTTTAAAATTTGCAACATAAAATATAAATCTTGTTTGGTAAGATAATTTTGTTTCCAGATTTTAGAAATAGACAACGAAATTTTCAAATTTATAGAAAATACGAGTCTTGTGTTTCCTACAGTTTCCAAAAAAATATTTGGAAAACATGTTTTTATTAAAAACACGGAATGTGAACGATAACCTTTTAATAAGGTTCCCATTGCGAATCCGCTTAAAACTATATCTCTTTGCATTTTATCCTTCTTTCTTTTTTTTTTCCCTCAATTGTAAAATCCCTTGACTCCTCAATCCTCACTCACATATGCTTTTCTTTCTCCATTCTTCACAATCACAGCCACATTTTCAATTTTCTTTCAACCCTTATCTTATTCACCTCTTGTTCAACCTTTGGCTTCTTCAGTTTTCCTTCATCCTGTGGCTTTTTCAATTTCAAAGTCTTTCTTCAACGATTATTCATCTGTTCATGCAACCAACAAAAAAAGGTTCGTAAAATAATTATTTTGATAATTTTAGGTGGAGGGTAATTGTATTTTTTTTTAGGAGTTCTAAGAAATCTTATTGATTTAACCATATTAGTTGTTATTCCGAGGTTGATTTATATTATTTTTTGAATAGCACTGAGTCGGTATCCATGATTTAGACAATTTTAACCACTTTATTAAGGTTTTGTGGGTATGTGAGTTATGATTTTATTCCATGGGATTGGTTTGTAGGTACTATTAGGTTAAGAATATAAGTTGAAGAGATATAATGGGGTGTAAGTCTGTATTGCAGAAGCGATGTGTAATTGTGGGTGTTAATCTATAATATCATGGGAGAGTAATGAAAATGTAGATTAGCTTTCTTCGTTTAATAAATCTTTGGTTTAGCAAAAAAAAAAGAAAAAATTGTATTTTGATTCTAGAATCTTGGAAATCTACAAATGGGTCTAGTAGTTTACTCATGATTGACCAAACCATTAAAAGGATTTCTAGGTTCACTTATTCATTGGCATGATCCTATATTTCACTGTAAAAGTGTGATAGGTTTTGCTTTGGAACCAATTAGTTTGCTTCGTTGCCTTTCTTTTGGCTGTTTCTTAACTTTGTTAGAAAAACAAATATCTTAATCCCTCTGACATATTTACCTAGCATTCTATTAATTCTCTCTAGTGTGTCATTGTTGGCTCACCTACGGTATGGAGTTCTCATGTTCCTTCTATGATTCCTAGCATAGTCTTTTATAAGTTTGAGAATAAGTTGAATTTGGATGATCTTTACATGTGTTCTTTTTAGGACTGTCATCAATCTGGTTTAAAAAAAGGCAATCTGTGAGGGCACTCTATAGATGGTTAAAAAATGTGGAGACCCAATTATTTGTGTTTTATATGAGGATGAGGAGTCCAGGTTTCTTATCTTTTTAGGGAGATCAAGAACTTCATGTATTCATTAGAGATTAGCGAGGTTCCCTTTTTTTATTCCTTTCTGTTGAGTTTGAGTTGTTGGGAAAAAATTGGAAATTTCATTAAGGAAAAAGCTAGTGTACCATTTTTCTCTTGCCTTGCATTAGTTTGTTTTGTTTTTGTTCTAGTGTGTCTTTGTAAATTGTAAGGGGTCTGTGCTTTCTTTACCACATAAAGGCATAAGCAAAGCCAAAGGATTTCCTTAACTAGTGGTTAAGCCCTTTCTAGTCTTCCTTCTACTAAATATCTATCACAAAAGAAAAGAGTATAGAGAGAGTGTGTGCAAATACATGGAAATATAATTAGCAGTAAAATATTTCTAGCTTTGATTTTATTTCAATAATTGGTCTTGGTTATTGCTCTCTTTACCTATAGTAATTGTCCTTTTATAGGTTGAATGGATAATAATGGACTGTGCTTAGGAAATTTTCTTTCTAGAATGTATTGCTTGTTTGAATTGATCTACCTTATCACGTAGTTTGGTTCATGACATGACAGAACTTAACATTAGTTAGATCTTATTTGATGATTGATTCAAATTGATTGTTTCTTTTTTAAAGGCATTTGTAGTGAAATTTTTTATCAGTAAGACATGTACATTTGTAAGATTTTAATCAAATAAATTTAAATACAATTGAGACTTAGATAACTAACAATTACCTTGTTGTGGGAACTCTGCATTCTTAGATGGCAAATGGTGATCAAAATATGCAACCAATTGATAGTGAAAGTGAGGAAAATGATCTTGATGAACTTGAAAATGATGATAAAATTATACGGACAGCTGAGAGAGAATTTATTCATTTGCATTATGGAGGAAGAGTTTCTTAAGGGACATAGAGTCACAATTACATTCAGTAAAGAATCATGAAAGTTTATTCGAGAAACACTTAGGAAAATAGCAAAGTACAACTATCTTGATTCACAATTGAGAAGTAAGTTTAATCAATTGAGATCTCGTTATAATAATTTCAAAAAGTTGTTAAAAGAGACTAGAGTTTGATATGAAGCTATCACTGGAAAAGTTATTGCTACGGAGGAAACACGGCACTGCCTATATGCTGTAAGTTCCTTAATTTCATTAGTGCAAATATTTATATATTTTAAGTTTTATTTTAATGATATCTATTTTTTTGTTTATATAGATTCAGAAGATGGCTAAAAGATTAAAAAAAAGGGTTGTTCAATGTATGACAAATTGTGTGTTATTTATGGAAATACTTTTGCCACTCGATCAAATGCAAGACCTTCTACACTTAGTCCATCAAATAGTGACAAGGAGGGAGTGGATCCAACTTATGACATAGACAAAGAATTAAAGGAAGAAATAGAAGGTGAAGGCGGTGCGAATGCCAGTGGTAGTAATACTAAAAAGCATATCCATTCTACTACCCCTATCATTCGCCAAGGGAAAAGATCAAATATTTCCATTTCAATACAATCTGCCTTAAACTCTATTAGTGAAATTCTAGAAGAAAGGTTGACATACGGTAGAGATTGTTAGTTGTTTCAGCTCGTTCAAGGGGATCTATTGGGACATTAAATCTGAAACTATTTCTGAATCTAGATCACCTAGAAGGAAATTCTTAAATGAGAGTTTAGAAGCATTAGAAAAACTTGATGGTATTGATGGCGCATCTTATTCTAAAGCTATAGAGAAATTTCATAATGATGAATTATGGAGAGAAATGTTTCTTCAAATGACTGATGGAAGGAAGAAAGATTGGGTTCTTAATTTAAAGTGAACTTGTTTCTAATGTCGTGTTTTTTTCCAATCCTAGAACTTCTTTCTTTGCCTTGGATTTTTATTTGTGATGTTTATTTCTATCATTTGGAGTTTTTTATTTTTCTTTCTCGTTTATCAGTGGAATATGCTACCTAGAATGTAGTTATTAAGCTTGGTACTTTAACTATATGTATGAATGGAGTTTAGTTCTATTTTAATATGCGTTTGACTATTTTTATTAGCCATTTAGTCAAAGATCCTATATGATTTTTTTATGAAATTTTAATATGCATTTGAATTTTTTTTTAACATTTTAGTTTGCCTATATGACTAGTGTATCAGATTTACATGATGGATCGGAATAAGATGATACAAATTGCATCGCTTACAGAGTTTGATGATGAAAAAGGTGAGATGGAAGATATTTTACTAATTATGATTGTTGAAGAATATTATATCAAGTACTTACTTAAACAGCCTTGCTGAACATCTCAATTAACAGGTCACGCATATATTCAAAAAATTCTTTATGGGAATGAAATTAGATGTTTTGATGAATTACGAATGGAACCACCCATGTTTATTGATTTTTGTAATACTTTAAAAGAACGAGGATTATTACGAAACTCGAAGCACTTGACAGTGAAAAAACAAGTTGCAATCTTTTGATTTACTTTGGAGCATAATGAATGAAATCGAGTTATTGCAGAAGAGGTCCAACATTAAGGAGAAACTACTTGTCTGACTTTTTAAAAATGTAAAGGCTGTGTGTCGTATTGGGAAGGAGATCATAATCTCACCATCATTCGATGTAATTCCTCCTAGGATTCAACATGATCAAAGATATTATCCATTTTTTAAGGTGATATAATTCATTACCTTTTTCTTATTTATTAACAACAAAACTTATAATAGTTAGTGATATATAAATTTTTTTAATGAAACCGCATTGGTGCAATAGATGGAACACACATAGCTGTACGTGTTCCTACTAAACAACAGATACCTTATGGTGGAAGGAAAATAGAACCAACACAGAATATTATGTGCGCTTATTCATTTGATTTAAGATTTACATATGTGATGGTGAGATGGGAAGGAACTGCAAATGATTCTAGAGTTTTTGTTGAATGTGTATCTAATACTGAAAATGGTTTTCCCATGCCTCCCCAATGTATTCTTATTTTATAGCATTTTATTCAACCTTCTTTTTTTTAGAATTAAAAATAATTTTTTGGTGTAGACAAATATTATCTTGTAAACTCTGGATATACAAATATGCTAGGTTTTTTATCTCTTTATCGTGAGGAAAGTTATCATTTAGGAGATTACAAAGGAAGAGGACGGCAACTACATGGTCCAAAAGAGATTTTCGATTATAGACACTCGTCTTGACGTAATTGTATTGAGCGATGTTTTGGAGTGCTAAAGGCTCAATTTCCAATTTTAAAAGGAATGTCACCATGTAGTCTATGCGTGCAAGGTTTTATTGTCATTGCTTCTTGTGTAGTGCATAATTTTATTAGGACACATAGGATGCAAGATAATATGTTCGAAGAATATGACATAGGCAATCTTATAATTGATAACAATGAAGAAGCTTCAGCAGCTAGCATTTCATAAAAACATGTAGAGTTTAATGTGATGCCAAGTCAATTATGCTTTATGCAAAGAGTACGTGATGAAATTACTACTGAAATGTAGAATGCATCTCAAAATAATTGACTATTGTATATATTATAACTTAAACTCTCCTATTTGTATTTTATATAATAAATTCCACTTTTTGTATTTCTAATCATATTTACTATTATCATATTAAAACTTACTTGTACCAAATTTAAATATTAAATGTGTTAACATACATATGTAGACTCCGAATTTTGTCCGGATCTACTAGATTAAATCTTATTTTCAAGTTTTGTTTATTAATATTGAAATTAATTAATAATTAAATACAATAATTAATAAAAAAAATACGACAAACAAAACAAAAAAAGAGAAAAAAAAAAGTAGAAAGCAAAGGGGTTGGTGGCAGAGGTGCCGCACCACTGCCACCCCTGTCCTGTCCCCTTACCAAAGCCCCACTACCACCCTTGTCATGTCCTCTCACTAAAGCCTTACAACCACCTTTACAGCTTACCCTACCAAACCCATGCCCTAATTATCCTGAAACCCAAACACCCATCTCGTTAAAGCACCTAGCTACCTTCTCTTTCAACTCTCGAACACAGATTCAGACGCCCAAAATCTCTAAGCACCTGCACTTAAACCAATCATCCTCTACCCAGAAACCTTCATACTTAGTACCTCCATCTGAGCCTCCACGCACCCAGTTAACACCGAAGTCCTAGGGCCCCTAAAGCCCCAACCTTAATCAAAACACTCAAAGCCCTTCCACTACTTCCACAAAACTTTCTACCTATCAGAAAACCAAACAAACACCTAAGCCATAAAACAAAAAAAATAGAACAAGGCAACAAAAAAAAAAAACACAATCCTCGCCAAATCGACAAGGAACCCCACGCCAAAGAGATATTTGTAAAAGAAAAAAATACATCAATAGTATTTTAAAAAAAAAAAAAAAAAGAGGAGACCAAAAGCTTCTAGCCCCGATCTACACCAATCGTTGTTTCTAATGAAAAAAGATCAAATCCAAAAAGTGGGAGTTAAGAGGAACTTCTTGCAGCTTTTTGATGTTTTTCAACCACCGACGATGGTCGGTACGACTGTGCAGGTGGCTGGAGGCTAAACGGTGGTAGAGCTCTAGAGCTTTCCCTGAAGCTCTAAATATTTTTTTTAAAGGAAATGATGAAATGAATAAAAAAAAAAAGTTGACTTATATAGAAGCCAAAGCATAAAACGACGTTGTTTAAGCAAAAAAAAATCTGCATGTGGACCCGAATTTGACTCAGGATCCATGTAACCCGACTAAGCGACCCATTTCAATCAACCTTAAATAGGTCCAAATGAATCGCCAGTGAATCGGTTTGGGCCGATTTGAACGACCGTATTATCAAGCTGACCAAATCGATCGATTGACCAGGCCGATTTAGGTACAAAAACAAAATTCTTTTTAATTTTTTTATATATTATTTTTATTATTTTAAATTTTACTATTAATGTTTATGCACGATACAATGTTTAAATGTGTTAGAATAATTTTTTTTGTTTTTATAATAGTAATAATAAAAATAAACAATGAATTCAAACTTTTGAATAATAAATAAATAAATAAATAAAAGAGAATAATAACAAAAAATGCTAAAAAATAATAATAATAATTTAAAAAGAATGATAATAAGAATAAAGTAATAAATTTTTTCTTTTCCCTGCCTAGATGTCGAAAGGAATAAATATTGCCTTTTAAAAAAATAATTTCGCCTAGATTTTGAAAAATTATTATAAAAAAGGTAATACTAAAAAAATTAATAAAATTATTAATGATAAATTTTCATTAAAAAAAAGAATTTTTTTAAAATAGTTTAAAAAAATCATAATCGAACTTGTTTAGAAAGTTCACCTAAATGTTAAAGACTTTTAGAGATGTTCATATTTTTTAAATTTAAATTTCTAAAGCCCTAAAACTAAAATCCTAAATCCTCTAAACCATAAATCTAAAACCCTAAACCCTTTAAACCCTTAAACTAAAACCCTAAAACCTCCAAACTCTAAAATTGAAACCCTAAATTTCTAAACCCAAACCTTTGAAATCTTAAATTTCAAAACCTTAAAATTGAAATACAACCCTAAATCTCAAATCCCAAAACCAAAACTCTAAACCTTTCAAACCTTAAAACCAATCCTTAAACCCTTAAAACTCAAACCAAAACCGTAAAATCCAAAGCTCCAAAATCTTGAAACCCTAACTTTTAAAACTCAAAACCATTTCAAAATTTTAAAGATACGTGTGAAAATCTCAAGTGGAGTAATTTGTTCTCGAATACAGCCTAAATAATGGGGTATTTAGGCAACTTTATTCCATTAAGTTTTTCATCCGAATCTTTAATTCATTTCAACAATGGAGTTAATAACTAATTACTAATGAGTATAATAATCAAATGTGATCTTAAATTTAAATAGTCACACCTAAGCTCTGCCTAGATGTTGAAGAGTCAAAGTGGTCTCATTATATTTAAGAATTCAATTTCAAATTTGCATTTCATCATCATACACAACACCTATTAGCTTACATGCATTTATTTGTTATTATTTGCACTCGTTTACATACGTTTGCATTCCTTTGTCTTTAATTTCTATTTACTATCTGATAATACCATCATTTACTTTTTCGAACAAAATGTTTTTTTAATTTACTTACTTTTAAAGTTGTGATATTATAGAATAAAACAAAAATAACATCCTGAGGGGAACAGTTTTTGATACTCTGCCTAGACATTAAAGAGTTATTAATAATTATCTTCTGCAAATGATGTTATTTTCATTTTTAATGGATGTCATGGTAAATATCAGTCTAAAGTATTATCTTTAAAGTTCTACCTAGATGTTAGAGAATTTTAAGATAATTCTTTAACTTAGAGATTTCCTTAATACTCCTAAATAAAGAATTTTGATAAAATTAATTTTTTTTTTTTAAAAAGGAATTTCTATTATTAAATATCAAATTGAAACCATTTCATCCAACACTGAAAATAGCACATGATTAAATGGTACCAATTTATGGGCGTTGTGGTGGTGCTAATCCTTATCCACATATAACCGACTCCTGAGCCTAACCTAGTTTTTTGTAGATCAAAATTTATCTTTTTGATAAACTTTAAACTTGTTTTTATAGTTTTATTAAAAAGATAAACTTTTGGGTGACCAATTACACCCTACAAAAAGATTGGTGGTAACTTCCCTTTTATTTTTCTTGATTTTAAAATTCTTTATATCTGGCGATCCCAAAACTGTTACGATAACTTGACGACTCCATTGGAGATCTTTGAGAGTCAGGCCAAAATTTTAATTATGCGCTATTAATAGTTGTTGAATTTAATTAGTTTTATTTGATATTTAATTTAATTTCCTTTATTTTAATTTTTCAAAATATATATACATACAAGTTAATAAATAAAATAAATCGTATGTTAGTTATTACTTTATTTTGATTCTGTGTTTATGATTTATTTATGTTATTTTGATTAATACATTACTTTGCACACACTTTGCATATTCACTTGCATACACGAGCTCCAGACCTAAGCTCTTTTCCTTTTAAGAGGAAGTAAAGTAGTTACGCTCTCGTGAGATGATAACCTCCACATTTGTTAGTGAAATACTTCACTCAGATTGAACATTTTCCATTAATAACCTGTAATGGGTGAGGATTTAGGAGCCTTACTAGTCTATAACGAACGATGATCTAGAAATCTTTAGACATATAAATCCTAACCTAGCATATCATGAGTTATAGAAAGCTTGCCTAGAATAAAGGCATGCCAACCCTTTTATAGAAATAACCTAAAATTGTATTAAATTTTGAAAAAATGGATAATAAAAGAAAAAAATATTTTCTTTAAACAAAATAAATTTTCTCTTAACATGTAGTTCATTTATTTGGTAATTGTCCAAATTTTACATTTTCTTAAAATATTTTAAAATAAAATAATTTTTTTAGCATTATCCAACAAGTAAAAAAAATAAAAAATAAATAAAAAATTTTTTTAAAAAAATTAAAGATTTTTCTTAAATTATTTGTTTATTGGCCAAATAAAAATTAATTTTTAAGTCCTAGTTATTTTTTTTTTCCTTCTCAAAATTTTTTTTTCATATTTCATTTCATATTTCTCATTTCATACATCATAATAAATAATACATATATCTCATCTCATATGCATCATAATAGGATAATATGAGCGTTCCATCCCATTCATATCGATAGATAGTACATGCATTCTATTTCATGCACATGCATCCCATGCACGTTTTAATAAGTAGTGAGCACATTCAATTTCATTACATATTTTAAGGTAGTGTTAGTTTCACTAGGTTGGATAACATAAGCATTGCATTCCATGTAAAAATATAATGTGCACTTGATAGGTTCATGTATTCCATACAAGTATATTGCATTAGTCATAGGTATACATCTCATTATGCATGTAAGTATATCATTTCATTTCATGCATATGGATTCATTAATACTAGGGTCTTATGGAACATGTATTGCATTTCATATCCCACCATCCTTGTAACATAACATTACATTCTTTGCGTACACATTCGTGGTTGATGAAAATTTTTATTTGGGTCTTTGTACATATAAAAATCCATTTTCATAGGCATATATGCATTTCATGACATTCTTTAGTCATCATATTCATGTATTCATAAACATACTTTGTGTGTCATGTAAGTTAAAAATTATTTTGTGACATTTATTCAATAAGGGTAATAACCTAAAATTTTTTGTCTAAGTCCTAGAATAAAATATTTGTCTTTGTGGGAATTAGAGTGATGAAAATGAGAGATCAATTAATAGTAAAGATTAGTACTTTGGAGTTAAATCAAGAGAAATTTTAACTCGAGCTTCGGGAGATGAAACAATAGATTGCTTAATTGATAGAAATGGTTAAAAGTAACGGTATGGTGGAGTTTATTGCTCCTCAAGGATCATTGTTACTTTCTCAAGTCAAGATCAATCAACTTTTGTTAGTTTCAACACTTTTTTTAGAATATACTAAGGCATTGGGTGATTTGAATAGTGACCAAGGTTTAGGCGAACTCAAGAGAGGAATGGGTGAGCTAGCTAAGCAAATGACTGAGCTCAAAAGTTTGATTTCCAAGAAAGAGTCACTTGGCTTCAAACAACCATCACCAACTATCTCGAATCTGAACTTACACCTAAATTCTTCTTATGACTACTTCCAACCTCTTTTCCAAGCACCTAGGATTAGGCCTCTAAATTTCATCCAACATTCGAGAATTTCACACTTGAATTCACGTCCACTACCTCATATTTCATAATTACTTGTTCAACATACTATCTCATCACCACTTTCTCAACTTAATCTTCAACCCAGAGTTTCTCAATTCACTTTAAGACTAACTATAGCACTATTTTTTCAGCAAAGTAAACCAATCATAAGATAAAAAAACTCTGGTAACACTAAAGGAAAAACCCTTATTGATCCAATACTCATGTCTTACATAGAGTTATACCCATTATTCATAAAAAACTACCTTATTGCCTTTATACCTACTGAACCTCGCAAACCATCTTTCCTCAAATGGTATGACCCCAATGCTCGATATGAATATCATTTTGGCATTACGGGTCATTCTCTAAAAAGCTGCATGACTTTGAAATATAAGGTACAAATACTGATAAAAGTCAAAAATATGAGTTTTGACACCAAAATAAAACCAGTTGTGTGCAAAAACCTTACATTGATCCATGCTGAGATAGCAAACAGTGTTGCAAACAATAGTAAGGTTGGCTAGGATGATGAATAAAAAGTAGAAGCTTTTAAAGTAAAAGGTTGTCTTCCCAACAATCATAGTAAATTATTTTTGGATTTTTTAGGAGAAATAAGAGGAAGTGAGAGTAGGTTTAGCATTTTTTGGCCCCAACCTTAGAATGGTTCATGATATGTAAACTTGATACTTTTGGAAAATAATGAAAACTTCTTTTGACTTGAATTTTTTATGAATTGATACCTTTGTCCACTTTTAATAATTATATGTCTAAAGGAACCTGTGAAAAAAAATGATGGTTGTGAATATGCTTTCACCAAACTTTTGAGAAGGAAGGAATTTCTTTAGATAACCCGCCAGAATATAGGATGGAACTCAAGTTTCCCCTCCTTAATAATAATAAAATTTGATTGCACATCATTCATCATCTATTTGAATTCATTGTTTTTCATGCCAGCTAAGGATAAAAAATGATGATTTTAAATATGCTTTTATTAAATTTTCAAAGCCAAAAGATTTTTTATAATAAAATTCATGTCATGTATTTCTAACTTTTGGTAATTAATAAAAGGTTCAATGATAGCTATCCTAGGAAACGAGATCAGTTAAGTCTATGTGCTTATAGCATTCGAACCGGTACTAGAATCATAAAAAATGAAGATGCAAGTCGAATGGACAGAGTAGAAAAGGTCCAAAGAGATATTAGGGAAATAGTTACGAGAATGCAATAGAACATAGACAAACAGTTGGCAAAATTAAAATAGATGTTAGCAGAGTTGACAAAAGAAAAAAAGTTGTTGAAACACACAGGATAAGGGAGGAAATAGTTGTTGAGACACCATTGTATTCATCTGGGTTCACATATATTCAAGACACTCATATGCCATAAGCATTTCCAACAACTCATCAACCTTACACTAGCCCTTCTGCTAAGTTACCATCAGTTCAAACCAATGTCAATCTCGAGCTACTCGTTACGACTCCATTGATGTGCCTAATATGGATGATCTTAAAAGATTAAAGAAATTAAAAAAGGTGTCAGATCCATGACGAGATATAATAACAAAGGATAAATATGATTTGTTGGAAGAGAAACTGAAAGCAGTTGAAGGCCATGATATGTATGAGAGCACTGATGCTAATGAGCTTACTTTAATGCCTAATCTTGTTATTCCAGCAAAGTTTAAAGACCTAGATTTTGATAAGTATGTTGGGATGAAATACCCTTTAACATACATCACCATGAACTGTCGAAAGATGGCAGGCTATACTTATGATGATAAGTTGTTAATTCAATGTTTTCAAGATATTCTCACTGGATTTGTAACAAAATTTATGTTCAGCTGGACTAAAGTAAAAGTTGCTCTTGGAATGACTTGTCTAGGCTCTTTCTAGCACAATACAACATATTGAAGATATGGTGCTAGATAGGTTATCCTTGTAGAATATGAAAAAGAAGTCAATTGAAACTTTTAAAGAATATACACTCAGATGGTGAAACGTAGCAGCCCAAGTACAACCACATTTGTTAGAAAAAAAATCACTATTTTGTTTGTTAATTCTTTGAACACTCCCTATTACGAAAGAATGATCGGGAATATCTTCAAAAAGTTTTTTGACATAGTGATTTCTTGTAAAATTATAAAAAATGCAATCAAGGTGGCAAAATTAAGTTAAAAGATGCAATAGATATTGATGAGAAAAGTACATCAAAAAAGAATGAAGGAAAGGTGCAAGTTGTCATAATGGAAGGGCATCTGCCTAATAACTTTATCCTGTACAATTTTTATCCTTTTCATCAACCTTATTACCCTGTCACAGGCAATATCTCTCAAAACCCATATCTTTGCCAACCAAGCTAGCATTTGGGCTTTTTGACAAATTTTCATCCTCAAATGACCATTCATAATCTTGTTCCTACACTTGAACCCACCACCCGATCAACAAAAAATTGAAAGAGACCAAGGAATGATTGAGAGAAACTACCAATCCCTATTTCTCACCTGTTACCTTTGCTAATAAAATATTGGTATCTCACTCCAGTGTCTCTAAAAATAACACCAAATTCATCGGCAATGAGTTATGATCTAAATGGCAAATGTGATTATCATATAAGGACAATCAACCATTCAACTAAAAAATACAGACAATTGAAAGAAAATGTTAAAAATCTTATCAATAATGCTACACTAACTTCAGAGGTGATAGAACAATGAAAGTTGACTCCATCTAATTGCCAAACATGAGAAGTTGAGATAAAGTAAAAGGTCTCGAGTTTTGAAAAATCAAGATAAGACAATTTTCTTTTGAATCTTTTCATTGTTTATGTATGACATGTGCATCATGTCTCTAAAAGTTATCTAACTTATTTTGAAAGAATTGAATACTTTGGATGTTTTTCATGAAATTTTCTCTTTATGCATTTGTTTGAATAAAAAGTCCCACATAAGTAACTTTTAAGATAAAAAAACAAAAAAATAAAAAAAAAAGTTTTCTTTTGTAATAAAGATGGAATGATTCTTGAAGAAAATGGTGATTAATATTAGGAAATAGTTCATTAAATACCTCCATACTATTTTGAATATTTTTATATACCTAATCATTCAAATGATTTAACCCATCAACTATAACCTTTCAGGGAAAATGAGTTTGAATTCATACTTTAAAGTGGTGATAATCTTTTTTTGGGCAATGAGTAAAAGAGGTCAATTTTAAAAATTTATTTTGATCTCAAGTAAAATGCTCTTTCAAAATTTTAATCGATAATTCAATGTATGTCAAAATTTTGCTATGACCATAGGCACAAAATTGCCTGAACTTTTTCTCTTAAGTAACCTTGTTTCTTAAGACACATTGAAAAAAAAAATCTCTTTTTGCCTAAGACAATTTGTTGCATACCTTTATACATTTTCTCTTCCTTTTATCAAGAAAATGCCAAATAATTTGAAGCCCGAAGAGCCTTTTTGCACTGTACGATCAATCCCATACAACTTGATTTTTTTTGTCATGAGAACCTTGAGTGAAAAACAAGATGAGTCATCACAAAAAAAAAAAAAAAAACAAAAAAACTAAAAAAGTAAAAACATAAAAAAACATAAAAAGATCTCTTCTATCTCATTTTTCAATAATTTGCTCTTCAAACTAAGTGATCATGTTTGAAACGATAAATGATCATATATAAAAATGATCCACTTGCTACTCATTTGAGCCTATTAAAAAAAATTTTCAAAATAAATCCCAGCCAATGATCATTTTCTACATATGGGGTAAAACAAGGATACCTTTAAGAGATCAACTTCAATGGAAATGCTTGATATTAAAGGTATCTAACATGCCCCTCAAAAATGAAAGTTCAGGGTAAAAAGAGAATAAGACTTCAATTCAATTGAAATCTCAAAAATTCAAGAAAGTGAACAGCTAAATATGAAGATAGGTATTTTCAAGGAAGAGCAAAAAAACCTTGAAGATAAGAATCTGTAGCTTCAGTTAGAATTAAAAAAAATTAAAAAAAAAAAAGAGAAAACATGTACCTTGAAAATGAGAATTCAAGGTAAAAAAAGTGAATAAAGTTGCTGAAACTAAAGCCAGATGTTTAAAAAAAAAAAAAAAAAGAAAGAAAGCCAAAGAATGCTCATCAGGATCTTTGGCCTAATTACCCTGAATAATATATTTTGAGCTTATTTATCTATTTTTTTTTTAGAACCCCTAACCTCGACCTACATTACATATCTTGAAAAGTTCATTTTGATTAAATGTGGGCATTTGGATTGAAGAGCAATGTCCTTGAAATTTTGTACATACTTATTGGTATTTGGTAAGATTTCACCAAGTTTTTCATTGATAGAAAATATAGCTCTAAGGTAAAAACCTCAAAAGGGTAGTTTAGAGCTAAAGTCATTTTTAAGCCCCAAAATGAATTTCAGAGTTCTAAGGTTCTATCTAGAATAAAAAAAATCTCAATACAAAGCCTTTTAAAAGACCAATACCCATTAAAGATCTTACATTTCAAAAAAAAAAAAAAAAAAACCAACCTTTTTCTCTTTCTAAATCTTGTTTAAAAAGTAATGGCTAGTTTTGACACACATTAAAGTATCACATTTTTAATAAAAGAAAAGTGTTTTAGAAAATTATCTTTCGTGAGCCTAAAAGAACTTCTTGCAACTCTCGTCTAGCTTTCCATAAGATATGCTCACTAGTGAAAAGAATTAAATTGTCAATTAACCCACCCATAAGCTTTCCAAATAGTAGTCATCAATTTTCAAGAGATTCGAAAATCTTGAGTTTTAAATTTTTCATTGATTGCAAATATACTTTATGTGGGGTATTTTTTGATCACTTTTGAAAATTTTCAAGATTATTTAAACATTTTGTACATAATATTGAGATCATTTTTTTGTGAAAATGAAACATTGAAAATTTGAGCAGGGATCTTTTGAAAAAAAAGTAAAAAAAGTTTTTGCATTTGTATCGCTTGCATTATAAGAAATATATTTGATTTATAAATTAAAAAAAAATTCATAAGTTGCATCACTTGCCTGTGCATCATGATATTTACATGTGTATCATAAGAAAGACATTTGCATTCATATTTGCATCACAAAAAGAAGACATTCGTATTTGTATCACTCGTATTCGTACTTATATGTGCATTATGAAAAAGACATTTGCATTTGCATCGCTTGCATCTGCATCACAAGAAAGACTTTTGCATTTGCATTACTTAGATTTGCACTTATATAAGACATTTGCATTCACACCATAAGAAAAATATGTATTTGCATCATGGCATCTACATCCTAAAAAAATATATGTGTAAGGGTATTTATATGAAAAGAACATTATCGCTTGCATTGTGAAAAGTTAAATATATTTGCATCAAGCATTCATATTCTTGCAGTTGCATTGACTTTTGCATTCACATCGATATTTTCATTAGCATCATTTGATGAGAATAGACATTTGTATCATGATTCCATATTAGAAAACAAGAAAAAAGAGAGAGAAAAGGAAAGGTTTTAAAGTTTCAAAGCCTTTATTTAAAGGGAACCATTTTCAATCAAGATTTTGAAGTCTTTATTTAAGAGGAAGCATTCTTCAAACAAGACCTTAGAGTCTAAGAAATTTTTGATTAGGCGAAAACCATTTTCAAAAAGATTTTTTAAAAATATTTTAAAGTTTCATTGTCTTTAATTATATGAGCATTCAAAGATTTTAGAATTTGTAAGACCTCTGGGCAAGATTCGTAAGTCTTTTGAGTTGAATCTATTTTAGTTTCGAGATTTATAAGACCTACGAGCATAATCTCTAAGTCCTCTAAGCAGGATTTGTAGGTTTTCTGAGCTAAATCTATTTTAATTTTAAGATTTGTAAGACCTTTGGGCATGATCTCTAAGACCTCTGGGCATAACTTTCAAGACCTCTAGGCAAAAGATTTTTAAATTTTCAAAGTGTCTATGCCTCTAATTAAATGAGCATTTAAAAATTTTGAGATTTGTAAGACCTCCAAGCATAATCTCTAAGACCTCTAGATAAAATTTTTAAGACCTCCAAGTAAAATATTTTTGAAATTTTCAAAGTTTCAATGCCTCAAATGTATGAGGAGTATTCAAAAATTTTACAATTTGTAAGACCTCTGGACATAATTTTTAAGACCTCCGGGCGTAATCTCTAAGACCTCCAAGCATAATCTCTAAGACCTTTAAGCATAATTTTTAAAACCTCTGGATATAATTTTGACTTACAGTGTTATCCTGATCGATTCTTTATTTCTTGACTTATGGTGTTATTTCGATCATTTTTTTATTTTTCGACTTACGATGTTATCTCGATCGATTCTTTAAGACCTTCGGACATAATTTTCAAGACCTCTAGGCATAATCTCTAAGACCTCCAAACATAATCTCTAAGACCTCCGGGCATAATTTCTAAGACTTTCGAGCATAATTTTGACTTGCAGTGTTGTTTCGATCGATTCTTTAAGACCTCTGGACATAATTTCTAAAACCTTCGGACATAATCTTTAAGACCTCCATGCATAATTTTTAATACTTTCGGATATAATTTTGACTTACGGTATTATCTCAATTGTTTTCTTTATTATTAGACTTGCAGTATTGTTCTGGTCGATTCTTTACTTTTTGACTTGCGGTATTGTACTAGTCAATTCTTTACTTTTCGACTCGCGGTGTTGTTCCGATCAATTCTTTACTTTTCAACTCACGATGTTGTTTCGATCGTTTTCTTTACTTTTTGACTCATAGTGTTATCCTGGTAGATTCTTTACTTTTCAACTCGCGGTGTTGTTATAGTCATTTTCTTACTTTTTGACTCGTGGTATTGTCCCAGTCAATTTTTTACTTCTCAACTCACGTTGTTGTCCCGATTATTTTCTTATTTCTCGACTAGTAATGTTGTCCCGATCGATTTTTTATTTCTAAACTTGCGATATTGTCTCAGTCATTTTCTTTATTATTCAACTTGTTGTGTTATCCAAGTTGCCTTTTTTTTTTCTTGACTTACAGTGTTGTCTTTATCGTTCTTTATTTTTCAACTCGTGGTGTTGTCCCGATTTTTTTTATCACTTGACTCGTGATCCAAGCCACTTACAAAAAAAAACTTTTAAAAAAATTGGAATCATTATTCTGGATAAAATTGATGTCTTTATTTTTGCCTTATTTCTGATTCTTAGTAATGTGTAAAGAGGGACAGTTGTAAACATCGAATTTTATTTGGGTCTACTAGATTAAATCTTATTTTCAAGTTTTGTTTATTAATATTGAAATTAATTAATAATTAAATATAATAATTAATAAAAACAAAAACAAAACAAAAAATACAAACAAACAAAAAAATACAAAAAAAAGTCGAAAGTAAAAGGGTTGGTGGCAGTGGTGTCGTGCACGGCACCACTGCCACCCTGTCCTGTCCCCTCACCAGAGCCTTACAGCCACCTCTACAACCACCTCTACAACCACCCTTACAACTTACCCTACCAAACTCATGCCCCAATTATCTTGAAACCCAAACACATATCTCCTTAAAACACCTAGCTACCTTCCCTTTCAACTCTCGAACACAGACTCAGATGCCCAAAACCTCTTAGCAATTGCACTCAAACTAATCATCCTCTACCCAAAAACCTTCATACTCAATACCTCTATTCTAGCCTTCATGCACCTTAATTAACACCTAAGTCCTAGGGCCCTTTAAGCGCTAGCCTTAATCCAAACACTCAAAACCCCCCACTACTCATACAAAACTTTCTACCCATTAGAAAAACAAACAAACACCTAAGCCATAATATATAAAAAAAAATTGAACAAGGCAACAAAAAAAAAAAACATAATCTTCATCAAATCGGCAAGGAACCCCGTGCCAAAGAGGTACCTACAAAAGAAAAAAAATATTAATATTAGTTTTTTTTTTTTTTTAAAAAGAGATCGAAAGCTTCAAGCCCCGATCTATGTTGATCGAGGCTATTTCTAGTGAAAAGAAGATTGGATCTGAAAAGAGGGCACTGAGAGGAACTTTTTACAGCTTTTTGATTTCTTTTACCATCGATGACGGTCGGCACGGTGGCTGGCATGATGACACAAGTGGCCAAAGGTCGGATAGTGGCAGAGCTCTGGAGCTCTCCCTGGAGCTCTGAATAATTTTTTTTGAAAGAAATGATGAAATGAACAATAAAAAAAAAGGTTGACTTATATAGAAGCCAAAGCATAAAACAACATTGTTTAAGCTAATAAGGATCTGCGTGTGGACACGGATTCGACCCAAGATCCGCGTAACCCGACCTAACGACCCGTTTCAGCCAACCTTCAACTAGTCCAGATGAACCTCCAGTGAACTAGTTTAGGCTAGTTTAAACCACCGAATTGCTGAGCCGACCAGACTGGCCTGTTGATCGGACCATTAACCGATTCAGTTCAAGTACAAAATTTTTTTTTTAATTTTTTATATATTATTTTTGTTATTTTAAATTTTACTATTAATGTTTATACATGATAAAATGTTTAAATGTGTTAGAATAAATTTTATTGTTTTATATAATAGTAATAATAAAAATAAACAACTAATTCAAACTTTTGAATAATAAATAAATAAAAGAGAATAATAACAAAAAAATGCTAAAAAAATAATAATACTAATCTAAAAAGAATGATAATAAGAATAAAGTAATAAATTTTTTCTTTTCCCTACCTAAATATTGGAGGGAATAAATACTGCCTTTTAAAATGTTAGCCTTGAATTGATCCTTATTTTGAAATGACAAAACATTAAAGCTATATAAACTTGATCAAGATTTTGAAAAAGATTTATTTAGTACATGTTATTAAGTTTTATATTTTGGTACTAAATAAATAATATGATTTTCAAAATTTAAACAAACATTTCTTAGTATCATATTTCTCAAACCAAATTTACCTCTAAAGATTATTTATTTGAGCTTAAATGAAAGTCCAATTATTGTTTTTAAAGTGAACTTACTCATTTTGGACTTAATACAATTTTGATAATATTGGTTTTGGGAAATAGATTAACTTAGGAAAGTTCTTTTACAATAACAAAGTTTTCCAACATTGAACTTATTTTATTTTTTTGTATAAATTCACAAAGTTTTAATATTTGAATTTTATATGGTTGGAAACCTCTTTGAGTCTACCTTCTAATGGATCAAACAAAATGAAAATCCAAATTTTTTAAAAAAATATTTTAAATTTTTACTAGACATTCTGCAGTTGTTAGAAAAACTGCACAAGGGATAACTTTGAAAATTCACTATAATTCGTACACAATGAATTAGGTGATGAACTATGGATAGAAAGATCTTTAAGTCTAATTTCTAAATCTTTAAATGGTTTGTAATTTGAATTTTTATAACTCAAGATATGATCAAATTAGTAAGTATAGTATAGAACAAGAGACTACCACCTAGTATAGACAGGATCGATCCCCTCTAGAAGGGATCAATCCCTTTTTCATACAGAATGATCGCCTCCTTCAAATTTCCAGAAAAAGGATCGATCCTCGCACATAAGGGATCGATCACCTAGGTAAGGGATCGATCCCTCCATTAAAAAGATCAATCGGTTCTAAAACAAAAAGCACTTTTTGCTCGAAAACAAGCAAAAGGGATCGATCCCCCCACATAGGGGATCGATCACCTAAAGAACAGATCGATCCCTTCAAGCAAGGGATCGATCAGGTAAGGCCATTTTATGCATGATCTCTGGGTGTTCTAAAGCTAACCCAATCGATCCCCTAAAGGAGGGGATCGATCCCCTAAGACCTAGAACACTCTAACGGCTACTTTTGCATGATTTCAACGGGCATTTCTTCACTCCAAGCTTCTCCAACGGCTAGTTCTTTAATTTTTCTATAAACTGAGCACTCCAACACACCAAGAAGATTGATGAATCAAGAAAGCAAGAGCTAACAAGTAATATTTTCATTCTCTTAAATAATCAAGAGTTTTTAGAGCTTTAAAGTCTATATCTTTGCATTTATTGTAACCAAATTATTTTTGTTGTTCATTCATCATTTTCCTGTCTATACCATTGTATACTTCAAATTAGCAAACACTTCAAAAAATTTGTATTATGTGCTTGTAAGCTTAAGGGAGAGGATAACCCTTAAAAGTGTATAGTATTGAGTTTGTATAGCTTTGAGAAGCTTGTTTATAATCTTCAATACATAGTGGATTGGAGCCTTGGTGTGGACAACCAAGAAAGAGGACCTAAGTGCCTTGTGGAGAATAACCAAACCTTTATAAATCATTTTGTTTGATTTCTTTATCCCTATCTCCTTATAATTTATTATTGTTCATATTTGATTTTAAGTTCATTAATTATTATTGTTTTCATTATATTTTCATTAAAAGGGCTTATTGTCTTAATTTTCATTCAACTATATTGAAATCATTATTTGGGAAGAATTTGGAGAGATCCAATTTACCCTCCTCTTGGATCACCATCTAACGTATAAAGCTAACATAAAAAAAATAATTTTGCCTAGATGTTAGGAAATTATTATAAAAAAGGTAATACTAAAAAAATTAATAATATTATTAATGATAAATTTTCATTAAAAAAAGAATTTTTTTTTTAAAATAGTTTTAAAAATCATAAAAATTGAACTTACCCCAAAAGTCCACCTAGATGTTGGAGATTTTTAGAGATGTTCGTGTTTTTAAAATTTAAATTTCTAAAACCCTAAAACTAAAACCCTAAATCCTCTAAACCATAAATCTAAAACCCTAAACCCTTTAAATTCCAAAACTAAAACTCTAAAACCTTCAAATCCTAAAATTGAAACCCTAAATTTCTCAACCCAACCCCTTGAAATCCTAAATTTCAAAACCCTAAATTTCAAAACCTTAAAATTGAAATACTAAAACCCTAAATCCCAAATCCCAAAATCGAAACTCTAAACCTTTCAAACCCTAAAATCAATCTTTAAACCCTTAAAACTCAAACCAAAACCCTAAAATCCAAAGCTCCAAAATCTTGAAACCCTAACTTTTAAAACTCAAAATTATTCCAAAATTTTAAGGATATGTGTGAAAACTCGAGTAGAGTAATTTGTTTCCGAATACTGCCTAGACGATAGGATATTTAGGAAACTTTATTCCATTAAGTATTTCATATGAGTCTTTAATTCATTTTAACAATGAAGTTAATAACTAATTACTAATAAGTATAATAATAAAATGAGATTTTAAATATAAATAGTCACATTTAAACTTTACCTAGATGTTAAAGAGTCAAAGTGATCTCATTATATTTAAGAATCCAATTTCAATTTTGCATTTCATCATCATACACAACACCTATTGGCTTACATGCATTTATTTGTTATTGTTTGCACTGTTTGCATTCATTTGTCTTTAATTTCTATTTACAACCTGATAATACGATCATTTATTTTTTTACACAATATATTTTTTTAATTTACTTACTTTTAAAGTTATGATATCATAAAATAAAAAAAAAATACATCATGAGGGGAACAGTTCTTGATACTCTACCTAGACGTTGAAGAGTTATCAATAATTATCTTCTACAAAGGATATTATTTTCATTTCAAGGGATGTTATGGTAAATATCAATCTAAAGTATTATCTTTAAAGTTCTGCCTAGATGTTGAAGAATTTTAAGATAATTCTTTAACTTAAAAATTTTCTCGATACTCCTAAACAAAGAATTTTGATTAAATTAATTTTTTTTTAAAAAAGATATTTATATTATTAAATATTAAATCGAAACTATTTCATCCAACACTGAAAATAGCGCATGATTAAATGATACTAATTTATAGGCGTTGTAGAGGTACTAATCCTTCCTACATGTAACCAACTCCCAAGCCTAACCTAATTTTTCGTAGATTAAAATTTATCTTTTTAATAAACTTTTTCGTTTTTATAACTTTATTAAAAAGATAAATTTTTGGGTGACCAGTCACACTCTAAAAAAATATTGTTGACAACTTTCTTTTTATTTTTCTCGATTTTAAAATTTTTTTCGTTTGGCAATCCCAAAACCGTTACGATAATATAGGTTACAAAATAAATCTTATGTAATTTTTAAAATCATCATTTTAAGAGAAATTTTGTATAATAATAAATGAAATAATTTTAGTAATATATCAAGAATAAGAACAAAATTATACCATATAAATAATATATTAAAATTAAATAATTTTAATAAAAATATTTAATGCTCAACATTAATAGATTATAAAATTAAAAAAATATGTGTCACTTATTTGATACCAAACATGTTTTGTGTTTTTAGTTTTTAAAATCATACAACAACATTAGTTCACCAAACATGCTTTCTATTTTTGAAATTTCAAAAGAAAACAAAATAAAATAAAAACAAAATTTTTTAAAAATATAAAATATAAAACAAAAAATTGATAACGAGACCAAACAAGCCTTTATTTATTTAATTGTTATTGATCATTATATATAAATATAATATTTAATTATGATCATCATTTATTTTTATATTTCAAATATATATATATATATTACTTTTTTTGTCATAAAAAAAAATTATTCACTTGAGAATTTACGTCTGACACCAATTCAAAACTACTGCTCATTTTCAAATCTTACAAGTATATCTAACAGAGGGTTAAGTCTCCTTTGTTGTGTTCGAGTTTAAAAGGTATCATTTCTTTTTCAGTGTATTTCCACTGCCAAGGAGAGGATTCTCTTCACTGCTACAGAATAGGTACCATTGCTTAATTTCATTCTTTTCTTTGTGAATTTCTTCTTTATTTTTCAATCTGAGCTTGTTAAAAGAATTCGTTCTTGCTTTTGTAGAGTTTACTCTGTTATTTTATCTTCTGCCAAATATCCATTCTAGCCGTTACCAGCTCTATTTTCTATCTAGATAGTAAAATTGATTTTAATGAAATTAAAAATAATATTAATGATAAAATTAGTATTGTACTAATACGATTTATTATTAAAATTATGATAATATAATTAATAATAAAATATATATTTAGATATAAAAATAATGATGACAATAAGATAAAGTTTACTTATAAGCGACATTAATCTAAAGTATAATAACAAATTATTTTTGTATAATTTTAATATTATTTAATATTTAAAATCTTAAAAATTTATTCAATAAAAATATTAGCATATATTAAATTATATTAAAATAATTTAATAATTAAAAATTATTAAAAAATATATTTGAAATATTTAATATTTAAAGAAATAATACTTGTAACAATTATAAATATTATTTAACAAAATAATAATACATATATGAAATATAAAACATATAACAAAATAAAAAGTTTTAAATATAAAGAAAAAGTAATTATTACTTTTTTAAAAAATAATACATTTACACATATTGGAATAAAATTACTAATATTAATTTATTTTATTATTTATTTAGTTTTGTATTTTAGTTAATTACTTAGTTATAAATTTGTTTATTCTTTTTCAATTCTAGTAATTTATTTAATTGTAAAATTGATGATTTGTCTAGGCATTTATTATTTTTAGCCATTTTTTTATTAATTATTTTATTATATAATTATATAAATGATTTGTTATATAATAATAATAATAATAATAAAGTTATGCGAAAAACTTTAAATGAAAAAATAACAAAACTATTAAGTGGCAAGAATACTTTCGTTCTTGCATTGTAAATTAGAGGAGGACAAGAAGAAGGAGAAGAAGAAAAAAAAAGGATAACAGGAGCATAAAAGGGAAGGAGGGGTGTTGTGGGGGACTCTTTAACCACGCACTAGATCATGTGTGCCAAACAGCCTCCGGTGACAAATCGTGTTGCTTGTACAGAGGTGTACAAATTGGCAGTTGAAATGAAGCCTGAGTCCTTATGTGCAGGATGACAAGGCTTTAATCAACGGTTGAAGATGGAAACCATTTTTTTCAGTTTAGCATCTAAAATCAAGAAGTACCAGAAATACTAATTAAATAGGAATAAAGTAAAAGTTCTCTTTTCCCTGAAAATGGCATTGCCATCTGCATTTGGAAGCAATAATGCAAATTCAGAAAATATGACTCCCACTCCCACCTAAATTTTGACTCAAAATAATGTAAATTCGACGTGGCTTATAATTGGGTTGGATGTATCAACTCGTCAAACCGACACTCCATTTTGACTGTTAGATTGAAGTATTAAATCCTTTATAATTTATTAACAAATCTTTTAATTTCCCTTTTATTATTATAGCTTTTTCCAATTGAGAGATAGCACACAGCGAATAAAGCAGAGCATCATTTGATATTCACAAACCCAAAAAAGTTCTTGTAAAATGGAATCTGGAATTGGAGTCTCCGCAGATTCAGTGCCGTACCTTGCTCTCCGGGACCACGAAGCCGATGTTTCTGACGATGCTCGTCTGAAACAGCTGGGTTACAAGCAAGAGCTTAGCCGCAGCCTCTCGTACGTAATAAACTCTTTCCCCCCCCCCTTTTTTTTTTTAATAGATCAATCTTCAACACCTGTAGTTAATTTATTCTTTATCTATATTTGGATTTTGGAGTTTTTCTGCATGAATCAATTTTCAGTTGTATAAGCGTTCTTCAAATTTTTTTCTTAAAGATTTATTTCTCTTTAAATATTCCAGTTATTCTCCCAATTTAATTTAAGTTTTTATACACATAATGATCTTTTTTGGCTTTTACTGAAATTATTTTCTTATATGCTAATGAGAACCAGAACAAAGAATAACAATAATTAATTTGAATGCACGATAAATTAAAATATATTATAATATTCAATATAAAACCCAATTTCAACCGCACCAGAAAAGTTTTGTTGTTTGGAACCAATTAATAATCTATTCTACCTTCAAGCATAAAATAGCTGAAAATTCATGCCAAAAACTGGAAATAGATTGAAAGCGACAGGTTCCTAATCCTAACATTTAGATCAGATCTATATATTATATATATATATATAGAGGGATGGATCCAAAAATTTTTTTCAGTAAGACCAAATTTATTATATAATATATTTACTTTAAAAAAAATTTTAATATAAAAGTAATGTTTTCTAAATGTAAAACAGAATTTTAATAAAAAAATTTGAAATATTTTTTATAATATCAAACATATAAAAAGTTTAAATAGAAACACAAATATAATAATATTAAATACATAAAAAATTTAAATATCAAATAAACACAAACACACAATATTATTATTTTTCAAATGAAAATAATATTATATAATTAAGTTAAATAGCTTTCATACGTAGAAAATCTAGGAATTTTTTTCATTGTCAATATTAAAAGATTTATAATTTTATTCAATTTCATATATTTCTTTTAAAATTCACTTTCTCTTATTAATGGTATTTATCTTTGACTAACTTAAATCAAATACTAATTTAATTTTTTTTTATAATTTTTAAGACATAAGATAAGATATGAAAATATAAAATAAGAGTAACAACAAGCTACTTTTATATGTATTTTAACTTTTTTAATAATTTTAAAATTGATGCTAGGATTTTTTCTAAATTTTAAATTTTGTTAGATTAAATCTCTACAAGTTTGTTAAGTTACATGTCTACAACGATATTTTACATCAAATACATATTATTATAAATTCTAAATAATGTTAAAAAAGCACCTTATCACATTATCAATATAAAAGAAAAACAGGAGAATAACGTACTCTAATATGTTAAAAATAAATTTTTGTATCATGAATGCTTTATCATAGTTTCATTTTACTTGTTTTCTATATTTTATTATACAAAATTAGTTTAGCTTTAATTTGTGCTTTTTTTCTTTTATAAATATTTTATCATTTTATGCTTGACGTGAACACTTTTACAATAATATAATGATATTTCACATAAATAAAAAAAAATTGAAGTCTGTAAATAAAAAGAGAGGAGAATAGACAGGTGCAAAAGAGAGAACAAGGATACTAGATTGTGACTTAAGTTAGTTAAAATGAGACTTACATGAAATAATTATTTATAAGCCAAAATTTATTAATATTTACATATAATACTTTATTTTCTTTTGAAATGAGTCAATTTTTTTTACTGAAGTATATCTATACTTTATAATATTTTTAAATCTTTCCCTTTTACATTTTTTCTTTTTCAATTTAATGGGGGTAAAATGTAAAAATATTAAAACTTTTGTCTAATATCATAATATATTTAAAAAGGTTATAGGATTTCAGTGGGGGCAGTTGCCCCCACTATAAATTTGTCCCTATTCATATATGTGTATGCATTATTTTATTACATATATTAAGTGGATGTCGTGTGTTCTCCTAGATAAAATGTTTTAATTTTCTCATATATATTTATATTTTTTTGAAAAATTCACTAATTTAAAAAAAAAAGAAACTTGTTGAATATTGATTTTTATCAAATAAAAATATTGAGGATTAAATTTTTTTTGTTAACTTAATTTTTTATTATTACAAAATATATCTAATTAAAAATATAAATCTAAAATATATATATATGTATAAATAAAACACGAAAAAATAAAAAAATAAAAATGAAAAAAAGTTAATAGAAGGTATTACATTAACATCTTCATTATTAATTTCTTAAATTAAAGTATTAAATAATAATTTTATTAATATAATATGTTAATATAAAATTAATTAATAATATATATATATATATATCTTGAAATAGGTTGTAACAAAGTATCCTAAACACATTCTCGCCCTAATGTTGCATTTTATAAAAATACTCAACCTATCCCCACTTGAACTCGATCTAAAAAAAATCACTTTGTATCGATAAGATGGATCAAAATTCATTGTATATGTATTATTTTAATATCGTTATCAATTGATTTTTTTTTATACAAAATTTATCTAATTAAAAATACAAAAAATAAAAAAAAAGATATTATGCGAACATTTTCATTGGTCTCATCTTTTTAACAAAATTAATTTAAAAAAAAAGAATAAGGGAGTTTAATGAAATATTATGTAAACATCCTAATTGAGTTAAAAATGTTAAATAATAATTTAATTAATTAAATAATAAAAATAATTTAAAAAAAAGTGTCACATGTACACATTCGTTTATTCTTTCAAAGAAAAATTATCTTATTCTAAAGAAAAAGAAAGGAATAAAAAAGCTTTAAAAAAGAAGAAAGAAACGGTGAAAAGCAAAAAATGAAAATAAGTTAAATTGCCGTATGACATTTGTAATGATGAATTTTTCTTGAAAATTTTATATATGAGTTTTAGGAAAAAAAAAAAAAAAAAGAAAGGATTGAGAAAAAGAAAAAAAAAATTTTGGATGTGATATCAGCACTTTTATTAATATTTTTTTCTTTAAAAAGAATAAGGGAAAACATATTTTTTAAATAATCATTCAAATGGGTCCCATATTAAAGAATATTTAAAATATTTAAAAAAATTATTAAATATTAAAAAAAGAAAAGAGAAAAAGTAAATTAAAAAAGAAAAAGCGAAAAAAAGGAATCAAATGACCGGATACATTGACATACTCAAGTGAGTTTTTAAAAAATTAAAATCTAAAAAAGTATTTAAATAATATATAAAAAAAACACGTAACATGATATTGGCATTAAGTGAGTTTTAAAAAAATAAATTTTAAAAAAATTATTAAATATTTTTTAGGAAAAAGTAAAAAAAAAAAAAGCAAATTGAAAAGTTTAGTGTAAGGAAGCTGCACATACAATAAAATAAAATCTTTTAAAAATAAATATTTTATATTTTTAAAAAATATTTATTAACTATTTTAAAAAGAACAAGAAAAAAGTAAAAAATAAAAATAAAACATATGAAAATATTAAAGTGACACGTGGCAATCCAAGAAACAAAAACTAAACTTGTTACATTACAAAATTTAATATTTAGATAGGAAGGTCTTCATAAATTGGGTGGATCATTGGCAAGCCCAGTTTAGCACATCCATAAAAATTTATTTAGACGCGTTTAATCCAACCAAGAATTCTAGCGGCACACCGTAATTACACTCGCTTTTCAACATTTGTGCTCTTAGAAAGCCACGCTATCTCTTACTTAAGACATGAAACCGAAAACTTACAATTTCAGGTTGTTTATTTCTCAACCTTTATAAGTTTTTCTGTTTCTGTGAAAACCAAAGAGAGAAAAGCTTCTCACTTCTAAGCTCTCAAACTGTAATAACTAACTCTCCACCTTCCTCCAAAATCTTTCTTCCCAAGAGCTTTTATAGCAGCCCCATAAGCCTTCAAACTGTAATCTATTTTCTTCTTCTTCTTCTTCTTCTTCTTCTTCTAAAAGAAACATGGCTGTTGTTATTGATTATGGAGGAATTTGGAGATCTAATCCTCGTAAATAAGCTTAAATCTCTTGGAGTCAGTAATGGAGGTTGATATGTGGAATTAATGTAAATGGAAGATTACTCTTGTTATTTTCATAGCAATAATTTCTTTCTTCTCCTTCTCCTTAAACCCAATGCTAACTCATTTGTGAAGAAATATCGGAAGAACAGTGATTGAGGATCACCAAATTTAAAGAGGAATGCTATATACTTTTAAAAGTTTGAGAGCAAGTTGATCATTAACTACGTATTTTAGGCATAAATGTAAGTTTTATTAAAACGATAAAGAGCAGTTTAAAATCATTATGGAAAAATAACCAAAAAAAGGGCATAAATCCATCTTTGGACCCTTTTCCAGTGATGATAAAAAAATTAAAAAAAAACCCAACAAGACAAAAAAAATTTTCATTTTGACCAACACCTTTCATGACTATTCAACTGGGTAAAATAAGCATTGAAGAGGTAAGATTTCATTTCAAATTAAAACGCTCCTTCTGCCAAAAGTTGCATGCGGCCCGCAAAGCAAACGGGAATGGTAAAGAAGAAAAAAGAGCATAAACAACAAGACAAAAACCATCAACTCCAAGCAACAAGATGTCGAGGTCTGCTAAAGACTTTGCCTCGTAATTTTAGAGAACTGGACAGATTTAATTTTCTTTGAGCAAACCTCAATAATGTTTTAAGATAGGCTTGAGTCTTCAAGGAATTTTGTATCCATTTTTTGCCTGCAGAGTCACTCTCACCTTTCAAAGATACTGTACGTTAAATTCATCTGCAATTTATCCAAGAACAAAATATATACTTTACAACAATAATGAAGAAAGAAAAGAGTATTTATATAAAAGACTATATAAAAAAATAAACATTCACATTTTAACTCATCAAGTAAATTATTTCTATGAATGTATTTTCGATAACAAAAAAAATATATAGCAAAGTGTATTTTAGTCTGAGAATGAATATATCGGCTTACTATTGATACCAAATTAAGCAGAGGATCAAGTTTACGGAATATTAAGTTTGAGACTCTTCCTATTTGTACTAAATGAATATATTTTATATTTTATTGTTAAAAATATTTTAACATTTTTAAATATATTTTATAATTTTAAAATATTCTCTTGGATCAAGCTAAACCAGAGTCTACTTGCCCACCTTATTATGCATTGGTTTCGTGAATTGATTAATTGTAAGTGATATGCTTTTGTATATTTACATTCTTAAGGTCAACAATATAAAATCCTAACTATTAAATTCTTAAATCATATATTTGCTATGTAAAAATTAAGAATAAAGATAACAATGAAATATATAAAAAGTTTTGAGATAATGCTGAAATTAAAAATTAATAAAAAAAAGGGCTAAATAAAAATTATTTCCTCTATCCCATAAATAATGTCTGATTTTATTTTTTGCCATCAATTTTGACCATTAATGTTTTAAATATTTATTTAATTAATTTTTTTAATAAAAGTATGGTTGAAAATCTCATCATGCAAGACTTTTTAAAAGTATTTTTTTCATGTTTTATAGCAATATATTCACAATTAAACAAAGTTGGTAAAATTATCATAAAAAAAAAAAAAATTATGATAGCATTTATGAGAAAACAGAGTAAAACCTAAGTATTATGAGTAAAACCAAAATTTTGTAAAAGCCAAGGAGACCATAAATAGCCCTGTTGCCCCATCCTCTTAGATGTGTCGAATGAGCTAGGTCGAATTAACACAGTTCATTTAAATATTAACCCATATCATGAATTGTATTTATTTAATTCTATTATGTAATATGTTATGTGGACACGATCATTGAATATTAAGAATATAATTTAGTATGACACATGATCCATAGTCCTTATGAGTCATGCAGTACATAATATAGCTCTATTTTTCATACTGAATTGGACAAAGCACAGTTCATTAATAACAATTTTCTAAAAGTTTAAATATTGCTCGAGTTTAAAGTGTATTTTTTGTGTAATTAAACTTTAAATAATATAAGAGTCCATTTTTTTTTTCTATGTTGTAAACCTTAACCTCTTTTTATATTATTCAAATTTATAAAATATATCAAAACAATCAAAATATTTACCACAAAAATCTTAACTATTTCTACTACTTCTAGATCAAGTGATAACTTTTTTACCTTAATAGTTTTATTTTTTTTGATGAATATTTACTAGTAGGATAGTTTTCATGAAAAGTTTTTTAAATATAAAAAAGTGACTCATATATTTTGTATTCAAAATGAAAGGATTATAAATTTATTCATCAATAATTTAAGTATTTTATAAATATATGTATTTAATATAATTCTATTTTATAAATTATTAACAAAATATTAAAAGCAAGTATAGTATTAATGCAAGATAAAAATATATATATACGCTTGGCCAACTCGATTACTTGAGAACTTCGACTCCATTGAGTCAGAGTATCAATCAAAGAATGAAAAGTTACACCCCGCTTTTTTTAAAATTAATATATATATATATCATTTACTTTAAATTTTTTAAAATACCTTGTGATTTTAAAAAATGTTTTCAAAGAATATATTTAAATTCCACTCAAATTCAGAAATAATGTCCTATATATTTATAAAAAGAAGGAAATTTTTTCCCTGGATATATCATCTTTGTAGTAAATCCATTCAGTAAATATGATTGAACGAAAAACGTTGGCTTGCGGTGTGCACTGTGCAGGGCAATAGCAAACTTTTCTGTGACATTCTCCATCGTATCGGTGATCACAGGATTGACAACAACGTATGGTACAGGATTGACCTTTGGTGGGCCCGTTACAGTCATATATGGCTGGCCCATCGTGGGCTTCTTAACTATGTTTGTGGCTCTGGCAATGGCTGAGATTTGCTCTGCTTATCCTACTTCTGGGGGCCTATACTTTTGGAGTGCCAAGCTGTGCGGCAATCACTGGGGTCCGATGGCTTCCTGGTTCACTGGTTGGTAAGTTACTCGTTTTCCGATTGATTTTTCATCCATTCTTTCGACCTTGCATTTGCTGTGATCTGTTTGTCGCTTTGTGCTAGCCACCTTGGGTTCTATTTGTACCCTTTTTTTATGATGCATATATTAGCCTGCCCGCCTGAGTCCTGACCATAGTGAGCTTTGGGTAGTTCTATAGATCATAATAAGATCATCTTTGCTATTGTTGTGCATTTTACTACTTCGCGGTCAGCCATCCCCGGAGTTGTTGGCTTAAGTGTTTGTTTTTAAATTTTCAAAGAATTCAAGTACCTTGGCTTGAGATGATAATCATTTAGACTTGAGATGTGTTAGCCGGAATAAATAAAAAAAAATGGAAAAACTACCACCCCTTCAATTATAATGCAATTTCAATCTGCTATTGACAAAACGATTCAAACTTCACTCACTGTTCATGTACAGGCCTCTTCTTGAACAAAACCTCGCTCAAAACATAGACCATTTCAAGCACTAGCTAGTCTTTAAAGTTATTTCTCTTGGACAGAAGAATGTTCTATGATGTCTTTTGTTATTTTGAGATAAAAGATAGATTTGATAATACATATATTTATTATTGGAGTTCAACACTCGTAATTCTTAAACTTTAATAAAAAATTTATTTTGGTTTCTAATTTTAAAATATTCTAATGAATCCTTAATTATTTAAAATTGTTATATTTTAGTTATTTCGTCTATGAAACCATTTAAATTGATGGTAAATATCAATTAGCACAATATGATGATATCAGCTAATATATCGAGAGATTAAAATAGAATTCTCTCAAAATTTAAGAATCAAAGATAAAATTATTTCAAAATTTTATAAATTTCATATATATTTTATAAAATATTAAATTAAAATTTTTTTTGTTGTAATATAATTTATTAGTTATATATTTTTTTAATAGAAAATAGTTTTTTAAAAATTATAATTAAGTTAAAATTTTAAATATTTTTTAAAATTCAATATCATTTTAAAAACAAAAAAATCTATTTTCTATTAAAAATATTAGTTTACTCATAAATCATAATAAAAATACTATTTTCTATCCATAAAATATATCTTATAAAATAATAACTATCTTTTATTTTCCTTTTTCTAATATATTTTATAAAAAATAA
The DNA here is from genome assembly GCF_047325235.1 of Durio zibethinus. NCBI lineage: Eukaryota > Viridiplantae > Streptophyta > Magnoliopsida > Malvales > Malvaceae > Durio > Durio zibethinus. The sequence goes on along the minus strand of NC_143163.1, from coordinate 28,490,785 downwards.
ATAAAGGAAAAGATAAAAATATTTCAAGAAAAATTAATTTTTATATATTTCAAATATATTTTATAAAATATTATAATTTAAAATATTTTTTAATTTTTATTATGATATGATTTACCAATAAAATAATATTTTTAATAGAAAATAAATTTTTAAAAATTAAAATTAAGTTGAAATTTTTAAAATAATTTTGTTAAAATTACATGTCATTTTAACAAATTAAGTAAAAATTTTATATTGGTTTAAGAAATTAAATAAAAAGTCTATATCATATTAAAATATTATGTAAAATTTTTCAAATTATTTTGAAAAATAGATTTATTAATCTATTCAAAATTATAAAAACTTTATATTCATATAAAATAAAAAACATAATTTAAAATCTTTTTTCTTTTTTCTTTTTTATAAAACATATTTTATAAAATATATTTAAAAAGGAAAAATTAAAGATATTTAATATTTTAAAAAATAAATTTTTAGATAGATATTATGACTTATGAGTAAAATAATTTTTTTTATATTTTTTTAAATGTATTAAATTTTAAAAAAGGAATTTAAAAATTTTAATTTAATTTTAAGTTTTGAATATCTATTTTTTATTTAAAATAAAAATCCATCTAATAAGTTATATTATAATAAAAAATACAAATATAATTTTAAATTTAATATATTTTATAAGATATATATGAAATATATAAAGTTTTAAGATAATTTTGTCTTTGGCCCTTAAATTTTAAGAGAATTTTATTTAGTCTATATTTGCCGTATGAGATAGTAGTTGATGTGATCATGTGGTGTTGGCTAATATTTATTGTCAATTTAGATGATTTCATAGATGAAAAAATAAAAATAAAAAAACTTTGAATAATTAAGGATTCGATTAGAAAGTACCATTTAAGAGGTGAATATTTAATAGCACTCATAATACTAAAAATTTGATCAAATATTTTCTTTTGGTCATTAAATTTTAAAAAAGTTTGATCGGATCCCTAATTACTCAAAATTATTATATTTTGGTCATTTTATTTATAAAATTGTCTAAATTGACAATAAATATTATATAGTACCATGTAATAACGTCAGTTAATATTTCACATGAAAAACAAAAGGGCTAAAAATGGGCTAAAAAGGGTGTTGAACGAATGTATATTGAACCATTGGCCATCATTGTAGCAAATGAGGAAAGGTTTTATAGCACAGCTAAGTGCAAGCAATTAGGATGGCTTATGCAAGGACATCAATTCATTCATAGTTTTGCACTCTTTTGTGTTATAGTTGTTTTAGGTTTAAACTTTTATACGTAGAGATGTCTTGGGTTTAGATGATTTCGAATTTCAACCATATTAGGCTCATACGTTTTGAATTCAATCAATCTCAAGATAATTATAATTCAAGCCTTTTAAGTTAAAATACAAGTTTTACAAGTTTTGAATTAAATTTGTCTCAAAATTAGGTCGTCGTAGTTTTAGATTATTTAGAGTTTGAATTGCTTCAAGTTCGGGTTCATATCAACTTCTTTTCTTATTATTTTGAGTTCAAATTTTCTCACATTTGAGAAATTAGTATTTATTCCAAAGTATTTGATTGAATGGATTCAATCGTGAACTTAGTTTTTGAAATTCGAAAAAATTTTGCTATCTCTACATACCAATTACGGATGGAAATGGGAAAATATGTATTTTTTAGATAATATGATGAGGGGTATTCCTTGGCATTGCCTACGTTTAATTTACTTTTCAAGCAGGTCTTAAAAGCGCACTTTTTATACAAATTTAAGGCATTTAAAATTTGACTTCCAAAATATTCCCAAAATATCCCTACAATAATTGAATTTGATTAACAAAAAAGGAAAAATTTTACTTACTAACTTGATTAAGGGTTTGCGATTAAAAAAAAATTTTAATTACAAAAAAGTCCATTTAAAAAAATAATGAGAAAAATATGACGACAAATTTTAAGTATTTGTTATTATTATGAAAATGTAATGTGAATAATTGTAATGTCTAGAAAAACTTATAAAATAATAAGATATTAAGAATATAAGATAACAAAGTGATTTTTACCCAAACGATTTTTTTTTTTTTTGTTATCACAAAAGCACATTTGAATGAATTTTTTAATTTAAATAAAAAAACTAAACTTTTACATTAAAAAGTCAAAATTTTTTTTATTATTTAACATTGTCTTTAGATCAAAAGAAACTTTTAATATAAAAACTATTCTGAACAACAATTATACAGATACTTCTTCGTGGGTAGCTATTAAAGAGAGTTATTTAATGTTACTAAAAAATTGTCTTACAAATTTAACATGCCAGCTCATGTATTGTGGCAGTCAAAGATTCAGATCCGAAATTGCGTAATTTAACTCATTATCCAAGATCCACCATGGAAAAATAATCAATTCTTGAGCTTACTTCACATTGAAATGCATGGAAAATCAAGTTAAAATTTTGTAGCCTTGCACTGCACGCGTCATTTTCTAGTTTTGCCATGTGATGGCCCGTTTCCACACAAATCGATATTGCAGACATTTATTGAGTTCATAGTGGGCATTCATTAATTGAGATAAATATTTAATTTTTGGGTACTTGATTATAAGTAAGATCCTTGGTTGGGAACATCCTCATTAATAATAATATTAATTAATTAATTTGAAAGTAATTAATACTCATTAAAATGAATTTATAACAAAAATAAAAATAGCTTTAAATTAAATTAAATAAAAAAAAGTAATAAAGAATAACATTTTTGTTATATTTATATGTTTTAATAAATATTTATTTATTTTAATAATAGAGAGAGGATCATGCAGTTTTAATAATAATAATAATAATAAATAATAGCAATAAAAGTCGGGGACGGAGCCCATCATCTTTGGCAAGAATATCATTTGGAGATTAGGCTACGTTTTGGCAGCATAACGTCATGTCTGCGTCAAATTGTTAGCCAAAAAATAAAGCGTTTCACACGTGCGAATTTACCCTTTTCTTTTTCTTTTGGTAGTTTCTATTTACACTTTCCATCCTCTATTCTGTGTTTTAAAAGATACCCCTTTTAATCATTATTAGTTTTATTGTTAAAAAAACATTTCCCACTAGTCTGATTAGTTTTTTCTTTCTCCAGAGACAGAATGATAATTCCAATATCAATATTAAAAGAGAAGGATTTGGAATCTTTAACTTTTATATTCAAGCATTTTTATATGAGTTTTTTTTCTAATTTTATTTATATGCATAAGAAGTTGATTTTGTCCTTTCGGATCATGATATAAAATAAGAAGAAAAAATAGATTGAAATTAATTTTTAAGAAAAAATAAGAATATACATATACCTAAAAAAAACATAGCTGTGGTTAGAGGAACTGGGACAAATGGTCCATCCAATCCAGTCCACGCATTTTGCCTTTCGATTGTTTTGGCTATGCATTAGATTACTTTCAACCGTATATTCAAATCTGGTACTCCTATTTCCCGTATCAAATATTGTAAAAATCTGGAAGCAATGAGATTCTGCTGTTACTTACAGCTTGGGCCATCCCATCCAGCGCATCATCACCCCGACCTGAATCCAAAGTCAAACATACAGGTGGAATGGGAAAAATCTCAAAGCGTTAAGCCAACCAAAACTGGCGCATTACTTTGACCACTGATAACCATTCACAACACAAAGCTTGCTGACAAATTTGTCTTCAAAAGAAACAAGTCCTTTTCCTTTGATCAGAGAGTTGATTGCCTTTCTTTCACAGCATCTGTTTCTTTGATAAATAAATAAATAAATAAAAGGTTAGAGATACAGAGAGGTGTCCTGTCCAGAAAGGAAGGGAACAGAGAGATCCAGAGAAAACACCCACAAACCAATCTCTTTCTTTTGGGACTTCTAAACATAGTTTCGGGCAGTAAAATAATGGCTCTTCCATCTCATACACTTGAAAATGGAAGCGTTTTGGTTGATTCAGGCCAGTCCCGTCTCGCAGAGCTTGGCTACAAACAAGAGCTCAAGCGTGATCTCTCGTAAAATTCCTTACCTACCCTTTCCTTTTCTTCTTCAATTTGGTTGGCTGTGAACTGAAGAGTGTAAATATATATATATATATATATATATATTTGTTTTTTGGTTTTAAAAAATTTTGCAGGATGTTTTCAAATTTTGCGTTTTCATTTTCGATCATATCAGTGCTCACTGGTATCACCACAGTCTACAAAACTGGCTTGAATTTTGGTGGAACTGTCTCTTTGGTTTATGGTTGGTTTATAGCGGGTGGTTTCACCATGATTGTTGGGTTATCAATGGCTGAGATCTGTTCCTCTTACCCAACTTCTGGTGGTCTTTATTATTGGAGTGCTAAGCTTGCTGGTCCAAATTGGGCACCGCTTGCCTCTTGGCTTACAGGCTGGTAATTATTATTTTTTCATTTTGGCTATTTTAATTAACGTCTACAATCACTTCCATGAGATTGGGAGCTAATTAGATAATATAAAAGTTTCTCGTGAAAAGTATCAGCTAAAGAGTCTGGGGTTAATTGCTACAGTAAAAACAAGTAGAAATAGTTTAAGCTGAGATGAATGCCTAAATTAAGTACCCTTACGAATGTTGTGGGGATGCAGATCGAGAACAACAATGAAAGGGGGCAAGGTGCTACAGCTATTTATTAGTATTGATCTTCTCAATTCTAATTTGTTTGTCAAACACTATCACATTATTCTTCTATTTTTGTTGCAAGCTTGTGAAAAGGAATATGTTCTTTGTCAAAGTGTAGAAAATTTGGAATGGTTCCAGATTTATCATACTTCATTCTTGTAATTACCTCAATCCTCCACTTCTAATCAGAAACCTGTAGCTCAGACAATTGGAACATCCTTCAGAAGTCTCTTACTTTCTTTATATTGGTTCTTAGTGTAGCTGGGCAACTATTTTAGTTGCTTTAATATTTGCACCTTTAGGCAGTGATGTATGTGTGAACCAACCTGCTTCTATTCAATATATATATATATATATATATATATATATATATCAGGGTATAGCTCCAAAATACTGGATTTCCACCAGATCAATCATTGATTAAACTTCCTTTGAGCATGTATTGGTAGTTCTAGAGCTCTCCAATTCTGCATGCGAGGCCCATTATAAATATATTTGGCACTGCTTTAAGCCCCAAAGTTTAGGCCATTATGTTTGTGTGCCCTCTGTGCTACATGTTCTTTGCATAAGCTAAATCAACTTGATGTAGGATTTTAATTTCCCTTTGATTCCCATCAGTATAATTCAACCGCAGTACCTGACATGCTCATGCCCTACCTCACTCCTGAGACCACGGGAAACAATTTTGCTTTGGTGCTTCAGTCCAAATATATTAGAACACTCTCTTTTGTAGATTCTGGTGAAACTCCGCATGGTAAATAGGATTATTGTATATTTATTTGTACTAACCAGCTCTTCTTTTTCGCTTTCCCCTTCTATAATATGGGATTGTCCCTGACTCTCGGTACTCAGTAAGATTTTATCTCATTGGTGTTCTAGAGCATGCATAGACGTACACATTTCTACTCTAGTATAATCATAAGAGGTAGCCAATTTGGTCTCCCTTAATTGCATCTAATGCAGTTCATTTATTTTTTCTGGCAGGTTGAATATTGTTGGTCAGGTGTGTCTTTGAGTTGTGATATCCTTGGATTTGATTTCATCTGATACATCACTTAAAGGCCAATCTAGTTTTGGATTAGATCTGAACACCATAATATGTTCTAACAACAAAAACTGCCTTTTCATTTGCAGTGGGCTGTTACAACAAGTGTAGATTTCTCACTTGCACAACTGATTCAGGTGATAATTCTCCTTAGTACAGGTGGAAAAAACGGTGGTGGATATGAGGCGTCTAAATATGTTGTCATGGCTTTTCATGGGGCAATCCTACTGATGCATGCTATAATAAACAGTCTTCCCATTTCAGTTTTATCTTTCTTTGGACAGCTGGCTGCTGCATGGAATCTTCTAGGTATGAAGACATCAGGGCTAACTTGCTTTTTGGCTCAAGTGATCCCCTTTTTTCAACTAACAATTATTTGCATCTAGGTGTTCTTCTTCTTATGATCCTCATTCCCTCAGTTGCAACAGAGAGGGCTAGTGCCAAGTTTGTGTTCACTCATTTCAACACAGATAATGGGGATGGAATAAACAGTAAAGTCTATATTTTTGTTCTTGGGCTTCTTATGAGTCAGTATACCCTTACTGGATATGATGCGTCTGCTCATATGGTAAGCTTTTGTCTTTCTTTCATTTCCTTCTCAATCGAACCCAACTTTAAAGCAGTGGAGAACCAGGGCAACAAAGGTTTTCAAACTTCCCTTTTTTTCTCTTCATAAAGATAAATTTTATCAAGCTTAACTTAATCTGGTGCCATATAATAATTACACAGTTCTTTGAAACTTAATCGGATGAATCTTAAGAGCATGCTATTTCTTGAGTTCTCCCTTCTGAAACATTAACAAGCTCAAAATTTCACCAATTTAAAGTGAAATTATACTTTCATTAGATTGGCTTTTGAGTCTAATTCTTTTTTCACTTCTGGCTTATGGAATACTTACAATCTGACAAGCGAAACTAAATCATGTTGTTTATTTTAAACTTCCATTTATAGACAGAGGAAACCAAGAGCGCTGATAAGAATGGACCAAAAGGAATAATTAGTTCCATTGGGATATCTATTATTTTTGGATGGGGTTACCTACTTGGCATCACCTTTGCAGTTACCAACATCCCATTTCTTTTGAGTGAAGATAATGATGCTGGAGGTTATGCTATTGCTGAAATATTTTACCTAGCATTTAAGGATAGATATGGCAACGGCGTTGGAGGAATTATTTGCTTGGGAGTAGTTGCAATTGCTATATTTTTTTGTGGTATGAGTTCCGTAACTAGCAACTCAAGGTACACAGGTTTTCTTATGTTCTTGTAAGACAAATCACCTGGATGTTCTTACCTGTCAAGTTGCAACTCACTTGCACTATATGTCTGTTCTCAGGATGGCGTATGCATTCTCAAGAGACGGGGCCATGCCATTGTCACGTTGGTGGCATAAAGTGAACCAGCAGGAGGTTCCTATAAATGCAGTTTGGCTTTCTGCATTTATCTCATTTTGTATGGCACTCACGGTATGCACATCTAACCATCTGAAAATTCTATACAAATGTATCCTTTTTGTTTCGTTGGAGTGGTAAAACTTTTTTTGAACTGGTTTAGTGGATATCAATAAAGGTTGATGGATGGAACACACAAGTAATTTTTTTCATTCGTACGTACATAAAGTGCATTAATTTGTCAGCAAGACAGGGAATCCAGGTTCCTTACGTAGTGTCATCTCCACCCCATTTGTGGAAACTTTACTTTAAACATTGAAGAAAAGGTGTCCTAATTTGGACATTAAATTTGGTGAGAGCTACTTTCTCAATGGAATGTTGGACTGGGTTTTCTTTTTTGGTTTCATCTGTTGAATAACAGTTTTAGAGGACATCCATTTTTTTTTTTTTTGGCTTTTTACCTTTTCCAATTAACATTTGTAAGGCCATTATTATTTCAATCTGATGTTGGTCAAACTAACAAATGCAACTATGACCATTGAAATCTATTTAGCATTCTTCTTTAACTGCAAATAATGTAGCCTTTTTGTTCTCAATCTCTTGCAGTCTCTTGGAAGCTTGGTGGCATTTCAGGCCATGGTATCTATTGCAACTATTGGACTTTACATTGCTTATGCCCTACCAATATTCTTTAGGGTGACCTTGGCTCGAAAATCCTTCATCCCAGGACCCTTCAACCTGGGCCGCTATGGGGTCTTGGTTGGTTGGATTGCAGTCATATGGGTGGCAACGATATCAGTCCTCTTCTCATTGCCTGTTGCCTATCCAATCACCCCTCAGACACTCAACTACACTCCCGTTGCTGTTTGTGGTTTGCTCGTTCTTACCATTGCTTCTTGGATCGTTAGTGCTCGACATTGGTTTACAGGTCCTATAACCAACATAGATAAATGAAATTGTATGTATGCCCTGATTATTAGATTTCAGTCTCTTAAGACAATATATGATTGGTTTTTTTTTTTTTTTTTTTACACAAAGCTCAGGCAATAAAACTTTTGTAAAATTTCTCAATGTTCTAAAGTAAGTAATTCAGTAAATTTTTTTAGTTGTGTTTATGAATTCATGTCCTTGCAGCGCAGAAATTGATTCTTTGATGAGACTTAGTCGATGAAAATATATTCTTACAAATAATTTGATTTCAAAATTAGTCTGGCAGTTTTCTCATCTTTATCAAAATCTATTACGATATGACTGCTGATTAAAAAGGAGAGAAGCAAAAATTTCAGGAAAAAACTATTGATAAAGAAAACTATTGAATGCACAGGTCTGACAGCTAATGATCCGAATGGTTTTTTACTTCACCCCTTCGGGAAAATTTCTATTTAAACTTGCCTTTTTTTTTTTATTTCATTTTCCACTTCCAAAACACTGTTCCAGAAGAATTATTACATAAATATATTATTAAAGGTGTTCATAGTACGGTTAGACTTGATTGATACTTTCAAAACCTTGTTTAAAGTAAGAGTTGCCCATTTAGAAGTGTTACTATTTAAAATATTTAGAATATTTTATATTGGGTAAATATCATTAATAATTTTTAAATTATAATAAAATATTTAATGTGATATTTAAATTTTAAAAATTTATAATATCATATTTGAATTATAAATATATTAATTAATATAATATTTAAAAAATTATTTATTCATTGCGTGTTATCATTTGAAGTTAGTCATATTAAAAGTTATTAGGGAGTTTTTCAATACATATGATGTGACAAGCAAGATGGATTGCAATAAAATGAAATAGAGATGTCAATGAGTAGAATATGAGACGGGTAAAATACTTCCTCTTCCTATCTCAAGATTTTTATAATATCATATTTATTTTCATATCCATACCTAATAGGTGTTTTAAATCTATTCTCATTCTAGTGAGTATTTAATGAGTATGGATAATTTTTATACTTACAGTTTTTTTTTTAAATATAAACAATTTATTTTTATTTTTATTTTGTACATTTATTAGTTTTGTTTTTTATAAATATATTGGAATAAGATAGGTGCTATATTACCTGTATCCATCCCTATTTTTGATAAAAAAAAATTTAAAATGATCATCATATATATTTTTATAATATAATATTCATCTCATCCTTATTCAGATAAAACATTAAATTCTTTATCAGGTATAAATATAATTGACATCAAACCTCTAAAGATTGGTGGGCTTCGTTTTGCAAACAAAAAGAGAATCGGCCTAATACCTCCCTTATTGGGTCCTAAGCAAATCTACAAAATAACTCAAACCTAAAATGATCAAATATGGTTGAGAAGTATTGAACCCTTTAGATGGTGGTTTGATACGAGGTTAAATTTGTGCTTGCAGCAAGTGGATAAGCTTTGGAGAGGAGAGAAATAAAATTTACTTATACTCTATTCTTTGGAATGTAAAATGGAGCAATTAATAAAGGAATAAAGAATCTTCATTAATGGTGAACAAAATAGATACACAGCAGAAGGAATGTTTGGATGGTTTGGAAGAGAAAAAATTGCTGGTTGCGTGAGAGGGAAAGTAAATAGCCTAATTAATATATGAACTTAAATGTTGTGAAACAGAGTAATTGTGGTTATAGATCTCTTTGTAGTGTGTGCATGCTTCATAAGATGTCCCATATTTAAATTCGTTTTTGAAAGAAGGGATTATCCAGTTGAAATACTCTTAATACAGTAGCTAGTGGAGGCAACACTATTATCCATCAACTGAAAATAGTCATTCATGACAAGAATATCTTGACAGCGGCATCTGACATATACAAAGTGGTTCATAGGCTGAAGCTTTCATTTGGTCGTAGTGTCGTCTTAACATTAGCATCAATAACCCGCGGATATTTTCTGTTACGGCCGTCGTTGGTTCGATCTTCAATAATGCATTATAGAGGTTAACAAATGAGATTCTGTAATCATATGGTTAGAGAATCTCGTTAGGTTAATTAATCTTCCAACTCCCTTTGCACATCCCAATGGTCGTTCATAGGCTTTCCAAGCAAAACTTAGAAGTACAAAAGGGCACTAAGGACACCGCTAACCATTTTAGTGCCAACCAAACCACATTCCCATGGTTAAGATCCCGTTACGTGTACTTGGGCCACGTTTTGACCGATAAGAAAATAAAAAGTTGGTGATGAAATATGAATTAAAAATGATAAATAAATAAACAAAAAAAATAAAGAGAAAATAACTAAAAAAGAGATAAATAAGAAAGAAAAGGACATATCTGGGTGCGGAGCGGGATTTAATAGCATAATTGGCTGGGAATGAAGCTTTGAAATAGTCATCTATGTCCTTTTAGCCTTTTTTAGCGGTGACACTTGGTATATGCATTCACACGCAATAAAGGTGTACACATTTTATACATGATATGATTCCTACTGAAACTCATTAGTTTAATAAACATGCTTATTGGCTTTTATTAATGAAATGTATGCTTCATCTCAAAATTATAATTACTAAATAATATTAGTTCTTCTGCTGAAACGTTGATAGTCGCTAACACATATTATGGTGAAATAAGAGTAATGATAACCACCGTTGTTACGGCTGTCTATAGAAGAGATGAATAAGGTAATGAAGTGGTGGAGCTCACGTTAACTAGTATTGCCATGCCATCGGATTAGGGAACAAGGGCCACTATCATTGTGGGTCGGGGAGGAGTCATTGTTGTGGGCCCACCACTTCATAGATAATGCAGAAGCTGCCATTTAAACACGCAATGTTAGCGGTAAGTGTATGGAACATCATGTTTACCGCAGAAGGTATGGCAATAAGTGTATGAAACATTATGTTTACCGCGAAAGGCATGACAGTAAATGTATGAGATATTATGTTTTCTATTTACCGTGGACAAAAGGGTTTGAGATTAAAGTGTTATTTTCTGTCGTAGAGATTAGGGTGCTTTTTACGATGATAAACATTGAAAGAGTCATTTACAGTTGTAGATATTAGTGAGTCATTTACTACGGCAAACAATAGAGTCATTTACTATGGTAGACATTAGAGAGTCGTTTACTGCGATGGACATTAATGAGCCTTTTATGTAGTCGACATTAGTGATTTTTTTTTTTTTTTTTTCTTTACTGCGGTAGACATTAGTGTGTCTTTTTTACCACAAACAAGAGATTTGGGATTTTAGTGTGATAATTTGGACTTTCTTGGTGGGGCTTAATATTTGGTAATTGGGCTCTAATTTAATGTGTTTTTTTTGCTTCATGTCAAAATTAGCCCATCATAAAAATGGACTTTAGGATTCAGCCCATTAAGTGAAAGTGATCCCAGCAGGGAGAGCCTAAACTCAACTATACTTATTTGATGTACGAGAATATTGATAAAATAAGATAATAATTAATTTATATTTTATTTAATTTATATTTAAAGAGAAAAATATAGATTATAAGGTAAATTAAATTTTCTTAATATATGATTATTTAATTCTCTTTTTAAGTGGGAAGGAATATTTTTAATTTATTGAATTAAACATATATGTTTAATTATATTTTTAAAAATTATATTAATAATTTAAATTATATAAATTTTTAAAAAATATAATTTTAATAAATAAATAAATAATTTTATTTTAATTTTTATATATATCAAATATAAAATAAAATAATATTATTTAATTTAATTTGTTATATTATATTATATTATTTTATCATATCATATTTTTATGTATCAAATATGATACGAGAGAAGTATCTTTTATCACCGGAAGGATGTTCTTGTGAAATGAAAATGAGTATGAAATCCTATCCACGAGCGCTCAATGGAATTTTCTCCAGGCATCTCTGCTAAAATGCGCCGAAGCCGTCTCTTTCTGAGCAGAAAATATCAGCGATGTCCGAACAAAACCCAACCGTTCAGAAGACCAAAAACACAAAATAATAGTAATAATGCTAATAATATTATTTATTAGGATAAATTATATTATAAGGAATCCCATTTTTCATTTTCAAAAACTTTATAGTAGAAAATACAGAAATTAAGATCAAAGCTGAAATTAGTAGTATTAAAAAAGAGAAAAAGCAAACGAAAACGGGGAGAAAGAGAGATGGGAAGCACAAGCAGCAGCGCTGCTCTAATCTCCCATTTGCAGCTCAGCAAAAGCTGCTTCAAACTCGTCCAGTCAGCCAGGACTCAGCTCAAGCTCAACTCTCTTAAATTCAGCCATTCAAGGAGACGCACGTTAGAATTCGCTGCTTTGCGGAGCAGGAAAGGTTTTGGTAGAGCCGTTTGTTTCGCTGCCGTTGATGATGATGTCAAAGGAAATCGACAACAGGACTTCAGTAAAACGTGCAGCGAAGATAGAGCTGGTATCAACGAAATCAAACCTAATTTTTTTTTTATTTAATTTTTTTACAACTTTTCGTAATTGCTTGCTGTTGGTGATTTGAGGCTTGGTTTCATTGTTGCTGTTGCTAGTTATTGTTTTTAATTTCCTATGAAGATGCTATAAAACAAAAGCAAAAGGTCAATTGATTTTTTTCTTAAATTAATATTTTAGCTTAATTACTGTTTAAATAAAATTGAATGTTTGGGCTTAAGTTAGATATTTTACTGACATCTGGTCCTGGATGCTTTCCTGCTTTGCTCATTATCTCTTTTTATGAAGTTGATAATGATAAGCTTTTTTATTGGAATTTGAAAGAGGGATTTGGTTGTGTGTTGAGGGCAATTGCACGAACGAAGTTTAAATCTGTACTTATTCATGAATGGGAGATTTTCAATGAAATATATGTTGTCAGAGAAGGTTGGTGTTATGGGAAAATATCTCCTTAATTCAGGGATGTGTGCTCATGCTTAGTTGGTCTGCATCAGTTGTTAAATGATTTAATCTAGAAGAGGAGTCTATTCTTTTGTTCCTTGAAATATTAGAGTGTCTAAATAACTGCTTCTGAATGAATATTAACTGCTCTTGGATCAGATTTATTGATCTTTGACATTTTAAAGATCAGGTTTGTTTCAGCAGTGGTGCTGTAAGTATAAGAGGAAGACTTAATTAATGTTATGTCCTTGGACGAGAGTTTCGTCATGATGGTAAGGGATTGTGAGCAACTTAGGTGCAACATTCAAGAACCCTGCAGAAAATGAATGAAATACTTTAGCCAGATACTCATAACCTTGATATATGGTTTTGACTTTTAAATGCCCTAATCTGATCAGTAAAATTTCCCTTATCACAAATGTTTTCTCTATAATATGATTTTTTAACATTTATAACAAGATGTATATTGCCATGTTGCAAGCAGCAAGGAAAGCTAAATGCGAAGGCACTTTTCTTATACCTGACTGAGTAAATCAGAACAAACTTGCTTTTGCTTGAGTTATTTTCTACTTAAGTGGTCAATATATCAACAGGCAAACAGGAGCACAAACTGAATTTTTCTGGCATTATGAGATGTGGTGCACTGTGGGATTAGAAACAATAAAAATAAAACCAAAACATTGAAAGAAAACAGAAAAGAAGCTAAAATTAATGTAAGGTCAAATTGTAAAACTACTTAGCAAATCATATTCAACAAAAATATTACTACATAATATGTCTAAAAGACTATTTATGCTAGTATTATAGTAGTTTTTCATTGTGGCCCTTGGATATATATAAACCACATTTAATCCTAACCATTTAAACTCATTAAAAGATTACATGCTGGTCACATGACCACTCACTCAAATAAAAGCTTAATTACTTACCACAGACCAGATTACAATGACAAAAATAAAAGAGCATATCGAAATAACTAATTTAGATAACTTTTGGGGTTGCTCCTGCATCAATCTCCTCAGGTTGACAAAATGACCTCCTCAGTAGTGAGAACTTTGGTAGCTTCAGCATAGACTTCCTGGATTCATTTGAGGGAAGAGAGGTTACTTTGCTGGAATCATTCTAAGCTTTTGCCACAAGCAGCTGGACCATTTAGAGTTAACCAGTGTATTTTGGAAAATGCTTACAAAATTGAGCTACAAGGAGATTATGTAGTTTCAAACGCCTTCAATGCTTTTGACTATTCTCCATTTTATGAAGATGAGGAAATTCAGGATTCAATGTCCATTTTATGAAGGTGCCATAATTGTTGTTGGAAGTAATGATCTTCAATAATGTTATTCTAGCACTACAAGAATCGTATCAGCTTTTAGAATATCTGTCCACAATAATTCATAGCAATATAATTATGTTTGCACATTTACTTAGGTTTTTTCTATTCTTAGAGCAAAATATCCCATAATGTACTGTAATTGGGAGTGTAATTTGAGTAAAATAAACCTTTTAGTTTTCTCTATTTAAGGTTTGTATCTCTTGGATGGATTTCCTTAGAGTCGTGAACTTTCTTGAACTCTTTTATTTAGGGTTGTGATTTTTGTATCCCTAGAGTGTGGCGCTACCTTGTCTTGTATCTTTGAAGTGGTGTATCTGAATCCCCAAAGCAGTGAGCATAACAATTATTTGTGGGTGCGTGATTAAGGGTTTCTTCTCATATCATTCCCTTGATCCACTATCATCTCCCCTCAGGACTAAGAACAAGTCCAATTTTAAAATGTGATGTATCACACCGCACAATGAATAGCTTATCAAAATCTGATAGTACTAGAAGCATTACTGTGGAAATTGAATGTATATTGAAAAACTGCTTTTTTTCAATTATACAAGAATCTTAGGTTTATATACAACTAACTAGGGGTTAAACTAGGAAACTAAATCTTCCTTAATTCTAGGGATATAAATTCTTAATTCTAGAGATACAAATATAAATATACAGATTACAAGATTACAACCAGCTGTAAATAAGTGTTTTCTCACACTCCCCCTCAAGCTGGTGAATAGGTGTTTTCCATTCCTAGCTTGGAAATAATTTCTTGAAATGTTGCACTGCTGAGACCTTTAGTCAACACATCTGCAAGTTGACCCTTGGTTGATACATAAGGTGTACAAATCAACCCACTGTCTAGTTTCTCCTTTATGAAATGCCGGTCTACTTCAATGTGTTTTGTTCTGTCATGTTGCACAGGATTGTGTGCAATGCTTATTGCAGACTTGTTATCACAGTAGAGTCTCATTGGTCCATCCCACTTGATCTTCAAGTCTTCTAGGATAATCTTTAACCATAGTAGTTCACAAATTCCTTGAGCCATTGCTCTGAACTCTGCTTCAGCACTTGATCTTGCCACCACATTCTGTTTTTTACTCCTTCAAGTCACAAGATTACCACCTAAGAAAGTGCAGTAGCTTGAGGTAGATCTTCTATCAGTTATTGAACCTGCATAATCAGCATCTGTATATGTTTCTGGAACTAACCCCGAATCTCTTTTGAATAAGATAGCTCTCCCAGGATTGGCCTTCAAATAGTACAATATACGGTAGACAGTCTGTAGGTGCACTTCTTTAGGACTATGCATAAATTGACTTACCACACTCACAGCATATGCTATATCAGGTCTAGTATGTGAGAGATAAATGAGTCTTCCAACTAATCTTTGGTACATCTCTCTATTTACAGCAGCATCTTCATTAGCTTCTCCAATTTTATGATTAGGATCTATAGAGGTATTTGCAGGTTTACATGCAAGCTTCCCAGTTTCCTTCAGAAGATCCATCACATATTTCTGTTGTGAGATAAAAATACCATGCCGTGAGTGAGCTACTTCAATTCCTAGGAAGTACTTCAATCTCCCAAGCTCTTTTATCTCAAATTCTCTAGCCAAACACTGTTTTAGAGATTCTCTCTCTTTTTCATCATCTCCAGTTACAATTATATCATCAACATACACTAATAGAACTGTGACTCTCCCTGAATCAAAGTGCTTGATAAACAATGTGTGATCTCCTTGACTCTATTTATATCCCATTGCTAGCATCACTTTGGCAAATCTCCCGAACCAAGCTCTAGGAGACTGTTTAAGGCCATATAAAGCCTTTTTTAGCCTGCATACTTTGTTTGCTTCTAGATGACCTCCAAATCCCGGTGGAACCTTCATATATATTTCTTCTTCCAAATCACCATGTAAAAAAGCATTCTTTACATCAAATTGTTGAAGCTGCCAATTGTAATTTGCAGCCAATGATAACAAAATCCTAACTGTATTCATCTTGGCAACTGGAGGAAAGGTTTCCTGATAATCCATTCCATAGGTCTGAGTGTAACCCTTAGCCACTAACCTGGCTTTATACCTTTCAACAGTACCATCTGCCTTGTATTTTACAGTGAAAACCCATTTACACCCCACTGAATTTTTTCCTTTAGGCAACTCTACCAGTTCCCATGTCTGATTTTTCTCTAAGGCCTCCATTTCTATTTTCATGGCTTGCCTCCATTTCTCACTGGATAATGCCTCGGATAATGTAGTTGGAACAGAAATAGTGTTTAGGCTCACAAGAAAATTTTTTTGGGATGGTGAGAATTTTTCAAATGACACAAAATTAAATATTGGGTATAGTGGATGCTTGGTACATTCTCTGGTTCCTTTCCTAATGGCTATAGGCAAATCATAGTCACTAGTTATAGTTTTAGGAGATTCATGCTCATTTTGAGAAACAGAGTCAAAAACTGTAGTTACCTCATTTCCAGAGTTAGGATCTGGTTCTTGGACTGGCACTGGTTCAGGATCTGAAACTTTCCTTCTTGAGTACACCTGTAATTCCTTCATAGAATCAAGAACAATATTATCCTTTGTCACATCTTTCGTATTTGAAATGGGTTCAGACTTAAATTCAATGTTTGACTTGGGCTCAGCAGAAACATGTTTCGACTCATAAGAATTAATGGGTGTAAATGGTGAAGAAGGGGGCAAATCAAGCAAAAAGAAGTCTTTATCCTTATCTTCCATGAATGAAGTCTCCCCCTGAAGATAACGTTGAGTAAAAAATGGTTTATTTTCTTCAAAAGTGACATCTGTAGACACATAAAATTTTTTGGTAGGAGGATGATAGCATTTATATCCTTTTTGAGTTGAAGAATACCCCACAAAAATACACTTAATCGCTCTTTGATCCAACTTTCCCCTGTTATGACTGTGAACATGAACAAATGATGTACAACCAAATATCCTAGGTGTGAGATTGTTTGTGGTATTGAGGTTGGGATAAAATTGTGAGAGTAGTTCTATAGGAGTTTTAAATTCCAAAACTCTTGAAGGTAACCTATTTATAATGTGTGTGGCAGTGAGAACAGCTTCCCCCCAATAAGATTTAGGTACATTTGCTTGAAAAAGAAAGGCTCGGGTTGTGGCTAATAAATGGCTGTTTTTTCTCTCTGCCATTCCATTCTGCTGTGGAGTATTAACACAAGATGACTCATGGATAATCCCCTCTTTTTGGAAATAGGTGGATAGACTTTGGTTGAAGTAGTCTCTTGCATTATCAGACCTAAATCTCTTGATTCTTACTCCAAATTGATTTTGGATCATGTTTTGGAAGCTTAAAAACACACTATTCACATCTGATTTGGATTTAAGTAAAAAAACCCAAGAGACCCTAGTACAATCATCTATGAATGAAACAAACCATCTTGCACCAAAAATATTAGGAATTGTAGAGGGACCCCAAATGTCACTATGAATCAAGTAAAAGGGAGTATAACTTCTTTTGTTACTGATTGGAAAAAACACACGTCTATGTTTTGCAAATTCGCAAATATCACAATGAAAATCTTCAACATTTAATTCTTTGAACAAAGAAGGAAACATGTTTCTCAAGGTTCCAAAAGAAGGATGTCTAAGACGAAAATGATAAAGCCAGATTTTGTCTTTATTGGAAGATTTTTCAGAAAGAAATGACAAAGGTAAATTATTTTTGATACTACTTGTGTTATTTGATGTCTCAAGATAATATAGTCTATCCTTCTCCTTAGCAAGTCCAATCATCTTCCCTGAACTTTGGTCCTGAAATTCACAATAAGAGGGATAAAAAGTTACTTTGCAATTCATATCTCTGGTAAGTTTTTGTATAGATATCAGATTAGTAGACAATCCAGGAACATGAAGAACATTTTTGAGAACAGATGAGGGATTAACTTGAACATCTCCTAATCCTGCCACTGTGGTAAGTGAACCATCAACAACAACAATTTTCTTATTACTAGGACATAGGTTATATGTACTAAACTTTTGTGGGGAATGTGTCATGTGGTCTGTGACTCCTGAATCAATGACCCAAGAACTCGTAATAGGCTTAGCCGAGACATTTAATCCATGAGAACCGGAAGCTTTACCTAAACTAAAAACTTTACCCAAAGAACATACTATAGTAGGCTTTTCAAGGATTTTCAATAAGTTTCTCAGCTTTTCAATCTCTTCCCTGTTGAATTCTCCTTGTTTCTGAAACATCTGTAGTACTCCAGTGATTTTCCCAGTTAACATTTCCTCAAATTGGGTGATAGTGATATCTTTCTTTGAAAGGGTTCGGCAATGAAGGCCTAAACAAGATTCGACAATGAAGGCCTAAAAAAGTCGGCAATGAAGGCCTAAAAAAGTCAGCAATGAAGGCTGAAAATTTTTCTTCCCAAGAAGAGCCTAAAGCTCTGATACCATGTGAAAATTGAATGTATATTGAAAAACTGCTTCTTTTCAATTATACAAGAATCTTAGGTTTATATACAACTAACTAGGGGTTAAACTAGGAAACTAAATCTTCCTTAATTCTAGGGATACAAATACTTAATTCTAGAAATACAAATATAAATATACAGATTACAAGATTACAACCAGCTGTAAATAAGTGTTTTCCCACAATTACCTCTATCATCAAAAGCTTAATTTGTTCAATATCTCTTTTTTGCAAAATTTGGCCAGTCATAGCTATCTGTTTTCAAGCACTTAGTGATTGAACTCATAATGGACTGAAATTCCTTAACTCCAATAGAATGAAGCTACTCCATCATAACTTCAAATTTCTTTGATTGATTTAGGTGCTGGCAACTCTCTACTGTTACACCCTTTTTCTGGATCTAGTTAAAATCCATCTGCCATAGATAATATTAAATCCCTAACACACTGCCTCAAAACACAAGAAAGAGAACTTGTTCAAGTCTATAAAGAGTTTCTCTCTAAGGACTGCATCTAAAACTTCCAGAAGTGAGTGAGTGTTCTTCCTTAGATTTACTATAAATTAAGATGACATCAAGATAAACATCCACCAACAAGTTCAAGAAAAGCTTTAGTGCCTTAGTTATAACTCGCATGAGTGTCTTAGAGGACTACAGACACCAAGTAGCATCCAACCATTCTAATTAAACCAGCATAAACTTGCTTTAGCTTAAGTCATTTGGTAACATTTCTTTTTGAAAAAAAGAAAAGGACATTAGGTTTTCATCTGTAATTTTTTGTTGCGAAAAACTTAATGATATCGTTTTGTTCTAGCTGCTTAAGTGGTCAATTCTATCAAAAAGCGGAAGGGATCACAAACTGAATGTTTCTGGCATTATTGGGGTGAGGATGGGTTTCAACGAGCAATTTGCAGATTGCTTATGACATCTTTAAACTTGTGAATATTTTTAGGCTCCGAAGGCACTTACAATTGACACTAGTCATAGAGGCAGATATTTGGATTATTTTTGTGGTGAAAAGAATTCAAGTCATCTTCACAGTCCATTTTGATGGGCCTTTCTTATGATATTATTGATCATATTGGATGCTTGAAGCAGAGGAGGTGGCATTAACAGAGAGCGTAGTTTGGTGGCTCTTTAGTGATCCAAATTCCAGAGAGGATAAATGAATGATTATATCTTGGGACTTTCTAATATTATGCTTCATTTCTTCCCTAAAAAATTTCTTTAAAGAACCTACTCCCCGTACAGTTGTTGTTCACAGACAATACTTTACTCAAATCAAAGTTTTGTGTTAAAGGCATCCAATCAATAACCAAACGACAGTGAGGGGAAAGGTCAAAAGGCGATATAAGGCCATCATAGATCTCAAATAACTGATCTGGGAAATACCACCATGAAGGTCTAGTTGAAAACTAAAGGAAATGGATCCACTGTGTGGATTTTGCAGACAGGAAAATAATCAATCAAGGTTTGGATACCATATTAAGAAATACTACCAGAAGGCCAGTTGGTAATAACTGGATTTATGCAACCAAGAATATATGGCTACCTACTACAAAATCCAAGCTTAGTGATCTGAGATATAAAAACAATAGATAGTTTCATTCAAGATAGTATCTTATTTTCAAGAGAACTACAGATCACAGAGATGTTTTTAAGTCCTTGTGCCATGAGAGCTCACGTTTCTTTTTGGCAGGATTGTTGGAGTAATGACTCTTCACTCTTGCAGAAAACCAGGCCATATTTGCTATTTGCAAAAATGGCTTGCTTCCTTGGACTGATAAACTTATGCACAAATTGTGTTTCATTTTCTACCTGGTTAAAAGTTTTGTGAAAACAAGTAATGGCTGTGCAAACACAAAAAGGGGGAACTTTAGTAGTTTCATTGTAGGACCAAAGATATTGGCAAGTTCTTTTATTCTTGAAATGTTTAATTTCACATCTCTAGAAAGGTGTGATCTGCATTTGTTGGATTGCTTTGGAATTATATAATTTTCTTAATCTAATTCTCGATAATTGTACATTCAGGAGCTCAATAGATTTACATGCTTTTAGCTAAAATGCTGACATCTCTTCTATGATGCATGATATAGATGTGGCTAATATCTCAATTGAAGAAACACCGCGAAGGTTTGAGCAGAATACTGAAGGAAGTGCACTCTATAATCTTCTTTATCCCAATAAAGATCTCCTCCCAGATGATAAAGAAATGACTGTATTTGATCATCTTGAAGAGCTACGTCAGAGAATATTTGTGTCAGTGTTGGCTGTTGGAGCTGCTATGTTGGGATGCTTTGCTTTTTCAAAAGAACTGATAATGTTTCTTGAAGCTCCTGTTAAAGCGCAGGGTGTACGATTTCTGCAACTAGCTCCTGGCGAGTTTTTCTTCACCACTTTAAAGGTTAGATTGAATGAAATCTTTTTGTTTTCAGGATATGAATACTAGTTATTGGTTGCAACAGTTTATCTGTTTTTATAATAATGGACTTAACATGGAATGAGGACTAACTTTTCTCTTGCTTTATTTCACGTTTATTTTATTTGTTTATTATTTATTTTTGAAACCAACCATAGCAGATACCTTTGGAATGATGTGCTACCATATTAAGGAAAGCTTTAAGCTCATGTTTGATACACAAAATTATAATAAGATAAGATAATATTATGAATATGATTAGATTAAATAATGTCATCTTATGTTTGATGTCTGCAAGCATTAAGATAGGATAATTTATTTATTGGTCAAAATTATCCTTCCTTAAAGTTTATACAACTTAAATTATTGATGTAATTTTTAAGGGTATAATAAGACACTTAAGTTTAATCCCATGGATTAAAAATAATCTACTTCACTTTGGGAGGATTGAATCACATGTACCAAGAGGATCCTATCACTTTCAATTAGATATAAACCAAACATAATATAAAGTGATTATTATACTATCTCATCCATCATCCTATATACCAAACATGACTTAAAAGTTCTGGATTAAATTATGTAAGAGCTACTTTTGCTGCATAGTGTTATAACTACAAGAATGTGACATTCCAACTATACTTTTGATTCTATCCTCCCTGATTAACTTTAGCCTGCAGCTTCACACTATGTATTAATATTTTCAACTTTGATTAGATAAAATGCTAGCTGCTCATTACCTTGCATCTAAAACATACAAAAGAACAAAAATGGAAAAAAAAAGAAAAAGGACCAAGCTCAAAGAAAGAAATGAAAAAAAGAAAATATAAAACTACTCTTGATAACAGTTGATTTTGTTGATGGTGTTCTGCAGGTGTCAGGATATTGTGGCCTTCTTCTAGGAAGCCCTATAATTCTGTATGAGATTATAGCCTTTGTTCTTCCGGGTTTAACAAGAGCAGAGAGAAGGTTTCTGGGACCTATTGTATTGGGCTCCTCAATTCTTTTCTATGCTGGTATTGCTTTCTCCTACTCGGTTCTAACTCCAGCAGCCTTAAATTTCTTTGTTACTTACGCAGAAGGGGTTGTGGAATCTTTGTGGTCCATTGATCGGTACTTTGAGTTTGTTCTGGTGCTCATGTTCAGCACAGGCCTGTCTTTCCAGGTATTTCCTACTTCTATTGGGGTAACACAAGAACATATATAGATTAGCCACCGTATTTTGAAATTCTGAAGTTCACATCTCTCCAAAAATTGAAAACTAGTTTGACTTTCTTCCTTTTTCCTTTCGTAAGACTTCAGCCTGATGATTCTATTAGCAATGTGAGATAAACGTTTCAATTTCTGAATTCACGTTTTAGGGGAACTGAAACTGGTACTGTCTCATGATGAGCACAGACGTTTAAATCGAAGCTTAGATGGCTCCATTTAATTTATTCTGCAGGTTCCTGTTATACAATTTCTTCTTGGACAACTTGGTCTTGTGTCAGGGGACCAGATGCTTTCCATTTGGAGATATGTAGTGGTTGGTGCGGTTATTGTAGCAGCTATACTTACACCATCAACAGATCCTCTTACTCAGGTGCTTCTGGCGGCGCCACTTTTGGGTCTTTACTTGGGTGGTGCATGGGTTGTTAAGCTTATCGGACGGTGATCACTTCACTATCCAAAACTTCAGTGGGGATTTTCGCAGCGGCCAGTGCATTTCAAGCATGCTCGTTTTGTATATTGTTAAAAAAAATGAGACATAACGACTGGGTGTAAGATCAACCAGTAAATTCTTTGTACTGAATCTGTATAATCATTGTAGAAATATATATCTTAATTAATGACAGCAACGTTCTGCATTTTACTTGCTGACTCTGTTGTGCTGGAGCGATCCAGTTCAGATTCCATTTGTTCTAACACGGTTGTCACTCTAGTCATTGCAAGCCTAAACAAAGGACCCAGACGATGTTTGAAAACTTTCCATCTCTTGCTGTACTTCATTAATGCTATTTGATATTTTCCCCAAAGCCAGCTTTATTGCAGCAATCTCTTTGAGGGGAGTAAAGACAGGCTCCAGTATCATCAATCTGTGCTCCCATTCCTTGACATATCTTCAATAATTCCTCTAGAGAATCCACAAATTTACTAGTGTCATATGGAGTTTCTAGCTTAAGAAACCAGCGATGGTGCAGTTAAGTTCCTTTTATGGTCACAAGTGTCTCGGATACAACCCCTTGAGCTAGTTGAGCAACTTTCATTTCTTCAGGCGATGAGTCGGTTGCTAGATCATCCTCGCTTAAGTCATCATCTTCAGGCCTGCTTTGAGCTTTGGTAGGAGTGTCATCAGAGGCTTCATCTCTGAGGTCAGAGCAAGCAGGCTTGAGCTCCTTGACCTGTCGAAGAGCATCCTTCATAGAAACTGCTACCTGCGTTATTGCACACCCAATCGCTATCACATTTGTCGCAGGGTCCTTCTTAAGAGCAGAACATGCCTCCCATACTGCTCCAACAAACTGAGGCATTGAAAGTTTTTTGTCCTTATAGTGAGATCATGCTAACACTAAATATAAGCATTTTTGTGTGTATTGATGCAAAACAAAATTAAAATTAATCATTTGGATGAACATATTCAATTTTTGGTCATAAAGAAAGGAAATGGATGCAAAAGAGCCTCGAGAACATAGAATCAACTCTCGACGTAAAAATTGCCCAGCCTTGTTAGCATGTATTCTTGCACATGAAATTATACATTAGTTAATTCTAAATTTAAGTTTCTTCTTTTGTGCGACTGCAATCATATTCCCTAATGAACTATTAAAACTAAGAAAGGAGACTGCTAAATAATTTTTGCGGGATACTTACTGCACAAACAAAAACACAAGTTAGGGCATGCATGAACAACATGCACACTTGCATAAACAATTCATCAACGCCATTGACAAGCAGATAAATATTATTTATCAAGGTTCAAAATTAATAACACAAACTCAGTACAAGAGAAAAGAACAAACAATTATCCAATACATTAAAGCATTGCTTGAAACAATTTAATTGGATAAGTGCTTAAATATCTGTATGGTTTAAAAGAAGGGGGCTATACCCTTATAAAAGACTAGTCACCCTTTATCGCTACGGAAAAATGTATCATTTCAGTACTGATTCTTAAGTGTAATATACTTTCAACATCCCTGTACAAAACACTAGCTAATTATCACTACTGTTTACATCCTCAAAGTTCACTAAAGATTAAGAAATCAACCTCTAAAGAAAAAAAAAAAAAAAAGAAGAAAGAAATCAACTGCCAGATTAAGTGTTACTTACATACAACTAAACTAACCCATTTTCTTCGGCCAAAAAAAAAGTATGACCCTTTACCTCTTCACATTAGATTTTAACGCTTACATGAATGGGAATTCATTTTTAAGGTTGGATGGGGTGCATTATCAAGTAGTTCTGAGAAAAAGAGAATCTATTTACAATATAACAAGACAGATTCCTTCATTAACCTAAAACTGCAATCAACAACCTGTTTCACGGATTCATGGATTCTTGAAGAGAGAGTTGGGCCAGCGCCAACAGTGCTTCGATGGGAGAGCAAATGGAAACCTTTTAGCACATTGAAATATGATGTTATGTTCTCCCCAAGTTGTTTAGCTTCAGGTGCTTGCCCATTCCAAAGCATTCCAGCTGTTAAACATACAGAAGAAGCAATAATCACTGAACTCGCTGAATCCAAAATACCGCACAGAATTATAGGTAAAAAAAAAGAAAGTAATCCATTCCTTTTAGTATGAAACAAAAGAGAATCTTGGAAATAAAATAGTATGATGTTAGACCAAAAAACATCCCAAAATTGCTAGCTCGAACTTAAAGCCTATAAAATCATTAATAAAATCTCCATAAAAGAAATTTCCAAATCCTTGATTAATGAAACATATAATTCAAATATCAAATACGGTGCAATGCAATTTCAATGCACATGTGAATCTAAAACCTTTGCTTCTAAACAAGCAGAAAAAAGAAGCGAAATTGTCCAAAAACTCGCATATAAATTCAAATTTGTTTTGTGGCGTTAATAATTTACCTATCTTATTAGGGGAAAAAAAAAAGAAAAGAAAGCCCACTACCCAAGTGAAAAAAGGAAATTGGAAATACCAATAGTAGCTTGCTTGGAGAGTTGTTCAACAATCCGGATAACCTCAGTCCAGGTCACTTTCTCCAAAGAAAAGGAAGGAGTTTGATCCAACATCTTCGTACAATAACCCAAAAACAGTCCAACATAGGCACAGAAAGCGCCCAAATGAAGTTCATACATGTGAAGAAAAGAAAAAAAGAAAACCTGGAAAGTTTCATGGATGGTATTGTGGTGGGCAGTGAGTGCTTGACCGAACTGATCTTTCTCTGTTTTTTCCATCTCTGTCTCATTCTCCGTCACCGTTTCTGTATCTCCTATTTTTTTGGGGTTAATATTTAAAATACCCCTTATTATACATCTTCTGTTAATTTGGTCCGTAAAAAAATAAAAATATCATTTTGATACTTTAATTTTTATTCCGTCAAACATTTTGATACGTGAAAACACTCAATAAAATCATACCACGTGTCATAAATATTTAATTATCACCATATTAATCATTGCCACATCAACAAAAATTTTATTTTTTTGTCTATTCTTGATTATTTTCTTTTTTTTTTAAATTTGAATTAATAATTTTTTAAAAAACAATTTATGATTTTTTTATTTAGATGTTGATATGAAAAATAGATGATGTGATAATAATTGAATATTTCTATCACGTTTTATGATTTTATTGGATATTAGTGTCACTTAAGTAAGTTGACTAATAAAATTAGACTAGAGTATCAAAATACATGATGAAAGTATATAATACCAAACTGATGAAAATATATAGCACATGGATATTTTCGTATTTTACTTCTTTCTTTTGTTTGGTATCTTTTCCTTCAATTTTATTTTGTTTATAAAGCCGTCGTTGGTTGTCACTAAAAAATAAACATTTGTTTATTTATTTCTTTATTATTATTATTATTATTATTATTATTATTATTATTATATGTAAGTAAAAAATTTTGGTAAAAAAAAAAAAAATCTTACGTGGATAATTTACAATTGACATGTGAACAAATTAAAAAAAGACCTATGTCCTTTAATAAATGCATTTTATTTATATAAAACAGTTTTATTACTTAAAAAAATAATTAGTTAGCTTGGGAAAAGATAATTAGTTAGGTTAAATTAATTGTACTTACTCCCTTTTAAATATCTATTATTTTTTCCTTATATTATTCCTTTTAAATATCTATTATTTTTATCTTATATGAACAAGTTACAATTAATTTAATTAATAATACAAATAAAATAAAAAATTAAATAAAAAGCTAATTATTCATGAATATATTTCCATATCTTATAATTAGTGCATTCTAATATTCATACCTAATATACATGGATGAAGAATTTTATTAAAATATTAAATGATAGTTTTTATTCTCCAAAAAATTAATAGTTTTTATTGTATTCCATAAATTATTTTCATTTTTACTTTTTATTTAATTTAATGTAATAAATATTAAGAACCTTGAACTCCTTGCTATTATAAATAAGAGTGTTTTAGGCATCAAGATATGTTTGTAATTTGATTAAGAGTGTTAAATTTTGGTAGAGACACTTTGGCTTTTATATTATTTTTTGTTAGTTGGAAACAACTCTCTTAAAACCTCCAAATACATTGGTTTATGTGTTATCTTTATATCATCTCTATCCATCCAATTATTTTCTTAGTTAAATTATATCAAAGGTTCTTATATTTTATGAAAATTTAGAATTTAGTACATGTATTATAATTCATATAAGTTTAGTTATTGTATTATTTTAATTTAATAATATTAATCTAATCACTAACTACATTAATTTTTTATTATTAAAAATGTTGATGTGGCTATTAACTTGATGACATGAGCGTTGATTTTGCTGATGTGATGTTGGCTTGCTGGTGTGATAATTTGGATAAATAAAATCAGTTGCTAAATTATATAAATAATTTCTATACTCATATCAAATTTGAAATTTAGTCTTTATATACTTGTACGAAATTTGAAATTTAATCTATCTAATATAATTTTTTTTTGAATTTTTTATTTTTTTAAGTATTAAAATTTAAAAGTATTTTAGTCCTTTTAATATAAAAATATTTTTATAAATATATTAATTTTTATTATATATAATTAATTATTAATAATATCAAATTAATAATAATATGATTATCATTTATTTTAATCAATTATAATATTAATAATTTAAATTAATATATCAAAGTTAATATTATTTTTATTAATTTAAATAAATCATACAACAAAATTTATAATAAACCAAATTATTAAATGGAGTTGCATTTATAATGAATTTCAAATAGACCATGAAAGATATAATCATTCCATCCAATCAAACAAAATAAGAGATTTAAATCATTCTATCTATTTGAAAGATGAATTTTAAATCCTAACAAAACAAAATGAGGAAATGATTTATTTGATAAACTGAAATATCAATATCATGTATTATAATGAGAACTTTTAATTTTATTGGATCTTCACAAAAAAACTTATCTAAATAATTATGTTAAATTAAATAACAAGATTAATTTAAAAACAAATACATATTAAGTTTAGTAAATTACTTTATTGCATTTAGAATCTTGTACCTAGATTTAATTGTAAAAATAATTTAAATATGGCTTAATTTGAAGGAATAGAAATACATTTGATGGATAATTTTAATCTTGTGGGAATAAATTATAACTCTAATTCATTTAATAAATTAATAAAAAATAATAATTTTGTTAAAATTAGATAGTGAGAGATTTGTATCAATATTGACAAATTTATGATAGATTTTTAATAGATTTATGTAATTTTTTTTGTATGGCCACAATATACTATAATTGTGATAAAAAAAATATAATAAAATTAGTAACAGATTTTATATTTTATGATGAATGTAACAAGAAATAGTGATGGAATTAGTAATAACATTTCACATGGATAACTAAAAAGTTTCATAGATTTAGTGATAATATATGAAAATTATGATAGAATATTATGATAGGTTTTTCAATATTATGACAGAATATTATGAGATAATATTGTTTGTAATTTTTAAAATTTAATATTTTAAAAAATAAAAATTTCTTAAAAATTAAAAATATTTTTTATATTAGAAAGACTAAATTTCAAAATTTCATACAAATATAAGGATTAAATTTAAAATTTTGAATAAGTATAAAGACCATTTACATAATTTAATAACTGATTTCATCCATCCCGATTACCACTTTAGCAAGTTAAAGTAACATTGGCAAAGTTGATGCTATGTCAATAAAGTCAATGCCCACGTCATTAAGTCAAAAGACATGTTAATATTTTTAATGACAAAAAATTGATGGAATTAGTAATTGAACTAAAATTATTAAATCAAAATAATATGATAACTAAATTAGTATGAATTATAATATAGAGAGTAAATTCTAAATTTTTATAAAATATAGGGACCTTTAATATAATTTGATCTTTTTTCTTTTCATTCTTTAAAGTTCTTTTTTTACTAACTTTTCTTTATTGACATCTATCCATCCACTACATAAATGTCAATAAAGTCAATGCCCACGTCATTAAGTCAAAAGACATGTTAATATTTTTAATGACAAAAAATTGATGGAATTAGTAATTGAACTAAAATTATTAAATCAAAATAATATGATAACTAAATTAGTATGAATTATAATATAGAGAGTAAATGCTAAATTTTTATAAAATATAGGGACCTTTAATATAATTTGATCTTTTTTCGTTTCATTCTTTAAAGTTCTTTTTTTACTAACTTTTCTTTATTGACATCTATCCATCCACTACATAAATGTTTTTATTCAACGAAATATTTCCTATGCATATAGATAGAGATATATATGTGTAGACATAGAATTTATCTGAAACATTTTAGCGTGATTGAACAAAGTCCATTTGAAACTCGTAAAAAGACCCCTTAAAGAGCCCATAAAATGCATTGTTATTTAGGCTTAATAAATAATTTAAAAAAGACCTGTATCATTACTGTCAAACTCTTTTGCATGAGATTTATAAGGATAATACATTTTCACATGGATGCATAAGAAATGAATAATAAATGAAATAAGCAAATCCCAAAGTCAACTAAAGTCAAAATTACACAAAACTTATTTAAAATGAATAGAATCAGGGTCAATCCTCAAAGTTCACAACCTATTTGAAATTAACGTGGTTTAAAATTAAATTTGGTGATTTTTAAAACACAAAATTTTTATTGCACTGGAAGAAGTATAAAAGTACTAAAATGCCCTTTAGGGGTATTTCGTAATTTGGCCTTCTCAAGCTTAGATTTTCATGAAAATTTTTAGATCTTAATTTTATAATATTTTTTGATTTTTGGTGCATTTGAAATCATAGCCGTATCCTGAAAAATGTGAAATTATCGAAATACCCTTACAAGGGTATTTTCGTAATTTGGTCTTCGAGTTTGGATTTTCATGAAACTCTCCATCTTAATTTCATAGTATTTAATGATTTTTGATGCATTTGAAAATACAGCAGTACTCTAAAAAAATGTGAAATTACCAAAATACTATATAAGAGTATTTTCGTAATTTGATCTTCTTAAGCTCAGATTTTTATAAAATTTTTCAGATCTCAATTTTATAATATTTCATGATTTTTTATTTTTTAAAATCTAAAAAATGAGCATGGAAACATTGATTTCTAAGATAATGGCCTAAATACAAAAAACTTTGTATTAGCCGTAAAATGGTCTTTCTATGGGTTTAGAGGCTATAAAAATCTAACATTTTTAGTGAATAATGTGAAGCATTGGATCTCTCATTGATCTTGATCGAATAGCTAAAGGAGGTTCCTTGAAAAAAAAAAAAACTTTGACCTTTGGATGATATTTTATCCAAGGGTCTATATTTACCAAAATGAGATATTTTTTTGGAGGGGATTGACTCTTGAAAAGCTGAAGGTGAGGGTTTAACAAAGAAAGAGAAAAAAAGAAGGGCTTGAGAAAAGAAAGAAGGATGTAAAAAAAAAGAAAGAAGGAAAGAAACAACTAAAAAATATAAAAGCCAAGTCGAATATAGAAGATGGGAAGGAGAAGGAAAAAGAAAAAAAAAAGAAACGAGATTACTGAAAAGGAGTAGGAAGTTATCGAAGGAAAAAAGAAGAGGAGGCTTAAAAAAAAAAAAAAAGAAAGAAAGGAAACATTTCTTTGAAGGGACAAAGGAGAGCAAAGGTAGCCTTTTTTGTTTTTTTTTTTATGGATGTTGTAATTACCATGAACAAAGCTCCATTTTCTTTTATGTTTACTGCCTTCACCCTCACTGCATATTGGTCTGTTTGATGCAAATTTGTTAGTTTAGTTGGATTGAGTCTATTTTTACTATTGTGTCCATTTTCTAGTTGATGCTTTGTATGTGGATATAGTTGCTAATCTAGTTCCAAGATTGTTTTCGTGAAATAACGCTATAAGTATTATGGTTGGTTTGTGTTTTGAATGGTTTCTTACAAGAGAGTTAGTTAGAGGAAAGGCAGTGGTGATTATGGCCTTGGAAAACTCTACCAATAACTAAAAAAAAAAAAAGAAAAAGTCTTTAAAATATAGATACTATGACATGTAGTTTTACAACTTGTCAAAGTCCCCTTTTATCACATTTTATGACTTTAAACAAATAAAATATTGCATGGGAAGGTGACGTTGGTCTAAGATTGGATGGTGAGGAGCCATTAGTTTTCATTTTACTTGAATAATGAACAAAAGCTTCAAGACATGCCAAAAGTTGCTTGTTCTCCATAATGCCTTTCTTCATGCCTGACTTAACATTCAAAGCTATGCATACCTCTTTCACAATTCAATTTTTTTTTTTTAGACTTTTTGTGAACGGATCTATATGCTTATCTTGATTTCTTATGCAATTTAAAATTTTATATTTGAATTTCCTTTTAGAGTAATTTGTTCTTCATGTATGTTAGATTTATGCAAAATTTATTAATAATAAATTGAATGAAATTTTTGAGGATGATATTTTAGAGAAATCTGAGTAGCGATTCGCTAAAATGTCTAGGTGAGGGTATTTTTTAAAAATACTATCAAAGTAATGGAGTATTTAGGAAAATATTCAATATAAGAAAAGTTTCATTTGTTTATTTTTCTAAAATTTTGATAGATGTTAATAATAATGTGTAATGACTCTTTTAGTAATGAAATTGGTATAATTAAATTCTAAAAATTATATTTAAAAAATTAATTAAGTAAGAAAGGAAAAAGTGAATGAAATTTGCAATGATGGGATTCTAAGAAAGTCCGAGTAAAAATTCTTAAGAAATTCCTAGGTGAGAAAATTTTTCTAAAATATTGTCAAAGTATTAGGGTATCTAGGAAAAATTTTAATAAAAATTTTAATTTACTTTTTTCCTTTCAAAAATTTTAGTGATAATTAAAAAATAATTAAAAAGATTAAAACATAATTTAAATGAATAATAAAATGTATAACATAATAATGTAATATATATTCCTTGTGTGCATATTCTACTTTATCGCTTGTATTATATAGTTTTAAATATAAATGAAATTTGTGATGATAGGACTTTAGGAAGTCCGAGTAGTGATTATTGAGAATTCCCTATGTGAGAAAAGATTTTTAAAAATTACCAAAGTATGCGAATATTTAAAAACTCTTTTCAATACAAATTTTTTAATTAATTTGAACAATTCTCTTAAAAAGATAAAAAAATATAAATAATAATATTTATTAATAAGTAAATATTAAATATAAACTCTTGAAACATGCATTTTTTAATAAGTAATAAAAATTTTTGATAATGGGACTCCGGGAAGTTCGAGTAGTGATTTATAAGAATTCCCTAGGTAAGAAAAATCTTCTAAAAATTATCAAAGTATTAGAATATTTAGAAGTTTATTTTCAATATGAAAAATTTTTATTTCTTAATTATTTCTTTAATTTGAATAGTTTTTCTTAATAAATAAGAATGTATTTTTTTAAATAAATATATTTATAGATAATTATATTATTGCATGACTTTTAATAACATAAAAAAATAAATAAAAAATCTTCAAGGATGAAATCTTCAAGAAATCTATGTAGTGATTCTTTAGGAATCTTTAGGTAAGAAAATCTATGTAAAATGCCACCAATTTATTGGAGTATTTAGATTAATTTTTGACAAAGATTTCTTTCTCTTTTATAAATGACATAGAAATGAGTTTTTAGAAAATACTATTTGTCTTTAAAATTATAGATATCATTTTTTTAAAATAAATACTGAAAATAAATATGAATCACCGATGATAGGATTTTTGAGAATTTCAAATAGCGATTCTTAATGATTTTTTAGGTGAAATGGTTCCTTTTAATATTGCTAGAGTGTTAGAATATTTTTAGGAAATTTTCAATATAAGGTTCTTATTTACTTTTCAAGCTTACTAAAAAATAAAAACATGTTTTAAAAGAAAATTAAGAAAATTAAATTTTAAATACAAAAAATTAAGATCATTTTTGTCAATATTAAAAGATAAAACACAATTAATTAGTACCATTTTAAACGAACATTGTGGGTGTACTAATCCTTCCCTATGCGTAATTGACTCCCGAACTCAAATTATTTTTGCAAACCTAAAAATTATATTTTTAATAAATTTTAATTAATTTTAAAATTTTATTAAAAAGGTAAGTTTTAATATGTAGTCAATCACACCTAGCTAAAAACGATTGGTGGTGACTCCATCTTTTATTTTCAAATTCATCTAGCGGTCCCTAAAACCGTTACGATAACTTAGCAACTTCACTGGGGAAATCATTTTTTTTAGACAGTTAGGCCAAAAATTAATAATGTGTTATCCTTAATTTTGATTTAATGGTCTTAATTAATATTTAACTTTAATTTTTTTAATTTTAATTCTTTATAATAATAATAATAATAATGTTAATAATAAAAAGGAAATGAAAAATTGCATTTTATTTTACCCATGTCATTTATTTACTATTTTCTCTTTTATTTTATGCTTTGTATGTACTATTATTGTTATTATGAAGTGTTTAGAATAAGATTATAATACTTTGTTCCCTCGTTCACACACAACACTTTCATATCATGCATGAG
Source organism: Durio zibethinus (assembly GCF_047325235.1). Lineage (NCBI taxonomy): Eukaryota > Viridiplantae > Streptophyta > Magnoliopsida > Malvales > Malvaceae > Durio > Durio zibethinus. Next base: position 28,457,491 of record NC_143163.1, on the reverse strand, counting down.
TTCTATACTCAGGCTCAACCCTTTTAGGAATGAGTAAAGTACCTATGATTTTGTGAGGTGAGAACCTCTGTAATGGCAAGCAAAATACTCTTACTCAAATTGAACCATTTTCATTCGTAGCCTGTAATAGGTAAGGATCGAGATGTCTTACTAGTCCAAAATGGACGTTAGTGAGGTACAGTTTGGGGACCATTAGATGCAAATCAATTTGAACCCAGCACATAGTAAACCATAAGAGCCGACCCAAGGTAGAGCCATATCCATTCTTTTTATAGACCGTGTCTATGAATTAGAATGAAAAGGGAAACATTTATATTGTAGTTTTAAAAAATCACAACTGCAGGCATTCATAGTTGTTTTGATTTTCCAAAAAAAAAAAAATACAATAAGATTTTTGTCTCATTTCTTTTTTTAAGAAAAAATATTTCCTTTTGTTTCTTTTATTTTTCAAGCTTTTATTTTTATTTTTTTCACTCTTTTGTACTAATGACTTGTTTTTTCTTTTCTTTTGTATTTTTCTGCATAAATTACATTGGTATGATATAATAACAAAATGAGGTATTTGCTCTGAGACATTTTTCAACAAAGTTTTTTTCATGGATCCCACAATGTTACAGATCTGCTTTTCTTTTGTAACTGCCCTATGTGAATCATACAATAACGTGCATAAATGGTCTAAAAAAACTCAACAAAAGGAAGAAGATTGTTTACCTATTGGTTTCATGTTGAGGTTACTAAAAAAAAGTGCATTTGATTCTTACCTAAATAATTTAGAAGATTTGGCTACCATATGAAATCAAATGGGTGAAGTTAGGAAGGTAAAGTTTTGTGAAAAATATGGGTAGATTGTGCCTCTATAGTGATTGATGAACATTTGATTCGAGCAACTGTTCAATTTTAAGACCCATCGTACAGATGTTTCACATTTAATAAGGATGATTTGACACTGACCATTGAGGAATATTCACTTTTGGTAAGATTAGAATTGCAATACCCTGATAAGATATATGTTAGAAAACCAAAGTTAGGATACCATAAGAAGATAGCTAAATTAATGGGAATAAAGATAAAAGCCATGGATGCTTTAACTGAAAACAAAGGTAAAAGAGTTGGCTTACCTTGGCATTTATTTTATGATTTCATTTTGAGACACTTAGAAGATGATTAAGGCATGGCAGTGTTTTCCCTAGCAATTTACATTATGGTGATTTTTCCAAAAACTTTGGGATATATTGAGTTGATAGTAGTTAATTTGTTCCCATTCTAGCCATCCTAGCTGAGAAAATCAAATCATTGAACTTTTGTTGCCGAAATGGAAGACATTTCACAGAGAGTGTACAATTACTATTTGTCTAGATAAAAAGCTATTTTAGTGCAAGAAAAGTACCTTTTTCCAAATCATATCTTCAAAATAGAGCCCTAGTCAAAAAGTTTTACAAAATTCAGTGGCTAACATTGAAATCCAAAGTAGAGTAGGTAGCATTCTTTCGAAGGCTTACTAGTGATCAAGTCAAATGGATAGCACCATGGATGCCTCATGTGCTAATGAATGAAGCAGATGGAAGATCTTTGAAAAGTATGTTCCCCAAGTTTATGCCTAAACCAATAACTATATTCTTCAACCAAAACCAAGGTCGGTGAAAAAATAGCCCATTTCTTTTCCCATTAAACCTATAACAATTCGTGTCCCTAGCCCATTCCCTTATCAGAGTACTAAGGTAGTGTCATGAAAATATGATTATAATGTCATGGCACAACAATCAAATGACTATTAGGTTGTAAATAACCTAAATGCCAACAATACTATAAATATAACTAGGGTAGGTGGAATGATGAGAAATGGGAGATGTTATACTCATGAAATGATAGAGAAGGCTTAAAAAGGAAAAGCTAAAAAAAATGAGATATTGGGAAAAGAAGACAAGACTCATTTTATAGTAGCTTAAGATGCACAATATAAAGATCTTGTCACTGAAAAAAAGCCTATGAGTTTTTAAGTTGACAAACACAGTGAATACAACATAGTAAAGTAGTTGAATAGGATGCCTGCTCAAATTTCTTCATTGTCACTGTTATTGAATTTTGAATTACATCAAAATACCCTATTAAGAGTGTTGAATCAAGCACATGTAGACTGTAATATCTCTATTAAGAATGTTGATCATATTATGAGGAGTATTATGGCTCCGAATTTCATAACTTTCAATGATAAAATTTCACCAAAGGGACGAGACAGTACTAAGGCCCTTCATATCACTACTATATGCAAAGGCCATATCATTGCTAAGGTTCTTATTAACAATGACTCTTCAATCAATGTCATGCCTATGATTACCCTAATAAAGTTACACATTGATGTATCACATATGAAGACCAGCCATATGGTAGTAGAGGTTTTCAATGACTTTCGAAAGAAAGTGTTAGAGGATATTGAAATACCAATACAAATAGGGCCATGTACTTTTTTTTATAGAATTCCTAGTCATGGACATTTTGCCATCTTATAGCTGCTTGTTGAAACGAGCATAGATTCATCTAACATGAGATGTCCTATCATCTCTGCATCAAAAAGTAAAGTTTATAGTTGAGGATCAATTAATTAGTGTTTTTAGAGATAAGGACTTGTTGGTAACTAAGCTTATGACTACTCCATATATGAAAGTTGTAGAGGAGGCATTGGAGTGCTATTTTAGATCCTTTGAATTCATTAATACAACTTTTATGGAGAATGGGCTGAAGATGCGCATTCCACATTTATCAAGTACAACCCGGATGGTTATCAATTAAATACTAGGTAAAGGATGGCATGTTAGATACAAATTTGGAAGTAATTTATAAGGAATCAAAGAGCCACTAAGAGTATTTGAAAATAGGAAAGGTTTGGATTGAGATTTAAAGTCAATGTGATAGAAAAAAAAAGAGCCATGACCAAAAAAAAAAGAGAAAAAATTAGTACAGCTCAAGGGACATGAGTTGAAATATAAATGAATGATCATCCCTTACCTGTATGATACATTTCATTCAGGTGAATATATCCTTCCTAATCTGTTGGAGGTCACACAAAGGGAACCTATGCTGAACATGGAAAAAGCCTTTTTCGAACTCCATATCTATATGGTAGGAGATGTAGCAACAACCATTCAAGAAGATAATCCTCTTGTTTATCCATATTTTTTGGGTGAAGAGCTAAACAATTGAAAATCAATAAAGTTGCTAGTTATCCTTAAATCTTTCAAAAGTAATGTAGTAAGTTAATTTGCCCCAATGCTTATGCCCAAGAGCATTTGGAAGAGTTTTGTGCGGGCTTATCTTTATTTTATCATTTCAATAAAATGACTAGTGTTTTGCATTTGCATTTCTTTTATTATTCAAAGTTACAATTTCTTTTTCTTTTTTTTTTCCCACACATAAACCTACATCTTTTCAATTTCACTCATTTTTAGGTTTTCAAATAATGAATATAAAGATAATCATGATGACAATCTAAGATTTGACTTTGAAAAACTTATTCACATCGATGAACTTGATAATGAAAAAGATTCAAATGAGGACAATTTACCCTTTGATTTATTAAAACTAATGAAATAAGAAAGGAAACAAATTGAACCTCATGCAGAAGCTATAGGCATAATCAATTTAGGTGATGAGAAGAATAAAAAGAAGGTTAAGATGGGCACATCCTTTTCACACACAGAAAAAAAGAGGTTGGAAGAATTGCTTCGTGAGTTTGTTTGTGTTTGCATGGTCATACCAAAATATACTAGAACTTAGTTTAGATATTGTTAAACACCGATTGCCATTGAAGCTAGAATGTAAGTTGGTATAGCAGAAATTTAAGCACATGAAGCCAAACATGTTAAAAATCAAAGAAAAAATAAAAAGGCAATTTTATGTAGGTTTTTTAGAGGTAGCCAAATATCTGGAACAGGTAGCTAATATAGTCCACGTTTCTAAGAATGATGAAAAAGTTTGAATGTGCATAGACTATAGAAATTTGAATAGAGCTAGCTTGAAAGGTAATTTTTTTTTGCCCTATATTGACACTCTTATGGATAATACTACTAAGTACTCCACATTCTTTTTCATAGATGTTTTTTTTTTATATAACCAAATTAAAATGGCCCTTGCTGATATGGAAAAAACTATGTTTGTTACCATGTGAAGCACGTTTTGTTATAAAGTTATGCCGTTTGAATTGAAAAATGCAAAAGCTACTTATCAAAGAGATATAGTAACCCTTTTTCATGACATGATGCATAAAGAAATAGAGGTGCATGTGAATGACATAATTACAAAATCTTATGAGAGAGAGGACCATGTTACCAATCTTAGGAAACTATTTGAAAGATTGTGGAAATATCAACTCAAGCTAAACCCAGCTAAGTGCACATTTAATGTTAAGTTAGAAAAATTGTTAGGGTTTATGGTTAGTGAAAGGGACATTGAAATTGATCCAGATAAAATACTCACCATCCAAAACTTATCTCCCCCACACATGCAAAAAGAAGTAAGAGGTTTTTTGGGAAGGTTGAATTACATTTTTCACTTTATTTCTCAACTCACTTTTAAATGTGACCCAATTTTTAAGTTACTTTGAAAACATGATCCCGAAAAGTAAGATGAGGAATGTCAGATGCCATTGAAAAAAATTGAAGAGTACTTGTCAAATCCTTCGATATTGGTACCACTTGTTGCGAAGAAATCTTTGATTTTATATCTCACGGTGTACAACTATTTCATGGGCTATGTATTGGGGCAACAAGATGAATCAGGAAAGAACGAGGAAGTTGTCTATTACTTAAGTAAGAAGTTTACTGAATATAAGTCTAAGTATTCCCAATTGAAAAAAATATGCTACGCATTGGCTTAGACGGCCTACAGACTCAAGCAATATATGCTATACTATACTACTTGGTTAATAGCAAGGTTGGATCCTCTTAAGTATATTTTTGAAAAACTATTATTGTAAAAAAGGTTAGCAAAATGGCAAGTCATACTCTCTGAATATGATATTGCATATGTGTCACAAAAGGTGATCAAAGAAAGTGTGATAGCTAAATTCCTTTCAGAGTGTGCAACTGATGATTATGAACCTATGAAATTGGACTTTATAAACAAAGATTTAATGACCATATCCCAAGTAGAGAAAAAAGAACCAATCAAAAAGCCATGGAAAATGTTCTTTGATGAGGCTTCAAATACTTTGGAGCAATTTTGATATTCCCCAGTGGAAATTATCCAAACACTGCAAGGTTGAATTTTAATTCCACCAACAATGTGGAAAAATATGAAGAATATATAATGGGCCTGCAAATGGCAATTTAAAGAATAATTGGACTATTAGGAGCCTATGGAAACTCAACCTTGGTAATTTATCAACTATGTGATGAGTGGGAAACAAGATATTCAAAGTTGGTACGATACCAAAGTATGTGGTAGATTTGATCAAACAATTTGAAAAGGTCCAATCTATCATGTACCTTGAGAAGATAATCAAATGGCTTATGCTTTAGCTACATTGGTTGTAATGTTTAAAGTGGGTGATAAAATGGAAATCCAACCCATCTGATTAAATGTACAAGGATCACTGACATATTGTTCAACTTTTGAAGAGGAAATTGATGGCCTACCTTGGTGCTACAATATCATGAAATATGTCAAGTACCAACAATACCCAAAACATGCATCAAAAAATGACAATTGAATTATCAAAAGATTGGCTATGAGATTTTTCCTTGATGGAGAAATTTTATATAAGAAAAGTTAGGATCAAATGTTATTAAAATGCATGAATGCTGTTGAGGCTAAGAAAATACTGTAAGAAGTGCATGAAGGAACATGATGACTAGACAAATCATAAGGCAGGTTATTATTGGTTGACAATTGAGAGTGACTGTATCAACTATGCCAAAAAATGCCATAAATGCTAGATTTATGTAGATAAAATTCATGCTCTTCCAATCCCTTTACATCTTCATGCGCCTCTATGAGTATTCTCTATGTGAGGGATGGATGTAATCGGACCCATTACTCTAAAAGCTTTAAATGTGACATCGATTCATCTTTATAGTAATTGACTATTTCACAAAATGGGCTGAGGTAGCTTCTTATGCTAATGTGACAAAGGCAGTAGTATGCAAGTTTATAAAAAAGAGAGATAATATGTCGATATGGCCTTTCAGAAAAGATTATTTTAGAGAATGCTTGACAAAGATGAATGGAGCAATAAAAGCTGTCAATAAAAATATCAAGAGGATAATAAAAAATATGATTGATACTTATAAGGACTAGTATGAAAGTTTGCCTTTCGCATTGCATGCTTATAGGACATCAGTACGTACATCTACTGGGGCCACACCTTTTTCGCTCGTATATGGGATGAAAGTTGTGCTGCCAATCAAGGTATAGATTTCTTCTTTAAAGATCTTAATGGAAGTAGATTTAGATGAAGCAAAATGGGTCCGAAATCGTTATAAACAATTGAACCTCATTGAAGAAAAAAAGCTCACAGCTCCTTGCCATTATTAGTTTTACAAAAAAAATGATGTAAGCGCATGACAAAAGAGTTTAATTTAGGTATTTATGTAAGGGAGAATTGATTTTAAAGAAAATTATTTCGAATCAACATTACAATTGAGGAAAATGGACACCAAATTGAAAGAGTCCATATGTATTCAAAAGGGCTTTTTCGGGTGAAGCACTGATCTTGATAGAGATGGATGGAGATGACTTGCCAAACTTAATAAATTCGGATGCTATAAAAAAATAATTAGCCCTAAGAAGAAAAACTAAATAAAACAAAATAAAAACCAAAATAAAAAGAATAAAAAATGAAATATGACTCATAATTGAAAACCCAAAAAGGGTAGTTCGAGTCAAAAGGAAAGATTTAAGTTGCAAACCTGAAAAGATAGCTTAGATGCAAAGGAAATATCCAAGTACAAGGGGGCAATGTCCAATACAACAAACTCAAAAGGATCAAGTGTATTAATGGAATTGGTTTTTACGGGGAAAATTTTAGAATATTATTCATGATTGTCTGAATATTCACTGTCTAAATACAATTATCTTGTTTAAACTAGTGTTCAAGCTTTTTGCTAGATATGTCCTTGTACCTTCTTATAATAAATATTCACCTTTCTCTAATTTACCTTGCTTTTTGATAATCATCATTCTCTCAAATAGAAAAAATGCTAATTCATTACACTATTCATGAAATTTGGAATATGATAAATGATTGATAATATTTGTAAAAGGTTTACATTATTTTGTGAAAACTAAGGATAACGAAGTTAACAAAAACAAAAACAACAAAAACAAAACACAAAAAAAATAAAAAAAAAGAAAAAAATGGGGAGATTTAAAAAATCACATATTTTCAAATTCATCAAATCAAAGTAAAAACTTGTTAGAAGTAGTGTTGGATAATGATATCAGCAAATGATTGTTGTAGTTCACAAAAAAATAGCTCCTAAAATATGCAAACCTGAATTGAGATTGGTTGTTTTGAAAAAAAATTGAAAATTAGAAAGGATTGACATAAGAAACCTTGTTACTACAATTTGGATGCGTCATATTGGTTTCTAATAATGCTTGCATTACCTTCATTGCATTCATGAATTACGATTAATATATTATTTAAAAAAATTAGAACTTTATTTTGTTTTTAAGGAAGAATCATTCAAATAAAAAACTGAAGTATGAAAAATGATCACAACTTATGAAACCCACAAGCCATAACATCCATCATGAGTCATTTCCAAACCGGTTTCAAAATAAAAAAAAAAAAAACCAGAGAGAGAAAAGAAAAACAAGATTTTAAAGGTTTTAAAGCCTCTGTTCAGAGGGAGTTATTTTCAAATAAAACCTTTAGAGTTTCAAAACCTCTATTTAGGGGGAAGCCATGTTCAAATATTTTAAAACTTTTAAAGTTTTAAAGCCTTTATTACGATGGGCATTCAAAGATTTTTTAGATTTATAAGATCTTTGGGCATAATCTCTAAGATCTCCAGGCATAGTTTTCAAGACCTCTAAGCAAAACATTTAAAAACTTTTAAAGTTTCAACACCTCTATTACGAAAAGGATTTAAAGATTTTTAAGATTTGTATGACCTTTGGGCATAATCTCTAAAACCTCTGGGCATAGTTTCCAAGACCTCTGGGCAAAACATTTTAAAACTTTTAAAGTTTCAATGCCTCTATTACGAGAAGCATTCAAAGATTTTTAAATTTGTAAGACCTTTGGATATAATTCCTAATACCTCTAGGCATAATTTTCAGTACCTTCAAGGAAAACATGTTAAAACTTTTAAAGTTTTAACACCTCTATTACGAGGAGTATTCAAAGATTTTTGATATTTGTAAGACCTCTAGGTATAATCTCCAAGACTTCCGGGCATAATTTCTAAGACCTCTAGGCAAAACGTTTTAAATTGTCAAAGTTTCAATGCCTCTATTATGATGAGCATTCAAAGATTTTTAAAATTTTTAAGACTTTCGAGCATAATTTTTAAGTCCTCCGAGCAAGATTTGTACGTCTTTCAAGTTGAATTATTTTTAATTTTGAAATTTGTAAGTCCATCATGTAAGATTTCTAAGTCTTTCGAGCTGAATCTATTTTAATTTTGAGATTTGTAAGACCTCTGAGCATGATCTCTTGTTTTATGTCCAAACGTTATTAATTTTTTTTACAAATGGTTAAGTTTATTAATTTATAATAAAAAAAGTTTCAAAGCCTCTGTTTAGAAGGAGCCATCTTCAAATTTTCAAAGCTTCCGTTTAGAAAGAGCCATTTTTAAAAGTTTCAAAGCCTTTGTTTAGAGGGAGCCATTTTCAAAATTTCAAAGCCTCTATTTAAGGGGAGCCATTTCAAAGTTTCAAAACCTCTATTTAGAGGGAGCAATTTTCAAACAATAGTTTATTTTTAAAGGCTTCAAAGCCTCTATTTAGGGGGAGCCATTTTTAAAAGTTTCAAAGCCTCTATTTAGGGGGAGCCAATTTCAAAGTTTCAAACCTATATTTAGAGGAAGCAATTTTCAAACAAGATTTTCTTTTTAAAAAGTTTCAAAGCCTTTGTTTAGGGAGAGCCATTTTTTAAAAGGTTTCAAAGCCTCTATTTAGGATGAGCCATTTTCAAATTTTCAAAACCTTTGTTTAGGGGGAGCCATTTTCAAAGTTTCAAAACCTCTGTTTAGAGGGAGTAATTTTCAAACAAGATTTTATTTTTAAAAGCTCCAAAGTCTTTGTTTAAGGGGAGTCATTTTCAAAGTTTCAAAACCTCTATTTGGGGGAAACCATTAAAAAAATGCTTAAAAGCATCATTTGGATAAAATTGTTGTCTATATCTTTACATTATTTTTTATTCTCAGAAATATACAAAGAGGGACAGCTGTAGACATCAAACTTTATCCAAAACATTTTACCATGGTTGAACAAAGCCCATTTGAAACCCGTAAAAATGCCCTTTAAAGAGCCTAGAAAATACATTGTTATTTAGGCTTAATAAACAAAGAAAAAAAAGACCTGTATGATTATTGTCAAACTTTTTCACATGAGATTTATATGGATGATACCTTTTCACATGGATGTGTGACACCCTATTTTGTCATGTGTTATCCTCAAATCTTGAATTGGTTTAACTTGGGCTTTGGACCCAACCTATTTGGATTTGGATTTAGCATTTGAGTTTTAGGGCAAGATTATATTTTGGATTAGACCAGGCCATTTGTAATTGTTTTGCTTCTATTAGAATTTTGCAAGAAAATAGATAAAAAGAATAAAAAAAGATAAATTAGGTGATAAGGGTCTATGTTTGAATTTGGAGTATTGAATTAAATGTTTAAAACTCTGGTGCTTATTAAAAAAAAACTCAAAATTCAAATTATAGAGGATAGGATGCTCAGCTTTTTAAATTGAAATCCTATCTTCATCATGTTATTTAAACCTTGGTTCGAGAATGAAAAAGGAAAGCGAAAAACACAGAGTGAAAAATACAAAGCAAAACCCAACAACTACTAGCAGCTCCACCTCTTTTATGTTTTTTTCTCCACTAAACTGCTGAATCCTACTACTTCTAAAATTGGCATGATTGATAGCCCAAACATCCATTATTAAAAATTAATCACCTATGAAATACCTAAAACTCAGAATACCTGAAACTTAATAGACAACCCACCATCAACCTAAAATCAATCATAATAAGCAGCAAAGAAGGTAATGGTGGTTGTGACTTACGTTGACAAAGCGATAGTGATAAAATAATAGGGTTTCAGGGTTTTAGGTACAATATTCTATTATGACTTACATATGTAGAACGAGGGCGATCAAAAAGTAGAGTTTTAGGTGCAAGATTCTGTTGTGACTCACATCAACAAACTGATGACGGTCAAAGAGTAGGGTTTCAGGGGTAGGATTTTATTGTGACTCACATTGGTAAAACGATGATGATTAAAGAGTGGGATTTCAGGTATAAGATTTTTGACTAGAATTTTAAGTTGAAGAAAGGAAAAAGCATAATACAAAAATGAGGGTGGTGGTGGCAACTTATGAAGTCGAAGGTGTCGATGATGCACCAAAAGCTGAAAAAGAAGTCCATCAGTATTCTTAAGCATTTTGGATTACTAGAAAAAGAGCCACTGAGCTTAATTCACTCTTGTAGCCAAGCTTTTTTGAGCCAAGCCAACAAGCCGAGACTTGGTTGGAATTTTCTTGTGTTATTTTGTTTATTTACTAAATTATTTTTTGGTAAATCTTTGTTCTAAAAAAATAATAATAAAAATATTTTCAAATTTTCAAAAAAAGTTAAAAGAATTAATTTTTCTTAAAAATAAAAATTTTCAAAAATAATTTTTGAGAAAAAGTTGAAGTATCAATTTTTTTTTTAAATCTTTCTTTAAAGAATGTATTTCACAAGAAACGTTTTTAAGGAAAAGTTGAAAGTATCAATTTTCTTTAGAAATGAAAATTTTAGAAAAATATTTTTTTGAGAAAAAGTTGAAAGTACCAAATTTCTTTGAAGATAAAATTTTCAAAAGATATTTTTTGAGAAAAAGTTAAGAGTATTAATTTTTCTTAAAAAAAAATTTTAAAAATATTTTTTGAGAAAAAGTTGAAAGTATCAATTTTCCTTGAATAATGGCATTAATCTTTTTTAAAAAAATAAGAAAAGAAATCTTAGAAAAAAGTAAAAATATTAATTTTTCCTTGAAAATTTTTTAAATGTTAAATAATCTGACAACGTAGCCCTTGCAAAAGAAACAATAGTTTTTTTTTTATGCTCTTGAGGTGAGAAAATTTTCTTAGTTTTCTACCAAAAGTGTTAGAGTCAATTAAGAATAATTTTCAATAATTAATTATCTAGTAAGATTTTTAAGGCTCAATGGATAACACGAAATCAAGTTGGTACCATACTTTGATAGGCGTTATGGAGGTGTTATAACCTTCATTACACATAAAAGTACTCACAGACCTAGTTTTGATTTCGTAGACATTGAATCTACCTTTCAAAGATGCCTAAGTCAAACTTAAGATTTCTCTTTAAAAAGAGACATTCAGTTAGGTAGCTAATCGCACCTAAATAAAAAAGATTGGTGGCGACTCTTTAAGTCAATGTCTAGCTATTGGTTCATAGACCTAAGTGTTATGATAGTTTGGTGACTCCACTAAGGACAAACCGAAAGTCAGGCCAACAAATAAATTTGTGTTATTCAAAAGCCTAATAAAATTAATTTTTCAAAAAAGATTTTTGTTTATTTATTTATTTATTTATATTGTTTATTATGTCATTCATATGCATATACATAACATGAGCTCTATACCCAAGCTCTGTCCCTCTAGGAGAGAGTAAAGTACCTATGCTTTTGTGAGGTTTTAATACCTCTGTAGTGGTTAGCGAAATACTTCCACTTAAATTGTACTTTTTTCGCTTGTAGCGTGTAATAGTTAAGGATCAGAGTACTTTACTAGTCTATGATGGACAAGGATGTGAGAGACAAATTGAGAACCTTTAGACTGTCAACCTTAAACCATGTATAGTGACCATAAGGAACCTTACCTTCCCCTTTTGTAGAAAAAAACCTACAGTTAAGTTATATTCTCATAATGATTGATTTTTCTTGTGTGGAAATTAACTTTTGTATATGTCATGTTGCATGAATTGCCATGATAAAATGCATTTTAGTTGAATTTTTTTCTTTTATCTATTTTTGTTTTGTTTAAAGTGAGATAACATTAGGCTGTATATGTTTTTTACATTCATTTCACATGTGTTAACTTGAAATCTTTGTGCACATATTAAGATTATTTTTATAGTGCTTCCTTTATTACATGAGCATGTAGTAATGTAAGCATCTTAATTTATGATAATTAGAGGTTCAAGGATAGCTCAACCATCAAAGACTCATGTCCAACCTATTTGTCATCCATAAAATAAAGAGATTAGATAAAGGCAAGATAGTATAAGAGACTTCCAATTTAAATGAGAAAAAAGATATTATGGATCCTTTACACCTTTTCGGGCTTGGCCCAAATCAAGGCCAATCTTCTCAAAACACATGAGCCCCACAGATGCCATTTTTTTAGGCATATGCTTACACATATCCTAAAGTGCCGTTTCATAGCTACATTAACTCTACTCATGAAGCAAAGCTATATGATCCAATTAAAGTTTCTAATTTTGATGACCTTAAAGAGAAAGAGGGATTGAAGATGAAGACTTCTAAGGTGATGGAGGATTCAAGCATGTATCAAATAAACTTTCTAGAAGAGAGAGTGTGAGCTATCAAAAGAATTGATTATTTTAGCTCTATAAAAGTAGCTGAACTTTGTTTAGTCCTAGATATGGTCATTCTACTGAAATTTAAAGTCCCTGAGTTTGAAAAATATAATGGGACAAAATGCTTGGTAACTCATGTTACCATATACTATCACAAAATCTTCGTCCATCTCATGATGAGAAATTATTGACACATGTGTTTCAAGATAGTCTTACTAACTCAGCCGCAATGTGGTATGTCTAGTTAGACCAATCTTGTATCCATTTCTGGAATGATTTAGCAAAGGCAATCATCGTCCAATATCTACACATTATAAGCTTAGCTCCAGATCGTCTATCTCTACAAAGTATGGAAAAAAAATCTTATGAAAGCTTCAAAGAGTATGCATAAGGGTGGAAAGATGTTGTTGTTCAAGTTCAACCATCTTTTACTAAAAAAAAAACAATAGTTTTATTTATGAGTACTTTGAAAGCTCCATATTATGAGAAAATGATAAAAAAATGTCACTAAGAATTTTATCGATATAGTGGTCTCTGGGGAAATGATAGAGAACACCATTAAGAATGGCAAGATTGAAGAAAGAGAGACTTTCGTTACAAAAAAGGATAGGATGTCCAAAAGAAAAAAAAGTGAAGCTCAAGCTATAAGTATTGAAAGATAATAGCTTGGAGGTTACGCTCTATACCCACAATTGGTATACCCTTCGTATCATCTAGCCATTAATCATGTTGCACCAGTCTTTTACCATCCTGTTCCACAATCAGTCTTTCGACTAGCTTTTTAAACACCTACATATGGGCTTAATCCTATTACTACACCAGCTTCAATGCCTAATAACCAAATGGGTAATTTGTAGAGATCTTGAAATAACCAAGAAAGGGTCTACATTGATCATATCCTTATGACTTACACTGAGTTATTCCTAGAGCTGGTTAAAAATAACTTAGTATCTCGAGTTATTCTAGAACCATTAAGCCATCCTATCCCTAATGGTATAATGCTAATGCCACATGTGATTACCATAATGGGAATTTGGGTCATTCTATAAAAACTTGCCTACTTTCAAGCACAAGGTGCAAAGTTTGATCTGAAAAGACTTTGTGAGCTTCGACAAATAAAAAAAATCAGATGTCAATAAAAATCTTTCACCTAATCACACAGGGGCATAATTTTAAAATGAATAAGGATGTTAAGGCTGGTTGGTTGTTGTTTGTCATTTTGGAATTTCTTTCAAAGTAAGGATTTTTTATGTAATAAGATTTCATTTTTTTATCATTTTAATAAAAAGCAAGTATGATGCATTTCATTTCATTACATTTTCTCTTTCATTCCAACCACTATTCCATGCATATGTTTTTTTATTCTCATTCTCAATAATGAATAGTTAGACAATGATAACAATAATTCTGGGATTTAATTTCAAGAACTCATTCATATTGATATGCAAAGACTATTTGAACCAAAAAAGTGAACTGTTAGCAAATATGAAATAGATATGTCTTGAAAATATGTTATTTTTTATAATGATTCATGAGTTTGTCTTTGTTCAATAGATGATCTTCAAATAAAGCATTCACGTTTGAGATAAAAATTATCATCTTTCTTTTACCATTTATAAAACCATCTATTGTTATCCTTTTTAAGTCTATTATGATTTTTTTCCTAAAAAACCCCAACCAATGATCACCCTCCATACTGTGGGGCAATTTTTGAAAAACACACACTTGAAAAAGAAAAAAAGGTAAAAGATTGATAAAGGTCTCAAAGATATAAAGTAAAAAAAAAAAAAAGAGATTACAAAAAAAATGAATGCCATAAATGATTTGGGGTAAAGTAATGAGAATCCTTTTATGATGAATAAAATGAATGAAAAAGGAAAAAAATGTAGTGAAATGATGTGGAATAGGGCAAAATGTCAACTTGCATCACATGATGGGAAATGATCCTTAGTTTTAAACCCGTTAAACATATGTTTTGAGCCTATTATATCCATTTCTTTCATGACTTCTCACCATAGCCTACATTACAACCTTTAAGAGTCCATTTTGATTGAATGTGAGTGCTCGAATTGAATGATCATATGTTGAACTAAGGATGCTTATAATGGAGCAATGGAATCATGATCTGTTTTCATGTTTTATAGATTGATGTGTAGGGGATAGTAATAATAGATGAAGTGAAAAAAATGAAAAAAAACAAAAAATAAAAAATGGAAGAATGAAAGAATGAGAAATGTGAAAAAATGAAAGGTGAGAAAAAAAAACTCAAACTGAAAACCTGAAAGAGTGATTTGGATAAAAAAAAAAAATCTAAGCTAAAAACTAAACAGACAGTTAAATATATGAAAGATCAATGTCATCTAAAGATACTCTAAAACTAAGGCTAAATGTGAGAGTTTAAAATGATTTTGAAAGTCAATGGAATGAGTTTTTGAAAAAAAAATCCTAGATTAATGTTAAAAATTATCTAAATATTCATTATTTGAATATTGTTATACCATTCAAACATTTATCCTAGTGACGTGTTTTAAATTTGCTCCTTGATCTATTTATTTTTGTACTAGACTCATTCTTGTTTTGATTACCTTTTCTTTCAATTCACCTTACACTTTCTCATTTTTACATCCCAAAATAAATCAAGGAAATATATGATTGCATTATATTAGTCATAATTGAAATGATAATGAATGAATGACAATATCCATAAAGGATTTATGCATTCCTCTTAAAAGAAATCCACAATGATAAGGGCAAAAAAAGAATAAGAAAAGATGAATTGAGCCTAAAAAGATGATTTGAAAAAGTAAATATAGTGCCCAAATGGTGAATATGATGAGGGATCAGCCAATATAATCTATGAGTTGTGATCATATGCTAGAAATAACATGGATAAGTTAACAAAATTGGTGAATTGATTCTAAAATTGTTAGTATTGGAAAGTGAAAAAGGAAATATGAGATTCTAAAGTATTGAGAACTTTATTACCACAATCAATTAGAATTTCAAGGTATCAATTTTAGTGACATCTGCTTTACATGTACATAATTCGATGAATATTTGAATCTTTATGTTGATAATTGCATTTGCATAATGGTTTGGTCATGCATTTGTATCATGTAGTAAACATTTGAATCATGGTTTAGAGTATGAATTTGTATTATTGTGAGAATTTGGGTTGTTGTATTTGTACCATTGAGAAAGCATTTGCAACATTATCACACAAAATTTTGACTTTGGTAGGAGAAGTTTGAAAATTTGAAACCTCAAATAAGGAAAATTTTTCACGATGACATTTTTTACGAGGAAAACATTCCAAATTTTAAAGTTGTGAAACTTTTTGAAGAGGCATCTTTAATGTTGAGGATAATTTTTAAGACTTTCAGGCATAATCTTTAAGAATTTTCAAATGAGAATCTTTTAATTTCAAATGAAAATCTTGAAAATTTTTTGATGTGAATCCCTAAAGTTTTTTAATAAAATCTTTGAAATTTTGGATGAAACCCTAAAATTTTTGAATAAGATCCTTTGAAATATTAAATGTGAAAGGCTTAAATTTTTTGAATAAGAACATTTAAAATTTTGGTTGTGAATCTTTTCAAATGCAAATCTTTGAATTTTGTGAATTTTTCAATTCTTGTGAACCAAAAAATCTTGCAAATCTTTAAATTTTCCAAATCTAAAATTCTTGCGAATCTCAAATTCTTGCGAATCTAAAATCTTGTGAATCTTCAATTTTTGCGAATCTCCAATTTTTGTGAATTTGAAAATTTTGTGAGCCAAAAATTCTTGCAAATCTGAAAATTTTACGAATCTCTAATTTTTATGAATCTTTAATTCTTGCAAATCTTCAATTCTTGTGAATCTGTTTTCTTACGAATTTAAAATTCTTACATATCTTTGAACCTTGCAAATCTGTGAATTTCAAAATTGTGATTTTTTTAAACTCAAATTGTGAATCTTTGAGTTTCAACTTGTATTATGAATTTTCGATTATGAAATTTTTGAATGCTTTAAATCGTGAATCTTTGGAGTTTTGAAATTTCATAATTGTTATGAAGTCAAACTCGGATATTTTAGGTATTTACGTCTTTGCACAATTTCTATTTCATAGAAACTATACAAAGATGAGCAACTGTAGACACCTTATTTTATCCTGTGTTATCCTTAAATCTTGAGTTGGTTTGATTTAGGATTTAAACCCAACCTATTTGGATTTGGATTTAGCATTTGAATTTTAAGGCTAGATTATATTTTGGATCAAACTAGGCCATTTGTAATTGTTTTGCTTCTATTAGAATTTTACAGGAAAATAAATAAAAAGAATGAAAAAAGGATAAATAAGGTGATAAGGGTCTATGTTTGAAATTTGAAGTATCGGATTAAATGTTTAAAACTCCAATGCTTTTTTTTAACTCAAAATTCATATTATAAGGGATAGGATGCTCAATTTTATTGAATTGAAATCCTATCTTCCTCATGGTATTTAAACCTTGGTTTAAGAGTGAAAAAGGAGAGCGAAAAACACAAAGTGAAAAATACAAAGCAAAACCCAACAACTATTGGTAGCTCTACCTTATTTTTGTTATTTTCTCCATCAAACTGCCTAATCCTACTACCATTGAAATTGGCATGACCGGTAGCCCAAACACCTACTATCAAAAATCAATCACCTTCAAAATACCCAAAACCCAAAATACTCAAAACTCAATAGATAACCCACCATCAACCTAAAATCAGTCATAATAAGTAGCAAAGAAGGTAGTGGTAGTCGTGACTTTTGTCGACAGAGCGACTATGAACAAACAATAGGGTTTTAGGATTTTAAGTGCAGTGTTCTATTATGACTTACTTCCGTAGAACGAGGGTGATCAAAGAGTAGGGTTTCAGGTGCAAGATTCTATTGTGACTCACATCAGTAGAATGATGATGATCAAAAAGTAAGATTTCAGGTGCAGGATTCTATTATGACTCACATCGACAAAACGATGACTATCAAAGAGCGTGGTTTCAAGAGCAAGATTCTTGACTAGAATTTTGAAGTTAAAGAAAGGAAAAAGAAAAAAACAAAAAAAAAAGGTGGTGGTGGTGACTTATGACATTGACGGTGTCAATGATGCACCAAAATCTCAAAAAAAAAAAACCCATTAGTTTTTTTAAGCATTTTGGATTACCAAAAAAAGAGCCATTGAGCCTAATTCACTATTGAAGCCAAACCTTTTTGAACCAAGCCAAGCCGAGACTTGTTTGGTATTTTCTTGTGTTATTTTGTTTATTTATTAATTTTCTTTTGGTAAATATTTGTTCTAAAAATAATAATAATAAAAATATTTCCAAATTTTCAAAAAAAATTAAAGAATCAATTTTTCTAAAAAATAAAAATTTTCAAAAAACTTTTGAGGAAATGTTGAAGTATCAATTTTCCTTAAATAACTTCAATAATAAAAAAAAAAAGGTTTTAAGAAAAAGTTGAAAGTATCAATTTTTATTAGAAAATAATTTTTTTAAAAAATATATTTCACAAGAAATGTTTTTAAGAAAAAATTGAAAGTATCAATTTTCTTTGAAAATGAAAATTTTAGAAAAATATTTTTTTAAGAAAAAGTTGAAAGTATTCATTTTTTCTTGAAGATAAAATTTTCAAAAATTTTGAAGAAAAATTGATAGTATTAATTTTCCTTGAAAATAAAATTTTCAAAAAATATTTTTTGAGAAAAAGTTGAAAGTATAAATTTTCATTGAATAAATGCATTAATTCTTTTTTAAAAAAAATAAGAAAAGAAATCTTAGGAAAAAGTTCAAATATTAATTTTTCCTTGAAAATTTTTTATATGTTAAATAATCTAACGACGGAGCTCCTATAAGAGAAATAATAGTTTTCTTGTATACTTTTAAGGTGAGGGAATTTTTTTAATTTTTTACCAAAAGTATTAGAGTCAATTAAAAATAATTTTTAATAATTAATTATCTAGCAAGATTTTTAAGGCTCAATGAATAACATAAAATTAAGCTGGTACCATCCTTTGATGTGTATTGTGAGGGTGTTCTAACCTTTTTTACACATAATCGTACTCCCGGACCTAGTTCTGGTTTCATAGACATTAAATCTACTTTTTAAAGATACCTAAGTCAAACTTATGATTTTTCTTTAAAAAGGGACAGATTCAGTTAGATAGTCAATTGCACTTAAATAAAAAATATTGATGGTGACTCCTTAAGTCAATATCTAGCTATAGGTTCACAGACCTAGACGTTATGACATGATGCATAACAAATAAAGAATAAATGAAACAAGTAAATCCCAAAGTAAACTAAAGTCAAAATTACACAAAACTTAGTTAAAATAAATAGAATGGGGGTCAATCATCAAAGTTCACAACCTATTTAGAATCAATGTGGTTTAAAATTATATTTGGTGATTTTTAAAATACTAAAAATTTTTATTACACTGAGGGAAGTACAAAATTACTAAAATACCCTTTAAAGCGTATTTTCATAATTTGACCTTCTCAAGCTTAGATTTTCATGAAACTTTTCAGATCTTAATTTTATAATATTTTTTATTTTTTGTGCATTTAAAATCATAGCCGTACCTTGGAAAATATGAAATTACCAAAAAGAGTATTTTTATAATTTAGCATTCTCAAGCTTGAATTTTCATGAAACTTTCTAGATCTTAATTTCAAAATGTTTCACATTTTTTGGTATATTTGAAATCACAGCAATACCCCAAAAAGTGTGAAAGTACCAAAATATCCCTATAAGAATATTTTCGTTATTTGGCCTTTCCAAGCTCAAATTTTTATGAAACTTTTTAGATCTTAATTTTTTTAATATTTCATAATTTTTGGTGCATTTGAAATCACAACAATATCTCAAGAAATGTGAAATTACCAAAATACTCTTATTAGGGTATTTTTGTAATTTGGCCTTTTCAAGCTTGAATTTTCATGAAACTTTCTAGATCTCAATTTTATAATATTTTATGATTTTTGATGTTTTAAAATCTAAAAAATGAGCATGGAAACATTTATTTCTAATAAATTGGCCTAAATACAGAAAACTTTGTACTAGTGGTAAAATGGTTTTCTATGGGTTTAGAGGCTATAAAAATCCAACATTTTCAGGAAATAATGTGGACCATTAGATCTCTTATTGATCTTGATCCAATGGCCAAAAGTGGTTCCTTGAAAAGAAAAAAAAGAGAAACTTTGACCATTGGATGAGATTTCATCTAAGGGTCTATATTCCCAAAATGAAATTTTTTTGGAGGGGGTTGACCTTGAAAAACTTAAGGTGGGAGTCTGCCAAAGAAGGACAAGAAAGAAGGGGTTGGAGAAAAGAAGAAATGACATAAAAAAAAAAAAGAAAAGAAACTGTTAAAAAAAAAAAAGGCAAGTCGAATATAGGAGGTGGAAAGGAGAAGGAAAAAAAAAAGGAGTCTATCGAAAAGGAGCAAAAAGTTGCCAAAAGAAGAAAGAATAGAAGACTGCCAACACAAAAAAAGGGGGGAGAGGGTGAAGGAAACATTTATTTAAAAGAAAAAAGGAAATGCAAAGGTGGCCTTTTTTGTCTTTTTTGTGGATGTTGTCATACATATACATATGCTTTTTTTTTATCACATTTATCAGTTGAAATAATAGTAGATTCTGTATATTTTTATAAAATGTATTTACACACATACTATACAGATTGCCATTTATATATGTGTATATATTTTATTTTTATTTAGATTTTCATTTTTTATTTTTTTGGTTTGATTTTTTTTTATTATAGGGTTTGTCAATTGAAATATATGGTATTGCTCACAAGACTAAAAGTAAATAAATATATCCAATTGGTCTAAGAAGATTGAAAAATAAAATCTCAAATCATTATTTCAAAAGAGAAAATATAATATTGTTGGGGATTTCAATATTTTGTGAAAAATCTTCAAAATTTTGCCTAAAGAGATTTTTTTAAAAAATGCATGAAAAATTTTGTTATTAATCCAATGAAAATCAAAAGTAATAATCTTATAAATGAAGATTCAAAAAAGGATAAGATTCATGGAATCAAATTTAGTATAATATAAATGATCTAATAGATCATGAAATGTACTTATTTATATTTTAATAAATATGCTTTATGGATAATTGATTGTATTTGTCTTTTATTATATGCTAATTATGATATAACTCTTTATATTTTTTAAATAGAGTAATTTATAGTGTCCAAGTATTGATTAATTCATGCAATACATGTGTTGTGGATTAAATGTGGCAAGATAAACATAGCCCAAATCTTATATGAGCTAAATTACTCTACTACTAAGAAATTATAACATACCAAGTATTGTATAAGCTTAAAGACTATAATAACAATATATTCAAACTTTATTTTTATAAATTTTATGTAAACTTCCATAAACATATGTTATGTCTAGCTTTTGACGCCACATTCCTCCCTTCATAACTTCTTTACACTTCTTACTTCTAATTCTCTCTCTCTCAAGAAGATTCAAAAGGACTTGAGTTGGAAATTCTCATTCATATGTGTCTGTCATGGCTTGCTCTTGGTGTCACTTTTTCTTTAATTTAATAATGTATTCTGTTAACTCCTTCAATTTTGTTTAAAAAAATTAGAGAAATTAAATTTTGATTAATCTATGCTAGCAATGTTAAAATCTACTAATCACTATTAGCAAACACTTAAAATTTATTGATTTGTAATAAATATTAAGTTATAATTTATGTGAATTTAAAAAATATTAATTTAATTTTTTAAATTCTGGTTTTTACTGAGCAAGATAAATTAAACATGAAATTTCAATTGAAAAATTTAAGCCGACATGCACAATGATGTAAAACATCAAAAATTATTTTTTTTTATCACAATTGTGCCTTATTTTAATAGAAATTAAAAAATATAAAATATATTATCTTATTAATAGATTGATCAAATTTATTTTAATTTTTTTCGGTATCTATAATAACTAGTGAGTTGAGCAAATCATTTTTAGCTATGAAAATCATCAAAATAAGATTACGAAATAAGATGGAAGATGAATTTTTTTATAGATAACTTGGTTTTCAACATAAAAGGAAAATTTTAGTTCAAACTCAATTGTTGAAAATTTTATTTTTTAAAAAAGAACATTGCTCACAATATTAAATAAAGTTATTTATTTGTTATATTTTATTTTTTTATACTTTTATTTTGAATTAATAAAATTAAAGATTTTATAAGTTTGTTATTTTTTAGGTATATTATTACATATATGTTTTATGTTAATAAAATATATAGTAGTATAACTAAAATGAAATATATATATATATATAATTTTAAACTTTTAATTGGCCTTCTCAAAATCAAACACTAAAATCCACTACTGTCTAAACAGCTTGTTGAAAACTAGAAATCTTGCTTGAAACCTCATTGAAAACTAGAAATCTTGTCAAAAAATTCATGGGAAATTGAAAATCTCATTGGAAAATTCAAAATTAAAAAAATAAAAAAACTTCAGAAACTTCATGTGATCTTGACCTCCCAAACCCATTTATCAGACTATTTTCCTAGAGAATCGACCTAAAACAACCCCCAAATCCCTAACACTAAAAATGCTGAGAATTAAAACACATTGCCTTCCTAGAATTTTTTACTCTCAATTCTTTCTCTATCATTGTTGATCATTTGCTATGTGTTTGCATGGTATTTATAGGAGAAGATGTCAACCATAATAAGAGTCCAAGATCAAAAAGGATTAAATTTCTAAAAAATTTGCATTATCACCAAAAAATCATAATTCTAAAAAAAATTAGAATTTATCTTAAAAATCCCCACTTAAATCTAACTCTAAAACATAAGTTATCAACTAAAAGAAAGTTCCTTTCATTTCCAAACTTAATCGCCTAAATCCCTTTCTCTAGTTTTGTTTTCTGATTTTTTAGCTTTTATATATATATTTTTATATTATCCAAAGAAAAACAATAAGTAAAAATTAATCATCAAATAAAGATAAACAATAAAGATAAACAACAAATAAAGATAAAATAAAAAGATAAATAAGAAGTAAAATGAATGAAGTTAAATAAAGACAAATAAAGATAAATATAACATAAAATTATAAATTAGAATAAAAAATAAAGATAAATATAAATATAAATATAAAAAACAAAAGATAAATATAAATAATGAAAATAAAACAAGACCTGAAATAAAATTAAAAATAAAGATTGGATATTTGAGTTTAAAAGTAGACCGAGCCCATTTGGTTTATACCTCAAACAAAATGAAGTATTTATAATTATCACTATTTATGCATTTTTTGTATAATAAAAATTGTGCAAAAACATAAACATCCATTACGTCCAGGTTTAATTTACCCCAAAAAACAAACTAAGAAAGATTTAAAGGGTCTCTTACACAGAAAGAAGCAATTTTAGAATGATTCAAAAGTTAAAGTCATAACGTAGATTCAATTAAAGTCTAAAAATGAAATAACTTGTATTAAACCAAAGTTCAAAAACTAAATGACTTGGACTGAGCCGAAGTCAAAAAATGAATTGACTTGGATTGGACTTAAGTTGAAAAATGAAAAGATTTGGATTGAACCAAAGTCAAATAATGACTTGGATTGAATTGAAATCTGAAAATGACATGGATTAAGCCAAAGTTGAAAAATGATATGACCTAGACTGAGCCTAAGTCGAGAAAATGAAATGACCTGGACTAAGTCAAAATCAAAAAATGAAATGACTTGATTAAGCCAAATTCGACTTTGATTGAGCCTAAGTCAAAAAAATAAAATCAAAAGATTTTGAAAATAATACGTAGATATTCTAAAAGCTATACTGGAGATTTTATAGATTGTGCCAGAAGGTCATTAAGGTTATACCCAAAGGTTTTGCAAATTAAGTCCAAAGGTTTGTAAATTAAGCTCAAAGGTCAAGCAAATTATGCTCAAAAGTTTTAGACATTATGTTCAAAGGTTTTATATTACAAGTCTTACTTCTCTTTTAAAATATGGTTCTTTAGATAGAGAAGCAAACAACTTTTTTTGAAGATTTAAAAGCTTTCTCTTGAAATGTTTCTCATCTTAAAATTAAAATCTTATCCCTGAAAATCTTTCTTAATCAAGAGTTAAAGTCTCATTTTTTTTTCTTAGTCAAAAATTAAATCTTATCTTTTGAAAACTATCCTCAACCCTCAAGGATTTAAAAATTTAAAATTTCTTTACTTGGAAAATTCTCAACCTTTCGTCAATTTTAATTTTAAAATCCAAAGTCAAAGATTCTTATTTATAATGTATGCAATGAATGTCATTGTTTTTTTTGTTTTCATTTTTCAAAATCCTACTTGTTTTCTTCATGAATAACACTCTAAGAGTTATTTCTTCTCATAATCAAATAATAATTTATACTAATTAACTGAATCAAAATTAATCACTTAGAAGATGCTAATTAAATTAAATTGAGAAAAGAAAATAAAAATTATAAAAATGTATAATTTTAGATTTAGGCGGCCATGAAAAGTTTTTTCTTCAACAACCGCCAAAACAAAATGAAAACCTTCTTGAGTAATTCTCTAATAACTTAATGATCCGTTGATATCTAATCCCAAAAACCCCTTATCAAACCCTTCCATGTCTCCCAATTAACAAAAAAATCCTTAACAATATCTAAATCCAACATAAGATATAGATGAAGAAGATAGGAAAGTATGGATTCCATTTAAAAAGAAAAGAAAAGTATGGATACTTGCTCAAAAATATGTCAACTCAAGAAGTATAAAAGATGATTTTAAAGTTTCATGTTCAACAAAGTTCATGTACAAGATGGCAAAAGCTAACCCAATTTGAAAGCCTGTTTGATTAGTTTGACCTAAATTTGATCAATTTAATTTGACGAAAAAAACTTAACAATATAAACTTAATTTGATTTGAATTGGAATTGATCCAAATCTAAATTGATTTGATTTCAAATTGATCTAAATCTGAATTAATCTGAACCTAAGTTGATTTAAATCAAATTAACTTGAACATAAAATGATTCAATCTTAAATTTAAGACTAACAGTAAATATTTAAATGTTATAATTAATGACCAAATTAGTATATAATGATAAAAATAAAATTATTTTCCAATAATATGAGAACTATTACAATGGTCAACATGTCACTTTTTTTCCCACTTAAACTTAAATGTTCACTTTTATGATGCATTTATCTACATCTAAACATAAAAAAATTTCAGGAAGAATTAACCTAGAATTATGACAATGGCAAACATGTCACTGGCTATACTTACCACGCATTTGGTTAAGGAGAATTAAAATTCCATCCCTTCATTTTCTTTGCAGCCTTTTTTTTTTTTCATTTTTTTGTTATTTTTAGCAAAAAATATGATTTCATAAAATGTCAATTTCTTGAAAATAAAGAATAATAATTTTTTCTCTCCATAAGAATTGCAATAATTTCATTAAAGACAATTAAATAATTAATTAAATAATATTATTTAAGACATTATTAACTTAATTAAATAATTTTAAAATATTTTAAAATGAATTAAATTATTTTCAAATAATATTATATATATATTAATTAAAAATAATTGTAAAATAATATGAAAATTAATTAAATAATATTAACATAATATTTAAATTAAATAAATAATATTCAAATACTATTAAAATATTATTAAATTAATTATATAATACAAAAATATTCTTAATTTATTAAATATTTATATAGTATTAATAATTAATTTTTTAATACTCAATATTATTAAATTCATATTCATAATTGTTAAATTAATATTTAATATTATTAAGTTTAATATTTATTTAATACTTAATTCATATTAAATATTATTAAATTATTCTTCAATTATATTAAATTTCTATTTAGAGCTATTAAATAATATTAAATTGATTTAATATTAAACAATATTAAAATTAATTGAATAATATTAAAATATTTTTCAACTAATTAAATCATATTAACTTATTATTAATTAATGTTAAATATTTTAAATGAATATTTTATATTATGAAATTTAATATTCAATATTATGAAATTCATATTCAATAATATTAAATTAATATTTAACAATACTAAATTAAATATTATTAAATAATATTTAATATTATTAAATGAATATTTAATAATAGTAAATTAAAATTTAATTTTGTTAAATTAATGTATTAATATTTAATATTGTTAATTCAATATAAATTCATTAATATTAAATTTTAAAATTAAATTATTATTCATTTTTATTAATTAATACTTTTCATACTAAATTATAAGAGTAAAACAGTCTTTTAAATTTATTCCATCCAGATTCTTTGAACAAACTAAACATCTTAATACTAATCTCCCTGCATCTAATGAATCAAACTTCACAATGCATATTGTATTCTATTTCTCCTGATTTTTATTCTCACAAAATATCAATTACATTTACCTTCTATTCCCGGAACCACGCCGTTAATGCTTTCAATTATTCCATAAAAAAACCAAGAGAAATTAAAGAGATGTACACAAATCTATTTTGGCACTTAGCAGAGATCACTAAATCACTTCATACGCCTAAGTTTGGCAATTATAACTTAAATATATTATTTTCTTATAACTTAAATAATATAAAAATATATTATTTGTATTATTCATAAAATTAACACTTAAAATCAAATATTATAACTTAAAATTAAAAAAATATATTAAATGTCTATCAACAAAAAATCATTAATAAAGTTTTATCATGAAAAAATTTAATTTTCTATTTAATGTAACATAATTTTGTATTATTAACAAATAATTTTTAAATCATTTAACTTTGATATTTTAATTTTTATATAATTTAATTATATTTATATGATTTTTAGTTAATAAATTGAATATGAATAACCTAATTATTAAACTCCAATGACCCGATGATTAATTCAAAATCAAATAATTGGATACCGAAATTTGATTGATTCGTATTTAAAATAATTTGAACTCAAATTGATCCAAATACATACTTATTCCACCCTAAATACTTCGAATCCGAAAACAATCCCGTTGTTCTTGACCTAAATTCAACTTAGATCTAAAAATGATATGATTCAAATCCTCATTTCTTAATCCAAATTCAAAATGATCTAAATTCAAAATGATTTTCTTTACTCAAAATAGTCCAATCCAAAATAATCTAATTCAAACCCAGTTCTACAAAAAATAGAAGAGAAAAAAAAAAAAAAAACTTAAAAAAAATTTGTTAATAGGCTTAGCGATAAATTTAACAATTTAACAATTTATATCATATAAAATACTAATATTTTATTTATTTACATCATATTTTATACAAAAATTATATCTCATAATTTATTTTAACATAAAATATATATTTGATTTTATTAACTCATGATTTTTACGTATCACTTTTATATTTTTTATTAATATTATTTTCGCTAGATCTACTTAACTGCATGAAAGTAATTAATTAAAGTAACTAACTTGTTGATGATAAGGCCAACTTCAAACTCATAGATTTCAAAATTGGCTAGTGGGCTACATATGCGCTCCATTAATTGAGCTCTCCAGTTGAGGGCCAACGGTGAGAGGCGCCTAATCCTAATTTAAGTAGGCTATCGCCCAATCAACGGACAAAGAGGTTGAATGAAATCCCAAAATTCACTTCATTTTCAGCAGTGATAATAAAGAATAATTGTTAGCTGTTTCCCAACAATGATACAATAATAACAGTGCCGTTTGAATTCTATCAAAAGTTCCTTAGGATCCTCTCACTCGAAACTCCATCTGCTACAAGTATTGAAGTAACTTCCTGCAAAAACAACACACCAACAAATGTTACTCATGCCTTCATTACCTACATTCAGTTTACATACAACGTCCCAACTCCAGAACACAGTAAACTGCAAATTCAAGGTTTTGCATGCTCTCCATTTCTAAATTCAAGGTTATGCTAAGTCATAACAAATAAGCCTTCTAGTGTAAACTGGCATTGTCAATCAACATTTAAAAATTAAGAATGCTGAAAATTTAAGTGCTGAAATGTTAAATAATGAATTTTTAATACTAAATAAGTTCTGAATTTGAATGATAAAAACTGTTTTGACATTTTACTGAAAATTAAATGTTAAATATAACTATATATTTTTATAACCATAAAATATTAAATTCTGAAAATTTATCATTTTATATTTTTACTTTCATTTTCATTACAGATGAGATAGTGTTTTAAGGGATAATAGTCCAAAATAATTCAAAAGAAAATTTTACCAAATGTTTTTGCATTAAGGGATAAGTAAATCTTTATCTACTTATCTTATTCAACAAAAAGCTATATTAAGTGAATTTTCAAATGGATTTAAAAAATTAAATTCTTTATAACTTTTATTTTTCATGCATTTGAAAATTTTCAATGCGTTATCAAACAGAGCCTTAATCTTCCACTCCCTGTAAATCAATAGGCATTTATCATCTCAACCAGTTCTATCTCTCATACATGTAGTTGAAGAGCAGTTAAGAATTCTTTACAATCGGAGGGTAGAAATAAGTGATAAATGCAAAACTTAGGCCTAATGTTCCCAAAGTAAAGGGCGCATATTACATACTATTACTGTAATACAATTAACCAATTATGATTCAATGTATGGTCTATAAAAAAAAATATGTAGAGCCCATGCTTTCACGCGTCAGACCTCTCCATAATTCTTTGTTATGATTGATTAATTGCAGAATTATTGTAAAGAGAATTGTAGATGAAATACTTTTATCTATGAAACCCATCATTTCTACTGTACCCCTTTTTGACCTAAAAAAAAAAAAAACTGTACCCCGTTCCTTCTTTTTTTTTTAATCTTTATCAACTGCAACCCATTACAATTAAAAGGAGGTGGTTCTATTATTTTCTAACAACAGAAAATCCATTCCATAACCTTAAATAGTCCATGTTATCCTAATAAAACTTTCATTGCCAGACAATTATAAATTTAAATCAAGAAAGAGTATCTTTAATAGTATATGCACATTTGACTTAGTGGTAGGTGCATATATCCTCCAACTCAAAAAGTTATGTTTGAATCCCTCTTCACTAAATAAATATTAAAAAAAAAAAGGAATACCTCTACCAGTAATTCAAGAAACCCAGTAATATTTTCAGTTTTCAATGATGAATTTGTCTCAAATATGCTAAAAAACAGCCCTCGACCATTTAATATTAACATAAGATAGAAATACTAATAGTTATATGTTATTATAGTCTTCACTAAGAGAATAAGTGATAGGAAGTCTCAACTAATAGAGGCCACTGCTTTATTGCAGATCACTTAGAATGTGAGCTGCACTCAGACAAATATATCTTGTCATCCTTTTTCTCCTTTGGCTTCAGCCCTCTTCTTACTTCATAATTGATCAAATAAGAGAACATATCATATTTGGTTCTCAAATAAAAATGCCACTGTTTTTTTGTGGACAATGCTCATCAAATATATTTCATCATTCTTTCACCCCCTTCCATCCATTCTTTCTCATGTCTTAATCCATCAAGACAAGAACATTTATAATTCAATCTCCATTTGTTTGATGTAAGGAAGATACAGTTATTCATTATATACCAGACAAAGGCTGATCACTTCAAGTCCAATCATGGCATAACAGGCACAGGCTTGAGCAATGTTGTGACACAACACTTTCGAAAAAGCAAGGACATAAACACGTTGATAAAAAATTGAGGTTTAATAAATGTCTCCATACCATAAAAAGATTTTAGCATAAATAACTATTCAGTCTTTTCATCCCAATGTAATTACTTATAATTTTCAGCAAAATTAATTTTAAAAATCAATACAATAATTATGCTTCATGCAAAAGAAGTTGTTTTTCTTTTCCTTTTTGTTAACAAAAATTCCCAAGGCCCAATGCAGCTTAAGCATATGTCCGTAACAAAAAGAAAAAATCCAACAATTAGGTTAAGCTTCAACAAGTCAAAATTAAGAGTGAAACATTATAGCTCAAATATCAAACAGCAACGTCTACCTCCAAAGAAATATGAGGAAATCAAACAACTTTCTACTTCCTCTTCCCAATTAACTCTGGAGATGCTGGCTCTTTTCTCATGTTCCCTCCCACTTAGCTCTAATACTTAAATCTCCTTTCTTTTCATTGCCTGGCATCTCTCCTTTCTTTTCATTGCCTGGCATCTCTCCTTTCTCTTTCTCATTTTCTTCTCTCTGTCTTCTTTTCTCATGCTTGTCTGCTCTCTCTTCTTATTTCTATATATTTGTATAAAGGGTGGATGAATGGTAGTAAGTAGCTTTAGGGATATATGTGAAACCACCATGGTGAGTGTACCTGTATTTTTGCATGTCATGCCCATGTCGAATTTATTTATTATTTATTTTAACCTATTTCATCATGTTTGATATCCATCGGACAATTTCAAGGACACCAGACAAGCAAAGGGTTATGTCTGTGCCAAGTGTCCACGATGGAGAACTGTTTATACCTATTTTATTAGGGTTATTAATCAGTTTATTATTTGTATTGTCAATTTTATTAGGATTTTGGATTTAATTATGATTCCAGATTAAGAGAATAAAGTGAAATGAATATCTTAATTACACTTGAAAATAAATGGATAAATAGCATCCAACGGCACCCAATGATCAAAAGTGTGGGTTCAAACATTCCTCCTAATGTGAAGTTCGTTTTTCCAATGGATTTGAGCATTGTTGTGATTTGATGAGTTAGAAGGGTGGTGGGCAGATTCCTTTTCATTAGTTTGGGCCTTTCTATGGATAAAATTAGTGGGCTTATGTTCAAAACTTGCTCTTGCATCATTCTCCCTGGTTGAAATGGACTCGACTTTGAGTCCTCAATGTATTCTGTTGACAGATTATGTATCAAATCAGGATCAATTTCCTGATTTGTTGGGACTTATATTTCTGATCTTTTATTTCTTTCCATGTTTAGATGATTGTGTCCTCATTGTGTGGAATTCTTTGTACATATTAATTCCTCTATATATCTGGGGATTCTTTTTTAATAAAATAATAGTTAGAGAACATTGTTTTTTGTCTCTGATTACATGGTATCAGAACAAGGTTTGCTTCTGAATTTTTTTTCTTTTCTAATGGCCAACACAGCCATGACTGGTGCCTCTCAACAGAGTACATCAGAGGTGACCTCCGAACCGATTCAAAATTCTTTGCCAATGGCACCTATTGCAAGGGACTCTCATTCCCTGCAAATAACACAGCATTAACTCAATGGAACAAACTTTCTAGAGTGGTCTTGGTTTGTGATGCTGGTGATTCAAGGGAAACAGAAAATCGTCTATATAACTGGTGCAACAAAGGAACCAAAGGAAGGGGAACTAGACCATTCAACATGGATTTCTCAAAACTCCATAGTAATGGAATGGTTAGTTAATTCTATGGAGCCTAAGATTGGAAGAACCTATCTTTTCTACATAAGTGCTAAAGAAATCTTTGATATGGTGAAGGAGAGGTACTCAGATCTTGAAAACTCATCACAATTCTTTGAAATCAAGTCAGCCTTGAAAGATATGAAACAAGGGGATAATTCTGTGACTGAGTACTACAACAACCTGACTACCCTTTGGCAAGAAATGGATTTGTTTTCTGGTACAGATTGGCATTGCGCAGAGGACAGCAAAAAATACAAGATGATGCTTGAGAAGAAAAGGGCTTTTGATTTTCTTCATGATCTAAATAAAGAGCTTGACAAGGTGAGAGGCAGAATACTTCGAACCAAACCTGTTCCAAGCATTAGGGAGGCTTTTGCTGAAGTAAGAAGAGAAGAAAGTCGAAAGAGAGTCATGCTAGGAACCAAAGAACCCTTGTAGTAGATAACTCTCAAAACTCAGCTCTAATTTCCAAGAAAAATGATTATTTTGGACTTGGAGATCAATGTGGTAATGTAAGAATGATAGGGCTTGGTGTGATCATTGTCAACGCCCTTATCATACAAAAGAAACTTGCTGGAAAGTTCATGGGAAACCAGTAAAGTGGAAACCATGCAAGCAAGTAGAACAAGGTAAGGGCTTTCAGGTTGCTGCGGAATAAAACAAGACTGAAGGTTCAGGTTTTAGCAAAGAGCAACTTCAACAGCTCCAAACACTCTTCAACAATACCCAAATGACTACACCTACTCCAAAGTGCACAGTTGAACGAAAACGTAATTACCTCTCTGCTTTGGGTGCGAAAATCTGATTCTAAGAACTCTTGGATTAAAGATTCTGGAGCATCCAACCATATGTCAAGTTGCCATGAACTGTTTTCAACGTATAATCCGTGTCCAGGAAAGCTTAGGATTTGTATCGCTGATGGATCACTATCCGTTGTTGCTGGAAAGGGAAACATTAAGGTTTCTAATATGACACTATTTTTCAGTCTTGCATGTTCCTAATTTAGCAAGTAACTTAGTGTTCATTAGAAAGTTGACAAGTGACTTGAACTGTGGCTAAGTTTTATCCTTCATATTGTGAGTTTCAGGATTTACTCTCGGGAGTGTCCATTAGAAAGTTGACAAGTGACTTGAACTATGTGGCTAAGTTTTATCCTTCATATTGTGAGTTTTAGGATTTACTCTCGAGAAGGATGATTGGCATTGCTAAGGAGCGTGAAGGATTGTACTATCTTGAGGAGACTCAACAAGTGAATAAACAAGCTTTGGCTCTAAGTGGTGAATCTGTTTCTGTTTTGTAATGAAATTAGGTTATGGCATAATAGGTTAGGATATCCTAGTTTTCCATATCTAAAAATTCTGTTCCCTTCTCCTTTTAAGAATAAAGATGTCCATTCCTTTGGTTATGAAACTTGTCAACTAGCCAAATACACTCATGTTCATTATCCAAGTCATCCATATAGATTTTCTAAACCTTTTTCTTTTGTTCACAGTGATATTTGGGGACTTTCAAGAGAAAATAACATAACTGGAACTAGGTGATTCATAACCTTTATAGATGATCACACACATGAGCTTGTTGGGTTTACTTGTTAAAAGATAAGTCTAATGCTAAGACAGTTTTTCAGCAATTCCACAAAATGGTCCAAACTCAATTTCAAGCTCAAATCCAGATTTTTCGCACAGACAATGAGAGGGAATATTTTAATTCAATTCTTGGTGATTATCTAACAGAAAATGGGATTTTTCACCAAAGCTCTTGTTTTAATACCTCTCAACAAAATGGGTTTGTAGAACGTAAAAACCATCATCTATGCTATCATGTTTACCAATAATGTTCCTAAGTTTTTTTTGGGAGATGCTATTTTAACAACCTCATACTTGATAAATAGCCTTCCAAGTAGAATTCTCAATTTCAAAACGCCATTGAACATGTTACTTGAGTCATATCCACAAACTAGGTTGTTTACTTCTTTACCTCCAAAAGTTTTTGGTTGCACATGTTTTGTTCACAACAAAAGTCCATCTCATATGAAACTAGAACCTAGAGCTATAAAATGTATATTTATCGGGTCCTCTCCAACGCAAAAAGGGTATAAGTGCTACTGTCCATCCACAAAACAAACATTTGTTTCATTAGATGTCACATTCTTTAAAAATCAATCCTTTTACCCAAAACCAACTCTTCAGGGGGAGACAATCGATGAAGATAGGCTTTGGGATTTTTTTGTTCCTCCTCCAATAACATCAGCTATTCCTATTGCACCATCAATAGAAACTAAATTGGAAATAGGGAAAGATTCATCTATTCTTAGTCCTCAACAAAAAATAGAGCTCTATGTTTATTCACGATGTAAACCATCACCTCAAGAAGTACAGACTTTTGTGCCACAACCATATTGTCAAGAATCTGATCCACAAGTTAATTCTGAATCAAAAAATGTTGGGTCTACAGCACCATCACCTGTGAACACTCTACCTGATGATCTAGACATACCTATAGCACTCAAGAAAGGTGTAAAGATCATGCACTCAACACCCGCTACCCAATTATCTATCTTATAGCCATTTGTCAATAGCATTTCGTACACTAGTAGAAAAGATTAAGGAAGCTAAAATCCCAAAAAATATTGAAGAAGCCCTAAAAATTCCAGAATGGAAAGTTGTAGTGAAGAGATGAAAGCATTGGAAATGAACAAGACTTGGGATGTTGTGAAGTTACCTAGAGGAAAAACACCAGTTGGATGTAAGTGGGTGTTTACTATTAAGTACAATTCAAATGGTGGAATAGAGAGACACAAGGCCCGCCTAGTTGCAATGGGGTTTACTAAAATTTTTGGAGTAGACTACACTGAAACCTTTGCTCCTATTGCTAAATTGAATACTATAGGGGTATTGCTTTTACTAGCTGCTAATCTTGACTGGCCATTACACCAAATGGATGTCAAGAATGCCTTTCTTAATAGGGAGCTAGTTGAAGAAGTTTATATGGATTTGCCTCCTCGGTTTGAAGGGGAAAACAATGACAGGAAGGTATGCAAATTAAAGAAACCTTTGTGTGGTTTAAAACAGTCACCAAAGGCCTGGTTTGTTCGCTTTGCAAAGTCAATAAGGAGACATGGATTTAGTCAAGAACAAACTAATCAAATTCTTTTTTTCAAACACTCAAAACATGGCAAAAAGATTATTTTAATTGTTTATGTTGATAATATTATACTGACAGGTGATGATATTGAAGAAATAGAGAGGCTAAAAAAGACTCTTGGAAAAGAATTTGAACTTAAGGACCTTGGACAACTAAAATACTTTTAGGGATGGAAGTTGCAAGGAGAAAGAATGGTATTATTGTTTGCCAAAAAAAGTATACGGTTGATCTCTTGAAGGAAATAGGTATGTTTGGCTGTAATCCAGCTGACACACCTTTAGATCCTAAAGTCAAGCTTGGAAAGAAAGGAGGAATTCTAGTAGATAAGGGGAGATATCAATGACTGGTTGGAAAGCTGATCTACTTGTCTCATACAAGACTTGATATTGCCTTTGCAGTTAGTGTAGTAAGTCAGTACATGCACTCTCCACTTGAGGAGCATCTTTAAGTTGTATATCGAATCTTAAGGTATTTGAAGGCCATACATGGTAAGGGTTTACTGTTTGAGAAGAATGAACAAAGAAACGTGAAAGCATTTACAAATGCAGACTAGGAAGGATCAATTGAAGACAAAAGATCCACCTCTGGGTATTGTACGAAGGTTTGGGCTAATCTTGTCACATGGAGGAGCAAGAAACAGTTTGTTGTTGCTCGAAGTAGTGCAGAAACACAATTTAGAGCTCTTGCACAAGGAACTCGTGAACTTGTCTGGCTGAAGAGACTTTTCGAAGAATTGTAAATGATAGCTGAATATCCTATGAAACTATATTAAGATAACAAGGCTGCTATAAGTATTGCTCATAATCCAATACATCATGATCGAACAAAGCATGTTGAAGTTGATAGGCATTTTATCAAAGAGAAGATTGATACGGGAGTGATCGTATGACCTATGTCCTTCAAAGCAACAAGTAGCAGATATCCTAACAAAGGCACTACATAAACCATGTTTTGAGACTTTTGTTGACAAGCTGAGAATGATAAATATCTATTCTCCAGCTTGAGGGAGAGTGTTGACAGATTATGTATCAAATCAGGATCAATTTCCTAATTTGTTGGGATTTATATTTCTGGTCTTTTATTTGTTTCTATGTTAGGATGATTGTGTCCTGATTGTGTGGGATTCTTTGTATATATCAATTCCTCTATATATTTGGGGATTCTTTTTTAATAAAATAACAATAAGAGAATATTGTTTTTTGTCTCTAATTACATATTCTTCACAGTATGGATATAAGTTAGACACATTGAAATTAGCTCACGGTAAAAATTCCCCATAGTTGGACCTTTGTATGGATAAGATTTAAAACTTGCTCCTTTCTCAAGTTATAAATACCAATGTCACTTAACTTAAAAAAATAAATAAATAAAATTCCTACATTACTTTATTTCAATTAGGTTTTAAATGATGAATATTTTGAGTTGTGATAATGAGTATTTTGATTTTCTCCCTATCGATTCTGTTTGGTTTTCTCCTTTAGTTTTTCTGTTTCTCCCCTAATTTCATCTATTCCTCCTAATTGTTATTGTCTATATTTGAATTTCCTCTAGATTCCTATATTCCATCTCTCTGCCATACTTGTCCTACATCAATTGGTATCAAATCTCAAGTTGTCTATCCCTTCTCATTGAGTACCCAAAAAAAAAAAAAAGGAAATTCAACCTTGTTTGTTTTGAAAGGAAAAAAATAAGTCAAGCGTGTCCCAAAAAAAAAAATTGTTAGGTTTTTTAAAAAAAACTAAAAGTAACAGAGCAAAAACCCTTTCACCAACGTCTGGCTGTCCAATCTCCAATCCATCACCATGGAAATTTTCAAATCAATAACCTCATAAAGTTCACTACTGTTTCTCCTGATGATTAGAAAAAAAAAATTTAAGAGAATATGCAACTTTGAAGCTAGATTTGTGGTTGGTCAATCGTTCAAAAGAGACATCAATGCCTACAATCAATTTGTCCATCTCTAGTCATCTAGGAGAATTATTGTCGCCATCAGCCGTTGCACGTGCCTACACATGCTGGGTTGAGACACAGCACTTACGGTCACCTGGCTCATGTCAACCACTGCTTTGTCAGTTTGCTGACATCATCTGACAAATCAGCCTATTAAAATCCTGGCTCATGCTGAGCGCTCAAAGGTCAATGTACCGAGTATAAGTTTGATCCAATTTTTTTTTTCAACTTTATTGATTGGTTTGCTTTTTTCAATGGCTTGTCGTAGTTACCAAATTTAACAATTATCTAATATTTAGCTATAAATGGTTATTTAATAGTGCAAATATAATCTTATTAAAAAAAATAGTTTATTTTATAGCCCATCTATTTGAATTATTTCTAAGATTTTGAATGGTATGAGAAAAAATCGGAACAAAAAATTGATGTGGCATCATTAATGAAACAATTATGAATAAATTTTCATTATTGATAAATCATAAGAGGAAAATTTTATTTATTTGAAAGTTGTATTATATTTTGATTTAATTCTTTTAATGTTAGCCAACAGATATTAAGAGATATACTAGGACTATTTCCCAACATAGGACTTTGAGTCTGATAGTCAAATACCAATCTAGAGTCTCATTCTCATAACTTCAAAATTATAGCACTACTAAGAGTAAGGACCTTTCTTCATTTAAGTGGTGGTTCTAAGGCTTCTAGATACTCTTCAATTGAGTGTTTTTTATGTCATGGAAAAGGTCACACAGCTTCACAATGTCCACAGCCTTACTCGTAGACCAAGACTTTGAAGAACCTTTAGACTGAAATTATCAAATAGTGATCCCTTTGAATATCTGGAGGCTGAAGATGACCTCTGAAAGGATGGTAGTCCTCACCAAATTACTATGATGGGGGTGATTTGGATGATAGAGAAAGCTTAGAGGGTTGTTGTAGGAATTAAATCATCAATATTAATAATATGCCAAAAGAGTGTAGAAGTGAAATTCCCTTTTGAGAGTTTTTTTTTTTTCATTGAAAAATAGATTGGTAATTGTGATTGAGTTGGCTATTGTCGGGATTGATCCTAAGTTTGATATAAAATTTCTAGACAATTGTAAGTTTGTTATAATTTTTCTCGACAATAGTTCATTTTCTTGCCTAAAAAATCAGCCCTACATGCCTCAAGATTTTATTCTTCCACATAACCTTTTTCATTTTAATCTGTTGGGATTTTTTGTCCAATATTATTTTGATGCTACTAACAGTGTCATGGTTTACATCAGTATTGAACACTTGCTTGGACTATTTCATAAAATTGAGTTCCTAATTGATTTACTCATATTTCTTCCTCTCACATCTTGGACGTAAAATGTATCTATTTTCTTTCCCCAATCACTTGACTATTAGTAGGAGTGCAAACCAATAGAGCTTTCAATGAATTGTTCGTGAACATGTTCAATTTTGTTCATTATTAAGCTTAACAAATGATCTTGAGCAAAATTTTAATGTTCATAATATACAAAACGAACACAAACAGAGATTTGTTTCATTTGATTATGTTTGCAGATAAATTCATTTGACGTTCGTGAACAAATTCAATAAATACCTTTATATATTCCGTTTTTATTCCTTTTAAGATGACTACTTATGATTAAATATTTTTTAATAAGATTTGAATCACAATTTAATATTAATATATTGAAAAGTAAACTTAACATATATTAAAAAAAACTTTAATA
Source organism: Durio zibethinus (assembly GCF_047325235.1). Taxonomy (NCBI): domain Eukaryota; kingdom Viridiplantae; phylum Streptophyta; class Magnoliopsida; order Malvales; family Malvaceae; genus Durio; species Durio zibethinus. The sequence continues at coordinate 28,419,489 of NC_143163.1, read as the reverse complement.
ATGTTTTAAAAAATATTATTATAAATATAATTTTTAATCGTTTAAAATGGACAGTAAAGAAGTTATAAAGGAGACTTTTTGTTTATAGTCTTTCTATCCTACATAGCTTGGAAAACCAATGTAGAGAAAAAACTCTTTATAAATAGGCCTCTCCCCTTCACTTTTGAGAGTCAACTCTTGAAAGCCCAAGTGATTGGTTTTCAAGATAAATTTCTTAGTTATTAGTTTATGTTCATTTATTTTCACTTATATGTTCATGAGCATATTCATTTAATGTTCATGAAGGAACATTGTTTAACTTAAACGAACCAATCTCAAACCGAGCTAAACATTCTAATATCTAATGAACCATGCTCGAACATAGTGTAAAAATTTCTTACCGAACACAAACAGTCCTAAAAATAAACAAACCACGAACATAGCAATGTTCATTCATGTTTAGTTCGTTTACACCCCGAACAATTAGTCATGTTTTTCATGTGGAAAGTGGATTACCTCATTGGGATGCATTTGAGCCAATTTTTTGGCCTACTAGTATTTCTACTGGCATTTTACTGAAGGCAATGATTCTTAGCGGTCCACTGGTTGCTTCCCATCTAGACAACCACCATTATTACCTTGTTCATTGGAAAGGTTTTTTTTTGGCTCTCTACGAAGTTCCTAAAAAATAAGTGTTTGTATTCTAACTCTCCGAAGTTTAGTTCTTTTAGTTGAAAGGGAATGATGAAGAATTATTTAGGCCATTTATTTTATTAGGTTATTTTTAATCAAGGTTAGTATTTTTCATTTTATTAGGGTTTTAAGTTTAATTATAAATATTAATGTTACTTCAGTTTCAATTATGTTTTAGATGATGAATATTTGAGTTATTGTGATATTGAGCATAAAGATTTTCTCCCTATTTCTTTTGTCTAGTTTCTCCCATACGTTGTGTTTGGTAGAAGGGAAAAAGGAAGGAAGGAAAGCGAATGGAAAGAAAAACTACTTTCTTTCCACCCTTTCCTTTGTTTGGTAGAAGGGCAATAAGAGGAAGGAAAATGGCTAAATTGCCCACCAAATCTAATCCTTCCAAATGTGGGAGGAAAACACTTATTCAACTTGAATTAACAATGTTATTTACAACTTTGGCCTTAACCTCTTTCTTTTCCATCATTTATACTAAATACAACGAAAGAAAATTAATTTTTTCCTCTCTTTCCTTTGTTTTTTCCTCACCATTTTTCCCTTTCCTCGCAAGTGTTAGTTATTTTGTTTCTCCCACAGTTTCCTCTGTTCAATTTCAGAATTTCCCTCTAGATTTCTTTACTCCTATCTCTTCTCCCTTCTTGTCCTACATCACATGTCATGCAGCATTTAACAATGGACTAATAGGTTTCAACATGCTTTCCTTGAGCAGTTCAGGGTTCCAGTAGGGATAATGTCCTATATGGTCCTTGAACTATTGCATTTTTTCTAATGTAGTACCTAAACAAAAAAAATTCTAATCAGGTACTTAAACTACATTTTTGTGCGTCAATTTGCCCTAACCATTAACCCTAAACGCTAACATGGCATAAACATCCAATAAAATGTTGACATGTATTAAAAAAATCCAATAGCACCACATCATCATTCAAAGAAAAAAATTCTAAAAAATTTTGAAAAATTCTGAAAATTCTTCTTTGCCATATCCCTCTCCAAAATCAAAGACCCAATTTTCCAGTAAAAGAATTCAAAAACACAAGTCAAAATTCTTCAATCAAGCAAGAAACAAAGAAGCCTTAACACCAGGCAATCGAAAAAACCCAACAAAACCCACAGTCTCAACAACACAAGAAGCGAAATCCAAACTCAAAAATCAAGTCAACCCAAAGCAACCTTAGCACAGATGATCAAAAACGTTCAAGCAAAAACCCAAAAGCCAAAACAGCAGCTCCAAACTGAAATCAACCACACGTCAAAACAAAGAGTCACAAGCAGACACAGAGAAACCTCAAGCAACTCAGTAGTCAAAACCTAGAAATCTCATCAACCCGAGAACACCCACAAACAATTTAGCATCCCCTAACCCAAATCCTGCACACAAACAAGAAATCCAGCACACCATAACAAAAAACAACCGCAATCCGCACCCACAATCACAGAAAACCAAAAGCACAGAAAAGGGGAAAGAGATTAAGGTTTTGACATTAGAATTTCAAGTTAAAATTGTGGGATTTGAGTTTTGTTATTAAGAAAGACTTTGTGTTAGTGGCAGACCCAGTGCCGAAAAAGACAATGAAAGCTGTGCTTTTTGAATTTTGATCTTGAATTCTTGAAGGATTCTATGAAAACCTATTTAAAAGAGAAAGTGGAAAAGTTTGAAAGGTCGTGGCTTTAGCTCTAGATCTAGGACATTGAAGGCCAATTTGTGAAAATCTAAGTCCAAATGCATGACGAGGAGGCCGAGAGGAAGCTCGTGGTGAAATTTGGGTGTCAATGGAGGTCGGCTGGCAACAATGACCAGGTGGCGGCAATGATGGTGGCTAGTGATTGGTTTTTGGAAAATGAGAAAATATAGTGGCTGTGTTCTTCAATTTTCAAATTTGGAATTTTATGTTTGAGAGAGAAAGAGAGGAAGAAAGAATAGCAAAAATTAAAAATTTTAAAAAATTTTTTAGGCTTGTCAATATGCGGCCACATTAGGTTGACACATCATTTTGTATTGAGATGACAATTTTTTATTGGCTAAATAGCCAAGTCAGCAACTCGGCTAACAGAGTTAACTCTTGGACCAAATTAATATAGGATTTCAGAGTTTAGGTACCTATTTAGCAATTTTTTTAGTTTAGGTACCAAATCCAACAAAATACAATAGTTTAGGGGCCATAAGACATTATCCCTTTCCAGTATTATTTAATCAAACATCAATTTTTACACTCGTTCAATTCTATTGTCAAGTTTCTCCAGTCCAAATTGTTAATGGAACTCTATTCTGACCGCCTTCAAAGGCTCACATCAACTACTTGGGCCACTTCTGATTTCAGAATCAAACATATTCAATTCTGCACCACATACTTCCTTAACTTTGAACCTCAAACCGTGTTTGGTAGGAGTGAAAAAAGAAAGAAGAAAAGGGGGTGGAAGGAAAATGGTTTTCTGGTCTCTCCATCTTTTGCTTGATTTGGTAAGAAGGAAATAGGAAGAGGGAAGGAAAATGGGTGAGATTGTAATCATAGCTTATTCTTGCTCTTCCAAGGGCCAAATTTCCTAAAGCAGTGAAATTTTTGCTCCAAATACAATGATTCAACTATAGACATCTCATTGTTCAAGGCATAGGATCAAATAACTTCAAAAAGATTAAAATTCACATCTTATAATTAACTCAAAAATGGAAGAACTCAATGGTTAAGGAGACTAAAACATCATTCAAAGCACACACTAAATTCAATTAACAAGCAAAGGTTTTTCTATTATTAAATAACAGAGAAAGCATGTATCAATGGTTAATGATTAAAATCATCCCAAACATAGCATTTCAATGAAAAATAACAAAACAAAGAATACAATGATAGATACGCAGACTAAACAAAGAAATCAGTGAAAAATAGTTATAATAGAAAGAAAGAGTAACAAACCTCAGTCATTTGTCTTTGTCCACAAAGCACTGCACCCGTGCCCTTAGGGCTATTAATTTGCTTGGCCCTAGCAAAGGCAGCCTGCAAAAGTAAGTGCAGGTTGTAATTATTTGATTATCAAGGCGTCAAACAATCTTAAAAACACACATTTGTATACAGCACTCTACCTGTACATAGCCACTTTCCCCAGTCCAACTGTCATCTGGCTGTGACAATACTGGCACAACCTTAACACCAGAAGATTCCCACTCCTTAAACCTATCCTAAAATAGGAAAAAGAGCTTGAAAATCAATAATAGAATTTGCTTATTCTAGAAAATAGGTCTATCAAAGTGGACAAGTAAGAACCAGACCTGATAAGCTATTCTTCTAAGGTTTCTAGCCCCATAATAAAGCCTCACATCAGATCTCCTATCAGCACCAAACCCTGATTCAATGAGAGATCGAATTGGACTGCGAATCAGATAGTAAATAGAACAAGTAAGTTGTAAATCTGCAGGAAACATACAATGATAGGCTTTGTAAATAGCATGCAAAATCTGACTTACAATCAATAGTATCAGTTTACTGAGCGAAAAACCAAAAAAAAAAAGAAGGAAATGAACAAATAGAAGCAACAAACAAAACTCTTTCCTCCTTTTTAATGCCAACCAATGGCTCCTAAGAGAATTTTTCCGTATGCTAATAATGTTGAAAGAGAAAGATGGTGATGGAACTAATCTTCTACCAAAGTAGGAAACATAATCAAGAATGATCACCTTCCCGCATCATGAGCTCCAACAATAAAACAATAAACAAAAATTGCATTTTATTTTCCAGTTCTCAAGATGCATGAGTTAAATGAATCTGAAAATGAGTGTTCAACATTTGAGATGATAAAAATAGTAAGATTTAGGGAGGAGTGCAGTAGTTATATTGAATGGGAAAGGTATTACTGTAAAAATGAAAATACACAAGTAAAGCAATTCCCATGAGCATGCAAATGCAGAAATCAGTGGCAAGTGCTAAATCCATCTCTAAATATTAACTATTTTAAACACACATGAAGTTCATAAATTAAAGAATCATGATATTATTACATTAAAACTTCCGATGGGATCATCAACATGGTCTTCATGCTATTGAATCTGCATGACTATAAAGATTCAAACAGCTGATTATACACTAAAAATACAAAATCAAAAGACTAAATGATACTGGACATGAAAAAGACAACAAAAGGTGAGGGCAGGGTAGTATGTAAATGATGTAAAGTTGGTCTATCAAAAACTACTAGCCCAAAAATGGAGTTACTAGCTTCATAAACAGACACCGATTATCTGTCATTGAAGCATGAAAAGGACATTTTAGTGAGACATGCTGAATCAAGATCGATACATGATTATGTGCAAAGAGCAACATCAACAAAAAGAGAAAAGGGGTAAATTTCTGGGCTTTAGAGAGCATAAATCACAAGTTATTAGAAAACTGCCAACAGTCTTAGACTTATTTTACAGAGAATGCCACTGCCATAAAATTTCCAATCCAATACCTTAAAATAATCACCACGGCGTTACTCAAATTAAATGTAAGTATAAGAATTAAAACTGGACTGCAACATGTTACAACAAAATATCACTTACTTTAGCAACTTCAACGATAACATATTCAAACTCTACAATAAAAAAGTATGATGAAAGAATAAAGCTTCAACTGTAAAATTTAATCAAATCCAAACGCCGCATAAAGCTTGGCTTTTAAGGAAAACAAACAAGAAAAAGAAAAAACCCTAACCTGATTCCCGATCCAGTAGCGAAAATCAAAACCGTCGGATAATCCTCAGGCGGATCGATCTTATCAATATTGAAGCCGTTCCCCATCACTTGACTAAGCTCCACCACATCCCCTTTCTTCAACCCACACAAAAGCTCCGCCGGCGACCCCGCCACACTCTTTACCAAAAACTCGAAAGCTCCACTAGCTGTCGCCAATGACGGCGGAGATGCTATGGCCAAGAACGACGGTTTCTCCACGTCTGGGAGCCGCAGCTGCAGGTATTGTCCCGGTATTGTATGTGAAGCCGCGAGGTCCGGAAAGTTCGACACGTCGATGCTAACGTGGAAGAGGGACTCGGCGGCGGTCTCGATTGATGAGATTGTGGTTGGGGTCCAGACTGTGGTGTCTTGCTGAACTGCGGCGAGAGTGGCGAATCGACGGCTAGGGAGGTGATGGCGGAGGTTCAACGGGTGGAAGGGGAGGCGGCGCAGGATAGACATGGGAAGGGGGGGAGGGCTAACGCGCGCATAGGATACAGAAAGTACAGTGACGGGCATGGTTTCGGTTGATGACTAGTGAAGGAGTATAAAACAAGGTTACGGTGGCGAGGACTAGAGAGAGCCGGCGGGCTGAAGCTGATGAGGTGGCGTCAGATAAAATGTGCCATGAGCCCCTTTTGGAGCTCCACGTGGCATTTAGACGGTGCGATCCTGCAATTCTGGAGATAAGTGGTGGGGTCCTCTTCAATTAGGGTTTTTCAGTTTTTTATAATTTTTTTTAGTTAAATTATTGAGGGAAATTATAATTTGTGGCAATGGAAATTTTCCGCAACAAGAAAAAATTATTATTATTATTAGTATATTAAATATTTTAAAATTAAATCTAAATTATTGTTAAGTACTCACAAATTATTATTGTTGTAGTAACGTCTTGTCTTACAACAATATGTGTCAAACCCAAGTGTTCAAGAAAATATACATTAAGCAGCAAGGGTTGAAGTAAAAGTAAACAAAAACAAATTGACATAAATAAAAATAAAAACCCAATCATGCTCTCTAAGGGCATTACTGGAGCATGCTTTAAGGGGCATTACCCCATCATGTTCAAAGGGCTTTGTCAGATCACTCCAAGGGTCGTAAGTGAGGTTTTGCCCATGTGTAAAGGCTCTACCCAACCAATTTAAGGTTTACCTAGGATCAATGCTAATACTTCAAATGTAAAAAGCATATGCTTGGGATAGAAGAACTTTATCTTAAAAATCGAGGCTTTGTTTGAACATTTAAAGGGACAAAGTATCCAACCACTTGAAAAATGTAATATGCCCAAAGAAGACTCGCTCCTTACCCTATCTAATCTCCACAAGGCAAAAAGCAAAATCGAGCCTCTTAACTATATTTGGTTCCATTGAATCAACATTTGACCTATTAACTAATAATTGCAAGTAAATCAAAATTAAAGTCCTCAACTACTTAAGCTAATTAAAGTAAATTATTACCTAAAAATGAACATAGAGGAACATCAATATAACATGAATGTGAAATCAACAATGCAAGAAAATAGCAAAATCACCCTAATGAAAGGAAACCACTAAAATAAAATTTACTAAACATAAAAATAGATTTAAACTTCAATGCACAAATAGCAAATCTAAAGCATGAATATTAAGTAGTTGAACATGAAACTTTAGAGGAATGTAATTGACTTTAAAATGTAAATGAACATGAAATTTAAAAGTAACAATATCTAAAACCATATCTAAAAATAGCTTGCAAAATGAAACTTGTCATAACATTTAAGTTTGAGAACCTGTTCATTAGACACAAAAATAATAGTCGTCACCATTCTTTTATCTAAGTGTGATTAACTATCTATATGAATCTATTCTTTTTAAAGTTATTCTAAACTTAAACTAAGGGTTTCTAAAAAGAATAAGTTTTGGTCTACATCGATAGAATTAAGTTCAAAAGTTAGTTATGTGCAAGGAAGGTTTTAGCAACTTATTATGCCCAAAATTGGTACTAAATTAATTGTATGTTATCTATTTTAAGTCTTAATAAAAAAATAAATTTTTATTAATTTCAATATCTAAAATATTGGAAGAAAAAGTCTTTAGGCTTTCATCAAAAAAGAAAATTTTCTTTTTTCAAAACTATTCAAGATAAACTTTTTATTTACTCGAAGAAACTTTGTCGTCGGATTTATTAAATATCTTATAAAAATAAAATCTTAATTCTTTTTATTTATTTACAAAATATTGTCATATAAAAATATTATCAAAATATCATAAAAAAAATCATGTAATAATATTATAATTAAAACATGCAAAGATCATGCAAAAATAATCCTACAAAAAATATAATAATAATACTATGAAAAAATATCATAATAAATCATGCAATGAAATATAATAAAAATCATGCAAGTAATCATACAAAAATATCATGCAAATAAATATAATAAAAATCACGCAAATAAATATAATAATAAAAATCATACCAAAGTTTCCTTTTTTTTTTCTTATCACTTTTAATTCAATCACAATTAAAAATACTAAAACAAGAAAAATGAGAAAAAAATAAACCAAAAAAAAAAGAAATAAAAAATAAAAATAAAAATAAAAAATAGAAAAATCTGCGGTTGAGTAGTATCAAGAAATGGGTCAAAAGCGTTTAAGTCGATCGAGTCTTTTCAAACGGTGTTATTAGCTCTTAGTTTTTAAGCCAAAAAATCAAAGCTTTTAGAATTTCCTTCTCTTTTCTCTCTCTAGCCCAAAAACTTCTCCCTCGAAACTCAAACCTTTGTGTTGCTTGATGATTTTAATTGTCTCAATTGCTTTTTGATTCTTTTTTATTGTTAGTGATTTTTGACTAAGAATTAGGTTTTTTATATAGGGATTGAATCTATTTTCAATTTAAAAATTTTAATGCCAACTAAATCTATCAAGATTTTGTCAAAATTTATTTTCTTTCTTTATAAAAACTTGATTCCAAAAAATTATCAAAATAAAACTTAATCTTTGAATTTCAAATATAAATAAAATCACAATCTTTAAAAAAAATCAAAATTTATATTTTTTTGTTTTTAACCAAATAACAAAACATAAATAAAAATAAAAACACTTTTGAGCCTAAATTTGAGCTTAAAAAATAATTTTTAAAACCCAATATCAAAATGTAATTTGAAACCCAATAATATAAAAAAACCCTAGATAAAATTAGGTGTCTACAGCTACCCCTCTTGGCATATTTTTTGTGAATAAGAATTGTACAAAGACATAAGATTCACAAAAGATTCAAGACTTGTAAAGACTTATAGGTTCATAAAAAACTTAAGATTTGTAAAGATTCAAAGGTTCACAAAAGATTCAAAATTCACAAAGATTCAAAGGTTCGTAAAATACTTAAAATTTGTAAAGAAATTCAAAGATTTGCAAAATGTACAAGATTTGCAAGGATTCAAAGATTCATAAAAGATTCAAGATTTGCAAAGATTCAAATATTCACAAAAGATTCAAAATTCACAAAGATTCAAGATTTGCAAGGATTCAAAATTTGTAAAAGTTCAAAAATTCATAAAAGATTCAAGATTTGTAAAGATTTAAAGATTCAAAAGATTTAAGATTCATAATGATTCAAATATTTGCAAAAGATTCAAGATTCACAAAGAAATTTAAAGATTCACAAAAGATTCAAGATTCATGAAGATTCAAAATTTTACAAAAGATTCAAGATTTAAAAAGATTCAAACATAATTTTGAAGATTTACAAATGAAGCTTCTAAAATTCAAAGTTCACAAAAAAAAAATGATATTCACATTAAAACTTCAAATATTGACATTCAAAAATCTTAGAGATTTACATCCACGATTTAAAGGTTCTTATTCGAAAATCTTATAAATTCACATCCAAGATTCAAAAGTTTACATTTGAAAATCTCAAAGATTCATGTCCAAAATTTCAAAGATTCACATTCTAAAGGTTAAAAGATTCTCATTTGAAACTTTTAGGTATTCACATCCAAATTTTCAAATATTTACATTTGAAAATTTTAGAGATTTACATCAAAAATTCAAATATTCACATTTGAAAAGTTCAAAAATTCTTTTTTGAAAATTTTAAGGATTCACATCCAAAATTTCAAAAATTCACATTTGAAAATTTTAAAGGTTCTTATTTAAAAATTTTAGATATTCACATCTAAAATTCAAATATTTGCATTCGAAAAGCTCACATCTAAAATTCAATGTCATAAAGGTTTGCATCAAAGATTTTTATCTTAAGAAAAAAACTCCTCTAAATAAAGACTCAACAACTTTTAAATCTTTTCAAAATATCTTTTTTATCCATTTAATTAAAAACTTTTTGCGATTGAGAGTCAAAATCTTAACAATTTTTTCATCAAGAGTCAAAATCTTATCTTGAAATTTTTTTCTCATCCCAAAAATAACATCTTTTCAGAAAATTCCTCATCATTTTATTGATTTTAATTTCAAAATCCAGAATAAAAATTTCTTATCCATCAAACAACTATCATGAACATAATACATGTAATGTAAATGTCAATCAATGTCATGCAATTCTAATTGTGGTAGTAAGCTTTTTAAGCTACCATCTCGTATTTTTCTTTTTAGTTTCTCAACACTAATAATTTCAAATTTAACTCACAAATTTCATTAATTGATCCATTATCATTTCCATCATTTGGTCACAACTTACAAGTTCTATTTAACTAATCCATGGTAATTTTCATTAATTGGTCACCATTTCTACAAAATATCTTTTCAAGCTTCTTTCACCTTTTTCATTTCATTTTCTTTTTAACTTATCATTTTGGATTTTTTCCAAATGGATGCAAGAAATTTTTTATAGATATTATCATTCATTTATTTTTCATCATTATAATTCGTGATAAATGTAATTCAATCATACATTTCTTCAATTCATTCTAAGAAGAGGAAAAAATGGTAAAGAATAAGAAAGATCAAAGAAATGATACTTATTATAAGAACAAATATGGCAAAAAATGAATAGGCAAAGAAGCCATTTCAAAGTAAATTATCAAAATGAGTGCTTGGAAAGGTTCACAACATCCAATATAATGACTATTCAAATAATTCTAAATTAATTCTAAATTCTTCTTCAAAAACTTATTCCATTGTTATTTTTTACCTTTGAGTTCAACAATCCAAGTATTATCCATACGCTATTGGATTCTTAAATTTTCATACATTAAAGCTATTTTTCTTTTCAAATCTTCAACTCAAATATCTCGTTCTTTACTTAAATTGCCCTTTCATGTTTTCAATTTAAATCTTCTTTTTTTTTTGCTTTTGTTTTTTGCACTTTTTTGTTTGCATATCTTTTTCTAATTTTTTTTCTTCTCATCTCTTTTCCTTTTAATCCATTAGTGATATTTCGATCAAAATTTTCAACAATCTTATTACAAGTATGTCGTAGTTTAATTCATAATTCTCTAATTTGAGCATTCACATTAAATCAAAATGAATTTTTAAGGTACATAATATAGGCTAGGGTTAAGGTTATGAAAGAAATGGATAAAATAGGCTTAAAATGTATTTGAAGGGTTATAAATTAAAGGATATTTTCTTATCATGTAGAGCATCTTGACTTTTTGCCCATATTCTTTACAATTCTTTCTTTTTTTTTCTTCATATTTTTTTTGCACTTTTCATCATTTTCAATAAAGATTTAAGCATAAAAGGGTTTTACCCCTAAAATTATTGAGGACCTTCAATTTTTTTTTGGTGAACAAACCTTTTTCAAACTTTGCCCTTAGTGTGAAAGGTGATCCTTGATTAGGATTTCTTGAAAGAAAAATTCAATAAGCTTAAATAGGGTAGCAAATGGATAATTTTACTCATTATGTGAAAGGTATATGAAAAATGGTCATTTTTCATTTCAAACATGATTACTCTTAATGAAGACATTTATTGACTAAAAGTAAACTTATAAATAAACAAAAAAAAAAAAAAACCATATACTACATTACCTTCATGGGTGAACTTTTTGTCAAATTTGACTCGTTTCATAAGATTTGTCTTATTTTACTTCAATAATCACAATAGATTAAGAGTCTCAAGTTATCAATTTTACTAATATGAATAATGCTTTTAAAATGGAATCATGAATTATTGTCATAATTGTCTGAATATTTATTATTTGAAATCTTGGAATGGGTAAATGAAAAGATATGAAAAGATAAAAAGATATAATGGTGATTCACATGAAAGAGAAAGTCTGATAGCACTTAAAAATTTAGTGATTTTGCTAGCTAAAATGGGTGCTTAGTTTGAAAATTTTCGTTAAATTTGGTACTTTTAATGCTATTTCCAAGGTTTTTGGGTTTAAAGCCTTAGAATATGAATTCCATGCAAGCTTATATACAACATTGACATTTAACCATGTAATGCAAGAATGATAGCCGACCCTTAAGTGTTTTTCATCATCCAACCATCCAGCCAAAAAGAAGTTCACATGCACAATGTTACTTCTATTTCGCTAAGGTAAGAAAATTTGAAATGTTTGACATGCACAAGAACTCTATCATATTTGGCCATTTTAAATGTAAAAAAGGATAATGATAATTTGAAGAAATTTGTAAGATTAAAGACTTTTCAATCCTTATCATATTCGGTCACACCTATTTTGAAGAAAATTGCTACATCATTTAAAGAATTTCAAACCTAAATGGACTTTTGTATATTTGGCTAAAGGAGATTGAACTTCACCATGATTCTTTTACTTAGCTTTGAAAACTTTAAATTTAAGGAACACTTTATCATTTTGAACTATAAGAGTTTGGATAAAGAGCAAATATATTATCTTGAATCCTAGTTTAGCTAAACTTATGAGGGAGTTTGAATCAAGATTGCATAAAGCTTGGAGGAATGGTTAAGATCTTATCCCCGAGACTACATTCAGCCAAACTCTTTAAGGATAAAAAGTCTATGTTTGGCTAGGCTTCTTGAAGATTAAGATAAACCTTTATCCATTAACATTTGAATTGAAGTGAAATTTTTGTACACTTATCCCTCCCTTGGTTGAACCCCCTTTATAAATAAGGAGGCCATTCACTAATATTCATCATCTTATTTCATCTCTCACTTTTATTCTCTTCTCTTTTCTCTTTTTTTTTTCTTAGTTTTCTTTTAGTTTTAAGTTATTAGCTTAGGTGACAGCTTTACTAATAACTAAGTGATTCTAAATTCTTTGCTTTAATAAAAGTATTCTTTATTCAAGTTTTTTTTTCCAAAGCTTACTCTTTCTTTAGTTTTTTTTGTCTTGCAATATTGTTTTATGCTTTATAAGTTTCAGCAATATCACTCTTTTCCATTTTAATATTCAATTCATGCAAATTTTAATTTTCAAGCTTCCCTTTTATGTAATATAATTTTGGCAACTTCATTCCTCTCTTTCAAACTTTCGATAATTTTAAGTTTTCAATCCTTACTTGTTATTTAGATCTAGTTTGGCTACTATCTTATGCTTCTCAAGTGATAATTGGTGAAGTTAATATCTAAAGCCTACATTGTTTTTCATCTTTTTTTTTTCTTTTTTTGCAACCAATCCTAAATTTTCATTTGTTTAGATATAAAAGTTTAGGATTTCACCTTTGGTACTTTAATCTACCCAACATCACAATCTATAATCCTATAAAAGATGATACTTAAGTATTTTTTACTTTATTACTTGATCGATCTGTGCACTTGCAGTTATTACAAATATAAGCTATCAAAATGTCATGAAATGCATTATATTTGCTACTTTTATTAAAATGATAAAAAATAAAATAAAATCCTAGAACACAAAAGAAATTTTAGCATTATTCTAAAAGAAATCCTAAAATAATAAGTAGTTTCAAACAACTTTAGCTTTTCTTATCATCCTATGATTATGCTCCTGTGTGATTAGGTACAGGGTTGTTACCAATGTTCAACCCACTTGGTTTGTCAAAACTCATTATGCCTATTTTAATCAAACTTTACACCTTATGCTTGAAAGCAGGATAACTTTCTATAGAATGGCCCGTATTCCTATATGATAGTTACGTGTGGCATTGGCATCATACCATTTGAGATTGGGTGACTTTTGAGGTTCTAGCTGAACAAGTGTTACCAAGTGATTTTTAATAGGTTTCTAGAATAACTCAACATATGTCATGGGAATTAGATCAATATGGGCTATTTTTTAGTTATTTCGAGGTTTTCTTAAACCACTTGCTTGGTTATCTGGTCTCGCAATTGGTGTGGTGGTAGGTTACGCATATATAGGTGGCTGAAAAAGTTGGTTGATAAGCATAATGACTTAGGGAGATGTTATTTATGGTTAGGTAATAAAATTGTTAAATTGGATAAAGATAATATGAAATGAAGCTTTCAACCTGTTATCCCTTATGGATTATAGCTTGAGCATTTCTTTTTTCCTTTTCTGATGTAGCTTCTTTCTTTATTTTAGTTAAATCACTACCTTTAAGTTTCCCATTCTTTATAGCTTTTTCAATGATTTCTTTAAAAATTACTATATCAGTAAAATTTTTAATGTCATTTTCAATCATCTTCTCATAATAAGAAGCATTAAAAATATTGATAAATAAAACCAATCTCTTTTTCAGTGAGCAGTAATTAAACTTAGGTAACAGTATCCCTCCATCTTTAAGTATATTTTTTAAAGTTTTCGGTATCTTTTTTATCCATGCTTTGTAAAGATAGAGGTTTGGTGCCAAATCTATGATGTGCTTGTATTGCACAATAAAGACCTTTACTAGTTCCCTCTAACCATGGATAAGAGATTTATCCAATTGCACATACCATTTAGTAATTGAATCTGTAAGATTATCTTGGAAAACATAGATGAGTAGCTTTTCATTATATATATGTACGACCATCTTGCAACAGTATAGTAACATTATTATAAAGCATTTGGTTCTATCATATTTTTTAAACTCAAGCACTTTAAATTTTGGTGGAATAACCACATAAAAAACTGGACATAATCTAGCAGCATCCAATATTCATAAAAATCCATCCCTTCAATAGCTTTAAGCCTCTCCTCTATGAGATTTATCTTTTGAGATTAAGAGTTTTTTTTTATTTCTATAGTGCTTATCTTTAACTTCTCATATTCTTTTAGATCATTTAGATTGAGAACTTGAATTGGATCAGATGTTTTGGTATAAAAAACAAGAGTAATGTAGGTAAAAAAGTAGTTGAAAGCATGTCAATATGCATACAGGGGTAGCCTCCAGTAAATGACATTTGATGTTGGACACTTTAAAATGTTTTTGTTGAGTATGACCCAAAATTAGAAAGATATAATAGATCAATTTTAGTTTTGACCATAACCTCTTTTACCATTTTTTCTTTCATTTATGTTTTCAATAATTTAGTAATAGTCTCTAATTGCCCTTTCAATTCTTCTTATGCCTTTTCTAACTTTTAAAAGCGAAGAATGTTTTTCTTCCATGATTCTTGCTTTGTATCTAGTATTACAATACCTTAAATTGTTTAAAGGCAACTTCATTCTTTTTTTCTAAACTTTCAACAATTTCAAGTTCTCATTATTTTCAAGTTTTCAATCCTTATTTGTCTTTTAGATCTAGTTTGGCTACTATCTTATGCTTCTTAATTGATAGTTTGTGAAGTTAAATATAAAGCTTACATTGTTTTCTATCCTTCTTTTCTTTTTTTTTTGCAACCAATCCTAAATTTTCATTTGTTTGGATATAGAAACTTAAGATTTCATGTTTGGTACTTGAATCCACCTAACATTACAATCTATAATCCTATAAGAGATGACACTCAAATATTTATCACTTTATTACTTGATTGATCAGTGCATTTATAGTTATTATGAAATAGGCTATCAAAATGTCATGAAAATGTATCATAGTTACCACTCTTAGTAAAATAATGAAAAATAAAATAAAATCATAATACATAATACATAAAAAAAAATCATAACATTATTTTAAAAGAAATCCTAAGATGACAAACAGTTTCAAACAACTTTAGCTTTCCTTACCATTCTATGATTATGTCCCTATGTGGTCAAAAATAGGGTTGTTACTAATGTTTGGCCCATTTAGCTTGTCAAAACTCATTATGCCTACTTTAATCAAACTTTACACCTTGTACTTGAAAGCATAACAATTTTCTATAGAATGGCCAACAATCCTATCATGATAGTCATATGTGGCATTGGCATTATACCATTTGGGATAGGGCAATTTTAGAGGTTATAGCTAAACAAGTGTTAGTAAATGATTTTTAACAAGCTTTGAGAATAACTCATTATATGTCATGAGAATTGGATCAATATAGGCTCTTTCTTAGTTATTTTAAGATCTCTTTGAACCACTTGCTAAGTTATCTGGTCTCTTAACTGGTGTGGTGGTAGGGTTAGGCATATATGTAGGTGGCTGAAAAGTTGATTGATAAGCATAATGACTTGCGGAGAAGTTGTTCATGGTTAGGTATTAAGGTTGTTAAATTGGATAAGAATAATATAGGGTGAAGCTTTCAACTTATTGCCTTCATGGATTATAGCTTGAGCATCTTTTTTTTTTGTGTAACCCATTTCTTTACGTTAGTTATATCACTACCTTCAAGCTTCTCATTCTTTATAGCATTTTTAATGATTTCTCTAGAAATTACCATATTAACAAAATTTTTAGTGGCATTTCCAGTTATTTTTTCATAGTATAAAACCTTGAGAGTATTGCCAAATAAGACTATAGTCTCCTTTTTAGTGAGCAATGGTTGAACTTGGGCAGCAACATCTCTCCAACTTTAGGCATATTCCTTAAAGCTTTTAGTATTTTTCCTTTTCATGCTTTGTAAAGACAAATGATTTAGTGCCAAATCTATTATGTGCTTATATTGCATAATAAAAAACCTTGCTAGTTTTCTCCAGCCATGGATGAGAGACTTATCTAATTGTACTTACCATTTAGCAGCTAAACAAATGAGACTATCTTAGAAGACATAAATGAGCAACTTTTTATCATGTGTATGTATGGCCATCTTACAATAGTATATAGTAACATACATTTTAAAGCATTTGGTTCCATCATATTCCTCGAATTTAGGCCCCTTGAATTTTGTTGGAATAACAATATTAAGAATCGGGCATAATTCAACAACATCTATTATTTTATAAAAATGTCCCTTTAATAGCTTTAAGCCTCTCCTTTATGAGATCCATCTTTTAAGATTCAGGGCATTCTTATCTTCAGCTCCTCATGTTCTTTTAAATCATTTAGATTAAGAACTTGAATTGGATCAGATGTCTTGGTATCAAGAACAAGAGTAATGTGAGTAGGAGTAGCAGTTGAAGGTATGTCAATATGCATATAGAGGTAGCCTCTAGTAAATGGTATTTAATGTTGGACACCTTGAGATGTTTGTGCTGAGTATGGCCTAAAACCATGAGGAAATAACATATCAGTTTCATTTTTTACCACAACCTCTTTCACCACTTTTTTCCTTGTTCATGTTTTTCAGTAATTTAAAAATATATTTAGTTGTCCCTTTAATTCTTTTTGTGCCTTTTCTAACTTTTAAAAATATATAGTGTTTTTTTCTTCCATAATCCTTACTTAGTATTTAATGTTGTAACGCCTCAGATTATTTGAAAATGGAGCTATTTTTGAACCTTAATTTACTATAATTAAGGTGTATATTTAGAGATATGTTTATAAAATCATCCAACTTTAATTACATATGAGAAGGCATGAATGTCATAAAAAGAATTTACCACATAACAATTGTTAATAAGGAAAAATCTTTATTGAATTGAAAGTCATTTTTAACCAAATTCAAAATTACATATGTAGAAAGTCAATTTATTATGGAAAGAAATCTCTAATTTGTCAATATTAGCCTTATACTTTTTTTAGAAAATCTAGTAGTCATTGACCATGTGTTCCAATTGGTGAAATCCTTGTTTTCCACTTCTCGATCTTTTCTACATATTTTTGGCTTCATAAGTAGCCATAGTGATTTGATCAAATAGGTATTCCAATTGGTCATGCTTTCTCACATATGTCTCTTTCGCTTGCTTACATTCTTTAGTCACAGTCTCCATTTGTGTTCTAATTTCAACATTAACCCTATTTAGCATTTAGATATGGTTTTGCATTTCAGAGAGTGCCTCTTCATTTTCTTGCACCTTTGCTTGCAACTGTCCATTTTCTTTCAGGAGTTAGGCTAGCTCACGAGTGATGAATGACTGTGTTATGTTAAGGTTAGAGAATAAACTCTTCCATTCATCCCTTTTTTGTTTTAGTGCTTGAACATCCCTATCTAGCCTTTTGTTTGTAAGCTTTAACTTTTTGAACTTCCTTTCAAGCCAGTAGGAGATTTTGCTAGGCTTTTCATAGATATAATTAAGATTCTTTTGTTAAAATTATTTTGAAGTAATCACTCTTTATGATAAATTTAATAATGTAAATGCATGTATATACAGTAAAGAAAAACGTTAGTAAACATAATATATAGAAGGAATAAAATACAATTTAACAAGCAAAATAGTAATAAATGTCTCATCATCTGTCTAATTTAGGATTTTCTAACAAAGGAGAAGGCATGACTCTATCTTAGTTTGGATTATTGAGTTTATTTATGTGTAAAGTTCAAAGGTTTGATGGTCTAAAAACTTTCAAATTGTTCTTTATATCATTGTCAATTATAGATTAGTAAGATACCATAATTCTCACTCTTAACAGGCTATCAGCAGAAATGGTTCAATTTAAGTAAGAATATTTCACTAACTATATCGAAGGTTAACACTACATAGGACATAGGTACTTTACTCTTTCCTAAAAAGATAAACTTGGGTCTAGAGCTTATACATAAATACAAATGTGGTATTGGAAGGAAAAGCAATTGCTTCCACCCATTTGGACATATAGTCTATTGCTAATAAGATGTATAGATTGCCATAGGAAGAAACAAAAAGAGCCATGAAGTCAATCCCCCACACATCAAAATTTTCCATTTCAAAAATATTGGTGAAAGGCATCTCATGTCTTTTTGAGAGATTTCTAGCTTTTTGACACTTATGACATCTAGAAAACAAACTCATGAGCATATTTAAAAAGACTTGGCCAATACAAACTAGATTGTAGCAACTTGTCATCCATTCTTGCACCTTCATAATATCCACCATAATCAGATGAGTGGCAATGCTTATAAGTTCTCTTATAACTTTTTTTATTGACTTTGATTACTCATTACTAGTCATTATTGACTTTGATTACTCATTACAATATTTCTTTCTGTTGGATTAATTGTCTTACTATAAATAGAAATACTATATTTCTATAATTTATCGTATTTCTATTTATAAGTTTGAAATATGCTATAAATAGAATAAACATATGTGAAACACATATAATTCAATATTTTGAGATTTTTAATGTCTTTTTTTCTACAAATATTAGTGTTATGGAAGCTTTAAAAGTGTTGATTTTTAGATTTAATCATTGTAGGTATATTACTCCTAAATATTTTAGATATATGAAAAATCATTTTATGATTAACATTGCTTAATTAATCTCTAATTTAGTTATTTATCCCTTAAAATAATCTATGGCTTTTGTTTTACCACTAATCATTCGCATTTAGGATGATTTTCATGTAAAGGATTAAGGGCAAACTCCAATTACATTTCTATTCGTAATTTTTCTTTTTTCTTTTTTTTACCAAAGATAGTTAATGAATTCATAATGTGTTTCTCTTATTGGATGCTTAAAATGAATGAAGTCAATTTGTGTCCAAAGTAGAGTTAATTATTGCTATCTTTTTTTGCTCTAAGTATCATTGTTAGCAAAACCTTTTTCATGTTATGGTTTTGTGTACGTTGCTCTAAATCTTATTCACTTGCTTTTGCTACATGCATATATTATGCATTAGTATGAAAATTAGTTTACAAAAGGGTTATACTTCTAAGTTTTATGGAATAAAGACCTTTTTATTTACATACTATATTTTTAGGTAATTTTAAATAGTTGAATTAGTCATTTTTAAAATGAAATACTTATATATGAGTTTAAAAGCTTACACTTGATTGGAGAACATGAATAATGCATACCAAATTGTCAACTTGGTTGATTTTGTAAAAAAGTAGGGAATTTGTTTTTTTCTATGCTAATGTTGATTTTCTGAATGTAATTGGCATTTCCAACTTAGTTGTCTCTATTTAATTATAAATCAAATCTTGAGGGAAGCTTCTTTGGAATTGGACATGGAGAAAAGATCATGTTAATCTTATGTAGCTATAGTGAGTCTCTTTTCATTTTTATTTTTCATTTTAGTTATTTTTCTCTATTAGTTTGTACTTTTCTCCTTTTAGTATGAAACTAAAACTTCATGCTTCAACCATTGCATGAATTGAAGGAATAAGAAAAATTAGCTTTTAATTTCTCTATAAATTGTAATATTTCTTTTGTATTTATGCTTATAATTTTTTAGTACATATATGCAAATATAATAAATTTAAATATTTTTAGTTTTATCTTTATAATACATGATAAAAAAAATATTAATCTCAAGCAACCCCAAACAAAGTAAAGGCACAACACTAGTAGTCATAGAAACATATTCTAAAGAACTTCTAAATGAGCTAGACAAAAAACCAAGGGAAACTCCTAGAAAATATCCTCGATTTAAAATGATGTGGATTTTCTAAAAATGAAATTTCAAGAAGTTAAGCTTTCATTAGTAAAGCAGGAAACAAATATGGTTGCACTACTAGAAATTTTAGCTTTATCGATAGAAAATTCTATCGATAAAAACTGAAAATTTGTTAGTAATAGCACTAGTAATGGTTTTAGTGACGAAAAAATTCCATCAGTGCAAACTATGTTGATAATGGTTGAAATTTGTTGGTAATTATCCATGGATTTATTACTAATGGTTTTACCTATGGAATTTTTCATTAGTAAATTCGTCGGTAAAGGGTTTTTTTTTTCATCAGTAAATTCATTGATAATGATAAAAATTTCATCAGTAATAGTGAAATTCTATCAGTAAATTCATTAGTAATAAGCATAAAAATGATCATAAAAAGATTTATTTCGTCGGTAAATCTGTCAGTAATGATAAAAATTCCATCAATGTCAAAAAAATTTCGTTAATAAAAGTACAATTTCATCTATAATTTAAATAAAAAAACCTTTATAATTATTCAAAAAAGTATAATTATTTTCAAACCCTATAAATTACAATTTAAATATGTGTAATCATTTAAATATGTTATTATTATTAATTAAAATATCAAATTCATATAACATTCATCAAATACATCATAAAACATCTATCAAACATCCATAACATCCATAAAACATTA
This sequence comes from Durio zibethinus, assembly GCF_047325235.1. Taxonomy (NCBI): domain Eukaryota; kingdom Viridiplantae; phylum Streptophyta; class Magnoliopsida; order Malvales; family Malvaceae; genus Durio; species Durio zibethinus. The sequence goes on along the minus strand of NC_143163.1, from coordinate 28,398,770 downwards.
TAAAATATCCATCCATAAAACATCTATAGCATCCATCCATCAAATACCTCATACAAATCCAACAAAAAGTGTCACTGTGTTGTTATTGCACCTTTTAAACAAGAATCTTCGATACCATCATCAGGTCTATCTATATTGTGATGGTGAAGTCTGCCTAGACCCCAGCAACTATATCATCTAATCCATAAATAACCTAAATTTAGCTCCCAGCTCAATCTTCAACTATTAATTCATTCTTCTATCTGAGCCTAAGGACGCATAGATGATAGACCACAAATAAAGTTAGATGATATTACTGCAACAATGGATTGAGTTGAGTGAACGAGGTCTCTAGATATATCTATTAATCCAAAGCCACACACATGAGTGCGTGTAGCTTCAACCATCTAATAACTTTAGTCCATACTTATTGATAGAATTTTGGATTATTGGAAAAGGTTTCACCATATTTTTGAGATAATGCAGCAGCATAGTTTTCCTATAAAAAAGTTTAAAACAATAATCATTACTATATGACCTGTATAGTTCACTAAAATATTATAACTTTAAAAAATTCACAACATTAAGCATAATTTTCACATTTTACAAATTCATTTCATTTCAATATACATCAAAATATCTAGTTCAATACAGGATTTCCTATAATATCTTTGCTTTCAATTACTTATCTATATATTTCATCAACAATCACAATATACAAATAGAATCACAAATGAAAATATATAATAATTTTTACCTTTCACAAATGTGACTTCATCTAAATAAAATGCAAAAACCTTTCACAAATAAGTAGCTATCACAATATATTATTAACATATATAGTTCATCAATAATCATAATACACAACTATCATCACCATCCAAAAAACGTAATATACGATAAAGATAGTTTATCAACAATCACAATACAAAACTGTCATTACAATTCAAAAAACATAATAGTTTACATATTTCACAAATATCATCTCATTACAATATACTATAAAGATAGTTAAGCAATAATCATAATACACAACTAAAAGCATAAAGCAAATTACATAATAGTGTTCATTTTTCACAAAGTCTTTGCATCATAAAATACTTAAGATATTATTTATTTCAATAAAGTAAGGCAACAATTTCAAATTATTCACAGTCATTTGAAAGTCACATACACTAATAACTTTGGACTTGTTATCAATGAAGTCACTACATCCTCCTAAACGTTTATGAGTGCGATTGAAAAGTTCTATAAATATAGGCTCTCTTAGTAACTCAAGTTACTGTATTTGTTTAAATACATTCAATGAAACATGTAACAATACAATTTATATAATTTATTGACATTTGATAATAAAAATAACTCGTGAAAAAGGTAGTACCATTCTTTTTTTATAAATAGGAAAAGCAATCAAGCTGCCAATGTGCTTCGTAATATTTCCTTTTTTTTGTCCAACAATTTTATTTGGCTCTGGCAAAAATATTTTGCCATTTGAGAGTGCTCTACACATTATCAATAAAAACATCCCAAATCAAAACTGTGATCCACCTCCACTCCATACCTTTGCACTTTATGATGTTATCAACTCTACGCTCTTTTATTAATAATTCTCTCTCCTCGAACAGTAAGTCTTTCAATCGATTCTTTGAAATATTGTTCTAAGCTTGTTGAATAAGACCATCATCTAACTCAAGCCAATGAAATTTTTCTTAACATAATAAATAGGAATACAATAAGTCGTTGACAACAATTTGAACTTTTAATTCAAATCAAATAAAAATATATACAAAAAAAAAACCATTTACTACCTTAAATTTATTAAACATCATACACTCAACTGATGCAAGTACTTTACCCTATATTAACTAAGGACCAGTATAATTCACTTGAATTATTCTTGAAATGTTGAGCTAACAATGATTGCTCAAAATAACTACCAACATCCATTTTTTAGTAAAATTAGTTTAATTGAACAAATTCATAAAAAACAAATAACAATAAGAAAACAATTAATACTTTTCTCCTAGAAAAGTAATCCACACCCACTTCTTTCTATTTATAGGAATCAATAACCCTTTATTTGCCTCATAGTTTTCTACCTAGTTGTCCTCTTTTTTTTTTCTCAAACTGGTGATTAATTACTGCTTTTAGTATAGCCTGTAAGTGAACAGATCAAGTAACAATAATAGAGTTATTCCAATATCATCTCTCAACGGATTATAGATTGTAATGTTGGGTTATTCCACAATTACCAAGGGTGAAAGTCTAAAATCTTATATCAAAATAAGTGAAAATTTAGGGTTGATTGTAGAATAAAGAAAAGAAAAGATTAAAAGCAATGTGTAAGCTTAATTTCACTTAACTAACTGTCACATAGTAAGTTAGAGACAAGAGCCAAAATAAGATTTTAAAAGAAATAAGATTTCAAGATTTGAAAACAAGAAAGAGTAATTGCCTAATTGCATGTAAATAAAGATTGCATGAAAAAATCTTGTAAAACATAAAAAAAATAGTAGCCGAATTTTGTAAAAAGTAAAAGAATGCTTGAATCAAACTTGTAAATAAAAACAATTCTGGCCAAAATTAAGAAAAAAATAAGATTTGAAATGCAAAAAAGATCTTGAAAAAAATACTTCTTTGATTATAAAAGAATTGTAAAGAACAAGAGCTTTGCTATTGGTAAATCTATCACTTAAGTTAATAACTAAACTAAAGAAATAAAAGAACTAAAAACTAAAAGAGAAAAAATAAGTGAGGAATAGGATGATGGAATTGGATGAATGGCCTCCCTGTTTATAATAGAAGGTTTGACTAAGGGGGTAAAGATTACAAGATATATTTTTAAATTCAAATTCTAATGGATGAGTGTTTATCCTAATTTTCTTAGAGGTTGGCTGAATGTGGTCTTCTTAAGCTTGAATTGCCTTGGCCGAATGGGTTTTTGAATGAGTGATCTTGACCAAATAAGATAATACTTGTAGAGTTCATGACCTTGCAAATTGAGTTTTTCCTTCGCATAGCCAAATGGATAAAGTCCTTATGCAATATAATTTATTCATGGCTAAGCAAAGAAGTCATGCTTGGATCAAGCTTCTCTTTGGCCAAACATGGTGGAGTCCAAGTGAGCTTGGATTTGCATGCAATCTTTCTTGGAATAAAGATAGTCGAATGCATCATGAGAAAATCTTTATGCAAGCGAAACTCTATAGGTGAATGAATATGGATCAAGCTAGTTTAGCTATGAGCTTTCAAGATTGGGCCAAAATTACTTCTTATATGCTTGCAGTCATGGATTGCAAGAAAATGATATCTATGAGCTTGAAACTCTAAAATCATGAAAATAACATAAAAAGCACCAAAAATCATCCAAATTTTAAATTTAGTAGCATTTTTAGCATGCAAAAACACTATATAATTAGGTGTTATCACACCCGCACTCTTAAATCTTTGCTTATCCTCAAGCAAAACCTCTAATTAACAAAACTAAAGGACATTATATATACTCACAAAGTAAAAAATTACATAAAATTCGTATCATGTACTATTAGATAATACAAAGCTAACCATAAACATAGAGTTATAAGAAATTCCTTTGAAATAAAGCTCTCAATGTCTTATGCTTATTACACATATACATCTATTGAATGTTTAATTCATGCATATAACTTAAGTAAAAAGAATACAATATATTTTATCACATTTTAATTCAAAGATAGAATAGACTTCATATATTCACTTTCCCTATTCTTCTCCACTAATGTTGACTTACATACCTAATTTAAGAACAAAAAGTCTTTTAGCCTGTAATATAAGGCTTAGGTCAATATAGAAAAAAGAAAATTTTAGACTTAAAACCCTAACCTTACTTTCTTTGAACTTTTTGGTTTTAGAAAAATTAAGAGCTCTTTTTGAAACTTTGACTTGTAAGACATCACTTTGTTCTTTTATTCACAGCAATTTTTTTTTGGAAAAAATATAGCCATTTGGCTTTCTTAAGCTTTGCATTTGCTTTTGCCATTTTCTTTCTTTCATTTATTCTTTGCGCCTCTTTTCCTTCCAAAATTATAACATGTCCATACATAAATAAGTACAATGGATTATTTAAAATAAAAAAAGGATAATAATAATAAAAGAAAATGCTTGTTGGCTTATTATGTGGCTAAATAAATAAATAAAAGGAAAAAATATATTAGGCTCAAAGTAAAGGTATTAGGGATGCTTCATAATAGGATAGGCTTAAAAAAGGTTCAAACGGTCCAAGAACTGTCTAAATCATCTCTTAAGTCAAATATAGTCAAGGATTTCACCTCAAGGGTTAAGTAAATGAATTCTATAGCGCTTATTCATACTCGTAAATCTCATGCAAATCTACGTATTACAAACTTTCACAAAAATCATAGCACTTCATTAAAAGAGAATACAAATATATGCATAATAATCATATCCAAAAAAAGACGTGCTTAATAATTTTTTGCAAGTTTCACTATATTCACAATTAAACCTCATATCATACTTTAATCATTCTTGGAAAATGTATGCAACGTCAACCAAGTGAATATCATAATGAAATTTTAGTATGTCAATTTGATGTGAAAGAAAAATGGAATCACAATTTTTAAAAACATTTAAGTTCAAAACCATCTTTCTCCCCCATACTTAAATTAAACCATATATCAAATAACAAAAGAAAAAAAAGCACTCCCAAAATTTACTTTAAGGCTGAATGTCTATAAGGCATCATCCTTGCTTCACTTCATCCTACAAAAACCTAAATGAAACATTAAAAACATACATATCCTAAAAAAATTTAAGAAAATAAAAAGTATAACCATTTAAAGTAAAACTTATGTTACCTCCTAAAAAGCACTAATTTTAATCAATCTTAACCATACCTTTCTCGCAAAGAAGATTACTTAATTACTCCATGTTTAACACCAACATTCACCCATTTGATGATTTTTCTATTTATGACATATTCGACATTAGGCTCTAAAGGACAGTGATGCTCAATTGTTGTGGTTAAAGTTTTCACCCTAATATAGCTAGATTATAGTAGGTAGGCAGTGACTTTAGTACCAATAAGAAAGGTATCACCATGAAAATTAATAAGTTGGTTTTGAAAACTAAAAGTTCCTCAATGATCTATTTAATTAGATTAATTGGCATGTTCTCATCATTTTCTTAGGCTTAATGAGAGGTGTTTCAAAAGGTGTGACAACTTTTCCATCAAACAACCCTCAACAATAAGTTTTTGTACCTTATTCAATTTCAAATCATGATCTTCACAAAGTTGAAAAATTAGAAAAGATGGACTGTAAGGCATAAGCTCAACTTTAGTGGCATCATTATTAAACTCTTTCAAAATGTTAGGTCTTAAAGCCAATTTTACCTTTATTGTATCAAGATAATCTTTTACATTCATCACTTATTTGTCGTTCTTCCTAATAGATGTTAGTATTACAATAAGCACCTCATTGTCTTACATTTCTTTAGCTATTTCCTCTTCTTAGGAGTTTGTATCTTACATTTTCTCACAATTGTCTTCTACCTCAAATTCTATACTTACCAAGAGTGCTTTTGCAACTAGGATAAGTTTTTCATCTTTCTTTGCAGAATCTATATATTCATTTTTATCCTCTTGTGGATCTTTCTTTTGATTTTCTTTTTCTCAAGTGCTTTCATTAAACTAGGTAGGTTTATTACCACAAGCTTATCTATTAGATCTTCATAATCATTATAAAAATAAGTCATTTTCTTCTTCACAGGAATACATATCATTAAATGCTTCCTTACCTTATTTCTTAAGGTTTGACTGATATTGCTAGGTAAGGTTCTTAATGGGTGATTGGCTATGACTTAAGTTATTTGACCTATTTGGCTTTGCAAGTTCTCAATGTATACAGATCGATTTTAGATTGTTGCATTATTGAATTACATCGATTGGGTCAGTATCTCCAAGTTTGACTTCTTTCCTTAAGGTGGATTATATAGTGGAGGAAAGTATTATTAAGATAAAGGGTTTGTAGGGTAGGTTGGGATATATATGGATGATGACTCTTGATTTCTTTCATATGCATCCCTAGGATAACCCTTCCAATCTTGAATGTAGGTGTTTGGATAATAGTAGAATTGGTTATCTTGACACTTATCACTAAAGTATTGTCTCCCATAATCATGACCACTATAATATGTACTCTAAATTGATTGAGCATGTCTAAGATTATACTTTCATTTAATAGTGTTTACCTATTCAGCTAACGACGCAAATTGTGAGGATATGGTTGCAAACGGGTCTTCGTCATACCTTTCAAAAGCACTCCATAATGGTTGCATTTGGGAATACTCAAAAGACAGCTTTTCATAATCCCTAAAGGTTCTGGCCTCATTGCAATAGAAGTCTGACATAATAAAAAAAGAAAATGGAACACATTAAAGTAATAAAAGGTAAAAAAAATTATTTAGATTATAAGAGTTTAAAAAATCCTTATTGATATTAAGAATACCCTATAATTCCTGGCAATAATGTCAAAAACTTAATTGCTACTTTTAGTATAACTTGTAAGTGCACAGAGCAAGTAATAATAATAAAGGTATTATGGTATCATCTTTCAAGAGATTATAGATTGTAATGTTGGGTTGTTTCACAATTACCAAAAGTGAAAGGCTAAAATCTTATATCTAAGCAATTGAAAATTTATGGTTGATTACAGAATAAAGAAAAAAAGATTAAAATCAATGTGTAAGCTTAGATCTCACTTAACCAACTGTCACTTGGTAAGCTAAAGACCAGAGCCAAAATAATATCTTAAAAGAAATAAGACTTGAAGACTTGAAACAAGAGAAAATGATTGCCAAATTGCTTGTAGATAAAGATTGCATGAAAAGAACTTGTAAAACATAAAAGAAAATGGTAGCTGAATCTTGCAAAAAGTAAAAGAGTGCATGAATCAAACTTGAAAATAAAAATAATGCTTGCCAAAATTAAGAAAAGAAAACAAGATTTGAAATGCCAAAAAAATCTTGGAAAAATACTTTTTTTATTGAAAAAGAATTATTAAGAACAAAAGTTTTGTTATTAGCAAATTTGTCACCTAAGCCAATAACTAAACTAAAAAAATAAAAAAAAATGAGGAATAGGACGATGGAATGGAGTGAATGGCCTCTCTATTTATAGGGGAAGGGGTTAGAGATTACAAGATGTATTTTCAAATTCTAATTCTAATGGATAAATACTTATCCTAATCTTCTTAGAAATTGGCTGAAAGTGGTCTTCTTAAGCTTGAGTTACCTTGGTTGAATGGGGTCTTGAAATAGTGATCTTGGCCAAATAAGTAATGCTTGGGGAGTCCATGATCTTGCAAATTAAACTTCCATTTTGCATGGTCGAATGGATAAAGTATTTATGTAAACATAATTTTTTCATGGCTAAGCAAAAAAGTCATGCTTAGATCAAGCTTCTCTTTGGCCGTACATGAAGTAGTCCTAGTAAGCTTGGATTTGGATACAATCCTCCATGGAATAGAGATGGCTAAATGCATCATAAGAAAGTCCTTATGTAAGTAAAACTATATAGGTAAACGAATGTGGATCAAAGTGGTTCCACTATGAGCTTTCAAGATTGGTCCAAAATTACTCCTTATATGCTTGCATACATGGATTGCATGAAAATGATATCATTAGCTTGAAACCCTAAAACCATAAAAATAACATAAAAAACACTAAACATGTATAAAATTTAGCACTATTTTAGCATGTAAAAACACTATATCATTAGAAGCTATCATGGATCATTGGCTAATCTTGATTGACATATTATTCCATCGATGAATCATCCATTATCAATGCTAGAAGTGATCAATTTGATCTATCAAACTGTATCTAGGGTAAAGCGGACCCATATAGTAAAGCTGACCCGTATGGTGAATCATGTTGTATAATTATGATGATGATTACGTAAATCACCTCTCATGGATCCTAACTTAAAACCACATCAATGGACTACGTCCCATCATCTTATATATATAGAACAAAAACATTCCATAAGTATTTCAATAAAACTAATAAAAAACAAACAAATATAATATTACTTTAGTAATACGAGACCAAATGAAATAAGTAAAATATATTTAATTTTCGATAAAATAAACAATAAAGTATTATATTTACTTGAGATATATAATCTTCCCATTACTAATAAAGTTTGGTTGAGAATAAGCAAATTCAACAAATTCCTCCACACTATCATAAAAGTTTAAAGTAATGTATCCATTAACATCCAAATGAAAGCACATCCAAGAATGATTTTTGTCCATTATTAAAACCTAATTGAATTTCAATATGAGCAATTAAAGTCATATAAAGTTTTAAACATTTTTATTGATTGCCATATGAGCAATTATTGCAATACTAAATAAAATTATCTAAATGATAATATGAAGTAATTATTAGTCTACTTTAACAAATAGTCCATCAATGACATAAAAAGTCTTGCAAAAATTCATCATACATGCTACAAGATAACACATTCACAATAAAATATTATTAGTTTTAATGATAGAATTTTACTTTTGATCTTGGCTTTCTCAGTGCAATTCTGTCAGTTTTGTGGAGAATTTCTTTGATTGAGGCACTTTTATATACAAAACTTGTGTTTTCAAAGTAGGTAGAATGAAAAATAAAGCAAGTTAGTATGATGAAAATAAATAAAAAATCATATTCATTAAAGAAATACACCCACCTAAACCCACTTTCATAACATACATTCACGGATAGATTATGAAAAAGAAAAATAAAATATAACAATATAATTTATTTATATTAAATTTGATCAATACAATAAAACCACAATATTTCAATAATTAGTCATATATAAATTTCACTAAACTATCAAATATATAAATCACTTCAAAACAAATATAAATCTTAATAATATATAAATTACTTCAAAACAATATATAAATTAGTAATATATAAACTATAATCTCAAATTGACATAAATAATTTTAATTTCTATAATTATTATTAAATTTTAGAAAATATTAAATATAAAAACATTCATCAAAATATATACAAATCTTAATACACATCAAACCTAAATTAACCAATATAAATCTTACACATATAAAAGTTAATAAATTTATAACAAAACCCAATAAAACTCAACAAAACTTTCACAAATAAAAAAATAAATTACTCAACAAATAAAAAATTTCCCAATAATACTAAAGACAAATAAAAAAAATTAACAATACTCAACATTAATACTCAACCAAAAATATACATAAAAATATATAATCAACAAATTTCAATAACTATATAACTAAAACCCAAATAAATCTCAACAAATATAAAACCAACAAAAACTCAACAAATTGGTAATCAAAACCCAAACAAATTTCAACAAATAAATAACCAACAAAAACTTAATACATTGGTAACCAAAACCTAAACTTCAACAAATTTATAACAAAAAATTAAACCCTAAACTCAACAAATATACTACAAAAAAAATAATATAAAGTAAAATATTTAAAAGAAATTTACCGGACGGGAAAGGTGACAATACCGGCTACCAACATACTTGGATGAAAGGAAGGAGCTACGACAAGGTGGAGGGAGACAAAAAGGGAGAGGGGAAGGGAAAGCAAATTAGGGATTTAGGAATAGAAACTAGGGGAAAATGGATTTGATTAAAAGGGGTGTTTGAAATTTTATGGTTTTAGCAACGGATTTACCGATAGAATTTTCATCGATAATGTCAAAAAAAAAATTTTGCTAATTTTTTTAGCAATAGATTTTTCCTTTGGTAACTTTTAACGATGAATTTATCGAAGGAAATTTTTGTTAGTAAAATCGGTGGCAATTCACTCTACATTTTTAGCGATGAATTATTGATATATTTAATGTCATTGGTAATCCATCGGTTTATTTTTTTTTAATTTTGTTGGTATTCTATCCGTAATTAGCAACGAAAAAAATTTCATTGGTAATAAATAAATTTCTAGTAGTCTTAAGGACTAATTGGCAAAGCAGTGTAGAAAGGAGATGAAACCTGAAAGTTAGGTTGAAAAACCTCCATTTTCTTTGACTTTTATATTGAATAAGGATGGCTTGCCATACCCACACTGAAAATAGGTAAAACTTGAATAAAAAAAGTGTATTGGGGAAAACTCTCAAAATGCTTGAAAGTTGTTTGTGTGTTGTTTTGTTGATGTAAACTTTTGGAGTATGTTTTGGATACTTCCTTTAAGTAATAAAAGTTTTACATTTTGGAAAAAAAAATATTTTCTCAAATGCATAATCTATAATAATAATAAAAAAAAAAACTAAATGCTTTTTCAATATTTTAAAGAATAATCAAGAGATAATTCATGAATCAAATGGTTAAACAAATCAACATTCTCTACCAACTTCAGTGGCTCATGTAAAAAAAAAAAGACTAAAAGAAAAAAAAAAAAGCTTTAATTTGGAAAGCCAATCAATTTCAAGACTTGTTAATAATTAATTGACTAAATTAACATATCAAATAAATTATGTTAGAGGTGTCTTTAGTAGTTTAATCCTATTCATATTTCAAAATGGTAAAAAAATTTTTACAATAATACATAATTGGTCCATAAATTATGAACATCAAATTCTTTAGTTTCTTTAAGAAAACAAATGAAAACCTTTTTATTTATTCCAATACTTTGGATTTTTTTTATGCTTATTGTGTAAAAAACTTTTTTTTCCATTATACATGTTTCTTTTATCATTTTGCATTTTAATATAACACGTTGTTTGAAGGACAATATTAAATTATAACTATTTGAAATTTCAAAAATACTTTTTATCTGATAAACTTTTTTTTCCATTATACATGTTTCTTTTATCATTTTGCATTTTAATATAACACGTTGTTTGAAGGACAATATTAAATTATAATAACTATTTGAAATTTCAAAAATACTTTTTATCTGATAAAGTTTGATGCAGTCCAATTATGATTCTTTCATTTCAAACATGAGTTTTTATTTTAAATAATTTCAATGAATAGAAAGTTAAAAATATTTCTTTTTAAATTTAAAAATCTCAATATAATTTTTATCTTTATAAATATTTTCATAATTTTTTATTATTTATATTTTAAATTCAATAACACATATCACTTATCGTACGGTTTTTTTTAATTCAAAATATATGGGACAATATTTAAAAATATATATCTACGATATTGACTTAGATTATATAATATTTTTATTATATTATATGTATTTTATATCTTAAACATATAAATTAAATAATATTAATTTATATATTTATAAATATATTTAAATAAAGGATTAAATATAAAAATGATTCATTTATTATATATATTTTTTCAATTTGATATTTAAAAAAATAAAATTCTCATTTTGTAGGAATAACCGCCTATAATGGGCTTTGTTAGCCGCCTATAATGGGCTTTGTTAGCCTTGAATTGATTTTTATTTTGAAATAACAAAACATCATTTTGAAATGTCTAAAAACTACATAAATGATAATTTTAAAAATTCATTATAATTCATATACAATGAATTAGGTGATGAAGTTTATATGAATAGAAAGCCTTTTAAGTTTGGTCTCTAAATCGTCAAACGATTTTTGATTTAGAATTGTATAACTCAAGATATGATCAAATTAGTAAGTGGAGTACAAAACATGAGACAATCACCCAGCAAATAGGATTAATCTCCTCAAAAAGTGATTGATTGGTTTACCCAAAATGAATTTTTTGCTCTAGGATTGAAAAATGGATCGATCACCTTATGTAGAGGATCGATCATTCGTTTGATAGGATCAATCCCCTACATAAAGGGATCGATCAGGTTGTGTTTTTTTAAGCGTAAAATGGCATCCAAAACATGAATCAATCGATCCCCTCAGAGAAGGATCGATTAGGTCTGCCCAGAAATACTCTAACGGCTAATTTTTCAAGCTTCCAACAAGCATTTCTTCTTCCAAACCATTCCTACTAGCTAGTTCTTCAATTCCTCTATAAATTAGGCACTTTAACACATCAAGAAAATTGATGAATCAAGAAAGTAAGATCAAACAAGCGATATATTATTCTCTTAAAGAATTAAAAGTTTTAGAGCTCAAAATTCCATGTCTTTTGTATTTATTATATCCAATTCATATTTTTGTTCATTCATCATTTTTTTGTACTTAAACTTGACAAATACTTAGCTTTTGAGATGTGTTTTAAGTTTGCATTTCTTTTAAGTGATTTATAATCAAGATGTGAGATATTCTCTCGAATTTGTGAGATTGAAATATTGCTACTTAGCCTAGAAAAAAAAGAATGTTAGGTTGCTATCTAAGTTTTAAAAAAAGATAGAGTTGTAATTTTCAATTCAAGAATAGTAAATTGAAGCTTTGGTATAGACAACTAAAAAGAGAGGACATAGGTGCCTTATGGAGAATGATCAAACCTCTATAAATCCTTGTGTTTGATTTTTCTATTCTTATCTCTTTACTTTGAATTTAGTTTAAGATTATCAATTTAGTATTATTTGCATCATATTTTGATATTGATCTTAATTTTTCATTCAATTATATTAAAATCATTATTTTGGAAGAATTTGAAGAAATTCAATTCACCTTCATTTTGAATCACCATCTCACCTAAAAAGCTAATAGGCTTAACTCAATGAAACCAACTGCCTTGGCAGTTTATTTTCTTATTATTAATTTACTTTAGGTAGTTTTTCTTTTTACAAAAAAAAAAATGCTGCCTATATTTTAGTGCTTGAATAAAAAGCATTGGGCCATTAACATATAATAGAGAATACGAAAAGAAAAATCTTTCACAAAAAAAGAAAGAAAAGAGAGAGAAAGAGAAAGTAAAGTAGGCATTTCAATAACTCTTAGTGAGGATATTTTTGCATTTGGTATGAAGAATTCACATTGTGAAATCAAATAATTTTCATATTATGATTTTATTCAACCACCAATAATTTAAATCAGATTTTTTTTCACTTTCGCTTCTGTTTAATAGGTAAGTATATATATATATGATATTATTCGTATATATCTCCTGTAAATTTTTCTTACATATTTTGATACTCAAACTCTCATTCTATCAAATATTTTAATATTTCAAATTAATACCAATAATAAAGTTGCTTACTTAATATTAATATTTAATAAAATTATGTCTTATCGTACACATATCCAATCATTACCATATTATTTACTTTTATGATATTTTTTTAATTCTTTTATTTTAAAAAATTAAATTTTATTTTTTAATTTTTGATTAACATAATAATTAAAGATTTATGATATATGACATAATTTAATTATATATTTATGCTACATCAATCATTTAATTAATAGTAATAATATAAAATATTAAAATAATTGATGCAATAAAAATTAAATATCGAGATAAAAATTTAATTTTTTTAAATATCATATTAATAAAAAAATAAAAAATATAAAAACTATTTTACATATTAATCCTTAAATAAATAAAATTGATTGGACGCATCATAAATAGTTTCTTTTATATTAAACTGCCGGTCTACGCCACCAAAAAGTGCCGGTCTACTCGCTAGTTCAACAACAGCCAGCCTCAATTTGGGAATTTCCCCGAGGTTCAAGGTAAAAAGATGGCGTCTAAGTCTAACCACTTAAAAAATGTAAAAGTTCGAAAAAGTGAAGTAAAGAAAAAAAATCCGAAAAAGGAAAAAATAATCCGCACAGTAAAACAGTAAAAATTCCACGAGACTCTCAGCCCTATAACAAGTAACACAACAAGCTAATGTCAGTCTCAACAGAGCTCTTCTCATCAAAACCCTCGCGCCTCTTTCTGGAAGCCGTGATCAATGGCTTCACGTCATATCCTCTCTTCTCTCCTCCGCGCCACTTCTCGCCGATCTCTGTCCAAATCTTTAAACTCCAACCATCGCCTGCCTTCACCTTACACCACGCGCCGCCCTTTTCCTTACGCCTACTTTCTCTCCCGCGATGCTGAGTACGCCACATCTGCGGCTGCAGCCGCTTCTCCTGCTCCATCGCAGCTTCCTCCCGCTAAGAAAGGCGGAGGAGGTAAGATCACTGATGAGTTCACAGGAGCAGGAGCCATCGGTCATGTTTGTCAAGTGATAGGTGCCGTCGTCGATGTGAGATTCGATGAAGGTTTGCCTCCGATTTTGACGGCGCTTGAAGTGATGGGCCACTCGATCCGGCTTGTGCTGGAAGTGGCACAGCACTTGGGTGAAAACGTGGTTAGGACCATTGCTATGGATGGAACGGAGGGACTTGTTAGAGGGCAGCCCGTGCTTAATACCGGATCTCCTATCACTGTAAACATTTTCTTCTCTTAAAAGTGTTATATTTTCGATTGCGAATGATGAGATTTTATCGGAAATTTCTTGTCTGTTTTGATTTTGTTTGGTGCTTTGGAGCTAGAAACTAGGGGATGAAGTGAAATGAAGATGGAGATCTGATTAGATTTATAGATCTTATTGTGTTTCATCGGAATCTGATCTGGAATAAGTGAGAAACTTTTGTTCAAACAAGCTAAAGATTACTTTTTTAGAGTCATTTTTCAGTGAATTTTGCTTTCGAAACTGTTGGGCATCTAATGAAAACCCATTACGTATTCATGAGTTTCTTAGCTATCTAAGTGGGATTTTAAAAAAAATACCAAACGATATTCACTCATGCTTTATCATTTGTTGCCCTTTGGATTGATAAAAAAATTTCTCAGAAAAGCTTTCCTCTGACGTGTCAGCCATGATTTGGGTATTTTATTCAGGGACTTGAGGTTTCCCTCGTATATTGAGCTTTTCTTTTTTTTATTTTTTTGGTATCTGCCTTTTTTATATATATTTGATGGGCTCTTTACCATTTTGTGGCTGTCTAGATTATAAAAAATTTTGTTTGAATTTCATGATCTTCTTAGTTATGCCTGCTTGTTCACGTTAGGTGCCTGTTGGTAGAGCTACACTTGGACGTATCATAAATGTTATTGGAGAGCCTATTGACGAGAAAGGCGAACTCAGTAAGAGATTTGCAAACTTTTTTAATCATTTGAGCAGTTTACTTTATGGTGTGCTGAAATAAAAGTCTAACTGACTGAGTTTAAATGTTTAACAGAAACCGACCATTTCTTGCCCATTCACAGAGAAGCACCAGCTTTTGTCGATCAAGCTACTGAACAACAAATCCTTGTCACTGGTATTAAGGTACTCATTATTGCGTGCAATTCTGCATGCCTTTGATGCTATGCTGTATTTTTTCCCTTTTGTTAAAAGATCCTATGCTGTATCAGAATGATCTTCTATTCACACGTTTGGTGTTGTCTGAATCCAGATGAGAGTACGTTAGGTTCAAAACTTTTTTCTCTTGCTTTCTTTTGCAGGTTGTCGACCTCCTTGCACCATATCAAAGAGGAGGGAAGATTGGGCTTTTTGGTGGTGCTGGTGTAGGGAAGACGGTGCTTATTATGGAACTTATCAACAACGTGGCTAAAGCTCATGGTTGGTGTTACATTATATTTGTGGTTGGTTCCCACTTTGTACTTTGTTTATTATTCTTATATTACTTGTTTCTGTACTCAGGTGGTTTCTCAGTTTTTGCCGGTGTTGGAGAACGTACTAGAGAGGGTAATGACTTGTACAGGGAAATGATTGAGAGTGGTGTTATTAAGCTAGGTGACAAGCAGGTAAATACAAGTATATATTCATCTTGTTTGCATTTCCATATATATATATATATATTATTTTATATCTTATCCCATGTGGCTTTTCATTTTGCCATTGTTACAGGCTGACAGCAAGTGTGCTCTTGTCTATGGTCAAATGAATGAGCCCCCTGGTGCTCGTGCTCGTGTTGGCCTTACTGGTTTGACTGTGGCTGAACACTTCCGTGATGCTGAAGGGCAAGATGTTCTTCTCTTTATTGACAACATTTTCCGTTTTACTCAAGTAAGTTGGGTTATTGTGGAAGCTTTGAAGCACTTTTCAGTTTGTGTTGCACATTGCTGATGGTTTGAATTGTTTTTTTTTCCCTGCAGGCAAACTCAGAAGTCTCTGCTTTGCTTGGTCGTATTCCGTCTGCTGTTGGTTACCAACCAACTTTGGCTACTGATCTTGGAAGTCTTCAAGAGCGTATTACCACCACCAAGAAGGGTTCTATCACATCTGTGCAAGCCATTTATGTGCCTGCTGATGACTTGACAGATCCAGCTCCTGCAACAACCTTTGCTCACTTGGATGCCACAACTGTGTTGTCACGGCAGGTATTATACACATCTATATGCGGCTGTTGAGGAGTTATTCTATCTGATGTTACTTTATGATTACTTTGTGCTTTCTGCTCATAACACTTGCGATCTTTTTTTCTTTATTATCAGATCTCTGAGCTTGGTATTTACCCTGCTGTGGATCCTTTGGATTCTACATCTCGTATGCTTTCCCCTCACATTTTGGGCGAGGAACACTACAATACTGCTCGTGGTGTGCAGAAGGTTCTCCAAAACTACAAGAACTTACAAGATATTATTGCCATTTTGGGAATGGATGAGCTTAGTGAAGATGATAAGTTAACTGTTGCCCGTGCTCGTAAGATCCAAAGGTTCTTGAGCCAGCCTTTCCATGTGGCTGAAGTGTTCACTGGTGCCCCTGGCAAGTATGTGGAGTTGAAGGAGAGCATCACCAGCTTCCAGGTATGATTTTCTCTCTGCCTGGCTTGCTTTTATTGTATCAGAGTGTGTTATGGCATCAATGAGCAAGTCATTATTTTCTTATAATGGGTGGATCCATGGTATGATATCCTTTATTTATTATTAAAATAAGTGTAGCATTTTACAAGTTTTTTTAATGCATCGGCCGATGTTTTATGTAGTGCCCAAGTTGTTATTTCTCACAATGCCGAGCTATACATGGATAAGATTGTCTTAAAATAGAGCAAAATAGTGCAATGTGATCCATATATCTAACTCCAGGCAGAGGGATTATGCTAATTTCTTGGTTATTGTGGGGTGACATATCAATTTGTGGTTTAGATAGATAATATGAAGCTGGAAAAGGGCATGTGACTTTGCTTTCAGATAGATATTCGGAACCAGCTTTTTTTTATGAGAATTCATTGATAAGGTTCATAACCATTTTGATCAAAACATATCGTGATCAAGATAATCCATCTGATTACACTCTGGTTATGTTCAATTTTTAGTCCTTTATTACACGAGTCTGATATTAATAGCATTCTTCCTTATGTATGATTTTTACAGGGAGTGTTGGATGGAAAGTATGATGACCTTCCTGAGCAGTCATTTTACATGGTTGGAGGGATTGAGGAAGTCATTGCTAAGGCAGATAAGATTGCCAAGGAATCTGCAGCCTAATTAAATCCTTACATTACCTTTATCGTCACCTGGATAATTGCGAAAATAATATAGGTGGTGTTGGCAATGCCAGCAACAGGACTGTTCATTTTTTGGTTTCAAATGTAACAGATTTTTTTTTTTTTTCTGATATATGTGTTAATGATGTTTACTCATGAGTGAGAACTGGGGCCTGTTCTCCCAAAGCCCTCTTTTTTCTTGTTATTTTTAACGAGGGAAAATGGAAGATGGATGTGTACATTATTTTTCCTTGAAAAGGCTGGATGCCCTATATCTATCGTTTCTGACTGCCATTTGTGCGAATGGGAAATGCGTTTGGAACTCTGGTGTTTCTTAAATCCTTGGGATCCAAGGACTTCCCTCCATCTCAAGTTCCATTGGCTAATCGGATTTCAACTTTTCTAATTTGTGGGTACGAGTTCCGTTTCCATTTAGATGTGAACTACAGAATCGAATAATTTTTTGTTGAGCTAGCTAACATTTCGTTTATGACACCAGTAGAAATAGATGGTAATGGTAACATATGCCGTGGTTTTCATCGGAGACTAGTGTGTTACCCCTGCTAGTATGGGTTAATCAATTAATTTGTTTTAATTAGTAATTGGGTTAGCATTCCTATTTATAATACTTATAAAGAAGCATTAAAAAATAATTTGAATAGTTGTAATAACAATCTCAAATAAAAGTCTTATTTGAATATGTATTAAACTACCAATAGGAGTGTAGTATGCAAAAGTGAAAGGGTAAAAAGAAAAAATATTTTATTTAGGGGATGAAGGTTTTGTAAAAAGAAAAATTATTTTATTTAGGGTTGATAACAAATTGAATTTAATTTAATTATTTTGATTAACATATGATATTATGGATTTTCAAAACCTGAACTATATTCATAGTTTTTTTTTTAAGAAATCGAATTGTTTCGAACTAAATTACATCAATTTGGTTCTTTTTTTTAATTATTTATTTAAAATTTTATTATTCTATATTATTTTAAATATCTCTAAATTGATTTAAATATAAAATAATTATTTTTTATTTATAAAATTTAAACTAATAAAAATTTATAGTTTTGTTCAATTTGAATATTTTCGGTTGATTTTTTTTATCCGACAATCAAATCAAATTAAAACATAAAATATTTGATAATAGACTGAATCAAATAAGAGAAAAACCAATTTAAATCAATCTAAACACTATAATTTTAAATCAAAATTTTTTATTTGTTTCGTTATAATGTTTGATGTCACTGTCCCATTATGAAAAAAGCAAACCATAAAAATTCTCATTCTTCCTCTCCATTTTTCCTTTTTTAATTCATTTTTTCTTTATCTCTACTTTGTATTTTTTTATCACCTCTCATTTTTTCTTTCAATTAAATAAAGAATAAATAAATTTCGAACCAATTAAAATGGGCCAAATGTCAAACAAGCAATCCCTTTGTTATAGTACAAGATTATAGATGTGATTTAGTATTGCTTTTGTTAGTGAAATGGGGACAGGAGGTGTTTCGATTTAATTTTTTTAGATCGGACAATTAGTGTATTTGTATCTTTATATTTTATGTTTAATGTTATAAAATACCAAAAGAATAGATAAGTCAAACATAAAACATATTTTTTATTTTTGACAAACTCATATAATTTTTACTAAAATTTTAAATCATATTATTTTCATTTTTTTGTATTATTTTCCTATACTGTCCTATTTTATTTAAAACTTTCAAATTAACTATTTCATAATCTACTAAAAAGGTGCTCCTGCATTGCAGATAGACATAGCAATTCATATATTTTGTTCATGTAAAGCAGTGAAAATTTATATATTCATATTATATTTTATATGAAAATTACATACCATAATTCTGTCAACACGAAAAATATAAAATACAGTTTACAAAAATGTTCAATTCGAATCAAGACGGATAGAAACCTCTTGGATATTAATTGCTTTATTATCCTTATCGATTGGTTCAGTTTATTATAAAAATTGATCAAATTAAAAACACAAAAACAAAAAAAATACAAAAGCAAATAAATAAATGGAGTGCTATGTGGATATTTCTATTGATATCATTTTCTTACAAAATTTATCTAATAAAAAAATTAAAAAACAAAATATTTAAATAAATATCCTCTATTGGATTGAGTCAGATCAAAATTTATTGGGTGCTAATTGTTTTGTTATCTATACTCATTGACTCTTTTTTGTTGCAAAATTTATATAATTAAAAAATAAATTAGGGCGATGCATTGATATTTTCATAGGTATTTTTAACAAATTTATCTAAATTTAAAATAAAAATTGACAAAAAAGAAAAAAGAAGAAAAATGTAAAAAAAATAAGATGCCACATCGATACCTTAAATGAAGGTAAAACAAAAGTGAAAATGAATGAAAATTATATAATTAATGGATGGATAGATGTATTAAATCTTAATTATGTATAAATATAAAATTTTTATTAAATTAAGATATAAAATAATAACAATAATATATTCAAATATAAAATGAAATAAATAATTAAAAGTATAATTATTTATTTACTTAAGGCAATACAAAAGACCCTAAACCAACTTCTAGTCTAACCTTGATTTTTAGAACGAGAAAACCTCGATCCAATTCCTAAGTTTCTAAAAATTAGCATAAATTAGATCAGACAAAACAAAAAACTCTTGAGATAATGAGTTTTTTTTGTGATAATTTCATGGATTAATTTTGTTCTTAGTAAACTTTAATTTTTTAAAAAATTTAAAAACAAAGGAATTGATGGGAAAATAAGAAAAGAAAAAAAAAGTCAAATGGAGATTACATGAAATTTATTAAATTAAGGTACTAAACAATAATTTATTAATATAATACATATACATAAATATAAAATTAAATGAATAATAAAACATATAATTATATATACTAGGGTGGGATGAAGTATCCTAAACTCATATCCAACTTAATGTCAATTTTAGAAAGAAAAAAATTCGATCCATTCTTAAATTAAAAAAAAATACATCTATTGGATTTGAATGAATAGAAAATTTTCTACATGTTGTTTTGTCATACATACCTTTATTGATATTTTTTTTCAAAATTTTCTTTACAAGTTTCTTTTGGTGAAAGAATTATTTAATTAAAAAATTTTAAAAAATGATGTAAGGAAAAAAAAACCAAAATAGGATGCTAAGTGTACACATTCATCTTTTTTTTTTCAAATAAATCTAATCTAAAAAAAAAAAGAAAAAAAAAACTTAAGCAAAAAAAAGAAGAAAGTTGAGTTGACAGATAACAATAGAAATGATAAGTTTTTTTTTTTGAGAAATTGATATCATGAATTTTTAAAAAAACTAAAAAAGACTAAACAAAAGAAAAGAATAAAAAAGGGAAAAAATTAAGTTCAAATTTGACATCAACACATCTGTAAATATCTTTTTTTTAAAAAAAATTATCAAATAAAAAAGAAAACGAAAAAAAATATTTTAAAATAATAATATCAAATGGTTACCATATTCAAAAAATTTAAAAGTACTAAATATTTTTAAAAAAGTAAGTAGGAAAAAATTTTAAAAATGAAAAGAATTAAATAAGTTGACATGTAATATACTTATGGCATCAAGTGAGTGTCACGAAAAAAAATATATATATATATAAAAAATAAAAGAAATAAAAACGAAAAAAAGGAAAAAAAAATACATGTGGTAGACCTTTGAGATAAAGTGGGTCTCACACAAAAAAAAAATCTAAAATTTATTTGTTAAATATATTTTAAAGAAAAAAGGAAAAAAGGGTAAAAAAATGAAAAACAAAAAAATTAATATAAGTAGGTCCTACATACAAAAGTTTATTAAATTAAGATACAAAATAATAATTTTATTAATATAATACATATATAAAAATTAAATTAAATGAATAATAAAATATATAGTTATATATATTAGGACAGGACAAAACATCGAAAACTCATATTCGACTTGATCTCAATTTTAAAAAATAATTTGTATCTATTAAATCTAAATGAATTGAAATCTATTAGATACGAATTATTTTATCATATATATTTTTATTGATACTTTTAAAAAATTTATTTATCAAATTTTTTATGCAAGGATTATTTAATTAAAATAAAATATATACGAATAAATTGAAATAAGGTGTCATGTGTACACATTAGTCTTTCTAAAAAAAAAGATTTAATTTAACAAAACAAAAAAAAAAAAAAAAAGAAGAAAGGAAGAAAAGAACTTAGAAAAGGAAAAAATGAAAAAAAAAAAAAAAAAGAAAGTTGAGTTGTTATGCAATGTTAGCAATGATGGATTTTTTTTTTTTGAGAAATTAATATTATAGATTTAAAAAAATTAACACTAAAAAAAGGATTCAAAAATAAAAAAAAAAATCAAATCCTAATTTCACATCCACACCTTTAATAATATCTTTTTCTTTAAAAATTATCAAATTAAAAATAACAAAACATTATATATTTTTTAAATAGTAATATCCAATGGACCCCATGTTTAAGAAATCTTAAAATTTTTTAAATATATTTATTATTTAAAATAGTAAAAAAAAATTATTTTGACGTATGGCATGCATTTGATATCAATTGAGTCTTATCTTTTCAAAAAAAAAAAAAATTGAGTCTCGTGAAAAAAAATCTAAAAATTTATTTACTCAATATCTAAAAATAAAAGAAAGAAAATGAAAAAAAACTTGTGACATACCTTATGTATCAAATAGGTATAAAAAAAATAAAATCTAAAATTAATTTAGTAAATATATTTTAAAAAATAAAAAAGTAAAAACATGGTAAAAAAACAAGAAAGTTTAATATAAGTCCCACGCCAAAAAAATCTTTAAAAATATATTTTTTATAATTTTAAAAAATTATTAAAAATTTAAAAAAAAAAAAACAATAACAAAATGAAAAAAAAAAGGCAAGGAACTGACGCGTATAATCTTACATTCAACACTTATATATAGGATTTGATTTGGCTCGAATGTAACGTATTTTTTATTTTATTTTAAATATTTTTACAAAAAGAATTTATAAACTGCAATAAATTAAAAATCATACACATGATCAAGTGATTAAAAAAAATATAGTATTCACAATATAGTATAAAAAATTAATTAAAACTATTATCGCAATATATAAGATAGTATATATTAATTTTAATATTTTTATAATATTTTATTTATTTTATTATTTTATTTTAAAATAATTATAAATATGTTAAAAATAATAAATAATAAAAATACAAATTTTAGTCAAAAAAAAAAAAAAAATCACGTCAGTGTAACGAGGCGGCTATTTCTAGCTCTATTTATAGATGAGCTGATCAGTATTTCATACTCAGCATTCAGCAATACTAAAATTGAAAGGTGCGATTAGGGTAAGCATGCAATTTTGTCCAGCCAATTTAACGCTATTTTGTCATAAATAAATTAATTAAATTAACCTTAGTTTTAATTCCATTTAGGCTGACATTTTTAGTCCAAATCTATTTTGAACAACATTTGCATTTATATTGGGCTTAGGCTTAATTGCAGGTGTAACCATCAAGCATAGAACTTGTAAATAATTATCAAACCGAAAGTCAAACTTCTGAATTGAGCACTCATCAAATTCAACACAAACAAAATTTAGAGCATTCCACAAATTTCACCACCAGTAAAAAGGTCACAGTAACTATAGTGCACATAAAAGCACTTGCAACATATCCCACCAATCAACTAAATGGCTTGTCAAACATTAGAATAGATTCTGCCGATCTACTTTGACGATCATGAGCAATATTTCCGATCTTTCAGGTTGTTCTAAAAGTAATCTTCACGATGCTTTCCATTGGGTTCAACTGAATGCTCAATCATACGACTCTTTGCTTCGGACTGATGATGCAGATTTTTCTCTTCATCAGACTGTGGTCGACGTCTGTGAAGGTGATGATGATGATGATGGTGACGCTGGCAGCAGTGACCACTGCTCTTGAGCCTTGACTCATGATCATCATCGGATGACTTTCTTAAAGGCTGGCTCTTTCGATAACCTTTCTCACCATCAGAATTGAGTGAACCAGAGTCAACACTATTTGATAGTCGATGACGTTTATAGTGCTTTGCATGGCTTTGCCTTCTGGGCACAGACACACTTCCAGCTTCATCATCATTTGAAGAATCAAAAGATTCTGAATCTGATCTTAAATCATTAAGCTTCCATCTTCGGTGGCTTGGCTTCTTCCTCCTTTCTTCTTCAGAACCACTATCATATTCATCACTGCTATCATTACCAGAGCCTGATGATCGTCTCTTCGACCATCGCTTTGACTTCTTGTCCTTTTTCTTCTCACACTCACCTTTCTTCCTCCTCTCTTCTTCAGAACCACTATTGTACTCATCACTGCTATCATCATCAGAGCCTAATGATCGTCTCTTCGACCTTCGCTTTGACTTCTTGTCCTTTTTCTTCTCACACTCACCTGAATCACAGTGGGCATTCTTCCGATGCTTTTTGTGGGTTCTCCTCCTTTTTCTCCCTCCACCAGTACTGTCACTGTTGGTATCAGACTCAGAAGCACATCTTTTGTGCTTCACACTCTTTGACCTCCTCTCTTTGGCCTCAACATCCACCTTTGCCAATGCAGCAGCTTCTAGCTTCTGCTCCCATTTCAAAGGGGCTTCTTTCTTCTCCAAAGCTCTCTTCTTTTTCTCCTCAACCAATTGAATGAACTTCTTGCAGTCCATTTAGAAAAGAAAACCAACTCAATACCTGCATTTAGGTACGATGATGACCAGAAGTACATCTCACAGAAGAGAAAAAACATTGTCAGTTCTTCCATCATTTGATAGCATCAATATAAGAAAGAGATTGTGCAAGCAAGCATGATAAGCAAGATTATCATTACTGTTTAAACCACGAAACCACACTCTATGAACATAAGATAAGAGATCTTAAAAACAGATTTGCTAGAGTTATAACCATTAGAACCCCTCATTTAGTCCATGACCTCTAAATTCTGTCAAGATGACAATTCAAACTGTTATCTTTGAAATAGTTTCTACTAAATTATCAGTAGTCATATGGCCGACCAAACAAAATCCTTGTATTGTTTTACGTCTATTTTGAACTATTTTATGGGAACACATTGGATGAAACCCTTGTTGAAAATTAAAGAATCCCTCATATAAAACTCTTTAGTTCTAACCATATACATGTTGAAAGCATAGATTAATTCTTAGTAAAATTTTCTTTTAACCTTGCAGTATTATATGATGAACGTAATCCTGTCTCAACAACAATATTAGAATTAAAGAATTAAAAAAACAAAACAATAAAAAGTAAAAAATTAGATGCAGCTGCCTACCTTATGCGCAATTTAGGGAAAACCCCAGAACCGAAGTAGTCGACAAGCCTTTCCCCAGGAAACCGAAAAAAAATAAGAAAAACCCTGAAGAATAGGAAAGAAAAAGATCCCAGTCTGTCAGATTAACAAAAGAAAGAAAATATTTACTCAACAAGCAAACTATCAAACAGAATCCAAAAATCAATTTGAAATTCTCTGTTCGAAATGAAAAATGATAGATTTCCCAGAAGAAAAGGAACAAAGTAAATAAAAGAAAGCCGAGAAGAAAAGAAACACGAAGTTGAATCACAACCAAGAAAAACGAATCACTTTTCAGATATCCAATAAACCCTAACTTAGTAAATTCAGGGCGAAAAAAAAAAAAGAAAGAAAACAAGAAGAGGAGATAGCAAACATACCTGAATAATAAGAGACTTTGAGATGGGAGGAGACGAAAAAGAATGCAGATCGGTAGTAGATAGGGAGATTAGGGCACTTTGGGAAGTCGCTTCTGTAAAGGTCTGTAGCTACATGCGATACAAATATAAATACGCGCACGCACAGCGCGCTGCCTCGGGTTGCCCACCTTACGGGACAAACACCCCGTTTCGGGTTCGCTTGATCGCGTGGTGAGTTAACAGTGGGTCGGCAGGTTCAGTCGTATAGCGTTGAAATAAATTTTTCAAAAAATCATTAGATTATGCAAAGTAAAAATCTAGTGAAGTAAAAATTCTTTAAGTAATTTATGATTTTTTCAAAAATAAATAATAATTTTTTTGAAAAAATAATTAATAATAATTATATTTATTGATAATTATTTTTTACTTATATTGAACTAAAAATAGTGGTTCACTAAAAGCTAAAAGTGATATTAATTGTTTGTAGAGTTAAAAATAAAAAAATTTAAACTTTTTGAATATAAATAATATTAGATTCACATATGAATCAATATAAAGTCGATATCAACTAATTTGATTAATAAAAATTAATTGAATTTGATCAAATCAATTTAGTTAGATTAATTTGGATAATTGTAAGTTAAATTATAGGTTTAATATATTAATTAGATTGATTTTTTATTTTTTAAATTAATAATTGATAAAATTAATTGATTTTTTGATAAATTTTTAAATATATTATATAATAATATAAATATATAATATATTTTATTTGTGTTTTTAAGAATGATAAATATGATATTAGTGGTAAAATTATAAGGTAGATTTTATTGAATGAAAATGATTACAAAATTATTAAAATTAATGGTAAGAAAATTATGAAAAAATATTATTTTTTTGATCAAATCAGTGCTCTTATATCAATTTGATTATTTTTAATTATTAAAAATAAATAAATCAATTTAATTATATTTTTTAAAAAAATCAATTAAACTAATTTTTATATTTTTAGACCTAAATTGATTGATTGCTTATCCGTATTCTCATATTAATTAAAGGTTTATTTTATGAAATTTAAATGATATGTAATGATATCTATATGTTTAGGTAAATGGTAATATAGATAAGGATTCTCTAATTTGTACTTTGAGAGTTGTTTTTTTATCTATTATTTTTCTAGAATTGAATTGTATAAGTTGTCATGTTTGATAACTAGTTTTCACCTCGAGCATGTAGGACATCAAAAGTTTATAAAATTTTGATACAAATAAATTAAGGGTTAATATTGTAAATGATTTTTAAATTATAGTGAAATATTTAATGAAGTATCTGAATTTAAAAAAATTTTAATATGGTATTTGAATTATAAATTTATTAACTAATGTGGTATTTATCCCTAACTTGGCTAGCTCCAAATAATAACATATGATGCACAAACTGTTAGCTCAAGTGTAGATAACAATTCAAGAGAGAGTTAATTGGATTGTTTCCAAATTCTTTCTCAAAAATAAATTTCAATTAAATTGAATGAAAAATTAAAATCAATATAGTTTTTAATGAAAATATGATGCAATAAACAACAACTAATAAAATTGAAACAAATACAAATAACAATGAAACTAAAATAAGCAGAGAAAAAATCAAACACAAGAATTTATAAAGGTTTAATCATTTTTCAAATGCACTTACATCTTTTCCCTTAACTGTACTAGCTAAACACAATCCACTATATGTTAATTCTTACAAATAGCCTATTTAACACTAAGAGTACAATAGACAAAAAAACTCTCAATAATTTTTCTCAAAATCTTACAAATGCACTCAAGGGTTTCACTCCCTTTAAACCCATAATCTCAAATGAGGTACAAGTATTTTTGCAAACTAAATAACCTCACAAAGGTTGGTTGTTCATCAAATACATAAAGAATGTGACTAATGGATACAAATGGATATTGAATATAAGGATTAAATTTAAGCTCTAAACACATGATTTTTCTTGAATTTTTTGAAGAAATTGAATAAATGCTTTTTCGGTGTTGTCTCTTGGCTTCAATGGTGTTGGAAGAGTCTCTTTTATAGAGAAAATATGCTTGAAGCCATTGGGAATTGTTTTGAGAACAAAATGCACGTTTATATCTTAAAAAACTAGCTGTTGGAGGCTGTCAATGATGAAGGGATTGATCGAGTACATTAATGGATTGATTAGTTTTTGAATTTAATTTAAATTTTGATCATCGTAAGAGATTGGATCAATCCATTTTGAGAGGAGATCGATCAGGTTAAGTTGGTTTTGCATACGGGGTAATTTTAGATGAATAGTGTACTCGAAATCTTTAAACTAAATCTTGTTTTGTACTATACTTATTGGTTTGATTATATTTTAAGTTATATAACTCCAAATCAATATCCGTTTAAAAATTTAGAAACTAGATTTAAGGGACTTTCTATCCATATAAAATTCATAATATGATTCAATGTGTAAAAATTATAGTGAATTTCCAAATCCAACCATTGTGTAGTTGTTAAACAACTTGCATAGTCTCTAGTAAAAATTCAAAATCTTTTCTTAAACAATTTGGATTTTGATTTTGTTTGATCCATTAAAAAGTAGACTCAAAGAGCTTTCCATCCATATAAAATTTCAGTATTAAAACTTTGTAAATTAATACAGAAAAATAAAACAAATTTAATGTTAGAAAACTTTGTTCTTATAAGATAACTTTCTTAAGTTAATTCATTTCTCAAAACCAATATTATCAAGATTGTATTGAGTCCATGATGAATAAGTTCATCTTAAAAACAACAATTGAACTTTCATTTAAACTCAAATAAATAATTTTTAAATATAGTTTTGATTTGAGAAATATAAAATATAAAGAAAGGTTTGTTTAAACTTTAGAAAACATTTTTCAAACAATTGTCAATATGAGAAATTTGTATTTTTTATATAAACATTAAGACCAATCTTTTAAAACAAAATTTCAAGATATTTTCAAATTAAATATCATTTTGAAAAATATATTATTTATTTAGTACAAAAAATAATAAAACTTAAGAGAAAGTACTAAATAAATATTTTTCAAAATCTTAATTAAGCTTATTTGGCTTAATATTTGTCATTTTTAAAATGAGAATCAATTCAAGTCTAATACAAATAACCCATCAAATACCATACTAATTAATAAAGTAATAGTTCATGTATTTTATTAGAGATTTTTAAAGTTCAGGTATTAAATTGAACATTTTAATATAGTTTAAGGGCTATTCACAACATTAACCCATAAATTAATAATTAAAATAATAAAAAATATTTTGAATAGAAACTTAAAAATACTTTAAGTTTTATAATTAAATTATTATTTAACTTTTAATTATAGTAAAAAAATTCATTATGAAAATTATTCAAACTTAATATTGCATTATATTTTAATATAATCATAAGGAAATATTTAAAAATATGCAATAATATTTTTTTTTAAAAAGTAAAAATTTAACAACTTGCATGAATTTACATGCTCTAAAATTTAAGTGAATAATTATCATTTTTAATAAAAAATGAAAAAATTTGGTTAACCATTAAGGATTATTTAATTATTGTTTAAAAAATTGCATTTAATGCATTGTTTTTATTAAATTTGAAAAGAAACAATGCATTAATTGAAAATTTTTTATTTAGGGTTTTTTTATGCTCCTAAACGATTTTCAGTGCTTCCTAAAAACACCATTAAGAGTATCGGTTATACTTGCATGAGAGAATATAGCAATGTTTTAACAACGTTTTTGGACCAAAAAACCACTAAATTTAGTAATATTTTTAGAGCACAACTATCGTTAAATTTAATAACGGTCGTGGGAAAATCGCTATTAAATTTATTGACATTTTTGAAAAAAAATGCCACTACTAATTTTTTGTAATTTAGTGGCGTTTTTCATTGCAAACACTACTAAATTAGAAAATTTATTTTTTTAATTTCTTTCAATATTTACTATTATAATTAAATAAAAATTTATTGAAAGAAATAAAAATGAATATAAATTTATAAACTGAATATTAAAAATATTTAAATATCTAAATATATAATTTGTTCCAGCATGCTATTCTTCAATTCTAGCACACTCTTCTTCTAGTTTGGCATGCACTGCTTCTCTTTTTGCTTCTATTTGCTTGACACGTAGTTGCATAGTTTGCAACACCTTTCTCAACATGGATATGTCTCATGAAAACTGACTTATTGACAATGTAAATTGTTGAGAGCTATATCTATAGTAGTTAGATGGAGTTAAACCCAATCAAAGGCTTTGGACCCAACCATGTCTTTCTTTTCCAACAACTTCTGCGAATATCCAATGTTCTAGGTCTTGCATATTGACATGAACAATCGAATGTTGCTTCAATCTCAGCGACCATTTCCTCTTTCGCTTTTTCTTGTAAATTAATCAAACAAAGCAATCAAGTTTAATAATTAATTCATGATATATTTGAAATAGTAAATATTTACTTTTTGTATAAAATAAATCCAAGAAATAACTATAATTTCTTATGTTTTTACATTCGGGTAAGATCTATTTTTTTTTTTTGTATAGGTTAATCAAAAAAATTTCACATGTCTAAGTTTTTCACCCAACTCAATCTCTTGCAGAAAAACACATATTATTGTTAAAACCACATCAACCATAACTTAATCAAGCATATCAAGTATGGCAATCAAGTTAAAACATTTAGATAAGTTTAGCATCATGTATTGCAGATATTTAAATTGTCAAAACAAAACAATAATTACAAATTTGCATTTTTGCCTTTTGATGTCACAAAAAGTCTTAAACAAACATAAATCGTAACTTATTCATGCATATTAAGAGTGGCAATCAAGGTCAAACATTTAGACAAGTTTAATATCATGTATTTAAGCTATCTAAATTGTTAAAACAAAAATAAAATTGTAAAATTATATTTTTATCCTTTAACGGCATAAAGAGTGCTAAACAACCATAAAAAGTAACTTTTTCATAAATATCAAGTGTGAAAACCAATTCCAAACATTCATATAAGTTTAATATCATGTATTGGAGTTATCTAAATTGTTACAATAGAAATACAACTACAAAATTACATTTTTACCTTTTAACAGTATAAAAAATTCTAAACAGACATAAACAACAACTTGTTTACACATATCAATCATGGAAACCAAGTTCAATCATTCAAACAAGTTTAATATCATGTATTTAAGTTATCTAAATTGTTAAAACAAAAACATTCAGACAAGTTTAATATAATGTATTTAGTTGCTTTGTAATTATACTAGGTATTTCTTTTTATATTTTTTGTTGCCTTAAATAAACATTAAGCAACAAGAATTACAACAAATTCTTGTACCCATTTATCATTACCTCAACAATAGGCTATTTCAAAGCCTTTTTTTTTTTTGTCTACCAATTATAAGCTGGACTATAGATCACACAAGTCCCTAATATTTGGACAAGTTCCATAAAGATATCTAAAATTGAAAAAATAGAAAAAAAAAGACACCATAATATTTAAACAATTTACCATTGCTGCCTAAAACAGGTTACTATTCTCAACATCTACCCTTAGTCCCCAATAATATCACCCCACCCAAAACTAAAAAATGTTTACCTTGGTTAACTGCTAAGCTATTTTATGTTAGAAAGATCAAGTACAAGTTTTAAGTTAGAAAGAGCAAGCATAGGTCAAGTTAAGCATATAGGTGAACAATAAGACAAAATTAGAGATAGCAAAAAATGGCAATCATGTTACCTAAATAATTTTAAAGCCTTTCTTGTTACACAAAAAAAAAATTAAATTGAAAAGGAAAAAACCTAGAAGACTACACAGATAAGAGAAAAAGAGAGAGAGAGGAAAGACGAATGAAGCTCACTTTGGGAAGATGTCATCATTCACTATTGAAGAACACCACTTAACAAAGCCCAAATGTGGTTGTTAATTGTAGATGCTATCGAAAAAGAAACCAAATGGGTTCCATTTGAAAAAGAAAAGGAAAGGAAAATAAAATGAAAATTGAACAATGAAAAAAAGAAAAAAATGAAAAAAAGAGGAATCTAAGCAGAAAGGGCTCGACGAATTGTTCAAATTGGGGGAAGTTTAATAGTGTTTTTGTAAATAAACCCACTAAATTATACTAAATAGCAGCATTTCCATAAAAAAAAGTCACTAAATTATTTTCAGTAGTAGCATTTCCATAAATAAACACCACTAAATTATAATTAATAGTGATGTTTATTAAAAAATACCATTAAATCCTAATAAAACAGTGCATCCCCTTTTTTTAATAAAAAAATTCAATTTAATCAAATTTGAGAATTTATTTATAGCATTCATGTCCACTACTTTTTTATTGATTAATGGCATTTTGAGTTACAAACACTGCTAATTCCTACTATTTAGTAGCATTTTATGTTACAAATACTGCTATATCAATATTTAGTGACGTTTATAATAAAAATATTGCTAACTTTCTAAAAACACAAAACCTAGTGATGTTTATTAGTAAAACACCCTTAACAAATGTCATTATTTAATGATTCATTTTTATTGCATTGTTTTTATTAAATTTTAAAAGAAATAATGTGAAATTTCTTTTCTTAAATATCATTTAATTAGGTTAAAATTCTTAAAAACTAAAATTTAATGCTTCAGTTATAATAATGTTCATAGTCTAAAATAATAAAAAAATATATTAAATGCACATTTAAAGGTTGCAAAATATCATTACACTTAGTATTAACAAAATCGTATAGTTACACAAGTTCATGAATGAACATTATATACTACTATTTTGTAATAAGATTTTATGCTATTTTACATTATATAATTTAAAAACATTGGTTAAATGCTTGAGGACTTTAAAATTTTATATTTTGGTGTAACTATTTATTAAATTAGATTAGCTGGTAACCTTAACAAACTGATAATATTTGAAAAATATAATGTTTTTATTAACGTAATCAATTAATTAGTCTTTGAATTTCTTGTAAAGAAATATTCTTAATTATTTTGTGTGTAATTGGATATCAATGTATAGTTTGCTAACATCAATGCCTATCAATATTAGGGACTCGTATTTTCTAAATAATTTAAATTTTAGAAAATTTATTGAAGTTAGAGGTGGCAAAAGTTGATTTGATCCAAAAACTCTTTCAACCAACCAAACTCAAACTCGACCAATTTGATTTGATTTAAAAGGACAAAACTCAAATTAACCTAATCCAAATCCAAATTGATTCGACTTTCAAACTCGAAATGATTTTACCTTAAATATAGAGTTGAAATTAAATTAGAGGATATTTTTTTCTTGAAATTTTATTTTTCAGTTTTGGAGAGAAAGAAAATATTAAAAGACAAAAAAGTTTAATTAATTAATTTGATTTTATGTATAAATTTTTATTAATTTATTGTTATTTATTAATAAATAATAAATATAAAAATTAATTATTAATTTTAAACAAATATAATTTAAAGGTAGAATAATATTTATTCATTTCAATTATTAAATATAAAAATCTTATAATATATAAGTAATTAGTATTAAAATTAGTTGTATTAAACAAATAAACTTCTTATGTTTTTTATGAACTAGATTTAAAAAATTGTACAATATAATTTGTATATGTACAATTATATTTATATTATTTTTGTTATACATAAGATTTACACTAAAAAATAAAAATATTATAACTTAAAAGTGAAAAATTAAAACCAAGTCAACCATGTTAAGCTATGTCATGCCAATAAGTAATAAGTAAATATGGCATTTTCATTTTTCGTTATACATTTGTACTATTTAATATTCAAAAAGTCAATTATTTAAATTAGATTATTATATCTATGTAATTTTGATATTTTAGAAAAAAATTTTAAAGTTTTAAGGTTAGACAGTTATACCTAAGTAATCAATACCAATAGTACTCTTTTTAACATTTTTGTGCTTTTTATTGTAATTTTGATGGTGAGTCTCTTTGAAGTTCTTTTGTTATTTGCTCATTTCTAATTCATTAATAAAAAAAAAGTGA
The DNA here is from genome assembly GCF_047325235.1 of Durio zibethinus. Taxonomy (NCBI): domain Eukaryota; kingdom Viridiplantae; phylum Streptophyta; class Magnoliopsida; order Malvales; family Malvaceae; genus Durio; species Durio zibethinus. The sequence goes on along the minus strand of NC_143163.1, from coordinate 28,365,637 downwards.
ACGAATACAATTGTATTAAATATCAATATGAACCACAAATAATAAATTAATAGTTAATGTATGAAATACTGAAAATTAATACTAAATATTAGTTAATAAAAAATCATTAATAAATTTTTATCTTGAACAGAATTATTTTATATTTCACATAGCATAATTTCATATTATTAGTAATATTTGATTTGATTTAATTTTATATCTTAATTTTCATATAATTTAGTTATAAGTTAGAAATTAATTTTCATTTAACTTAAAAGTTAAAAATTAAAACCTAGCCAATCATTTAAATTTTGTATTTTAATTTTCATATAATTTGGTTATATTTATTTGTATTAGCTCAAGTATAGATAACAATCCAAAAAGGGATGAATTGGATTATATCAAAATTCTTTTTTAAAAATAAATTTTAAATCTATACATCCTATATTAAAAAGATCCCAAAAGATCCTAGACTTGATTGCTATCTGTTCTTTTTGTTTCTTTTAGGCTTTATAGCTATTTGTTTTTCATTTCTTTTTGGGTCAGAGGGTTTTTTTATTTTGTTCTATATTTTGGAACTTCTTTTAGTTTTTGCAAACTCCTATATTTTATTTTTTAGAGGATTTCAGTGTAAGATAATCTACAACATTAAAGATATTAAAAAAATCAAACTCTGGCACAAAAAACACAGATAGTGGTGTTAATTTTGTGAAGGGCTCTATGTTGTTTCCAGGTTGTTATTGATGTGTTTTTTAGTTTCAATGTTTTCTTCTTTTTTTCACATGTCTTTGGTTTTGAATAAAAGTTTTTTCCTCTTCTAGTTGTTAATTTGAATATGGATTTGGTTTTTAGTGTTGTTTTCTTGGAATGGTTTTGGCTTTATAAAGTTGAATAACTGAATGAGGGTTGAATTCCCTTTTTTAGGTTCTTTTTTTCAATATTTTATTTTGTTTTATGTTTAATTTTTTTGAATTACTTTTTCTAAAGTTTGCATGTTATTTTATTTTGATTTGAAATAACTTAATGGTGGTTTTTTTTATTTTTATTTGTAAGGAATGTTTTGTTAATGATGAATAATGGTTTAAATGAAATTTTCTTGTTGCATGTTGTTTAAAAGAATTTTTTTATGAGATTGGTAAATGTTTTTCCATCTTTTGGTTATTAATTTGAATTTGGATTTCGTTTTTTTTTTTTTTTGAAGTGGTTTTAGCTTTATGGAGTTGAATAACTGAATCGAGTTTGAATTCTTTTTTTGGTTTTTTTTTTTAAATATTTTGTTTTTTGTTGTCTTTAATTTTTTTAATTACTTTTTCTAAAGTTTGTATGTTGTTTTATTTTGGTTTGAAATAACTTAATGATAGTGTTATTCTTTTGATTTGTAAGAAATGTTTATTAATGATGGATAATGGTTCAAATGGGTTTTTTTTTTTTTTTTTGCTGTGTTGTTTAAAAAGAATTCTTTCTTAAGATTGCTTAGTAATATTTTAATTCTTTTAATGATTTTCTATGTTTGTTGGGTGTTTGATCAATTAGTTTATACTTTTATTTTTGCCAATGATAGATAATAGTTTGAATGGGATTTTTTTGGTTGCATGTCACTTTAGAAGAATTCTTTCTTTATTTAGATATTGTTTTCTTTTTTCCCTACAAATTGTTGAAGATTGTTCCTTGATTGTTTAAGGTGAGTACATGGCTAGGTTTTTTGTTTGTTGTGTCTTTGGTTAGTTGATTTGTTTTTTGAATGATGGATAATAATTTGAATGGGATTTTTTGTTACATGTTGTTCCAAAAGATTTGTGTTAGTGTTTTTTCTTTTCACACTTGGTTTTGAACCATTTTTGTGTTAGATTGATTGTTAGTATCTGACATTTCTTATAATTTTGTCATTTCTTTTAGCAATTTTAATTATTTTATACTTTTTGTCTCATTTATGGAAATGGGTTTGAGTGAAAATTTCTTTGGTTTTGTGTGTTGTTTGAATATGATTTTTTAAATTATTATATATATATTTTTTAGGTATTGTTGAAGGTTCTTAGTTGATTAAGTTTCAGGTAAGTTTAAAGTTAAGTTTTTGTTTTTGTATTGTTGTTGTCTCCCTTTTTGTTTGTGTTTGCTTTATTTTTTAGAGTCATCATCTTCATTTAGTTATTTTTTAGTGTGTGTCATTTTTTTCTTTTGTTTCCTGATCTCATGTTTTTCCTCTGTAAGTATTTATGTTGTCATTTTGTTTTCTTTTGCTTTATGTATATATTGCTTGAAAGTTTTGTGTGTTAAGTAATAGCTTTTAGTCTTAGATTCTATTAGTTGAACAAGGGAGAATAAGATTAAGAGATTAAAAAGGTTACGATTTGGCATGTTGAAAAGGCAAAAAATTTTTTTCGTGGGTACTTATCTTCGATTTGTTATTGATGGACCTTAAGATAATAGATGTGTTGATCAAGTTAGTGTGACACAAGTATTATGGTATCTAATGATATATGAGTTAGAAGAAAAAGATTTTCAAGTTGGTAAATGATCTAATGGGGTTTATCAGTGATGTTTCAACACATGATTTTATCAGTTTTAATGGAGAAAATGGGATATTAGTCTTATATATCATTGCATTCAACTGTTGATGTTAATGAAGAATTAAAGACAATTACAGTTAAAACATCTAAATTTGGTGTTACAAGAGATTCAATTATTAATATATCAAAGAAAAGAAAGTTTAGGTTACAATTTGATCATTTGACAAGTTCTTCTAGATATGGTTTGGATTCAAGCTTGGTTGTCCCAGAATTTATTGGTAAAATTTGATTCATTTATGGGATTTTTTATGCTATTTTTTTTAGTTATATGGCAATGATTGACTTATATTTAGTTTTATGTTTTTGCCTTTAATGTTGTTAGTTTTGAATTGATACTTATTTTAAAATAACAAAATACTAAGGTTAAAACTTGGGTTAAATTGCTTTAAACTCAGAAAGAGAAATTTTGCTGAAAAGGTTTATTGAATGAAAATGACTTGAGACCAAAACAAATCTTTTTCTCTATCAAAGATAAGTTTTATACAAAATTTAAAAAGAAAGATTGATCCCTTTTTGGATAAGAGTGATTCTTCTTGGAGAAAAACTAAAAATATTGTTTAAAACTAAAAAGTGATTAATCCATTCAAAGAAGGGATCAAGTAGTTTTTCTTACAAAAAAGGTCTTAGATTTGAAACTACCAAAATAGTCAACTCATTATAAAAATGGATCAATCAATTTTTTGTACAAAAACATCTTTGATTCAAAATTAACAAAAATGGATCGATCCATTACTAAAATAGATCGATCCATTACTAAAATAGATTGATTGGTTATTTTACCAGAAATGTGTTTTGGCTTGAAAAACCAAAATCAATTGATCCTTTTAAAAATGGATCGATTTATTCGGCCTAAACTACTTCAAACGATCATATTGTCTTGGTTTTTGTAGGTTGTTAAATGTATTTAATTAAGGCAATAACTATTTTTTTATTCTTATACAGAGGTCTTCCACCACATTATGGAGTATTAAGAGCCAAAAGAATTGATTGTTGTTTATTCTTCATCTTTTTCAAGCATTCAAAAAACAACTAATGTGTTTAAGAGCATAAATTCATACTTTGTATTCAATCCTCTAGTTATTATTCATACCTTCTACTTGTACTTGAAATTAGCAAACATCCAATCTTAGAGAAGTTTTTAAGTTTGCAAAACATTTAAGTCTAGCCTCGAGATTGTAAGCTAGAAAGGAAATATAACCTTTAAGTGATTTTTTAAAAAAACTCAAGAAAACGATTGAAAAAGTTGATTAATTGTTTGTATTAACAACTTTGGAAGGGTTGATTGTAACATTCAACATATAGTGGATTAAGCTTCTTAGCAAGTGGGGCTAAAGAAGATGACGTAAGTGTTTTATGGAAAGACCAATTATTTATGCATATATATTGCCTTTATTTGCTTAACAATATATATATATATTTGTGATTATTGCTAGATTTAGTAATCAAATTATTAAAATTTCTAATTAACCAATTCACCATCTTTTGGTTTATTCAATACTTTAAACTAATAATTGATATCAGATCTAGTCTCTATTTTATAGGTTTAACAACCTAGAAGTGATCCAAATGGCTCAAAGCAATGTTGTGCTAAGTGGTGAGAAAAAACACAAGGTTCTCAAGTTTGTGAAGTATGATTTTTGGTAATTGAAGTATGAAATACTGTGGAAGAAGGTCATGGAGCACTCTTAAATGATGCACAATTCTTAAAGAAATTATAGGATGATGTAATAGCCAAAAATTTTCTTTATAAAGGCCTTGATTCTCACAACATGAAATTGATCTGAAATTATTCAACTTTTAAGTAGATTTGAGAAAATTTGGATGAAGAATATAAAGATGGAGAAACACCTTGTGAAGAGAAACTATCAACTAGCCTCAATAAAAATGAAGACACAAATAAAGATTAACAAGAAGTATATCTTATGGCAATTGAAATGGTTGCCACATCCCTTGGTAATAAAGGACATTTTACTGTGAAACCTCCTTTATTTGTTAATGAAAATATTCATGTTGAAAAACTAGGATGAGACTATTCATTCAAGCCAATGACAATGAAGTATAGAGCGTAATTGTAAATGATCCTCTCATTCCAAAAAAAAAATGGTGAAAAATGGAGAACTCATAAAAAAAAAGTGAATAAGATGTAAATGATTTTAAGATGGCTTATCTCAATGCCTAGGTAATGCATACATTTTTTTGTGCTTTGAGTCCTTATGAATACAATAGAGTTTCATTATGTCACCATGTAAAAGAGATTTAGGACAAATTGACTATCACTCTTGAAGGTACAAATCAAGTAAAAAAAACTAAAATTAACATGCTTACTTATGACTATGAACTCTTCAAGATGAGACCTAAAGAGATTATTGGTGAAATCTCAAATTGCTTCACCAATATTATCAATGAATTTAAGGCTTTTGGAAAGATATATTCCAAAATGGAGATGGTGAAGAAAATCTTGAATAATTTACAAAAGAGTTGGGGGCAAATGTGACTGTTATTGAAGAATAAAAAAATCCTTATACACTTTCATTGGATAAGCTCATTAGTTCTCTTCTAACTTATGAGATAAAGATCAAATGTAGACAAAAATCAACTAAGAAAGTTGAAATGACCCTCAAATAAACCATTCAAGAAGAAAAATAAAGGTTGAACAAGATTTATGAGGATGAAGAAATGGAGATGTTTGCAAAAATGTCAAGAAGTTTATGAAGATGAATAAGTTTTCAAATAAAAGATTACAAAAAAAGGAAATAATCAAGAGAGCATCTAGTAAAAGAGAAAATGATCAAATTGTATGCTATGAGTGCAAGGAATCATGTCATATCAAATTTGGTTACCTTTTGTGAAAGAAAAAAAATGCAATAAAGCCAACAAAGAAAGCAATGATTGCCATATGAAATGATAGTGACTTTTCTAATGATAAATCCAATAAGTAGGAGGTGGCCAATCTATGTCGTATGGCTCTTAAAGAATCCAAGGTAACTTTCAATTTTAGTGATTTAAATTTATACACATTTGATGAATTGCAAGAAGCTTTTAATGATTTAGCCATGGAATTTAGGACAATGAACATGAAGTATAAGAAAATGATCTTTAAATTAAAAGTAGAACATGATTTTTGATTAATACAAAGAATGAATTAAAAAAGGAAATTGATGTCTTAAAATTTAATATTGATGATTTAATTAAGAAAAATATGAATTTATAAAACTATTTTCCTAGATTCTATATGGGACATTTAAAGCTAAATGACATGCTTGAAATTCAAAGAGCTTTTTTTTTTACAAAGATGGATTAGGTTATAATGGTGATAACAAGGAAACTCATTTAAAGAAAGATTTTTTAAAGCATGTAATTTAAATGAAGCATCTAGCACATGTGCATATTGTCATAAATTTGGTCATTTCATGCATGTTTTTTTGAGAAAAATCACTCAAAAAGGTAAATTTATTATGAGTGTGTGAATTTAAAAAAGAGTTAGTACATCTTAAAATGATATTACTAAAATGAAATAGATTCCAAAAGAGAGACAAGAATCATAAGTACTAACACTTAAAGACTCAAAAATGGTTGGGCACTAACATCATTTGAGAATTGTGAACATTCTCAAATGATGCAAAATTCTAGAAAAAATTAAAAGATGATGCAATAACCAAGAATTTTTTGTATAAAGCCCTTGACTTCCACAACATGTATTTGATTTCAAATTGTTCAACCTCCAAAGAGATTTAAGAAAAATTAGAGCAAGTACATAGAGATGTAGAAACACCTTGTGGAGAAGAACCATTAACTAGCCTCAATCAAAATGAAAACACAAATGAAGATCAACAAGAACTATGTCCATAACAAACAAAACGGTTGCCACATCCCTTGATAGTGAAAGACATTGTATAATGAGACCTCTATTTGTTGGTGAAAACTAAAATGAGTTTATTTATTTAAACCAATAACTATGAAGCAAAGTAGAAAGTGGAAAATGAAAAAGTCATTAAAAAAAAGTGAATTGGATGTAAATGATTTCATGATGGCTTAACTCATTGCCAAGGATATATACTCTTTTGTGCATTAGATCCTAATAAATACAATAGTGTTTCATTATGTGACAATGCAAAAGAGATTTAGGACAAATAGGCCATCATTTATGAAGGTACAAATCAAGATAAAAAAACTAAGATTGGTATGCTTACTCATGACTATAAACTCTTGAAGATGAAATTGAAAAAGATTATTGGTGAAATGTCAAATCATTTCATCCACATCGTTAATGGATTGAAGGATTTTAGGAAGACATATTATAATGTAGAGATTGTGAAGAAAATCTTGAATAGTTTACTAAAGAGTTGGGAGTCAAAAAGGATGGTTATTGAAAAATTAAAAGATCTTCATACATTTTTGTTGGTGAACTCATTGGTTCTCTTCTAACCTATGAGATGAAGATCAAATATGGACAAGAATTAATCAAAAAAGTTAGAGTGACCTTTAAATCAACCATTCAAGAAGAAGAAAAAATGTTAAATAAGATGAATTTGATGAAGATGAAAAAATGGCAATGTTTGCAAAAATGTTTAAGATGAATTTTATGAAAATAAACAAGTTTTTAAATAAAAAAAATCATAAAGGGAAATGATCAAGGGAGAATCTAGTAGAAGAGAAAAGAATCAAATTATATTATATGAGTGCAAGAAACTAGGTCATATCAAATTTGATTGCCCTTTGTGGAAGAAGCAAAATGGAATGAAGCGAAAGAAGAAAGAAATGATTACCATATGGAATGATAGTGACTTCTTTAATGATGAATCTAATGAAGAAGAGGTGGCCAATGTATGTTTTGTGACTCTTGAGGATCCAAGGTAACTTTTAATTCTATTGATTTAAATTCATAAATATTTGATGATTTGTAAGATGCTTTTAATGGTTTAGCCATAGAATTTGATATAATGAACATGAAGTATAAGCAAATGATCTCTAAGTTAAAAATAAAAAAAATGAGTTTTTGACTAAGAGAAATAATGAATTAAAAAGGGAAATTGATGTCTTAACATTTAATATTGATGATTTAATACAAAACTTTTTTCTAAATTCTATATGAGATGTTGAAAGTTAAATAACATCATTGACAAAGATGGATTGGGTTACAATGGTAATAATGAGGAAACTCATTTAAAGAATTTTCTTGTTAAAGCATGTAATTTAAATAAAGCATTTAATACATGTACATATTGTCATAAATTTGGTCATTCCATGCAATATTGTTCCTTGAGAAAAATCACTCGTTGAGGTAAACTCCTTAGAAGTGTGTGAATTTCAATAAGAGTTAGCATATTTCAAGATGAGACTACTAAGATTAAATGGATTCCAAAAGGCATAAAAATTATGAGTATTAACACTTAGGGACCTAAGAAAGTTTGAGTACCTAAGACCAAAGTTTGATTGTATATTTGTAGGTGGATGAATATTGTTACTAGGCAAATTCAAGTAAGAAAATTTAATGGTTCCTTGATAGTGGATGCTTAAGGCACATGATCAAGGACAAGAGTCAATTCAAGGACTTAAAGCCTAAAGGTAGAGGAAATGTTACATTTGGAGACAACTCTAATGGTGAAATTAAGGGAATTGGTTCCATTGGTAACTATTCTTCCACTTAAGAATGTTTTACTTGTGAAAGGTTTTAAATATAACTTGCTTAGTATTAGTCAATTGTGTGATAAAGGTTTTAAAGTTGTCTTTGAATTTGTGTTGTTATGTGATAGATGTTAAGACTAACAAAAATATTTTCACTGGATAAAATTAAAAAAATGTTTATGTGGTGCATTTAAATGATCTATCTTCTAAGAATGCATTTTTTATGGCTAATAAAGAAGATGAATGTTAGATATGGCATAGAAGACTAAGAGATGCTAGCATTCATGTAATTTCAAAACTTGCACAAAATGACTTTGTAGTTGATTTACCAAAATTAAAGTTTGAAAATGATAAGGTGTGTGATGCATGTGTTAAAGGAAAATATAGAAAATGCTCTTTTAAACAAAAAAACATGTATTTCTACTACTAAACCATTACAAATGCTTTTCGTATAGATCTTTTTTATTAAACTAGAACAATAAGTCTTGGTGCTAAGCAATATGGATTTGTCATTATTGATGATTACACTAAATATAATGAATTTTGTTTTTGTCCTCTAAAAATAAGGCATTGGAGAATTTTGACACTTTTTGTAAACAAATTCAAGATAAAAAAAGATATTCAATTTTTAGTATTAGAAGTGATCATGAAAAAGTATTTGAAAATTTCAGGTTCACTAAATTTTGTAATGAAAATGGTATTAGCCATAATTTTTTAGCTCATAAAACTCCATAACAAAATGCAGTTATTGAAAGGAGAAATATAATACTTAAGGAAATGGCTAGTACTATGCTTTATGAAAATAATTTACTAAGATATTTTTTGGCCAAAGTCATAAATACTTCTTGTTATATTAGTAATAAAGCCATGATTAGCCTAATTTTAAAGAATATTTTCTATGGACTTTTCAAAGGTAAAAAACCTGACATAAGTTTTTTTCAACCTTTTGGTTCCAAATGTTTTGTTTTTAACAATGAAAAAGAAAATCTTGGTAAGTTTGATGCAAAAAGTGACAAAAAAATTTCTCTAGGCTACTATTTGAATTCAAAAGCCTTTAGAATCTTTAATAAGAGAACATTAATAGTAAATGAGTCTATACATAGTATCTTTGATGAATCAAATCCACCTTCAAGAAAAAGAATCTTGTGATGATAATGACATTGGCATACTTCATGAAAATGATAATGATGTGACATTTTAAAATAATAAAAAATAATAAAAAAAAGTTGATAAACAAAAAGAAACCAAGAATGAAAAATTCCTAGAGCAAAAAATTCAAAGAGAGCTTACATTTCCTAGAGAAAGAAATTATATCAAAGATGGTAAGATCATTGGTGATCTACATCAAGGGATAATAATTAGATCATCTTATAATGTGTGTAATTATGTTACTTTTCTCTCATAAATTAACCTAAAAACATAAATGAAACCTTAGGAGATGATCATTGGATTTTGGTAATGTAAAAAGAGTTGAATCAATTTGAAAAAAATCTTTGAAAAAAGCCAAGTATAAAGCCTAGTGCTTAAACCTAGTGACCATCCCACTATTGGTACTAAAAGGTTTTAGAAACAAAATGGATGAAATTGGCAATATTCTTAGAACTAAAGCTAGATTAGTAGCCCAAGAATATAACCAAGAATAAGGAATATATTATGATGAAACCTCGCTTCAGTTGCTAAATTAGAAGCCATTATAATATTATTAGCATTTGTATGCTTCAAAAATTTCAAACTTTTTCAAATGGATGTCAAGAGTTCTTTTTTAAATGATTTTATAACTGAAAATGTATATGTAGAACAACCTTTTAATTTTGAAAATTCACATTTTCCAAATCATGTGTTCAAATTGACAAAAGTTTTATATGGTTTAAAACAAACTTTTAGGGCATGGTATAAAAGATTATCAAAAATTTTTATTGAAAATAGTTTCAATTTCAATAGGTGGAAAGTTGATATTACTCTTTTTATTAAGGTGAAAGGCAAAGATATTCTCATGGTATAAATATATGTTGATGATATTATTTTTAGTTCTATTAATGAATCTTTTTGTCAAGAATTTGTGAAGACCATACAAGGTGAATTTGAAATTAGCCTGATGGAAAAACTCATATTTTTCTTGGGATTACAAGTGAAGCAAACAAAAGATAGCACCTTCATCAATCAAGTTAAATATATCAAAGACTTACTTAAAAAGCTTAGAAAAGAGAACTCAAAGCCATACTCAATTTTTATGAGCACTTTAATAAAGCTTGACCAGGATAAATAAGGTAAATGTATTAATTTCAAATAATATAGGTCTATGATAGGTTTATTATAATATCTTAGTGCAAGTAGAATTGACAAAATGTTTAGTATGTACTTGTGTGCTTGTGTGCTAGATTTTAATTCTCTCATAGAAAATAACACTTACTTGCCTTTAAATGCATATTTAGATACCTAAAAATCACCCTTAGTCTAGGTTTATGATATCCATAAAGATCATTCTTTGCTTTGCATGTTTATTTCGATGCTGATTTAGGTGGTTGTAAAATACATAGAAAAAACACGTTCAATACATGTCAATTACTTGAGAATATATTTATATTATAGTTTTTTAAAAAATAAAATAGAGTTGCTTAATTTACAATCAAAGTCGAATATGTAATGTGGATTAAACAACTGTCATAGTTGTGCTTAAATATTATGGATTAAATAATAATTAGAGGATTTTGGAATGGTCATGATCACATTCTTATTAAATTTACAATACTAGTGCTATAAATCTAATCCAAAATTCAATTCAATACTTTAGAACAAAACATATTGAAATAAGGCATCACTTTATTGGAAATTATATTCAAAAATGTGATATTGTATTTAAATATGTTGATACCTTACATCATTAGCTGATATTTTCTCCAAGCCTCTTGATGGAGATAGATTTTACATATTTAAAGGTAAATTAGGCTTAGTGAATGCTCTATAAATTCATATATAATGATTTCCTTAAGTATTGCTAATATATTTGTCACTTAAACATGTTTGTCCATGCTTGCATATACTTAATAACTTGTTCAAATGATGTTAGAATGAAGATTATTTGATTTTATCTTTTAAGAGTAGAAATAAATACTATTCATTGAGCCTTTAGGTGTGCAACATTGAAAATTTAATCCATAAATATTTGATGAAGTCTTGCACTGTGTATGGTCATTTGAATTCATTAAAGTCATCACTTTTTACCCAACTAGTGGAAGTGTCCACCATTTTCTTTGTATTTCAAGCTTTATAGCTATAGGACTTCGTAAAGAAAATTACAATTGTTGTTTATCGAGCACTCACAAGACCACCAAAATCTTTGACTTAGCCACCCAAAGGGAATCCACCCGACCCTTCTCTAACCTAAATAAGGGAAGTAGAAGATAATGAAAGGTAGACAAACTCCTAACTAAATCATAACAAATGTCTATATTATAACACAAAGCAACCTATTCCATTTATCATTTTAGTTGAGTTGATCCGATTCATTTTTATCTATAGATAATTCAAGCGAGAACCTATGACTTCATAGATAGAGAGAGATTTGAACCATTAGTATTTCTATCAGTACTTCAATTTTCAAGACCAACTCTTTTGATTGGTTAGACATCTATCCACTTCGCACTTCGTCCGTCTTAACTATCCATGCATTGATAGGTTGGAAATGGTCATATTGTATAAACAATGTCCAAACAAATTTTCATGACTCAAGTAAGCAAAAATGAAGATATTTGCATATTTTTCAAAAATATGCTTAAAAACTATTTATATTCAAATCTTTGTAAAAAAAAATGATGTTTTCATATGTTATTCTTCATATTAGTTAAAAACCTCAAATATTTAAAATTTGAATGAAAGAATTTTGTCAAAGTGCAGTTTCATTGCAGAAACAATAGAACCAATCGATCATATATTTTACCCAATCAGTTAGTCTACTTAACCAAAACATCATTAATGAACTATAACCAAGAATTGATTAATCCCTTATGAGACTTGATTGGTCCATTTTGCTGGTAACCTAGTTATGAGGCTTTAAAATATAAAATCCATCATTATTTCTCTCTCATTTCACTCAACTCTTTCTCTTTTTTTTTCTTCCTTATCTCATTCTCTTAAAACCCTAAAAATTAATCTCATAAATCTTTTCAAATCCATCATCTTTTTTTTTCAAATTGTTTGAAAAATTCTTTTTCTCTACTTGATTCCTTACAATTTCATCCTTCAAATTTCTTCAAAACACTACAAAAATCCATCACCCACTCTTCTTTCTCTAAAAATCAATCCCCTTTATGTCATCACTAAAATATTTTCCTTTACTCATTATTTTTAGTTCTCTTCAGCATATATCCTCTATTATCACCCATATTTATTAATTTTCTTATCAATTTCACTTAAACTTACCTCAATTCCTTAAACAATTTCTTTAGGCTCCTCCAATGACAGCCAAAACTAGTCCACCCATAGCTTCATCATTTGGACATATGAATATTCTAGGAAAGCTTCTAGCACACATTCAAAATCCTCATTTAACCAAAATTTTGAAAACTTTATTGCTAAATCGATATAAGGTGAATTTTGCTTATCTAGACATCAAGATAAAAAAAGGTAATTAATCTTGACTATTTATACTCAGTTGAATTCTCTTACATTGGTGTTTTTAAAGAATTTAAATGAATTGAATATTTAAGTATGGAAGGCAGTGCATTTGCGAACTTAGTTGGAATGTTTTACAGCAATGCTATTTGTATTAAAATTGATGGTCTTGGAGTTAGATTCTTTATTAATAGATTTAGGATTTATGTGATGAGAAGAAAGATTATTGTGAATACGCAACTTTTGGTTGAAGCATTTATGTTAGATGATAAGGTAGAAACAAATAGTAAATGCAATACAGTTGGCTTAGCATAAGATATCTTTAAAGATGATTCTATGATGGTTGCTCTAACTCAAGCCTCTAGATTGTTCATGCATGATAGATTGTTACATCTCATTGTTACCCATGTTTTAGCATATTTTGAAACTCAATACTCCACCATTAGGAAACAAGATTCTTGATGGATGTATAAAATTAAATATAAATAACTATCCAATCATGTGCACTTTATTTTTAATGATAAGATAAGGGTAGTTCAACATAAAGAATACACATTGACTTATAGGATAGCAATTAACAACTTACTTAAGAAATTAAGTATCAATACTCGATGTAAACATGAGATTATTTCAAATGATCTTTTTAGTGTTTTAGGGTTACATACATTTCATAGTATTTGATATATGCAAAATGCAAATGATGTATGGATTGGAAAGCATATGAGTGCACTTGAAGAAGAAGAAGAAGATGGTGATAATGATGATCATGAAAATGGTTCTTTTAATCCTACTTTTGATACTCAAAGAGCTCTACAAGTTCTCATATCACAAATGAATAGTTTACATTCAATGGTTGAGAACATGAACTAGGCTTGAGAATACAAAGATTATATAAAATGATATCATTGCTCAAATTCATCATGTGAGGGCTACTTAAAATAACTTGAGAAAACGCATTCAACATTTTCCACCCCTTTCTCCTTCATTGTGACTTACTCTTTTTGCCTAACTAACTTGGATTTCCTATATATCAATGTTTTAAGCATTTAAAAATTTCTTATTTAGACAAACTTTTGTAATTTTCAACTTTGCAATTTGCATATTTTCAAGTCAATGGCATGAATTTCTTTAATCTGTAGCTAAATTTATGATTAATTGTGTGATCTTATGATGAATTACAGCTTTACATGTCTATTATGTTGGTACTTTTATAGTGCTATTTATATATTTTTTATGGTATACTAAGTTAAGCATATTTTGGTAATAACAAGAAAATGCATATGCTTTAAGTTAGTCATGTTTTGATTATAAGATTGCAATAAAGTTTGACATGTTTTTTAAATATATATTATTTGTTTGACTTGAATTGATTCTTTTTGTTATGACAAAAAAGAAGAGAATTTGTTGAAAATTCACTTTTGATGGCATTTTATGTGCTTAGCCATATATATGCTCTTGAAATTATCCAATGCTTTGATTTGATCTGTCTTTATTTTGCTATAAAGGAGGAAATATATTTTAATGGATAAAATTTGCTTGCTAAGTAATTATTAAATATTGTGTTGAGGATGTGATGGATTTTCTAAATTTGCTTATGTTGGAAATGTAGTGAATATCGTAAAGTATGACTTTAGTTAAATTAATTTGAAATTAAAAGTTATACTTATATTTAGGAGGAGCTTATATTGAAAAGTTGCGTTGAAAATAGGAGGAACTTTTTCAAATTAATTTTCAAATTCATAATTGATTAAGGGGGAGCTTTTCAAAACAAAATTATCTTAAGTTTTGTCATATCATAAAAGAAGATATTGTTAACTTTGAATTGATACTTATTTTGAAATGATAAAACACTAAAAATGGGTAAATTGCTTGGACCTAAAAAAAAATTTAATAGTAGGTTTTTTGAATGAAAATGACTTGAGACCAAAACAAACCTCTTTCTCCATTAAAGACAAGTTTAAACAAAATTTAGAAAAAGAGATTGATCCCTTTGAGGACATGATCGATCTTTTATATACAGAAACTAAGAATGTTGTTTAAAATCTAAAAATGATTGATCCATTTAGAGAAAGGATCAATTGGTTTTTCTTGCAAAAACTGTCTTGGATTTAAAATTGGCAAAATGGATCGATCTATTATGAGAATGGATTGATCAGTTTTTCTTACAGAAACATCATTGATTCAAAATTAGCAAAATGGATCGATCCATTACTAAAATTGATCGATTGATTATTGTACTAAAAACATGTTTTGACTTAAAAGGCTAAAATAGCTTGATCTTTTCTAAAACTGGATCGATTCAATTCAATCTAGATAGCTTCAAACAGTTATATTTTCTTGATTTTTATGGGATATTAAATGTATTAAATTAATGCAACATCTATTTTTTCATTTTCTTATATATAAAGAGGTTTTCCACCACATTATGAAGTACCAAAAGCCAAGAGAATTGATTGCTATCCTTTTTTCATCTTCTTCAAGCCTTTAAAAAGTAATCTTGTGTTTAACCTTGAGACTATAAGATTGAGGGGGCGTATAAACCTTGAGTGGTTCTTTAAGGAACTAAGGAAAACCACTGAGAGGTTGATTAATTATTTGTACTAACAGCCTTGGAAGAGTTGGTTGTGACATTTAAAATATAGTAGATTAAGCTCCTTGGCAAGTGAGGCTATGAGAGAAGACATTGGTGCCTTATGGAATGATTAGACCTTTAAAATTCTCAGTGTTTGATTCTTTATCTCTACTCTATAACTTCTTTTCAAGTTGTTTATTTATGCATATAAATTGTCTTTATTTGCTTAGAAATCTATATTTGTGATTATTACTAAATTTGGTAATCAAATTGTTGAAATCCTAATTAACCAATTCACCCCTTCTTGGTTTATGTACTTTGAGCTAACAAATGTCTTTAGGTGACAAGCATGATATAAGAGTTTGTTTATGAGACTGATAACAATTGAGTGCCTGTAGTTGGCAGATAAGAAGAAATGAGCATTCAAGTAAGTTAGATTACATTTACTATAGTTTATTCATTGATAATTTAACCTATTTACTTTATTTTGTGTGATGCTGATAAGTTTTTTTACTATGTTTTGTTCATTCTTTATTCAAGGAACATGTTTTGAAGCTTTTAATTTTGGTGGTCCTATATGTGGTTGTCTTTTCAGTGATGTTTTGATATGGTATGAAAAAAGAGTTAATATTTTAAAGCAAACACAAAATCCAACATTTATACTATATTGTCAACAAAGAATTATTCGATTACTTGTTTTTCCAAAAATTTTAGTTTTTAAATGGCATATTAAAATATGATAGAAGACGCAAATATACTGATTTTAGGGATAATATAAAGGTGTATAATTCTACGTTGCAATTTACCTTAACCAGAGGTAAAATCAATAACGTTGTTAATAACAGAGTAAGCCTATATGTTTTCAAGATCTATGGACAAAATCATTATAGAGTTGGGTCTTTGTTTCACCTTCCTTATCAGAATCCTAAATTTGTTCAGAGGTATATAAATGATATTGATAATAAGATCTTGAATAGGATATCTGTATTTAGGAGTTATGATGAAGATTCAAGGGTTGCCCCTTATTATTATAGATGGTTTGATTATAATGCTTGATGCAAACAATAAGGTTATTAAAGTGTTTAAATCAGCTAGAGATAGGTTTAGAAATTTTGATTATATTCCTATAAGATTAAATTGATGGCATGAGAGAACAAAGAGATAAAACTTATATTCCTCCAAGTGGGCATTAAGTTGCTGCACTGGTAATGAGAGATATATGTGAGTATGACAAGTGACAAGATATAATCACTGATCGTAGTTTTGATGGTTTGAAGAGAACCACCAATCTTTATCTTTCTTTTATGGCTTTACAATATCCTCTATTATTTTCTTATAATAAGAATAGCTAAAATGTTAATATCAAGTATGTTAACTTGCCTAAAAAGGAAAAAGGTAAACGAAAAACATTGATAATGCTTGAGTATTATGCATACATTGTTCATAACAAAATAGGCTAAGGTGATACTTTATTATGGGTTGGTAGGTTGTTTCAATATTATGTTATGGATGCATATGCTAGTTTTGAAAAAATATGACTCCAGTTTATAAAAGATAATTAGAAAGTTATTAGATTTGAAATGTATAAAGATAGTAAGGATTTAGTTGTAAGGGGTGAGCTTTAAGGTAACTCTATTGGTAAATGGTTCATATTGCCAACAAGTTTTATAGTTAGTCATTGATATTTATTTTAAAACTACCAAGATGCAATGGCGGTTTTGTAGGTTCTATGTTTATCCCAATTCATTCATAACATTTACATTTAAATTATCTATTTTTATAAATTTTAAAATAGATCAATTAAGGTGTTCAATGAAGTAAATGCCTAATTGATCTTTTTTTAAATAAAATTTACCTTATCAATTAAGGTGTTCATGTTTAAATTTGATTGATGATATTTTATAAATTAAAACAACAATCAATTAAAATATTTATTTAATTTTATTGTTGAAGGCATGATTTGATGTTTGGGTATCTATTATTAAGAAAAAAAAAAGTTATTATCATATATGTTAAAGAGATTATAGTAATTATACAAGAATTAATATACATAGATTCTCCCTAACTAAATGAGTGAATTTGATTATGATATGCCCTGAAAATGGAAGAAAACTGCAGGTATTGCACTTTCTTAAGGATCACACTTTTTCTTGAAATCTAAGATTTCAGAAATCAAATGTCCCCTTAAGGAATTAAGCATAAAAAGCTGCTGATGCTTGTATAAGAGTGCACACTCCAACTAAGAAATAGTGACATAGACAAAAAAAACTAAAATTTTAAAATTCAGTAAATGTTACATTTGTAGATTTCTTTTGTTCAAATAACAACAAACTTGAAAAACAATCCCATGTAATGTAGTAGTTGTGTTTGGTAAATGACGTGACTCAATCTAGATCTGTAACAAATTTAATGAGTGTCTGTTAGTTTTTTTTTTAAAGAAATCAGATGAATTTTCAAATTTCAATGGTGTTTTATGAAACATTATGATGCTAGGAATTGATGGTTTAGATGTTGAAGAGTAATTACAAACAAAAAAAAAACTTACAACTCTTCACAAGAATTTGAATAATAGCAGAATATGATTATTGGATTAAAATGATGAAAGTTTACCATCAAGACTAGACACTAAGGGATATAGAAATAACATCCTAAAAATTTTAATCAAGGATATGAAACTCTAGAAGTTCACCAGTTTAGGAAATTTACCTAAGAAATACAGAACTTGAGAATAATCTAAAGATTGCTTAAGGATAAAAAAAACTCTATTCTACCTTTAATAAAGATAACCAAAAATAAATACACTAAAACATCTCTCCAAGCATGAAAGCTTTAAAGATTGGATTGCTAAATTGATAGGATTGCCTTTAATTTTGTCTTGCTAAAATGGTGCCTCAAATAATAGGATTTGCATATGAATATAATAATCTGTAGTGTAAACACAATTATCTGCCCATTTACTCCTATAAATTACATGATAATATACTGAATATTTGGTGTCTAAGTTTATCCATGAATCTAATCATAATCCCATCCATCTTCATGCTTTCTTTTTTTAGCTAATGTAATCGCAATCTCCCTATTCTAACCCCTTTATTTTTGTATTTGTTTAGTGAGTTTGGACTAATGATAGGCCTATCTTATTTTTAGATAAGTCTTCCTTAGTCTCAATCCAAGTTGTAAGATATGTTAACACTTCGGTGCCAATCTCTTCTAGTTAGAAAAGACTTGTCCTCAATCTGAATTAATCTTTTCGTCATAATAGGATGACAAATCAGCAAAATTGAAGGTGAAAGATACTCCATAAGTATCAAGAAGCTCTAACTTGTAGGTATTTTTTCCTGTACGTTAGAGAATTCTAAATATACCATTTACCTTAGATTATAATTTGTCAAACTTTTCTAGAGGAAATCTCTCTTTTTGTAAGTTAATCCATACTAAATCACTTTCTTTAAACTCCACATGTCTTTTATACTTATTTGATGCCTTTTATATTTCTCATTTTATTGCAAAATCCTAGCTCTGACTTGTTCATGCAATTGCTTGATACATTTAGCCATTTCTGCTACATCTCTGCTAAATTGTTGATTAGGAGAGAGAGAAACTAAATCTAAAAGGCTAATTGGATTCTTACCATACACCACCTCAAAGAAGCTATAACTAGTGGTTTAGCTTGGTAAGTAGTTGTAGGCAAACTTTACTTAATGTAAAATAGATCTTATCGCTTGATATTCTTTCTCACATAACTTTTTAAAAGGTTACCTAAGCTACAGTTGGTTACTTTTGTTTGATAATCTATTTGAGGATGATGAGAAAAACTATACTTGAGATTGGTGCCAAGCTTTCTCCAAAAGATGTGCCAAAAATGACTAAAAAACTTGAAATCTTGATCAGATAGCATGGATTTAAAAACTTTATGTAGCTTTATAATTTTTCTAAAATATAGATAAAAAACATGGAAAACATCTATAGTTTTGATACAAAGAACAAAATAGGTTATCTTGAAAAAATGATCCACAACCACATGATAGAGTCTTTGTTCTTTTGAGTTCTAGGGAGTCCTATTATAAAGTCCAAACTAACATCCTCCTAAAAAGCATCAAGCACGTGCAATGGAGTATACAATCCAATGTTTTGACTTTAACTCTTGGTAATGTGGCATATTCTATAGTGTTCAAGGTGTTTCATCATATTCCTCTCCATTCTCAGCCAATAAAACTTGTCTTACAAAAAAGTAAGTGTCTTATCTTTTTCAAAGTATCTACCTAGTGCACCATTATGAGCTTATTGATTAAGACTTGTCTCAATGAACATGAGGGAATGCAAAGGTTATTAGCTTTGAAGAGATATCCATCATATAACAAAAACTGGTTGTATGGTCTTTGCTTGCATTTTTTTCAAATTTGGCCAAAGTAAAGGTCTTCCTCATAGAGCCATTTGATAACATCAAATCCAATAACTTCAATAGCTATAGTCCCTAATAAAGAGTGCTTTTGACTCAAAGCATCTGTCACCACATTTTAAGTTCTTAATTTGTACTTAATAGTGAAGTTGTAAGCTTGAAAAAACTCCATCCAACTTGCATACCTTCGATTAAACTTGTGTTGGCTATTGATGAACTTTAAGGCCTTATGGTCTGAATATAGGATAAATGGCTTGGCAAAGAGATATTGACTATAATGGAATAAAGCTCTATATATGATGTAAAACTCATTGTCATAGGTTAAATACTTTTTCTTGGCTTTATTGAACTTCTTACTGAAAATTGCTAAGCTTTTCTCTTTGGCTTAAAACAACACCTATTCCAGAATTAGATGCATCACATTCCACCTCATACATTTGATTAAAATTTGGTAGAGATAGGATGAAAGCTTCAGTAATCTTTTTCTTAATGAGCTTAAAACTGTGTTGGGCTTTTTTAGTCCACTTAAAAGCTTCATCCTTTAAACATTCGGTGATGAGAGCCACAACGGAGCTAAAACCCCTAATGAAGCACCTAAAAAAAATATACAAGGCCATGAAAGCATCGAATATCATGTAAAGATACTAGTGTTGGCCAATTTAAAATTACCTCAACTTTGTTAGGATCCATCTTTATTCTTTCTTTTGATACTATAAATCCTAGAAACACAAGGCTGAAAGTAAAGAAACTGTATTTTTTAAAGTTAGCATAAAGTTTTTATTCCTTTAATATGTAAAGCAGTTGATGTAGATGATTCAAGTGTTAGTTTAAGTACACTAGAATATCATCAAAATATATTACTACATATCTATTAATAGAAAGTTTAAGGATATGATTCATAAATTTCATGAAAGTATTAAGAGTATTGGATAAACCAAAATGCATTACCATCTATTCATAAAGACCATCTCTTATATTAAAGGTTATTTTTCACTCATCTCCAAGCCTTATTCTAATTTGATGATAGTGACTGCATAGGTCTATCTTGAAAAAAATAGTTACTCAATGTAGTTAGCTTAATAAGTCATCTAGGCATAAAATAAGAAAGCGATAGTCAACTATGATTTGTTGACCGCTTAAAAGCTTCACCCTTTAAACATTCGGTGATGGGAGCCACAATGAAGTTAAAACCCCTAATGAAGCACTTAAAAAAAGATATAAGGCCATGAAAGCTTCGGATATCATGTAAAGATACTAGTGTTAGCCAATTTAAAATTACCTCAACCTCATTAGGATCCATCTTTATTTCTTCTTTTGACACCATAAATCCTAGAAACACAAGGCTGAAAGTAAAGAAACTGTATTTTTTAAAGTTAGCATAAAGTTTTTGTTCCCTTAATATGTAAAATAGGTGGTGTAGATGATTCAAGTGTTGGTTTAAAGATCTTTATTGTGCACTAGAATATCATCAAAATATACTATTACATATATATTAATAGAAGGTTTAAGGATATGATTCATAAATTTCATGAAAGTACTAAGAGTATTAGATAAACCAAAAAGCATTACCATCTATTTATAGAGACCATCTATTATCTTAAATGCTATTTTTCACTTATCTCCAGGCCTATTCTAATTTGAAGATAGTGACTGCATAGGTCTATTTTGAAAAAAATAGTTACTCAATGTAGTTAGCTTAATAAGTCATCTAAGCATAGAATAGGAAAGCGATAGTCAACCATGATTTTATTAACCGCTCTACTATCCATATGTATACGCCATGATCCATCTTTTTTTAGCATTAAAAAGGTTAGGACTGCATAAGGGCTCATGCTTTTATGCATAATTCCTTTTCTTATAAATTCATCAACTTAGCATTGTAACTCCTCATGCTATTTAAGACTCATCTTATAGGCTACCTTATTAGGTAGAATAGCTCTTGGGATAAGATTTATGCAGTGTTGAATGTCCCTCATTGGTTGTAGACTAACTGATAACTTTTCTTGAACAATGTTTTAAAATTTTTTCAACAATGGTTATATCACTATAAGGGGCTCCTCATTATCTTCATTCTCTTCAATTAGCATTAATACATGCATAGTACCATGTATTTTAATTTTTTCTGTAATTGACCTCAGTAAATAAGCTATTTCTTTCCCTTTTGGTTAGTTTTGACATTACTATAGGCCTGGTAAGGCTTAGAATGATTTTGTATCTATCTTTCACAAATATGTAAGTGTTGTAGTAACCATCATAAATAACCCTCCTATTATAATGCTAAGGTCTTCTGAGTAGTAAGTGACAAGCATCCATTGGAGCTACATCATACCACACTTCATCCTTGTATTATTTTTTTATGAAAAAAAAAACAAACACCTTTTGCTAATCTTGATTTCATTCTTTTTTTACAGCCAAGATAGCTTATATAGTTGGGAGTGATCCATTATTTTAAGGTCTAATTTTTACATCATAAAAGTAGAAACAATGTTTCAAAACTTTCACTATCAATTATAATATCACATACCTTTCATAGGCAGTACATCGAGTGTGAAACATGTTTTTACACAATCAATCTTCTTTCTTAGTAGGTGTAGTATTCAAGTTGTATTGTATGATTAAAGATGCTCCATAATTACTATATGTTACCTTTTTTTCTTCTTCGACGTTTTAATTTTCTTCAACTAACTCATCTTTATTTTTCTTCAAGTCTTTCTCTATTAAAGTTACAATCTTCTTGTTTGGGTATTCTGAGGTAATGTGTCTAAGCTTTTACTAAATTAAAGCTTGCTTGTTGAGGTTTCATCTTTCTTTTGGGGCTGTTTTGAAATGGGCTTAGAAGGAATAATAGTTTTGGATGAGCCACCTTTATTAACATAGCCTTTTTGGAACCCAAATCTCAAGTTGCTATCGCAGGCCTTTTTTTGTTGCCTATTCACCTTAAGGGCAAGCTTGTATACATCATTAAAAGTCTAATAGAGTTTTAGTTGTACCATATTACTTATCTTGATCTTCAACCTTCTAAGATATTATACAATAGTCTGCTTCTCTTATTCTACTAATTCGTATTTCAACATAAGGGAGTCAAACTCAGTCATATACTTTTCTACTGAAAGATCTATTTGCTTTAAGTTATGAAGCCTAAAAAAAATATCTTACTTTAAGTTATTTAAAAGATACTTCTTTTTAAACTATTTTTTTATTCTCTCAAGTTGTAAGTTTTCTCTCACCATTTCTTTCTTTTATTTTTTCAAAATTTTCCACTAAAAAGATATATACTTTTAAGTTTGATGGCTACTAGCTTTACCTTGAGATGTTAAGGGACAACTTGATATTCAAAAATGAGCTTCATTGTGTGTAGCCAATCTAAAAACTCTTGAGGTTACATTTTTTTTTCAAACTCAGGAATCTCTATCTTCGAGTTGAATATGCTATGTTAAAGTTAGTTTCTGTATAGGTAGTATCTTAGTTGTCATAGGTGAAGTGGGAAGCTATCATCAGAATCAATGTTATTTTCATGGTATAGATTAGCCTTTCTTTTATCTTTTTGATTCTATTTGTCTTGCCACCTTATCTCTTTTTTCTCTTATTGTGTATGTAATTATTGTTGTAGTTGAAAGATTTATTGTTGTATCTTCTCTATAAGGGCATTCTTTGGGTCATCATTTATAGCTACTGCAACATTAGTGTTTGATTCAATATCTTCTACTAATGCTTGACGATGATGACATACCATAACTTTGATACCAATTTGATGTCAAAAATTAATGGTTGTGATGTTGAAGAGTAATTACAAAAAAAAACTCACAAAAAAGATGACTCATAAGAATTTGAATAATAGCAAAATATGATTATTGGATTAAAGGGATAGAGTTCACCACCAAGACAGAAACACTACCCCAAGAATTGTAATTAAGGATATAGAACTATAAAAGTTCATCACTCTAGGAAATCTACCTAAAAGATACAAAACTTGAGAATAATCTAAAGATTGCTTAAGGATAAACTAAACTCTATTCTGTCTTTTACAAAGAATAATCAAATATAAATACGTTAAGAACATCTCTCAAAGCATGAGAGCTTCAAAAATTAGATTGCTAAAGTGATGGGATTGCCTTTAATCTTATCTTGCTAAAATAGTGCCTTAAATCATGAGATTTACATGTGAACATAATAATCTATAGTGTGAATACAATTATCTGCCCATTTACTCTTATAAATTACATGATAATATGCTGAATATTTAATGTCTAGGTTTATCTATGAATCTGACTATAATCCTATTCATCTTCATGCTTTCTTTTTTCAGTTAGTGTGAACATATTTTCCTATTTCAACCCACCTTATTTCTGCATTTGTTTAATGGGTTTAGACCAAGAATAGGCCCATTTTATTTTTGGATAAGTCTTTCTTAGTTTCAACCCAAGTAATAAGATGTGTTGACACTCGAGTGTCACATTCAAATCAAATCAACATGATTATTACTAATTAAAAATTGGACAACATACAAAAGCGTAAACTTTGCAAACATTGTTTATGCATTAACCACTCAATACTATATGTTGTTTGTTAAGCCAAACACGAAACTGAAAACAATGTTTTAGATTCCAATAAAGACTCGATAAACTAAAGGACAAACAAATAATTAGGAAATTAAGCATAAGTAGTTATTCATGCTTGTGTAAGGGTATGCACTCTAACTAGGAAACAACAACATAAACAAAAAAATTAAATTTTAAAAATTCAATAACTATTGATTAAAGATTTCTTTTGTTCAAATAACAACAAACCTAAAAAATAATTCCTTGTGATGTAAGGGTTGTGTTAGGTAAATTACGTAATTCAATCTAGATCTACAACGAAAATCACTAGGAAAAATGTTTTGGTATTTGTAAAAAGATGATTATAAGAATGAGAAAACAGGAAAAAATAGGAAAAAACCTTAATTACAGAATTTAATATGGGTGCTTGTTAGTTTTTTTGGGAGGCAATCAGATGCATTTCGAATTTCCATAGAGTTTTGATGAAACATTAAAGTCAAATTAAATTGATGATAAATGAAATTTTATGAAATGAACTACAGACCTTAACATTTTACTAATTTGATAATCAGATACCTTGAATCTAAGGAAGGTTTATTGGTGTTCTATCTTTTCTACAAAGGTCAGCAAATCTGCAAATTGAAATTAAAAAGAATCAAATAGTTTTTTCGATAGAGAGGAAGAATTAAAGAAGATTGATGGGTTTGGGTATTTTTGCTATTGACAAATATGCAGATGTATTACAGGATACAACACAAAAAAAGGCATTTAATGATGAAATAAAAATGTATTCTTGAAGATTTTTATCAAAAAGTCAAAGACACCCTATTTTTCATCTAAACCATTTAAGACTCCTTAGCTAGTTTATTAATTGAAAAAGAAAACATTAATAAATGTAATAAAAACATACAAGCAGGAATAAAAGAAGCAAGAAACTTAAATGACTTGACACACATAATAAATGATAAGCTATAGCTTACATGGATAATGATAGAAAGGAAATTGGTTGACATGAAACTTATGTGGCACTATTCACATACCACCATTTTAGGTAACTGGGATGAAAATATACGTACATTAGATAAAGAAAGAAGAGCAAATTTACGAAAACTATAAAAAAGTGTGAAAGGTTTATGAAGTCATTGGCGTGGGACCTCTAACAGCTTCGTAATTCCTTTTTACAGTGAATCTTCCTTCTTCAAAATTTCTTGCCACTAACATTATGTTTGGATTGAAGGGAAGGAAAGGAAAAGAAAACAAATAAAGAAAAGTAATGGAAATAGAAAAACTTTTCCTTTGTTTAGATAAACTTTTAATTTAAAAGAAAAGAAAAAAGTGAAAATTCAATGACCTTTGATTTCTCTTGTAATCCTCACCTTTTTAATATCTTAAATTTAAGAAAAAGCAAGGAAAAGAAAATTGAAAAAAATTTATTTTTATAAAAAGACTATTATATCCATATTTTTATTATGACATTAGATTTAATTATATGACTGATATATTTTACAAAGATATTTTTTTAAGTATTTTATATAACATCATAGTTTATAAATATTTTATGATTTCTTAAGTCTTAATAACAAAACAAACTAAATTATTATCAAAATAAATTAAAAAATTGAATTAAACATAAAATTAAGAGTAAATTAATAATTAACTAATATATCTTATCATATTAAATATGCTTAATTTTGTCCAAAAAAATTTATTTATATAAATTAAATAATATAAAAATATATTTGTATATTATATATTATGTTTCTAAAATAAAAAGTTACAATTAAAAAAAATATTATAATAAATTATTTTTATTTTTTTACTATTTATTTAAATAATGATTGTTAAAATTTATTTCTTTTCCTTTCGTTATTAGTTTTAACTTTGTTTTCTTAAAAAACATCTACCATTTTTTTTTCTTAAAAAAACTCTTTTTTTTTTTTTATTAATATCAGTACAAACATAGGTTGTAAAAAAGGTCCCGTTCCCCGTCTCCAACTTATTTTTTCTTCTCATTGTCAATCCCACTCCTAATAAATCGCTCTATTCTTCCTTCACCTAATGCTTGATCTCCACCAGCATCATCGCTATGACGCCGCATCCTCCTCCCCGTCGGCTGCAGCCGCCGACATCATGCTAGCAATCTACGAGAAAAAAACCAACTCAATTGACCTCTGCCGCCCACTCCGCCAATACACCTCCTTCACCTATTCTGAACGCGAAGCCATCAGCCTCGAACACGACCTTTCTACTGTTAAAACCCTACGCTCCGACATCGAACGCATCCCCGATCCATCCCCTGCAAACCGACGTGACCTCATCATCTCTTACTTCAAATCCCTGTGCCTCATTGAAACCCGCTTCCCAATCTCCCCCGACAAAGGCCACATCAACACGATCCAATTTACTTGGTTCGACGACTTTCAAACAGAAGCAAAAAGCGGCTCAACAAAACATCCATTTAGAAAAAGCCGCCACTTTGTTTAATCTGGGGGCGGTTTATTGTCAGCTTGGCTTGTCTTACGATAGGGCTACGGCGGATGGGAGGAGACAGGCGTCTCATGCGTTTATAGTGGCAGCAGGGGCGTTTGCCTTCCTCAGAGACAATGCGTCGACGAAGGCATCCATGGGGAACAGTACGACCGTGGATTTGTCGGTGGAGTGTGCTGGGATGTTGGAGAGGTTGATGTTAGCTCAAGCTCAAGAGTGTGTTTTGAAAATACTGTTGCTAAAGGAAGTACTCCTGGAGTTTGTGCCAAAATTTCTAGGCAGGTTGATTATTTTTATTTTTTGCTTTGTTTGGAACTGATTGAGAATTGGAATCTATGCTTTCTGGGATGAATGAGTAGATTATCGTTTTTGCGGGAAATTATCAGCTTATGAGGTTAAATTTTAATGGTCCGAATTTTTTTGAACAATTAACAATAAAATTTAGTTTTTCCAGAATATAATGCTTGATTTTACTTTTTTTTACTGATTAGTTATGTTAAAATCGGTGTTGCATTTTTAAAATTTGTTTTATTTTTGATTAATTATAATTTTTCTGTTTACTATTTTCTTTTTCTTTTTTAGTACTTTTAGGAAGTAAAGAGCAAAACCAAATGGAGGTTTAATTATCACTTAAGGGATCATTAGAACGAGTAGAAAATAAAATCCATAGTAGTGCATTTGAGATTTGTGTCAGTACTGTTCTTTTTATAGTTCGAGTTCAGCTTTGTATTCCCTCCAAAACAAACACGATTATGTAATTGTTCTTTCGTGTTTACTTTGTGGGAATTTGAAAATTTTTAGTTAGGATTAATATGAGTTAACTCGCAGGTTGGATTATACTATGAGGAAGCTTTAGCTGCATTGAATGCAGCACCTTTGAAGGACCATTTTGAAAAAGCGTGGATTGTGCATGTGCAGCTTAAAATAGCTCTTTTCTATGCAGAAGCTTGCTATAGGTATGGTTTGGAGCTACATGAGAAAGAAGAGGTTGCAGAAGAAACTGCACGTTTGAGGAGTGGAGTTAGTGCTTTAGCTGAGGCAAAGAAATCATCAAAAAAGGCTGCTGCACAGCTTCTGGATGCAGTTAGCAAGTTAGAAGTCCTAATTGCAACCTGGAGAGGGCTGTGAAGGAAAATGACAGGGTTTATCTAATGAGGGTTCCTTCTCCTAGTTCCTTACCGTCTCTCCCTGCATTTTCTATGGTTAAGCCAATGCAGATGAATGAGGTATTGGATGCAAGCAAAGAGAAGATGTTTGCACGTTTTGTTCCTGACAGCAGTGCAAAGGCTCTTTCTAGGTATACTGGAATGGTTGATGATGTAATCAGGACACAAGCTGAGAAATTGCAGCAAGCCAGTGAGCTAACCTGAGTATGTCTCAAGGAAATGGACCTGCCGGATTCAATTCTTGCTTTGGAAGGGAATTTTAATCTTCCAGAACACCTTAAGAATGAGGTAGAACAGGTGCAAGCTAGTGGGGGCCCAGCTGGTCTGGAGGCTGAGTTACAACAACTTAGGGATCTGAGGAGGGTGAATCATGACCTGCTGGTCCAGACCGAGGAGCTTTTGCAGAAAGAAGCAGCTGAGGATGCTCACTTTAGAAGTCAGTTTGGAATGCGATGGACTAGGCTGCAATCCAGCACTCTGACAAACACTTTGCAGGATAGGTT
Source organism: Durio zibethinus (assembly GCF_047325235.1). Classification (NCBI taxonomy): domain Eukaryota; kingdom Viridiplantae; phylum Streptophyta; class Magnoliopsida; order Malvales; family Malvaceae; genus Durio; species Durio zibethinus. The sequence goes on along the minus strand of NC_143163.1, from coordinate 28,337,190 downwards.
AAATAAATTTGCTGCTAAATTAAAGAAAGCTGGGGAAACTGATGTGCAAGTCGAGCATTCACTGAGAGAACATTCTGCACTCATGTCAATCCTTGACCGCCATCTGGTATGTGGAATGGTTGTTAGTTGTGTTTGTGATACCTATGTACCGTAAATATAGTTATTTTGCCTGGTCTTTGAGGATGCATTGGTTTTTGAGAATGCATTGGTTTTTGGCTTATTCTGAATTGGCTAGTATAGTTTTTGCATTTTTTTTTTGCTTATATATGTGTTTGGGGCTACCTTATTCTTTATAATAACTTAAAGTGATAAATTCGACTATTCTTTTTATTTGCTTTTCAGTTATTCTTCTTATGCTTGTGGGAGTAATATATATGCTATATCTTATGTATCTTGCTGTTATCAGATAGAAGCTGCCATTCCAAGCCTGTCAAGGCCAATAATGTCTTTGGGTGCCAATGAAGATGCTATAGTGGGTGCCCTTAAGCAGAGCTTGGTAATTCTCTTTTCTAATGTAAAATTTCTTGAATATTTACTCTATGCTTAAGTTTTCCCCTCAAGTTCCCCATTCCCCAATGGCTAAAACAACAATAAAAGAAAAGGAAAGGAAAGGGGAAAAAGTGAAAAAGTGTTGTTCTATCTGATGTTTCTTTTTCACCCATGTGTTACCATGCAAGTCATTGAGTTTATCCATTGTTGTTTGGTTTCCTGTTTTACAAGCCTAACAAAATTTTAGTTTCATATATACAGAATGGTTGATTTCTCTTGTTATCATCATTGCAGAGGCAATTAGAGACTCTTGGTGCTCAGAGGGCTGGCCTTGAAGATATGCTTAAAGAGATGAAAAGAAAGGTTAGTTAACTGTCTGTGCTACTTGTCTTCTGCATGCATGTCTTTTTTTTTATTATTTTATTTTATTTTCTCTAAAGGGTGCCTGAAGGTGTACTTCCTTAGATATATAATTTCTTCTTGGCGATTCTCTGCTGTATTGATACTTTTGACACTATATTATGATGATCTAGCATGATATGATATAGCATTATATATGTACCTCCTTGTAGAATAGGCACTACTACTCAGTAGCTTCTTCTACTCCCAAGTAATTTCTGTCAAGCAACTAATAATATAGATTAGGTTCATTAATTTTGCATCCTCTATAACTTTTTGGATGATACATCTTTGTAGAATGTTTATACATTATTCAAGTTTACTCAAATTAGATTTGCTAATTAGTCTTGTGGATTAAGTTGGCCTTTCAAATCATTGCCATCTTTATTGTGATCCATTTGCGAAGGATCATGAGGCATGAGCATGAAAACCACATTTAAGGACATATTGGCTTGTTTGGCAAAAATGTCTCAAATCATGGTTTACCTTACCAGTTTACCATGACATCAGGGACATATGAGAACATCGATATGCATAACTATATTCATTTTTAGCTTTGCAATAAATGACATCCATTCTCTAGCTGAATGTATAGTAATTGTAGCTTTAGTGATGAATTTTGAATGGGACGTTAGGGGAGAGAGAAGAGGATTTTAGTTGATAAGAATTGTCTATCCCATTCTCTAGCTGAAAGATTATGTGGTAAATGTTTCCATTAGTGGAAAAAATTGAAAAAGTGTTTATTACATTTGTTGTTTCTCAATGAATCTTGTTATCGTTGCTGAGGTGACTTGATGCAGGACAGCTTAAGGGCCTAGGGTTTGTGATAACAATATATGAAATTCTTAGGAAATAAAGAAAATTTGAATAAGGAAAAATGGAAACAGAAAAGAAAATAAAAGATAACTTTCACCTTGGGTTTCCTTGATTGTATCACACAACTGAGAAGAAAGAAACCCTGAGCATCACACATAGGGTTACCTAGGAGTCACAGCTGAGGATAATTGCACCAATCCCAAAGGCAATAATGCTGAGAAATCTCTTATCATCATAATCTGTCTTTAGAAGAAAGAATACATCAATATTTATAGACACTTGGTATCCGTAAAAGAAATAGAGATATTACTTCTTTTTGCAATTTACATACACTTGGATTCTAAGCTAACAAACATGACCTGAGACTCAAGAAAACATGAAAAAAAAAATTGACTTGAAACTCAAGAAAACAGAAAATAAAATAAGAACCATAAATAAAACAAAGTAACAAAATGAAGTCTTAAGTAAGCTAATCCTCAATCGGTTGCTTATTGATTTGTGTTGGACTTTTTCAGTTTTAAGATTATCATTGATGGTGCCAAGTTTATGGCATTGGCCCTTAATTAAACACGTAGTTGAAAGATCTTTTGTGAACTGTGTCACAGGTTAGAAAATATATTGGCATGCATATAGGTATGGTTGTTGTAACATGCCAATGGTTCTCATTGATAATCACCTTCTCATTGGGCATGGTAATAGGTTAGTGCTTTATCTGTGGTAAAGAAGGATGAGCTGCTCGTTCACTGTCCCTAAAGTTGGAGCCGAACATCATTTTTGTCCCTACACTTCCAAACACTTTTTTTCTTAAAACTTTCAATTTTGCATTTGTTAACTTGCCAGTTGGTTGCACCTGTCTGCATTAGTATTCAATTTTACTAGCTGAAAGGAAAAAGGAAAGGGAAAATTGCATTTTTCCCCTTGGTTTTACTTTTTATTGTCTGTTCCAAATTATCATCTAATACCTCCCTTTCTAACCTTAGTCTCTCTACCTCCAGCTTTGTCTCTCTACCTCCAGTGGCTTTTACTTTCCTTTCCCCTTGCATTTTTCATTTTTTTGTACTCTTACTGGGCCTTCCTATTTTTCTCTCTTCTTTTCTCTCACACTGCTTGTCATTGTTGTCCTTGACAATCGAAGATTGGCTTTTTTTTTATATATTGACCTTAACAGGAAATCATTCATCTCAAGGATGAGCCAAGGAAATGGATTTAGAAGAGAGAGAGAACAGTGAAATTAGTTATTGGAAATTTCCAGAAGAAAGAAGCTCAGGAGAGAGAGAGAGAGAGAGAGAGAGAGAGAGAGATAAGATGATAATTCCTTTCATCATTTCGCAATATCTTGGCTACCAGCATAACAACTTCCTTTTGTACCCTTAATTGACTCACATGAATACCAAAATAACTAAATTGCTAGTACCGGGCTAATTACAAACATACATTGAATATAAACTAGGCTAGTGTCTAATGGCCCAAAACCCATAAAAATAAAATGCTAATTTGATTAAGGCACATAAGAATACTCCCCCGGTTAAGCAAATCCTTGTCCTCAAGGATTAAAGCTAGGATATTTTTGCTGAAGCTTGTAGAGGACTTGCCATCTTGCATCTTCTGGAAAGGAATTGGTCCATTCTACCAATACTTCAATTACAGCTCGATTTCCCTTCTTTCCAAGCCTTTTGTCTATGATCTTCAAAGGTTCTTTGGCTATAGTTCCATCATCCCCAATAACATGTAGTTGCTGTTGAGTAGGTTGTTTAACAACATGTTTCTTAAGAGGAGAGACATGGAAGGTAGAGTGCACCTTAGAACCTAGAGGTAGCTTTAATCTATAGGTTTCCTTGCCAACTTTCTCCAGGATATAAGGTCCAAAATATTTGGCTGACAATTTGAGGCAACTTCTCTGGACAAGTTGTTGTCTATATGGTTGAAGCTTCGTATAGACCCAATCCCCCACCTCAAAAGCCCTGTCACTTCTTCTTTTATCTGCCAGTGTCTTCATCCTATCTTGAGCACTTCTCAGGTAGAATTTGAGCATCTTCATGGTAGCTTTCCTTGCCTTTAAGCTCTTATCCCCTAATTGGACTAGTGAGTCACAAGTTAAGGAAGATGAATTGGTGGTGGCTGACCATATACAACTTTATAAGGAGTTGTGTGAATAATGGTGTAATAGGTAGTGTTGTACCACCATGTAGCCAATGCTAGCCAATGACTCCATAATCTAGGCCTTTTGTTGGACATGCATCTCAGATAGGATTCCAAGCATCTATTGACCACTTCAGTCGGCCGTTGGATTGGTGATGATAGGCCGTGGATATGTTTAAGGAAGTGCCTTGCCTTTTGAAAAGTTCCTGCCAAAATTGTCTCATGAAGATTCGATCCCTATTAGACACAATACTATTAGGCATGCCATGTGTTAGTTTCTTGAGAATCAGAAATTCATCTTCTCTTATTTTCATAGAAAACAACTACAAAAGAAATAGACTAAACCAGATAACGAAAAGATAAAAATTGTAACATAAAAACAATAGAAAGATAAAAAAAATCTCATAATGATAAGAACTAGATCTTATTCCCAAAGATAAGGAATTTGACTTTATTTTGTAACTAACTCCTAAATCTTCTACATTCTTAACTAACTCCTAAATCTTCTACACTCTCCTTCAAGTTGGTCCGTAGATGTCAATCATTCCCAACTTGTTGACAAGAAACTCAAAGTTAGGCCTTAGAAGCCCCTTGTTTAGGATGTCTGCTATTTGTTTCCTTGTAGTAACAAACAGCAAGCATATAGCACTAGCCTCAAGTTTCTCCTTTATGAAATGCTTATCAATCTCAATATGCTTTGTTTTATCATGTTGTACTAGATTGTGTACAATACTGATGGCTGCTTTATTGTCATAGTACAATTTCATTGGAAGGGTGCTAGGCCTCTTTAGTTCTTCTAGGACATGTTTCAACCACAATATGTCACAAAATCCATGTGCCATAGCTATAGACACTGCTTTAGCGCTGCTTGGTGCCACCACACTCTTTTTTTTGCTTCTCCAAGTAACCAAGTTACCCTAGACAAATGTACAATACCCAGAGGTAGATCTTCTATCAATGATTAATCTGGCCCAATCAACATCAGTATAAACTTCAACTCCCTATTGTTCACTTTTCTTGAACATTAATCCTTTTCCTAGAGTGCTTTTTTAGTACCTTAGAATCCTGTAAATAGCATTAAGATGTTTTTCATGTGGATAGTGCATGAATTAACTCACTAAACTGACTTCAAATGCGATGTCTAGTCGAGTGTGACAAATATATCATTTTGCCTACCAACTTTTGATATCACTTTGTATCAATAGGCATTCCATCATCACTTTCTCATAACTTCAAGTTGCATTCTACATGAGTATCAATCGGTCTATAGCCACTCATAGCTGTTTCTTTTAGGAGATCAAGAATGTACTTTCGTTGTGAGATAGCTATGCCCTTTTTGGACCATGCAACTTCCATTCCAAGAAAGTACCTCAATGATCCCACGTCCTGAATCTCAAATTCCTAAGCTAGAACTTGTTTTAGCCTTTTTATTTCGAACAAGTCATCTCCAGTAAGAATAATATCATCGACATAGACAATTAACACTGTTATCTTCCCTCCATGTGAAATTTAATGAACAAGGTGTGATCATTTTGCCTTAGAGTGTAACCTTTTTTCTTTACGAATTGAGTGAATTTATCAAACCCTGGTCTAAGCGATTATTTGAGTCCATATAATGACTTCCTTAGCCTACAAACCTTTGATCCAAATTTTCAATAAAGCCTAGAGGAGAGTCCATATAAACTTCCTTTTACAAATTTCTGTTGAGAAATACATTTTTCTTTCATCCAATTGTTGCAATGGCCATCCAAATTTGCAACAATTGATGATAGCACTTTCACTGTGTTTAGTTTAGCCACCAACATGAATGTGTCTAAGTAGTCTATACCATACGTCTAAGTAAATCCTTTTCCTACTAGTCTAGCTTTATATCTTTCTAGGGAGCCATTAGAATTGTACTTCACTGTAAATACCCCTTTACAACCATGGATTTTCCTTCAGGCAAACTCATTACTTCCAGAGTCTTATTCTTCTTAAGAGCTTTCATCTCTACAAGAACAACTTCCTTCCATTTAGGAACTTTAAGAGCATCTTGTACATTTTTAGGAATGTATATACTAGATGATTGAGAAGTAAATGCAAGGAGAGGGAGACAACTTTTCATATGACAAAAAGTTAGACAAGGTGTGTTTAGTACATTCTTTGGTACCTTTCCTAAGAGCAATTGGAACATTTATATCATTAACAGACTCAATTTGGGAATTAGGCTTATAGGAAGTTGATTCGGAGATGGATTTACCTAAAGGATTGATAGAAATTTGATTTGTTCTCGGATTAGACTCCTAGGACTGCTGCAAAGTGGATTGCTTTTCTTTTTTAATCAGGATTGTTTCTTGAAAAGACAATGAACTCATTCGGTTTTTTACTTAGTTTCTCCCACAGTTCAGATTCTAGGTGTTTTTTTATGACACAATAGGCAGTTATCCATTGTTTTCAGTGTTTAACATATTCGTTTCCATGGTAACCTCGGTTATTTTTGAAGTAGGGTTTGTAGGTATCTTTGAATTTAGGATAGACATCATATATTGCATTTCTATCTAGAGATCAAAGACAAAATCTTCAATTTCACTTTCCCCCCTAAGATGATGATTAAAATCTTTTTTTTTTTGGTTAAAAAAAATGACATCAATAGTAATGATTATCCTTTTTGAAATGGGATCAAAACATTTATATCCTTTTTGTGTTGGAGAATAACCAACAAAAACACATTTTTTTGCACTTGGATCAAGTTTTCCTCTATTATGATTGTGAATGTGAACAAATGCAATGCAACCAAAAATTTTTAAAGGAATATTGACGAAAATCCTTGATGTGGGAAAACAGTTTTTAAACAAATTTGAAGGAGTTTGAAAGTCTAATACCCTTGATGGCATTCGATTGGTCAAATAAGTAGCTGTAAGAATAGCCTCCCTCCACAAATATTTAGGAACCTTAGCTGTAAATACGAAGGATCTAGCAACTTTATGAAGATGTTTGTTTTTTCTTTCAGCCATTCTGTTTTGTTGTGGTGTGTCATTACAAAAACTTTGGTGGACAATACCATTTTCCTCAAAATATTTCCCCAAAATTTTATTAAAATATTCCTTCTCATTATCACTTCAAAAAATTATAATATTTGTTTGAAACCGACTTAGTATCATTTTTTGAAAAACTTTAAAAATATGTTCAGATTCAGATTTTTCCTTTAGTAAATATACCTAAGACATGCGAGTATGATCATCAATGAAAGTGGTAAACCATCTTTTTCCTGAAAGTGTAGAAGCTTTAGAAGGTCCCCATACGTCACTATGAATTATAGAAAAAGGTCTTGATGCTTTGTATGGCTATGAGGGGAACGATGCATGGTGGTGTTTTGCTAGCTCACAATTTCACATTGAAATGAAGATGGATTCTTATTGATGAATAGCTTTGGAAACAAATATTTTAAATACTGAAAACTTGGATGTCATAACCTAAAATGCCATAACAAAATTTCATTATCACTAGCAATAGAAATAGATTTGAGACAAGTACTTTGAGGTTGCATTTTTTAGGTCAATTCCATCTTCAAAGAAGTAAAGTCTTCCATTTTGTCTAGCACTGCCAATCTTCTTCCCTGAGTTCAAATCCTGAAATTCACATTTAGAGGAGAAAAATTAACTTGACAGTTTTGATCATGAATTAATTTGCTAACAGACAAAAGATTACATGACAAATTAGGAACATGAAGAACATCATGGAGTGTAAGAAAGGAAGAAAGAACTATGGACTAGTTTGCAGTGATAGCTGAAAAAGATCCATCAGCTATCGATTGTGATTCCCTACACTAGTTTTATAAGAAAATATATTGGAAGTTCCGATCATGTGATCAGTTGCATTAGAATCAATAATCCAAGGATGACAAGAGCTGGAATTGACACTAACTAAAGTTGTTGCGAGGTTTTTACCTTTTTGGACAAATGAACAAGATGGAGACGGATTAGAGTTTACATCGAAAGAGGGAGATTGAAAAACTTTGTATGGGTGCTATAGTTGATTCTCAGTGAAAAGAAGCATTTTTGAAACTGTTTGTTGCCCTTGATCAGTATTGGACATCTAGAAAGCTCGATTATCTCAACTATTTTTTTTTTCCAGTTTTAAGGCTTCCCATGCAATTTCCAACATGTTTCTTGAGTGTGCCAAGCCTTTTTACATTGATCACACCAAGGCCTTTTTGTGTTTCTTTTATCTCCTTGGTTAGGTCCTTTTGATACAAGAGCAAAGCTTTCTGCTTCGATATTCAGCTGCAATTCTCCATTCAATATCACCTTACATCGGGCTTCCTCCCTTTGTACCTTAAAGAAAACTTCTCATATGGATGGCAGTGGTTTCCTGCTTAGAATTTGACCTTTGACCTCATCCAAATCTCTGTTAAGTCTTGCTAGAAACATGTAGACTCTATCATTCCCCATCCGTTTTGTGTATCTCATGCTGTCATTGGTGTTATCCCATTCCTTATCATAACACAAATCCATATCTTGCCATAGAGTTGTCATGTATTGTAATAAGTGGTTACTTCTTGATCATCTTGTTTGGATTGCCTGAGCTTCATCTTTAATTCAAATATCTTGGATGAATTCTCCAAATTTGAATAAATATCAAGAATGTCATCCCAGACTTCTTTGGTCGTTGATAAGAACATAAACAGTTTCTCGATTGTTGATTCCATAGAATTGATAAGCCAGGCAATCACTAAGGAATTCTCAAACCTCTATGCTTTCAAAGTCAGATAGTTTGTTGCTGGTTTCTTCACTTAACCAATCAAATGACCACGTTTTCCTTTGCCATCAATCACTAGTTTTACACACTGGGCTCATTCTAGGTAATTTTTAACATTCAATTTGTGGATGGTTAATTGAAGAGAGGAATTCAAATTGATATAATCAATCTGTTGAAAAGGTACAGAAGAGATGGTCTGAGTGCTATCCACATCATCCCCAGATGTTGTTGAACATTTAGTGGCTTCGATCATGGCAGTTTTTGCCATCTCAAAATTTTTCGATTTAGACTTAACTCTCTAGTTGTGATACCATGTTGGTTTTTTTGAACAAAAAATTCTTCTTTTCTTATTTTCATAGAAAACAACTATAAAATAAATAGACTAAACGAGATAACAAAAAGATAAAAATTCTAACTTTAATAAAAAACAGAAAGGTAAAAAACTTAAAATGATTAGACCTTATTCCTAAAGATAAGGAATTTGACCTTATTCCTTAACTAACTCCTAAGTCTTCTGTACCATGCAACTTGTACACTTGATCCATGAAGATGTGAGCTATGGACAAGGCAGAAAAGGGTGTGCTAAGGCAATGAAATGAGCATATTTGTTCAGTCTATCAACAACAACCATTATAGCATCCTTACCTCCAGATTTTAGTTAACCATTCTATAAATTCCATGTACATGTCCTGCCAAATCCTCTCTGGTATTGGCAAAGGTTGCAATAATCCCGATGTTGCTACGTTGTCATATTTGTTTGTTGGCAAACAATGCACTTCCTCACCATTCTCCTTACCTTTTTATTTAATCCCTGCCAGTATAACACCCCATAAATTCTACTCATAGTGGCTTGAACTCTAGAATGGCCACCTGCAGGGCTTCCTTGGAAATGGTATAGCAACTTCTACCTTAACTCAAGGACAATTCCGACTACAAGCTTCCTTTTCATCCTTAACAGTCCACCAAACCAAGTGAATTTGGAATGTGTAGTTGCAGCAAATTGCAAATCTAGTATCTACTTCTGTAGTTGGGGATCCTAAGTCCTCGGGTCTTGGATCTTAGTGAAGAGGTTAGTGCTCATTGAAGTTACAGTTGATAGTACAGCCTCTATCTCCATAATATTTCTTGATAACATGTTAGCTACAATATTGGAAATCCTATTCCTAAAACATACTTTATAGCTATACCCCATCATTTTGGCCGCCCACAATTGTTGGGCTGGTGTGATTGTTTTAATAAAAACCTCAAGCTTTGATGATCAGTTTTTATCTTGAAATGCCTACCCACCAAATATGCATTCCATTTTTTTAACTACTAACAACGCAGCCAACATTTCCTGGTCATGCACCGATAAACCCTGATATTTAAATGATAATGCCTCACTGAAATAGGCTATGGGCCTACCATCTTGAGTGAGAACATTCCTCACTTCCCATCGTGAAGCATCAGTTACTACCACAAACTCCTTAGAGAAATCTGGTAATGCCAGAATAGGTGCTATGGTCATTGCAATTTTGAGATCATCAAAAGCCTTTTGAGCTGCCTCTCCCCATCCAATAGCATCTTTCTTTAACATGTTAGTCGAAGGCTTAGCTACTGTACCAGAACTTTTGATGAACCTTCTGTGGTACCCCATAAAGTCCCATTAACTTTTTCAGATTCCTAGGTTGTGGCCACTTCAGCATGCATTGAACCTTTTTCTTGTCCATTTCAACCCCTAGGCCAGTAATTGCATGCCCTAAATACCCCCCTCTTGGCCTCAAACTCCCATTTACTTTGCTTGAAGAAAAGTTGGTTATCCTGAGAATCTTAAACATTGCTTCCGGATGATTCATATGAATTTCCCAACTAGGAGAGTAGATAAAAACTTCATCGCAAAACACCAGTATAAACTTCCTCAAGTGAGGTTTGAATGTGCAATTTCATCAATCCTTGAAAAGTAGAAGGAGCATTGGTGAGTCCAAATGGCATCACGAAGAACTCATTGTGACCCTCATGAGTTCTAAAGGCAATCTTTTGTATGTCCTCTTTGTGCATTCTGATATGGTGATAACCCGATCTTAGATCTACCTTGGAAAAGAATGCTGCCCCAACAAGTTCATCAAGCAATTCCCCTACCATAGGTATAGGAAATTTATCCTTTATAATCATTTGGTTCAATTGCCTATAATCCACACAATCTCCATGAGCCATCCTTTTTCTTCGTCATTACAATAGGAGAAACAAATGAACTGTTGTTGTCTCTAATGATACCAGATTCAAGCATTTCCCTGACTATCCTCACAATTTTATCTTTTTGAATGGCTGGATAACTATAAGGCTTGATTCTGATAGCCTACCCTTCATCCTTCAGGGAAATCTTGGGTCCTGTGGTCTACAATGTGGTAATCCCTTAGGCACTTGAAACAAATCACTGTATTTTTTTTAACAATTGAGTCAAAGCATGATTTTCACTAGGTTTTGGATCTTCTGCAGTAGTTTAACAACACCTGAACTCTTTCTACCATCATCAAACCATATGGCCGTTGGACATTGGCAGCTATCAAAATTTGGAATGTCTTCAATGCATGTCTACTACCACCCAATTGTATTTCACCTAGCTGTATACTTTTACTAGTTTTGCATTTTTGCTCATGTTTAAACTGCATAGTTAATGCAGCAAAGTCCCATAATTTTGGTCCTAATATAATGAGCCATGGACTCCTAGCACCACATCACAACCTTTCAATGGAAGAACCATAAAGTCTATATTGAATTCAGTCCCCTGTACAGACCATTTGATCTTCCTACAAATTCCCATGATGATCATATTTTGTCCATTAGCCACTGTCACGCCTATCTTATGGCTCTGAGACATGGGTAACTTCAATTTCTTAGCCATAGTAAGATCCACAAAATTACGGGTGCTTCCTGAGTCAATCAAGATAACCAAGCTATGTTTCTTAATGACCCCTTGGCTCTCATGGTCTAGAATCCAGAAGTTCCTAACATAGCATGTAGGGATATTGCAGCCTGGTTCTCTCCCTCATTTTCTATTGTCAGTCCCTCAATATTGTCAATACAATCAAAGAACTCCAATTCTTCATCCTTATAGCCATCAATTATCAACTAATATTAATTGGGACCTCATAAATCTATGCTTAGGTGTGTATTTAGCATTACACCAATAGCATAGACCTTTTTTTTTTCTTTTTCTCTTCCATTTCAGCTTTTGTGAGTCTCTTGAACCATTTCTCTAAGCATTATATTGGTTGGAGCCATTGCTAGGTCTTGGGAATGAACCAGATTGTCTAGGATAGTTAAGGTTCAAAAGATTTCGGCTAGGTGGTTTCTTTGGTGTTGGTAATAAAGGTTGTAAGTTTTGGTTTCTTTGAGTGGAGTTTTGAGAACTGTTATTAATAAGGGAAGTTTAGATGCTAGAATTGTTTTTTTAGAGGGAAGATATAAGATAGGTTCGATCTGTTTAGCAAGCTGAAAAGTTTGGTTTGAACAACCTAAATGTTTGTGAGATATCTAGTTTTAAATTGCTAATAGATACACTAATAGCATACTCATCATTTAGTTGTAACAAGTTGAGAATTCCCATAAAATCATCATGGTATTGTTCTATAGTACTAGACTATTTTAATCCTACTAAGTCAGCCATAGGATCTTCATATTCCCAATAATAAATCTATCTTACATCTCAGCTATGCAAGACCCCCTGTAAAAAACTTAAAGAACGATTGTTCGTATTTCTTCTTATTCTATCTACAATGAAGGAGTACATCTAAATAAATAGGAACAGTGAAGTTCCTTATTAGGAAACAACTTACATGAAATAGAAAACAAAAAATAATAAAAGGAAGGAGAATTATTCTATTCTAAAATAGAAACAAATCCCTAAAAACTTGACAATCATAATAGTTGACTAAATCAGAAGAAATGAGAAAAGTTTCCAAAATAAATTAGAAAATCAAGCTACACTAATGTAGGAGAATTGGATCTGCACTAATGTAGGAGAATCAGATTTCTACACTCCCCCTCAAGCTGGGTTATGAATGTTAATCATACTTAGCTTGGATTTCAATCTGTCAAAAATGCTTCTAGGAAGAGCTTTAGTCAAAATATCTACAATTTGTGAACTTGTAGAGATATAGGCCAGTTTGATCGACCCATTTTCTATCTTTTCCTTTATGAAATGTCGGTCCAGCTCTATGTGCTTGGTCCTATCATGATAAACAGGATTTTTGGCAATACTTATAGTAGCCTTATTATCACAAAATAGTGTCATTGATGTCACAATCTGAACTTTTAATTCTCCAAGGAACCTCATCAACCAAGTTCCTTCATAGATACCGTGGGACATTGCCCTAAACTCAGCCTCAGTACTGCTTTTAGCTACAATAACATGCTTTTTACTTCTTCAAGTTACCAAATTGCCCCACACATAAGTGCAATATCCAGTAGTGGCCCTTTTATCTGTTACTGATCCAGCCCAATTAGCATCTATGTATACCTCAATTACCCTGTCCGTTGACTTTTTAAAATATAGTCCTTCACCAAGACTCTCATTGTAGGATGTGATGAACAGCCTTAAGATGCTCCTTGTTTGGATTATTCATGTATCTACTCATCATTCTTATTGCAAACCCGACATCAAGTCGTGTGTGGGAGAGGTAAATAAGCTTCCCAACTAGTCTTTGGTATCACCCTTTGTCTGTGAAAAAACCTCCATTTTCACTTCCAATTTTTTTAGTTAAGTCCATGGGTGTATCAGTAGGTTTGCATCCAATCATGCCGGTTTCTTTGAGTAGATGAAGTACATACTTACGTTGAGACACTGATATTCCATTCTTAGATTGAGCCACTTCCATCCTAAGGAAATATTTAAGGAACCCCAAGTCCTTTATTTCAAACTCCTTTGCAAGGAGTTTCTTCAAATCATCTATTCCTTCCTTGTGGTCTCCGGTGATTATGATATCATCCACTTAAACTATAAGAATAACTCTTTTTCCTTCATTGGTGAACTTAACAAACATAGTATGGTCAGATTGACATTGAAGGAATCTATACCTTTTCGTTGCCTTGGTCAACCGTTCAAACCAAGCCCAAGAAGACCGTTTAAGTCCATACAAAGACTTTCAGAGTTTGCACACTTTGCCCATGTTGTCTTGCCTTTTGAAATGAGGGAGAATTTCCAAATAGACATCTTTCTCGAAGTCACCATTTGAGAATGCATTCTTGATATCAAGTTGGTGAAGAGGCCAATCCAAGTTGGCTACTAGTGACAAGAGAACTCTAATTGAATTGAGTTTGGCTACTAGAGCAAATGTCTCCTTATAGTCTATCCCATAGGATTGAGTGAACCCCTTTGCAACAAGTCTAGCTTTGAACTTGTTTATACTTCCATCTACATTGTGCTTTATTGTAAAGATCCACTAACATCCAACTGGGTTTTTCCCTTTCGGCAAATCTGAAATTTTCCATGTACCATTTTTCTCTAGTGCCTTGATTTCTTCAAGAACTGTTGCCTTCCAATCTAGTTCATTGAGGGCTTCCTAAATATTTTTTGGAATTTGCACATTGTCAAGATTACTAGTAAAGGCTCGAAAGTTTGGATTTAACTTGTCATATGAGATGTACTTGTAGATAAGGTACCAGGTGCATGATCTCACACCTTTTCTTAATGCAATAGGAATGTTAAGGTCACCAGTTGGCTTACAAGTTTCAATTTTAGATTCAATAGGGACATTACCTGTGTTAGTTTCAGGTTCTTGGAGACTTGGAATGGTTTGATTTTTAGTGTTGGGCTGTGTATAGTTGTCCACTTCTTCCTATGGTTTTTACTTCCTTGAGTAGACTATTAGTTCTTATGTTTTTTCTTGCATAACCTTAGGGTTTGAAAAGTCAAAAGTTGTCTAAACAGGTTGGGTAGGTTGAGAATTTGGTTTTAAAGGGGTTGGTTGGGAAATTGGCAAGTCAACAGCTAAGAATTGATATTCTTGAGTAGTATTCTCCCTTTGAATATCATTCTTACTATAGTATGGAAGATTCTCAAAGAAAGAGACATCCATAGAGCTATAGAAGTTTTTTGTGATGGGTGAGTAACACCTATAGCCTTTTTGGTTTGGAAAATAACCAAGGAAGATGCATTTTAAGGCTTTGGGATCAACTTTGTTGCGGTTTTGTTAGCTAATATGAACAAAGGCAATGCAGCCAAAGAGTTTGATGGGAATGGAAGAGATCAACTAAGTTTGTAGGTAGGAAGCAAGGAGAGTTTGACAAGATGTTTTAAAGCCAAGAACTCGAGAAGGCATTTGATTAACCAAATAAGTTGTAGTGAGGACAGCTTTTCTCCAAAAATATTTTGGCACATTGGAAGTCAACAAGAGGGCTCTGGTCATTTCTATCAAATGTTTGTTTTTGCATTCGGCAACCCCATTTTGCTGTGGAGTGTCAATGCAAGAGCTTTGATGGATAATGCCATGTTTGGTGAGGTAAAGGCTGAGAATAGAGTTGAAGTATTCCTTTCCATTGTTAGTTTTAAGGACTTGGAATTGGGTTTGTACCATGCTATTGAAGTATTGAAAGATTTGACTAGCATTGGATTTTTCTTTCATAAGGAATACCCAAGTGAGTCGAGTATGATCATCGATAAATGTAACAAACCACCTAAAACTTGTGATATTGTTAACTCTTGACAGTTCCCAAATGTCAAAGTGAATCATTGAGAAAAGGCTAAGATGATTTTAGGAAAGGTTAGGATAGGTATTTCGAGTGTGCTTGAAAAGTTGACAAATTTCACATTGAAAATCTTTAGAGATGTTCTTGAATAATGAGGGAATAGCCTTTTTAGGTATGAAATATTTGAATGTCGTAATCTATAATGCCATAATATGATAAGGTCATCCTTACTAGTACTAGAGACTATAGCTGTACAAGAGTTTTGTGGTATCTTAAGTGCATCATCTTGAAAGAGGTAGAGCCCTCCACATATCCTAGCACTGCCAATAATCCTCCACGAGCCCAATTTTTGAAATTCACATAAGTTGGGAAAAAAACTTAGTGACACAACATCTATCATTCGTAAGTTTATTGATAGAAAGTAGGTAACAACTTACATTAAGGACATGGAGGATAGGGTCGAGTATTATGTCTTTCAAAACTATTGTAGAACCTGTTCCTGCCACCTTTGAGAGAGATCCATCAGCAATTTTTACAGTAGAACTAGCATAGCAAGGTCTATATGTGTTGAATAAGGATGCATCTCCAATCATGTGCTCTGATGCTCCTGAATCAACAATCCAAGATTGTGTATTTCCCCATTGAACATTTAAGTCGTTTAGGAAATTACCATTTTTTGCTAGTAAACTAGTTCCAAAGGTTGCACACTTGTTTTGAAGGGTTTGTTGGAGCATCACCTCTTTGTGACTTTCCTTATGCCATATCTTTGCAGAAGAAGAGTTCTCACTGTTGCTAGCTATAACGGAAACTCGTGTGGCTACATTCTAATGATTCAAGTCGAATTGCTCTAATACCATGTAGAAAACTTAAAGAATAATTGTCCTTATTTCTTCTTATTTTATCTTCAATGAAGGAGTACATCTAAATAATTAGGAACAGTGAAGTTTTTATCAGGAAACAACTTACATGAAACAAAAAATAATAAATAATAAAATGAAGGAGAATTATTCTATTCTAAAAAAGAAACAAATCCTTAAAAACTTGACAATCAGAATAGTTGACTAAATTAGAAGGGTAAATGAGATATATTCCCAAAATAAATTAGGAAATCAAGCTGCATTAATGTAGGAGAATCAGATCTACACTAATGTAGGACAATCAGATTTCTACACCTGCAGACTAGCCTATCAAACCCTATCTGCACTTTACAATAATGTCAATGCCATTGCAATGGTTTCTACTCCAAACTAAACATAGCAATTCTAACGTTGGGGTTCTTAGGAACTCTTTCAGCCACGAAATATTGCTCAAATTTCATAAATATCCCCTTAAAATCTTCCTTATTAAACTTAGGACCCTTTAAGTTAAACTGCCTAGAGTTTCAAAGGAAGAAAATCTTACTTTAGCATTCTAGCATTCTTAGAAGATGATTCTCCTCACACTAGAGCTAGATATTTTCCCTTCTTGTCCTAAGGTGGATACTTTTCTCAAGCAGCTAGGAAATCGAAGAGGTTCTCGAACTCCTTAATCTCCTTTCAGAAGTCATCGATTTTATCATTTATCTTCCTATCAATTTGTTGGACCTCTGCTTGTAACTATGCTACTTACTTCTGCAATTTGGAAGTCATATTCCCTACCATGGATGCCAAGAACGTAGCTATGATACCAATGATATTGACCTTAACAAGGAATTAATTAGCTCAAGGATGAGCCAAGTTACTGGAAATTTCTATAAGAAAAAAGCTTAGTAGAGAGAGAGAAAGAGGGAGAGAATTGAGAGGGAAGATGACGATTCTTTTCATCATTTGTAATATTCTTGTTACCAGCATAACAACCTCCTTTTGTACCCTTAACCGATTTGCACGAATACCAAAATAACTAAATTGCCATTACTGGGCTAATTAGAAACATAGGTTGAATATTAACTGGGCTAGTCTTTGATGGCCCAAAAATATAAAAATAAAATACTAATTCGATTAAAGCACATAACATTCTCTTTTTTCTTTTTTTCCTTTTCTTTATTCTCCTCTTTATCTTCTATTTAAAGCTATGAGTGTGGGAAAACACTTGTTCATAGCTACTTGTAATATTGTAATCTTTATATTTATATTTGTATTCCTAGAATTGGGATAGCCAATCTCTCAAATATAATATTAGTTTTATGAAGATTTATTTTGCCAGTCTACCTACTAGTTAGTTGTATATAAACCTAAGGTGCTTGTAAAATTGTTAATCAGCAGTTTTTAATATACATTCAGTTTTACTTAGTTTTTCAAATAGTTTTATTTCTTAGTTTTTTCACATGGTATTAGAGTTTTAGCTCTTGGGAAGAAAATTTTTTTAGCCTTCATTGTTGAATTCTATTTCAGGCCTTCATAGCCAAATCTTGTTAAATCTTTCAGTTTTATTTTTTACTTCTTTGGTCTTCATTGCTTAGAATCGTCTCTGGTTAAACCTTTGCTATCAAGACTCGTTTCAGTCCTGAGAAAAATAACTATGCCAAAGATAATAGAATTTGTCACTATTACCCGATTTGAGGAAGTGACAGCTAGTAAAACCACCGGAGTACTATAAAAGTCTCGGGAACAAAAAGAGTTGGATAGATAGGAGATTGAAAAAATGAGAGCCTATTCAAAACTCTTGAGAAGCTTATTGAAAGCTCTTGAAAAGCCTATTGGAATATGTTCTTTGGGTAAGGTCTCTAGTTCAGGTGAAGCTTTTGGTTCTCATGGATTAAATGTCTCGGTTAAGCCTATTACAAGTTCTTGGGTGATTGACTTAGGAGCCATAGACCATATGACACATTTCTCATCGAAGTTTAGTACATATATCATGTGTCCTAGTAATAAAAAAATTGTTGTTGTAGATGGTTCACTTACTACAGTGGCAAGATTAGGAGATGTTCAAATTAATCCCTTGTTCTTAAAAATGTTTTTCATGTTCTTGGATTGTTTACTAATATGATATCTATACAAAAATTTACCAAAGTCAGGAATTGCAACGTGATTTTTTTATCCTTCATATTGTGAATTTTAGGACTAGAGTTCGGGGAAGAGGATTAGACTTGCTAAGGGAAAAGATGGACTATACTATCTTTGAGACATCAAACAACATAAGTAATATCAAGAATAATTTACCTTTGTCATTTCTTTTTGAAAAATCTCCTAATAAAAACAAAATCTGGCTTTATCATTTTCCTTTTAGACATCTTTGTTTTGGAACTTTGAAAAACATGTTTCTTTCTTTATTCAAAGGATTAAATGCCGAAAATTTTCATTGTGATGCTTGTGAACTTGCAAAGCATAGATGTGTGTCTCTTCCAGTTAGCAATAAAAGAATTTCACTCCTTTTTACTTGATTCATAGTAACATATGGGGGCCATCTACAATTTCTAATATTTCGGGTGCAAGGTGGTTTGTTTCTTTCATAAATGATTGTACTAGGATCTCTTGGATATTTTTACTTTAATCCAAATTAGATGTGAATAGTATGTTTTTAAGCTTCCAAAACATGATCTAAAATCAATTTTGAATGAATCAAGAGATTTAGGTCTGATAATGTGAGAAGCTATTTCAACCAGAGTTTATCTACCTTTTCCAAAAGGAGGGGATTATCCATGAGTCATCTTGTGTCAATACTTCACAGCAGAATGGAGTGGTAAAAAAGAAAAATAGCCATTTACTAGCCACAACTTGAGCTTTACTTTTTCAAGCAAATGTACCCAAATCATATTGGGGGGAAGCTGTTCTCACTGCCACACCATAAATAAGTTACCTTCGAGGGTTTTGGGATTTAAGATTTCTATGGAACTATCTCACAATTCTATCCCAACTTTAATATCTCAAATAACCTCACACCTAGGTTATTTGGTTGTACATCATTTGTTCATGTTCACAGTCATAATAGGGGGAAGTTGAATCCTAGAGCAATTAAGTGCATTTTTGTGGGGTATTCAT
Organism: Durio zibethinus; assembly: GCF_047325235.1. Classification (NCBI taxonomy): domain Eukaryota; kingdom Viridiplantae; phylum Streptophyta; class Magnoliopsida; order Malvales; family Malvaceae; genus Durio; species Durio zibethinus. The sequence continues at coordinate 28,317,988 of NC_143163.1, read as the reverse complement.
CAACTTAGAAAGGTTATAAGTGTTATCAATCTCTTACCAAAAATTCTATATTTTTGTAGATATCACTTTTGAAGAAAGTAAACCATTTTTTACTCAATCTTATCTTTAGGGGGAGATTTCATTCATAGAAGATAAGGATAAGGACTTCTTTTTGCTTGACTTGTCCTTTTCAACATTTTCACCTCACCCATTAACTCTTCTAAGTCTAAATCTGTTTCTTCTTAATCCAAGTTAAATACTGAATTGAGTCTGAATCTATTCCAAACACAAAAGATGTGACAAAGGATATTATTGTTCTTGATTCTATGAAGTAATTATAGGTGTACTCAAGAAGGAAAGTTCTAGATATTGAACCAATGCAAGTCCCAAAACTTGATCCTAACTCTAGAAATGAGGTAACTACAGTTTTTGACTCTATTTGGCAAAATGAGCATGAATTTCCCATAACTATAACTAGTGATTATGATCTACATATTGCCATTAGGAAAGACACCAGAGAATGTACTAAGCATCCACTATACTTACTCTCTAATTTTGTGTCATTTGAAAAATTCTCACCATCTCACAAAAATTTTCTTGTGAGCCTAAACACTATTTCTATTCCAACTACATTATTCGAAGTATTATCCAGTGAGAAATAGTGGCAAGCCATGAAAATAGAAATGGAGGCCTTGGAGAAAAATAAGACATGGGAATTGGTGCTTAAAGAAAAAAATCCAATTGGGTGTAAATGGGTTTTTACTATAAAATACAAGGTGGATGGTATTGTTCAAACTTATGGCGTGGATTATCATGAAACTTTTGCTTCAGTTGCCAAGATGAATACAGTAAGGATTTTGATATCATTGGCTGCAAATTACAATTAGCAGCTTCAACAATTTGATGTAAAGAATGCTTTTCTATATGGTGATTTGGAAAAAGAAATATATATGAAATTTCCATCGGGATTTAGAGGTCATCTAGAAGCAAACAAAGTATGTAAGCTTAAAAAAGGCTTTATATGGTCCTAAATAGTCTCCTAGGGTTTGGTTCGGGAGATTTGCCAAAGTGATGCTAGCAATGGGATATAGCAATGTCAAGGAGATCACACATTGTTTATTCAAGCACTTTGATTTAGGGAGAGTCACTGGAGATGATGAAAAAGAGCGCATCTCTAAAATAGTGTTTGGCTAGAGAATTTGAGATAAAAGAGCTAGGGAAATTGAAGTACTTCTTAAGAATTGAAGTAAGCTCACGACATGGTATTTTCATCTAACAGTAGAAATATGTGATGGATCTTTTGAAGGTAATTGGGAAACTCGCATGTAAACCTGCAAATATCCGTATAGATCCTAATCATAAACTTGGAGAAGCTAATGAAGATGCTGCTGTAGATAGAGGTACCAAAGATTAGTTGGAAGACTCATTTATCTCTCACATAATAAACCTGATATAGCATATGCTATGAGTGTGATAAGTCAATTATGCATAGTGCTAAAGAAGTGCACCTATAGGTTGTATACCGTGTATTGTACTATATGAAGGCCAATCCCGGGAGAGGTATCTTATTCAAAAGAAATTCGGGGTTGGTTCTAAAGGCATATATAGATGCAGATTAGGCAAGTTCAATAATTGATAGAAGATCTACCTTAGACTACTGCACTTTCCTAGGTGGAAATCTTGTGACTTGAAAGAGTAAAAAACAGAATGTGGTGGCAAAATCAAGTACTGAAGCAGAGTTCAAACCAATGGCTCAAGGAATTTGTGAGCTACTCTGATTAAAGATTATCCTAGAAGACTTGAAGATCAAGTGAGAAGGACTAATGAGACTACTGTGATAACAAGTCTACAATTATCATTGCACACAATCTTGTGCAACATGACAGAACAAAACACATTGAAGTAGACAAGCATTTCATAAAGGAGAAACTAGACAGTGGGTTGATTTGTACACCATATGTATCAACCAAGAGTCAACTTGCAGATGTGTTGACTAAATGTCTTAGCAGTGCAACATTTTAAGAAATTATTTCCAAGCTAGGAATGGAAAACACCTATTCACCAGTTTTAGAGGGGAGTGTGAGAAAACACTTATTTACAGCTGGTTGTAATATTGTAATCTGTATATTTATATTTGTATCTTTAAAATTAAGTACTTGTATCCCTAGAATTAAGGACAAAAAAATAAGATAGACAATCCTTCAATTATAGGATCAATTTTAAGAAGATTTAGTTTCTTAGTTTACCCACTAGTGAGTTGTATATAAACCTAAGGTACTTGTATAATTCTTAATGAGCAGTTTTTCAATATATATTCAATTTTACTAGTTTTTCACACAATTTTATTTCTTAGTTTTTCCATGGTGAGCTTTCTCTCTAATCCAAGGTTTCAGATATCATTGGCGTTGTGGCGTAGCTAATGCTATTTAGCAGTGGCGGAAGACTCTTTTCCACACAATTTTATTTATTAGTTTTTCCACATTGAGCTCTCTTTCTAATCCAAACTTTCAAATAACGTCGGCGTTGCAACATAGCTGCTGCTATTTAGCGGTGGCGGCACCCTCCGCCACCACTATTCACCCATAATGGGGTTGTGATAAGCAATCACACTCATAGAACAGTTTTGTGGCCATAAATAGTGGCATAATGGCCAATAGCAATTGTAACAAGACGTTAAAGTCACTTTTTATATTTTCCAAATCAAATCACACAATAAGCAAAATCAAACTAGAGAAGAAAACTCACCTTAACTTCAAACAATTAAGTCAAAATCCAACAAATTAAGCCTTAATCAAACTTAAAAATGAAATTAATTCATGGTAAAAAAACAAATATCCATTTTTTAAAATTTGAGTCATGGATGGTTTGAAGAAAAAGCTCTCATATAGCTTCCATACCTGTTGACTTTAGGCTATGCTTTGCGTTGTCTTCTCCCATTTGACTCTTGAAAGGGACAGATAGATGAGACATAACAATTTAAAATCTCTTGAAAGATAGGTAGTGAGGATTTGAGCAAGACGTGGATGTGGTTGGTTGTGTTTGGTGTCTTTGTTGCAAGAGGGGGAAGAAAAGTAAAGACAGATAAGGAATGAGAAACAGAGGAAAATGGAACAGGGATTTGGAAGTTGGAAGACCATGCTTTACCACTAGCAAGAAGAGAAGAAAACAGGTTTGGAATATGTTGAGAATTTGGTTTACAAAATGAAGGCTAATGACTGATGTCACATTGTTTTAAAAATTAAAATTGATTTTTTTTGGTTTAGGTAAAATGATTGGAGGGAAAAGTAAATATGGGTGGGAAATTGATATTCGAGTTAGTGATATAAATGAAATTTTAATAGGGATGTTAGCTTTTAATTAGTGAATTTAAATTTTTTTATAATTAATACATGTATAATCAGTTAATTTAAAAGAATTAATTTTATTATATAATTTTGATATTAAATGTTATTGTTAATATATATTTTTTTTTGGTAAGTTTGATTATGGTTAGTTGCTAACTATTACATTGTTTTTGTTAATTATTTAAAACATTGTACTTGTGTATTTGATTTAATGGTAAAATACAAGTACCTATGTTCAAGGAATCAGATTTTAATCCCTTACCCCAATAATAATATCTTATAAAAGAAAATTTTAATGTTCATCATCATTCTTCCTAATAAGATTAAACATGTATTTGTAACATTCATGTCCATAAGATTCATGAAAATATTAATGAACATGTTAGATATACATATTAATTTATGAGTTGTAACGAAAAATTTTATTTTAACATATAAATGAAAGAATAAAAATGTGATAAATTACTTTAAAGATCATAAATAAATGTTGTTATGATTACAATATTTATTTAGTTTATTTTATGATAAGTTGTATAAAATAGAAAAAAATTCACGACCACGATGAGTGCAACTACCGCTATTTTATCCATTACATCCATAATCACAATAAACACGACACGATCAAAAAAGTGGCCATGACCACAATTTAAATCCCTGCTCTAAAATCATTTCATTGCTTTTTTCTTCTTTGGCCCCAAGAAACCTCTTTTGATCTCTCATTCTTTTCTTGCTATTTCCTTTGAGCTGCATCGTATGGGTAAACCTTGAATTGTTAAAATTTTTATTTCCCTTTTTCTTGACTCCCTTTCAAGAACCAGATAAGAAAAAGAAGCATAATCCATATAAAGAACTAACAAAGTGTCCACACTAGATGAGACTTATGCACTGCTTGTAATTTGTGCAAGCAAGAAATTTCTTTCTTAAGGATGAAAATTCATGCTCATGATAAAGTCTTTATCTGTGATTGAATATATATTTTTTTCAAACTAGCTTGTGTCTATTCATGGCATATGTGAGTCACTGGATTATGTGAAGGTGATTGATAAAAGGTTTCTATGAGAGATTTTAATTTCAAATGTGATTATTGGTGCTTATGTTTTAAATTGGGAACTTTGAACTTATAGGAAAATGGGAAATGAGGTTTTTCAAAGTTACTCTTCATGCTAGTGCTTTTCGTTCTCTATTTGGAAATCATAATTTGCTGAGAACTCTCTACTTTTCATGGTCTGACTGTCAAGCGTGGTATGATGTATGATGGTTGGTATAATTTGACAGTGCTTTCCTATTCACTAGTATCCATGTACCGGAGTGCAATGATCTCTATGGTGCAAGGAGATTCTTCACCGGAATAACCTCTAAGCTCCCCCCCCCCCCCCCCCATTTTGAGTTCCATCGATTTTTCCTTTTGAGTGTATGAATGATAAAATAGTCAGCTAATGAATTGCTACACACCAGTTAACACGTCTTGCCAAGTTGCAAGTTAACATCTGGGATAAGTGTTCCACAATCAGAAGGCTTTTTAAGATACAAATTGGAAACATGAGGATAAAAATGTGATGTTTTGATCTGACTGTATTTGGCTATAACTTAAGGGAAAGTGAGAGCAATTTTACCAGGAAAAGAAATTCAATATTGATTTTCTCACTATTGTTCTTTCCTGATTTTATTTGTGGAAAAGGAATTAATGGTGGTATTGATGTAATATTCATTGAGAAATGACTCTGTCAAATTTGTCTTGTTGGATAATTTCCTTTCCTCAGGCTTCCTGTTTGTTATTGTTCTACATTTCAGGCTTCATATTAGCACGTAAGTTATATTTTATGATGATTAAATGTTCATTTCATCTGATTGCTCATTCGTCTAGTTACTATTATCATAGCTGAATTATTGTCATTTTATCTTTAACTTTACTAGTCTTATATAATATATTGGTTCATGATGACATACACCCAAGTTGATGACATCCACTGGCTCCTATGAGGATCTTTTCAGGAAAGAGATAGCAAAGTATGATCTCATATGTCAGGAAATTGCCCAAAACATTGAGACACAAGAACAATTACTGATGCAAATTCAGGTCTAATTATCTTTTTTTTTTTATTCTTCCATGGTCATTTGGATTTTCTCAACATTTGCATATAGTAGTTTTAAAATGGCAGAACTGTCTGTTAATACACTGAATAATTTATCTGATAATTGATGTAAAAAATAACTAGGGATTATTTATTGTCTTGTGACTATTACATATACTCCTTTTTTCCATGTTGTTGTTTGGCACTCCTAAGGTAATCGAGCATATGGTTCAGAAGACACTGTGTCTTGGTTTGACTGGTAAAAGGAGCTCAGGCCTTCTTTCTGAGAGTGGCTGTGATATTTATTCCATGCGGTTGGTTGTATATACAGACTCCTTATTCTTCATCAGCTTCCTGAGTGATAAGCTAATCTAAACGAGCTTTCTTGCCTTAAAGAAGAGTCCTTGTAGAAATAATGAAAGGACAAAGAGAAAAAGAAAAACTTTAATCATCATGAGTGTATTTATTGGAGACTTTTATGAATATGCCATCTTTATGGGTTTTCCTTAAGCATTTTTGGGTCTTTGAATTGAGGAGTTGAGAAGTTTCTTTGTGTATCTGCTTGGTTGCCTGTCCATCTGCCCATATATGCCTTGCCTTGCTATGTCTAATTAATCCTGGACTATTAAACATTAGAAATTACTTTCACAATGGTGGCCTAGTATCCCGATGCTCATTGTTGCCCTTTGAACATCAGATTATCAAAATAACACTGGAAGTTTCAGTACCCTAGTGCTTTAAACCATAAAAATAATGTGTTTCTTGTATGTTTCTCCTACTTGTTTTTTTAATGAATGCTTCTTTCTTCCTCTCTTGCTCTCTTCTTATCCTTTTTGGTAAAATATAGTAGGATAGCCTTGGATGCATCAACTTTGGTCCTGTCATGAAGTTAACATGCATGATATTCTAGTCAGATTCAGCTTCTAATGCTGTGATTTAGATTGTGATCCTGGATGACTGACAGTTGTTTTCATTTTTCATTCCCCTTTTGCAGGCTCAAAATGAAGAGTTCATTGCCGTTTTTAATCTTGAAGATTATAAAGGTACATTTTGTTTGTATTCTTGATATTACACCTATTAATTTTTTGTAAGGGAATCTCATAAGCTTGCATTGAATTTTTTCTGACTGATGTGTCTAGCCCAACACTGAAGATTTTGTATCTGTATCATATAGTCAATTAGAAATTATATTGCAGTTTGATATTTGGAATTGGAACCAGTACTTTTGTAAAAGTCAATCTGTAATTCCAGCCAGATTCATTATTTAGTGCAATAGTTTTTATTGTTACTTCAGTCTAAGTTTTGTTGTCTGAACAGTTGGTATTAATTTTCTGACAAGGTCTATTATATAACTTTTTATATCACTATTTATTTCAGCATCGCGAGAGAAGTGTTACAAGCAAATTCAAGCTGCTGTTGCAAAGTGTAAAGAAATGAAGGGAATGAGGGGCTGAAGTTTTATGTTACTTGTCAGGTAAGAAATTGCACAGCCATTGCTTTAGGCAGTATTTGAATCATTATTCTTCAATAATGTGGCATACTTATTAAGTCGTTTATGCATACATATTAAATTTCTTTTATTATTAAATAGGATGCAATCAATAATATCAAGCAACAGTGCACTGATTTTGTGATGACTCGAAACATCCAATGTCGAGAAATGATGGAAGATGTTCAAAGACAAATGGCAGGTTTCAGCTTCCAGGATCGCAAGAACACTGGTCCATACCCTGACGGCCCCTCCAAAATCCAAGATCCAGTCCACAGCAGCAAACAGAGCCTCGGAGTATGCCTCTTCCTTCCCAAACTCCTTACTATAGGCCCCCTGAGCTGCCAATGCCTGGGTATGCTCATCCTCCTCCCCCTTATACTGCCCCGCAGCAACCATCTCCTTACCATATTCCCTCATCTACTACTGCTCCTTATCCTTCCCCACAGGCCCAACAACAAGCACCAGTCAGCCATGAGTATGGCCATCCCGCCTATCCTGGGTGGTGTGGGCCATATTATAATGCCCCTGCGCAGCAACCTGGATTTCTTCCTCGACCTCATTATACCTTTCCAAATCCATATCATTCCCCATCAAACTGGTTATTATAAGCAATGATTATCTAGTCCACTCTTTTTCAGTCTGAGCACATAAATGTTTTACTGTGTTTTTCTATTTTCTGTTTTCTTCTCATCTGCTGTGCAATGGATTGGGTTCAAGTAGATCTTACTTGGAATATTCATTGTGAATGCCTGATGTTTGTTGGTTCCCCTAATAATTTGTATGTGAATAGCCTAGTTTTCACACAAGAATTTTTTATGTATAGTATATAGTTGATAAAATTTTTTATGTAGAGATTCGTACTACAATACCAATTATGTCTGACTGGATTTTTTGGCATTTATCTAGCAGTTCATATTTCCCTGTTATGGTTAGATGATTATTGTGGTTTGCTTGTTCGTTTTCCTTTTTTTTTTTTTTGTTGTGTTGTGTGTGTGTGTTTTTTGTCAATGGCTCACTGCTCAAGTCTTGGGCTGAGATATTTCTAAGGAAAATTTGTTAATCGTTTAGAAGGACAAACCATAACAATTGACATTTGATTATCAAGGTTCACATAAGTGTAATCAAGTCGATATATTGCAAAGTTTGAGTTTTACTCCAAACTTGCAAATTGAAGCTTGCCCGGTTAAACTCAAAATCTAAATAAAATTTATAAATTTGATTAATATGCTCAACAAGGAGTTCGGGTAATGATTTTAGAGCTTGAATTGATATTTTTCAAACTATATTTTTTTATAAATAAAAGTAATTATTATAATAATACAAAATAATGCACAATCAAATCCAAAATTTTATAAATCGAAAAAACAAAAGAAAAAGGAAGTTTCGATCTAATTAACCAAATACAACAATACCTAGCAATCTAAATTAAGATAACTTATACAACATCAAATGTCTGTCATAACGTCTTCACATGTTAAATATGCCATGAATGTCTTCAAAGGATTAAATACGTTTCCAAGCATACTTTTGCTGTGTATTTTGCAATAAAGAGGAATGCAGGAAAGGTGGAAGAGGTGGTTGGCTTTGGGATTGTTGAGTGCTGGACGCTGTCTTTAGGTGCGCCGCTGCCTCAGGAAAGAAAGGAAGAAAATGTTTTGGAGATTAGGATTTTAGGGTTTTTTTTTTTTTTTGTTATGTACGTATATAAAGAGAGGTAAAATCATAAATAATTAATATAAATATTAAAAATATATTTAATAATAAAAAACATGATTAGTTTGCAAGCCACTCGAACGAAACATTAAAATACTCAAACTTGATTCACTTGATAACTTGACTTAATTAAACTCGAACTTGATTGATGATAATTGAATTAAATTCGAATTTATTTTAGTAAAACTCAAATAGCTTGAGCGTACACGTGTTTCATTTACACTTAAAGATGATTGGAATGACTAAAGTTTTTTTGTTAAAATGATTAAAAATATCATTTACAATTTGGCTCCAAAATTTTTTGTGGTTAAGAATAGGGTTGCTTAATGACTTGACTTGCTCAAACTCAAACTTAGTTGATAGTGATTGAACTAAATTCGAGCTTTTTTTAGTCAAATCCAAATAACTTGAGTGTACATGTGTTTTATTTACACCCATAAATAACTGAAATAATTAGAAATTTCTTGTTAAAGTGACTAAAGATATCGTTTGCAATTTGACTCCAAAGTCTTTGGTGATTAGGAATAAGGGTGTCAACAGGCCAAAGAGTCCATTCCCTATCCTTGATAACAACTTTTCAATTACTCTCCATCCCTGTCCTTACTCTTTAGAAGAAGCACCATAGTAATTGAATATATCATTTTCTATTTTTGTTTTGTTTATTTTCAAGTTACTTTGCTGCTGCCTTTATTTTTCATTATTTACATTTCGATTATGCCTATCTTAATTTCTTTTTTTTTTTTTACTTTTCATGCTATTTACATTTTTTTCAATTTAAATTCCAATACTTTACTTTATTGTTCTTTAAATTGATACAACTTTAGTTTTCTTGTTCTTTAATTTTATGCAACTTTAAATTCACACAATTTACTTTCTTTTTCTTTACTTTTTTAACACTTTAAATATACCTTGCACTTTAATTTTCGTAGCTCTTTAATTTCCATGTGCTTTACTTTTTAAGCGATTTAATTTATCATGCTATTTACTTTTTCACATTTATTTTTATGTCATTTAAATTTTCATGTTTGGGTTGCTTTTAATTTCACTTTTTAATCTTTTAATCAAATATATCTAGGGTGTCCAATTTTAGTACTTAGCATTGTATCACCATCGATTGATAGAAGATATTCAAGGTTACTTACTTTGCTTTACTTGTATGATCTGTATATTTTCGATAATCTCGTATCAAGTTTTTAATGTCGTTACCGGAGATTGTAAGCATAGTCTAGGGTTTATATTAATATCAAGCATGCCTATGTATATTTAAGATCATTTCTTTTCTTTATTTTTGTAATTATCCCTTTAGCTTTTAGTAGTTTTCTTTTAATGACTTGGGATAGTATGACCGATTCATATGAGCCTAGAACTTTTAGTGATTATGTCATGCTTTAGTGGATGGATTTCATATTACTATGGCATAAGCTTTTGGGTACAAAACACTTATAAGGCATTTAGTTTGTAGAATCTTGGATTTCGAGGGAAAATGTGATTTCTAGAAAAGTGCGATACCAGGAGATTTCTTCTATATTATGGCATTTCATGTTCAGATTCACTTATTTGGTTAAGAGAATCTACATATATTACTTCTTATATAATTATCATAATCTCCTTAATATATGTGATGAGAACTTTTCATTTTGTTTTATTAATAATAAATACTCAAATGATAAATGATGCCTTTTGCAATAAAATAATATCCATATATTTTATTTTATTGTTGCATTTTATTTAAAAAATATCATCAATTTAAAATTATGATTAATTAAAAAAATAAAAAGATTAATTTTATTTGAGGTATTTTTGTACAAAAAATGCCTTAAATAAAAAAAAATTAAAGAAACATTTAAGACATTTTATATACAGAAATACCTTGAATGATCTTTTTATATATGGATCATTTAAATTATGTATCATTTAAATTTTTTATAAAAGGATTATTTAATGCGTTTTTGTACAAAAAACACCTTAAATAATCTTTTTATTTTTATGATCCTTTAATTAAAAAAATAAAAAATTATTTAAGGCAATTCTGTATAAAAAACGCCTTAAATAATCTTTTTATTTTTATACTCCTTTAATTAAAAAAATTGATAACATATTTTGAATAATATCATTATTAAATAGGCAAATTTGTTATATTAGTATATATAGTACATGATATGATAGTAATTGAAATTTGTAGGATTAATCTAGCACTTTCTTAAAAACATCTAGATATAACAAAGACCTTTTCTTCGATATAAGATGGCTGTGACCCCCCAAAAACTCCTTTTTTTCTTTCATGAAGGTAGTTATTACTCATAGCCAGGGAGGACAATACCTTGGAAACATCAATAAAAAAAGTTTATGTGCACACAAATAAGCACAAAAAAACAAGTGCCTATCATGTTTGTATTTGCATACAACGATGATGTCATACTGTTAATCAATGAACTTGGACTTAAGTTTGAAACAGATTTTTAAAGCATTTCAATTAAAAAAACACCTTAAATATCATGAAAAAATTTTTTAAGGCATTTTAATTTAAAAAATGCCTTAAATAATTAATGTAAGATTATTTAAGGCTTTTTTTCAATCCAAACGCTTTAAATGATGGATTATTTGAGGTATTTTTTCATGCTAAACACCATTAATTGCAATATAAAAAAAATTAATAGCAAAAACTTATAATTGAATTGTAGTCACTTTCATTTTGTCTTCAAAAAGTAACAGCTATTTCATAATTTTTTAGTCAGATCAAATTTATAAATAACGTAACTTTTCTTTTTAGAATCCTAAAATACCACATGGAGATGTGGGTTTCTTATTTTGGGACTTTGGGTATTGTAGGGAATCTATCATTTTCTCCTGTAATCAGATTACCATAAACTAAATGTAAAAATTAAATACCCATCATCAAGATTCTGGGAAAAAATTTATGGATTCCATCAAACCAAATGCCCCATTAGAGATTTTGCTACCCCTTTTATAGATGGATTTCAAAATCAATGATCATCCAAGAGTCTAATGCCCAGAAGTGCTACTGATAAAGTGTGAAATAGATGCTCTTACAGCTTTAACCTCACAAATAGCCACTCTTACTCAGAAGATAGATGCCATTGGAGTCTAAAGGAAGAAACATTGATCTTTAGTTTCTTATTCAGTGGCGAAAGTCTCATTTGATAACTAAAATTTTGATATATCAAACCATTTCATATTTTTAGTAATATCTATCATAATGTTTAGGTTGGGAAAACCTACCCATTAAATACAAAAATCATAGAGTCACCACCAATCTTTTTTATCTAAGTGTAATTGATCACCTATGTGAATTTATCTTTTTTAAGATAGTTCTAAGTGTAAATTAAGGGTATTTAAGAAGAATAGGTTCTATATCAACAGAACTAAAGTTTGAGAGTCAATTACGTTTAGGGAAGGTATTAGTACGCTTTTACATCTAAAATTGGTATCAAATTAATTATGTGGTATCTTATCTAGGCCTTATCAAATATAGTTTTTATCATGCAAATTAATTAATTTCAATCCTTTTATTTATTTACACAACATGTTGATACAAAATTTCTATCAAAACATCATGCAATCATGTAAATATCATGCCAAATATCATGCAATAAAAAAAAACCAAAATCACGTCAAAATATTATGCAAATATATTAATTACCATGCGATAATATAATTACCAAACAAATAAATCACACAAATAAATATATTAATAATCATGTAAATATAATAAATTATTTAATTAAATAAATCAATTAAGCAAATTAAATTCATGCAAATATATTAATCATGCAAATAAAATATTAGACAAATAAATTATCATGCAAGTATCATATTAGTCATGCAAATTCATACAAAAATAAATACCATGTAATAAATATAAAAATAAGAGTAAGCAATTAAATATTATAAAATTTATGCAAAAATCACACAAAAGTAAAAGCAAACACTAGCTCAATAGATCACGGGTTCCAACAACTTTTCACCTTTCAAAAACTAATGCTTCCTATTATAAATCTTAGCCTTCCTTCCAAAAACTCTACCCAAATCTTGTTGCAATTTTTTGCTTGATTGTTTCTTCCTTGTTGATTTAAAACTTTGCCCAAATTTTCTCTCTTTTCAATGACCACTGTTTGATCTCGAAGTAAATTACTATGAGGCTTCCTTTGATCACAAATTCAAGATCCGTATATAGGGAAAGAAATCCTAATTTAATTTAGAAAACTTTAATTCCACTAGATCTAGAAAAAATTTTCAAGATTCAATTTTTCATAATCTTCCTTTTTCCAATGAATTAATGATAAAAAATTTCCATAGGCATTTAATCAATAAATTTTAGAATCCAAAATTGAATCCATGACCAAATCTGAAAGTGAATCAAAGATTTCTTACCAATTTCCAAATCTCACATTTTTTTTATTGATTTTTTTTATATTTTCTACCAATTGACTTTAACTCTTTTGACAAAAATAAAACAAAAAATTAAAATACAATTAAAATCTAGGGCTTAATATTTGGGCCTAGAATCCACTTTTCCAATTAAGGCCCAATTGCAAAATCAAATCAAAATTCAAAACCTAATAAGTTTTGAAAAATCCCTGAACAAAATAGGGAGTCTACAGTTACCCTTCTTTGTGCATTTTCTGTAAAATAGGACATCTACAAAGATAACAGACATCTATTTTGTTCAGGCAAAAAAATCAAAAAAGAAAATCTCAAAAGCTTCCCCACAATTGAGGTTTGAAACTTTAAATAAAAGCTCCACACAATAGAGGCATTGAAACTTTTTGAAAAATAAAAGTACTTCTCCACCGAGGCTTCAACTTTGAAAAAATAAAGTACTTATCCACTAAGGCTTCAACTTTCAAAAAAATAAAGTACTCCTCTACCAAGGCTTCAACTTTGGAAAAATAAAATGCTCCTCCACAACTTAGGCTTTCAAACTTTTGAAAAATAAAATAGTCCCCAACAATTAAGGCTTTGAAACTTCTTTTAAAAAATAAAATACTCCCCCATAACTAAGGTTTTGAAAATTGTAGAAAATAAAATACTCCCCCACAACTAAGGCATTGAAACTTTTAAAAAATAAAATGAAATATTTTATTTTCAAGATCATACCTTAAGGTCTTATAGATCATTTTTACTTTCAAAAAAAGCTCATCATTAACAGAGGCATTTAAACATTAAAAATTCTTACCTCAAAGTGATTTCTTTCATAATTGATTATCTTCCAATGTCTTTTCTCCAAATCATCTCAACATTTACTTTCTCCTTCCTACTTTCCAAGCATATGCAATGAATGTATGTAGTGAATGAAAAAACTTAAAAATTCCTAAACTTAATTTCATAACTCTAACTTTAACTTTTCTTCTTTTCTGACAAACATAACAAAAGTAATGCAAGCAACGCATGAATGCAATGAATACAATGCAAGGCAATGGATTTATTAAATGCAGTGAATGCAAAAGGTTCAAGATTCATGAAAGATTCAAGGTTCACAAAGTTTCTAAGGTTCACAAAGTTCCCAAGGTTCGTAAAGGTTCCAAGATTTGCCAAGATTCTTATAAGTCCTAAGATTCGCAAACATCTTAAAATTGGTAAAGTTTCCAAAGTTTGCAAAGTTTCCAAAGTTTGCAAAGTTTCCAAGATTTGTAAAAAGTTCCAAGATTCACAAAGGCTTCAAAATTCACAAAGGTCCCAAGATTTGTAAAGGTCCTAAAATTCATAAAAGTTCTAAGATTCAAAAAGGTTCCAAGATTCATCAAGGTTCCAAATAATTCTAAAAACCCACAAATAAAGCTTATCATTTTAAAATTTTTCAAGATTTACATCCAAAGAATCATAGTTGAAAATTTTAGAAGTTCACATTCAAGATTCACATTTAAAAATCTTAGAAATTAGCATTCAAGATTCACATTAAAAAATTTTAAAGATTTGCATTTAAGATTCACATTCAAAAATCTTAGAGATTTGCATTCAAGATTCACATTTAAAAATCTTAGAGATTCATATTCAAAAATCTTAGAAATTAACGTTCAAGATTTACATTAAAAAATCTTAGAGATTTGCATTCAAGATCACTTTCAAAAAGTTCAAAAATTCAAAAAATTTATAGATTCTCATAAAAAAAATTCAAAGATTCACATTTGAAAAGATTTCACATCCAAAATTCAAAACTCACATTTTAAAAGTTCAAATCTAAAATTCAATGTCTCAAGGATTCACATCCTCTTATGATGAAACTTCAACATTTTTCTTTTCATAGTTAGGCTTAAATTCTTAATTGGTGCCATGCGCTTAAAATTTAACTAGTGCCAGCTAATCAAATCTCTTTGTTTCTTTCTTTACCTTAAAGTTTTGCAAAAGTCAATGCTAATGTATCCTACCAAGATGCAAAGGCTTTCCACATAAAATGCAAATGCAAATACCTATCCCAATAAATTAGATACAAATGTCATGTTTTCATCACTTTCTTAACACATTCAAAAATATGAAAAATTTAAATGCTCACCAAATGGTGCAAATACATGGTTCTAAATGAGATGCAAATGTAATATTCAAACAATGATTTATATACTCACTAAATGATGCAAATGATAACACAAACAATGATGCAAATGCACTATTCAAAATAATGATTTAAATATTCACTAAATCATGTAGATGTGTGTTCCAATTTACAAATTCCCTAAATGATACAAACATATATCTAAACAATTATGCAGATGCGGTTATCAAAACAAAGACTTGTACATTTACCAAATAATGCAAAAATAATTATCAAAACAAAGCATTTTTGTTGCCCCAGAATGATCATTCTTGTCATATTGATTTAGAAATCAACTTTCTCGTATTCATCAGAATTCATATATCCAATAATCGAAATTTGAAAACATGAATTGCCCTAAAAGAATAAAAAAAAATTACTCTGCATAACAATTTTCTATAACCAAAATGTATTAATATATGACATTTAAATCTCTTGAAAGTTAATGATCACTACCCATAATGAATTAGGTGAATTGCTTATTGGTCTTTCCAAAATGGTGAAATAGTTTGATACATCAGGATTTCAGTTATTAAGAAAGACTTTGTCACTCAATGTTCCTTCATTTAGGCTCACAAATGAAAGTTTAAATTTATTAAAAAATTATTTGTTTCAAAGCACAATTCGTTTTGGCATTCCTTAGATCCTTAATATTTGGCATTTTAACAAATGTCAAAACTAGTTATGATAGGTTCAAAATTTTTGGAAAAAGAAGAAGGTTAAAAATTTTTTAGAAAAAAAGGCTTAAAAAACATATTCATATTAGGGTTCATCTTTTTGGATTTCTCAAATATCTTTATTGTTCATTGGTTCCTTTAAAATCACTTCCTCTAATGACGTTGCTTAAGTTGCTTTTAATCTTGCTTTGATTGCCCTTTCGAATTTTTACCTTAAAGTTTCATTCAATTTTTTTTTCTTTTTTCTTCTCTTTGACTATGACATCATGCATTTAAAAACTCGAAATTCATCCAAATCAAAAAGTGATGGTGATTTCCTAAAGAAAAATTCTTCAATTTAAATATCTATACTTGATTAAAATGGACTTTTCAATGGACGTAACGGAGTCCGAGATTTAGGGTTTTGAAAAAAAGGATAAATAGGCCCAAATGTGTTTAAAGGTAATCAAACCAAAGATAATTTCTTTTCTCAATGACATTTTCCTTTCCATAGTTTTCATCTTTCTTTTTTCATTTTTTTATTTTTCTTTATTTTTCTTTATTTTCTTTTTTCATTTTTCATTTTTTAATTTTTAATTTTTTTACATTTTTCAACATTAAAAAAAAAATCTAAGCACAAAAATCGCTTTACCCCTTAAATCATTAAAGACCTTCACCTTCTTTTTTTGTGAACGAACTTTTCAAACTTTGTTCCTTAATGTAAAGGTAATCTTTGGTTAGGGTTTCTTCCAAAGAAAATTTTATAAGCTCAATGGGTGTAGCAAATAAATATTTTTTTTTTTGTGAAGGGAATGTAAAAGATGGTCATTTATCATATCAAATATGGATACCTCTATTAAAAAGCATTTCTTAGGACTATATTTTTTCTTTGATTTTGGAATCCTTTAAACATCTCATATGTATGATATTATAATCAATTCTTTTTCCATTTTTCATTTTTCATTTGATTTTTTTCTCTTTTTTTTGTTTTGTAACTCAAGCTCAAAGTATAACATCTTACTACATCAAATGAAGTCTTAATGTAACAATCTTTATTTTTTTCACAACTCATACCAAGAAATATAATCTATGCCATCAAGAGGAAAGGACACTGAAAATTTGAATAATTTGACTTTTTGATAAAATTTTTCCAAGATGTGGGCAAAGAAAAATTTTAAGGCAATGAATGAAAGAGAAAAAAAGTATTGCATAAATCAAAGTGTCAAATAATGATATTAAGGTGATATGGTCTAGTCAGTAATTCTGCCTCAAGGAAGAAATTAGAGAGGTTTAAGCTTTGTGAAAAAAAAAGGGGTAATGATGTGTTTAAAATAGTCTTGACACTTATCAAATTGTCAAAATCTAGAATCTTTAAGAGAGAGCTTCATGAATTGGCTTACAAAGAATTTTTTGAACTTCATTGCTTATAGCTTTAATAAAGATCATTGACGTGGAAATCCCTCTTTGTCAAGTGAAAATTGGGATCATGAGACTTGAGAAGTCAGGCTTTGTAATGGTGTGGTGTTTAATTGAATTGGAGTATAAAATGGTAAGTGAAATAGCTGGGTATGTTCATTTTTTATAGTAATCACTAATTTTTTTAATATTGTTTCCACAAAATTTTTTCCTTTAAAAAAAACATTTTTCAATCATGGGAAGAAATCATATAGACTTTTATTGTCAAACAAATCAAATGGATGAAAAAAATATATACAAATAGCTATATACAAATCATAATAAAAAATAAGAATTCATTTTTACGTACCAGAGATTGTTCCAAGTAAATGAAATAATGTGCATAAAGATGTTTGCATGAATGAAAAATTTTATATGCAAATACATGTACATAATATATAGTAACAAAAAGAATTCATATTAAAAACTATATACAAAACTAAAAAGGCAAAAAAAATTTTAATGAAATAATGTACATACAAAGATGTTTACATAGATGTACGTATATGCAAATACATGTATGCAATGCATAGTATGAATTCACAACTATATATAAAACATGAAAGGCAAAGATTGTCCCAAACAAATAGAATAATGTACATACAAAAAATATTTGCATGAACGCAAATACATGTATATAATACATAGTAACACCAAGAACTCATATTCACAACTATGTACATGAGCACAAATATATGTATATAATACATAGTAACACCAAGATCTCATATTCACAACTATGTACAAAACTGAAAAGGTAAAAATTTTTTCAAACAAATAAAATAATGTACATGCAAAGATGTTTACATGGATCTGTATGCAAATATAAGTATGCAATACATAGTGAAAGAAAAAATTCATATTCAAAACTATGAATAAAACTAAAAAATTATTCTATAATTTACAATTAGGTATTCACATATTTTAATATATGAAAACAGTGAAATGAAATAATGCATGAATGAATGCATGCATGCATGAATGCAATAAGAAGTATTTAATGATGTAAATGCTTGCATATATAGTAAAAGAAATGGTTGATAAATATAATATATACAAGGAACAATATGAAGGGTTAGTATGCACAATATAGGAACAATAAGAAACAATATATGAATTTACAAGTAGAATAAATGCCCTATCATGTGTCCTATTTAGGATTTTCTAGCAAAGAACAAGGCAATGCTCCAACTTAGGTTCAAATCCTTAAGGTTTATTTACATGTTGGGTTTAAAGGTTTGATAATCTAAAGGTTCCCAAATTGTTCCCTACATTATTGTCCATTATAAACTAGTAAAGCATTCCAATTCTCGCCTACTATTAGAGACTCAAACGAAAAATATTCAATTTGAATGAGAGTTTTCACTAGCTTACATGGAGATTATCACTTCACAAGAGTGTAGATACTTGCTCTCTTTTAATGAAGGACAAAACTTAAGTCTAGAACTTATGTACGAATGCAAGAGTGTATATGTAAAGGGACATGCCAACCCAAATAATCAAATAAATTAGTATACATGAAAATTCAAGATCTACAAAACAAATAAATAAATCAGTACACAAAAAAATCATAAGGTATAAAATAAACAAATAGGTTAATACACATAGAAAATCATAAATAATTACATAATAAAAACCATCTAAGCAAATTTTAAGATAACATATAATTAACTAATGACTTCACTCTCTAATATCCTCAGTAGAGTTACAAAACTGTCATAACAATTAGGTTGGGAGAACCTACCCATTAGACACAAAAATCATGAAGTCACCATCAATCTTTTTTATCTAGGTATAATTGGGCACCTATGTGAATATATTTCTTTTAAGGTTGTCCTAAGTGTAAACTAAGATCCCTAAAAAGAATAGGTTTTACATCAATAGAACATAGGTTTAGGAGTCAGTTACATGTAAAAAAAGTATTAGTATTCCTTTACGCCCAAAATTAGAACCAAATTAATTATGTGTTATCTTGCCTAAGCCTTATCAAATATAGTTTTTATCATGCAAATCAATTAATTACAATCATTTTATTTATTTACATAGCACGGTGATATAAAACTTATATCAAAACATCATGCAATCATGCAAATATCATACCAAATATCATGCAATAAAAAAAATACCAAAATCATACCAAAATATCATCCAAATATATTAATTATCAAGCAATAATATAATTACCATATAAATAAATCACATAAATAAGTATATTAATAATCATGCAAATATAATAAATCATGCAAGCAAATTAAATTCATGCAAATATATTAATCATGCAAATAAAGTATTAGGCAAATAAATTATCATACAAATATAATATTAGTCATGCAAATTCATGCAAAAATAAATACTGTGTAATAAATATAAAAATAAGAGTAAGCAATTAAATATTATAAAATTTATGCAAAAATTACAAAAAAAATAAAATCAAACGTTACCTCAATGGATCACGGGTTCTAACAACTTTCCATCTTTCAAAAACTGATACTTCATACTATAAATCTTAGTCTTTCTTCTAAAATTCCAACCGAATCTTCTTGCAATTGTTTGCTTGGTTGTTTCTTCCTTATTGATTCAAAATTTTGCCTAAATTTTCTCCCTTTTCAATGACCTTTGTTTGATCTTGAAGTGAATTACTATAAGGCCCCTTTTGATCACAAATTCAAGGTTTTTATATAGAGATCAAAATCCCAATTCAATTCAAAAAAATTTAATTCCACCAGATCTAAAAAAAATCTCCAAGATTCAACTTTCTGTAATCTTCTTTTTTCCAATGAATCAATGTTCAAGAATTTCCATAGACATTTAATGAATAACTTTCAGAATCCAAAATTGAATCCAAGATCGAATCTGAAAGTGAATCTAAGATTTTCTACCAATTTTCAAATGCCACATTTTTCTTTTTTTCTTTTTTGTTGATTTTTTTTCTACTAATTGACTTTAACTCTTTTGACAACAATAAAACAAAAAAAATTAAACTAAAAAATTAAAATACAAATAAACTTTAGGGCTTAATCTTTGGGCCCAAAATTTACTTTTTCAATTAAGGTCCAATTGCATAATTGTAGACACCCAATTTGGTCTAGGCCTGATCAATTGGGCCTGATCCAAATGGGTAAGCCCAATTTTGTTTTATATTTTTATTATTTTTATTTTTATTTTATATTTTATGTATATATTTTCCTTTGTATCCTATGTATTTATTATTTATTATTTATTATTACTATATATATTTTTATTATTATTTTTTTTCTCTTTTTCATTTTATTTTATATGTATTTTTATTTATCTAGTTATATATTCATTTATCTGTTATTATTCTTATTATTTATTTATTTATCTTGTAATATTTTTTATTTATCTTATTTTTTTTCTAATTATCTATTTTTTTATTTGATTTTTTTTTAGGCTGAGATTGAATTCTTTTGAAGAATCCTACAGAGAATGATTTGAAGGCTAATAAGGGTTTAGAAGCGTTAGAACAACTTTAGGAATCGGGAAAAATTTTTTGGAGATTTTTTAGCCAAATTTTTTTCTGGAAATTTTTGGAAAATTTCCAGATTCCGGTGAATTTTCTGACGGAGGTTGAATTTTTCGACGGAGATTTCGACCAAGTTTGAAGTTTTCGGCCAACTTCTCAGTTTTTGGTGACATTTCCAGAAATCGATCAATTTTCTGACGAACTTCCGACGAAAAATCCAGATTTTGGTAAAAAATTCCAAAATCCGATGAATATTCAATCAGAGTTCTTCGGGCGTTTTAGAGAGAAGGGAGAAAAAAAAAGGAAGAGAGAGAGGGAAGAGGTTCGATCAGCTGAAAAAACGAAGGAACCAGCCTTATATACCTTCTCAAAACGACGTCATTTTTGCGTTAAATAACCTAGAGGATCCACGTGTTTTGCCAAGATCCGACCCGACCTGATCGTCGATCCATTTTTTGACCCGCACGTGTTCTACATCCTCGAGCCGTTAGTCGAGCCGAGCCGACGTCCTGAGTCGTTTCTCCGAGTCATTTTTCTTTCTTAAACCGAGCCGAGTCGAGCCGTTCTCCGAGCCACTCCAGGTTTTTTTTTAATTAATTAATTAATTAATTAATTTGTTTTTTTATTAGATTAAGTTTATTTAATATTCTTTTATCTTTATTTTATTTTTATTTTTGTTTTACTTTTTTTTATTTTTTTATTTATTTTTATTTTCACTTTTATTTTGTTTTATTCTTTTATTTTCTTTAAATAAAATCCAAAAAAAAAAGTTTTTGGGAAAAAGTTAAAAGTATCAATTTTCCTCGAAATCAAAGTTTTTCAAAAAAATATTTTTGGGAAAAAGTTGAAAGTATCAATTTTTCTTAAAAATAAATTTTCAAAAAAAAGTTTTTTGAGGAAAAGTTGAAAGTATCAATTTTTCTCGAAATTAAAGTTTTCAAAAACAAAAATATTTTTAGGGAAAAGTTGAAAGTATCAATTTTCCTTGAAAATAAGCTTTCCACAAAAAAATATTTTGGGAAAAAGTTGAAAGTATCAATTTTTCAACTTTTGCCAAGATCCGACCCGACCTGATCGTCGATCCATTTTTTGACCCGCACGTGTTCTACATCCTCGAGCCGTTAGTCGAGCCGAGCCGACGTCCTGAGTCGTTTCTCCGAGTCATTTTTCTTTCTTAAACCGAGCCGAGTCGAGCCGTTCTCCGAGCCACTCCAGGTTTTTTTTTAATTAATTAATTAATTAATTAATTTGTTTTTTTATTAGATTAAGTTTATTTAATATTCTTTTATCTTTATTTTATTTTTATTTTTGTTTTACTTTTTTTTATTTTTTTATTTATTTTTATTTTCACTTTTATTTTGTTTTATTCTTTTATTTTCTTTAAATAAAATCCAAAAAAAAAAGTTTTTGGGAAAAAGTTAAAAGTATCAATTTTCCTCGAAATCAAAGTTTTTCAAAAAAATATTTTTGGGAAAAAGTTGAAAGTATCAATTTTTCTTAAAAATAAATTTTCAAAAAAAGGTTTTTTGAGGAAAAGTTGAAAGTATCAATTTTTCTCGAAATTAAAGTTTTCAAAAACAAAAATATTTTTAGGGAAAAGTTGAAAGTATCAATTTTCCTTGAAAATAAGCTTTCCACAAAAAAATATTTTGGGAAAAAGTTGAAAGTATCAATTTTTCCTGTACAAAAACAATCATTCTTTTTTTTTTTTTAATGTTAAATAATCCGATGATGGAGCCTCTGTAAGTGAACCAGTAGTTTTCTTGCATACTCCTGAGGTGAGAGAATTTTCTCAATTTTTTTCTAAAAGTATTAGAGTCAATTGAGAATAATTTTTAATAATTAATTACTTCATAAATTTTTAAGGCTCATTGGATAACATAAATTTTAGCTGGTACCATCTTTTGATGGGCGTTGTGAAGGTGCTATAACCTTCTTCACACGTAACCGAACTCCCGAACCTTGTTCTGGTTAGTAGACCTGAACCTATTCTTTTAAGGACCCTTAAATTTAGGTGTTCCCTAAAATGATAGATTCTTTAGGTAGCCAATCGTACCTAGATAAAAAAAGATTAGTGGCGACTCCCTTAAGTCAATGTCTAGCGATAAATCTCCGAATCTAGACGTTATGATAGCTTGATGACTCTACTGGGGAAGTCTGAGAGTTAGGCCAGCAAATAATTTGTGTTATCCAAAAGCCTAATAAAATTGAACCTTTTTGTACGTATATGTGTTATTATTCATTCATGTTTATTTACCTTGTTAATTATGTCATTCATATGCATGTGCATAACATGAGCTCTACACCCGAGCTCTGTCCCTCTAGGAGGGAGTAAAGTACCTATTGCTTTCGTGAGATCTAATACCTTCGCAATGGCTAGCGAAATACTCCCACTCAAATTGAACCTTTTTCGCTTGTAGCCTGTAATGGGTGAGGATTAGGGTGCCTTACTAGTCTGTGATGGACAAAAATGTAAGGAGTAATTTGAGGGCCTTTAGACTTTGACCTTAAAACCGTATATAGTGAACCTTAAGTGTGCCTAACCTATAGATAGAGCCATCACTTTTCCCTTT
Organism: Durio zibethinus; assembly: GCF_047325235.1. Taxonomy (NCBI): domain Eukaryota; kingdom Viridiplantae; phylum Streptophyta; class Magnoliopsida; order Malvales; family Malvaceae; genus Durio; species Durio zibethinus. The sequence continues at coordinate 28,294,673 of NC_143163.1, read as the reverse complement.
TAGAATTGACCAAAAGCATATGATTCATTCCTTTTACTCTATGTGATGCTTAAATTTACTTAGCTATTTATTTATTCTTTTTTTAAGTATGCTAACCTTTTTCTTATTCTTTTGCATTGGTTCATACGCATATCATAAAGTTGCATAAAAAATATTTGCTTGAAAAATGGTCTTCAACAAATTTTTTTTCATGGACTCCATTGAACGACTAGTTTGTTCTTCATCTGTATTAGCACCTTATGGCACACCCAATGAAATAAGGGCCCAGTCAGAAAAGATTCAATTGAAGATGGGAGCTTGCTTGTCAATCGGGTATGATTGTACTCTATCTCAAGAAACATCTATCCTCTTCAAACAGAATAATCTAAAGGATTTGGTTGATATCTGAAAGAAGATGAGTCTGTCAAGACAAAAGCAGTTTTGCCAGAGACACAGGCATATAGCACATCTTCTAACAGTAGTTGTTGATGATTAACTAATTAGAGTTGCAGCATAATTTTGAGATCCTGCATATAAGTGTTTCATCTTTAGTGAAACTGATATGACTCTCACCATCGAAAAATATTCGATCTTGTTGGGTTTGCATCTCAAGGCTCCTGACAAGATATATGTCAAAAAGCATAAGTCAAGATTTTGTAAAGGTCTGGCTCAACTCATGAGGATAGACAAAGAAATTATAGATTCTCATACAAAGAAGAAATAAGAACAGGTTTGTCTACCTTGAAAGTTCTTTCATGAGTTTTTTATGCAACATACCAATAAAAAACGGGGTTAGATGTATTTACCTTGACCGTATACGGACTGGTGATCTTTCTAAAAGTTTTGGGATATATTGAGATAACGGTGATTGACTTCTCCGAGAGTGTGATCAATGGCTGTAATCTTTCAACGGTAATATTAGCAGAGACTATCAGATCTTTAAGTTACTATCGTCGGAATGGATGACGCTTTATAGGTTACATACAGTTGTTGTACTTATGGATGAAAAGCCATTTTGAACAGGGCAATGGTGCTTTCTCGAAGCTTTATATCCGTAATCGAGCTCCGATTAAGGAATTTTGTGAAAGTGGGTGGTCAAAACGAAAGTCTAAACAAGAATGGATAACTTTCTTACAAAAATTGAAAAGCGCCAAAGTGAGATGGTTGGCCCCATGGATGAATCGTGAGCCTATATTGTACCAATGTGAGGATAGTACAATGGTCCCACTTCTGGGTTTATAGGGAGCGATAAATTATGCACCACTTCTAGTGAGAAGGCAATTTGGGAGAGAACAGTTCATTCCTATGATTTATGGGCTTTATCAGTTAGATTTCTCTTACAATGAGCCAAAAGTATTTCAGAAGATGAATGAGATGATTAAAACATGGAAAAATCCCCAAATAGTGAGTGCTGAGCCATTTACTGATAAAGTCACCCCAGGGTACTTGGTTTGGAGAACAAAAAAAAGACAAAAAATGGTATTCACTTATGAAATCTTTTAACCACCAACAGAAGAAAAACTCGAAGAGACACCATCAGAATTAGAGCTAGTAATAAAAGAATTTGAATATGAAAAGGGTAAGTTAAAGCAAAAAATCTAAAAACTTTAAGAAAAAAAGCCCAGTGGAAAGATAGAGCCGAAAGTCATAAAGTTAAAGTTCACAAGATTGCTAGAAAACGTGATACAGCTATTGAAGATCTAACAAAGCTACACCAAGAGCATAAAAGGTTATGTATGAGAGAAAGGGCTAAAGAGATAACCATTATCGAGTTGACTGAAGAAAATACAAGATTGAAACAAGAGTATACTGAATTGGAAAAAGAAAGTATCGAAGCACAATCAGATATTAACATGCTAAACAATTATTTGAGCAGGCTAAGTCAAAAGTTGAATGAACAATGAGACCACATCGCTGCATTGGTTAGAGAACATAGAGAATTATCATACCAAGTCTGGTGTGGTAAAAGAGAGAACTTAGGAAGGCAGAAAGACATTGAGCACCTAACGACCCAAATCTATAAAGGGGTATGCAAAGCAAAAGAGATGGTGGAAGAGGCAGAGGCATTGAGACAAATGGTGACTCCAGTAGGAGAACATAGACATCGTCTGTTGAACTTCATCGAAGAAGCCAAGGTCCAGTATAAACAGATTAAACAATTTTATGGCTATAATTCTAGGATGATAAACTCAATGTAGATAAAAGTTTTTTTTAGAATAAATGAAATCTTTTAGTTGAATACCATTTTTAAGGTAAATGTTCTTTGCATACATGTATTTTTCATTCATTGCATTTTCATTCATCACACTTAATAAAGTAACCATATGATAGTCATGCAAATTTACTAATTCTAAGATATGGTACTCAAGGTTCAAAGATAGCTTCATCTAACGAAAATCCTGTCCATCGATACAACGCAAGATCCAGAGCTAGGTAAATGGAGCCAGAAAATTCTCACAGATTTAAAAAAATAAAAAAAGCATAGGAGAAGATAGAAAGTGAGTTGAGCAAGATTCTAAATGCTTTTAATAACCTGAATAAAAGAAAGAGAGTTGAAAAAAATGCAAGCTAACAAGTTCCTCCGTTGCAAGAAGTGGCTGACCCTTTATATCCTCTAGGTTTTGGCCCACCTCAAGCCCAGTCTGCTCAAGAGATTCCACCGTAACACTTCATATATCCAACATATCCTGGAATACCGTCAGCTTCCAACCTAGGGCATTATAATAGCTATGTAAATCCTGTCTTTATTGAAAAGACGATAGAGCTAATTCCTGGTCTAGATGATTTAAAAGAGAAGGAGAAAGAAAAGATAAGAGTGGAAACTCAAAAAAGTTCCAAGATTAGTATGCTAGAGCAAAGGCTAGGGCTGTGGAAGGATTTAGTTTTTATGGGTCAGTTGATGCTGCTGGGCTCTGCCTAGTCTTTGATGTGGTTATTCCTCATAAGTTCAAAGTATCAAAATTTAAAAACTATGATAGTACAAAGTGCCTCAAAACTCACATCACTATGTATTGTCGGAAGAGGACAGCTCATGCTTATGATGAAAAATTATTAATGCATGTCTTTCAGGATAGCCTTACTGGCTCTGCGACTAGATGGTATGTTCAGTTGGACAGAACCCACATTCGCTCTTGGAGCGATATGGCACATGACTTTATCGGTCAATATCGACATATTATCGATTTGACCCCTGATCGTTTGTCTTTATAGAATCTGGAGAAAAAGGCAAACGAGTCTTTTAAAAAGTATGCCCAAAGGTGGAGGGATATTGCTTCTCAAGTCAACCTCTTCTGACTGAGAAAGAGACTACAGTGCTGTTTGTTAGCACTTTAAAATCTCTCTACTATGAAAGATGATAGGGAATGCAATGAAAAACTTTACTGATATGGTAATTTCAGGAGAAATTATTGAAAGTACCATCAAGAATAACAAGTTAGAAAGAAATGAAGCATCTAGCAAAAAAGTCTCGAAGAAAAAAAAACTGAAGCTCAGGCTGTGAGCATTGATAGACAATAATTTAGAGGCTATCAACCTTACTCACCACCAAAATATATGCCATATTACCCTATTGTAAATAACATTTCCTCACCCATACCAACCATTTGTACAATCACCGTACCTCTAAACATATCATACCCCTCATAGGCTTCAAAACACCATGTACAGTCCTAACATTCAGCCTACCCCAAGACCCTAAAATTGCCCAACTAACCCCATTGGTGGTTCGCGGGAGCAACGAACTACCCGTAAGAAACCTGTGTTTCACCCAATTCCAATGACTTATACAAAATTATATAAGGAGCTTTACAATAGTCATTTGATTGCTCCAAGTAAATTGGAACCCCTCAAGTCACCTTACCTCAAGTGGTACGATCCCACAGCCCACTGTGACTACCATTATGGGATTGCTGGTCATTCCACCGAAAATTACACCACCCTGAAACACAAAGTGCGACGGTTGATTAAGGATGGAATGATTTACTTTGATACGGGAGGGGTGACTGCACCGAAAGTTAGTGGTAATTTTTTATCGAATCATAATGTGAATGCTATAAGTGAAGATGAAGTGGGGCTTAATCAAGAGGAGTGGGTTCGTCTTTATCCGTCAGATTATGAGCTAAATAATTAGAGTGCTATCAAGATGCCTGTGACTTTTGATTCTAATACAATATAATTGTAACATCCCAATAGTTATTGCCCAAGACATTGGGATGATCTTTCTTATTTGGGCCATTCATTTTTTATTATTTTTAATAAAAAATGAGAATGATGTATTTTCATTCATTTTTTCTTGTGTCTTCATTATTTCCATCTTTCCAAGCACATCTTGCCAACATATCCCATTTCATTCAATTTTAGGTCTTTAAATGAACATAAAGATAATCATGATAACAATCAAGAGGTTAGCTTTGAAAATTCGATTAACATTAATGAACTTGACAATAAAGAGAATTCTGAAGAATATGTTATGTCTCCGGACCTAATGAGATTGATTGAACAAAAAAATAAGCCAATTGAACCTCATCAGTAGGTAGTGGACTTAGTGAATCTGAGAGATGAAGAGAATAAGAAAGATGTCAGAATGGGCATTTCACTTTCATCTAGAGATAGGCAATGATTGGTAGACCTACTTCAAAAATTTATAGATATATATTCTTGGTCTTATCAGGATATGCTAGGGCTGAACACAGAGATAGTGGAGCACAGATTACCCCTAAAGCCAGAATGTAAGCCAGTTCAATAAAAATTGAGACGGATAAAGCCTAAAATGCTACTAAAGATTAAAGAAGAGGTGAAAAAATAATTTGATGTAGGGTTTCTACAAATGGCTAAGTATCTGGAATGGGTAGTCAATATAGTCCTAGTTCCTAAAAAAGATAAAAAGGTACGAATATGTGTAGACTATCGGGACTTGAATAAAGCTAGCCTAAAGGATAACTTTTCTTTACCTCATATCGACACACTGGTAGATAACACGATTAAGCATTAGATTTTTTCCTTTATGGATAGTTTCTCAGGGTATAATTAGATTAAAATAGCTATAGATGATATGGAAAAGACTACTTTTGTGACTATGTGGGGAAACTTTTGCTATATAGTCATACCTTTTAGGTTAAAAAATGCTGGGGTAACATATCAAAGGCTCATGGTAACACTCTTCCATGACATGACACACAAAGAGATCGAGGTGTATATAAATGATATGACTGCAAAGTCGTATGAGGATGAAGATCATGTCACCAGCCTCAGAAAGTTATTTGGGAGGTTGAGAAGTTCCAGCTCAAATTAAACCCAGCCAAGTACACCTTTGGGGTAAAGTCAAAAAAGTTGCTAGGCTTTGTGGTCAGTGAAAGAAGAATTGAAATCGATCCAGATAAGATACGGGTCATTCAAAATCTGTCACCTTTCAGTACACCAAAAGAAGTTTGAGGTTTTTTAGGGAGATTGAGCTACATTTCTCAGTTTATCTCTCAACAAATATGATCCCCTATTTAAGCTTCTTCACAAGAATAATCTTAAAAAATAGAATGAAGAATGTCAAGAGGCGTTTGATAAAATTAAGCAATATTTATCGAACCCTCAAGTATTGGTGCCACCTGTTCCAAGAAAACCTTTAATTTTATACTTAACTATATGTGAAAATTCAATATATGTGTGCTGGGACAACAAGACGAGGCTAGCCGAAAGGAGAGAGCTATTTACTATCTGAGTAAAAAGTTCATGAAATATGAATCCAAGTATTCTTCATTAGAGAAAATATGTTGTGCATTAGCATGGACTGCCAAAAGACTCAAACAGTATATGCTCTATCATACTACGTGGCTCATAGCGAAACTGGATCCCATTAAGTATATCTTCAAAAAGTTTTCTTTGTCTGAGAGAATCGCTAGATGACAAGTAATGCTTTCGGAATATGATATTATATACGTGAGCCAAAAAGTAATAAAAGAGGGTACTATAGTAGAATTTTTTACAGATCGTGCTACTGAAGAGTATGAGCCAATAAAGCTGAAATTCCCTGATGAAGACCTAATGACTATTTCTCAATTGGAATAAGAGGAGATGGAGAAAAATATTGAAGAATGTACTTTGATGGAGCTGCCAATGCCTTGAGGCATGAAATTGGGATAATTTTGATCTCTCTAAAAGAATAATACTACCCTGTAATAGTAAAATTAAATTTTAATTACACAAATAACATCGCTGAATATGAGGCATGTGTCATGGGCTTACAAGCTGTTATAGATAGATGAGTGAAAGCACTAAAAGTATTTGGAGACTCAACTTTAGTTATATATCATTTGAAAAGAGAATGGGAGACGAGAGATTCAAAACTCGTTCCATATCATAAGTATATTCTAGAGTTGATGAAACAATTTGAAGATATCCAGTTTGACCACTTACCTCGAGAAGAGATGTTAATTGCTTATGCATTGGCTACTCTAGCTGCAATGATTCAAATTAATGACAATACTGACATTCAGCCCATCAAGCTAGATGTTAAAGATATACCAATTTATTGCTCTAATGTAGAGGAAGAAAAAGATGGAAAGCCCTGGTATTATGACATCCTATAGTATATTAAAGATCAACAGTACCCAGTTCAAGCAATAAAAAATGATAAAAGGGTCATCCGAAGATTGGCTATGAGCTTTTTCCTAGATGAGGATGTCCTGTACAAAAGAAGTAGGGATCAAGTATTATTAAGGTGCGTAAGTAAGACTGAAATGAAAAAAATCATTGAAGAGATGCATGATGGAATATGTGAAGCACATACCAGTGGACATATGATAGCGAGGTAGAACTTAATAGTAGGATATTACCGGTTGATGATAGAGAATGATTATATTGATTATGCTCGTAAATGCCATAAATACCATATATATGCTGATAAGATCCATGTTTCACCATCTGCTTTACATATTATGGCACCACCATAGTCATTCTCAATGTGAAGTATGGATGTCATTGGTCCAATCACCCCAAAGGCTTTTAACGAGCACAGATTCATTTTTGTGATGATAGATTACTTCATAAAATGAGTAGAAACAGCATCATATGCAAGTGTGACATGATCTGTAGTTTATAAATTCACAAAGAGAGAGATCATTTGTAGATATAAATTTTTTAAAAAAATTATTTTAGATAATGCCAAGAATCTAAATAGTAAGATGATGCAAGAAATATGTGCTCAATACAAGATCAAGCATCATAACTTGGCACCATACCATCCAAAAATGAATGGGGCAGTTGAGACAGCCAATAAGAACATAAAGAGGATTTAAGAAAAGATGACCGAGACTTACAAAGATTGACATAAAAAGTTACCATTTGCATTACATGTATATCGAACGTCAGTTCACACCTTTACTAAGGCAACCTCATTTTTTTTATTTAGGGATGAAAGCTGTACTACCAGTGAAAGTAAAGATCCCTCTTTGAGAGTTTTAAAAGAAATTGAGTTGGAAGAAGCTGAATGGATTCGAAAACGTTATGAGCAATTAAATATCATAGAAGAAAAGAGATTGACTGCACTGTGCCATGGCCAACTATATTAAAGAAGAATGATGAGGGCTCATGATAAAAAGATTCAGCTCCGTTGCTTTCGAAAAAGAGAGTTAGGCTTGAAAAGAATTCTTTCAATCTAGCACAATAGTAGAAAAAAATGCACTCCAAATTGAAAAGGACCGTATGTGGTAAGACAAGCTTTTTCGGGTAGAGCGCTGATACTGACTGAGATGGATGAAAATGATTTACCCCATCCTATAAATTCTGATGCTGTGAAGAAATACTATGCTTGAAAAAAAAATAAAAAATAAAAAAATAAAAAAATAAAAAAATAAAAAAATAAAAAAAGTGAATGAAAAAGGAGGACTCAAGGCAAAAACCCTAAAAGGACAGTTTGAGTCATAGGGGGTTTATTTAAGTTGAAAACCTGAAAAGGTAGCTTAAATAAGGAGAATACAGCATCGAATTAAAAAGTCCGCTGACATGAAGGCTAGCAAATCTGAAAGAGTTCCAAGTTGTTAAATATATCAGAGGATTGGGTTTTCAGAAAAAAAATTTGAGATATGTTATCATGATTATCTGATTGTTCATTTTAGGTTTTGTCCCCGTACTTATCCTTGTAGTTCTTCCTTGGCTGAAATTAGCCAACATTTTGCTAATAAGAAACATTCTATTTCATTATTTATGTCTTTTTTTTATGACTGTTTCTTAACCATTCATATTCCTTTCTTCTTAGTACCTTACCATGGAAGAAATGTGCAAATGCATTCTTACTTTTTGAGTTTAAAATAATGATTGATGAATGAATAACAACATGAAAGATTTTTTTTTCATTACATTGAATAAGTCAAAAGTGATAAAGGCATAATCGAGATGTTCTGTTCTTGATTAGGACATTGAATCTGGGAAGAGATTTCTTACAGGAAAAATGTGAGTGGAAGAGACAATTAAGAACTACACTGGCTTGATCTTAGAAGAGCAGTGTAATTGGATCTTTGAATAATCAAAGAGCTTGATGCCCAAGAAAAGAGCTTGAGAAACTTGAGTACGATACATTGAATAGGAATTAATTGACCAACATTTGCATAGCATGCATTGAAATTCATATGCATTGCATAGCATATACTATTTTCAGAAAAGTATAGTGATAAATTCAAGAAGTAGGGGTGTTCCAACATCCTACATAGAGAAGACAGATATTAAGATATTTTCAAATTTGAGAAAAAACTTGTCAGGTAAATTCCTAATCCTTGAAATATGATGTCTTTTGGTATCAGGGTTGATTTATAAGACCTTTGGGCATAATCTCCTAAAATTCTTTCAAACACAATTTTCAACTCCTTTGGACATGATTGTCAAGGAGCAATTTACTTTTCAAAGTCGTGGTGCCTCTGTTTAGAGGAGCAATTTACTTTTCAAAGTCGCGGTGCCTCTGTTTAAAGGAGCAATTTACTTTTCAAAGTCGGGGTGCCTCTGTTTAGAGGAGCAATTTACTTTTCAAAGTCGTGGTGCCTCTGTTTAAAGGAGCAATTTATTTTTTCAAAGTTGTTGAGCCTCTGATTAGAGGAGCTATTTATGTTTCTCAAAGTCATTGAGCCTCTGCTTAGAGGGGCTTTGATCAAAAACAAAAAACAAAAAATAAAAAATAAAAAATAAAAAATGTCAAATTGAGTTTTGATTGGGTGTCTATGTCTTTGCGCAATTTCTGTTTCACAGAAAATGTGCAAAGAGGGACAGCTGTAGACACCCAATTTGGTCTAGGCCCAGATCAATCGAGCTTGGTCCAAATGGGTAAGCCCAATTTTGTTTTATATTTTTATTATTTTTATTTTTATTTTTATTTTATGTATATATTTTCCTTTGTATCCTATGTATTTATTATTTATTTATTTATTATTACTATTTATTAATATATATATTTTTATTATTTTTTTCTCTTTTTCATTTTATTTTATATGTATTTTTATTTATCTAGTTATATATTCATTTATCTATTATTATTATTATTATTTTTATTTATTTATCTTGTAATATTTTTTATTTATCTTTTTTTTTCTAATTATCTATTTTTTTTATCTGATTTTTTTTTAGGCTGAGATTGAATTCTTTTGAAGAATCCTACCGAGAATGAGGATTCAATTAGAATCCAGATTGGATTAAAAGATTGAATCTCCATCCAAAAAGGAATAGGGATTGATCAGAAACTCTTCTGATCAATCCCTATAAATAGGTACAGAACACAGAACACGAAGAAAACAGTAAGAAAAATAGCTACTGGTTGAGAGAAAAAGGCATATAGAAGAGATTTGAAGGCTAAGAAGGGTTTAGAAGCGTTAGAACAGCTTTAGGAATCGGGAAAAAGTTTTTGGAGATTTTTCGGCTAAATTTTTTTTTGGAAATTTCTGAAAAATTTTCAGATTCCGATGAATTTTTTGGTGGACGTTGAATTTTTTGACAGAGATTTCGGCCATGTTTGAAGTTTTCGACCATCTTTCCAGTTTCTGGTGACATTTTCAGAAATCGATCAGTTTTTCGATGAACTTCCGGTGAAAAACTCAGATTTCGACGAAAAATTTCAGAATTCGATGAATATTCAACCGAAGTTCTTCAGGCGTTTTAGAGAGAATGGAGAGAAAAAGAAGGAAGAGAGAGAGGGAAGATGTTCGGTCTGCTGAAAAAATAAAGGAATCAGCCTTATATACCCTCTCAAAACAATGCCATTTTTGCGTTAAATAACCCAAATAATCCGTGCGTTTTGTTAAGATCCGACCTGACCCGAGCGTCGACCCGTTTTTTGATCCACACGTGTTCTGCCTTCCCAAGCCGTTAGTCGAGCCGAGCCAACGTCCTGAGCCACTTCTCCTAGCTGTTTTTCTTCCTTAAGTCGAGCCGAGACAAGCCGTTCTCCGAGCCGCTTCAGTTTTTTTTTAATTTATTTATTTATTTGTTTTTTTATTAGATTAGGTTTATTTAATATTCTTTTATCTTTATTTTATTTTTATTTTTGTTTTACTTTTTTTTATTTTATTTATTTATTTTTATTTTCACTTTTATTAAAAAAAAGGTTTTTGGAGAAAAGTTGAAAGTATTAATTTTCCTCGAAATTAAAAGTTTCTAAAAAATATTTTCGGGGAAAAGTTGAAAGTATCAATTTTTCTCGAAATTAAAGTTTTCAAAAATAAAAATATTTTTAGGGAAAAGTTGAAAGTATCAAATTTCCTTGAAAATAAGCTTTCCACCAAAAAATATTTTGGGAAAAAGTTGAAAGTATCAATTTTTCTTGCACAAAAACAATCATTCTTTTCTTTCTTTTTATTTTTTTTAATGTTAAATAATCTGACGATAAAGCCTCTGTAAGTGAAATAGTAGTTTTCTTGTATACTCCTGAGGTGAGGGAATTTTTTTAATTTTCTGCTAAAAGTTTTAAAGTCAATTGAGAATAATTTTCAATAATTAATCACTTGATAAAATTTTAAGGCTCATTGGATAACACAAATTTAAGCTGGTACCATCTTTTGATGGGCGTTGTGAGGGTGCTACAACCTTCCTCACACGTAACCGAACTCCCGAACCTTGTTCTGGTTAGTAGACTTGAACCTATTCTTTTAAGGACCTTTAAATTTAGGTGTTTCATGAAAGGATCGATTCTTTAAGTGGTCAATCGCACCTAGATAAAAAAGATTAGTGACGACTCCATTAAGTCAATGTCTAGCGATAGATCTCCGGATCTAGACGTTATGACAATAATCAAATCAAAATTCGAAACTCAATAAATTTAAAAAAATCTTCGAACAAAATGGGGTATCTACAATACCAAGTTGTGATTCACACCTAATTCATTCTAGGTAGTAATCGTTAGATTTCATTTAAATGTCACTTATTTTCAAAAGAAAATTGAGAATTGATGCATTTTTGTTTTGATCATAGAAAATAATTATGTGGGGCAACTTTCTATTACTTATGTTAATAAGATGAACATTTTTGAAGAAATGAATAATGGAAAAGGATTATTATGATTATTTTTGAGAAATTTTTATTGCCATTATATTGAGAGTTTTTGAAAAACATTCAAATTTGAAATGTTGCATATGTGAATTTTGATTGATGAAAAATAGACCCAACGATTTGTGTATTCATGTTGTATAAAATACTAAAATTCATGTATATATGTATTTGTGCCATGTTTTACACGAAAATTAAATGCGAAATATATATTTTTTGGTTTTGTTAAACCTATATAATTATTACTAAAATTTTATACTATGTCACTTTTGTATCCTTTTTTCATATTATATTCGTATCGTGTCATCATATCATATTTTGGATTGTTAGGTCTAATGAAAAATAGATTATTTGCAAACCAATCTAACAAGAATGACCATTATAGGGCAAAGAAAATGTTTTTATTTTGATAATCACATATTTGCATTCTTATTGAGATCATACATTTGCATAATTTAGAGATTGCATCATTGCTTGGGCCATGTATTTGCATCATTTGGTGAGAATCTAAATCATTGTTTTAAATAAATATTACATTTGCATTAATGCTAGAATCATGAATTTGCATCATTTGGTGAAAATCGAAATCATCCTTTTGAATATTGCATTTGCATTATTGTTAGGATCATGCATTTGCATAATTTGTGACCATTTGAATCATTATTGGATTATTGCATTTGCATAATCTAATAGACATTTACATCGTTACTATTATACTTGTGAGAGCACATTTGCATATTTGAATTAAACATTTAATGTTGTTTGCCTTATGCATTGCATTTTGTAGATTAATATTTGTGAGAATTGAATAAAAAAGGGAAAATTGAGAATCATTGCATTTCATATTGGTGAATAATATTTGTGTCTGAGTCTTTAGGATATGCATTTGCATTAACATTGATGAGATAAAAGTTTGCATTTGCATCTTGAATATGAAACATTTGCAATCACATCATTTTTAGGGCATGAAATTTGCATGCCTGTAATTCTAAGGTAAAGAAAATATAGGAAAGATTTGATATTGGAGACAATGAACAACATTAGCTTTTAAAAAGAAATAAGAAAGTTATTGAGATGATAATATTTTTAAATCTAGTTTAGTTGGCCCATGATGATAAGATTTTAAGTCTAATTTAGTTAGCCCATGATGAGAACATTTATAAGATCAATGAAAATTGGCACAAAGTGATATTAAGCACAATCTAATTGACAATGAGATGAGATTTAAGCACAACTAAGTTGGTGCATGAAAAAAACGTTATGATTTTCATTTCAAAGTTGTGGAGCCTCAAAGGAGGAGTTTTTTTTCAAATATAGGAATGATTTATAAGACTTTTAGACATAATCTCTAAATTTCATATGTGAATTTTTTAATTTTTTAAATGCAAATATTTGAATTTCAAATGTGAATCTCTTAATTTTCAAATGTAAATTATTGAATTTTAAATGTGAATCTCTAAAATTTTCAAATGTGAATCTTTTGAATTTAAATGCAAATTTTTAAAAATTTTCAAATGTGAATCTTTAAATTTAGATGTGAATTTCTAAATTTTTCAAATGTGAATCTCTAAATTTTTTAAATGCTAATCTTTGAATTTAGATGTGTATTTCTAAATCTTTTAAATGAGAATCTTTAAATTTTGGATACAAATATCTAAATTTTCAAATGTGAATATTTGAATTTTAGATGTGAATCTCTAAATTCTTTTAAATGCTAATCTTTTAACTTTATATGCAATCTCTAAAGCCTTTAGATGCGAATATTTAAATATTTCAAATGTGAATCTTTAAGTTTTAAATGAAAATATCTAAAATTTCAAATAAGACTATTTGAATTTTTAGATAGGAATCTTTAAATTTCAACTTGCAAGGATAATAAAGGATAATTATTTTAATGAGTTAAAATTTTGAAAGATGAATTTATCCCTAAGACCTTTGTGTTACCATGCCTTAAACATTAATTCTTTTACCTTTGTTTGGGTGTTACACTTCACCACTTTCTCTTCTATTCTCTTTATTTTTATTTTCTATCTTTTTCATTTAACTTTAAAACTTATTCATAAGATATTCAAAATATCATCAATCACAAAACACGAGTTCCTTATCTTTCAATGAGAGTTGTCAGCTTCCCACAAGGCTATAGCTTATTTTAGGCTAACAAAAGATTAGAGATATTAATTAGATTAGATTAATAAAATTAAATGTGTATTTAAAAGTTAACAAATGTTTTAAAAAATTAAATAAAATTTTTTTCAATTTGATATAAAGATTTAGATTCATACATTAGATCCTTTCTTTTTTGGTAGTAGGGAAAATTTTTCTAAAATGACAGATAAATTTTTTAATAAAATCTTAATATTATTATTTTTTTTATTTTACATTTGAAACTTTTTTTTTGTTTTATCTGCTTAAAGTTTATATCTCTCCATTTTGATATAGGTATTTAATTTGTTATTCCACATCCTTTGTATATTTCATAAATACTAAAATTAAGGTTAAAATACAAAAAAAGTTCACCAAGTATTAAAAAAAATCTAATTAAACTCTTATATCATTATTACATCTAAATAAGTTTTAAAATTTTTATTTTTCACTACATAAGCTATTACAATATTACTGCATTTAAATAAGTCTTTTAACTTTTATTTTTCATTATATAAGCTTTTCTACATGACACGTGGACAGAATGATGTGGCAAAATTGTACACATGATAAAAAAAATGAGCAAAAAAGAAAAACTACAAAAAAAAGTCTAACAAAAATTATTATTAATTGGTATCTTGACCAAATATAATTATTGGAAATGAAATAACAGTATATAAAATTAATAAAAAAGGAAATGCTTATATTTATGTGAAAATTAGTAAAATTGATTAATTATTTATAATTAGTGAAAAAAATCTGCACGTAAAATTAATAAAAATGTCTATATTTATATGAAAATTATAAAAGCTATTTTAATTTTCTTTTTATTAATTTTTATATAAATGTAGATATTTCTTTTTTATTTATTAGAGAGATTTAGATAATGAAAAATAAGAATTAAGGGATTTATTTAGATAAAAAATAGTATAAAGGTTTATATAGTGAAAAATAAGGGGTAAAGTGTAGTTATAGTTTCAAACCTTTTATTTGGATTTCATTTTGATCCATAAATATTAAATTATTATTTTTTACTGTCATATTAAAATGTATTTATTAAAAAATAAATAAAACTTTTAAAAATTTTAATAATGAAGCACAACTATCTTTTTTTCTTTGATTTTAAAAATTCAACTTAAAATCAAAGGCAAAATGGTAATTTAATTTCCTTCTTAATAATTTTAAAATTTTATTTTATTTTTAATAAATATATTTTGATATGATAGCAAAGAATAATAATTCTAGTTCATGATTTTATTTTCTTTCTTTATTCTTATTTTATCAACTTTTATTTCTTTTATATAAAATTAAATCTTAATAAAAATAAAGCTAGAAATTTTAAAAAATGAAAGAAATGAATCATACTAAAATGATGTTTTAAAAATTAAATAATAGAGATAAATAATAAATAATAATCTCAAAAAATACTTTTTGTGAATTATTACTAGTATAACTAATTTAATTTAAAACTCTCTAAAATTATGTCAACATAACATAACAAATTTATTTACTACTATAATCTCTTGAGAAAATATTTTATTAAAAATAATTTATTCAAAATCACTTAGCAGACAAGCATACTTCCCTTCCTATTTAAATTTAAAATTATAGCTAAAAATGTAAACTTTATTAATTAAGGCTTTTAGTACATACAAGTTTTTTATATTCTTTTTTGCTTAGAAAATATATGTCAACCACCGAGAGTCAAATTTATTTGGGTATGTTTCCTTTCTTTCATTTTTTTTAAAAAATAATTTTTAGCTTTATTTTAATAATATTTAATTTTATATTTTTATCAAAATTTGTAAATATTGAAAAAATAAAATTTAATAAAATAAAATAAAAAATAAAATCAAACTAATGGATCCAAAATTATTACTCTTTTTAAAATGTCAAAATTTATTTATTAAAATAAATAAAATTTTTATAATTATTACAAAAGGAAAAACAATATCATTTTCCCTTTATTTTAAGTCGAATTTTTAAAATCAATGGTAAAAATAATACTTTTGTTTCATTTTAAAAAGTTTATATTATATTATATTTCTTTTCTATTGAATATATTTAAATTATTTGGGTATGTTTTATTTTTTTCTTTTTTGCTAAAAATAATTTTTAGCTTTATTTTTTAAAGGATTTAATTTTATTATTATTTTATCAAAATTTGTAAATATTGAGAGAATAAGATTTAATAAAATAAAATAAAGAAAGAAAATAAATTGACATAATTGATCCAAAATTATTATTTTTTTCTATCATGCCAAAATATACTTATTATAAAATAAAATTTTTATAATTATTTAAAAGAAAAATAAATTACTATTTTTGACCTTGATTTTAAGTTGAATTTTTAAAAATCAAAAGTAAAATTAAGGGCAAAAATGATAATTATATTTTATTTTTGAAATTTAATTTTTTTAATAATATATTTTAGCATGGTTACAAAAAATAATATTTATAGATCTATTTCTCTTAATTGTAATTATCTTGCAAAGTTTGATAAAAGGATCAAGCATCATTTTAAAAAGTTTGAAATTATCAGAAAACAGTTTAAAATTTAGGAATAAAATAAAATTCGAATAAAAGATTTGGGACTAAAAATTCACCTTAGTAAAAACAAAAAAAAAGAATTTTTTTCAGTGAATGAGAAATAAAAATTAAGAAATTATTTAAATATTATAATAATATAAATACTTAATTATGAAAGGGTTTTTTTTTTTTTTTTTTTTCATATTTCAGTCATAGATCAAATAATAATAAAAAAAGCGTAGGCAAATTATACTAGGTATCTAGTTTTTGAAGCGACACTGTTGTTCAGCTTGTCTTCTTCACTCCCATTCCACATTTTCGCACGCAAAACCTAAACCCTCACTCCCTTCTCCGACGATGAAGGATCGGCCTCCATCATCCTGCTGCGCCGTCTACATCCCTCCCCACCACCGTTTCCGTTCCGTCGTTTTCTCTCCCAACAGCAGCAACTCTAGCAAGAACGGAGCAGATTTCCCTACTTCCGCCGCCTCAGTGATTCACTCCAAGCTCCTTGACCGCCAAAACATACCCGTTTTGAACGCTAAGGGCACTGCTGTTCCTCCTCCTTTGTCTTACCTACAACATGACGAGAAACAGCAACAACGTCAGAGGACTTATAATAGCAATAATGGTAATAAAAATAGTAATAATCAAAGTTCGCAGTATAATTCAACTTACTGTCACGGGATTTCTAAGAACGGCTCTGATCGCCAGATGGATTTGTCTTTGCAATCGGTCAGTTCATACTTACACATATTTCCATTGATATAATTTCCAGTAAATTGAAGTTTTCCTGTTTGATTATTTGGTTGATTGGCTTAGTTTTAGGCTAATATAAAGCTTTCTCTAAATAACGTCTAACCTTATTTTGGTTCGTTTCTCATTCATACAATTTTGATAACGAAAAAACAAGTTAAACATGTTTCTCTGCTTTATAAGTTAAGTGAGTGTCCCTTAATAGTTGATATGAGCACTTTCAGTTTGCAATGATGTATCTTTAGTTGAAAATATTATTGCTGAAGATTGCTACTTTGCGATAAGTTTAGCCAGACAACTCTTTGGAATGAAACATCCTCAGATCACGGCCTTGACCTATGCAAAATTCAAGCATGAGGGTATATTTTAAGCTTGTAACTAAATGAATTTCACTGTAAATATCACTTAATCTTATAAACCGTTATGCAATAATTGAGTATGGTGGGGTTGAGCTAGCTAAGCATGAGAATACGGTTGTAAAAATACCTGAGCCAGTCTTTTCTTTGTGCTGTTGGTGAGAATTTTCTTGTGGCATTGTCATTTAGGCTATACTTGACAACTTTGACATTCATCATATATTTAGTTAATATGTTCTTGCTGCCCAATAAACTGAATTCTGATGGTATGCTAAAACTGAACAAGTTGATTCTTTACTTTAAATACATTATTTCTTTGATAGTTAATAGTGTTTTTACTTTTTGATCATGTTTTTTATGCTCAAATTCTTGTTGAATAAGATTACAGCTTTTGTTAACTTAAAAGTTTTTAATACTTAAGCTGTGACCATTTTACCTTGAGCATGGTTTAGTCACATTTACACTATGTTTGGATTGAGAGGATGGGTGGGAAAGGAAAGGAAAAGATGGGAAAGGGGGAAAACCCTCCATTGTTTCCCCCTTGTTTGGATAACTTTTAGAGTAGAGTAAGGGAAAGGGAGGAATTTTAATATCCTTCCTTTTCTCCTGTAACCACCCATGTTTCAATTCCCCAAATCGGTGAGAAAAGAGGGAAAGGAAAGCCAAAAGAATTTTTAAAGTTTGAAATGTTCATATTATCCATTCTATATTCATCAAATTACAAACAACCCAAGCATAAGCTTTCTAAACTTTCTGCAGGCCTGTCAGCTGCATCTCCTTGAGTTGAAGCCGCTTGTAACCACCTCTTCTTGTATCAAAGCTGCTGCATCTAGTTGTTTAGCAATCCAAACATAGTGCCAATGATGTTTGTGAAATACAGAATGCATGTAAAACTTATTAACCAACGCTTTTCCATTAATCATTTTCCATTGTTTCTTTTATGGGAGTAGTCATATATGAATGGGGCCAACACCTTTCAATTAGACTTCTTCTTTTTTTTTTTTTTTTGGTAAAAATACCTTAGTCATTCTTTACTTTGTGGTGTTGGTGAGATTTTTCTTATGGCATTGTCATTCAGGCTATGCTTGACAACTTTGACATTCATATTATATTTAGTTAATAAGTTCTTGCTGCCCATTAAACTGAAGTCTAATAATATGCTAAAACTGATCAAGTTGATTCTTTATTTTAAATACATTATGTCTTTGATAGTTAATAGTTTTTTTACTTTTTGATCATTTTTTTATGCTCAAATTGATGTTGAATAAGATTACAGGTTTTGTTAACTTAAAAGCTTTTAATACTTGAGCAGTAACCATTTTACCTCGAGCTTGGTTTAGTCACATTTACACTATGTTTGGATTGAGAGGATGGGTGGGAAAGGAAAGGAAAAGAGGGGAAAGGGGAAATATTCTCCCTTGTTTGGATAACTGTTAGAGTAGAGTAAGGGAAAGGGAGAAATTTTCAATATCCTTCCTTTTCTTCCATAACCACCATGTTTCAATTCCCCAAATCGGTGAGAAAAGAAAAGGAAAGCCAAAAGAATTTTTAAAGTCTGACATGTTCATATTACCCATTCTATATTCATCAAATTACAAACAACCCATGTATAAGCTTTCTAAACTCTCTGCAGGCCTGAACAGCCATATCTCTTTGTGTTGAATTTAGTGATCCAAACATAGTGCCAATGATGTTTGTGAAATACAGAATGCATGAAAAACTTATTACCCAATACTTTTCCATTAATCATTTTCCATTGTTTCTTTTATGGGAGTAGTCATATATTAATGGACTAACTCTTTTCAATTCGACTTTTTTTTTATTGAGAAAAGACACCAACAAAAAATTTAAATCATGGTAACTTTTATTCTTTTTATTCTTATTTGACTTATAATCCTTGTTTTTTAGAATTTGGTGTAATGTTTATATTGTTATTTTATTAGAATGGGGCATAATTGGATTTTCCATTTTTTTTTTGGCCATCCTAATGGGAAAAGTATATTATAATCATTCTTTCCTTTTCTTTCTTTTCCACTCTTTAACCAAACAACGGATGTTAGCATTCCATCCCCATTCCTTTCCTGCACTCATTTTATCTATTTAAACAAGGAAAACATGTATCATTTCCTTTACTTTCCTTTCCTTTACTAACTTCTATCCAAATAGTGTTAGAAATGGCATATGTTGCCTATATATAACCTTGCTACATTTAATGCTACTTGTAAAATAGAGGTGGTGATTATTATTTTTCTTGAGATTTAAAATTTTAAGACCGGTTATGGAGGTTCTTACTAAGTTAATCCTTAGAGGTTAAGTATATCTTGCGTTGTGACTATGTAATATATATTATTTGATGATAAAGACAAATCTAGCTTGTTTGTATCTCTTTGCATTTAACTTTAACAACTTTTAACAATTTAGTATTAATGATTATGTTTTTTTCACTTATTTGCTTTGGGTTGAATTTCCCCAATTAAATGAAGATCGAAGAATGTAGCTTCGCCGCCTTTTTTTGTTCTGGGATTTGTTACATTGGGAGATTTTCTAACCCATCATCAATTTATTACCATCCCTCTTTTCTTTAGCTTTATACCCTTAGATTTGGTTCCTTCCTGCTATCTTACATGAAGATGTTTGTGTCACCTTAGCTTGCTATATGGGAAAGCCTTAAAAAACCTAAAAATTCAATTTCTACCATCATTATGATATTACGTATTCTAATGTGATCGAATACCAGAAAAATAAAATGAATTCCTGATTTGATTTCTTCTTTGAGATAAAGACAAAATACTCATAATATATATGCAGGGAGAGAGTTGATTCTTCTAGCACTTAATGTTTTTATAGATTCCATTGTTCAAAAAATGATTCGCAGAGAAGAGAGATGTTTTTACCCACTTTTTAGTTTTTTAGTAGAATCTATATTATATATAATGGGACTGAGTCTGGTGCCACTCCCAACTCGCCAATTGGGTTTATTAAAATGAGTTTGCTTTTTGTAAAACTCGGTGATGTCAGTCACGTCACAACTAACTGCATAAATTAGTCCAAACAAGTTTTTAACTTCCCCGTGTCTATGATGTATGGTTGTTAGCAGTTCCAATAGTTGATAGATCAAGTGGTATCGCTTTTACGGTTAACTTCTTTTTTTGATTTGTTTTATGTTTTTTCTTTCTTGTCATATCATCATGGAGAGAAAATTTCACCTGCACTTAACGTTTACAGAAATAGCATTTCTACATATATATATCTTTTCTCTTTCATTTTTAAACAATGTTGTCCCAATTGGTCATATTTGTATGACTGCATGGAAATGATCATATACACATAAAGGAGATGAAGTTGCACCATGCTGATAATGGGTTGTCAGTGAATCGTAACAACAAAACTCCTAATGCTGATTGAATGGTGCTGCAGCATTCTAGAATTTATCTAAATTGGTTATCTTGATATGTTTTTCTTTATGTTTGCTGTTTTACTTTAGTTTATAGTTTGTAATTATGGAGTTTTTTAATTAAGTGGTCATGTTCCTAGCATGAGTTATTAATGAGTTTGATTAGATGGGCTTATGTGTATCAAAGGGCTAGGAGTAAAAGCTGCTGTAAACCTAGTATAAGCAGTCTTCTAGACACATTAGGCAGCTTTATGATGGTGGGATATTATTTATTATTGGCTCTACAATTTTACATCAACTTTAGCCTTTATTCTGGTCTTTTACACTGTTTTAGTTTTCTTTTTCCTGTTTCTACTTCTGCACTGCATCATCGAATAAGTCAACTTTAGCTGGAGCAAAGAACATTGACTGATTTCTTCAGTTTTGTATGTAAATCATCTATTTGTGTGCTTGGATACATGTCTCTAGTACTTCTATCAGCATTACTGACAATAGCGGTTTTCTCATAAAATCTTCATAAAGCAAAAAAAAGAAGCAAAATATTAAAAGAAGCATTAAGAGGTGGTTATTAAGGGTGAGATGGGATAATCGGGGGAATTTTTTTTTTTTTTGAGGTAAATGTTATATTTTAATGTTTTTAATTTGTATCCAGCTTTTTTATTCAAATGTTAGTAGCTATCTGGGCATTTTTTGCATGAAGGCTGTCATGTCATAATTTCATTTCTGCAAAATTTGTTTTCCAGGGTACTTTTGGTGAAGCTAATGTTGATGAGTGGAAGCGAAAGCTAGTGATACTTTTACATGATGATGGGAAACAGGAGTTGGTCTCAAGGGAAAAGAAAGATAGACGATACTTTGAGCAAATAGCAGCTTTGGCTAGCAGAATGGGTTTGTATAGGTATCTTCCTTGGTTAAAATAGATTGTTTCGTATGTAAAATTGCTCTTAGAAATATGGGGATTCTGATCTGAAATTGTGTTGGCAGCCATCTTTATTCCAAAGTTGCTGTCTTCAGTAAGGCCCCCCTGCCTAACTACAGATTTGACCTGGATGATAAGCGTCCACAGAGGGAGGTACTCTTGTAATTTTGTTCACTCTATGCTCTCTTTTATGTAACACCAATATTACAACACCATTTTCTAATATTGGTTTTGTATCCTTATCATATCCCCAACATATTCGGTTACATACCCATAATGTATTCATTACCCAAAACATAAAAAGTTGTTTTGGTCTCATTGTTTTGCTCGAAGTGGGACCATATGTAACTGATACATGTATGGAAATGAAAACAACTCGTATTGTTTAATATTTATTTCTGCAATTTTGTAATTTACGAAATGGTGGTTTATAAACAAATTTAAGGCAAAAACTTAATATAAAAATCAAAAGAAAACCGAGACCACATGCTATTCTTGATTTACTAGTGTTAATGTCTCCATTTTAGATTTGTACATTTATATTTCTGCTATTTGGGTGTTGTCATGTTGAGCATATTTAGTTGATTTCAGGGATTTTAAAAGCATGCACATATGCCCAAGCTTTAACTCGTAATTTAAAAAAAAAGTGATCATTGTGCTTTATCTTGTCACCCACGGAGAATTATACTTTATAGGTTGCCTTTTGTTGACTTTGTTGATGCTATGTATGTCCGTGGGTATGTTACATATCTCAGCTTTATGCCGTGCTAACTTTTGGAAGTTGCCATATTGTTGTGTTCATATTCTGACACTTTGTATCCTATGTTTATGATGGTGCTTCTTAGGTTACCTTTTATTGACTTTGATGGTGCAGTTTTCTTATATGTTTATATTGATGCTTTTAACATTTGACAGGTGAACTTAAATTTTGGTTTGTTGAAGAGAGTGGATGCCCATCTTGGAGAATACCTTTCTAAAAAGTCTAGGACTAAGGAAAGCTTTTCAGACAATTGTTTTTCAAAATCAAGCAGTAATAGCAGTATAGTTACCGACGAAGGACTTTTTGAGCAGCCAGAGCCAATGGCATCCAACACAGCTGTCACGGAGAAAATTCTTTGGCGGAGAAGTTTGCAGCTGCATGCTCAGCAACAAGCATGGCAGGTTCATTTTAACTAGACAATTGTGCATATAGGCTGTTGCTATTGCCTACTCATACCATCTCATATGTGTCCATTATATTAGAATATTGATGATCGTTATGCGCTGCTGCTATTTTATTATTGGCTAAAATATAAAAAAGCTTGTACTTAAATTTAATCTATTACAGGAGTCCCTATCCTTTGCAATCAATTTAGCCCCTTAGTTATCATTATGTGCAATTAAGCTTCATTGGGAAGGAAAACTGTCATGTTACATGAATGTCCATTGACCTTTGTCCACTATGTAATATAATTGGCAACATGCCAAATGACGTGGAGAAAAAATAATTAAATTTTAATTTATTGATTGGGAAGAAAATTGTTTCTTTAATCATTAAATTTTAATTTAGTGACAGTCATCTGCCACTTGTTCAATTGCATTGCATAGTGGAGTAGATTTAATAGAGGTTATGGTCATGTGGGTCATTTGACCGTTCCTTGTCCCAAGAAGGCTTAAATGGGTGTAAAAAATAGTTAAGGGCGTAGTTAATAGAAAGAAAGGGAGGGTTCTAGTGATAGATTTAATTAAGTACAAGCTTTTTATTTTTTATTTTTATTTTAGCACTTATAAATAAAATTTTCTCATTCCATTGCCTTTAAGATATGTCATTGCATATTTTATTTTGTCCTTGCTTTGCAAAAGGAAACAGGAGATAAATTACTCCTTTGTTTATAATACCTAATATGTCCTCAAACTTTACCCAAAATTGAAAATATGTTCTTTTGTTGTATGTAATTAAGGATATAATATTCTATTTTAGCATAATCAAACCACCAATTTTGATGATAGGTGCAATTTAACCCGCCAAAGATGACGGGTCAATGTGCTATATTATCTTTTTAGGTTTTTCTTTTTTTTTTTTTACTTATTTCTCGTCTTTTTCTTTATTCTTTCATTCTTCTGTTATTTTTTTCTCATTCTTCCTCTGCTTTTCTGTTTTCTTTGATGCCAAGAAAACCACTTTGTCAAACTAACAACAAGCCTAGAACTGCTCAATCTGACCTTTTGATGCTGATGCTGATGCTGGCTTGCCAGATCTCGCTAACCAAGGGCTTTTAAGGCCTTAATAGGTTGGAGGCAGCCGATACTAGATTGGCTTGCATTGGCTTGATCTGGCTTGATAAGGCTAGAACGGCTTTGGCTTTCCAGATTTGGTCAAGCCAGCATCAAATCTGGCACTATTGGCCAACTGGGCGGACTTGGAGTTGGTTGGCAATCCTTTCCTAGGCGAAAGGCCACTAACTAGAGATAAAGAAGGATTTTTTTTTTTTTTTCAGTTGCTTGACTTTCAAATTTTAAGAAGAAAATTGTGTTTTTTAAAGGCCAAAACATTAAAAAACCCTTGTACTTTCTCATCAAATAATCATTTATACTTTTATTGTACCCAATTAAGCCCTTAAAGTAGTTCTCTTGTTTAATTGAGCTCTTATTTGGATAAAATCGTTAAAATTTGTTTTTTTTTTTTTTTGATAGATCAAATTCTATCTGGTTGTTATCTGTCACATTGATGTTTATATGGCTCATATATGTCAAAATATGGGCTTTATAGATGCTAATGTAGTAGACCGAGTAACCATCAACTCAACATAAATTTTCATTTTTTTTTCCAGGTGTACACTAATATGGAAAAGATAATGGTCATGCAGATGCTGATGTGACATAAATAACAGATTTTAAAGCAAACTAGGGGTTTAATTAAAGAAAAGTGATATTTTAAGTACTCAATTGGGTTCAATAAAAGAATAGGGCCTTAATGAGAAATTTGTTAAAGTACAAGTGTTTTTTTTTTAGTAGTTTTGCTGAAAATTTAAGAAAGGAAAAAAGAAAAAAGTTTGATTTTGAAATTTCAAGAAACAAAATATTTGTTTTAAAATTAAGAAGAAAGAAAAATAAATCAAACAAATATTTTTGTTTTAAATTTTGAAAGGAAACAAGCTCCAAAAATCTTTGTTTTTAAATTTAATTATTCCGTTGACAGAAATAATCTTGATCAACATATTAACTTTTATAATTTGCCATTTAAGTATTTTTAAATGGAATATTCTTTGGCTTGATTCCACTAAAATTAGAACTTGCGTCCACCCAATAGAAGATGGAGGGCTTATTTTTATTTTTGTTTCCTCATTTGAGTCTAATGCCATACTTCTTTTGCTGGTTTTGAGTTCTTGATTTGAATTTTTACATACTAGATCTTGCCTGCATTTTCTAGCCACTTCATCAAGATATTTTCAATTTTTTAGTTACTTATAAAATCAAATATATTGTCCAAATCTATTTGGTTGCCAATAGTAAAAACTGTGTACTGTTAAAATTCTTTAAATGATACTAATAAATCATTCTTTAGTTTTGCATTAGATTTTACTATGGAAACTGAATGTAATATTGAAAAACTGCTTATCTACAATTACACAAGAATCTTAGGTTTATATACAACTAACTAGGGGTTAAACTAGGAAACTAAATCTTCCTTAATTCTAGGGATACAAATACTTAATTCTAGAGATACAAATATAAATATACAGAGTACAAGATTACAACCAGCTGTAAATAAGTGTTTTCTCACACTCCCCCTCAAGCTGGTGAATAGGTGTTTTCCATTCCCAGCTTGGAAATAATTTCTTGAAATGTTGCACTGCTAAGACCTTTAGTCAACACATCTGCAAGTTGACCCTTGGTTGATACATAAGGTGTACAAATCAACCCACTGTCTAGTTTCTCCTTTATGAAATATCGGTCTACTTCAATGTGTTTTGTTTTGTCATGTTGCACAGGATTGTGTGCAATGCTTATTGCAGACTTGTTATCACAGTAGAGTCTCATAGGTCCATTCCACTTGATCTTCAAGTCTTCTAGGATAATCTTTAACCATAGTAGTTCACAAATTCCTTGAGCCATTGCTCTGAACTCTGCTTCAGCACTTGATCTTGCCACCACATTCTGTTTTTTACTCCTTCAAGTCACAAGATTACCACCTAAGAAAGTGCAGTAGCCTGAGGTAGATCTTCTATCAGTTACTGAACCTGCATAATCAACATCTGTATATGCTTCTAGAACTAATCCCGAATCTCTTTTGAATAAAATACCTCTCCCAGGATTGGCCTTCAAATAGTGCAATATACGGTAGACAGCCTGTAGGTGTACTTCTTTAGGACTATGCATAAATTGACTTACCACACTCACAGCATATGCTATATCAGGTCTAGTATGTGAGAGATAAATGAGTCTTCCAACTAATCTTTGGTACATCTTTCTATTTGCAGCAGCACCTTCATTAGCTTCTCCAATTTTATGATTAGGATCTATAGGGGTATTTGCAGGTTTACATGCAAGCTTCCCAGTTTCCTTTAGAAGATCCATCACATATTTCTGTTGTGAGATAAAAATACCATGCCGTGAGTGAGCTACTTCAATTTCTAGAAAGTACTTCAATTTCCCAAGCTCTTTTATCTCAAATTCTCTAGCCAAACACTGTTTTAGAGATTCTCTCTCTTTTTCATCATCTCCAGTTACAATTATATCATCAACATACACTAATAGAACTGTGACTCTCCTTGAATCAGAGTGCTTGATAAACAATGTGTGATCTCCTTGACTCTGTTTATATCCCATTGCTAGCATCGCTTTGGCAAATCTCCCGAACCAAGCTCTAGGAAACTGTTTAAGGCCATATAAAGCCCTTTTTAACCTGCATACTTTGTTTGCTTCTAGATGACCTCCAAATCCCGGTGAAACCTTCATATATATTTCTTCTTCCAAATCACCATGTAAAAAAGCATTCTTTACATCAAATTGTTGAAGCTGCCAATTGTAATTTGCAGCCAATGATAATAAAATCCTAACGGTATTCATCTTGGCAACTGGAGCAAAGGTTTCCTGGTAATCCACTCCATAGGTCTGAGTGTAGCCTTTAGCTACTAACCTGGCTTTATACCTTTGAACAGTACCATCTGCCTTGTATTTTACAGTGAAAACCCATTTACACCCCACTGGATTTTTTCCTTTAGGCAACTCTACCAGTTCCCATGTCTGATTTTTCTCTAAGGCCTTCATTTCTCTTTTCATGGCTTGCCTCCATTTCTCACTGGATAATGCCTCGGATAATGTAGTTGGAACATAAATAGTGTTTAGGCTCACAAGAAAATTTTTGTGGGATGGTAAGAATTTTTCAAATGACACAAAATTAGATATTGGGTATAGTGGATGCTTGGTACATTCTCTGGTTCCTTTCCTAATGGCAATAGGCAAATCATAATCACTAGTTATAGTTTTAGGAGATTCATGCTCATTTTGAGAAACAGAGTCAAAAACCATAGTTACCTCATTTCCAGAGTTAGGATCAGGTTCTTGGAGTGGCACTGGTTCAGGATCTGGAACTTTCCTTCTTGAGTACACCTGTAATTCCTTCATAGAATCAAGAACAATATTATCCTTTGTCACATCTTCCGTATTTGGAATGGGTTCAGACTCAAATTCAATGCTTGACTCGTACTCAGCAGAAACAGGTTTCGACTCAGAAGAATTAATGGGTGTAAATGTTGAAAAAAGGGGCAAATCAAGTAAAAAGAAGTCTTTATCCTTATCTTCCATGAATGAAGTCTCCCCCTGAAGATAAGGTTGAGTAAAAAATGGTTTATTTTCTTCAAAAGTGACATCTACAGACACATAAAATTTTTTGGTAGAAGGATGATAGCACTTATATCCTTTTTGAGTTGAAGAATACCCCACAAAAATACACTTAATCGCTCTTGGATCCAACTTTCCCTTGTTATGACTGTGAACATGAACAAATGATGTACAACCAAATATCCTAGGTGTGAGATTGTTTGTGGTATTGAGGTTGGGATAAAATTGCAAGAGTAGTTCCATAAGAGTTTTAAATCCCAAAACTCTTGAAGGTAACCTATTTATAATGTGTGTGACAGTGAGAACAGCTTCCCCCTAATAAGATTTAGTTACATTTGCTTGAAAAAGAAAGGCTCGGGTTGTGGCTAATAAATGGCTGTTTTTTTTCTCTGCCACTCCATTCTGTTGTGGAGTGTTAACACAAGATGACTCATGGATAATCCCCTCTTTCTGGAAATAGGTGGATACACTCTGGTTGAAGTAGTCTCTTGCATTATCAGACCTAAATCTCTTGATTCTTACTCTAAATTGATTTTGGATCATGTTTTGGAAGCTTAAAAACACACTATTCACATCTGATTTGGATTTAAGTAAAAAAACCCAAGAGATCTTAGTACAATCATCTATGAATGAAACAAACCATCTTGCACCAGAAATATTAGAAATTGTAGAGGGACATCAAATGTCACTATGAATCAAGTAAAAGGGAGTAGAACTTCTTTTGTTACTGATTGGAAAAGACACACGTTTATGTTTTGCAAATTCGCAAATATCACAATGAAAATTTTCAACATTTAATTCTTTGAACAAAGAAGGAAACATGTTAGTATTTCAGATAAATTAGATATAAATAGTTTTTGCAAATTGTAAATAGAATACATTATAATTTATCTATTAAAGAAATATAATAGATATTATGTTTAAAATCTGCAAAATACATTATAAAAAATTTTGAAAAAATATGTTAGTTCATTATAACACATGTCGTTAGCATTTGAAATGATTTAATGCTATTCTTGAATCAAATTTTCCCTTATACATCTTTTCCTCAGCCACATCTTTTTTGTTAAATTTTTAACTCATTTCCCTTAATTATTTTTTATCTAAAATTTTTTTTTATGCTATTCTTCTTCTTCTTTATTTGTTTCTTCTATCACATCTTAGTTTTCCTTTTAGTTTATTAATAATTTTACTCTAACCTACTTCTTACCACATTGTTTATAGTTATTGTTTTCCTTATTTTTTCCTCATATCTCTGAAACAAAAGCAACGTATTGTTTCTATTTTTCTTCTCATCCATCCACCCTTTGTTCCTCTCCAAGTGTTCCAAGTTTCTTGTTCACCATCTTGAACCAGTCTTCTTTTCTTGTTTATTTTATTTTATTTCTTCTGTTTTACATCAATTACTTTTGATTTGTTGGGTGATTACTAGTTTCCTTTTCTGAAATGAAAAAGTAGATTTAGATATTCTTATACATTTGTAATTCTGTTGTCAAGTAGGCCAATAAAAGGTATTTGAAAATAAATATACGGACTTAAAATGTATTCGTATATATTATGTGCTATTATATTTACATTGCTTGTATGTCACAAATGTTTTAAACTACTTATTGTACTCCCTATGCTTTGATTTTAACATATAAAAGTATAACAATTATCATACAAAATTTTTTTGGCTATCCAAAAAAGTTGTTTTAGGCAACATAAAAGTGGAAAAAAAATTAATATTCGTATGAAAAATTTATGTATTTTTAAATCAAATACACCATCTTAAAAGGAATTTTTTTACAAATAAAATATTTAAATTATTCAAGGATTGAACAAACAATTTCTAGAAAATAATGCTAAATAAACAATAACAAAATGTTAAAAGGATCAAGCATAAATAAGTAATAAAAGTAAAGACTTTTTTCCCTAGAGAGTAATTTAGCAAAAGTCAATGTGGCTATGCCTCCCTAGCCTTCAAACCTCTCAGGTGCTCTTAACTCCTTACCTTCCTAACCTGCCTTTTTCCTTCATACAGCTGTTATCCTCCAAAGTGGCAAACATAAAGAATAAAAAGGGGACAAAATTGAAGGCCTTGAGGTACCATAACCTGTGGGCTGCAAAACAATTCTTTGGTTTATTCAAGTGCCTTTTATTACAGAAATAGATATGGGAATGTTGTCATTAACAAAAAAAAAAAAAAAAAAAAAAAAAACTTTATATATGCTTTACACATCTTGGTTTTGATTTAAATTCATTTTGAAAGATATAAGTTCTATGTTCATGTTGGTACTATATGTGTAGGAAGAAGGCAGAATGGTGAAGCATTTTTTACTTCATTTATGCCATTCAGGTGACAAAGTTATACTGTGTTACAGAAGTTGAATAAGAAAAAATATAAAAAAAAAAAATAACTTCCACTCATGAAACTGAAAGGAATCTGTAGGTCTAATAAACAAATTTAAATGGAGTATGTGTTAGCTTTATCTAGGTACATAGGCAGAAATAGGGAAACCAAAGGTTAAAATCCATCATGATGATTTCAAGTGCAAAAAAAGGAGTAAAAACACCTTTCACATGTAGAAGTGGCTATTGTGTGATTAGCCGATAAAATCGATTTCGTTTCTAGCAGAAGGAACTTTTAAGGAGCATGGTGAAGCTTGTTTAGTTTGTGTGCTGGGGACTGCAAAAACCTGAGCCAAACTTTTTTAAGTTTTAGCATTTTGCTTATACTTGATTTTAAAATTAACTATTGTTAATTTTTAGCTGTCAAGATTCCTCTAGAGACAGTTTGGTGTAACGCAAGCTGCAGACTTTCAGTGGTGAACATAGCTGCAAGTTCTCAGTAGCTAATAAAATTTTCCTATATAAAAGCCTTTTGATTGCTTTTCTTGTCATCCCCAATTATGAATTTTGATGTTAAACTGGTTTGATCTATTTTGATTTTGTGTTTTTCTCTTCTATTCATGTTTTATAGGAGTCTCTTGAAGGAAGAGGAATTCTAGAATTCCGTCAAAGTCTTCCTGCTTATAAAGAGAAGGATGCCATATTGACAGCCATTTTGCAGAATCAGGTATGTTAACTTTAGTAGTCGTTCTTTGAGTTTAGTTGCTTGCCTGTGCAGGAAACTAGTGGTAGAAAACTTCTGTATTCATGAACATATAGGCTTCCATTGTAACAGAAATGAGCTGGGCTACTCTTACAGGCTCAACTCATTAAGAAACTCCGGTTGGATTGCTCTTTTAACAAATGAATTGAGCTTGAGGCTATATTGTCCTTGTTTAGTTAAATGAGGTGAATTTAACTTTATTGGATTTTGCTTCAAAGGCCCAAGTAGAAGTTGTTTAGTGATTGTAAGTTATTGCCTGTAAATGGCCTGAGTTTTATACTACTGAAATATTTTATGCTTGTCATATTCGTTATCTCTTGAAAGTTACATTTTTGGTAAGGGCATTTTATTCATATGCTTTTTTTTTTGTACCATCTCCAAGTTCTGGTTGGCTCGATCTTATAAATTTGAGTTCAAGCTTTGTGTCAAATAACAAACTGAAAAAGGCTGAACTTGAGCTTCTATGAATTCTTGTCAAATGAGCTTGAGCTTAAATTATCTTGAGCTTGGCTGGAATGTTTGATGCTAAGCTCTGCTTTAGCTTACTTATGTTTCATTGTCCAACTTGTTTTTCTTTCATTTTGTTTACAATGACGGGGAATTATGCTGTAGAAGAATTTTATACTTGCCCTTCATGGTCTAATATTCTACTTTGACTAGATTATTTATTCTTGTCTTTTCTTGTTTATATTGAGAAGCAAAAGAGAGTTCATTATTTAGCCATTTTACTGCTGCTTCAGATAATAAGTTGCATATTCTAATGTTATCTTGGGACTATTACTGCACATGGTCATGAAGTACTATACTACCTTATTTCCTGTATCAAATAGATATCCTTGAGACTTACCTATACGTTGCTTTCTCTCTTTATATTTTTCCATTGGAAACAAGTTGTTGATTGTATTTGGTTGAATGCTATCCTCTAATGTGCTTAAGTGGCTGCCGCCTTCATGCTTTAATGTCCGTGTCTTTTGGGTGGGTGGGGGAAAAGAAGAGATAGAGAAAAGAGAAAATCTTAGGGCAGGTTTTTTGGATTTCTTTTCAATGTAATTGCTTTGTAGTACATCAGAAGCTTCTGGAAATTTTGTTGACTATAGAGTTGATTTCATGTGAAGCATTCAAGTTCCATTCAACTAAACTTTGTTCAAGCCCATTGCTAGTTGAGGCATGAAGATGATTTTTAAGCTAGGATGCTTTATATTCTAAGCTTGCTTAGAGTTAAGTGCATTGTGTATTCAGGATACTTGCAAAGCTAATGCATATCATTGGACTTGTCCTTTTTCTCCCTACTTAAGTAATCTTGGCTCTATTGAGTTGTTGCTTTTGCTTCTTGGGCTTTGCTTTTCGGTTTTTGCTTACTCAAAAGTTGTTTTAAAGAAAAAGGGTGAAATCAAAATCATAAATGATTGAAAATGAGCAAATGGATAAAATATAAAAGAAAATTCTACCATAAATTATTGCACATAAAGAACATAAAGAAAAAATGTGCATTTTTCGATGCAAGAAACCAAATTTTTTTATTTTTTTGAAAATGTTAGTTACTTTGGTATCCAAACATGGCTTTTACTTTTTTACTTTCAAAAACAAAAAGCAAGTAGCAAAAGCAGCAGCCAAATTAAGCCCTAGTTAACTATTTCTCTTTTGGATAATTAGGCTGACAATAAAAATGTCTGCACATTGTACTTTTGTATATGTCATCTCATTTCATAAGAGTAGACCCCCATGAGGAGACTAATTGGTTGCTCTCATTCCACAGAGTTGGTGCATCACTTCAGTTATGTAGACTGATGTTATATTTTTGTATTTCTTTTTGTGATCGTAAAATTGTGTTTTGCAGGTTCTTATTATCTCAGGTGAAACTGGGTGTGGCAAGACCACACAAATTCCCCAATTTATTTTAGAATCTGAGATAGATTTTGTTCGTGGAGCTGTTTGTAACATTATATGTACTCAACCCAGGCGAATATCTGCTATGTCTGTTTCAGAAAGAGTTGCTTCAGAAAGAGGAGAGAAATTGGGTGAATCTGTTAGTTTCTGTCAGAAATGGTTACCTAGGATATTTGCCCAAACTATTACCTTTTTTAAGTAAAAACCATTTAGTAAGATTAAGTAAAGTTACTCTTTTTATTGGCTTTATTTGAAGGTTGGATATAAAGTGCGGCTTGAGGGTATGAGAGGGAAGGAAACCCGTCTTCTCTTTTGCACAACAGGCATTTTATTGAGAAGGCTGCTAATTGATAGAAATTTAAAAGGTGTAACTCATATAATTGTGGATGAGATCCATGAACGTGGGATTAATGAAGGTAATATGTGAAATTGATGTTTTAATTGTGGAATTAGTGAAATATGATTTCTAATATAATATTTAAAATATGTTAGATTTCCTGCTCATTGTCCTTAAAGATCTCCTTCCTCGCCGCCCAGAATTAAAGCTGATTTTGATGAGTGCCTCTCTGGATGCTGAGCTTTTCTCCTCGTATTTTGGTGGGGCTCCTTTAATCCACATTCCAGTAAGATAAAAACTTAATGCCACCGGTAGATTCATTCTGATAGGCAGATTGATTTGGGTCCCATTTGCTAGTCTACTGGCTTGTAATGAAGTTTTTTTTGTGAATATGCTAGTTGAGATATGAAGCAAAATTTTTAAGTGGACATTGTTGAATATTGTGTACATGTATGATTGTTGAAATAATTTTTGTTTTTCCTTTTTTTAACCTTCCTATTTTTTGCAAGCATAGAAGAACTTCCCTTAAATAAGTGTTTATAAACTCTTAATTTCTTTATTCTAGATGTGCTTTCAGATATTAATGGAACACTTTTGCCTCAGATAGCTAGTTATTGTTTTTTGTCCTTTGTCACAGATGGCTAGTTACTCTTAATATCTTTATCTAGTTTGGTTTTCTGTGAAACCTCTTGCCAGGTTATATGTTCTTTTGCCTGCTTTTCATCTACTTGTTATATTTACGCTGATTTTGTTCTTTGATGTTCAGTAGTGACTTAATTCTCCCCATGGCTCCTTGTTATATTTACACTGATTCTATACTTTGACGTACGGTGATGACATAATTCTCTCCACTCGTTTAAACTAACAATAATCTTCCCTCTTTCACCTTTCTATGTCCCCCACTTCTCCCTGTTGCAGGCTGTGTTGATGCTTTTTCTATTTTGGCCTTTTTCTAATTGATCTTTCTTTTGGCCTTTTAGTTCTTCTGATAAAGAGATATGTTTGTTTTTGATAGTCACCTTTCATGTTTAAATTAGACTTTTCATGTTCATTTGTCTCATTTTTCAAGGTATTCATTGAGAATGCATATCACTAGTCTTAAATTCTTCTGGATTCAACTTGTTTCCTGGCAGTGTTCTCCAGCATTAAAAGAGTTTGAAATGTGTGGTTGAATTTCTTTTTTGCTTTCTTGTTCTAATTTAGGGTTTTACGCACCCAGTTCGAATACATTTTTTGGAGAATATTTTGGAGATGATGGGATACAGGTTGACTCCATATAATCAAATTGATGATTATGGTCAAGAAAGGATGTGGAAAATGAGTAAGCAAGCCCCAAGAAAGAGGAAGAGCCAAATTGCCTCCGCTGTTGAGGTATACAAACTTCTCTTCGTTTCTTTGGCCATGCTACATTCTATGATTCCTATTTCTTTTTTTTTTCTATTTTAATTTTGGACGTATGTAATAGGATGCACTCCGGGCAGCCGATTTTAAGGATTTCAGCCCTCAGACTTGGGAGTCTTTGTCATGTTGGAATCCTGATTGTATTGGTTTTAATCTCATAGAATATCTTTTATCCTATATTTGTGAGAATGAAAGGCCTGGTGCAGTTCTAGTTTTTGTGACTGGGTGGGATGACATAAGTTCTCTAAAGGATAAGCTGCAATCTCATCCTATCCTTGGAGATCCAAACCGAGTTTCGTTGCTTACTTGCCATGGTTTTTTGGCCAGTTCTGAGCAGGTAATCTTTTTTTTTTTTACTCTATAGTCTCAGATCTTGTGTCCTGGCTGGCCTTTTTTTGCCATCCCCCACCCTCTCCTCTCCCTTTTCTTAATTAAATTGTAAATAGATGTTTCTCAATTCTTGCAGAAGTTAATTTTTGAAGAGCCCAAAGATGGAGTGAGAAAAATAGTATTAACTACTAATATTGCTGAGACTAGCATCACAATTAATGACGTTGTTTTTGTTCTTGATTGTGGAAAGGCCAAAGAGACATCCTATGATGCACTGAATAACACTCCTTGTTTGCTACCATCATGGATTTCCAAGGTTTCTGCTCAACAAGTAAGGCTACCGTCTGATTGAATATTTGATCACTAATCTATGTGGAGGTTGATTGATAAGTAGGGACAAGAGGCAGAATATAGAAGTTTAGGGAGAAATTCAGGAATAGACAAGAACAATTAGGGAACAAAGGAAGTTAGGGGAAATAGAAGACCTTGGGGAGAAAACCAGACAGAATCAATAGACAGAAAAATCTCAATATCACAATAGCCCAATATTCAATACCGAAAACCTAATTGAAACTAAAATAACATAGGCATATATGACTAAACCCAAAACCCTAACAAAATGCAAAATACCAATAATAACTCTGATTAAAATAAATCAAATAAAATAAAAGCCTAAGCCGTTCTCCATCATTAATACTGATGAGTAATCATTTGTCTTTGCTTTATCATGGAGGTTGTCTAATATCATCTGATTCTTGGTGAATGGTTATTTTGTTACCTTTAATTTGAAGGTTTATTTCTGTTAAAAATGCTTTCATTGGGCTAGTGATATTTAGCATAATAATTTGCACTAGGTGATTTTTGGAGATGATATCTTTTTTTCATCTTTGAGCAATTGAAATAAAATTTGTCAAATAAAACCATGTTATTTACAGGACAATTTTGAACACTAGTAGGTTGAACAAGATTGGCCTTGAATACTGCATCTGTCTCAGACGTGCAACATGTGGAAGGAGAGAAATAGATGAAATTTTACTAAGGCAATGGACTGACTATGTAGTTAAAATTTGAGTTTCTGGTTGGCTTATATGCCCGTTTCTTTCGTATAGTTTCTAAACTCTCATGAACCTTCAATCTTCTAGGGGCATGGTTTACTTTATGAAAGGCCTTCTGCCTGCTGGAAAGAGCCCTCCTAAACCTTAAAAAGAGAATCTTTTTACATATAAAGGGATGGCATCATGGACTGATGCTGTTTAAAAAAGAAAATAATTTTGCAACAACTTTTAACATCAGATGGTATATGGTGGGGTAAGAAGTGGCTCAGGCAATCCTTGCATTTTTATTAGGGCACCTGCAGATATAGATGTTTGGTTTGCCTGAACTTCTAATGTACACTTTTAGTCTTTTAAAGCATGAATGATTAAATTTTTATCAACCAATGGCAGAGTAGATTCTATATATGAAGTATATTTAACAGGCATCATATCATTTGCTCTATTTATTACTATTAAACTAGAATACGAACATCTCTAGCTTTTTGCTTATTTCTTTTGGAATATGTCACTGCTCAGTGTTGACTAAAAGCATGGGTAAGACATAAATTTAAACCTATTCCATGTTTTGAATAACCTGGTGATTTAGCTTTTGAGTTTTCATATAACATTGAAATTCATTATATTCAGATAGAAAGTGTAATGTTTGTATCTTATTCGAATAATTAATTGATTGGGGTAAAGATGGAATTGGACTTGTTGATGAGTTGCTGAGGCTTGAGATATATGGATAGCAGTATGATTATATTTGGATGAGTTCTATCTTGTTTACAATGGAGTATAAAGGGGGAAAGAGCATCCTTTCTGGAGTAGTGGAACAGATGGTAATTTGAGGTCTTAAGTAGTCTTTGTTCGAAGTTCTTTTTTTTTTTCTTTTCCTTTTTGCTTTCCTACTTTTTTTGGTTCTCTATTTGTGCCATGTGTGAGTGGCACCCCATTTCTTTGGCTTAGGTATTGATTTATTACTTATTTCCCGAGCTTATCTCTGCTGTTCAAGTTCTTGTTTGCAAGCATTTGAGGTGAAGTCCAACAGTTTACATGAATCATTATAATTGTTTTCAGATATTTCAACTAAAACTTGCAAAGCTCCTATACCATTGACCTAAGCCTTATTCTTTAGCATTTGGTGAGAGCTGATTATTCCACTTCATGAAGACTTCACTTAGGGTTCCACTTGTCGGACCTGATTGCTTCACTTCTTAGAATATTAGTCATAATCATGATGGTGCTTCTGCCTCTAGAGAGGATTGTTAAGTTTGTTGACTTTCCCTACACTGATCTGTTTCAGGGTGCAGAACGAGTTTGGGAGTTGATATCAACTTTTCTTATTTTTTGGGTCAAGAGTTGATGTCAACTTGACTCTGCCTATTATGGTCCCATGAGAATACCATTTGTTGTGGTTAAACTACAGTTAGTTCATGGTCTGAACCATCATATCTAGTTTAAGCTTTATCGTTTATGGATTGGTGTTCAAATAATAAACTGGAAAAATGACAAATTTGAGATGAGATAAAATGTAAAATTGGGTTAGGTAATGCATCTGGTAAATTAACCTAAATTACTGGGAGCCCGGAAGAGCTATACCCTTAAAGAGCAATGCTACTAGTTAAGTGAATGGTTATAACTGAAGCAAGGGTCTGTCTAAGGGTGTGTTCGGATGTGGAATTTTGAAACTTTGAAGAATTTTGAAATGAGATGAAGAGATAAATAAATATTTATAGTGTTTCGATTTATTTGTTTACAGAAGAAGAATTGCTCATTATATGGAGGATCTAATTTCATTAGTTCTATTGGTCATGCATTTGACATGCAGTTTTCATCAATCTCTCTCTTTTCTCTTCTCTCATTGGTATATGTGCATTAGAAAGAAAGTCTTAAATGAAAAAAGTCACTCTTACTGCTTGCCAATTTGTGTCATTATGTTGATTAATGTATTGGTTTGTACATGCATGTCTACATAGAGAAGAGGAAGAGCTGGCCGAGTGGAACCTGGAGAGTGTTACCATCTCTATCCTCGATGCGTTTATGATGCCTTCGCTGAATATCAATTACCTGAAATTTTGAGGACACCATTGCAGTCTCTTTGTTTGCAAATCAAAAGTTTGAAACTCGAAAGTATATCTGAATTCCTATCGAGGGCATTGCAGTCACCGGAGTTACTAGCGGTAGTGTTCCATTTGATATCTTGGTTCTACTTTTACTGTAATATCAATCCCTTAGTAGAAAACAGCAATTTTCCACCTTATAAATTTTCAGTTTAAATAATTATTGAAGGCCCTATTTGCCACATCTGAATGAATGTAGACTGTTCTACATTTCTACATTGTACCCATTAACATTTTTATTTTATTAAAAACTGTGATTGTAGGTTCAAAATGCTGTTGAATATTTAAAAATCATTGGGGCCTTGGATGAGAGTGAAAATCTGACCATTTTGGGTTGGTGGACCCTTATTTTTGCTTTTCCATGCTGATGCTCTTTAGTTTTGGTAATTGATTTAAAACAGTGGCCTCATTTAGTTCAACTTGCATGACAGGGCGTTATTTGACTATGCTTCCAATGGAGCCAAAACTTGGGAAGATGCTCATCCTTGGTGCTATTCTTAATTGCCTGGATCCTGTATTGACTGTTGTTGCTGGTCTTAGTGTTAGAGATCCATTTTTGACACCATTAGACAAGAAAGATGTATGTCAACTTTGCATTTACCCTATCTGTCTTTCTTAAGATTGTAGTCTCAGCATGAACCGATTATCCTTTACTCTTTCTTTTTGGTTGAGTCTCTGTTTGTTTCAATTGATTGCATATCTATTGGTAACTTTTGGAGAGACAGATGGCCATTTGATGTTTGAACTGGTTTAATAGTTCTGGATGGGATGGCTGGAATCTACCTAAAGGGCCCGTGGTTGGCTTAACTTTGAGAAAACTAAATTTTAGGGTTTAGAGTGGCATAAACAGTTTTAAATTATAGCTGTAAGAGTGCTAGAACTGATAGAGTTTTTGTGGAAAAACTAAGAAATAAAACTGTGTGAAAAACTAAGAGTAAAACTGAATGTATATTGAAAAATTGCTCATAAAGAATTGTACAAGCACTTTAGGTTTATATACAGCTAATTAGTGGGTAAATTAGGAAACTAAATCTTCCTAAAAATTGATACTATAATTGAGGGATTTTCTATTCTAATTTTTTGTCCTTAATTCTAGAGATACAAATATTTAATTCTAGAGATACAAATATAAATATACAAATTACAAGATTACAATCAGTGGTAAATAAATGTTTTCTCACACTCCCCCTCAAGCTGGTGAATAGGTGTTTTTCATTCCTAACTTGGAAATAATTTCTTGAAATGTTGCACTACTAAGACCTTTAATCAACACATCTGCAAGTTGACCATTGGTTGATACATATGGTGCATAAATCAATCTGCTGTCTACTTTCTCCTTTATGAAATGTCAGTTTACTTTATTTTTTTTTGTCATGTTGCACAGGATTATGTGCAATATTTATTGCAGACTTGTTATCATAGTAGAGTCTCATTGGTCCATCCCACTTGATCTTCAAGTCTTCTAGGATAATCTTTAACCATAGTAGTTCACAAATTCATTGAGCTATTGCTCTGAACTTTGCTTTAGCACTTGATCTTGCCACCGCATTCTATTTTTTACTTTTCCAAGTCATAAGATTACCACTTAGGAAAGTGCAGTAGCCTAAGGTGGATCTTCTATCAGTTATTGAACTTGCGTAATTAGCATTTGTATATGCCTCTAGAACCAGCTCCAAATTTCTTTTGAATAAGATACCTCTCCAAGGATTGGCCTTCAAATAGTGCAATACACGGTAGACAGCTTGTAGGTGCACTTTTTTAGGACTATGCATAAATTGACTTATCACACTCACAGCATATGCTATATTAGGTCTAGTATGTGAGAGATAAATGAGTTTTCCAACTAATCTTTGGTACATCTCTCTATCTATAGCAGCATTTTCATTAGTTTTTTCAAGTTTATGATTAGGATCTATAGAGGAATTTGCAGGTTTACATGCGAGCTTCTTAGTTTCCTTCAGAAGATCCATCACATATTTTTGTTGTGAGATGAAAATACCATGCCGTGAGCTACTTCAATTACTAGGAAGTACTTCAATCTCCCTAGCTCTTTTATCTCAAATTCTCTAGCCAAACATTGTTTTAGAGATTCTCTCTCTTTTCATCATCTCTGATTACAATTATATCATCAACATACACTAATAGAACTATGACTTTCCCTGAATCAAAGTGTTTGATAAAAAATATGTGCTCTCCTTGACTTTGCTTATATCCAATTGCTAGGATCACTTTGGCAAATCTCTTGAACCAAGCCCTAGGAGATTGTTTAAGGGCATATAAAGCCTTTTTCAGCTTGCATACTTTGTTTGCTTTTAGATGAGCTCCAAATCCTGGTGGAACCTTTATATATATCTTATTCTTCCAAATCACCATGTAGAAAAGCATTCTTTACATCAAATTTTTGAAGTTGCCAATTGTAATTTGTAGCCAATGATAACAATATCCTAATTGTATTCATTTTTGGCAACTGGAGCAAAAGTTTCTTGATAATCCACTTCATAAGTTTGAGTGTAGCTCTTAGCCACTAACCTAGCTTTATAACTTTCAACAGTACCATCCGCCTTGTATTTTACAATGAAAACTCATTTACACCAAACTAGATTTTTTTTTTAGGCAACTCTACCAATTCCCATGTCTTATTTTTCTCTAAGGCCTCCAATACTTTTTTTATAACTTGCCTCCATTTCTCACTAGATGATGCTTTGGATAATGTAGTTGGAATAGAAATAGTATTTAGGCTCACAAGAAGAGTTTTGTGGGATGGTGAAAATTTTTCAAATGATACAAAATCAGAGATTGGATATAGTGGATGCTTAGTATATTTTTTGGTTCCTTTCCTAATGGCAATAGACAAATCATAATCACTACTTATAGTTTTAGGAGATTCATGCTCATTTTGAGAAACTGAGTAAAAGACTATAGTTATCTCATTTCCAGAGTTAGGATTAGGTTTTTGGACTAGCGTTGGTTCAGGATCTGGAACTTTCCTTCTTGAGTAAACCTATAATTCCTTCATAGAATCAAGAACAATATTTTTCTTTGTCACATTTTTTGTGTTTGGAATGGGTTCACACTCAAATTCAGTGTTTAACTTGGGATCAAGAGAAACAGGTTTCGACTTAGAAGAATTAATGGGTGAAAATGTTGAAGAAGAGGACAAATCAAGCAAAAAAAGTCTTTATCCTTATATTCCATGAATGAAGTCTCCCTTTGAAGATAAGGTTGAGTAAAAAATGGTTTACTTTCTTTAAAAGTGACATCTATAGATAGAATTTTTTGGTTGGAGGATGATAACACTTATACGCTCTCTGAGTTGATGAATATCCCACAAAAATGCACTTAATTGCTCTAGGATCCAACTTCCCCTTATTGTGACTGTGAACATTAACAAATGATGTATAATCACATATCTTAGGTGTGAGGTTGTTTGTGGTATTAAAGTTGGGATAGAATTGTGAGAGTAGTTCCATAGGAGTTTTTAATCCCAAAATTTTTGAAGGTAACCTACTTATAATATGTGTGGCTGTTCCAGTAGGATTTGGGTGCATTTGCTTGAAAAAGTAAAGCTCGGGCTGTGGCTAGTAAATGACTGTTTTTCCTCACTGCCACACCATTCTATTGTGGATTATTAACACAAGATGACTCATGGATAATCCCTTCCTTTTGGAAATAGGTAGATAAACTCTGGTTGAAATAGTCTCTTGCATTATTAGACCTAAATCTCTTGATTTTCACTCCAAACTTATTTTGGATCATGTTTTGGAAGCTTAAAAATATACTATTCACATCTGATTTGGATTTAAATAAAAATATCCAAGAGAGTCTGGTACAATCATCTATGAAAGAAACAGATCACCTTGCACCCGAAATGTTAGGAATTGTAGAGGGACCTCATATGTCACTATGAATTAAGTAAAAAGGAGTAGAACTTTTATTTCTAACTGGAAAAGACACACATTACTGCTTTGCAAGTTCACAAACATCGCAATGAAAATTTTCGGCATTTAATCCAAACAAAGAAGGAAACATGTTTTTCAAAGTTCCAAAAGAAGGATGTCCAAGTGGAAAATGATAAAGCCATATTTAATCTTTATTGAGGGATTTTTCAGAAAGAAATGAAAGAGGTAAACTATTCTTGATATTACTTGTGTTGTTTGATGTCTCAAGATAGTATAGTTCATCTTTCTCCTTAGCAAGTCCAATCCTCTATCTCGAACTCTGATCTTGAAATTCACAATAAGAGGGATAAAAAGTCACTTTGCAGTTCATATCTCTGGTAAGTTTTTGTATAGATATCAGATTAGTAGATAATCCAGGAACATGAAGAACATTTTTAAGAACAAACGAGGGATTAATTTGAACATCTCCTAATCCTGTCATTGTTGTAAGTGAACCATCTGCAATAATAATTTTCTTATTACTAGGACACATGGTATATGTACTAAACTTCTGTGAGGAATGTGTTATATGGTTTGTGGCTCTTGAGTCAATAACCCAAGAACTCGTAATAGGCTTAATCGAGAGATTTAATCCATGATAACCAAAAGCTTTACTTGAACTAGAGATTTGACCCAAGGAACATATCTCAGTAGGCTTTTCAAGGGTTTTCAATAGGCTTATCAGTTTCTCAATCTCTTTTGTGTCCAACTCTCCTTGTTTCTGAGAGATCTGTAGTACTTCGGTGATTTTTCTAGTTGACACTTCCTCAAATTGGGTGGTAGCAATATATTTCTTTGAACTAAAACAAGTCTTAAGATATAATCAGAAATGACTCTTAGCAATGAAGGCTAAAGAAAGGAAAAATAAAATGGCTATGAAGGCCTTAATAGGGTTCGGCAATGAAGGCCTAAAATAGAAGTCAACAATGAAGGCTGAAAATTTTGCTTCTCAAGAAGAGCCTAAAGTTCTGATACCATATGAAAAAACTAAGAAATAAAATTGTGTGAAAAACT
Organism: Durio zibethinus; assembly: GCF_047325235.1. Classification (NCBI taxonomy): domain Eukaryota; kingdom Viridiplantae; phylum Streptophyta; class Magnoliopsida; order Malvales; family Malvaceae; genus Durio; species Durio zibethinus. Next base: position 28,252,106 of record NC_143163.1, on the reverse strand, counting down.
AAGAGTAAAACTGAATGTATATTGAAAAATTGCTCATAAAGAATTATACAAGCGCCTTAGATTTATATACAATTAACTAGTAGGTAAATTAGAAAGCTATATCTTTTTAAAAATTGATCCTATAATTGAGGGATTGTCTATTCTAATTTTTATTTTTAATTCTAGGGATACAAATACTTTATTTTAGAGATACAAATATAATATACAGAGTACAATATTACAATTAGCTGTAAATAAGTGTTTTCTCTCGGTTTTTAATAGCAGTAAGTGCATGAAAACAAGAAAAGAAAAAGATTTTCTGACTGCAAATAAAAAATAAAAATATAAGATTAGTAGTTGATAAAAAGAAAGTTGATAATGTGTAAGTGGATTACTTAAAGATTGATTGTTTGACCAAACAGGATTTATCATTTTATTGTTTGTTTAAATAGAAGAATCGGATGTGATTGCATAATAAAGTACTAGTAAACCTCCTGTTATTGTGCTGGTAGCTGCTTATGTTGCCTTCTCCTTTTGGTAGTTACCATCATCACTACTTGATTGATCACTTAAATGTAAGCAGAACATATCACTTCTAAAGGTCTCAACCTAAGGAGCAAAGAAGCAATTTAATAAGAGCAGAGTGAACAAACATCTATTGAGCTTCCAACCAAATGCTGCTCAAATAAACATTACTTCACTGAACCAAATATTGATGTTAGAAAAAACTCAGAATAAAACGAGAAGACTGTAACTAGAGAAATGCAAAATGAAACAATGAGAATAACCAGAGAAACACACACAACAATTGGATTGTAACTTGTTATTCCCAAGGTGGTGCATCATTTCCCTATAAATGAAAGGTGAGGAAAATCTTATGCAGACAACATGAACTTCATATCATGTTGAATGGTCAGAAGCTCAATTCATATGGTGTATCTAAGAAATTTAGTTTGACTTAAAATGTCGTAGCTTTATGATTTATTAATATTTGAACTGCAAACAGTCTACCAAAACCAGACAAGTGTGCATTTGTTAAAATTTTCCTTTTAGTTATATCCTAAGAACTTGCTGTTAATCATTTGGAAAGTTGTTGTTTAAGCTTCAAATTTGAATAACAAAGAAGAATTTTAAGGCTTCTTATGACGGCCATGGCTTATGAAGTTACAGATCCACTTGGCTAGTAAAGTCTTTTGCTCTTGATTAGTCCATCTTTGTTTTTGGTACATATAAGTCTGACAGGAGATGGGTAACAATTGCTAGGCCGATACTGGGTTGTTAGTTATTTATAGGAGATAAATAGCTGCTAAGAACTTGCCAGTCTTTTGTATGGATTGATCGTCAAGCAGTATGGTGTTTTGCTTTTGACTGTTTTTTGCTTTTTAATATTTTAAAAGTCAATTGATCAACTGTGTAGTAAGTATTATTAACAGGACCCTTAATGTTCAAATGAGTTTAAAAATTATAGAGGGTCCTTCTGACGAGCTGTGAGGTAGTGTCACAAATGAATGAAATAGGATGAAGTAGGATTGGCAGAAAGGACTGGAGCAGACTCTAGTTCATGGAGTGCTATGACACGTGGGAAAGATAGTAAGCAGAAAGTGGGTAGTAGGAATAACAACTCGGGAAGAAATATCCAGAGCTGCATGTGGAAAATAGGAACAAAAATATGGTGTGGCTGGAGTGGTGTGTGGGAAGGGGTAAACTAGTACTGGGAAGAGAATAGAGATTATTTGTATGTAACTTGCTTGCTCCACAAAATTGAGTATTGTAGACCTTATACATAGATTAGAGCTGTAATTATATAGCCAATAGAAAGATGCCAACCCATTTCTCATTAAAGGGGTGGAGAATGAATTCTGAAGTAACGGTTAAGAAGAAGGAATTCTCTGGTGACAGTTAACAAATGTGGTGGAAAACCATCTGTGGAATAGGATACATGGTAGGAACTCTTATACTCTAGAGAAAGGTTAAGAAGAAAAAGTTTTATCAACTCCATACTGAGCCACCTAGGTAAACTCTATGAGATGCCATGATGCGTAGTTAACCCAAAAACCTTGCCACTTGCTCCAAGTTTAATCCACCAGCATGGTTGCGAGTTAAATTCCAGCAAGACATGCTTAGGAACAATTTTAAAGTAGTAAAACCATAATTGTCCAAAAATCATCTACAAAGTAAAATAACCAGAAGACTTGGAGACAGAATTACATTGAATGAATGTTAAAGGAACTTGCCAATAAAGCTCCTAATATTAGACTGAATATTACAATCTTTTATCCTCCTTGCAGCTTGCAGAGACTGCAAAGTTGCAGTTTTCCCGTGATTACAGTGACCACCTTGCACTTGTTCGTGCCTATGAGGGCTGGAAAGAAGCTGAGAAAGACCTTGCTGGATATGATTATTGCTGGAAAAATTTTCTTTCTGCACAATCAATGAAGGCCATTGATTCACTTAGGGTGGAGTTCCTTTCATTGCTCAAGGGTACTGGTCTTATTGATGGCAATGCAACTAGCTGTAATACCTGGAGCTATGATCAGCATCTTATCCGAGCAATTATTTGTTATGGGCTGTACCCTGGCATTTGCTCTGTTGTGGTGAGTTTTTAGTTTATTTCTCCTTGTGTTTTTTCAATTAACTCCAACCTCATCAAACTGGGGGAGCTCGTAAGGTTTACTTGGCATTCTGATTAAGAGAACTTCACAAGGATAATCCTCTGCTTTGAGCTTAAGAGACCGAATGATTTTGTTAACTGTTTCCTTTAATTTGCAGTTCGTATTCAGTTTCCCTTTTTTTTAATTTTTTAATAATTTTCCATAATTATTAGCCTCATGTGCAGCATAATGAGAAATCATTTTCACTAAAAACTATGGAGGATGGGCCGGTGCTTCTATACTCAGTAAGTGTGCTTCGAGTTATTGATTTTCTGCTGCTAATTACTCTATCAGTAAGTTAGTCAGTGTACTCGGTTTCTTTTGGTATTAGTGTTCATGTGATAATGTAAATTTTTCATAGAACTCCGTTAATGCTCGGGAATCTAGAATTCCATATCCTTGGCTGGTTTTCAATGAGAAGATAAAAGTGAACTCCATTTTCCTGCGGGATTCAACAGCTGTGTCTGATTCAGTACTTCTCCTATTTGGTGGTAGCATCTCACGAGGAAATGTTGTAAGCTCTCTATAATTACTACTAGATTTTGTCTCTTCAAGTCATATGTTCTCTATCTATTTTTCTTTTGTTTAAAATTTTTTTAATGGCTGCAGCTTGGTGGAATTATTTTCATAGTGGTTTAGTGAAATTATGTTCTTGCTCTAACAGGATGGACACTTGAAGATGTTGGGAGGCTATTTGGAATTTTTCATGCAACCTGCTATAGCAGAAAATTTTCAAAGCTTAAGGAGAGAATTTGACGAGCTGATTCAAAATAAAGTAAGTTAAACTCAGAGAGACAAACCAATCTTGCCTCTGCTGGTGCTATTCTGCTTATTTTGTTTCTGTTGTCTCCTTTATTTCCTATGGAACTTTCCCCCCTATGGCAAAATCTTTGAGCTCTTGCTTGAATATAAACATCTTCCATTCTGGCTAATTTATAGATCTTAACAATTTTAATAAATTCATTCCTGCTAATCGACCATGGTGAATTTGGGCAGTTACTGAATCCCCAAATGGTCCTACATTTCCACCACGAGCTCATTTCTGCTGTTAGGTTGCTGGTTTCTGAGGATCAGTGTGATGGAAGATTTGTATTTGGCCGTCAGGACCTTAAACCATCAACAATGCCTGTTATGCCACCACAGCCTACTTTGGTTTCAAGGACAGAGAGTGGGCCGGGAGGTGATAATTCTAAAAGTCAGCTCCAAACACTGCTCACTAGGGCAGGATATGCGGCGCCAACCTATAAGACAAAGCAATTGAAAAACAATCAGTTCAGAGCCACTGTCGAGTTCAATGGTATGCAAATCATGGGGCAGCCTTGGAACAACAAGAAGAGCGCAGAAAAAGATGCTGCAGCTGAGGCTCTGAAATGGCTGATCGGTGGTACCCAGACGGGCCATGATTATTTCAATCACATGTCGATGCTGCTGAAGAAAAGCAAGAGGGATCACTGAACTACAATGGCTCAGTTTCCTATTCAGGGTTTTGTAAAGAACCATGCCAACAAATGGGGATGTAACCTTATTGTTCATCTGTCATGGTTAAATTGTCCCTTTTACTGGGTAAAATGAAGTAACAGCATTGCCGCATGGAAAGCCAAAAGTTTGACCACAATTTTGAAATTTCTATGTCGCTGCCGTCATACTGACATTTTTACTAACAAAAGCTATCTCATGGTGGAGTTTTTATCTCCGCGTGTGACCTGGAGGCAGCTTACTAACCAAGGCCAAGGGGATGAAGATTATCGCACACTTCATGGTGCTAATCTTAGATTAAGGAGTCCATTACGATTAGTCTCTCTGACACAACAAAACTTGTAGTACTGATATGGGTCAGAAAGTGTATATAAAGTAGGAAAGTTGTTTAGATATTTGACAGCACTTAATACTCAGAATCATATTGTTTTTTTTTTTTTTGGTTACAATTATTATCTGTATATAATTTGATAAAATATTGTTGCTAGGTTTGTAATTCGTGAGAATTACTCGTCTCATTTTTATTAATTCATTGTGTTAGTTTTCATTATGAGAGATAAGTATATTTATTTCCATTTTGTGCTAGATTGGTGCCACTTAAGCTTGTTCGGCATGGGGCGCTCTTTCCCCCTGCTGTGGTGTAAGGTTTTTTGCACTAACCTTTCAGCCCTCTCAGATTAGAACTTTATACTACTGGAAACAAAACCTGAATGAACTTTGTGGTAGTGCTAGTCCAAGTGTTCCCCGGTGGTGGAAAGGTAAGTTTTGGTTTTACGTTTAACTTGGCTTTCTTTAAAACTTGATTGGCGTAAGTTTATTATTGTGGGAATGTTTGAAGCTGAAGTGGATTTTGCCATGGATTCTGGTTGGACTTAGGAGCAAGACGCAAAGATCCTCCCTTGTTTCTTCAAAGAGTGTTTTCTAGATAGAAATCTTTGTTTGAACCTGGAGTGAATAAGGATAGTGAGTTTGAAATCTGATTTAGGTAGATGGTAAAAGAGTGACGAAAGGAACAAATGGAATTTGACTACCAGAGTTAAAATTTATTTGTTCCCTTTCCCATGTCGCGTTCAATCATATTTTTTTAGCAGAAAACTACAAAATATAAATCACAAATGGTTCATGGCCTAATGGGTAAGTGATGTAACCCCAAGAACGACAAACTTGTTAAATTTGTTTATCTGAATCTTTGGTCAATAACGAATTGCCAAATATATGTAATAAATTACTCCTACAAGAATCAATCATTCTGGAGACTTTGTTGGGTGCACTTCATATAATGAAAACTTTGTTTCTAAACCCAGTTCCCTTCCCAGATCTGAAAACTTGAGAGGTCATTGATTTTTTGGTTGAATGGATATGGAACCTAGGGAAACAAAGATCAAAGAAAAAAAGGGAGGTTGGCTAACAGAACTGTGTCCATGGTCCAACCCATGACCCAAATTTAGTTGCAGCAGCATGTCATGTGATTGCCATAAGAAAGTGGAGTATAGAAGTCAATATTTATTTTGTTGGAGTTAAAACTGCTGACGATGGGTCTTTGATCATATTATAAAAAAAAGTATACTCTGCAATTTCAATTTCCTTCGGGCCAAGTTTTCCACGTCTTAACTTAAGGAAACCATGATGAAACTCCTTCAAATCAGAGCATACAGCTCTGAAACCTTTAATTAAAAAGCCCTGAAAATTTTCTATAAAATCCAGCAAGCCAAATGCCAATATTTTTTGTAGAAGCATGCGTTGGTATACAGTAATAGGAGTAGTATAATTTAATATAATAATAATTTTAAGAAAAGTAAGAGCGTCCACGAATTGCGACATCGATTTTGCTGTGGGGGTGCAGTGTAGGGCTTGTTTGGGTAAATAATAAGTAATAATTTTGAAAGGAGAGGAATCTGGGCAAGAGACGGGCTGGGAAGGGCTTTTCCTTGCAAGTCTAGATTCCTTGGAACCGTAAATTTGGGCTTCATTAAATTAAGATTTGCCTTGCTGGGTATTAGACAGGAAATTGTAGCAGAAAGTTAGAGCTGCTATGTGTTATTGTCTGGAATATTAGATTTTTTTGGTTCTACTTTTGTATGTTAAAATTGTTAGGTTGGATTGCCACAAAATTTAGATCCCCAATGTGATGCCAACGCTGTGTCATTGCCGGAGTGTCGGGCCTGAAAGCCAATATGGATTGTGATATGAGTATAATTGATCCAGCTCAAATCGATACAGTATTAAGTGTGATTTCGAATTCGAATTTGATCTCGATTCGAAATTTAATACTCAAAACTTGACTTAAACTTGATCGAGTTTTATTTTTTTAGCTCGAGCTTAACTCAAGATAAAAATTGAGCTACTATAACTTACTTGATTAGACTCGATTAATATGTAAAAATAAATTCAATTTTTATATTCGATAAAAGCTCGATTATTTATGCTCGAGCTCAAGTTCAAGTTCAAGATATTTTATTAATTAAAATAAAAAATATATTTAAATATAAAAACTCGATTAGGCTCGAGAGTTACTCAAGCCGAATATAAGAATACTTGAACTTGGCTCAATCGATGTATCGAGCTACTTGAGCTCGAGCTTGACTCGATAATAATCGAACCGAATTCAAATTTTGTTCAAATCGAACCCGAGTAGCTTACGACTACTAATGTATCATTTACACCCATAGATTGTAAATTTTAAATTGACCTAAAGTCAAAAATATTTTGTTGTTCGCTCAACTGGAATTGACAAGAGTTGGCTTGAAGACCCTTTTTATTGTTTCACTTTTCAGTTCAATTTTGAATGGATAGTTCTTGCAGTTGCAAAAATGGAAGGGCCACCATTTTTTATTTGAATTTTCGAGGGCAATTAACTTAGGGCTAAAAGCTAGAGTTGGTCACTTTTCGCAACTAAACCTTTTTAAAATATGGGGTATGCGGTAGCTTTGTTTGGCGATCATGCTGTATCTTTCATCTTTCAACTTTGATGGATGGAATTGCTCTGTTAGTTCACCAAATTTGGACATGATTTCTTTAAAGCTTTAATAGTCAAAGGACTTAGTGTAATGTCATAACGTATAGATTCGTGGATCTACCACTAGACATGGATAAGAGGAGTTACCACAAATCTTTTTTGTTTGGGTGTGATTGGTCACGTGATTGAATCTGATCCATGAAATCAGATTTAGGTTTGGGAGTATGGTTACACGTGAGGAAGGTTATAGCACCTGCACAATGCCTTTCTCAAATATGATACCAGTTTGATTCCAAATTAAACAAGCCTTAAAAATGTTTATGCTTTATCGAAATATTAAATATTGAAAATTAGTCTTAAAGTTGTCCCAAAGTTTGCTAATAGTTTAAGATAATTCTCTCACCTTAGAAGTATTCATAGAGACTAGTGTCCTACTCTGAAGAGGTTCCATCGTCGGATTTATTAAAATATCTTATTCAAGAAAATTAGTAAATCTCTCGATAATTTGGCAAGATTTTATTGTAAAAAGATTTGTAAAAACCTTTGAGAATTTCATTAAGTCTCCCAATAGTTTGGTAAGACTTAATTTGAAGTAATCCTCAAATAGTTTAAAGGATAAAATTATTTTTTATTTTTTATTTTTTTTAAGAAAATGATTTATGAAAATTTTCAATAGTTTGGTGGATTCCATTTTAAAAATTAAATCCATAAAAATTTTCTAGTAGTTTGGTAGAATTCATGAATTTATTTCGTAAGATTTTTATTTGAAATTCTATTTTTATTTTTTTTTTGCTTCTTTTGTTTTTCAAAAAGAAAATATTTTTTATTTTTTATTTTTTTAGAGAAAAAATAGTGAAATTAAATAAAAAACAAAAAATAAAATAAAAAATTAAGACAATAAAATAAATAAAAAATTAAATGGAAAAATAAAATGAAATGAGAAAGGAAAACCTTTCGATCGGGTCAGGCAGAGTGTGAGTTTGCGAGTGGGTCAACGTGCGGATCTTGGATTATCCAAAACGACACCATTTTGGGTTGCTATGAAAGTTACCTCTTAACGTTTTTTGCTTCAGAAACCTCTGCCTTTTCTCTCTCTCTAACCTTGTTTTCTCTGTCTTCTCTCTAGGATTTTAAGAACAGCCCAAGAACATCACCCGAAAACTAAAAAATGCCCGCTGATTTTTGGAAATCTGGTCGAAAAATTCAAATCTTGGTCGAAAAACTCGTCAAAAAATTCATGTTCATACCCAAAAACCTAGTTTTCTAGAAAAAATTCCAGAAATTCCCATTTTTTAAAATTCTTCCAAGATCCTTGGAAAAACTTAAACTTGATCCAGGAACTTAAATCCTAACCAAAAACCTCAAAACAAACCCAAAATTTCAAAAATCAAAACCTTAGAAATCCATTGCTGCCTAGAAACTGTCTCCAACATAACAGTATGATTTTCACCCAAAATTTTCCCCCAAATCCATTCACTATGTGTGTTTTTTGTAATGTTTATGCAATTTATAGGCAGCTTTAGAACAAATTTAAGAAATGGATAGAATCACTCTCAGGCTTGAATCCTAGAATTAGATTATGCCCGAACCCCAAATTAGGTTTAGGTTCCTTACTGATTTTGTGGGTTGAATCTGTAACCCCGATTATGCAATAAATCCTTTGACTGAGTTGAATCTTTTTTATCAGACTTCAGTTTTCTAAATCCCCGCTAGATTCGAAACAAGAAAAGAAAGAAGAACGAAAATAAAATAAAATAACAATAATAATTATAATGTAATAATAATAATAATAATATGATATAGTATAATATAGTACCATAATATATTATAATATAATATAATATACTAATAATAATAATATGATAATAATACTATAGTATAATATGATATAACAAAAATAATAAAACATGATTCAATTGACCTTGGACACTGTCTGATTGACCTCGGACACAAATGGGTATTTGCAGCTATCCCTTTTTGCATATTCCGATTATACAGGGATGATGCAAAGACGTAAATACCCATATTGTTCCAAGAGTCAACTCAATAAGTAGAAATGATCGAGACTGAACTGTAAGTCAAAAAATGATCTGGATTGAACCAAGATTGAATGATCGGGATGAAACCACTAGTCGAATAGATAAAGTGATCAATACTGAGTCAAGGTCGAAGATAACTAATCGAAACGAAATTATGAGTCAAAAAAATGATCTGGCTAGAGCTGAGATCAAATGATCATGATGAAATCGTGAGTCAAATAAATAAAACGACCATGATTGAGTCAAAGTCAAAGATGATTGATTGAGACAGAACCGTGAGTCAAGAAATAATCTGGACTAAACTAAGATCGAATGACCAGGATGAACCTATGAGTCAAATATATAAAGTGACTAGGATCAAGTCGATGTTAAAAATGACTGACCGTGATAGAACTGTGAGCTAAAGAAATGATCTAACCAAAGTCGAGATAGAATGATTGGGATGAAACTATGAATTGAATAGATAAAATGATTAGGATTGAGTTGAGGTTGATGATGATTGACTGAGATAGAACCGCGAGTCAGAGAAATGATCTAGCTGGAGTCCAGATCGAATGACCAAGATAAAACCACGAGTCGAATAGATAAAGCGATCAAAATTGAGCTAAGGTCAAAGATGATCGATCGAGATAGAACCGCGATTAAGAAAAATGATCTAGCCAAAGCTAAGATCAAATGACTAGGATAAAATTGCGAGTCAAATTGATAAAACGACCAAGATTGAGTTTAGGTAAAAAATGACTGATCGAGATGAAATCATGAGTCAAGAAATGATCTGGCCGGAGCTGAGATCGAATGATTAGGATGAAACTGTGAGTCAAATAGATAAAGCAACTAGAACCAAGTCGAGGTCTAAAATGATTGATTGAGATGGAATTGCGAGATAGAGAAATGATTTGGCTAGAGCCTAGATTAATGATCGAGATGAAACTGCGAGTCGAATAGATAAAACGACTAGGATTAAGTCAAGGTCGAAAATGACTGATCGAAACAGAATCATGAGTCAGAGAAATGATTTGGCTAGAGCCAAGATCAAATAACCGAGATGAAATCACAAGTCGAATAGATAAAGCAACTAAGATCTAGTTGATGTCAAAGATAACTGATTGGGATGAAACCACGAGTTAAGAAATCATCAGCCAGAGTCGAGATTGAATGACCGGGATAAAATATCGAGTAGAATAGATAAAGCGACTAAGATTGAGTCGAGGTTGAAGATGACTAACCAAGATGAAATCGCGAGTTAGAGAAATGATCTGACCGGAGCTGAAATAGAATAACCTGGATGAAATTGTGAGTCAAATAGATAAAGTGACCAAGATTGAGTTGAAATAAAAAATGATTGATTAAGACAGAATCACAAGTCAAGAAATGATCTGGTCGGAGCTGAGATCAAATGATTAGGATGAAATCGCAAGTCGAATAGATAAAGTAATCAAGACTAAGTCGAGGTCAAAGATGACTAATCGAGATGGAATCACGAGTCAAAGAAATGATCTGACTAGAGTTGAGATTGAAATGAGTGATAATTGATAATTCAACAATGTAAATGCATGTCTTATTTAGGATGCAAATGAGAATACAATGTATGTAATATTGATGTCATGAAATTTTAGTCGTGTTGACAAATTTCTTAAAATTTCACCAGTCCTTCCCAATATTAATAGTCTTAGAGTGAATTTTGTCAGCTAATCCATGTCATTCTTCACAACTCACAGGTCATGTCAACCGATCTATCACTGAATTCATCATTAAGTCACTTTGTTTACCTTCTTGTAAATCATTTTCTTATGTTTATTTCATTTATCTCATCTTAGATTTCTTTCAAAAAAATGAAAAACTCTTTATGAAAAATGTTATTCATTTATTTGCCATCATTCAAATTAGTGACAGACATGATACATTTTTTTGGTTCATTTAAGGAATGTTCATTTAGTGAAGGATAAGAAGAATGGGTTTTTATTGTTGAAAGAACAGAAGATAGGATCAAGAATAACTCAAGGGTGAACAAAGGTAAAATGTCAAGATTTATTCAAATAGGACATTAACATCTAAAATAATGATTGCTTAGATAATTTTGAACTCAAACTCAAGATCATCATTCAATAACACATTCTATTAAGATCTTTAATTTTTGAGTTAATCATCACCCTTTATCCGGGGATCTTCACATGAAGTTATTTTTCAAGTTTTCATCTTCACTTAAACTACCCTTTTAGGTTTTCAGTTTAAGTTTTCCTTTTGCCTCCTTTGTCTTTTTTTTTTTTTTGCCTTGTTTTGTTTGCTTTTTATCTTTTTCTTTTTTTTTTGCACCCTTTTTTCTCATTTCTCTTTCTCTTTCTTTTTTGTGCATAAATAACACTTTGATCAAAGCTTCAAATAATCCAATGACAAACCTACCCCAGTTCAATTCATGATCCTTCAGATCAAGTATTCATGTTTGATTGAAATGGACTTTTAAGGGACGTAACGTAAGTTGGGGTAAACGTTGCCAAAGAAATGGATAAAACAGGCCTAAATTGTATTTGTAGGGTAATCAACCCAAGGATCATTTCTTCATGTGGAGCACATTGGCTTTTTGCCCTAATGATTTCTCTTCATTTTTTTTTCTTTTTTGTTTTTTGTTTTTTTGCTAGTGAAGCATATTGGCATTTTGCCCCACCAATTTTTTTCTTCTTTTTTCAAGAAAAACAAAAAGGGCTTTGCCCTTGAAATTACTAAGGCTAAATAAACTTTTTGACTTTACCCCCAATGTGGGGTGATCTTTGGTTACAGTTCTTCAGAAAAAAATTTCAACATGTCAAATAGGGTAACAAGAGATAATTTTATTTTTGAAGGTAGAAGAAAGATGGCTATTTCTCATTGCGAACATGAATACTCTCAATGAAGAACATTTATTGATTAAGAGCAAATTTGTCAATGGGTAATTGTAAGAATCATATGTTGCATCACTTTTAAAAATCTTTATCAGATTTATCCTTTTATTCAATAGTCCCAATGGACCAACAATCCTGAATTTATCACACAAATGGTGTTTTCAAAGCCGAATCTTGAATTATCATCATGGTTGTTTGAACCTTCATTATTTAGAATCAAAGAATGGATATGGGCAAAAGGTACGAGAGGGTAAAAATAAATAATGGGTATTCACGTAAGAGAGAAATATCATAATAATGCATTAAACATGTCATTTTATTAAAATAATAAAAAATAAGATGAAGTCCAAGTACATAAAAAATCCATATTCTCAAGAAATCTAAGATGATAAGTAGTTTCAATTAACCTCTCCCAAAATTATGCCTTTGGATGATCGAGCAACGGGTTACCACTGATATTGGATGCCATATTTCCATTAGTATTGAAATTTATTAGCCCTTATTTGATCAATCTCTGCATCATATATTTCAAAGGAATACAATTTTTAGTGGAATAGTCTACCATCCCAAAATGGTAGTCATAGTGAGTAGTAGAGTCATACCATTTAGGATTACATTTAACGGTGATGTGCAACATCTTAGTGCTCTTTTTACACTCAGACGAAATCTCATCATCATTAAAAGAGATGTGATGTGGTACCACTAGATTCTTTGCCAAGTGATTCATATATTCCACTGATACATTATGAGCCATATAAGCTTGATTTAATAACTTTAATAAAGCATTACGATGCGGTTTCAAATTTAGAATGAGTGAGAGAAGAGAAATCCTAGCTGGCATTTTATTCAATTGCTCTACCATAGAATTTCAAGTTGTTTTGTAAGAATGGGAGCAATCAAATGGTTCTTGTAAAGTTCTTGATACAAATCTGTGTAATTCGTAGGGATAGGGTCAAATGTAGGTTTTTCCTAATTTCGTGCTTTTTGTACACTTGTTGGGGTAGTTGGACGAACAGAGGGCCTAGGTGTGGATGGGTAAAAAAGTCACAGAGTTTATTGGTATACTACAGTCGAACCATGACTTGTAGGTGAATGGTATATGGGATAGATTGGCTGAAGATAGTTTTTGGATTGCATTGTCCTGCTCCATTTTCTTGGCTCTAGCTCAATGTAGTATTGGTGTTGATCTATCCTTGAACCTTGATTTCCTACAATTATGGTACAAATTTAGAATTATGTTTATGGACCTATCAGATTATGTAGTGATGCATGAATGCATGCATAAATAATAAAAAATTAGTAAGCATAATATGTAATCTGCATGTATGTTTATGAATATACATAAAAGAAAAGAAATAAAAAGAAGAGGAGAAAATTAGTTAGTCACCTCAATAAAAGAATAAACACTATAACAACATGACCTTAAATTTTGGGTTAACTCTAAAGGGTGGAAGGGCATGGCTCTATCTATGGTTAGGCTCTTAAAGTTAAGTATATGCGGTTTGGATTACTTTTAAAAGGTTCCTAAATTGTTCCTTACATCATAGTCCATCACATACTAGTAAAAAACCCTGATCCTCATCCATCATAGGCTACGAGCGAAAATGATTTAATCAAGTAGAAGTGTTTCGCAGGCCCATGCAGAGACATGAAATCTCACGAGGGCATAGGTACTTCACTCCCTCCTAAAGGTAGAGCTTGGGTGGAAAGCCTTATGTTATGTATATGCAAACGAATGATAAATACATACAATAAAATAAATAATTGAGCAAGTATAAGCAATGAACAGAAATAAAAAATAAATAAATAATTAAGCAAGTATAAGCAATGAAAAGAAAACATCTCAAATTTATTAAGCAAGGCTTGGATAATAAGAAATCATTTTCTGGCCTGACTCTCGATGTCTCCAGTGGAGTTGTCAAACAATTATAATGTATAGATCCATGGATCTACCGTTAGACATAAATGAGAAGAGTTACCACCAATCTTTTTTGTTTAGGTGTGATTGGCCACCTGATTGAATTTGATTCATGAAATTAGATTTTAGGTTTAGGAGTACAGTTATAAGTGAGAAAGGTTATAGCACCCTTATAGCATCCATCTCAAAGATGGTACCGATTTGATTTTAAATTATCCAAGCTTTAAAAATGTTTATGCTTTTACCGAAATATTAAATATTAAAAATTAGTCTTAAAGTTGTCCCAATAGTTTGGTAACAATTTAAGATAATTCTCTTACTTCAGAAGTATTTATGAAGACTAGTGTCCCATTCTAAAGAGGCTCCATCATCAGATTTATTGAAATATCTTATTTAGAAAAATCAATAAATCTCCCAATAGTTTGACGAGATTTTATTGTAAAAAGATTTATAAAAGCCTTTGAGAATTGCATTAAGTCTCCCAATAGTTTAGTAAGACTTAATTTGAAGCAATCCTCAAATAGTTTAAAGGATAAAATTATTTTATATTTTATATTATTTTTTTTAAGAAAATGATTTATGAAATTTTCCAATAGTTTAATGGATTTCATTTTAAAAATTAAATCCATGAAAATTCTCCAATATTTTGGTAGAATTCATGAATTTATTTTGTAAGGATTTTTATTTGAAAAAAATTCTTATTTTTATTTTTATTTTCTTTTGCTTCTTTTGTTTTTCAGAAAGAAAAGATTATTTATTTTTTTATTTATTATTTTTTTAGAGGAAAAAAAATGAAATTAAATAAAGAGTAAAAAATAAAATAAAAAATTAAGACAATAAAATAAATCAAAAAATAAAATGGAAAAGGAAAGTAAAAACCTTACGATCGGGTCGGGTTAGAGCACTGGTCAGTGGGCCAGCACATGGATCCTGGGTTATGCAAAATGATACCGTTTTGGGCTGCTATAAAAGGCACCTCTCAACATTTTTTGCTTTAGAAACCTCTACCCTTTCTCTCTAACCCCATTTTCTTTGCCTTCTCTTCAGGATTCTAAGAATAGCCTAAGAACATCACTCGAAAACTAGAAAATACCCATTGATTTCTAGAAATCTGACCAGAAATTGGCTAAAAATTTCAAATCTTGGCCGAAAAGCTCATCAAAAAATTCATGTTCATACCCAAAAACCTAGTTTTTCTGAAAAAATTCTAGAAATTCTTAGTTTTTTCTAGATTTTTTCAGGATCTTTCCAAAAACTTAAACCTAATCCATAAACTTAAATCCTAACATAGAAACTTCGAAACAAACCAAAAATTCCAAAAATCAAAACCCTAGGAATTCTCTACTGCCTAGAAACTATCTCCAACGTAACAGCATGATTTTCACCAAAATTTTTCCCCCAAATCCATTCACTATGTGTGTTTTTTATGATGTTAATGTAATTTATAAGTAGCCTTAAAATAAATTTAGGAAACGAACAGAATCAATCCTAGGCTTGAATCCTAGGTTTGGATTCTGCCCGAACCCCTAATTAGGTTTAGGTTCCTTGTTGATTTTGTGGGTTGAATCTATAACCCCGATTATGCAATAAATCCTTTGGCTGAGTTTTTTATCATGACAAAATAATTTTATTTGCACCTAGTGACCTTTTTTTTTTATTTTCATATTCCTCTCATTTAGTATTTGATTTACTAAATGATATATGATTTTTTAAAAATATTTTTTCCAAATATATATATTTTTATTTATATATATAGCATTATAACATGATGTAATTTTTTATCAAACTATATATAAATCATAATCTTCCTTCATCATGATTTCGATATGAAATCTTCAATTTGAAAATTAAAGCTTAAATCATTATATTGTCCATTCAAAAAATTTTAAGGTTTTATATTCAAGATTCATAATTAGTGAATTTAATTTAATTTTATATTAAACTTATTCGATTTTTAATTAATTTGTTTATTAAATTTGTTTCGTTTGCTTTTTTTTATAATAATATTTGATTTTGTTGATTATTATTGTAATTTTTATTTGTTCTAGCAAAATGCTTGTGTTGCTACGAGGTAAAAAAAATCTTCTATGCTTTTGATTTAAAAAATTTATATTAATAAATATATAAATAATATATATAAAATATAAATGAGTAAAGAAATATAGATATATAAATAACAAAATATATGCATAATGATAACAATAAATATAAAAAATAGACAAACATTAACACATAAGCACTAATAAATTAATTAAGGATAATAAAAAATGGTTAGTTATGTAGTTAAGTGTTACATAAAGAATGAATTACCTAGAATAGGATTTGACAATTAATAGCTAAGTTAACAATATTTGAACCTATTTTTAATTTATATTTGGTTTCTTAAATCTGTAGTGGTGATTGATAGGATAATTAAAAGTTTAAGCTCTTTTTGCCATTGTTAATTTAATTCTATCCACCCAACAATTTCAGCTGATTTGCCATAGAATTCGCAGATCTAAAAAAATAGTAAATAAAAAAAAGAATAAAGATGAAGAAAAGGATTTAAATCAAAAGTAAAGAAGATTCATATTTATATTCAAGGGAAAAAACATTAAGCAATATTGTAGACACTCTATTTAGTCCGGACCCAAGCTCATTGGGCCTGGTCCAATAGGATTTAGGTCTAAGCCTATTAGACCCGGTTTAGGATCCAATTAGCTATTCCGAATGGGCTTTTATTTTTATTTTCATTATTTAATATATATTTATTTTTATTAATATTTTTATTATTTATCTGCTTTTTTTATTTATCTAATTATTTTTTTTTGTGTTATCTATTAATATATTTATCTTTTTATTTTGATTAATTTTCGGTTAAGATTAGGATAAAAAAATTGGAATAAATTTGGCTATGATTTGGGAATTGGCAGAGTTGAGATTGGATTCAAAGATTGAATCCAAATCCCAGAAAGAGTTGGGATTGATAAGAAACTCTTCTGATCAATCCCTATAAATAGGTGCTAGAAGAACAGAAAAGAACACATAGAAAAAAAACAAACACAGAGAAGAAACAAAAGTTAAAAAAGGGTTTTGGTGTGTTATAATCTCGAGTCGAGTCTCCGAGCTATTTTTCTTCCTTAAGTCAACCGAGCTGAGCCGTTCTCAGGTTTTTTTTTCATTATTTATTTATTATTATTATTATTATTACTATTATTAGATTAGATTTGTTTAATATTATTTTATTTTTATCTTTATTTTATTTTTATTTTTATTTTACTTTTCTTTATTTTTATTTTCACCTTTATTTTATTTTATTATTTTATTTTCTTTAAATAAAATCCAAAAAAAATATTTTTGGGGAAAAGTTGAAAGTATCAATTTTTCTTGAAAATAAGTTTTCCAAAAAATATTTTCAGGGAAAAGTTGAAAGTATCAATTTTCCTCGAAATTAAAGTTTCTAGAAAAATATTTTTGGGGGAAAGTTGAAAGTATCAATTTTTCTCGAAATTAAAATTTCTAAAAAAATATTTTGGGGAAAAGTTGAAAGTATCAATTTTTCCTACACAAAAGCAGTCATTTTTTTTCTTTTTCCTTTTTATTTTCTTTTTAAATAATCCGACGATGGAGCCTCTGCAAGTGAAACAGTAGTTTTCTTGCATACTCTTGAGGTGAGGGGATTTTTTCAATTTTTTTTTAAAAGTATTAGAGTCAATTGAGAATAATTTCCAACAACTAATTACTTAGTAAATTTTTAAGGCTTATTGGATAACACAAAATTAAGCTGGTACCATCTTTCGATGGGCGTTGTAAGGGTGCTATAACCTTTCTCACACGTAACCAAACTCTCGAACCCTGCTCTGGTTAGTAGACATGAACCTATTCTTTTAGGGACCCTTAAACTTAAGTGTTCCCTGAAAGGATAGATTCTTTAGGTGGCCAATCATACCTAGATAAAAAAGATTGGTGGCGACTCCTTCAAGCCAATGTCTAGTGATAGATCTCCGAATCTAGACATTATGATAGCTTGGCGACTCCACTGGGGACTCTGAGAGTCAAGCCAGCAAATAAATTTGTGTTATCCAAAAGCCTAATAAAATTGAACCTTTTGTATAGATTTTTTGTTCATTCATGTTTATTTACTTTATTAATTATGTCATTCATATGCATGTGCATAACATGAGCTCTATACCCGAGCTTCGTCCTTTTATGAGGGAGTAAAGTACCTATTGCTTTCGTGAGGTTTAATGCCTCTGCAATGGCTAGCGAAATACTCCCATTCAAATTAACCTTTTCCGTTCGTAGCTTATAATGAGTGAGGATTAGGGTGCCTTACTAGTCTATGATGGACAATGATGTAAGGAGCAATTTGGAAACCTTTAGACTTTAACCTTGAACCACATATAGTGAACCTTAGAAGTGCCTAAACCTAAGATAGAGCCCTTTCTACCTAATGATAGGTGTTCCCTGAAACTAGGACATAAGAAGAATGTTTATCTAATCATTTTGATTATCTGACTTTGTGCATCATTTTCATTATCATATGTAACATTATGCATCAACATCACTTTCAATTCATCTATGAAACTAACCATGTTGTTTGTCTGATTTTGTGTGTATGTATTATTTCCATGATCATGTTTTAACATTATCATATGCATCCATTTCATATTAGATTTCATTCATGAAAATGTACATTTCATTCATCTATCAACGTATCATACATAAAGCATAACATAGCATTTCTAATCATAATTGTGATGCTAAAGGTTCAAGGATAGCTTCATCTAGTAAGAACCCTATCCATCGATATAACACAAGAGCCAGAGCGAGACAAATGGAGCAAAAAAAACTCTTACAGATTTGAAAAGCTAGAAAAAGCACAGAAAAAGATTGAGAATGAGTTAAGTAAAATTTTGGATGCTATCAACAAGTTAAATAAGGGGAAAAGAGTAGAAGAGAACACAAGCCAACAAGGTCTTGTATTGCAAGAAGTGACTGGCCCCTTATATCCATCTAGTTTTGGTCCATCTCAAGCCCAGTCTACACAAGAGGTTCCACCATAGCACTTCACATATCCTATATATCTTGGAATGCCATCAACTTCTAATCCAGGGCATTACCATAGCTATGTGAATCCTGTCTTTATTGAAAAGGCAGTTGAACCAATTCAAATCCCTGATCTGGATGAACTGAAAGAAAAAGACAAGGGAAATTCAGAAAAACTCTAAAATTAGTATGCGAGAACAAAGGCTACGCGTTGTGGAAGAAATTGGTTTCTATGATTCAGTTGATGCTGCTGGGCTTTGTTTAGTCCCTGATGTGGTCATTTCTTCTAAGTTTAAAGTACCAGAATTTAAAAAATATGATGGCACAAAGTACCTAAAAACTCATATTACCATGTATTGTCGAAAGATGGCAGCCCATGCTCATGATAAAAAGCTACTAATATATATTTTCCAAGACAGTCTTACTGGTTTTACTGTTAGGTGGTATATCCAATTAGACAAAACTCGCATCCGTTTCTGGAGTGACATGGCCTATGATTTTATCAGTCAATATCGACATATCATGGATTTGGCCCCTGATCATTTGTCTTTACAAAACCTGGAGAAAAAGGCCAATGAGACTTTTAAAAAGTATGCCCAGAGGTGGAAGGATATTGCTTCTCAAGTGCAACCTCCTCTGACTGAGAAAAAAACTACAGTGTTGTTTGTCAGCACTTTAAAGTCTCCCTATTATGAAAAGATAATAGGGAATGCAACAAAGAATTTTGCCGACATAGTGATCTCTGGAGAAATTATTGAAAGTGCCATAAAAAATGGCAAGTTGAAAGGAGAAGAAACCAAGAAGGCATCAGAAAAGAAAGAAGCTCAAGCTCAAGCTGTGAGCTTTGATAGACAACAATTCAGGGGTTATCAACCCTATCCACCCTAAGGTTACTTTCCATACTATCTTGTTATGAATAATGCCTCATCCTACCCATACCAGCTAGTTCCACAACCCCCTTATTCATCCATATACCGATCAATTTTTAGCCCTCAAGATCTTACATATAGCCTTAACATTCAAGCTCCTGTAAGAGCCCAAATTTGCCCTATTAACCCAGTAAGTGGCTCACGAGAGTAACGGATTACTCGAGAGAAACCTATATTTGATCCAATCCCCATGACTTATACGGAGTTATATCGAGAACTCTATAATAGCCATTTGATTACCCCCAGCCAAGTGGAGTAGCTTAACCCACCATATCCTAAGTGGTATGATCCTATAGCTCACTGTGACTACCACTATGAAATTACTGGCCATTCTACTAAAAATTGCACTGCTTTAAAGCATAAGGTGCAACGGTTAATCAATGATGGAATGGTAAGTTTTGATCAAGGAAAAGCAACAACACCTAATGTTAGCGCTCTGAGTGAAAGTCAAGAACAGAAAGGGTCCGGAGAGTCACAATGAATTGAGGGGCAAGATGTAAATAGAGATTCTTCACCTGATCATATAGGGGGACAATTTTGAAGAATGGAGATAAGGTTGGTTGAAGTTTTTTTGTCATTTTATGATTTTTTTTTCAAGTAATGTTAGATTTCTTTTTGCAATATGACTTCACTTGTTATCATTTTAATAAAGGCAAGTTAATGCATTTCATTACATTTTCTCTTTCACTCAACCATTATTCCATGCTTTGTTACCTTTCATAAATTTACATTCTCATTCTCAAATTTCAGATGTTGAATATTTAGATAATGATAACAATAATTCTGGGATTTAATTTTGAGAACTCATCCATGATAATATGAGGAGATGATTTGAGCAAAAAAGTAAGCTGTTACCAGAGGTAAAATAGATATGTCTTGAAGATGTGTAATCTTTTATACAGGTTCATGAGCTTTGTTCAATAGATGATGTTCAAGAAAGGTATTCACAATTGAGATGAAAAATGGTCATCTTTTTTTTACCATTCGAAAAACCATTTATTGTTACCTATTTGAGCCTATTATGATTTCTTTTTCTGAAGAACCCCAACCAAGGATCACCATCTACACTGGGGGGTAATTTTTTTAAAATACATAAAAGGTCTCAAAGATGGAAAGAGAAAGAAAAATAAAAGACAAAATAAATGCCACACATGATTTGGGGTAAAATAATGAGAATCCTTTGTGTGAGGAAAGAGAAAAAGTAGTAAAATGATGTGGGGGGAAAATGCCAAGTTACATCAAATGATCCTTTGGTCTTGAACCTTTTTAATACATGTTTTGAGCCTATTATATCCATTTCTTTTATGACCCCTCACCTTGACCTACATTACAACCTTGAAAAGTTTATTTGGATCAAGTGTGAATGCTCAACTTGAATGATCATATGTTGGGCGAATGTATGCTCATGATGAAACAATGGAATCATGCTACATTGCTCTAAAGTTTGATGTGTGGAAAGATATCAAAATGGGTGAAAAATGAGAAAAAAGAAAAGAAGATGATGAAAAAATAAAAAATGAAAAAATAAAAAAAATAAAAAAAATAAAAAAAATAAAAAATAAAAAAAATTCAAATTGAAAACCTGAAAAAGTGATTTGGGTAGAAAAAGATCATGTCAAATGGTTCACATGGGTGGTAGATCAAAGACATCTGAAGATCCTTCAAAGACTGGGGTAAAGTTCGCCAAGCTCAAAATGACTTCAATAGTAAATGGAATGAGTTTTTGAAAAAGAATCCTAAATTAATGTTGAGAATTGTCTGGATATTCATCATTTGGACATAACATTCATCCCAATGACATGTATCCAATTTATTTCCTTTCCCATTTGTTTTGTACCACAATAGATCTTCATTGATTATTTTTACCATAATTCACCTTGTGTTCTCTTATTGTTACATCCCTAGAATAAATCAAGAAAATGTATAAGTGCATTACATTTGTCAAGAATTGAAATGATAATGAATGAATGAATATGTGCTTAAAAGAGTCTTGCATTCATTTGAAAAAAATCTAAGATGATGGTAGTAACAAAATGAAGAAATGGTAGAAACCTAAAAGAGATTATTTAAAAGGACATATGATGTGACCAAATGAAGAATTTGATGATGGATTGGACAATAAAATAAAGATGAGGCAAATCTTGAAAAGTGGTATAATCAAGTGATGAATATAGGGATGTATTGGTTATGGTTAAGTGATGAAAATGATATGGAGCAATAGACGAAACTGGTGTTGAGAAGCTTATGAATGATGACCAAGTGATGAGTTTACAAGGATGAATTGATCGACATGACTTGCAAGTTATGATTGAATGATGAAAATAATCAATAGACAAAGTTTGTTTTGGAATGGTTAGGGTTGAGAAACCTATGAATATGACCTAGTTCGAAATGGTTAATGCTGAAACGCCTATGAGTAATGACTCAGTGATGGTGGATGAAACTTGTTCTGAAATTTTTTAGTGCTGAGAAGTCCATGAATGGTGGTCAAGTGATGATCGATTGATGAAACTTATTTCGAAGTATTGAGAAACTAAACAAGGAAGACATGAGAAATGGTAGAGTTTTGAGAGCCATATCACTACAATTATTTAGAATTTTGTTACATAGACATCTACATTACATGCATCATGGTGACATCGTCGCTTGAATAGTACATGTACATAATTTGATGA
This sequence comes from Durio zibethinus, assembly GCF_047325235.1. Lineage (NCBI taxonomy): Eukaryota > Viridiplantae > Streptophyta > Magnoliopsida > Malvales > Malvaceae > Durio > Durio zibethinus. The sequence continues at coordinate 28,229,579 of NC_143163.1, read as the reverse complement.
ATTAAACTTTGTTTAAATAAGCATGGCACTATGAGAATATAGGTTGCCACATTTGCATCATTAAGAAGGCATTTGCATATTTGGTCATGACATTCATTCATGCAAATTTTTTAGTCACTTGAAAAACAAATTGTGAATATTTTGATGAGAATTTTTGAGAACTCAAATGAAAATCTTTGAGTTTCAAAATGAGAATCTTTGAAGAGTGAAACCCTAAAGTTTGTTGAATGTGAATCTTCGAACTAGAATGAAAAGTTTTGAACTTTTGGATGTGAATCTCCAAAATACAAAGCTTCAACTAAATTTTTAAATGAGAACCTTTGAACTTAGATGTGAAACTCTAAGTTTTATTGCTGAGCCCTTGAACTCAAATGAGAAGCTTTGAATTTTTGGATGTGAATCCCAAGCTTGCCAAATGCGAACCTTTAAAAGGCCTTGAACTTTTGGATGTGAACCTTCAAAATTCAAATGAGGATTTTTTATGCGATTCTTGCAAGTTGCAAATGCAAATCTTGAGATCTTACAAATTTAAACGAAACTAAAATTTTAAGAATCAAATTTCAGTAAATTCTTATAAGTTGAAAGGTTCTTGCGAATCTAAACCTATGAATGTTGAACTCAAATTGTGAATCTTTGAGTTTCCATTACAAAATTTCTTCAATCACGATCTATAACTCTTTTGGACATGATCGTCAAGGAGCAATTTATTTTTTAAAGTTGTGGTGCCTCTATTTAGAGGAGCAATTTACTTTCCAAAAGTTGAGGTGCCTTTGTTTAGAGGAGCAATTTACTTTTCAAAGTTATGGTGCCTCTATAGAGGAGCAATTTACTTTCCAAAAGTTAAGCCTCTGATTAGGAGAGCCATTTACTTTTCAAAAGTCGTTGAGCCTTTGATCAAAGGAGCCATTTACTTTCCAAAAGTCGTTGAGCCTCTGATTAGAAGAGCTTTAGTTATTTTCAAAGTCGTTGAGCCTTTGATTAGAGGAGCCATTTACTTTTCAAAGTTGTTGAGCCTCTGATTAAGGGAGCCATTTATTTTTCCAAAGTCATTGAGCCTCTGATTAGAGGAGCCATTTATTTTTTCAAAATCTTTGAGCCTTTGATTAGAGAAGCCTTGTTTATAGAGGAGCTTTGATCAAAATTTTAACAAGCAAAAAAAACAAAACAAAACAAAAAAAAAACAAAAACAAAAAAAAATGTCAAGTTGAGTCTTGAAGGGGTGTCTACGTCTTTGCACAATTCTTGCTTCACAGAAAATGTGTAAAGAGGGGTAGCTGTAGACACCCTATTTAGTCCGGACCCAAGCCTATTGGGCCTGATCTAATAGGATTTGGGTCTAAGCTCATTAGACCCGATTTAGGATCCAATTAGCTGGTCCGAATGAGCTTTTATTTTTATTTTCATTATTTAATATATATATTTATTTTTATTTGTATTTTTTTCTATTAATATTTTTATTATTTATCTATTTTTTTATTTATCTATTTCTTTTATTTATCTAATTATTATTTTTTTATGTTATCTATTAATATATTTTTCTTTTTATTTTTGTTTAATTTTCGGTTAAGATTAGGATAAAAAAATTGGAATGAATTTGGTTGTAATTTGGGAATTGACAGAGTTGGGATTGGATTCAAAGATTGAATCCAAATCCCAAAAAAAGTTGGGATTGATTAGAAACTCTTCTGATCAATCCTTATAAATAAGTGCTGGAAGAACAGAAGAGAACACACAGAAAAAAGGCAGACACAGAAAAGAAACAAAAGTTAAAAAAGAGTTTTGGTGTGTTATAATCTCGAGCCGAGTCTCCGAGCTGTTTTTCTTCCTCAAGCTGAGCCGAGCTGAGCCGCTAAGCCGAGCCATTCCTAGGTTTTTTTTTTTCATTTTATTTATTTATTATTATTATTAGATTAGATTTGTTTAATATTATTTTATTTTTATCTTTATTTTTTTTAATTTTTATTTTACTTTTTTTTATTTTCACTTTTATTTTATTTTATTATTTTATTTTCTTTAAATAAAATCCAAAAAAAATATTTTTTGGGAAAAGTTGAAAGTATCAATTTTCCTTGAAAATAAGCTTTCCAAAAAATATTTTCAGGAAAAAGTTGAAAGTATTAATTTTTCTTAAAAATAAATTTTCAAAAAAAAGTTTTGACGAAAAGTTGAAAGTATCAATTTTTCTTAAAAATAAATTTTCAAAAAAGGTTTTTTTTGAGGAAAAGTTGAAAGTATCAATTTTCCTCGAAATTAAAGTTTGCAAAAATATTTTGGGAAAAAGTTGAAAGTATCAATTTTTCTTGAAATTAAAATTTTTTAAAAAATATTTTGGGGAAAAGTTGAAAGTATCAATTTTCCCTGCACAAAAGTAGTCATTTTTTTTTCTTCTTCCTTTTTATTTTCTTTTTAAATAATCCGGCGATGGAGCCTCTATAAGTGAAATAGTAGTTTTCTTGCATACTCTTGAGGTGAGGGGATTTTTTCAATTTTCTGCTAAAAGTATTAGAGTCGATTGAGAATAATTTCCAACAACTAATTACTTGGTAAATTTTTAAGGCTTATTGGATAACACAAAATTAAGCTGATACCATCTTTTGATGGGCGTTGTGAGGGTGCTATAACCTTCATCACACGTAACCAAACTTTCGAACTCTGCTCTGGTTAGTAGACCTGAACCTATTCTTTTAGGGACCCTTAAACTTAGGTGTTCCCTGAAAGGATAGATTCTTTAGTTAGCCAATCGCACCTAAATAAAAAAGATTGGTGACGACTCCTTCAAGCCAATGTCTAACGATAGATCCCCAGATCTAGACGTTATGACAAATATAACATGCTCAATTCTACATCTTGTAATAATATAACAATAAATTTTATGCTAATATATGTATGAAAAGAAATATTTTTTGTTATGTTAAAAGAAAATATTGATAGACAGACTAATAGGCTAGGCAAACATCTTAGTGCTAGAGAAGTTGGTTGCAAACAAATTAGATTGATACAATGTACCAAATGAAATCAATATAATTATATAAGAAAGCAAACTAATAAAATGCAGATTAATCAATACAACTATAATTGCGAAAGATTAGCATTATACTTTAAGTGTCTTCAGTTTTTCATCTTATGCATAAAAGACCTACTAGTATGATTTTCAAATATGGAAGCTCAATAATAAACCACTAATAAATCTCACCTAAAATAAAGGAAAACTCATATCAAACATGTCTTCATACATACCTAAAATAAAGAAATAGAAAACTTATCTCAAATAAAATTTTCCATATCAATAAGGAATAAATAGGTCCACACATAACATCGAATTCTACAAAAAAAAAAAGCACCATCAAAATGAAAACACAATATTCTAAATAAAAAAAATTCAAGAATTTACAAAGGTGATATTTTTTAAAAAATACAATAATAAAGCTAAAATTTGATGGTTCGATGTCTTAAGAAGCAATTAAAAATAGGGATATACAAAGGAACCTAGTTTCTTATGATCAATACATATTTGTCATTGCTATTTATAAATAAAATGACTTGGATACATAGCATTTTTATCATTTGTAGATCAATCAAACAAAAAAAAAAAAACTTGATATTCTAAGGCTCAAAACTCAATTTCTCTCAATTGAGTTAGATATTGTTTTCTTGCATGTACTTCAAAATCAGGCATTTTAAAGCCTTCTCCCAATAAAGTTTCTTACTATAACTTTTATTCATGTATGTTATATTACATATCACTTTATAAATACTCCAAGATAAGGTTTAATTCTAGAAGAATGACATAATTTAACACTATATACACATATGGACATTAATATCAACATGCATATATAATTTTAAAATATCCTTGTATCTATATCTTGGCACTCATCAAAAAGCCTAAAGACATCCTAAGTTATAACAAAATTTCAGCAATTACTTAACACATACCAAACATTACAAATATAAAAGTTTTATTAGTATAAATTATTGGAATAAAAAGGGAGCCTCTAATATACATACATAACTCAATAGGTTAAAAGAAGTTGCAAGAAATAAACAATATAGAGTGAGTCAAACTTGAAAAGAAGGAGTTAAATCTAATTTAGAATATGTACATGCCATGACAATTAAAATAATGATACTTTAAACTAAAGCCACCTAATTATCCTTGTCTTAAAGGAACAACATTAATACACTTGGTTTATAATAAACATTCACAAACATCAATACAGTAATAATAAAAAAAATTATTATTCAAAAAAATACATTTCTTATAATTACCTATATCAGAACAGTTGCAACCGTGTATAGCAAACCTAGTAGTGAAAAAATGAACAAAATTTAATGAAATTAATTATATAAATAAATTTGTGAAAGATTTTACACTATCAATGTAATAAAAGTAAATCCATAACCACTACATGAATATTTCTATAAGATAATAAAATTTAAAAAATCTAAAAATGTAACACCATCACATGGATGTGGCTTAAAGGTGGAGTCATGCTCTAGGTACGGTGATGGGTCATCTTAAATTTACATGACCTATGTGCTTGCGATGAAGGTGATCATGATTTCTCCAATGATTTAAATAAGTAAGCATATAGACATCTCTAAACTCATTTTTAAGTAAAAAAATTAATTTAAACAAAATAAAAATAATACCTTTCCAACTTGTTTAGAACATGTATTTATAGAATGCGAATAATTTTAATCCAAACTATCCAAGTTAATGTCGCTTCTATTTTTTTTAAAAAAAAATAATGATATAACCTAATTCAAAATTCCTTAATTTTAAAACTACAATTATTTAATGAAATAAAATGTTAATGTAAAAAAACAAATGATAAATAAAACCTTAAAAAATAACACAACATTTTGACAATATTTCTACTTAATAAAATAAAAACAATTTCAATGCATAATAAGTTTAATAAATGTCTTTTATATTATATATCAATCATAAATCTTAAAAAAATATATTCTATAGCCATCAAATTTTAAGATATTTTTAGTTTAAGATAGTCAATCTTGAACAACACTTTCATTTTTGAAACTACAACTCAATGGACTATATATATTCCTAAATTCAATTACATTATCTTCAAAAGTTCTAAGAAAATCAAGAATAACAAGAACTACATCAATTTCATTATCTATTTAAGATTTATGTAAAACACAACACAAGAATAAAAGGATAACTTAAAGTTTTTATGTTAAATCTACACTTATAAATTCAATTATATTATCAATAAAAGTTGTAAGTGGATCAATAATAACATGATTTATTGTGAATTCTTTTATTTATGAGAAGTTTATGTAAAAACAAAATAGTAATAAATGGATAATTTAAAATTCTTACATTAAAAAGTGTTTTTTTTTCACCATTATTGTTTGGACACCAATATATTCTAACACATTGAAGGATGCTAGCATTGGTTGCTTGCATTATAAAATCGTTTGGAAAATGGATCTATTTCAATTATATTTGCTTTGTAGAAGAATTTTACATCCTAGCATAAAAGTGGAATGGGGAGAATATGAATTAGTCACAGAATTAAATTTAATCTTTTTTCCCTTTTACTTGAATTTTTGTAATATCACAATTAAGCAATTCTATAATAGTTGTTGTTCTGGTTTCTTATTGAATTATAGGTTGTTGTGATTGATCTTCAGCAGATAGCAATTGGACTTTCATTGGTTGATCTGATTATTTGTGTTTGATGTATAATAATGAGTTTTAGCTTTAGAAATAGAGAAGCATACAAGAAATAAGAATGATATACCTTATTTTCAGTTGTATTATTTTTGGTATATCTAAGTCTTGATATATTCTAGTTGTGTTGTTTCTGATATATCTAACTCCACATATTTTAATTCTAAAGCAAGATGATAAGTAGAGCTCATATAAAATAAATACGGGGTGAGAAAGGGAGTTAATTAACACATTATTTTTTTTAACAAAATAAACATTAAATATTGCATGGCACACTTTTTAGATAAAAAAGGAAAATGTTGCTTCTATACGTCTTGATAGTTGTGCCAATAAAAATCATAATAGAATTGGTTGTGTTATTGAGTTGCTTTTCTTCTTTTATCTTTGAAACCATCCTAACTTATATTGTAACTTTGAGAAATGACAACTAGTATAGGGGAATAAAATTTGAGTTAAAGAATATGATAAATAAAAAAAAAATATATGAATATGTTCTGCATTTTTTTACTTTACCTAAGTTGCTAAATGTACATATCATATTAGGTGATTGTATGTTTGGTGTGGTTAGCCTAACATTACTAATTGGAATTGTACCTATTGATCCTAGTGCTCTAATGACATTTTAAATGTAATATTATAACATACTAGTAAGGAAATAATATACACCTAAATCAAAGTTAGCAAATATCGCTCTATAAACAATGTTTTTTGTTTTATTTTCCATTTTCCCATCTCAATAAGCAATATCACTTGTTGTTGAGCATGTCTCTTTAGTTCTTAAAATTTTAAGTGTTTCTTAAACTACTAACACAAATAGTTTGCAGCTTACCATCATCATCAATAGCAAAGTGCAAATTATCATCAAGATTCTTTTTAACAACCTTATTATCCACACAACTAATAGCATTAACCATCATTTTTTACATAAAATCTCTTTCAATTGGCAAGTTACTAACACCAAAATTCTACTCGAAAGTTTCATTACTCACACTTTAGACTTAATAAAATCATATATAGCTTAAAATCTCTCACTTGACAACTTATCGTCTATGCCTATAATATAATGCAAACAAACATCAACATATTACGCAACAACCTCATTATCCAAAATCTCCTTACCACAAAGTTCCTTTATTGCTTTATTTTATTAGACCTAACCAATTAGTCTTTAAAATTTATTGACCATTGTTTCATCTAAATCATCAACAAAACTTGGACATTATATAATCTAGATGTCTAAATATCCCTTTATTTACAACACCAATAATGGTAGACAAATTACATTATGATATCCTAGTCAACCTAACCTATGTAACATAATACGAAAAATATAGACATATTCTATAATCTTGATCTATTTAATCGTCTTTTCAACCTCCTAAACCTATTTTCTCTTACAATATCATTATTAACTATTTCACAACTTAAAACTACCAAAACAAACAAAAAGTATATGCCAAAAATAAATCAACTAAACCAAATACTAAAAAAATTCTTTTAAAATCAAATAACATTTAAAACAAATAACAAAGACGCTATCAAATGTTAAAAACATAATCTAAAAACAATGGTAGCAAATAAAAAACACAAACAAATAGCTTTCTTAATGTAATAAGCCCTAAACTATATTATAGGAGAATAAACTTACTTGAAAAGATAATAAGTGAAAAAGAATATAAAAACACCAAATCTATTTTCTTAAACAAAGACAACATAAATCAACAAATTGAAACAATTTAAGAAAAAAGTGAACAAATTACGTATAGCAAACCACCTTCACACAAAATCAACCCATAAATAACACAATTTGCAAACCATAAAACCTAAAAACCTCTAACCTTAAAGCCATGTTCAAAAAACATTAATAAAAAAAAAAAGTTCTAATAATTTCCAATCCTTTTACATTGACATTTATTCAAACACATTCAAAGTAATAAACTAAATATTATTAAAACTAATGATTTGAAGTACTTTTATAATTAAAATATTAAGATTAGTAAAAATCAATAGAAAATAAAACAAAAAGTGAAAAAAGTGAAAACTTACCAAGTAGATTTTGGATTGGACAATAGAAAATGAATTTGTTTTAATAGTGGTAAAAATTTATTTATGGATTAACTAAAGTGTACAAATTATGAACAAGGTAGTTTACTCTTACAGTTAGAGGAATTTACTTTTAATATATTTAATCTGCAACATGAAAACTTCAGAATCTACATTCTCACAATAACAAAGCCAATATATAAATGCATGTCTTAAAAAAAAAGAGAAAAAGAAAAGTATAGAAGCCTAATCTTACTAGAAAAAAGTTGATTAAACTTAATCAATTGAAGAATAGAGACCACCAAGAGTGTTAAAGAAATTCAACATACATTCATTGAAATAAAAGTTAATGAAAAAATCAGATTAAACAAACCTAGAACAAAATTAATAAAAATAACAACAATAAAAATAAATCAAAACGTAAAGAACAAAAGCTTTTCCAATTGTTAAAACCAAAAGCCAAACTAGTTTCCATACAAAAGCATAAAGAAAACACTAGTAAATAATAGCATTGAACAAAAAGCAAGCCTGAAATAGCAAATTTGAAACCCAAAATGATGAGGTAGAAAAATAATGGTAATAAATTATCTGTCATTCAAACTAAAATGACTTTTTCTTTGGTATTAAAAAAAGTAAGTTATTAAGTCATTTTTTATGCTGAAGAAAGCAAGTTATTAATCTTGACACATGACCTTTAGACATAAACAAATAATAGTTAATTTTCATCTTAATTGAAAAAAAATTGATGACTTGGTAAAAAAACTGCAAAGGTGCTGACATACTTAAATTTATTAATAAGTATTTTGATTTTTGGTCACAATTTTAACTAAGAAACAAATTGACAATTCGACATTAAAAGGTTTGAGGCAATTAAAACAAATTAGTCAAAATGAATTTTGTTGCAACTTATCGATGCCAAAAAAATAGCAAAAACAAATCATAAAACTAATCAATATGCAAATTGAAATGTAATCTAAACAAATTCAAATAAAGAAAATGAAATTGCTACATAAAGAAATTGGATGCCTCCTAAAATTCATTGTCAACAATTTGATAGCATTACAGAAGAAATGCCTAATATATAATCGAAAAAATGCCTTTCCTTTTTTCAAATATCCTTTTATTTATTAACAGAATGAAGTACAAAATAATGTATGTGTTATACTTAAATGATCAAACAATGATATTATGCCATTTAAAAAAATAAAACTAAAAAATCAAACCTCTTTACGAGTGTATATTGTTGATGAAAAATTTTAAAATATGATATAATCCTCATTCTTTCAACATTAGTCTTAATGTTTTTAAATCAAAACTTATTGTTGCATGCTTGGCATTTCCCTAGGAGAAAGAGATGTAAGGTAGATTGAAAGTTGGTTTTAGTTGAATATTTAAAAGATGTGTTTTAGTTGAAACATAGTTTACCTTAAAATCTGTGGCTAATAATTTTATATTTTATAATATTATTATAGCTTTTTATGAGACTTTTATGGTAAAATTTTACCTATTTCTTGAGAATTTATGTAAAAAATTCTTCTTATTGCTAAAATGTTCAATGTATAGGTAAATTTATGTATTTTGAGGAAAAAATATGATTTAAGAAAGAATTAAAAGCATTTTGGTACAAATTCCTTCAAGTGATTGATTTTAGTATGCAACCTTATTAATTACCATCTGAAAAAATTTCCTTAGTCTTTTTTTTAGTTGCTTTTCTTTGCATTTAACTTTTATGATATTCAATTCAAGTTTTAATTTTTATATTTAACTTGGCATTTTAAGGCTTTTTATTGATCATAATTAAATGCACTTGAAACTTGAAGATCCAAGGGAAAAAGGACTTAAGCAGAAGAGAATAGGAAGCGAGCAATTAGAGGAGCTTTTAAAAGATTTTAAATAAGCTAGAAATATCTTCCCATTTGGCATCCTACATGACATTTTAGAGCTTCCTCATTGATCCTTCTAGATCACATTTTATCTATAAAGAGAGAAATGTGTGGCAATTAGAAGAAGAGTCTCATTTTTCAAATTTTCAAATTTACTTTCTATAGGTAACTTTCTCTATTTTTCTTTTGAAGGCTATTTAGAGAAAAACTTCTTTACATTTTATTGCAAAATTTACTTTTATGCACTTTAAATTTCATGCACATTTATTGTTTTTCAATTCAATTTAAATTTCCTTTAATTTTTTGCACACTTACTTGCATTTTCACTTAATTTTTCAATGTTGTTTGATTGTTGGATTTTCTATACATGTTACGATTTTTGCTTTAAATCACATGATCTTGTGTGATTTTTCTTTGAATTTTTTCTTGAAGATTCTATATTCATAGTACTTTAAATTTGAAAATTTTTGCACTCAAATTCATTTTACATATAAAAATCTTTAAAATTTCAACTAGAAATCTAGTAATAGAGGAGTTAATGGTTGATGACAGCAATAGCAGTGATTCTCTTCCATGTTAGGTGATGAGTTGACTCTTGATCCTTTTTTTATTTGTTTGTCTACTTGTTTACATTGAGTTTTATGATTTCTTACATTTAATTTCATGCTTTTACCTGTTATTTTGGATAAATTTTTTATTGATTACTTTATTTTCTTTGTTTTTATTACTTGCAATATTTTGAGTTTATTGAGCTTGATTTCTAATATTTTAAGCTGATTTCTTTTGATGATCTTAAAGTATATTTGTTAATTGAAGTTCCTTTAGTTTGCCTTAAGTACATTTTCAATATTGAAATGTAAATCTAGGATTTAAGTTTTCAAATTTTGAATTTCTACACATGTTTCTTTATGGTTTTCTTGAGGTTTTTAGTTTTTCTTGATACTTTTCATGTATTTACCCTATTTTTATGTTAGATCTACTTTCAATCATTGTTTTTACATTTGAAATGCTTTAAATTCAAGCATATAGCCTAAGATCCTTTAGATTCAAGTATTTATATATGGTTTTTAACATTAGTTTAGGTGTGATTTTTTCTTCACTAATTTCACGTAATTTTCTATTTTTTCACATTAGATTTAGGTTTATATTCTGTTTTTACATATCTTGTGCAATTAAATACATGTTTTTTTAGATTTGGTTTACTTGTTTTACTATTTATAATTCATGTTTTACTTGTTATGCTTAATGTAAGAGTAGTATAACTTGTTATCTTTGCTTCAATCGAACTACATATAATTATAATATATTGATCCTTGGTACTTAGATTGGTTACCCCAATATTCAATCTCTATGGGACGCTACTTAATTTATCACTTTTATTACTTGAATAACTTGTGTACTTGTAATACTAATCAATGGCAACAATTTCGAGAATAAGTAATTAGTTTGCTTTTGGTTTTACTAAATCCCATAAACATGCAATCCTAATCTTGATGACTTGATTTTACTTGATTGCCAAAATCTAATTAGTATTACAAAGATATTCAAATGAAATTTTCTTGTGAATTGAATCATTTCAAGGATATCATCAATATTAAATAAAAAAAGACTAACAACAATCAAATTCACTATCTTGCTTATTTTCGAATAAGGTTTATTATAATAATTTGCAAAAAGGAAGACGCAAAAATAGTACTACTCAATTCATCACTCATACTTCCCAAATCAAGTTAGCACCTAGTAATTAATTAAGCATCAAACATGTTATTTCTTTTACAAAAAAGTTAGAAGTAGCGAACATTAAGCAAACCATAAAGTTAATCGTTGATATTCATGCAAACCTTAAGAACACAACTTAAATGATTTTCTTAATAAACAAAATTGATAATGATCAAATACAACATTAAATCAAGAAAAATAGATAGTGATGATAAAATTCAATTATTATGAAAAGATATATTATAGAATATTATAAAAAAATTGGATAAACCTAACAACTAATTGGGATCAATTTGCAATTAATCCTCCCTTGCCTATAAAGGAAATTGATATTGAAACATTTCGATAGGATATTTTGTGTTAAGTATGTAGGGGTTGGGCTGCTGCTTTACAATCTTAAATTTGTTCATTGCTGAAAAAATGTTTAGATGGATAAGATAGTAAAAATTTTGTTATCCTCGATAGGTAACATTACTATTCATTTTTTATTCTTAAATTTAACATATACTTAATTATTTTTAATAAAAAACTTTTATGAACTTTATATTTATAGATACACAAACATTACTTACTAACCTTAAAATTTAAAGTTTCCAAGTTCCTTAACCTTTCTAAGGAAATGCTAAATGAAACTTATTCATTTACAACAAAAAGAAGAAGAAAACCAAATGTTCATATTTAAAACAAAATTTAGTCTAGAAGAAAAAAGATGAGTTACTCATTTCTCATAGATAAATTACTCATTTCTCATTGCTTTCCCTTTCTCTTTTTTCAATATTAAATTTTCAACCAATAAGTAGTTTTAGAGGTTAGGTAAGAGAATTTAGATGTTAGGGGAAAGAAGGTAAATTTAAATTTGTTTTGTCTTTTTCTTTAATTAATCCAAATAGTTTATTTGTTTTTTTTTTTAATTCAAATGGTTAGTGTAGATACCAAATTTATTCAGGTTCTACGAATTAGGCCTCAGTTTTGAAATCATTGAGTTTTCATTAGGTTCTTTGGCTAAGGTCCAATTTCAGTTTTTCAGGCCTAATACCCTTCTTTTTTTCATTTTATTTTTATTGTTATTTTTATCATTTATATATAGTAATTAAATATGAAATAAAATAATGATAATAATTAAAATAACAAAAAATAATAATAAAAGGTATGGTGTCGTGCATGACACCAGCCTACCACAATTACCTTGAGACATTGGCCATCCACCCCTTGAAACCCTAGTCCTAACCACCTTGCAACCTGCCAGCCTTATACCAACTACCCTTGAAACCCATACCTTGCAAGCCTCAGTTGCACCTATTGCCATATCTGGTAACATTAATCACGGTTGAGGAATATGAAGGTTGGTCCCCTAACTAGGCTCTACAAATGAAAGCTTATAAGGGACCTTGCTAAAAGAAACTAGAGAAATGAAACCCTACCAGAAATAAAATAAAAAAAAAACCACCCAAAGAGAGAAAGGAAACCTGCCAGATACCAAAATGAAAAAACTACTAAAAAAGAAAAGTGAAGCCCTGCCAAAAACAAAAAAAAAACTAAAAAAGAAAAGTGAAACCCTGCCAGAGAAATAAAAAACGACACAAAAAAATCTTAGCCTACTGAAAAGGCAAATGCCAAAAATACAAAACAAAAGACAAAACACATAGTTCCTTAGGAATGGGGAACCTAGCACCAATAACATAACAACAAAAAAGGGAAATTAGCAAAAAAAATAAAAAAAATTTTTTTTTGGACCGAAACTCTGAGGGTTGATCTAGGGTATTTTAGCAAAATTTGGGTGAAACCAAGGCTAAGACATGGAAAATGAGACTTCAAGGAAGCTTTGGGTAAAATTTAGGCTCAAAAGGGAATCGACCGACGATAACGTTGGTAACCGTGAGTTTTTGAAATGTTTTTTAAAATTAAAGGTTTTTTTTTTGTCAAAAGGGTTGAAATGATTTAAAAAAATTTTGGTTTATATATAAAAAAAATAAATCAAAACGATGCTATTTCGAGGCAGGGGAGATTTGCACATGAACCTAAATTTGACCTGGGATTCGCACTTTTACCCATGACCTGCCTCTTGTTAATTGATCCAACTGAATCGATTTTGGACCATCGCTGAACCGCCCGATGTTGACAATTGTTGACCAGCATTGACCATCGTTGACTTGTCGTTGATCGACAAAAAATTAGTTATTTATTTATTTATTTCATTATTTATTTTTATGTTATTTTTGGTATTTTAATTCATAATTTAAGACATGTTAAAATAAATATAATAATGATAAGAAAACAAAATAATAAATATAAAATTTATAATAACGAATAAATATCAATAAATAATGAAAATAAAATTTAAATTTTTTATAATTTTTAAATTCCATTAAAAAATTAAAATAAACCTTATAAAATAATAAAATAAAAAATAACTAGATAATAATAATAACAATAATAGAAATGAAAGTGATTTCAAAACTTTTGATATTTTTAAATTTGAGAAATAAAGAAGAATAATAACTAATAAATAAATAAATAATAATAAAATATAAAATGAAAATGAAAATAGAATAATAAAAACTATTTTTTCCTTACCTAAATGATGGAGAAAATAAGAATCATTTTTTAAAAGAATAATTTTGTCTAGATGTTAGAAAATTATTAAATAATAAGAATAAAAACATATAAGTAATAAATAACAATAATAATATAATAAATTTTATGAAGAAAGAAATATATGAAAAAGATTTTAACTAATTTTCAAAAATTATAAAAAACGAGCTTATTCCAAAAGTTTACTAGATGTTAGTGACTTTTAGAGAAGTTCATTTTTTTTTTTAAATTTTGAAACCCTAAATACTTAAAACCTAAAACCTTTAAAACCCTAAATCCTAAAACTTTCAAAACCCTAAAATTTCAAAATCTTCAAAACCTTCAAAACCCTCGAAACCCTAAAAATCTTATACCCTAAAACCTAAAAACACTAAACCTTCAAAACCCTAGACCCCAAAATTTTAAAACTCTAAAATCTAAACCCTAAAACCTTGAAACTCTAAAATGAGACTCTAAATATAAAAAAATCCACCAATACCCTAAATTTAACCCAAACCCTAAATTTGACTTGCAACCCTAAATCATTACCCGAAAATCATTCAAACCTTAAAGTCTCTACCTAATCCCATACCCAAAACTCTCTTAAAATTCTAAGGATACATATGAAAATTTCATGTGAAGTAATTTATTCTGAATATTACCTAGAAGATGGGGTATTTAAGAAATTTTATTTTCTTAAGTTTTTTTTCATATGAATCCTTAACCCGTAATTAAAATAAAATTAAACAAAGAAGTAAAAAAAAAAAAAAAACCAGAATGGGACCTTAAATGTAAATAGTCACATCTAAACTCTACTTAGATATTGAAGAGTCAAGATGATCTTATTGTATTTAAGAACCTACTTTCAAAATGACATCTAATCATCATGCATATTATCCATTAGCATACATGCATTTATTTTTTATTACTTGCATTCATTTTGCATGTTTATGCCTTTTACAATTGTTTATTAGTTAATTGTAGCATCATTAAATTTTGCATAAGATGTTCTTATGAAAAGTGTTATTCAAAAAATAGATTTTAAATAAAACTAAATTAACATTCTAAAAGAAATAATTATTGGTATTCTGCCTAGATATTGGAGAGTTATCAACAATTATCTTCTACAAAGAGTGTTAATTTCATTTTTAAGGAATGTTATAATAAATCTTAGGTGAAAAAAACTATTTTTAAATTTTGTCTAGATATTGAAAAATTTTAAGATAATACTTTATCCTAAAGTTTTTTACAATATTCCTAAATAAAGGACTAATAAAATCAATTTTTTTCAAAAGGTGAAGGAAATTATTATTAAATTTCAAATCGAACTCATTTTATCTAACATAAAAAATAACACATGATTAATGGGTACCAATTTTCATGGGTGCTAATCTTTCCTCATGCGTAACCAATTTTCGAATCCAAGTTTGTTTTTGTAGACCGAAAATTATCTTTTTGATAAACTTTGAACCCGTTTTTATCGTTTTATCAAAAAGATAAATTTTTTATGTGGTTAATCACACTTAACAAAAAAATTGATGACAATTTTCCTCATTTTTCTCGATTTTCTAAAATTTTGCTTATAATGGTCTCAAAATTGTTATGACAGAAAAAAATAAAGAAAAAGGCAAAGTTAATGGCGATGTTACCAATTTGCGTTACTTTTCACAAAATAATTTTTCTACCAACTCATGTAACCTTAAAAAAAATGATAAGGATGGGAATTAGCTTATGTGAAGGGTTGGAGGAGATAAACAGTTTAGGTAAACTAAAGGTAAACTTACTGTCATCATTTTTTTTTTTGTTTTTGAGTTCAAATGTTTAGGAAAAAAATATAAAAAATAGAGGAAAATTGTGAGAAAAATTTTTAAAAAAAAAAGAGGAAAACTGAGGTGCTACATGAACACATGCATCCTTAAAAGTCTAAAATGTTTATTGTATGGATTTTTTAATTTAAATTATATTTTAATTATATATAAATATAGTTTTTTTATTACATTAAGGTATTAAATAATAACATAATTAATATGATATATATAAATATAAATATAAAATTAAATAAATAATAAAATATAATTTTTAGATATATGTAGGAAAGTTGGGGCAAAGAACCTCACACCTACCTTCTACTTGACTCAAATTTTTAAAAAAGAAAAAACTCGTCTCTTTCATGACTTGTTTTTTTTAAATTGCACTAATTAGATTAAGGCAAATTGAAACTCATCGGGTATGGTTATTTAATTATCCCTTCTTTAAATGTTTTGTTTTCTTAGAAAGTTTATCTAATTTTAAAAAATAAAAAAAATGAAAAAAAAGAAAAATAAAAAGAAGGCAAATGAGGGTGTCCCGTGGATTTATTAAATTAACATATTAAATAATAATTTTATTAATATAATACATATATAAATATAAAATTAAATCAATAATAAAAATATTTTTTATATATACCTTGGGCGAGGCGAAACACCTAAAATTCGACTTTTAGCCTACCTTAATTTAAGAAAAAAAAAATCAATCTGATCAGAATTAAAAAAATCTACTTATTAGATCGAGATAAATTAAAACTCATCAAATACTATTTGTTTTATCATCCTTGCTACCTCCATTAAAATTTTTTCTTATAAATTTATTTAATAAAAAAGTAGAAAAGTAAAATAAAAAATAAAATAGGAAATAAAAAATAAAAAAAACTTTAAAAAATTAAAAAAAAATGGAGAGTGTCATGTCACGGACTTTAACCTTTGACTTAGAAACTGTATGGCCTTAAACTAGGAATGTGTTTCTTAGGTCTAAGTCAACCCATGAACCACGCGTGTGGGCAAACAAACAACTGAAAAGGCAGAATACACAAGTTAAGAGAGAACACAAAAAATGCTAGAATATGCTGTATGTTATTGAAGACAAAATGTGTCTGATGATGTACAATTGAGGGTGGGGCAACTCTCTATTTATAGTTGAGGCCCCCAGCTTTACTTATGACTATCTCTTAAAATCAAGAGATTTACATGATTTCTAAAAATAAGGGATTACACATCAATACACAGATTATACGTTGATTTTAAGGATCCTCTTCCTGATTTTTAGGGTTGACTAGATCCTCCTACTGAATGCTAACGATCTTGGATACCTCTGGAAGATTTTGGATCGACCAAGCTCTTTTGGGTCCACCTAGGTATGGAGCGGGCATGTTGCAGGCTCGGCCCTAGCTGTACGAGCAGGCTTGTATGTTGTGCAGGCGGTTTGGACACTTCTCTCATGCTTATTGCGCCAACCCCCGTAACTATCCCTAATGCTCAAGCCTTGCCTGCAAGTGCTCGGCCCTCAGCTTCTGTGTGCCCACCCAAGATGTGACATTTTCCCCCACCTGATTGCGTGATGTTCTTATCACGTCTTCTACGTGAAACTACCTAATCTGGTTCTGGAACTGTCATAAGTCATTTACTGGTTCCCAACATGCCTCACTGTCTTGAAGTTTCTTCCAACGTACCAAGTACAATGTACCAAGTACTATTGTCTTGGCTGATAGTTCTTTTATCTCATTTCTTAGTCAGCAAGGATGTTGTGAACTTTTTTTCATATGAGGCCCTGGCTCCCAATGGTGAACGCCTTGACTTTACCTATCCTGGATCGCCCTCATCCTTATGGAATGGCTTAAGCATGCTAACATGGAACACTAGGTGTATCCTCAACTTAGGTGGCATATCCAGCTTATAGGCAACCTTGCCTACCTCCTTAAGAACTCTGAAAGGTCTTTCATACCTCTAAACTAAGCCTTTGTGTAGGCCTTTGTGGCACATAATATGGTAAACTTCACAAAATCTAAGTTCCCTACTTGGAACTACACTTCTCTCCTTTTCAAGTTTGCCTACTTCTTTGACCTTTTTGTGACTTTATGTAGATAGACTATGGCCAAGTTGGCTTGCTCCTGCTAAGCCTTGGCAAACTTGTACGCTACTGGATTAGGCTTTGTATAACTTATAGCAATCGAACTGGGTGTTAGCAGTTGTTGACCTGTCACAATCTCAAAAGGACTCTAGTTCGTTGTTTTACTTTTCTACAAAT
This sequence comes from Durio zibethinus, assembly GCF_047325235.1. NCBI lineage: Eukaryota > Viridiplantae > Streptophyta > Magnoliopsida > Malvales > Malvaceae > Durio > Durio zibethinus. The sequence continues at coordinate 28,211,597 of NC_143163.1, read as the reverse complement.
TGTATGAAAACTAGGTAACATCTAACAGTTTTGGCTAGTCCCATTGTATGGCATTCATATAGTGCCTAAGGTAAACCTTTAACAGTCCATTCACTCGCTCAATTTGCCCATTGGTTTGTATATGCATGCTAATGGAAAAGTGCAAGTTTGACCCCAATAGCTTGAATAACTCAGTCCAGAATCACCATGTGAAACACCCATCTCGATCACTAACAGTGGTATGTGGTACTCCCTAGTACTTTACCACATTCTTCAAGAACAATTAGGTTGTTTCATCGACTAAACACTTCTTGATTGTTGGAATCAAAATCTTATACTTGGAAAACCTATCCACCACTACCATGATGTTCCCAAACCCCTCTACCTTGGGTAGACTGACAATAAAATCCAAAGTGATGCTCTCTTATGGTTGCTCTGGTATCGACAAAGGCTCTAAGAGACCTTTTGATGGCTTAAACTCTACTTTGTCCTATTGGCACACAAGATAAGTCTTCACATAGGCCTTCTTATCATCCCTCATGTGCAGCCAGTAATATTGATCCTCTAGTAAGGCTAAGGTGTGGCTTACCCTTAGGTGACCAATCCACCTAGAATTATGGCATTTTTACAAAACCTCCTTATGGAGCTTCCCATGTTATGGCACAAACAACCTACTGCCCTTGGTGTATAACAAGTCATCCTGCAACTAAAATTGCCTAGTCTTACATTGTCTAGCATGTTCGATGAAAGCCTTGGCTGTAGGATCATGCGAGAGCCTTTCTCTAATGTGTGGTACCAAGGACCCCTTTAGTTGGCTAATGGTAGCAAAACTTGCCTTTCTGCTTAGGGCGTCAACCAGTATGTTCCCCTACCTAGGCTTGTACTCCAACCTATAATCAAATTCTATAAGAAAATCCTGCCAACGAGTTTGTTTAGGGGATAGTTTTTTTTTATGTCTGAAAGTAGCTGATTGCCACATTGTTTGTTCTGACCATGAACCTCGACCCTAATAGGTAATGCTGTCAAGTGTGCAGGCAGTGCACCACTGCTATCATCTCTTTCTCCTGGACCATGTATCTACACTTGGTCTCATTGAGCTTTCAGCTTTCAAATACAATCGGATGGTTCTCCTGCATCAGCATTCCCCCTATTGTAAAGTCTGATGAGTCCGTATGCACTTCATATGGCTTAGCATGGTCTGGCAAGGCCAACACTGACTCTTCTATCATTGATCGCTTCAACCAATCAAAGACTTCCTAGAACTCAATACTCCATTCCCACGCTCTTTCCTTCATAAGCAAATCCATCAATGATGTGGCTATATCTGACTGGCCTTTGATGAAACACCTGATAGTAGTTGACTAGCCCAATGAATGACTTCAACTTAGTTACCTTGGCTGATTACTCCCAATCCAAAATTGCACAGACCTTACTTGTATCCATATGTATCTTGCCACCTCCCACTATGTGGCCTAGAAATGATACCTCTAGCTAGGCAAACAAGCATTTCTCTTTTTTTACATACAATTCGTGCACCCACAGCACCTTGAACACCTATCTCAAGTGGTCTATATGCTCCCCCAATATCTAATTAAAGATCACAACATCATCAAGATAAACCACAACAAAACGATTAGGAAATGACTAAAGTACCTTATTCATAAGTGTTCAGAATGTTGTCGAAGCATTGGTGAGTTCGAACGTTATAACCAAGAACTCATAAGAGCCATAACGGGTGACACATTTAGTCTTTGGCTCGTCTCCCTCTGCGATCCTAACTTGGTAATACCTTGACCTCAAATCCAGCTTAGTGAACTACCTCGCACCTTCAAGTTGGTTCAATAAGTTTGCAATGAGTGGGATAAGATGCTTGTTCTTGACTGTCAACTTGTCCAAAGCTTGATAGTTAATACACAACCACAATGACCCATCATGCTTCCATTGGAATAAAGTCGAGGCACCACACGAGGCCTTAGATGGCCTAATGTAGCCAATATCAATCAGCTCTTTAAGTTGCTTCCTCAACTCCTTCAACTCTAAGGGCAACATTTGGTAAGGGACTTTAGATGGTGGCTTGGCTTCGAGCACCAATTCGATCTTATTGTCCACCTCTCTCTTGGGTGGTAGCTTGCTAGGCAGCTTTACGAGCATCACATCATTAAAGGTTTCCAGCACGTCTAGCACCTTCAAGGGGGTGTCGGTCTCTTTCTCCGTTAGTTTCATATATTTCAAGGAAACCAAAAAGGTATCTTCATCCTGATTCACCGTCTTAGCAAATTGAATGGTTAACAGCACCTTGGACCTAATCCCAGACCCGCACCTCAATGGTATAAGGCATTGGCATCGTGCATCCAAAATGCATATGTAGTTGGCAAAAGGCACAATGAGGGCGTTAATTCGAACAAGGAAATCTAACCCATTCACAAACTCATAATCATCTACGGGTATTAACTCAATGGTTTCCTTGCCCCTCCAGTCTCCAAGTTGTATCTTCGCTCCTCGCACCACTCTAATGGTTGGAACCTCTTTGGAGTTCACCATTTTGATGGTACCGGTCCCTTTGTGCACCTTTAGGTCGAGTTTCTAGGCTTCATCACCTGAAATAAACAAATGCCAAGCACTTATGTCCACCAATACGCTCATCTTATTGCCTACAACCATCAGATCCGCATACATCAATCCCTTTGGCTTGCGACTTTCCTTACCTTGGATAGCATTGAACACTATTAACCCAACCTTTGCTATCCCAACTTTTAGCTTATCATCTGACTCTTTGTCTACGGTAGCCAGCTTGCTCCTCTTTGGGTAGTTTCAAGCTAAATGTGGTTCTCCACACAAGTATCATAAGACCGGCTCTTGATCTCTCTTAGCCTTCCAGTTCTCTATTGGTGGCTTGTCTTGGGTGCCCTTATCTGAACAGACTTTGTCTCCCTCTTTAGACTGTTGGTCACGATCTCTACCTCTAGACTGTCATTCCTAGTCCCTCTTGTCCCTACCCTTCCCCTTGGGCTTGGTAGACTCTAACTTGTTCTGTGGCTTAAACTTCACCAATGACTCAACGGTGGTCATGGCCTTGGCCAACTCATGAACTCCCCTCCTTTTTAGCTCGTGCTTTCCCACGGGTTGAACCTATTTATGAAGGCAAATCGACTCTCAATCTCGCTCAGATCTAAAATCCGATTCATCAATTTAGAGAACTTCTAGACATACTCCCTTATATCCCCCTACTGAGTAAACTGGTGTAACTTCGCCTGCGCCTTATCATTAGTGTACTTCGAGCAAAACTGCTCTCTAAACTCCTTTTGAAACTTCTCTCAGGTTCCAATCAAGGTATCTTTGTACCTTACATCATCACACCTATACCTTCACCACAGTAAGGCAACATTAGTAAGATATATTGAAGCTGTGCTTACTTTAGTAGCATCATCCTACATGCCCTTGGCTCGAAAGTACTACTATATCCCTCATAAATAGTTGTCTACTTTTTTGGCCACCCTAGTCCCCTTGAATTCCTTGGGCTTGAGAATCTCCACATGGGTCTAAGACACTTTAACAATTACACCATTCCCAATGGCTGTCTTGCAAGCAACAAGCTCCCCCTTAAGCTCTTTCATCTTCTTGCACATGGTCTCCACCTGGGCCTCCAAGGCTTTATTCCTCTGGGTGATCATGTCGATAGCCTCATTCAGAGCCTTTTGCAACTCACCTTTGAGGTCCTCCTCCATGGAGTCCAATGCCTCAATGTGAGTCTCCACCTCGTTAAGTTTTTCCTTCACATTGCCCCATTGTCACTTTCACTTTGGACAGCCTCCCATCTATGGTAGACCAGATGTCCTTCGAACTAGCTTTCTTCCTTCTTCCATGGCCTTACATCTGGGCCTCTGGTTGTTGGCTAGCAACATAACTTTGGGATGCCATTTCCACGAATGTCTTAAGTGCGATCTAAACACCACTGAATAGCACCTGCAACAAACTTGCTTTGATACCAACTATCACATGCTTGACCTTTGACTCAGAAACCGTGTGACCTTAGACTAGGAATGTGTTCCTTAGGTCTAAGTCAACCTATGAACCAAATGTACAGGCAAACAAAAAATTGGAAAGGTAAAATACACAAATTAAGAAAGAACACAGAGAATGTAAGAATATGTTGTATATTATTGAAGAAAAAATGTGTCTGATGATGTACAAATTGAGGGGTGACCCTCTATTTATAGTTAAGGCCTTTAACTCTACTTATGACTATCTCCTAAAATCAAAAGATTTACATTATTTTTAAAAATAAAGGATTACACATCAATACATAAATTACACCCTGATTCTAAAAATCCTCATTTTGATTTTTAGGGTTGACCAAATCCTCCTATTGAATGCTGCCGATCCTAGATGCTTCTGAAAAATTCTTAATCAGTCAAGCTCCCTTGGATTTACCTAGGTGTGGTGCGAATATATTACAGGCCTGGCCCTAGCTATGCGAGCAGGTCTACGTGTTGTGCAGGCGATTTGGACACTTCTCCCATGCATATTGCACAAACTCCCACAACTGTCCTTGATGTTTGAGCCTTGACCACAAATGCTCGAGCCTCAGCTCTTGGTACGCCCACCCAAGGCATGATAGTTAAACGGATACCATCTCCTTCAAAAGTCCAAAACTTTAAATGTATTGATTTGTAATTTTATACAAAAAAGATTTATAAATTAGATGCCGATAATGTTGTTAGTGTAAAGAATTTAAGGCCTTTTAATATTTTATATAAGATTCAAATCAGATTTATAGTCATTTTATTTTATCATATTTTTTCAATTGCTTTTGAGTTTACAAAGATTTATTAATAGAATTATTTTAATCGAATTTTAAGTTAACCCATTTAAGTTTGGTAACTCATTTAAGTTTGGGTTATCATTGGGCTTTGATTGGGGCAATTAACTTTGGTCTGGCCTAGGCTCAAAGCAAAACTTTGGTTCCTTAATTTCTTCTTTTAATATGAATTTTTATTTTTATTAGATTTTTTATTTTATTTTATTTAGGGATGATTGAAAACAAAAATTAGAAAATAAAAAAAATAAAAAGAAAACTGAAAAAATGAAAGATAAATTTGAATTTGATAAATAGTCTTTTACTGTTTTTTTTATCAGAAAATTTGGTTGTGGATTGGACCTTTCTAGAAGATAAAGTTTGGGGATAATTCATTCAACAGATAAACTATCGACAAGCTAGATCTTGAAACAATCCTTTTTTGATCTAAATCTCTACATCCCAACCGAGATTACTAGCCTATAAATTACCAGGCATAAACCGATATCATTACTGCAATGAATACAAAGGCAATATGCAAACCCATCAGAAATGATTCAAAGAAAAATCGCTTAAAATTTTTTCTAGCAGTGCGTTTTTACTTTGGAGTAGTTACCTGAGGTTTTCAAGTTTGTTTGAGGGGTATTAAATAGTGTAGGAGAAGTTTAACCGTGGTAAACATTCAGGTTTGGGGGAGGTTTTAGCTGTTTAAAATAGGTGGGCAAAAAGTATAGTTAGGGATTTTTCGGGTAATTTAGGCGTTAGATGAAAGAGGAAACACTGGTTGTCGGGTTAACTTCTAGGTTAAGATCTAGATGGTTTAGTGAAGGTTTAGAAAGATCATAACTGACAAACAAAGAGGAAACCGAAGAGAGTTGGAAAAGAAGATATTTTTTTGGTTTAGGTCACCGGAGAATGGTGGCTACCAGCAGCGGCAAACTGACGTTAAGAAGTCACCAGGTACAAGGTTTAATGTGGCTGTGTTCTGGAGGAAGGAGAGAACTCTAGAGAGATATTGAAGCTAGCGAAAGAAGTGGGAAAGAACAAAAAGTAAACGTTTCAGATTAAAAGAAGTCTTTTATAGGCTTATAAACGGCATCGTTTTCAGAAAATTCTAGGCAAATCCACGAGCCGACTCAAAAGGTGACTCGCTCGATCTCAACTGACTCGCCTTTCCCATTCATGAGCCAAGCAGAGACGAGTCGATTGAAGCTGTTGACTGACTAAATGAGCTGTTGAGCCGTTTGATTAAATCGTTGACTACAGTTCGAGCCATTGACTAGGGGTAATTTTGGAATTTTAATTTTTTCTTTTAAGTTTTTATTAGTTTTGCTGTCATTTATTTTTATATGGATTTTAACTTTTGATTAGGAATGTTTCTTAAAAGTTTATTATTTGAAATGATATAAAGATCTGAAATTGATTTAAATCAAGACTTTAAAAATGTTTTGAGAAAAGTTAAAATATCAATTTTTTAAAAATAAATTTAAAAATAAAAATAAATTTGAAAATGCTTAGGAAAATGTTAAAAATCAAAATTTTCTAAATTTTTGAAAATGTAAATGAATTTGAAATACTTAGAAAAAAGTTAAAATATTAATTTTTCCTATGGATAAGTTTTTGAAAGATATTAATGAAAAAGTTGAAATATTTTCAACTTTTCCCTTAAGATAAAATTTTAAGCATTTAGAAAAAGACAAAGTTGAGATATCAAATTTTTTTAAAATTTTAAAAAATAATATTAAGTTTCGAATCTTGTAATGATGAAATTATTATAAAATTGCAATTGCAATTTTTATGTAAATTTTTAGGTAGGGAAATATTCTTAAATTTTTATCAAAATATTAGAATAATTTACAAAGACTTTTCAATATCAAACATTCCAATTAAAATTGAAAGTTTGAAAAAGTTTTTAAATATGACGATGGAGCCATTTCAGGATAAATAATTATTTTCTTGATTTATTCATAAGGTGAAAAATATTATTAAATTTTTATCAAAATATTAAAGTCATTTAAGAATAATTTTCAATACATAAATTATTTTAAGATTTTCTTTAACAAAGTTTTTTAATGCTTAATGGATAACACAAAAACTAATTGGTACCATCTTTTGACTAGGCATTTTGGGAGTGTTATATCCTTTTTTTAATGTAATTGTACTTTCAAACCTAATTTAGTTTTGTAGACTAAAATCTATTATTTTAAAGAACCTGAGTCAAGCTTAGGATATTTTTAAAAAGAGATACATTCATTTAGGTGACTAATAGCACATCATAAATAATATTGGTAGTGACTTCTCTTTTTATATCTAGTGATCAAGTTTTCAAACTTGTACCTTATTTTGAAATGATAAAACATTAAACTAAATAAGCTTGATCAAGATTAATTAAAGAAAGTTATTTTTGTAAGAACAAAGTTTTTGCAACATTGACTTTGATTTATTTTCTATATTGATTATATATAGTTTTAATATTTGGAATATATATGGATGAAAAACTGGTTAAGTCTATTTTCTAATAGACTAAATGAAATTGAAATTTGAATTTTCCAAATAAAGATGTTAAATTTTTACTAAACATTGTGCAAGGTATAATCTAAAAATTGCATAAAAGGTAGTTTTAGAATTTCACTATAATCATCTTTATATAGATAAAAAGCCCTTTAAGTTTGGTTTTGATATCTTCAAACAAATCTTGATTTGGAGTTGTATAACTCAATCTATGATCAATTTGGTAAGTAAAGTGCAAAAGGCCATAACATCTCTAAATGTTACCCATCAGGAAAAGATCGATCCTCAATTAAAGGGGATCAATCCTCTAACCTGCAACAGTTAAAATTTGAATGAAATTCACTTTAAGATTGACTCCCTTATGGACAGGATCAATCCTCTAGCTCCTAGCACCCTTTAGCAGCTAGCTTTCTAAGGAAATAATGGTTCTTTTGTTCTCCAACTCAATTCCAATGCTCCAAACAAATTTTTAACTATAAAAAGGAGTCTTCTAACACCATTCAAGCCCAAAGATAACATCTTAAAAACATTCATTTAATTTCTTCAAGTAATTCAAGAAAAATAAAGTGTTTAGAGCTTAAATTATTTATCCTCTTATTCAATACCATTTGCATCCATTGAAAACACCCAATCTTTGTGAGGTTATCTAGTTTGGAAAAGCAAACCTATTTCATTTGAGATTGTGAGTTTAAGAGGAGTGTAACCCTTAATTGATTTTTTGAAGAACTTGAGAAAACCATTAAGGTTTTTTTTTTTTTTGTGGTTGTACTCTTAGCGTTGGAAAGTTTATTTGTAAGATTGAAGATATAGTGGATTAGGATCATTTAGAAATGAGCTAAGAGAAAGGATGTAATTGCCTTTGGAGAAAGACTAGACTTTTATAAATTTTTGTGTTTCATTTCTTTACCTTTCTCTTTTTTTTCATTATTTCTTATATTTGTTTTAAATTCATTAACTGTTATTTGCTTCATCAAATTTTCATTAAAGATTATATTGATTTTAATTCATATTCAGTTTAAATGAAATTCACTTTTGGAAAAAAATTTAGAAACAATCCAATTTACCTTCTTTTGGATCGTTATTTATACTTGAGCTAACATTTTAAGCTTAGATTTAAAGGGTTTAGTGAAGGTTTAGAAAAATCAAAATTGAAAAAGAAAGAGGAGATCGATGAGAGTTGGAAATGAAGACTTGTTTGGTTTAACTTATCGAAAAATGGTGGCTATCAGCGATTACAAAGTCATCAGATTTTAGGTTTATTGTGTTGTGTTCTTGAGGAAAGAAAAGACTTTAGAAAGAGTGAAATTAGCAAAAGAAAGGAAAAAGAAAAATGAATGTTTCATCTTAAAAGAAATCTTTTATAGGCTTATAAAATAGCTCGTTTTATAGATAATTCTCAACAAATCCACATGCCAACCCGCAAGGTGACCATACTTGATCTCAACTGACTCGTTTTCAAGCTGTGAACGAAGTCGAGCCAAGCTGATGAAGCCATTGATTAAGTCGAACGAGCTATTTAGTCATTTGATGAAATCCTTAACTATAAATTAAGCCATTGACTAGGGTTAATTTTGGATTTTTTTTATTTTTTTTCTTTTAAGTTTTTTTTCTTTTAATTTTTCTTGTCATTATTTTTATGTGAATTTTAATTTTTGATTATAAATGCCCTTTAAAATTTTATTATTTGAAAAGATATCAAAATTTGAAATTTATTTAAAATTAAAAATTTTAAAGTTTTTGGGAAAAAGTCAATTTTTTCTAAAATAAATTAAAAAATAAAAAAAGAAAATTTGAAAATGCTTAGGAAAGATTGATATTTCAACATTTTCCTAAATATATTTGAAAATGCTTAGGAAAACGTTGAAATATCAAATTTTCCTAAATAAATAAGTTATTTCAAAATTTAAGGAAATAGATGAAATATTATTTTTTTAGGATAATTTTTTTAATGATGTTATGGAAAAAATTTAAAATATCAATATTTCTTTAAGGTAAATTTTTGAATGATTAGGAAGAAGTTAAAATATCAAATTTTCCTAAAATTTTGATAGATTAAATGAAGTTTTGAATCTTCCAAAGATTGAATTACTATAAAGTTCTAATTGTAATTTTATGTAATATTCTAGATGAAGAAATATTCTTAAATTTTTGCCAAAATATTAGAGTACTTTAAAAAGGTTTTTCAATATCAAAGATTCCAATTAAAATTGAAAGTTTGCAAAAGTTTTTAAAACTAATAATGAAGCCTTTTCAAGAGAAATAATAGTTTCGTTGATTACTCATGAAGTGAGAAAATGTTCTTAAATGTTTACCAAAATATTAAAGTCATTTAATAATAATTTCCAATTCATAAATTATTTTGAAATTTTCTTTAATAAAGTTTTTAAATACTTAATGGATAACATGAAAATTAGTTGGAATTATCCTTCGAATAAGTGTTGTGGAGTGATTCAACTTTCTCTTCACATAGTCATTTTTTCTAACCTAACTTAATTTCACAAACAAAAATCTATTATTTTAAGGAACCTAAGTTAAGTTTAGAATCTCTTTAAAAGAGGACAGGTTCAGTTAGGTGTCTAATTCTACCGAATAGAAAGTATTGGTGGCAACTCTTCTTTTTATGTTCAGTTATCGAGTTTTCTGACTTGTATGTTATGACAAGGTTGACAATGTTAATCCTAGTTTGTTATTTTTTAGGATTAATACCATGAATGGCCTTTAAACTATAGTTAAATATTCATTGCAGTACCTGAACTTTAAAAATCTCTAATGTGTTACTTGATTATAAATTTGTTAACTAATGTGGTACTAAAGTTATTTATTCACCACATGTCATCATTTAAAACTAACCGCATTATAGGTGAGTAGCACATTAGTTAATATATTAATAATTCACATACTATATGTCATAACATAAAAATCCGTAAATCTATAGCTAGACTTAACAAGAAAAATCACCATAAAGCTTTTATTAAGGTGTGATTGGCCAACTAATAAATCTATCCTTTTGAGAAGCTCCTAAGTTTGATTAAGGGTCCCTAAAGAATAGGTTCTGACCTTCTAAATAGAACTAAATTTGGGAGTTCGATTACGTGTGAGGAATGTTATAACACCTTCATAATGCCCATCCTAAGATGGTACCATTTAATTTTAAATTATCCTAGCAATCATCTTGGTTCTAACAATCCTTATTTTATTGTTTAAACATTGAAAATCACTTCTAAGATTTCTCTATCAATCTAGTAGAATTTTGAAAAATACTTCATCACCTCAAAAGTATTTAAGAATCCCATTTTTTTTTTTGAAAAGGCTCCATCATCGAAAAAAGATTTAATCATTTTTTTATTTTTGTTTTTATTGAAAAAAATCTAATTCTTCCACCATTTGGGTCAAAATTAAAAATATTTTCTCACCTAGAAATATCTTAGATAATCATTCATTTGTGATTACTAAGAATTTCGTAATCGAAATTTATTTTTATTTTACAAGTTTTATTTTTAAATTTTTCACCATTTGGGTCTATTTAGAAATATATTTCTTCTATTTATTCACCACTTGCTTATTAATCCTAAAAATTTTATAGAAATTAGCCACATGTAATTTTTAAAAATTTCATTATTGGATAATTATCAGTTATTTTTTAAATTTTATTAATGTTTAATTTTAATATTTTTTTATAGTTTTCTTAAAAATTTAATCATGCAAAAATATTCCAAAAAAATGAATAAAGAAAATAATAACATAAAATAAAAATAAATAAAAACCATAAAAAATACCAAAACAAAAGGACTTGCTTGGCTTAACTCAACTACAACACTGACTCAGCTCCGGACACAAATGATAACTTCAGAGGCGTGGCTCAACTGATTGGCAGCTCAGCTCCATAACATCTTAAAAAGGATGGGTTGTGGTTCAAAGTGCTACGGATCAAGTCGAGTTTTTGGGGTAGCACATGGATCTTAAAGGCTTTATGACCAAAACAACGTCATTTCTTGTGTAATATAAAAGCCCAAAAAACCTATTTTTTCCATATTTCTCTTTTCTCTTTCTCTCTCTTTAGCATTTTCTCTCCCTCTCTTTTTCTATAAAATCAGTTGAACTTTCATCAGATTCTGAGCAACAAAACCCGCAACTAGGAATGTACTAGAAAGACTTCAAACAAATTTTAGGATGGATCATCAAAATCTAGGGTGGTCATCGAAAACTAGGTTTTTCACTAGATTCCAGTCTAAAAGCTTAAATTTGGTTGGAAAATTCAACTAGATTCTGGAATTCCTAGAATTTTCCAAAAAAAAAATTTCAAAAAAATTTCAATGATTTTTCATACCAATTTTGACTTCCCAAATCAACCTAGATGAGAATCTCCAATAAAAAAAAACTCTCTTAAAAGCACTCCAAAATCCAACAATCAACCCAAAATCGAATTTCCAAACAATTGCCCCCTTCTAACTTTTTTCTTTTTTTTTTCAATTACCCTTTTTTTCTCCCTCTTCTATGTTAATTAAAGCCAATTTATATAACAGCTTCTCTAGTTCAACTAGTGTTGTGATAAGAATCAAATTCCTCAAAGAAAATCCACCAGAAATTAGGCTTTTTCTTTAAAAAGAATCCCTTTCCTCTTAAACTCACATATCATCTTTTAAAAAGTTCAACCTCTGTTTAACTTTCATTATCCCACTTTTTATTTTTTTTTAATTTCTTTTATTTCTTAGGAATTATCTTTTATTTTTTTAATCATTATTATTATTATTATCTTAGTATCATCTAACACCTAATTTTATAATAAAAACTAAAGATAAATCAATAAAAAAGTCAAAGATAGATAAAAAAAACTAATAACAAATAAATTAATAATTAACATATACAAAAAGATAAAACCAAACAAATGAAAATAGATAAATAAATAAAATAAAATGGGTTGGGCTTGAATAAATTAGCCTAAATTGGTTTGTGCCTAATTGCTTTGGGTCCGAATCAAATAGGGTGTCTACAGTTATCCTTCTTTACTCATTTTTTGTGCAACAGAAATTGTGCAAAGATATAGATAACCTAGTACGTTTGGGTCTAGATTATTTACCTTTCTTTTTTTAAAAAAAAAAAACTCTTTTAAACAAACACTTGGACTTTTTGAATAGCATAAAAGATCATCTAAACAAAGATTCAATAACTTAAAAAAAAAAATAGAGAAAGCTCTTCTAAATAGAAGCTCAATAACTTTTAAAAAATATAAATGGCCCATATAAATAGAGGCTTAATAACTTTTGAAAAATATAAAAGACTTTTCTAAACAGAGGCCCCAAAAACTTTTGAAAAATAAAGAAGGCTCCTCTAAACAAAGCTCAACAACTTTTGAAAAATAAAAAAAGGTTTCTCTAAACAGAGGCTCAACAATTTTTGAAAAATCCAAAAAACTCCTCTTAATAGATACTTAACAACTTTTGAAAAAATAAAAGACTCGTATCAACAAAGGCTCAACAACTTCTGAAAAAAATAAAAGGTTTATCTAAATAGTGGCTTGAGGTATTATAGATCATCTTTGAACTCCAATGATTCACAATTTAAAATACTTAAGAACTTCACAATCCGACAATTAGTAATGCAAGTTGCAACTCAAAGATTCACAATTTGAGTTTAAAGAATCACCATTTCGAAAATCACAAGTTTGCAATTCAAAGATTCGTAAAAATTCAAATTTGCAAGATTTTAGATTCACAAGACTTTTAAATTCATAAGATTTTTTAAATTCGCAAAATTTTTTAGATTTGCAAGTATTTCATATTTGTAAGCATTTCAGATTTGCAAGCATTTCAAATTCATAAGATTTTTCAGATTCATAAGGATTTCAAATTCATAATAATTTCAAATTCGTAAGCATTTCAGATTCATTAGATTTTTCATTCTCAAATATTTTAGGTTTACAAGAATTTGATTCTCAAAATTTTAGATTCATATTTGAGAGATTCACACCCAAAGTTCAATCCAAAAATTTGCATCAAAATTGCAAGGCTCACATCCAACATTTAAAGATTCACATTTTGGAGATTCACACCCAAAAGTTAAAGATTTTTTTTATTTGAAAAACTTTAGGGATTCACTTCTAAGATTTCAAAGATTCTGATTCAAAAATTTTAGTGTTTCACATTTGATATTTCTCATTTAAAAACTTCAAGATTTCATCCAAAATTTCAAAGCTTTTCATTCGAGTTCAAAGATTCACATTCGATAAATTTTAGAGTTTCACATCTAAATTCAAAGGTTCTCATTCAAAAGATTTAAGGATTCACATCCAAAATTCTAAAGCTTCTCATTTGAGTTTAAAGATTCACATTTGATAAATTTTAAAGTTTCACATCTAAATTTAAAGGTTCTTATTCAAAAAATTTAGGGGTATACATCTAAAATTTCAAAGCTTCTCGTTCGAGTTTAAATATTCATATTCGATAAATTTTAAAGTTTCACATCTAAATTCACATTCAATAAATTTTAGAGTTTCACATCTAAACTCAAAAGTTCTCATTTAAAACTCAAAGTTTCTTACTTAAAACTCAAATATTCTCATTTAAAACTCAAAGACAAAGATTCTCATTTAAAACTTCTTAAAGATTCTCATTTAAAACTCTTTAAAGATTTTCATTATTTTTAACTTTAAAAATGATCTTTTAAAAGGCTCTATAACTTTAAAATTCTAAATGTTTCCCTCATAAAACATTTTTCCATTCGAAGATTCCTAACCTTATTTTAAAAAGCTTTCCTTAAAAAGTTCAAAATTTCTTGTCATGAAAATTTTCAATCTTTTATCAAAGTCAAAATTTTATATATAAAGAATGTCATGATAATGACACATATGTTTTCTTAATGATGCAAATGCAACAGTCTAGATTCTCATAATAATGCAGATGCCATAGTTTAAACCATAATTCAAATGTTCACTACATGATACAAATGCATGGCCAGCCAAGATTCAAGTATTCACCAAGTTATAAACATGTATTGTGTACACGATAATGCAAACACAATGCATGGAAAGCAGATGTCACTAACATTAAGTCATGAAATTCTAATTAATTGTAGTAATATGATTCTCAAGACTCCACCATCTCATATTTCCTTTTCAGCTTTTTAGCATTAACCATTTTAGAATAAATTTCGTCCAATGATCCACATTATTTTCATCATCTGATCACAACTCACAAGTTATGTTGACCAATCCATCACTATATTCATCACTTGATCACCCCATATTCTTTTCAAATCTTCTTTTCAAGCTTCTTTTATCTTTTCATTTTCTTTTTACCCCCTGGATTTCTTTTCAAAGGAATACAAGAATCTTTTCTAAATATTATCATTCATTCATTATCATTTCAATTCTTGACAAATATAATGCAATCATACATTTCTTTGATTTATTCTAGAGATGTAAAAATAAGAGAGAATAAGGTGAATTGGGAGAAAGGTAATCAATACAAGAACGAGTTTGGTACAAAAATAAATAGGCAAAGGAACAAACTCAAAGCATATCACTAGGGATGAGTATTGAATGGTAAAACAATGTCCAAATAATGAATATTCAGATAATTCTTAACATTATTCTAGAATTCTTTTCAAAAACTTATTCTATTAACTTTCAAAATCATTTTGAGCTAATCAAACTTTGTCCCAACTTTAAAGGATATTTAGATGTCTTTGATCTTCTCTATATTTGACTGCTTATCTAACTCTCAGCTTTAATATTTTTTTACCCAAATTATCATTTCGGGTTTTCAATTTGAGTCTTCCTTTTCCATCATTTCACGTTTTTCTTTTTTTTTTTAAATTTTTTTCACTTTTCTCAATTTTTTCATTTTTCATTTTTTTAATTTTTTTATCCATTATTGATATTTCTCATACATCAATCTCTAAAATACAAGAACAAAGCACATTCCATTGCTCTACTATAAGCATGCCTTAGCCTAACATATGATCATTCAATTCAAGCATTCACATTTGATCAAAATAGACTTTTGAGGGTTGTAATGTAGGTTATGGTGAGGGATCATGAAAGAAATGGCTAAAATAGGCTCAAAGCATATGTTTAAAGGGTTCAAACCAAATGATCATTTCCCATCATGTGATGTAATTTGGCATTTTGCCCATTTCCAAATCATTTCACTATTTTTTCTTTTTTTTTTCATTAATCATATTCCTTACAAAAGGATTCTCATTATTTTACCCTAAATCATTTGTGGCATTCATTTTTTTTGTGTAAAGGGGTTATTCTTTTCCTTTTTTTCTTTTTAACTTTCTATCTTTAAGATCTTTTGTGATCTTTTGCCTCTTTTCTTTTTCAAGTAGGTTCTTCTCAAAATTTATTCCCTAATATGGAAGGTAATCCTTAGTTGGACTTCTTTAAAAAAAATCATAACAAGCACAAAAAGGGTAACAATGGATGATTTTATCATTGGTAAAAGAAATATGGCCATTTTCATCTTAAACATGAATGCTTTCTTTGAAAACCATTTATTGAACAAAGATAAACTCAAAAGTCATTATAAATGATTGCATATCTCTAAGTCATATCAATTTCATATTTGCTAGTAGTTTGCTTCTTTTACTCAAATAATCTTCATAGATCATTATGAATGAGTTTCTAAAATTAAATCCTAGAATTATTGTTATCATTGTCTAAGCATTCATCATTTAAAATTTGAGAATGGGAATAAAAAGACATGAAAAAAAAATAAAGCATGAAATAGTGGCTGGGATGAAAGAGAAAATGTAATGAAATGCATTATACTTGCTTTTTATTAAAATGATAAAAAATAAAATCTTATCATATAAAAAAATCGTAATATTACTTTAAAAGAAATCCCAAAATGACAAGCAACATCCAACTAGCCTTACCATCCTTATCTTTTTTAAAATTATGCCCTTACGTGATCAGAGGAAAGGTTTTTATTGACATCCACCCCTCTGATTTGTCAAAGCTCACCAAGCCTTTTTGGATCAAACTTTGTACTTGTGCTTGAAAGTATGGCAAGTTTCAATAAAATGAGCTATGTTCCTATTATGGTAATCATATATGGCATTAGCATCATACCATTTAGGATAGGATAGTTTCAGTAGTTTTAGAATAACTAGAGCTAACAAGTCATTTTTGACCAGTTCTGAAAATATCTCAATATAAGTCATGGGGATAAGATCAATATGGGCTCTTTTTTGGTTATTTCGAGATCTCCTCAAACCATTTGCTTGGTTGTTAGGCCTTGAAGCTAATGTAGTGATATAACTAGACTCATATGCAAGTATTTGAAATATTGGTTGATAGATTGATGAGTATTTTGGTTGTAGATATGGTTGGTAAGGGGCTTGCATAATACCATTAATTGTAAGGTAGTAAGAAGGATGAATAGATGATGAATATGAAGTATAGCTTCTAAATTGTTGCCAATTGAATTCACAGCTTAGGCTTCGATTTTTTTCTTTTTAAACAACTCTCTTTTTTTGGTGGTTTCTCATTCCTAGAGCTTACCGCTCTTGATAGTATTTTTAATAATTTCTCTTGAAATCACCATATCAACGAAGTTTTTCGTTGCATTCCCTATTATCTTTTCATAGCAAGGAGATTTTAAAATACTTACAAACAGCATCGTAGTCTCTTTCTTAATTAAAAGTGGCTAAATTTGAACAACCATGTCCCTCCACATTTGGACATACTCTTTAAATGACTCAGTCTCCTTCTTTTGCATATTCTACAAAAAAAGGTGATCAGGAGCTAGATCTATTATGTGTTGGTATTGACTGATGAAGTCACGTGTTAGCTTTTACTACGAGTGAATGTAAGATTAATCTAGTTAAACATACCATCTTGTCACAGAAACAGTAAGAGTGCTTGGAATACATGCATTAAAAGCTTTTTATCATTAGTATAGGCAGTCATTTTTGAACAATATATGGTAATATAACTTATTGGACACGTGATACCATTATATTTCTTGAACTTTGAAACTTTAAAATTTAGAGGAATAATAACATTTGGGACTAAACAAAGCCTAGCAGCATCCATTGAACTATAGAAACCAATTCTTTCCACCATTTGTAATTTTTTTTCAAGCTTGTTCATCTTTTGATAAACTTTTAAGTCCTTTAGTGACTCAACCAGTCTTAACTTTAACCTTTCTTTCTTTTTCGGATCATCCAAATTGGGGACCTGGATTGATTTTGAGATTTTCTCCTTAAAGTTTGGATTAACATAAGTTTGGAACTGACCTTAGGCAATAGTAGATTGCATTCCTAGGTAAGTGTATAGATAAGCTCTAGGAAAATTTGCTTGTTCCTCTTGAGAGTGTTGGCCTTGATAAGGGCTGAATCTTGGAGGGTTCAAAGGATCAAATACATCATACACAGGATGCTTTAGCTGACTTGAAACTTTTTTCGCCCCTTTTCTTTTATTCAACTTATTCAGAGCTTCCAAGATTTTATCCAACTCCTCTTTGATATCTTTTTGGGCCTTTTCAACTTTATCAAAATTATTGAAGTTTTCTTATTTCATCTGTCTAACTCAAGCTCTGGTGTTGTATTCGTGGTGAATGAGGTTTTTAGATGGTAAAAGTATCCTTGAACCTTTAGTACCACAATTATCATGTACATATCACTAAATGTTTATGCCAAAGTTTTTCAAGATTAACTTACATTGTTTAAGAATCCTATATGCATAAATGAATAAATGTATTGAATGTATGACACAACAAATTATGATGCATAAACACGTGAATGTATGTATAACGATGTATGAATGGATAAATGAATGCATGTGCTAATTTTTGTCATATTATGATGCATAGATGAATACATATGTTAGTGATGTTGGAATAAGAATACAACATACAACATACAACAACTTAATCAATAAATAAGGATCAAATAACATTTGTCATGAAAGTGATATGAATAAAGCTCAAAAGGTCCATTCATATGTCCTAACTAGGTTACATTCTAATGATGGATAGATAGGGCTCTAACCTAAGGTTGGATTCTTATGTTTTACTACATGTGATTTGGGTTAAATCTAAAGGTTCCCAAATTCTTTTCACATCATTATCCATCTTAGACTAGTAAAACACTCAAATCTTCGCCCATCATAGGCTACAAATGGAAATAATTCAATTTGAGTGAAAGTATTTCTCTAGCCATTATGAAGATTATCATTTCACAAAAGCATAGGTACTTTACTGCCTTCTAAGAAGGATAGAGCCCTAGTATAGAGGTCATATGATGCATATGCATGTGATAATGTGTGTGAAAGAATACATATATCTTGATTCACAATTTTCACAAGCTAAGTCAAAGAATAAAAAATAATAAAAATAAATGCAAACAAAAATGATGAATAATTTAAGACCAAAGAAACCAAAAGTTAGGATAATTCAAAATTAATTAATGGCCTGACTCTAGAGTCTTTAGTGGAGTTGCCAAACTATCATAACGTATAGATCTGTAAATCTATAGATAAACTTAACAAGAGACGTCACCACTAATTTTTTATTAAGGTGTGATTGGCCACCTAACGAATCTATCCTTTTAAGGAGCTCCTAAGCTTGACTAAGGGTCCCTGAAGAATAACTTCTGACCTTTTGAACATAACTAGATTCGAAAGTTCGATTACACATAGGGAAGGTTATAGAACCCCTAGAACACCAATCCTAAGATTGGTACCACTTAATTTTAAATTATTAATGTTTAAATATTGGAAATGACTTCTAAGATTTTTCCATCAATCTGGTAGAATTTTGAAAAATACTTTCTCACCTCAAGAGTATTCAATAATCCCATTTATTTTCTTAAAGAGGCTCCATCATCAAAAAAAGATTAAATCATTTTTTATTTTTTTATTAAAAATAAATTAAATTCTTCCACCATTTGGGTCAACATTAAAAATATTTTCTCACCTAGAAATATCTTAAATAATCATCCATTTGTGATTATTAAGAATTTCATCATCAAAATTTATTTTTATTTTATAAGTTTTATTTCTAAATTTTACACCATTTGGGTCTATTTAAAAATATATTTAATCTATTTATTCATCACATGCTTCTTAATCCTTAGAAAAATATTATGATAACTATTTTTTTAATTGTCATCTAAATTCTTCCTCCATTTGGGTTGAATTTAGAAAAAAAAATTCTCACATAGAAATTTTATAAAAGTTAGCTGCTTGTAATTTCTAAAAATTTCATCATTGGATAATTATCAATTATTTTTCAAATTTTATTAATGTTTAAGTTTAATTTTTTTTATAGTTTTCCTAAAAATTTAATCATGCAAAAATATTCCCAAAAAAATGAATAAAGAAAATAATAACATACAATAAAAAAAAATAAAAACCATAAAAAATACCAAAACAAAAAGACCGGCTTAGCTTGGCTCAGCTATGGTGCTAACTTATCTTTAGACACAAAGTATAGCTTCGGAGGCTCGACTCAACTGACTAATGGCTTGACTTCACAGCAACTTAAAAAGGTTGGGTCTCAGGTTAAAGCGTTGTAGATTGAATTAGGTGTTTGGGGTGGCACATGGATCTTGAAAGCTTAATGACCAAAACGGCATCATTTCTTATGTAATATAAATGCCCAAAAAACCTTTTTTATTTCCAAATTTCCCTTTTTTCCTTTCTCTCTCGTTAGCCTTTTCTCTTCATCTCTCTCTAAAATGTATGAGTGTCAGTTAAACCTTCACTAGATTATAGGCAACAATATCAAGAATTAAGGATGTGCCATAAAGATTTTAATCAAATTCTAGCTTGGATCATCGGAATCTGGGTTGATCATCGAAAACTGGGTTTTTCATCGAAATCCTACCAAAATACTTGAATTTGGCTGAAAAATTCAACCAAATTCTGGAATTCCCATAATTTTCCAAAAAAAATTCAAAAATTTTTTTTATAATTTTTCAGACCAATTTTGACTTCCCAAATCAACCTAAATTAAAACTCCAATAAAAAAACTCTTAAAAGCACTCCAAAATCCAACAATCAACCTAAAATCGAATTTCAAAAATAATTATCCCCTTTTTTGACTTTTTTTTCTCCCTAATTACCTTTTTTTCTTTCCCCCTTCCGTGTTAATTAAAACTAATTTATAGAATAGCTTCTCTAATTCAACTGGTGTTGTGATAAGAATAAAATTCCTCAAAGAAAATCCATCAGAAATTAAGCGTTTTCTTTAAAAAGAATTCTTTTCCTCTTAAACTCATAAATCATCTTTTAAACAAGCTTAACCTCTATTTAACTTTCATTATCCCATTTTTTCTTTTTCTTTTTTTTTTAATTTCTTCATTTCTTAGGAATTATCTTTTACTTTTTTAATCATTATTATTATTATCTTATTATTATTATCTAACACCTAATTTGATAGTTAAAACTCAAGATAAATGAATAAAAAAATCAAAGATAAATAAAAAATAATAAAAAATAAAAGAATAATCAACGTATACAAAAAGATAAAACCAAAAAAATGAACATAGATAAATAAATAAAATAAAATGGGTTGGGCTTGAATAAATTAGCCCAAATTGGTTTGAGTTCAATTGTTTTAGGCCTGGACCAAATAGGGTGTCTACACTATATTAGAAAATTTTAAAGTTCAGATATTGCATTGAACATTTCACTATAATTTAAGGGTCATACATGACATTAACAAATTTTTATTACTTTTATCTTACGTTGCTTTCAATTAGAAAGATATGACAAAAAAATGGAAGGTTGAAAAGTTTTTCCTTTAACTAAGAAAGTTTAAAACTTTAATTCCCAAAATAATGTACATCTAAACTTAATTTCATAATTAAGGTTTTACATGCCACCTCATTACCATATCATTTAAAAAAAATAATATTAATAACTACGTCTTTGATAGGGCATTAGATTTTTTGAATAATAAAAATATATAAAAATTCTAATTTTTACAAACACAAAATCTTGACACATGATTAAACACTAAATAATCTAATTCTATTCATCCCTAAATCTATATTCATGTGAAAATGCATGTAAAAATTATAGAATATTTACATTAAAATGCAAATTTCCCTACATATGATTATGTGAAATTGGATTTGTAGAGCATCGCTCCAATTACAAATCATTTTTTTTTTTTGTTTTTTCACTCTATAGAATATATTTGTTGATAGTGTTTTAGTTGTCTTAGTTGGAAGAGAGGTAGGAGGAGAAGACAATGGTAACTTGTAGCCAAAAAGCATGATTATGGGGCATAGGAGTTTTTACTTCGGGGTGTGCTTCGATGCTCAAGTTAGTTTGATGCTTAAGGTAAGAGTAAGAAGCAAGGTAGGTGAAAATGGTGAGTGTGCGAGGGAGTTTTCAATAGTGAGAGAACCTAAAAGAGGTGAGATGTTGGTTTTGTTTTTTCTTATGTTACCTTATGTATCTAGTTCTCCTTTACCTCTCGTGTGAGGTAAATGGTCTTAATTTGATTGGGGTGATTGATAGTTGAAAAGATATCTTTGTAAAGCTTTAGAAAGGTCCACTTGAATAGATGAAAATTACATTTAATGATGCCAACTAGGCATGGATCACATTTAATGATCTTGGGGCTACATTTAATGACCCTGGGCAAGCTGGTGGCCCATTGGTCAGTTCCAAAGTGATTGTCTTGACAAGCCATTGGTAGAACCTTGGGTGAATTCTTCTATTAGTAGTAACGAGCTATCTCCTTAAAGCAAGTGACGTGGTTGTTTGGGTGTGTTTCACCTAAACGACCCGAGGGCCTTGATGTGTTAACTAAGCTTTGACCAGTGATCAATTGACTTAGATGTAACAATTGCCTTTAGGTGTGAGGGGGTTATAAAATGACCGTTCTCAGACTGTTATCCAAAGCCTATGACAATGAGTTAAAGAGAATTAGAGTAATAATATTTTGGTGAGGGTTTTTTTTATCTTAGCAAGCTTGGCATGATCATTGTCCTCTTGGGGATGAAATGAGTGCGTTTAGGAAGTTGTTGTGCTGAAATGTTTTTGTAGGAATAGCAAATGTTTTTAGGGAGCTCTATTGTTGACATGTCATGTTGGGAAGTAATGACTGTGTTTGGGCAAGTTTAAGAATTGGTAGGATCATAAAGGCTATTAAGTAGGGATTTAGAAAAAATTTTTAAAAAATTTCTTGTACTCATTTATGGAATGCATGTGGTCAGGAAGCATCTGATGGAGTGGTTTGTTGTACGCATCCATGCTTCTAAGCAAAGTGACTGATGGGTCACCCTTGCCACATTCTTTAGCCCCATCTATTATGGTGGGAGAGAAAAGTGTTGGAAGAAAGGTTACTCTTCCAATTTCATAGATTTTTTTCTTACTATAAAGGCTTACAAATAAAGAGCCATCCCAAGGTAACTAGTGGTAATTACTTTTGATGACTTGTAGCTATTGAGTGCCAATCTAGCTCGAGATGGTTTCATGTAGAAAACATAGTTTTAAGGGATCAAGAAGAAAATTTGAAAGAATTATAGCTCAAAGAAGTGTGATGCCATGGATGTCGAGCCTCAATATACATTTATGTTCTTTAGCAATTATAGCTTGGGTTGTCATGGCATCTTATAGGGAACTTTATTTCTCTAATAGTTACCTGTTCTTGATTTTTTACTTGTGGAAATTCCTGTAGCATGAATTGGCTAGAGAAGTATCCTAGCCATCCATTAAGGCTGTATTTGAGTTGTAATCCTGTATTTTTCATTGACCATGTATACATTTTTTAGATATCAATGAAATAAACTCTTTGTTGTCTTTGTCCTATCTGGTTATTTTGTTCTTGATAACTGTGACATGGTTTAATACTGTGATTTGAGAATAACTGTTAGTAGAACTTGGTTATGGATGTACTTGCCATAAATGATTGAGGTAAAAGAGAATGAACTAACCATCTACTTGCTTTTAAAAAAAGGTTGATCTATAGACTAGATTGTTAAGTGGATTCTATCATAGATTTACTTGCCATAGAATAACCAAAATAAGGATGAAAAAATTGGCCATCTACTTACTTGTAGAAAATGGTCGAGAGAAAGACTAGACTATTAATAGGATTTAGCCATAGTATTAATTGGTAGAGAATAGCTGAGATAAAGATAAAGAGATTTTCCATTTATGTATTGGTAAGAATAACCAAGATAGAGACAAGGAATTGGCCAAGTCTTTTAAACAGAATCTCCGATCATGAGTCAATTGAAATAATTAGGCTAGACTTGAGCCTTGTTCAAATATACTAATTTCACAAAAATTAATCTCTAGCCAAGATTAAGCTAGTGAAGTAGATATTGAGTAGTGGTGTTATGCTTAAAGAATTCATACGAATCAAACTAGAGTGCACAATGAACATTGTTTTTGAATGTTGGAACATAACAATCTTGCATATAACTAGTTTTAATAGAGAGTAAACCAATATAGTGAATCTTAAGTAGTGAGATTATACTTTTATAATTTGTATAAGACAACTAAAGTGCATCATTGATATTTTACAGTTTCATATGATAAGTTTGGTTATTCCACAACATTCAATAGAGTAATGTAGATTAACATTGTGAACTAAACTTTTGCTTTTAAAAAAACTAGAACTTTGAATTTAATGAATTTCACAAAATATATCATAATAGAATTTCAAACTTAAGGCCATAACGTTGTAACTGACTTCAAGGATTATAAGAAGGGTAAAATCATGAAGGCAAGCATTGTCTTAGAGATGCTACAATATTTAAGTGCAATAATGGAGATAGAATAGCTTGTTAAAATTAACAAGCAAATATTCCATATTGTAAGGCCATTGAATTGTTGTGTGAAATTTGGCGTGGCAACTAGAAAGATGTTGCAAAGATTGTATTAGGCATATTAGTTGTAAAGTCTTAACACAAAAGATAAAAGTGGCATGGGCACATTGGGCTTGTTGGTGTAGGGCCCTAACATAAAAGAAAAAGGTGCTAGGGGCATGTTGAGTGTGTCAGCAAGAAGTGGAGACTACGTTAACCCATATACCTTAATGCAAATAAATGGCATACGGAGCGTGTTAGGCATGTTGTTAGGGAGTGTGGACCATGTTAACCCATATGCCTTAACACAAAAAAAATGGAGTGTGGGGTATGTTATAAGACAAAGTTTAAAGAAAGGCGATATAACACCATCCATCTTCATTAAAAAATTTTCTATACAAAATTGCTTACAAGGAAGGGCAATTAAAGCCAAACGTGTAGCTTGAAAAGATATAGATATTGTAAAAATAAATACAAAAATTGAAAAATGCTGTACAGATGTAAAAAACCTAGTTAAATGAATTACTTCTTTAAGTGAGTGGCATTCTAAGTCCTTGGTATAAGGTTTCCACTTATGTCTTC
Source organism: Durio zibethinus (assembly GCF_047325235.1). Lineage (NCBI taxonomy): Eukaryota > Viridiplantae > Streptophyta > Magnoliopsida > Malvales > Malvaceae > Durio > Durio zibethinus. The sequence continues at coordinate 28,186,951 of NC_143163.1, read as the reverse complement.
TAGTATGTATGCTTCAAACCTAATAATAATTGAAACTCTATATGGTCCTTCCTAGTTGTTTGATAGCTTCTTTCTTTTACTTGCTGATTTACTAGCTTCACAGTTTTTGAGTACCAAATTGCCCACCTAAAAGTGTCAATGTTTAACTTTGGAATTGTAGTGTTTGGCAACTTGTTATGTCCTAGCAACCATTTTGACTTTGACTAAGTCTCTAATTTCCTATAATAAGTCCAAATTTGCCCTTAGAGCTTTTTCGTTTTGGCTAGGGTCAAAGTGGGCTATTCTGAGTGTATTCACACTCATTTTAGTAGGTATGACTCATGTTATATGTCAATATGAAAGGGTTTTTTGTTGCTGAGTGATCTATGGTTCTGATTGCCTAAAGTATATCAAGGGTTTTTTTTATCCATGCCCCTTTTGTTTCATCCAACTTTTTTTTGAAGACAGTTAAAATTTTTTGGTTCATAGATTCTACCTATCCATTTCTTTGGGGATAAGCTATTGAGCTATGCACTAGAGTTATTTTAAAGTTTTGGTAGAATTGCTTCAATTTTTTAGCCTAGAATTGTGTTTCATTATCTACTATAATAGTGTGAAGAAAACCAAATATGCACACAATATACTTCTGATTGGTACCTTTTATATAGCCTACTTGTGCACATATCATAATCAAGTAATAAAGTGAGTAAGTAGAGTATCATTTCCAGGAGGATTATGTATGGGTGTTGAAACCAAGTACCAAAGAAATTTTTTTCTAACTTTATATTTAAACAATTAAAAGGGTTGATTGAAACTATAAAAGCAATGAAATTGTAAAGAATGAAAATGTGATAACCAAATGCATAACTAACCACCTGTCACTTGGTAGCTTTAAAGGTAGAATGATTATACAAGAAAATAAAAGAAAATAAAAAGCTTATAAAAAAAAGTTGTGCATACAAAGTAAGAAAGAGAGATTAGAGTGAAAAAAAAAACTTATATTAAAGAAAGCTTTGAAAACAAAATATGGTTAGATAGTCACTCTAACCAAGAATTACAAAAAATTTAAAAAAGATTTAGGCTAGTATTTCACCCTAGCCTATTTACAAAGAAAACAAGTAAAAACTAAAAGAACAAGAAAGAAGAAAGGAGAAATGTGTTAGGATACAAGAGAGAGCTTCCTATTTATAATGGTAGGTTTGGCCAAGATAGGGATTAGGATTACAAGTTTGCTTTTATTAAAACTCTAAATGATAAAGCTTTATCTTGATTTTATAAAAGTACGACTAAATAAAAGTCATCAATATTGAGTGCATTAGCCAAATGGTGCTTCTAGATTAGTCTTTGGTGTACATATGGCATGCCATCTCATCATCTTGCAATATTGATAGGAGTTTAAGCTAAACATGAATTCCAAGAGCAGTCTTCATGAAGTCATTGCTTTAGGTTTAAACTCTCTTAAGATAAATCATTTTTGAATAGAAACTTTAGCCTTATTTCTTGTAAAAATGTCTTTCTTGGTTTTAACTTTTGTAAGATAAATAAAGGAATCCTCTTACAATTAAATCTTTTCTTGATCGAATATACTTAGAAGTCATTGTCCAAGTATAAGCTTTTAATTATCAAGCACATGTAAGAGTCCTCTTAAATATGGTTTCGTTGAACATATGTAGAGTCATAGTTCAATTAAGATTCCTTTATCCAAGTGAAATTAGGAGTCCTAATATTAATCGAATTTAGCTAGTCTTTTTCTTTGCATGGAATTCATGTCCTATAAGCTTAATACCTAAAGATCAAGATAACACACATTAAAGGCACCAAAGTCAAATTAAATTTCAAAATTTTTAGACTGAAAATGACTTGTAAAACTTTATATATTTAATGTTATCAACTTTCATATAAAATACTCTATTATTTTAATAGTAATGGTGATGACTGGTTCACTTTTACCCATTTTGAGAAATAATCTTAGGCCATTATCATGAATTTCTTTTGGGCAATTGCTATAAAGAATGGTCCTAAAATATCAATGCCCCATTGTACGAATGGCCACGGGCTAAAAATCTAGTTGAGTGCTTATATTGGTTGCTTGGGGACTTTAGCAAACTTTTGCCATTTATCGTGTCTTTTAATCAGCTCTACTTCATCTCTTTTCATGGTGGGCTAGTAATAATCCTTTTTTAATGTTTTTTGTGCTAGGGTTTGCTCTTTTATATGGTGGCTACACACCCCTTCATGAATTTTCCTCAGAACATATTTTACTTTAGATGAGGAAACATACTTAAATAAAAAAGCTGAGGAGGCTTTCTTGTATACAATATCTCCTACTAGCACGAAACGTGTTGCTCTTTTTTGTACCTTTTTACATTTTGTAAGATCATAAAGGTATTTTCCTTTAAGGTATCTCGTAATAAGAGTCATCCAAGTGTCCTCTTTCTTTATACATAGGATAGGTGGGACTTATAAGAACTTGGGTATGGGCACATATTCTAACAAAATCTTCTTACACTATGTAATTTCAATTTATGCTACCAACTTTGACAAGGAGTCAACTCTGGTGTTGTTAGAGTTAAGGACCGGCTATAATGTCATTGAGGTTGGCATATGATGGCATGGTACTTGGCATACATAGGATTCCTAACTTTGTACTCGCCATTCACTTAGTAGGCAACCAATTGGGAGTTTGTGTATATGACCAAGTCTTTGACATTCAAACTTGCCACTAGCTCTAATCCTATAGCTAAGGCCTTATACTCAACTACATTATTAGAGACAAAACTGAAAGATAATCCATATTGCAACTCTTACCTCTCAGGTTTCATAATAGAAATCCTGTGCTAGAACCATTTTTTTCCTAAATAGCTATCTATATAGAATAGCCATGTGTGTTTTGGTAAGGGGCCCTCCACTAGAGGATGTTAAATAATCTAGGGGTGATGTGTAGTCTTCAATCAGTTTGTCTATTTTTTAGGTTTTTTGTGGTTCTTGTTAGGTTTGTCCTATTTGAGGTTTTAGACTTGTGGGTTAAGATTAGGGAGGTTCAAGGAAGATTTGTGCTAGAACTTTTGATTCGATTGTGAAAAAGCATAAGGCGAGAAAGTTTACTAAAGTTTGGGCCTTAATGGCCATTCACGACTTATTTTCAATATGGAACTCAATAAGTTTGACATTTCACTTCATGATTCTCCCTAAACTTCCTTAAGTGGACGATTCGTTAACACGATTATGGCATGTTAACTAGAAGTATTGTTTTAATCGGTAAGCTACCATGATCAGTGCAAACGCTATATTCTCTAACCTTATATAGTTAATCTCCCTATTTTGTAAAGCTCTACTAGCATAACACACTGCCACTTGATTTTTGTTGGCCTTTCTTACCAACATTGCTGCCACTGTTTCATCTGAAACTACCAAGTATACATATAAGGGTTCACCATGAACAGGGTTGGCAAGCGAAAGTGGATAGTGGAGATATTGCTTAAGTTCTACTAAAGGCCTTCTAACGTTGTTTATCCCATTTAAATCTTATTGCACTTCAGAGGACTTTAAAGAATGGCAAACACTTATCTACCAATTTAGAGACAAATTGTTAAAGATTGCCACTCATACTGTCAACTTTTTCTTTTTGTTAGTGGTTTTTAAGGGGCTCATGTCTAAGATAGCCATCACTTTCTCAAGGTTTGCCTCTATGCCTCTATCAAAAAACATGAACCTTAAAAAATTCTTTACTTGCAAGCCAAATATGCACTTAGTGGGATTCAATTTCATATTATATTTTCTCAAAATGGCAAAGGCCTTGACTAAGTCTTAAACATGCTATTCTAGAAAAAGGCTCTTAACAAGAATATTATCTATAGACACCTTCAAATACCATCCAATTTGCCCCTTGAATATTTTATTCACCAATCTCTATTAGGTGGCCCTTATATTCTTTAGCCCAAAGGGCATCATTGTGTAGCAAAATAAACCACCCTCAATGACGAAGGATGTTTTTTCTTGATTTGCCCTTATCTGTTTGATTTGGTTATACCTTAAGAAGACACCCATAAAATTCAAATACTCATAACACGTAAAGGAGTTTACTAATCTATCTACTAAGGGCAAAGGAAAACTGTCATTTGGACATGCATTGTTAAGATCGGTAAAGTTTACACACATTTTCCATTTACCATTTGTCTTTTTCACCGTGACCACATTGGCAAGCCAATCAAGATACTTGACTTCTCTAATATACCTAGCTACAAGTAACTTGTCCACCTCTTCTCTAACTGTTTGGATTTGCTTAAGGGTGAATTTTCTCTTTTTCTATTTTGACTAGCTTGGTAGTCAGATCAACATTTAAGTGATTAGTGATAACACGCTTATTAATCCCAATAATGTCTACTGCAAGCAACGTAAACATGTCAGCATGTTTTTGCAAAAATCTATGTAACATACCCTTACTTTAGCATCCAGTAGAGAACTCACTTGTGTTATGAGGTCTACATTTGAGGGGTAGAGTTAGACATGTATAGTTTGCTTAACATGGCGAGCTTTATCCTTTCTGGTTTCATCTTGTCATCCAATCTATTTCTAGTTTCATCTTGTCATCCAAGCTATTTTTGGTTTCATCTTGTCATCCAAGCTATTGATACTTAGATTTTAGGCTAAGGCTAGATTTATTACATGAATTGACGAGGAGAGATGTGTCTATAGGCCTTTTATGAGTATGGATGGAGATAGGTTGATGGTTTGATCCTTCTTCTAAGTAAGTTAGAGGCTCAAGAAATGGCATTGGCAAGTCATGATTTAGTTTATTTTCATATATCCTACCACTGTAAGGGTAGGAAATTTAACCTTCAGCTAATAGATGGCAATCACCATTGATGCCAGGAATTGATGGTTGAAATATTGAAAAGTAATTGTAAATAGAAAAAGCTCACAAAGAAGACAACTCATAAGAATTTGAATAATAGCAAAATATGATTATTGGATTAAAAGGATAGAAGTTCACCACTAAGACTAGACATTAAAGGATGTAGAAGCACCACCTTAAGAATTTCAATCAAGGATATATAACTATAGAAGTTCACCACTCTAGTAAATTCACCTAAGTGATACAAAACTTGAGAAGTATTTAAAGATTGCTTAAGGATAAAACAAACTTTATTTTGCCTTCTACAAAGAATAATATAAAATAATAGGCTAAAAACATCCCTTCAAGTATAAGAGTTTTAGAGATTTGATTACTAAATTGATTGGATGACCTTCAATCTTGTCTTGCTAAAATGGTGCCTCAAATTATGGGATTTGCATGTGAATATAATAATCTGTAGTGTGAACACAATTATATGCCCATTTACTTCTGTAAATCACATGATAATATGCTGAATATTTGGTGCCTAGGTTCATCCTTGAATCTGACCATAATTCCCATCCATTTTCATTCTTTTATTTTTCAGTTAGTGTGAACACAATCTCCTTATTTCGACCCACCTTAGTTTTTCATTTGTTTAATGGATTTGGATCAAGGATAGGTCCATTTTATTTTTAGATAAGTCTTTCTTAGTCTCAGTCTAAGTTGTAAGATATGTTGACACTCTAGTGTCAATCTCCTCTAGTTGGAAAAGACTGATCCTTAAGTTTAAATTAGTTTTCTTGCCATGATAGGGTGACAAATTAGCAACATTAAAGGTTAGAGATACTCCATAAATGTCAGAAAGCTCTATCTTGTAGGCGTTCTCTCCAATACATTGGAGAATTTTAAATGAACCATCTGCCTTAGGTTGAAATTTGCCAAACTTCTCTAAAAGAAATTTCTCTTTTCGTAAGTTAATCCACACCAAATCACCTTCTTTGAACTTCACATGTCTTCAATGCTTATTTGTTGCCCTTTGATACTTTTTGTTTTATTGTAAAATTCTAACTCTACCTTGTTCATGCAATCATTTGATACCCTTAGCCATTTTTTTTACGTTTTCACTAAATTATTGAATAGTAGGAAGAGGACCTAAATCTCAAAAGGTTGATTGGATTCTTACCATACATCACCTTAAAGGAGCTGCAACCAGTGATTTGGCCTAGTGAGCAATTGTAGGCAAACTCTACTTGAGGTAAAACAAGTCCCATTACTTGATTTTTTTCCTACATAACTTCTTAAAAGGTTACCCAAGCTATGGTTGGTTACTTCTATTTGACCATCTATTTGAGAATGATAAGAATAACTATACTTAAGATTGGTGCCAATATTCCTCTAAATGGTGCACCAAAAATTACTAAGAAACTTGGAATCTTGATTAGACACCATGGATCTAGGAACTCTATGTAGCCTTATGATTTCCCTAAAATATAAATAAAAAACTTGAAAAGCATTTATAATTTTGGTACAAGGAATGAAATGGGCCATCTTGGAAAATGATCCATAACTACCATGATAGGTCTTTATTCTTTTGAGTTCTAGGTAGTCCTACTATAAAGTCTAAACTAACATCCTCCCAATAAGCATTTGGCATGGGTAGTAGAGTATACAATTCAGTGTTTTAACCATAACTCTTGGCAATGTGGCACACTCTACATCGTTCAAGGTGTTTCATCACATTCTTCTCCATTCTCGACCAATATAACTAATTTTACAAAAAAGAAAGTGTCTTGTCTCTTCTAAAGTGTCCACCTAGTGCACCATCATAAGCTTCATTGATTAAGGCTTGTCTCAAGGAGCATAAAGGAATGCAAAGGCTATTAGCCTTGAAAAGATATCCATCATGCAACAAAAACTAGTTGTCTTGCTTGTATTCTTCTCAAATTCGGCCAAAGTAAAGGTTTACCTCGTAGAGCCCTTTGATCACATCAAAACCAATAACTTCAATAGCCATTATCCCTAATAAGGAATGCTTTTGACTCAAAGTATCTGCCACTACATTTTGAGTTCCCAATTTGTGTTTAATAGTGAAGTTGTAGGCTTGAAGGAACTCCACCTAAGCTATATGCCTTTGGTTGAGCTTGTGCTAGCTATTGATGAACTTTAAGGCCTCATAGCTGAATATAGGACAAATGGCTTGGCAAGGAGATATTGACTCCAATGGAATATAGCTCTATATATGGCATAGAACTTTTTATCATAGGTTGAATACTTTCTCTTAGCTTTATTAAACTTTTCATTGAAAAATGCTATAGGCTTTCCTCTTTGGCTTAACATAGCACCTATTTTAGAATTGGATGCATCACATTCCACCTTAAACACTTGATCAAAATTTGGTAAGGATAGGATGAGAGCTTCTGTAATCATTTTCTTGATGAGCTCAAAGCTGTGTTAGGCTTCTTTGGTCCACTAAAAAGCTTCATGCTTCAAGCATTCAGTGATGAGAGCCATAATAGAGTTAAACCCCTAATGAAACACCTATAAAAAGATGCAAAGTCATGGAAGCTTTGGGTATCATGTAAAGATACTGGTGTTGGCCAATTTAAAATTGCCTCAACCTTGCTAAGATCCATCTTTATTCCTTTCTTTGACATCACAAATCCTAGAAACACAAGTTTAAAAGTAAAGAAACTACACTTTTTAAGGTTAGCATAAAGTTTTTATTCCCTCAATATACAAAATAGTTGGTGTAGATGATTTAAGTGTTAGTCCTCATCTTTGTTGTACACCAAAATATCATTAAAATATACCACTAAATATTTGCCAATACAAGGTTTAAAGATATGATTCATAAATCTCATGAAAGTATTGAAAGCATTTGATAAATCAAAAGGCATTACCATCCATTCATAGGGACTATCCCTTGTCTTAAAGGTTATTTTTGACTCATCTCCAGGCCTCATTCTAATTTGATGATAGCCACTGCTTAGGTCTATCTTGGAGAAAATAGTTGCTCTATGTAGTTGGTCTAACAAGTCATCTAAACGTGGGATAAGAAAGCAATAATCAATTGTGATTTATTTAACCGCCCTACTATCCACACACATGTGCCATGATCCATCTTTCTTAGGCACTAAAAGGGTTAGGACTACATAAAGGCTCATGCTTTCATGCACCATTCTTTTTTTACTAATTCATCAACTTGGCACTGTAACTCTTCATGCTTTTTAAGACTCATCCTATAGGCTACCTTATTGGGTAGAACAGTACTTGGGATAAGGTTTATGCAGTGTTGAGTATCCTTTATTGGTGGTAGACCAACTGGTAACTCTTCTTGAACAACATCTTAAAATTTTTCCAGCAATGGTTTTATGACTATAGGGGGCTCCTCACTATCTTTATTTTACCCAATCAACACTAGTGCATACATAGTGCAACCTATTTTAATTTTCCTTTTGTAATTGGCCTTGGTAAACAAGCTGCTTCCTTCCCTTTTGGTTGGTTTTGACATCACTATGGGCTTGGTAAAACCTAAGATGATTTTGCATCCATCCTTCACAAATGTGTAAGTGTTGCAGTAACCATCATAAATAACCCTTATATCATAATGTCAAGGTCTTTCAAGTAGTAAGTGGCAAGCATCCATTAGAGCTACATCACACCACACTTCATCCTTATATTTTTTTATATGGAAAAAAAAACCAAACACCTTTTATTGACCTTGATTTCATTCTCTTTTTACAGCCAAGATAGCTTATATGGTTGAAAGTGATCCACTATTTTAAGGCCTAATTTTTACACCATAAAAGTAGAAATAATGTTTTCAAAACTTCCACTATCGATATCACATACATTCCTATGGGCAATACACATTTTTACACAACCAATCTTTTTCTTTAGCAGGTGCGGTACTCAAGCTACATTGTATGACTAAGGATTCTTTACAATTACCATAGGTTACCTTTTCTTTCTCTTCGAGGTTTTGATTCTCTTCAACCAGTTCCTCTTCATTTTTCTCTAAGTCTTTTTCTACTAAAGTCACAATCTTTCTATTTGGGCATTTTAAGGTAATGTGTCCAAGCCCTTAACACTTAAAACACCTTCTAGTTTATGCACTAAACTAAAGCTTGCTTGTTGAGGTTTTATTTTTCTTTTGGGGTTGCTTTCAAATAGGCTTAAAAAAAATAAAAGTTTTAGATGAGCCATATTTATTGATATAGCTTTCTCGGGACCCAAATCTCAAATTGCTATCACGGGACTCTTTTTGTCATCTCTCTACCTTAAAGGCAATCTTGCATACATCGTTGAAAGTCTAATAGGATTGTAGCTATACCATATTAGCTATCTCGATCTTTAACCCTCTAAGATATCGTATAATAGTCTACTCTTTTTGTTTCACTAATTCGTATTTTAACATGAAGTGGTCAAACTCAGTCGTATACTCCTCTACTAAGAGATCTCTTTACTTCAAGTTATGAAGCCTAAGTAAGACTTCTTACCAGAAGTTATCTAAGAGATACTTCTTCTTCAACTCTCTTTTCATTTCCTCTCAAGTTTTAATTTTTTTCTTTCCATCTTTTTCTTTTTGTTTCTTCAAATTTTTCCACCAAAAAGATGCATGCTTTCTAAGTTTGATGACTATTAGCTTCACCTTATGATGTTCAAGGGCATCATGGTTCTGAAAATGTGCTCCACAGCATGTAACCAATCTAAGAAGTCTTTGAGTTGTATTTTTCCCTCAAACTCGAGAATCTCTATATTTATGTTAAACATACTATGTTGAAATTGGTTTATAAGTAGGTAGTCTCTACCTTACCGTGGGTGAGGTGGGGTGCTATCATTAGAATCGTTATTGTTTTCATAGTATGGATTGGCCTCTCCTTCATCTTTTTCATTCCTCTTTCCTTGCTGCCTTATTTCTTCTCTCACTTTTTACATATGTAATTGTTGTTGGAGTTGAAAGATTTGTTACTGCATCTCCTCTATGAGGGCATCCCTTGGGTCAGCATTTGTAGCTGCTGTAATATTAGTGTTGGCTTCAACATCTTCTGCGGGTGCTTGATGATGATGACCTGTCATATCTAAGATACCAATTTGATGCTAGGAATTGATGGTTAAGATGTTGAAGAGTAATTGCAAATAAAAAAAGCTCACAAAGAAGACAACTCATAATAATTTGAATAATGGTAGAATATGATTATTGGATTAAAGGTATAGAAGTTCACCACTAAGACTAGACACTAAGAGATATAGAAACACCACCCTAAGAATTTTAATCAAGGATACAAAATTATAGAAGTTCACAACTTTAGGAAATCCACTTAAGATATACAAAACTTGAGAAGTATCTAAAAATTGTTTAAGGATAAAATAGACTTTCTTTTGCCTTCCACAAAGAATAATAAAAAATAAATATGCTAGGAATATCCCTCTAAGCATGGGAGTTTCAAAGATTTGATTGCTAAATTGGTAGGATTGCCTTCAATCTATAATGTGAACACAATTATCTTTCCATTTACTCCTATAAATAACATGATAATATGCTGAATATTTGGTGCTTAGGTTTATCCATGAATTGACCATAATTCCCATCCATCTTTATACTCTTATTTTTCAGCTAGTGTGACCACAATCTCCCTATTCTAGCCCACTTTATTTCTACATTTGTTTAGTGAATTTAGACCAAGGATAGGCTCATCTTATTTTTGAATAAGTCTTCTTTAGTCTCAGCCCAAGTTGTAAGATGTGTTGATACTTCAGTGTCAACCATCTTAGCTTTCTTCATCAATGGCCTACACAAGATGACATTATAGGTAGAAGGTTGGTCAACCACAAGAAAATTTACTAGTGTTGTCAATCTATACTCATTGTACCCTATTGTAACTAGTAGGGTGATGGATTTTTTTTACTACGATAGGCTAGTTGGCAAACCCAAATATAGGTCCTAATGGTCTCAAGTGTTCATCCATAAGCCTAATTTGCTTGAATGCCTGATACCGTATGAAATCTACTCACTACCACTATCAACCAATACACATTGCACTTAGTAGTTGGCTATTGTTGTTGTGACCACTATAGGGTCATTTCCATTATTAATTAGGATGTTACTATCTTCTTTTAAAAATTACACCTTCCAATCTTTAACTTTTTATTTCTTGGGTGTAATGTTAATGGCCATTACACTACGCAAATGTGACTTGTTCTTGGATTTGTTGTTGGCCTAGTCTTTAGTGGCTCCCATAATGACATGAATGGGTTTGGCATTTGCCTGTGACTTTTTCCTGATAGGCTTCTTTCATTTGGTTGGATAACCTCTCATTTTGCTGATGATTAATCATATCATGGCTTTGTTAAGGTGAAGGGTTACTAGATTGAGATTTAGGTTGGGCATTTATCATGTTCTCCAATCTTTCAATTTTCTTTAGGTGGGTCATTGGGTTGGGCATTATGTGATGGCATTTAGGGTTTTATTTTGGTTTTGGTACTAGTCAGATTGTGTTTGAGGGTTTTCATTATTGTTGTTGTTGTTATTATACCAATCTCTTTTTTTTTGGTTGGTCATGGGCTTGGCAGTTATAATGAAACCATTGGCTTGGTGTGATAGTTTGCTTGCTTTCTCCTAGTGGACATTCTTGACATTGTTCACGTCATTCGACTTTATTAGTAGCCCTAATCGTTTTGTCTTCTAGAAATTTCTAGGCTTTTTCATATATTTAATACAATTATTTTGGCTATTCTCCATCAACGAGTATATCAAATGGTCATGCTTCACCCCTGAGGTGAAAACTTGAATGGCCTATTCAACATTCAAATCTTTGATCTCCAGAGTGGCACTATTAATCCTTTTTAAGTACTACTGTAAAATTTTTTCAAGTTTCTACTTCATGGCCCATAAGCTTATAAATGAGTGTACAGTAGCCCTACTTTTTAAGAAGTGTGTCGAGAATTACCTAATCAAGGCATCAAAGCTATTATAATGGCAAAAGTCATAGAATAAAACCATGTCCTAGCTCTCCCACGTAGGGTGGTAGGGAAAGCCTTACATTTATTGCATCAAAAGCATTATGCAAGTCCATAAAGGTCCTGAAGTGGTCCAAATGGTCATTTAGGTTAGTGGTTCTTTGTAGGATCTTTTGGCAATTTCAGGGAAGATAGGATGCCAAATTGTCTAATGGTGGAGGTAAGGGGGTTGTGGTCATCTCAAGCCATTAAAGATCTTTATTTTTATCCTTTTTTAGCTCAGTTAATTCCTTGTGTAAGGTTACAATTTGCGTAGCTAACCCATTTTTCAAGTTAAGGTTTGCATGTGTTTGGTTTAGTGTTAGGTCATGACGATGAGTGCTATCATGCAATGTTTGGGGGTAGATTTCTTCAGGTTGGGTTGCATTCTGAGGTAGTGGTGGTTTTTTGAAAGATAATGCTAAGTTTTCCCTGAGATGAGATTATTCTTAAGAAGGCTTGTTAGTACTATTGGAATAATCTTTGTTGGGTAACCACTTGAGCATTTAATAGTTGTATCTACGCTATGAGCATTTGATAAAAGTTTGGTGGTGTTTGCATGACTGGTGGGCATTTTGGAGTTTGTGGACATGTAAATAAGACATGTATAATGGAAGTTACAAAGAGAATATTTGGCCATGAACTAGCATTAATGGGTTGTAAGGAATGGATTTGAGTCATGGGTAGTTAAGGAACATAGTTTAAAGGTCCAAATGTTGTGGTGTGGACCAACAATGGTGTCAATGTCATTTTTAGAGATAAAACTCCCATTAAATTCTGATAATAACTTAAAGGTTGTAATGTCCAAGCATTTAATGAAAGCTGATTACCAGGGAATAAAGAGTTACAAGAAAGAAAGTTGGTGATGGAATTTGATGAGGATTCAATAAAAAAGATGTTACCTCATTATGAGTTATAAGTTAAGTAGTAGCATTAATGATGAGAGTAAACGTCTCAAAAGAAGGCGATTGGTGCAACATGGCTACCGTTCCCACAGTAGTGCCAATTGTTGATGGTGTTTTTAGTTGTCTTAGTTGGAAGGAAAGAAGAGAGGTAAGAAGGGAATACAATAGTAACTTACAGTTAACAAGCACGGTTAGGGGGCACCAGAGTTTTGTCCTCCAAGATACACTCTGACATTCAAGTCAGTGTAATGCCAAATGTAAGAGTAGGGAGCAAGGCAAATAAAAATGATGAAGTGTGTGGGGGAGTTTTCAGCAGTGAAAGAACCTGGAAGGGTGAGATCTTGGTTCTATTTTTTCTTGTGTTACCTTGTGTATTTGGTTTTTCTTTACCTTTAGTGTAGGGCAAGGGTTCTAATCTAATTGAGATGATTAACAGTTGAAAAGATGTTTGTGTGGAGCTCAAGAAAGGTCCATATGAATGGATGAGAATTGAATTTAATAATCTCAAGCAGGTGTGGGTTACATTTAATGATCTTGGGGCTACATTTAATGACCTTGAGCAAGTTGGTGGCCCATTGGTCAGTTTCGAAGTAACTGCCTTGACAAGCCATTGGTGGAACTTAGGGTGAATTCTTCCCTTGATAGATGGCGAGCCATCTCCTTAGAGCAAGTGACATGGTTGTTTAGGTGTGTTTCAACTGAACGATCCAGGAACCTTGATGTGTTGACTAAGCTCTAATTGTTGACCTGTTGACTTAGGTGTAACAATATTCTTATCCTAAAACTTAAATCATTTACTACAATTTTGTCCAAATAATCTTTCTTTTTTCAAAATCAATCTCAAAAACCAAAATCTTCAAATATAAAGAAGAATAATTTGACTAAGCTCTAATTGTTGACCTGTTGACTTAGGTGTAACAATATTCTTATCCTAAAACTTAAATCATTTACTACAATTTTGTCCAAATAATCTTTCTTTTTTCAAAATCAATCTCAAAAACCAAAATCTTCAAATATAAAGAAGAATAATTTGAATAGAATCAAATTGTTGAAATCTCCTCCTAAGGGAGAAAAGTGAATGCATTCTTCTCAAATGAAGATATAGTAGTTGTAACAAAGGAAATATGCAAAGCTTTTCTAATTTTTTATTCGCCATAGCTTGAATGTATTTGGCACAGAATCCCTTGCTTGCTTGATAGGGCTTGAGGTAGAAATCCAAGATGAAATCTCAATGCATCATTGTGGAAAGTGGCCTATAAACTAGCTTTAAAGGTTAAGGAAAAGCTAAAGAGAAGGGGGCACCGAAGGTGATAAGGGATCGACTTTACAATCAGACGAGGAAAGAGACCCCTTTTCTCTTCCCTCAATATATATGGCACATTTTACTAATATGAAAAAAAGTAATGTATCTAGAATGAATGGAATCAAATTGTTTGGTGTTTAATCTTGTACAAAGATTTTGTGCTTGTAAAAATTAGAACTTTGATTTTTATTATTTAAAAAAAACCTAATATTCTATCAAAATGTAATTATTAATATTTTTCTTTTAAAAAATTATATGGCAATGAATTGGTATGAAATCACATAGTTATGAAAATAAGTCTGAATGTACCTTATTTTGTAAATTAAGATTTTAAACCTTAGTTAAGGAAAAAAAAAAAACCTCAGAGATGGAGCATGCTTGACAATTTACTTTTATCATCTGAATCCTTAAATCCATCTTATTGTCATCCATTCAATCATAGTTTTCAAAAGTTAAAAAAAGAATGTATTTGTTTGGATAAAAATAAAAGAAGATTTCAAATTTTAGGTGAAATTTCAACAGTGAATTTGAGGTGTTCAAATTCCTTCATGAAATTTCACTTAAAAAGTGATTTTTCAAAATTTTTCTAAATCATCTCTTTTTTTACAATACATGATCCACCATAAAATACAAAATTCAAAAAAATAAAATATGATTTTATTTAACTCTAATATATTTTTTATTTTTATATTATTAATAACATCTATATATTTTTAAAAATCTAAAAATAATCGTATTGGATATTATGTTTATACATATATATTTTTTATCTTTAATATATTATTCATCTTTTTTAATTTTTATTTTTAACTAATTATTATACATATATATTTTTTATCTTTAATATCATTATTCTTCTTTTTTATTTTTTATTTTTAACTTATTACATTCTAATAGACTAAGTTACTTTATAAGAAATATTTATCCAAACAAAATAATTAAAAATGCTAGCATTTTAAAATGATGCATTTAAAATGCTAGTATTTTAACTTTCATTTCAAATTTATTGAAATTTTCAAAATTCTTCATCCAAACACACTCTTAATCGATAGTATTTTAACTTTCATTTCAAATTTATTGAAATTTTCAAAATTCTTCACCCAAACACACTCTTAATGGATTTTAAAACAAAGAAATTTCATTTGAATTTTCTCAAAAAAAAAAAAAAAGAATATAAAAGGAGCAATAGAATTTTGTTCCTTGAATCCCATAAAAAATGTTGAATTGCCCCAATATTTTCTCTTTTCTCTCCTTGATTTTGCTCATTAGTTTCTCCATTTATGCTAAGATCGGTATCTTAGATTTGATTTTTTTTTAAAATTCTTTTTTTTCAATTAAATTGAGAACCCTAATTTCATTAATTCATATACAATTCATATTTTATCAATAATTCAATTTTTTTATAATTATAATATTTGTTCATTTTTTTCCTTTTTCCTTTTTTAAGAATACACTACAAAAAATCTAACAATTTGTGACACTTTTTCTAAGTGACACATTATATTTTGTCATGTAAAATATGTAAAAGGTGACGAAAAATATATTTCATCACCTTTTTATATTGTTTAGATATTTTATATGAGAATATATAAAATCGTCACTTGATAACGTCACCAAAATCTTGCCACTAGGTGGGAAATATTTTTGTGACATTTTCTTATTTTAGGCGACATTATAATTTTGTCATCAATTTAAAATTTTATCTGTGACCAATTTTTTCTGATAGATTTTAGGTGACAGTATTAATTTTTGTCACAAATTAAATACTTTAGTTAACTATTAATGACATTGCAATTTTGTCACATCAATGTATGGTGTTATATGATGATAATATAAATATTACAAACTTTTACCGTCAATTTTATTTGGTGAAAAATTTTTTTGTGATGTTTTTTATTTTAGGTGATCTTTAAATTTTGTCACTAATTTAAAATTTTATGTGACTAATTTTTTTAATAGATTTTAGGTGACGTTATCAATTTTTGTCATAAATGTAACACTTTAGTTAACTATTAATAACATTGCAATTTCGTCATGTCAATGTATAGTGTTATATGACGATAATGTCATAATCTTTTACTATCAAATTTATTTGGTGGGAAATTTTGTTGTGATATTTTTTATTTTAGGTTACGTTATAATTTTGTCATTAATTTAAAATTTTATTTGCAACAAATTTTTTCTAATAGATTTTAAATGATGTTATTAATTTTTTTCACAAATTGAACGCTTTAGTTAACTATTAATAACATTGCAATTTTGTCAGTCAATGTATAGTGTTGTGTGATAATAACATATATATCACAAACTTTTACTATTAAATTATTTGATGAAAATTTTTTTGTGACGTTTTTTTATTTTACGTGACGTTATAATTTTATTACCAATTTAAAAATTTGTCTACAATAAATTCTTTTTTATAAACTTTAGGTGACATTATCAATTTTTATCATAAATTGAACTCTTTAGTTCACTATTAATGACATTGCAATTTCGTCACGTCAATGTATAGTGTTATATAATGATGACATAAATATCACAAACTTTTAAAAAAAAAATTTTGATGATTTTTTATTTTAGGTGACGTTATAATTTTGTCACCAATTTAAAATTTTATCTGTGATTAATTTTATATGATTGATTTTAAGTGACATTATTAATTTTTGTGACAAATTGAATACTTTAGTTCATTATTAATGATAGTACAATTTCATCACATCAATGTACGATATTATATGATGATAACATAAATGTCATAAACTTTTAAGTGATGTTATGATATTATTTATCTGTCACTAATAAGTTTAAATTAATTTATAATTTAGAAGTGACGATTTTATTTAGATTATATATATCTATTTAAGAATATTATTTTTAATTTTTATTAAGCATAATTTATTTAAGTATGTATTCATATATAAAAATTTTCTAATTAAAAAAATGGATTAAATATTACATAAAATAAAAATTTTAAAATACACAATTTATTAAGAATTTTAAAATTTTGCAAATAATAAATAGCATAAAAATAATTTTAAAAAAGTTAAAGGGTATAAAAGGCCCTTAAATTATAATTAAAAATCATATAAACTATTATTTTTTGTTGCAATTGATTACTTCTCTAATATTTATTTGTGTCTAATTAAGTGATTATTTAGATGAAAAAATTAATATTGTTAACCATTTTACCAACTAAGTAAAATTTCATGTCATATCAATAAAATAGATTAAAATTTATCACTATGACACAATTAATATACATGAAAATTAAATAAAACAAATTTTTTTCTTTTTTTTTTATTTTCTTTTCCTTTCTCTCTAAAATCATTAAAGATTCAATTTATTGTAATTCAAAAATTGATTGATTTGATTTTGTTACGTAATTAAATTTCATTGAATTTAGAATTCAATTGAATAAAAAAAATTAAAAACTCGATTATTTATAATAAAATATTAAAAATTTAAAAAATATTTTAATTATAGTTTAGGAACTTTTTTTTTTTTTTGTAGGAGTTAAGGAACATTTTTTACCTTTAGAAAAAAAAATATTAAAGAGTTATCCACTTAAAAACAAAAGTGCAAAATGAAGCATTATTTTGGATTAAGCCTAGGCCTATAATGAGCCAAGTACATGAACCGTGGACTTTGATTTTGAATCAAAGGATATAGCTATACAAAGAGTAGTAGCGTAAAAAGAGGGAAAAAAGCCTATTTTCGATGTTTATTTCAAATTTTTTTCTTGCTTCTACCTATTGCTAAGGTTTTTTTTTTTCTTGTGAAATAGCTTTCATGGGGCTCTCCCTCCCTCCATCCTTCATCAGATTTCTACAATTTCCTCAAACAATCAAAAATCTCAAACACCAACAATGCTATGTACGAATCCAGAGGGAAAGTTCGTTAAAACCTTGATTTAAATTTTTTTTCTTCTTGTTCTTGAATGGAATGATTTAATTTGATGAATAAAATTTATAATTTAGCTTAAAAGGAAAAAAAAATACAATTTCATACTTTAATTACTTTTTTTCTCAATTTTTTACTGTTTGTTTCTCTTAGGTAATGCATATGAGTGGATTTCATGTTGGGTTTGGATCAATTGTATGGATTTTTTAATTCTAGGTTTGTTTCTCCACTCTCTCTCCTAATTTTTCTTAAAAACCCCTTAAAATCTTAACTGACCCTTGTAATCTAGGCTTATTGGTCTCTGCTTCCAGATCCTTGAGGTCTCTCAAAACAACTAGACTAACTACTGCTAATGGCTGCGGCTTAACTCTAGCCTCTTGCATGGTCTCCATTCCTACTATTAAGCCTCAAACTTCTCTCAATTTTGAGATCTCTGTCTTTAAGAAGGAGAAAGTCTCCTTTGCTGGTCACGGTAAGGTAGGTTTGGTTTTTTATTTTTTTATTTTAGTTTGGAATTTGCATTTCTGATCATTTCAAGGGCTTATTAATTTGGTTTAGTGTGTTAAATTTTGGTTTTTAGTACATTGTGAAAGGACGAAGGAATTTGTTAAAGTTGCTGCTTGATGCTTCCAAAGGGATTAAGCAGATTAACGTTATTGGTTGGGGTTCGTTGGTACCAAACAAAACCTTAGTGTTCTTTTTTTTTTAGTAAGCTTTGTTTGGTTTGTGTATTTCTTTTTTGTTTGTATTTCCAATCAGTTTTGTTATTACAATGTTTTTGCCGTTGCTATTTAAACAATATGCAACATGAGTTATTGTTGCCATTTCATTGATTATCTTCTTCTTAATGAAGAATGTGTGTTTTCTTTGCTCTGATTTTGTATCGGGCTTGACAAAATAATTAAAATGAATTAGATATAATAATGGAAAACAACCCCAAAATGAAATTTTGACTAAATTTCTTCATTTTCTATATAAAAGAAGAATTTTTCCTAATAAATTTCCCCATCTTGAAGTAATTAGGAAAAGAAATTGAGGATTAAAGTATGAAGGGAGATGTTATGCCCTTCTAACAACTAATCCCAAACTATTTTTCCCTTTGTTTTTAGTCCTCTTTTTGCACTTTCATCCTTCATCATAGCAAAAGTATCTATAATTCAAGCTATGAATCAACATAAACCATCATTTCCAAGTAGTTTCATATCACCTTATGAGCCTCTATTTGTAACACACATGTTCGGCTTAATCTTAATCATTGCCATCAACTTAGTAGCCTTATAATAAATTATGTCAGGGAACTTATTATATAGGAATGCTTTTTTACTTTTAGAAACAGACATCAGATTGTATTAATAGAGATCAATTTTGCAAAAAAAAAATGTATGATGAATAGAAATCAAACTTGAATGATTTAATATTTGTAGTTGGTGAAATATTTTGCTTTTAAGATTAATGCTTTGATCATTGCAATTTAATATAGGCTACTTGGCATCCAAACCTTATGAAATTTCATGGGCTAGAATAATTCTGATCAAACCAATCAAAAAACCAAGAGAAGTTCCATATTAATTGTGTTTATACAAATTGCAGCCTAGCTTTTCCAGGCCTGTGTTAATGCACAGCTTGATTTTTCTTTATTTGCTAAGTTTTTGTGAAGTTTATTTGTCAATTTCAAAGTTACAAAAACTCCCACAATCCCACTATAAATTTCACCTTCTAACAAGTTACAACTATATCTGTACAAGGGAACCTTTATCTCCATATTCTATATCAAAGAGCCCTTGCCCGGTTATTGCGATTCTTGATTTGATGTGGCTACCTATGCTATATCTGTGTGTTTCTGCTTTATTTGTTTACATGTTTATATCTTAGTTTACGTTATTATTACAACTTCTACTTTCCTATCTTGATTTGAATGATAAAATGTCATTCCTATGATGCAAGATATATCAAAGTATGATAGATATATAGGCTTCTTAAAAGCAGGTGCAATTATAATTTTCCTATGATTTATCCGAATTGATTTAAAAATAAGCTTGAGATAATGGTGATTACTTGTTTAAACATGAACCACCCATCTTTTGTCTATTTCCTATGATTAGTATCAACATTACAAATTGAGAAGTTTACTTGTCAATTTCTTGACAAGACCTATTCTTTAATATAGAGTAGGGCCTCATTTAAAAATTTTATATGCATAAATTGGATTAGTTTATTTTTTATATTAGTTTTGATCTTATTGTGTGCATTATGGTTTGTTTTGATATTTACTATTATTTATTTATTGCAGCTTCAAGTAACACAAACTCACCATCAACACAATCACCCTCGACACAAGATTTGGATTGAAAGCTTGAAGAGAAGATTTCGATGACTACGTATTTCATAGTTATGACCTTTTTATTTTTTAAACAATATTATTTCTAGATGATTTTAGGGTAGACTTTAAATAATATGATAAATTTAAAAACCAATTTAAATATTTGGTGGATTTGTAAGAACACTACATTAGATTATTCCACAAAAATGTTTTTATATATAGGATTTAATAATGTTAATTATGTTACCAATACTTTGATGATTTATCTTTTGTCACTAATATATCAAATTTAATTATTTATCTTGTGATGATTATAGCCATTAATAACATTTTTTCATAAATAGCTAATGAAAACTAATGTAAAAAAAAAAAAAAAGCATAATGTGACATTTGATTTTATTGTCACGTTTGACGTTATCTTATAACCTTTTGTGACGATAATTATGTTACTAATACTATGATGATTTATCTTTCATCATTAATATATCAGATTTTATCATTTATTTTGTGATGATTATAACCTTCAATGACATTTTTCTTTATAAATAGCTAATGAAAATTAACATCATATAAAAAAAAAGCATAAAGTAACATTTGATTTTATTGTCATGTTTGATATTATTTTATAATCATTTGAGATTATAATTGTGTCACCAATATTGTGACGATTTACCTTTTGTCACTAATATATAAGATTTTATCATTTATTTTGTGATGATTATAGCCTTTAATGATGTTTTTGTTTATAAATAGCTGACAAAAACTAACATCACAAAAATTAACACATAAGGTGATGTCTGATTTTATTGTCTTATAATCATTAGTGACGATAATTTTGTCACTAATATTGCAATGATTTATCTTTCGTTAGTAATATATCATATTTTCTCATTTTTTTGTGATGAATATAGCCTTCAATGACTTTTTTTTTTTATAAATAGCTAACGAAAACTAATGTCATAAAAAGGACATAGGGTGAGGTTTTATTTTATTGTAACAGTAGATTTACAATAGGTGACGATATTTTGCTATCGTCATATTAGACCTTTAGCAACGGTGTAAACGTGAAGAACGTTGTGACGTTTAATTTTTTGTCACGGAATATATAGGGTGACGAAAAACAAATATTTAGTCACATTATTTTATACGCCACTAATGACCAAATTTGTTATAGTGATAGATTCTATGACCTTTTTTAGTATGCTATATAGAATTATTTTTATTTTTCCTTTTCATGTTTCTACTTTGTTGCCAACAAAGATTTAATACGTTCAATTCACTAAAATTAAAGGTGTAAACAAATAAAGTTTTCAACAAATCGTTCATTATTATATTCGGTTTCTATTTGTTTATATTCATTTATTAAGTTTAACAAATGATTTTGAACAACATGTTTACGTTCATTTATTAAACGAACCAAATATGAACAAAGGTCTGTTTTGTTCATTTATATTCATAAACAAACTTGTTTAAGGTTTAAAACTTGTTTGTTTATTATTCGTTTATATTAATAACAAAATTACATTTTTATCATTTACCCTAATCCTATTTTAAGGTTCATTTATATTTGTTTAGGGTTTGTTTGTCTAAATTTGTTTGGTTATACTTTGTTTATTGTTTATGAACATGTTCGATTATATATGTTCATAAACATTTTTGTTTAATGTTCATAAATGAGTTCATTTAACTTAATTGAATTGAACACAAAATAAACTAAACTCGAACATCTTACCATTTTAACAAACTGAGCTTGAATGATTAGAGCAATTTTCTTATTTAGCCCAAACACCTCTAAAAATAAACAAACAAATCATAATCATACATTCATTTGTTCATGTAAGATTCATTTACATCCCTAACTAAAATGAAATTTAATCACAGTGATAGACTTGTTTTCTTAAGATTACAATTTGAAGTCATTTATCTTGGTGGAGATAAGGAAATTGAATGCTAGCTATTCTGTCTATGCACACGATAGTAGATTGGTTTCTTTTGCTTCAATAATGCAATGCAAGATGTTTAATGGACTTTAGATAAGCTTCACTATTTATCATAATCCTTTTACATTTAGTCTCCACTCAATGCAAGAAAATAAACTTAGAAATTAGTCGTGGAGGCTAAATGCGAGAAAATGGTCTAAAAAGCAAAATTATTCATCTATTGAAATGGGCATGAATATGTAGCATTAAAGTCAATACAAGAAAATAGGCTTTTTGTGGCATTTTTTTAGTGATGTTTTACAACAAATGTAACGAGTTTTCGTGTTTTGAATATAGCAACATTTGTAAAATCAAATGCCACTGATCATGGGCTTTTGGGGCATTTGAACAATAAAATGCTGCTAAATAATTTTGAATTTTATTAAGTCGGAAATATAATTTTATTATAGTTATTTTGCCGTGTTTCACTAAACAAAAAACAAGTCAAATTTTTTTTTTCAAAATAGCGACATTTATAGTATAAAATGCCACTAATTATTAAACATTTGCGACGCTTATAAAAGAAATCGCCACTAAATAAGCCTCACATATTGAAACGCATCATTTGGCATTATTTAGTGGCGTTTGTTCACACAAACGCCGCTAAATAAACCCCACATTAAACCCGCAATTTTCGACCATTTTCATGCCCAGAACATTTCTGTTTTGAATTTCTTCTCTGCCCAACTTTGTTTTCATTTTCTATTTTATTTTCTTGTTCCAGCTTTTCTTTTTCTTTCTATTTCTTCTTATTTTCCATCCGATTGTTGTTTGAATTTTGAACTGAAACCCATTCGAAAGCTCATACTGAAACCCATACAAATCCATCTTCTCTGGTGTTCCACCGCCGGCCGCCCTGTTGTTCTAAGCTGAAGCGACGACCTCCTATACCACAGCCAGCTTCTCCGGCCTACTGCTGCACGCACCAGGTTCCTTTTCATTCTGCTTAAACTATTGTTCAACTTCATTCTGCTTAGTTGTTTGATCATTTGTTGCAATATTTTTTAGAAAGGTTAAAAAGAGCAAAGCTTGAAGACTAAAAAATTAAGATTCTAGTTTTGGTTTTAATTTATGCGTAAACATCTGTATGGTCCTGTTAAGTTACATTTCATTTTCCTTTATTTTGTGAGCGAAGATCACTGTTTTACTGCTGTGATTTGCTGAAAGCGGTCTATGGAGGTAGTCCACGCATTTTATTTTTTATGTTGGTATTGCATAATTAGATTGAGACATGAGCTTTTAATGCCAAGAAACAGTTCATTTATAACATTTCAAATATAATGTGCTTTTAAAGAGGTTTTAATGTTATTCTTTCTAGTGACGGGACAGGGGACTCATAGGACAATTGTTTAAGCCAAATGCTCAAAAAAAAAAAAAAGAAAGAAAAGGTATAAGAACACAAGAGAGAAACGAATTAAAAGAAGACGCTGCGTATAGAGGTTGCAATTTTGCTAAATCAATTTTAGACTACAGTGTATTATGCCTTAGCATTCATATCTGATCTCTGTGGAATGCATCTGATCTCTGTGGAATGCAAATGGTGATGCAGAATGTCAGTTAGGTGGCTTCCTTTCTTCATTGCTGGGAACTGGATGTGAATGTGAGGGTTATATTTACGAATGGTCGGGCATTCCAAAGAGGTGCAATTGCTGCATTGCTAGGAATAAGAGTATGCTTTCCCTTGCTCCCCTGATGTGATAATCTGCAATTTGTTTATATACCATGCTAAATGATTGAATTAGACATAAGACCATAAAAACAAGGTTTAGGTAAACATGTATTTTGTGCCCACTGAATATGGCCATAATCTCCCCCTCTTTTTTTGCATCTTTTCTTCAAAGTGCAGATTGTTAAGTGACTTGCATGTCAGTAGATATCAAGATGAATCCATATTTATTAAACCATGGGAAAGTAGAAAGGAGGGTAAATTTCACTTAATTAAATATGACCTGACGGTTTCTAAAAGAATCTCTCAACTTGAATTTGTGGATACTTGTTAAAATTTGAAAGGACTTGGTTAAATAGAATGTAAATTTTAGTTGTTCAACTTGAATTTATGTTGGTATTCTGAGTAGTTTGTACCTGTCCTATAATGATTCCCACATGCTTCCTCCTCCCTCCCTCACCACAATTTTTCACACAAAGCTCTCTGACCTATAAAGCTCACTGTTCTACAAAGTTCATGAAACATTCCACATTTTCCAAAATATGCACAGAGGAACCAGATGAATTGATTCCCGTATCAATTTTTATAATCCTCCTTTAAATATGAAAATCCTCATACATTACCTTCTGTAAAAATTGCGGACTGGGACTTATTTCTCGTCATGTTTCTCTTATTATTTTGTTATTCTTTTATTTTACTATGTCCAGAAGAATATTTTTATTCTTTTTTTAAAATAAAATTTGATTAATTTTTGCAAGACGTGAAACTAAGAATACCCTCACTCATGCACCTCCAAGCTAAAGGTTTCCTCGATTTCAATGATTATTAATAAATTTTCCAAGTTTTATTTTTCTTGGTTTGATGATTGATTTTCATTTTTTGATAATTGATGATTGATTTTCTTCAATTGATGATTGATTCTTGGAATCTTAGAAAACATCAATTTTTATCATTTAAATTCATTGGTATCTCCAGAAAGCTTCAATTATACTGATCCTAATACCAAAATCTAAACCAAAACATGCAGATATTTGCCCTTATACATAAAAGTAAAGAATCAGTCCAAAACTACCTTTTTTAGCATATTTGAAGTGTATGTACGTCATGGTAATCAATGGAGTCAATGTTAAACTTGGAGTCAAGGCCTTTCTTTTTCACGATATCACTAAATACACCTTCAGCCACTCGACTCCTGTAGATGTTGCCTAAGTAAACAAACAAAACAGAGAAAGGCTTTGTTTATGTGACAACCCCTGTGGATGGTGCTGACGAGGCCATTGATGCTACCAGCGACCCAAAACAAGCTCCGCTTGAAAGTAGTGGCCACAAGTGGAGGCCATTAAAAATAGTGGGCACAAGGCCCAATAAATTAGGGAATTGGCTTTAGATTTAAGGAATAATAAAACTGATCAGCTGGTTAAAAGTGATGCGGACAATACATTACTGATGCACATATATAGAAGTGAATTGCTTAGTTGATGTCATTTATTTTTGTTTATTAATGAAATCTCTCTTGGTGCAATTCTTGCATATATTCCTGCATGCATTTGTTGAAAATAATGATTTAAACTTGCATCCTCTTAAAGAAAAAAAAAAAACTATAATATTTATCGTAGGAAATTAAAAAGTTATACACAAAAAATGTCCTTTTTTGTCACATCAAATTTTCTAATCCAGTAAGTCATCTCATTTTTTTATTATTATTTTAAAAAAGTCATCACAAAACAATTAAGTGCATTTTGTGTGTATGTTTTTTACACGTATATAGCGTTGTCATCGTATAAATGAGATATCAATAATTTTTAGTGATGTATGCATACACATACAATAATGCATACATACAAGTTTAAATTTGATATTAGTAAAAGTTAAAATTAATTAGGTCAGTCCAACAAGAAAGTCATTAACAAAGTTAAGGATTTTATGCAAGGTAGGACCCAAAGCATTTATAAATACACATAATTTCATCATGTAATATAAGTAGTCCATTTAAATATTTTATTTAATAATGAAAACATATGTTTTTTAATTAATTAATTAGGTGGGAACCTACAAATTTTCAAATAGAAAAAAAAAACATTTGTTCGTTATGAAACATATACTAATAGGTTAAAAAAGAATTAGCATATATATTTTAAAGGGGAAATAAAATATATATATATATAGTCCTTTTAATCTAGAAATCATATGAAAAAGAAAAATCAACCTAATAAATTAGCTTATTACTAGAAGCAGGTGCTCTTTATCGTACAATGTTTTCAACTGCTAACATGCAGTTTTCATTTTCTGCAAGTAGAAGAAAAGGGGATAATATTTCCCTTTTGCTTTGCAGAAAACTCGAAAAGTAGAAGTTTAATTTTGCAAAAAGAACTCTAAGAAGAAGCATTAATAGTGAAAGGAGTAACTCAAATTCCAAATATGAATTTTTGGGTTAGCTTTTGTTATCTTGACAATATTAAAACAAGCCCAAAACAATATATCCTCTGTATGCATCAGAAATAACTATCAATATGCATGTCTAATATGCTAGAGATAAAGGTTAGTTGCCAATTTTTTTTCTTATGTTTGACTGTTTGTTTTTAATTTTTTGCTTATTTTGTATATTAATCTGTAAAAATACTGTTATGTTTCTTTTTTCTTTTTTTTTTTCGATTGAGATAAGGGTTTGCTCATCAGCAATTGCTCCATTTCTGTCAATTGTGTTTTTGCCCATTGGTATTTTGCAATTGCTCTAGTTCTTAAGCACACTAGTGATCATAGTGAAAAAAATCCTTCATCAATGGCAATGCTACAAGTCTAAGAGATCATCAAATTTATACATTTTAAATTGTTGGTTAATGTAATGAAATAATATGAATGTTATTGTATTAAACTTTCACTTGCATGCATAATAGAAAAAATTATATATTTAGATATTTAAATATTTATAATATTTAATTTATGAATTTAAATTTGTTTTTATGAATTTAAAAATATTTATCTATTTTTATTTAATAATAATAATAAATATTAAAAAAATAAAAAAGTAAAATTTTTAATTTAAAGACGTTTGTAGTAAAAAAAACGTCGTTAATTTAACAACGCTTATGTCTAAAAACGTCGCTAAATTACAGAAATTAGTGGTGCCTCTAAATTATTGATTTTTTTACACAAATGCCACTAAATAACAATTTAGCAGTGTTTGTAAAGAAAAATACTGCTAAATTTAGTGGCATTTGTATGCGAAAATACTGATAGGTTAGTGACCTTGTTTTCTAAAATATTGCTATTTTTCCTTACGCATCGACACTCTTAATAACGTTTTTTTCAAATGCTGTGAATCATTTAACAACATTAATAAACGTCACTAAATATGAAAAAATACCACTAAAAACTTATTCTCCTGTAGTGAGTGAACGATGATTCCCCTTCCAAAAGGGATTTTTTTCCTCTGCAATTTCATTAATTGGACAAGTTGCTACCTTCTATGTTCATCTTTAATCTGCTAGGATTATTCGATTATCGACGTTTTGAGGTGGTAATGGTTGAGGAAGTGTAGATAGCACGGTTTGATACTACTAGAAAACTGGCTTTTAGTGTAAAAATTTTTCATCGCTAAAGTCCGAGTTCTGTTGCTAAATCATAGCAGCGATAAAATTTGGCGTTATTATTCCATCAAAAAAGTTGAAGTCGCTAAAAATATTCTATCTGTAACAAAAATTCCGTTAGTAATAGGTTAACTTGTAGCGACGGAAAATTCTGTTGCTAAACTTTTTAGCAACAGAAACAGTTTCTATATGAATATACTTTTAGCTATGGCAATTTCGTGAATAATTTACAAAATTCTGTTAATAAAATTATTTTCTTCAATAATATTTTAGTGACAAAATTATGTCGATAAAACTTTATATGGAAAACGGTTTTTTTGCAAAATTGCTATGTTTCCTTAAAAGCCCAAAAGATCATTTCTTTTTAGTAAAGGATCGATCTGCTTTGACTCTTCAACTAAAATAATTCTTCTGCATCCCAAAGGAAGATCAGTCCTTTTGCAGAAAAATATAATAAATACTCATAATAAGAAATAAAATAATATTTTATAAAATTGTTACAAACTCTATACAAAATGCAAAAATTAAACTTTGTACAATATGTTACAAACTTAAAACAAACAGGATACAAACTTAATATAAAAGTAAAAATAAGAAAAATAAATATGAGATATATCTTTCTATTTTGGAAAACGATACATCTTTCTCTCTCATCAAACATTGTGCGAATGATCCAACTAGATCAGCCTAGCATTAATCCCTATCCTCCAACATAGTCCATTTCTTTATACCTTTCCTGTATTTTACAAAGTTTTGTTTGCAATCAAAATGAAAGTAAACTACCCAACACAACTTTGAAACAGAAGATACAATGTACAAAGACTCCTAGTCAAAATTTAAAAAAAAAAAAAAAAAAAAGAAGATAAATTCCTTTGCCTAGTTGGAACAAGGCTAAAAGTAAACTTCACCTACTGCACCTTGAGATTATATGTGTGCTAAAGAAATAAAACTAAAATCATTTTTTCTTGATATAGGATAAACTCAATGTAAATAAGGAAACAATAAATTAGTAAATTAATAATAATATTTTCCCCATCTTAATTAACATACTGTTAAAAGTAGAAAGATCTGTACCTAGACAAACACATTCCCAACTCCATTTTTTCTTGCATCAGAATCTCGAAGTGACTTCATCACCCTTTCATTTTCCCATTAGAAAAGTGTTATTCTTTGCCTTAATAGCATGATGTGCTAGTCATATCACAAAAGAAAAGGAAGACATCTTAAAGATGAACCATATATAAAGTTCAACCGAGAATATACGTATAAAAGATCAACCAAAAAGTCAGACATAACTGAACACATTCTATCATTTAATAGCAAGCATTTGCTCCACCCTAAGAAAGTGTTTGATATAAGGTGATATGTTTAAAAATTACATTGATCTATACTCAATAGTTACATCACTTTATTTTATAAAAATTTTAAAATTTTATGTGTTAATGATATCAAATCATTATAATAATAAGCTCATTGTCTTTGAGAGTGATTTAATTCTCAATCTAAATGATGAAAAAAATTTTATCATCATGAAAAAATAATTTTTAATATTATTTTTTAACTAATTTACCTTTACGAAAAATATAATTAACACTAATATAAGATACTGGTCACTAAAAATTTTAAAATTTTTGTTTTTTTAATTACTTATTTTTTAAAAATGTTTTATGTTATAAATTTATATTGACTAAAAAAATAATAAATTTATTTTTTTTGGAAATTATTTTTATCAAAATTGATTTTATTTTATAGTTTTTTATAAAATAACTTTTAATTATTATATAAATTATTGATTCAAAAAGTATTATTTTTTTTTTTCAATGTTATTTTGGATATTTAGTATTATATGATTTATTTTTTTCATATACTACCAAATATAATGCTTTAAAACTATTAGTGATTTATAATATTGTATTAAATATAATAATTTAAGATTATTGATGATTTTATCACCATGGTAATTAGATCACTGTAAACGATGCCTAAAAGATCAAACTTTTTTGACAATATACTAGTAACCCAAAACAGATGAAAGATCAAATTTTGAAACAACGAGAAAGGAAAAACAAAGAATACTTTGAAAAAGAAAAGTTACTAACAAATTTGACGTTTTGTCCTGAGGAGGAATGAAGTCGACAAAATCACAAAAAGACTTGCCCGTAGAAGAACCCTTACAAACACGAACAGAGCCCAAGCTCTTAATCTCAGAGAAAGCATCAAAAACAGCTGCTTAACTAAACTCAGTGTAGATAAAAAAGCAATAAATTAGTAATTAGAAAAAAATCTCAAAACCCATATTTCAAATTGGAAAAAAACCTTAATAGGAAAAAATACCAAAATTCCAAACCCACCCTCAGATTTATGAAGAAGGAGCAATGGAAAGAGCAAGTGGGGGTGGTAATGTAAAGGAGGGCAACTGGAGAAAGAAGGGGAAACAAGGAGAGAAAGGGAAGGGAACAGGCTGTTGAATCTTACATGAACGATGGGATCAGGTGGCCAAACAGCGGAAAAACTTGCCGGAGTCAAGGAAAAGGTTGTGTGGTGTTGGTGTTGGTGTTGGTTGGGGAGGGAGGGCTAGGGGAGAGAGAAAGAAGTAACGGAGGAGAGGAGAGAAAAGAAATATAATAATTTAAACTAAAGTTTTGATTTAGCAGTGGAAATGTTTCGTCGGTAAAATCCGTTGTTAAAAAAAATTCTAACAAACTAATTAAGCATTAGCGACGAAAATTAACAATGGAAGTTCGTCTCTAATTCACCAGATGACAATTGGCAATGAAACTTTTCATCGCTAATGATTATTTTCCTTTTAAAAAATAAAAAAATAAAGGTTTTATGAAAATAAAGAATTAACGACGAAAATATTTCGTCACTAAATATGCGAAATAAAACATAATTAGTGACAGAAATCCATCATTAACTCTGTCGCTAATATTGGTGTCATTTCTAAACTTTTGACTGGAACATTTAGCGAAGAAATACCTTTTGACGTGTAATTTTTGTCTTTACAGATGGATTTTCGATGCTAACTCCGTTGCTAAAATTAAAATTCAATTCATTGGAATCCATCAATCATCTATAGTAAACCATCAGTATTAATGACTTTTAGCAATGAAAAATTCTAACAATAAATTTTCGTTGCTTAAAACATGTTTCCTTGTAGTGTGAGATTAGAAATCTGACACTAAATAGCTTTTCATCTTCCATCAGGCATTCTTTTGTTTGAATTTGTGATTGTGACAACATGATTTAAATTCTTGAATCAACAGTTTACGAGAATTTAAAATTTGATTCTTTTCTACAAGAAACCAAGGTGAGATGGATGACTAGAATACATTTCTTGTCGGATATAATGCCATTTGAAGCCTATAAATGTTTTTTCCTGCCATGAAGCTGTCATATTTATTCTTTTGTTTTTCAATTTTTATTGACTGGTGTGGACCTTATCAGTTGGGCTTTCTAGGCATTTTTATTAACTAGTGGTAGGATGAGATAACAATCATGAAAAGAATAATGGTAAGATTTTTTTATTTCATCGGCTCTTTCTTTAGCCAGTTGGGCAAACTAAAGGATAAGTCTCTTATTGCTGACTAGTACAAGACCATTAAAATTTTAATGCTTCTATATGATGCAATTATATGGTCGTAAAATGGTTTGGGCATAGCCCATACATGGCTTGGCAAAGTTAAATCTTTGTTAAGTGAACTATTTTTGCACTATATTCAC
Organism: Durio zibethinus; assembly: GCF_047325235.1. Taxonomy (NCBI): domain Eukaryota; kingdom Viridiplantae; phylum Streptophyta; class Magnoliopsida; order Malvales; family Malvaceae; genus Durio; species Durio zibethinus. The sequence goes on along the minus strand of NC_143163.1, from coordinate 28,155,753 downwards.
AAAAAGACAATAGTATCTTTATTGTTATGGCTTCCTTAATTGTCATGGCTTCATAGTTGTCGTCTACCCCTTGATTTCTAGTAATGATCTTCTAATTTATGCAGTTTCCTTTTTTTTTTTTTTTCTTTTACTAAGCCACATTTATTAAAGCAACTGAATGTTTACAAAGCTGCAACAACTAGCAGGCAGAGATCCAGTACCATCACTAAGAGCGAAAAAGAAACACCTAATTGAGAACAATAGAACAAACCTCCTAGCAACAAGATATTAAACACTAAGATAAAACGAACCGATAGAACATAGCAAAAGCACAAAGAACAATTTCATAACCGCTCTTAAAGAAACTACAAACAACGATCCAAGCTTGTTAATATCATTGATGCAGCCTAACATATCGAAAGATTCAGCAAACTTTGAAAGCTAACCATAAGCTACTAATTTTTAACAATATCATCCCACTCCCTTTGTTCAATTTCCATTAATCTAGTAATAATGATCTCTTCATCACCTACACAATACTGCCCAAGACGTTTCCCAAGCTCCTAAGTTTTAACAGCCTTATCTCTATGTAAAAAATTCATTCATCAGATATCATTGTCAAAAAAAAAAAAAAAAGTATCATTTTTGAAATCACCAGAGGCATGGGAAAACAAACTATAGTCTTCAAATGAGCCATTTTCGTTTTCCAATTGAAATTCTTTTGTTTTTCTTTTTTTTTTTTTTCTAAGATATTTCAATTCTTTACTAAAAATGAAATCAACACAATGTTAAATATCTCCGCAATCAAACTTCACACTCTAATTCCCTATCAAATTCACTCTTATGTATGATAATTGCACATTGAATTAAGTAATATATACCTTTGAAAGAAAAGTTACAACATAAAAAAATGATGTAACACATATTATTTATAAGTTTAAAACTGCGTGTATGATAACTTTTGGATGATAAATATGTTTATATATATATATACTATTCACAATGCCATTAGGATTATCCTAGCTATTAAATACTAAAATTGATCTTAAAAAGAGTCCAAAATATATGGAAACGAAATGAAAAAAAATGATTTTTTACTTTAGAAAAATTCAAACATATAACAAAAGACTATAATTAAGTTAACGAAAATAGAAAAGATATGCATGATTTTAAAGTTATTAAAATTGTAGAATAAATTACAGTTAACGGACAATAAGATTTTAAATTTATAATAATTTTGAAAAGATCTTATTTATTTTGACTTTGATAAGTTATAAAAGTTACACATTTAAATATCAAATATAAGAATTAAGCTTTTTATTTGAGTTGGAAATTTAAATAAATTAATGCATTATCCTACATATCATGAAAAAAAAAATTCATATAAGCATCCACATCAACGCACCTTATCCAGCAATCTTGTACTTTACAATATTTTATATATATATATATATATATATATATATATTAGCAAATTTATGGCTTTGTTTAAGTCAAAATTTCTTTTAATATGAACAAATAATAAATATTTATAAAATAATATCTAATGTCAACAAATTTATTCAATTGGAACCCTATTGATAAATAAACTAAAAATAAAACCTTAATTTCTAATGATTCAAAACCAATAACTTAATAACTTATACTTTTACAATGTATTGAAATATTAAAAAAATTAAACTGAAATATAGTACTTTTGATTAATTTGATTCATGGTTATTTATACTATTTCATAGATATATTAAACTTAAATTACACTAAATATTAATTAAGTACATTCATCCACAATTAATTGGGTTTATGGTTATCATAGATTCATGAATGGCTAATTTCATTAATAGTTAAATTCAATTTATAATTATTTATACTACTTAATAGTATATATTAATCTAAAAATAAAATATTAAATTTAAATGGTACCAAATTGGAAGTACATTCATCCATAATTAAACGAGTTGATGGATACCAGGGATTCATGAATCACTTACTTCATGACTAGTTAGATTATATAACTTAAAATAAAAAAAAATAAATGTATTAGTTAATAATATCTATGAAACCAATTAATTACAAATCCCACAATAAAATTTGTAACCCTATTTATCAAAAGGCTTTGCTTGGGTAATTTTTTTTTCAGGATGAACAAATAATAGATATATATAAAATAATATTTAATATCAACCATTTTATTCAATTGGAACCCAATTGACATGTGTATAACCTTTATCAATCATCATGTGTCCTATGTTAATTATATTTATTTATATTTATTTCTTTTTAAATTGATATGAATTGATTTGATCTCATAAAAATTTTAAAATATTTTAATGCATTAATTATATTTATTTTCTTTTAAATTTTCAATTGACTTACCTTTTATTTCTAATAAAATATCCTAAATTATAAGCTAAATCAACGAGACATTATAATCAAAGAATTTCTTAATGATTCATAAAATTAATAAATACTATAATTATGATTATTAAACATTTTTTTAATGATTCAAAAGACTTCTATTGAAATCTAATAAAAAATTTTATAAAAAATTTAATAACCACTATAATTAGAGTTAAGAGTTGATTCCTTAATCAATTATTTGATACATTCATATTTGATTAAATATAATATCCAACTGAGCAATGGATATTATTCATTTATAAATATATATAACATAATGATCTTATATATTTATATAAGATTATGATACATTACAATGTTAGATTTTTGTTTTTGTTATAAAATCAATTGTACATTATAATTGTAGACACCCGATTTTGTTTATAATGATTCGATTTTGATCATTTTTATACTTGATTTAAATGTCTCAATTTAGACCAACTTAAGTGTTTTAGCCGAATTTGTGAACGAGTTTTGTGTTAAGATAATCGTTTTTCAATCATTTTTGCATGGGTTAAAACCCAATTCAATTCAATGTGGATCAAGTCAAATTTTGATAATTTGGGCTTGAAGGCACGAAGTCTAATGTGAGTCTATATTCAATTTAGAAAGCCCAATTTCATTTTGTTTTAAATTACTTACTTTAATTAATTAAAATTGAACCAAAATTTTTTTAACTTTAACTTAAAAAAAAAAAGTAAGAAGAAAAATTGAAGCTAGCACTGCCAGCAACTAGTTGGTCACTACCCTGCACCCTACAACAGGTAGCCTATTGGACACTACCTTGTAGCTCTGAGGAGCTGTTAAACCTTAGACTATTGCAATCCCAATTCAAAGATAAAATTCTCAAGCACCATTTGCAAAAAAAGAGGAAGGGAACAATTCATAAAAAAAAAAAAAAGAGAGAGAGAAAAAGCTCCTATCATTGGAAACCCATTTGGCCTCTTCAGCTTTCACCAACCCTAGAACTAACCTTTGCACATACCAACTCTAAGCTCCACCCCTAAGCACCAACCTAAACACGCCATGCACCATACCACAAATCTTGTAATCATCTTCAAACCACCAAACAGCTTATGTCCCTGTATGCATTGGGTCCATGTGAACACCACCCCCAATCACCAAAAAAACCTAAGCCCCCTAAACCCCTTTTCATAGCCTTCGACCACAACCTCTGTAAAACATAGCTCCAGCCCTTAGCACCAACATTGACAACCACTGCCCAAATTAGCCTTTTCACAACTCACTAACATCACCTCGAGCCTTGGCACCAGCAACGCAAGCCTTTCACCACCATAAACTATACCAAACCCAAGCACCACCACCACCATAACAAACCAAAGGGGCCTAATCCCTACGGTGCACCATCTCTCCATCACATTAGGGCCAATTTGACACCAAAATGTCAACGTATCTTACAACTTAGGCTGAGATTAAGGAAGACTTAGCCAAAAATAAGATGGGCCTATGTCCAAATCCACTAAACAAATATAAAAATAAGATGTGTTAGAATATAAAGACTGTGTTCACACTAGCTGAAAAAAGAAAGCTTGAAGATGGATGAGATTATGGTTAGATTTATGGATAAACCTAGACACCAAATATTAAACACATTATTAATGTGCAAAACTATAATTTACAGAAGTAAATGAGCAACTAATTGCGTTCACACTATAGATTATTGTGATCACATGCAAAGCTCATAATTTTAGGCACTATTTTAGTAAAATAAGATTAAAGGCAATTCCATCAATTTAGCAATCCAAAAAAAGGTAATCTTCAAAGTTTTTATGCTTAAAGAGATGTTCTTAGCTATTTATTTTCTGTTATTCTTTGTAAAAGGCAGAATAAAAAAATTTTTATCCTCAAACAATTTTTTAAATTGTAATCAAGTTCTATATCTCTTAGGTAGATTTCGTAGAGTGGTGAACTTTTATAGTTCTATATCTTTGATTAGAATTCTTAGGGTGGTGTTTCTATATCCCTTAGTTTCTAGTCTTGATGGTAAACCTTTATCCTTTTAATCCAATAACAATATTTTGTCATTATTCAAATTCTTGTGAGTTGTCTTCTTTGTGAGTTTTTTATTTACAATTATTCTTTAATATCTCAACCATCAATTTCCAACATCAAATTGGTATCAGAGCTATGGCAGATCATCATCATCAAGCACTAGTAGAAGATGTTGAAGCCAACACCAATGTTGCAGTAACTACAAATGCTAACCCAAGGGATGCTCTCATAAAGGAGATGCATCAACAAATCTTTCAACTACAATAATAGTTGTGTATACAAGAAGAGAGAGATGAGATAAGGTGATAAGGAAGAAGGAATCAAGAAGATGCATTAGAGGCCAATCCATACTATGAAAACAACAACGATTCTAATGATAGCACCCTACTTCACCTATGGTAAGTAAAAACTACCTACGCAAAAGCCACCTTCAACATAGCATGTTCAACCTGAAAATAAAGATTCTTGAGTTTGAAGAGAAAATATAATCTGAAGAGTTTTTAGATTGGCTACACACAGTGGAACACATCTTTAAATACCATGATGCCCTTGAACATCGCAATGTTAAGTTAGTGGCCATCAAACTTAAAAATTATGCATCTTTTTTGTGAAAAAATTTAAAAAAGTAAAGGGAAAGAGAAAACAGGAGTAAAATTGTAGCATGAGAAAAAATGAAAGAAGAGTTAAAGAAGAAGTATCTCTTAGATAACTTCTAACAAGATGTCTTTCTTAGGCTTCATAACTTAAAGTAAAGAGATCTCTTAGTATAGGAGTATATGGCTGAGTTTAACCACCTCATGTTGAAATGCAAATTAATGGAATAAAAGGAATAAACTATTGTATGATATCTTGAAAGGTTAAAGATCGAGATAGCTAATGTGGTATAGCTACAACCTTATTAGATATGTAAGCTCACCTTTAAGGTGGATAAAAAAAAGAGGCCCATGGTAGCAATTTGAAATTTAGGTCAGAAAAGGCTCAATAAAATGGCTCATCCAAATTTGTTGTTCCTTCTAAGCCCATTCCAAAATAGCCCTAAAAGAAAGATAAAATCTTAACTAGTAAGCCTTAATCTAGTGCATAAATCAGAAAGTATTTTAAGCATTAAAAGCTTGGACACATTACCTTAGAATGCCCAAACAGGAATATTGTAAATCTAGTAGAGGAAGACTTAAAAGAAAACGAAGATAAGCTGGTTAAAAAGAATCAAAACCTTGAGAAAGAGGAAAAGGTAACCTATAGTGATTGTGGAACATCCTTAGTCATACAATGTAGCTTGAATATTGCACCTATTGAGAAAGAAGATAGGTTACATAAAACCATATTCACACTAGGTGTACTACCATAGGAAGGTATGTGGTGTTATAATCGATAGTGAAAGTTTTGAAACTATTGTTTCTACTTTTATGGTACAGAAATTAAGCCTTAAAATAGTGGATCATCCCTAACTATACAAGCTATCTTGGCTGCAAAACAAGAATGAAATCAAGGTTAGCAAGAGATGTTTAGTTCCTTTTTCCATAGGAAAGTAATACCAGGATGGAGTATGGTGTGAAGTAGCTCTTATGGATGCTTGCCATTTACTACTTGGAAGACCTTGGCATTATGATAGGAGGGTTATTTATGATGGTTACTGTAACACTTACACATTTATAAAAGATGGATGCAAAATCATCCTAAGCCTTACCAAGCCTATAGTCATGTCAAAACCAATCAAAGGAGAAGGAAATAGCTTGTTTACTAAGGTTGATTATAGATGAAAAATTAAGATGGGTGGTACTATGTATGCGCTAGTGCTGATTGAGGAAAATGAAAATAATAAGGAGCTATCTACAATGATATAACCATTATTGGCAAAATTTCAAAATGCTCTTTAATAAGAGTTACCAACTAGTTATTACCAGTGAGGGGCATTTAACATTGCATAGACCTTATCCCTAAAGTGGTTCTACCCAATAAGGTAGCCTATAGGATGAGTCTTAAAAAACATGAAAAGTTATAGTGCCAAGTTAATGAATTAGTGAGAAAAGAAATGATGCACAAAAATATGAGCCCTTATGCAGTCCCAACCCTTTTGGTGCCTAAAAAAGATGGATCATGGTGCATGTGTATGGATAGTAGGGCAGTCAACAAAATCATGATTGATTATCATTTTCCTATTCTACGTTTAGATGACTTGCTAGACCAACTACATAGAGCAACTATTTTCTCCAAGATAGACCTACGTAGTGGTTATCATCAAATTAGAATGAGGCTTGGAGATGAGTGGAAAATAGCCTTCAAGACAAGGTATGGTCTTTATGAATGGATGGTAATACTTTTTGATTTATCCAATGCTCCTTGTACTTTCATGAGATTTATAAATCATATCCTTAAAGCATTGTTAGATATGTAACAGTATATTTTGATGATATTTTGATGTATAATAAAAATGATGGCCAACATTGAAATTATCTACACCAACTATTTTGCATATTTAAAGAATAAAAACTTTATGCTACCCTTAAAAAGTGCAATATCTTTACTTCCAGTCTTGTATTTCTAGGATTTATGGTGTCAAATGAAGGAATAAATATGGATTCTAGCAAGGTTGAGGCAATTTTAAATTGGCCAACACCAGCATCTTTACATATGAAGATTCCATGGTCTTGCATCTTTTTATAGGCACTTCATTAGGGGTTTTAGCTTCATTATGGCTCCTATTACTGAATGTTTGAAGAATGAAGCTTTTAAATGGACCAAAAAAGCCCAATACAGCTTTGAGCTCATCAAGATAAAGATCATCGAAGCTTTCATCTTATCCCTACTAGATTTTGATCAAGTGTTCAAGGTGGAATATGATACATCCAATTCTGGAATAGGTGTTGTTTTAAGCCAAGAAAGAATGCCTATAGCATTTTTCAATGAAAAGCTCAATGAATTCAAGAAAAAGTATTTAACCTATGATAAGGAGTTCTACACCATATATAGAGCTTTATTCCATTTGAGTCAATATCTCTTTACCAAGCCATTTGCCTTATATTCAGACCATGAGGTCTTAAAGTTCATTAATAGCTAGCCCAAGCTCAACCAATGGTATACAACTTGGGTAAAGTTCCTTCAAGCCTACAACTTCACTATCACGCATAAATCAAGAACTCAAAATGTGGTGGTAGATGCTTTGAGTCAAAAGTACTCTTTATTAGGGACTATGATTGTTAAAGTTATTGGATTTGATGTGATCAAATGGCTCAATAAGGCAGACCTTTACTTTGGCTAAATTTGGGAAGAATACAAGTAAGGACCATAAAACTAGTTTTAGTTGCATAATGGATATTGTCATAATGTCTAGATCTGGGGATCTATCGTTAGACATTAGCTTTAGGAGTCGCCACCAATCTTTTTTATCTAGGTTCGATTGGCCACCTAAAGAATCTATCTTTTTAAGGAACACCTAAGCTTAAGGGTCCCTAAAAGAATAGGTTCAGGTCTACTAACCAGAATAAGGTTTAGGAGTATGATTACGTGTGAGAAAGGTTGTAGCACCTTCACAATGCCTATCGAAAGATGGTACTAGCTTAATTTTGTGTTATCCAATAAGCCTTAAAAATTTACCAAGTAATTAATTATTAAAAATTATTCTCAATTGATTCTAATACTTTTAGCAAAAAATTGAAAAAATTCTCTCACCTCAAGAGTATGTAAGCAAACTAATATTTCACTTGCAGAGGCTCTATTGTCGGATTATTTAACATTAAAAAAAATTCAAGAAACAAAAAAGAAAAGAAAATGAAAAAAAAAATGATTCAGCTTTAGGTATAAATCCTTTTCTCTTCAAAAAAACTCATTGCTTTTGTATAAGAAAAATTGATACTTTCAACTTTTCCTCGAAAATATTTTTTAGAAAACTTATTTTCAAGAAAAATTGATACTTTCAATTTTTCCTCAAAAATATTTTTTCTGAAAACTTATTTTCAAGAAAAATGATACTTTCAACTTTTCCTCAAAAATATTTTTTAGAAAACTTATTTTCAAGAAAAATTGATACTTTCAACTTTTCCTCAAAAATATTTTTTTGGAATTTTATTTAAAGAAAATCATTAAAAAAATAAAATAAAAAAAATTAGGAATACTAAATAATTCTAATCTAATCAATAAATAATAATAATAATAATAAATATAAAAATATAAAAAAAATAAAAAAAATAAAAAAAACCTTTTGAATGGCTTGGCTCGATTGGGAAACGGCTAGGCTCAAGATAAAAAGGGCGGCTCAAAGACGCGGCTCGAGGACGTCGGCTCGACGCGGCTCGAGGATAGCACTCGGGTCACACGTGGGTCAAACGCGGGTTGAAGTTCTGGTTGGGTCAACCGATTTCAAAACGCGCGGATCTTCTGAGAATAGGAACTCCAAAATGACATTTTTTTTAGTAAGTATTAAAGGTTCTAACCTCTGTTTTTCAGCATATCGCTTCTTTTCCTCTCTCTTTTCTCCTCTTTTTCTCTCTTTCTCTCTAAACAATCCCATATTCCGATTGAATTTCTATCGAAATTTGGAAAAAGTCATCGAAATCTTCAAATCTGGTCGAAAAACTTGTTAGAAAATTCAAAGTTCGTTGAAAAATTTTGTCGGATTCTGAAAAATTTCTAGAAATTTTCCAAAAAAAAAAACCAAAAATTCAAAAAAAATTCCCACCAATTCCTAAAGTTGTTCTAACACATCAGAACCCTTTTTTAGCTTCTGTTTCCTTTCTGTCTATTTTCTGTGTTTGTTCCAGTACCTATTTATAGGGATTGATCAGAAGAGTTTCTGATCAATCCCAATTCCCTCTAGGATTTGGATTCAATCTTTGAATCCAATCCCAAGTCTGCCAGCCCCAAATTCATGCCAGAATTTCAATTTTTTCTGATCCTAATCCCAATCGAGAATCAATCAAGAAAAGATAAAATAAAAAATATATATTAATAGATAAATAATAAAATATATATATTAATAGATAAATAATAAAATATGTTAATAGATAAATAATAATAATAATAATAATAATAAAATTATATATTAATAAATAATAATAGTAATAATAAATAAATAAAAATTGAAAAAAATTAAAAATTAAAATTAAAATTAAAATTAAAATTAAAATTAAAAATAGGCTTACCCTTTTGGACCAGGCCCAATTGATTCGGGCCTGGACCAAATTAGGTGTCTACAGATATCTTTTCAAGGCTAACAGCCTTTGCTTTCCTTCATGTTCTTTGAGACGGGCCTTAATCAATAAAGCTCATGATGGTGCACTAGATTGACACTTTGGAAGAAATAAGACACTTGTTCTTTTGTAAGATAAGTTTTATTGGCCGAGAATAAAGAGGAATGTGATGAAATACCTTGAACGATGTAGAGTGTGACATATTGTTAAGAGTCTCAATTGCCTGTGCCTAATGCTTTTTAAAAGGATGTTAGTTTAGATTTTGTAGTAGGACTACCAAGAACTCAAAGGAACAAAAACTCCATCATGGTGTTTATGGATCATTTTTCCAAGCTAGCCCATTTCATTTCTTGTACCAAAACTATAGATGCTTCTCATGTTTCTAATCTGTATTTTAGAAAAATTGTGAGGCTACAAGGAGTTCTAGGATCCATGATGTCTAATCAGGATTTTAAGCTTTTTAGTTATTTTTGCCACTCTTTAGAGAAAATTTGGCACCAATTTCAAGTATAGTTCTTCTCATCATCCTTAAACAGATGGTCAAACAGAAAAAACCAACTGTAGCTTGGGTAACTTTTTAAGAAGTTATGTAGAAAAGAATATCAAGCAATATGATCTGGTTTTACCTTAAGTAGAGTTTGCCTACAACTGCTCACCAAGCTAAACCAATGGTTGCAGCCCTTTTAAAGTGGTGTATGGCAAGAATCCAATTAGCCTTTTAGATTTAGTTCATTTCCCTACTAATCAACAATTTAGTGGAAATGCATAAGAAATGACTAAGGGTATTAAACAACTACATGAGTAAGTGAAAGCTAAGATTTTACAATAAAATAAGAAATATAAAGGGCAATAAATAAGCATTGAAGACATTTAGAGTTCAAAGAAAGTGATTTGGTACGGATTAACTTCTGGAAAGAGAGATTTCCTCTAGGAAAGTTTGGCAAGTTACAACCTAAGGCAGATGGTCCATTTAGAATTCTCTAACACATTAAAGAGAATGCCTACAAGATAGAGCTTTTTGACACTTATAGAGTATCTCCTACTTTCAATTTTATTAATTTGACACTCTACCATTGCGAGAAGACTAATTTAGAATTGAGGACAAGTTTTTTCTAACCAAAGAAAATTGAAACTAAAGTGTCAACACATTTTACAACTTAGGCTGAGACTAAAAAAGATTTATCCAAAAATAAGATAGGTCTATCCTTGGTCCAAATTCACTAAATAAATGCAAAAATAAGGCGGGTTAGAATAGAGAGATTATGTTCACACTAACTAGAAAAAAAACATAAAGATGGATAGGATTATGATCAGATTCATGGATGAACCTTGACACTAAATATTAAGTACATTATCAATGTGCAAGGCTGTAATTTGTAAGAATAAATAGGCAGCTAAATGTGTTCACAATACAGATTATTGTGATCATATGCAAATCACAATAGTGATGGTGAACTGGCAAAACTATTGAATCGCCTATTTTTTCAGCAATTAAACTGATCAAACCAAGTTGAACCAGCTTGAATCTTTTGAATCGAATCGAATCGAACCGCTATTTTTCAAAGGTTGACAGGTTTGACTAACTATTTTTGGTAATTTTGTCATTTTATTTTTCTAATTTTGTTTATTTTATTTCTACCAAATAATTTATTATTATCATTTTTTATTATTCTTGCATGTCTAAAATTTTGGATCATGAAATAAATATTTAATCTTGTTAGTAAACTAAAAAATAAAAAATTTTCATAATAAGAACAAGAAAAAAAAAAGAATTTCCAATAATGGGATTCTATAGGTGAGAAAAGACTTCTAAAAATTGCCACAGTATTGGAATATTTAGAAATTCTTTTCAATACAAAGATTTTCATTTTTTAAAATTTAATTCGAATAGTTTTTTCTTTAAAAAAAGAAATAAAAAATAAAAAATATTTATGAAAACATGATTTCAAGATATAAAATATTTACAGATAATTGTATTATTGTGAAACTTTTAGCATGAAATTTTAATAATTAAAAAAAAGAGTTTTCGATGATGAGATTTAATGGTAATCTGAGTAATGATACCTATGAAACCTCAAGGTAAGAAGATTTTTTAAATACTACGCGTATTGGAGTATTTATAAAAGATTTTCAATATAAAAAACTCTCCTTTAAAAAAAAACAAAACAAATAAAATAAAATAAAATAAATATATATATAAATGAAAACAAATAAGCAATTTTTCTTTTCTAAAAAAGAAGGGAAAATAAAAAAATGTGTACCAATATTTTATTATTTGCATTGTATGCATATCACTAGATTTTTAAAAAGTAAACATGACCCTCCAAGGATGAGATTCTAAGGTAATCCAAGTAGCGATGCCTACGAAATCCCTAGGTGAGAAAAATTCTTTAAATGTTACAATGTACTGGGTCATTTTAAAAATTCTTTCAATAACAAGGTTCTAGGTTATTTTTCTCGAAGAAAATAGAATAATAAAAAAAACAAAAATTATTACAAATAAATGGAGTCAAGGAAATTATTTTTTTAAATACCAAATCTAAGATCGTTTTTGTCAAAACTAGGGAATAACACACAATTAATTGGTACCATTTTTAAAACAGGTGCTGTAGGAGTGCTAATAATTCCCCATGTGTAACCAACTCCCAAATTCAAATTGTTTTCATAGACCCAAAAACTCTTTTTAATAAATTTCAATTAATTGAAATTTTATTAAAAAGATAAGTTTTAATAGGTGGCCAATCACATCTAGCCAAAAAAGATTCATGATGACTTTTTTTTCACTTTATTTTTAATTTGTCTAGCAATCCTCAAAAACCATTATAATAGCTTGGTGACTCCATTAGGGACATCATTTTTTTTAGAGAGTCAGGTTGAAAATTAGTTATGTGCTATTCTTAATTTTGATTTAATGATCTTAATTAGTATTTGACTTTAATTTTTTTTATTTTGATTTTGTTTTTAGAGAACTATACTATTAAAAAATTTACATGCATTTCATTTTAATTTGTTCATTATTTATTTTATATATATATTATTCTCAATAAATTATGGGGCATGTAGGATAGAGATTACAATATTATTTTCTCTCACACACGATGACACATTTCATATCATGCATGAGCTTTACACCCAAGTTTCATATTTTTTAGGAGTTGAGTACATATGTTTCGTGAAGTGATACCTTCTACAATGGCAAGCGAAATACTCTCACTTATATTAAACCATTTTCGTTTGTAGCCTATAATGGGTGAGGATCGGGGTGCCTTACTAGTCCTGTGAGAATGCCAGTGAGGAATAATTTGGGAACATTTGAAACGTATAAATCTTCACTTAGCATATAGTGAGCCTTAGGAGACCAGCCTTAGGTAAAGTGTCGCTGACCTTTTTGGTATATTAAGACACTCCAATACAATATGCATTTAGGGATAATAATGGCACGGATAAAATTAAAATTTTAAAAAAAGAAATAGATAATAAAAGAAAAATATTTTCTTTAAAAAAAAAGAAAATTTTCTTTTGACATGTAGTTTGGTGGTTATCCAAAATTGGCATTTTCAAAAAAAATGTTTTAAAGCAAAATGAAGAAAAAAAATTTTCAACATTATCCGACAAAAAAAAAACAAACAAAAATTGTATTATTTGCATTGCATGCATATCACCAAATTTTTGAAAAGTAAACACGAGTCTCCAAGGATGGGATTCTAAGATATTTAAGTAACGATGCCTGAGAATCCCTATGTGAGAAAAATTCTTTCAATGTTACCAACGTACTAGGTCATTTTAAGAATTTTTTCAATAACAAGATTCTAGTTTATTTTTCTCGAATAAAATAAAATAATAAAAACCAAAATTATTGCAAATAAATTGAGTCAAGGAAATTATTTTTTAAATACCAAATCTAAGATCATTTTTGTCAAAACTAAGGAATAACACACAATTAATTGGTACTATTTTTAAAAAAAATGCTATGGGAGTGCTAATCATTTCTCATGCATAACCAACTCCCAAATCTAAACTGTTTTCGCAAACCCAAAAATTATCTTTTTAATAAATTTCAATTAATTTTGACATTTAATTGAAAAGATAAGTTTTAATAAGTGGCCAATCACACATAGCCAAAACATATTGGTGGTGACATTTTTTTATTTTTTTAAAAAATTCATCTAACGGTCCCTAAAATCGTTATGACAATAATGTTAGATTTTATATATACAGGTTGTGATCAATAAGTTGTGCATCCCATCTTATCTTATATCTTATATAAATGTATAAAAGCTAAAGCCTTTGATAGAAAAAGGAAAATTTCCAATATGGATGACCTATATTATTGACATATGAACGATCTTGAAAATCGACATGTCTCTTGTATCTTATTTTATTTGAATTATTTTTTAAAAATTAAATTAATTACATTTATTTTTATTATTATTTATATTAAATCACTCTCAATTAAATTAATATTAAAGGTAATAAAACTTTAATTGCCATCATCATAAAATAATTTTGTGTTCTTTTTTTTTCAATTATAATATTCAACTCTTAAATTACATTTGTATAAAAAAATTCACTTTCCAAAATTTTAATCTGTGGCTTATTTATTTATTTCACCTTTTAAGCTATGTATACACGTTTAACATGTATATATATTAATTTTAAAATGATTAAAAAATGATCAAATCAATTAAAATTAAATTTTGGAATATATAAAATAAAATGAATTTCTTTACCATTATTATACTAATTTCAAAATCCTTATTTTTCAATTTCTCCCAAACAAGTTAAATACATAATATGTTTGATTATTTTAATTGTCAAGTATAAATAACTCTTAATTTAAACTACTATTATTGATTTTGATTTGGTTCTTAAATTCATTTTAGTCAATTAGACATTCAAAAGTTACATATCATCCCATAAGTATTTTCAAGACCCATCCTATAAATAAGGGTGTTTTGGGATGCTTAAGAAATAAATTGCATCCCTACAATATTTTTTTCCTATTATCATGATATCCTTTTGCCATGTAGTAAACCAAGTTTAGGTTTTCTTCTTTTCTGTTTGCAATGTTATATATAGATTTATTAAATGCACAAATTACTTTATATTTGGTTTTGTATTATTTTGGGTATTGCTTTATTTTTTTTTCTTTTCTGTTATGATCTTTTAGATTAATTCTTCATCATAATTGTATAATGATTTACTTTTTGAAAAACAAATTCATTTTGAAAAGAAAATTTAAAATTAAGCAAAATTGCTTGAAAATTTAATGTTTTGGATTTCTTTTAAAGTTTTGGCTATTGTTATTAGTTCTATTATAGTTTAAATTATATATATAAATATATATATATATATATTTATAACTTTTTGTTTTTGAGTTTTTGTTATGATATTGATTTATATACCAAATTCCCATTATACTTTATCATGAAATAAAAGAGTCAACTAGGTGATAAATTATAAAAGAGTAATCACTTATCACTTATCACCTATCCTATCATATGTATCAAGTATACATTATATTTTTTATTTTTTGTATGAATGAATTGATTTATTTATTTTCTTAGTGATATGATTTTTTTTTGTTTGTCATTTGATATTATGTTTGTTGTTTTGATATTATCACTTTCATGATTTAACTTGAAGTAGAGCTAATTATTATTCACGTAAATGAAAATTGATAGAATTAGCTCTTTAATTTTAATTTTTTGATACATATAAGAATATAAGTGTTATAAAATTTCTTTTATTCAACGTTTTACTACGCTATTTTTTCTTTACAAAATTTTTAGGGGTGTAAAATTTTTTTTAAAACATTTAGAATAAGTTGAATTTCTTATAATTTAAAAAAACGTATAATATTATTTGGATTTAAGAGAAATTAAATCTAAATGTGAACTTTAATTACTTTTAATATATTGAAATATACGATTGGCAAAGAAGAGTTAAGCATATATAATAAATTAGTAGGTTTATATATATTGAGGTTGGTAGGTTTAATTTTTATGAGAATACTAACAACATATTTTATCATTTAAAAATAATTTTTTGTCAAAATTATGAATATAATATTTCTTAAAATAAAACAGGATGATTTTTTTGATAAATAATACTCTAATTTTTAAATAGTAGTATATATATTAAAAAATTATCTAATTTTGTGGTTGATTTATCTTTTTTGCATGTGATAGTCTAATTTAATATCACACGTCTTTGAATTAAGACATGTCCATATTGATTTACTTGACAACATATGACTTTTAATAATATTACAAATTTCAGCTTGAATTTGATAAAAAGTTTCTAATTATTAATCCAAAAGAATATATAAATGAAAATTTAATTACAAACAAATAAAAAAGAAATTTGCTATTCATATATTCAAATATTTGTATGTATTATCATCTCTTAATCAAAATTTTCATTGATTCTATCTTTATTGCCTTTATTTTAGGGTGTTTATAGATTAAATAAGTATTATTACTAATTCAAATATTTTTGGTGTAATTACCTCCAATCCATTGTTATTGTTAGTCAACTATTAGTGTTTAAATTTTTATTTTACTTTAAAAATTTATTATAAATCAAAATTATCATTTGTACATTAGACAGACTTAAATCTATTATAAATATACAAAAGTCAAAGCTTTTGGCAAAAAAAAAAAGTTCAATGTTGATGGCTTATATTATTGGCATATAGACAACTTTGAGAAATCACCATTTATCTTGTATTTTTTAAAATAATTTTTTAAAAATTAAATTAATATTATTTTTTCTATTATTATTTGCCTTAAATCATTCTTAATTAAATTCATATTGAAGGTAATAAAATTTTAATTGCCATCATCATAGAATATTTTTTTGTTCTCTTTTTCCACTTATAATGTAGACACCCTAATTTGTCTAGGGGTCTACTAGATTTGGATTTTGTTAATAAAAAATAAATAAATAAATAAAGGAAAATAGGTGGTTGTGTTTGAGTTTGGATTGAATTTAGGATTTCTATCTGAATTAGGGTTCTTTGGATTATAACCCTATAAATATAGACCATATTGAGGAGTCAGGGACACACAAAAAAGATACAGAGATCACATACACAAAAAATCAAAGAGAGAAACAAAGAGAAAGGCAAAAAAATAGTCAAAAAATTTTGGGTTAATAAGAAGATTTTTCTGAAAATTTCTAGTTTTTGGTGAATTTTTCGACATCGGTTGAATTTTCTAGTGAGTTTTCTAGTGTCAGTTAAATTTTTCAGCAGGTTTTCCATAATTCAATTGAAGATTCCAGTGAAGGTTAAATTTTCTGGTGAACTTCCAACGAACCAACCTAAATTTTGGTGAGATTTTTCAAAATTCAATGAAAATTCAACTAGAGTTCATCTGATTTTAGAGAGAGAATGAGAGAAAAAAGAAGGAAGAAAGAGAAGGAGAGGAGAAGATCTTAGGGGAAAAAAGGATTCTTACTATTTATACTTCATCAAAACGACGTCATTTTGGCGTTAAGAAACCACCCAATATCTGCATGTTTTTTATTTGGGCGATTTAACCCATGTGTAACCCACTTTTGTCGACCTATGTTCCAGCCCACTCCTTCAGTCGAGCTGAACTGAGCCCCAAGCCACTTCCCTAGAGCTAGCTCCTATGCTTGGAATTGAGTCGCATTAAGTCTTTAGCCGAGCCCCTTTTTTTTGGTTATTTTTTTATGTGTTTGATATTTTTAGGGATATTTTTGCATAATTAAATTTTTGAAAAACAAAAAATATAAAACAAAACAAAATATTTTTTTAGAATAAATACTAATTATCCAAGATGAAAATTTTTAGAAATTTCAAATGGTAAATTTCTATAAATTTTCTAGGTGAGATTTTTTTTCTAAATTTGTCCCAAATGGTAGAATAATTCAGATAAAATTTCAATAACAATGATTAATATTTATTTTCAAACAAAAAAAGAAAAATAAAAATTTTTTTGTTGAAAATATTTGACAATTATCCAACGTTGTGACTCTTAAAAATTTCGAATAGTAAATTTTCTAAGAAATCTCTAAGTGAGGAATTTCTTTAAATTTATCCCAAATGGTGGAAGAATTTAAATGAAATTCCAAGAAAAATAATTGTCATATTATTTTCTTTCCAAAATGGAAAAAATAAAAAAAAATTCTAAATAGAACCAAATGGTGGGGAATTTAGAAATTTTGAAAGAAAAAATATTTCTAATTTAGCCCAAATGGTGGAATAATTAGATGTATTTTCACTAAAAAAATAATTAGACCTTTTTTCGATGATGAAGCCTCTTAAAAAAAATAGAATTTTAAAATACTCTTGAAGTGAGAACATTTTTAAGAATTCTATCAGATTGATAGAAGAATCTTATGAATTATTTTCAATATTTAACATAAAAATTTGAAACCAATAGAATCAAAACCCTAAGATAAATTTAAAATAAAATGGTACCATCTTTTGGATGGGCGCGTAGGGGTGTTATAACCTTTCTCACATGTAACCGAACTCCTGAATCCTGTTCTGATTGGTAAACCCGAACCTATTTTTTTAGGGACCCTTAGTCAAGCTTAAGAGCTCTTTAGGTGGCCAATCACACCTAGTTAAAAAAGATTGGTGGTGACTCCATTTGTTAGGTCTAGCTATAGATTTTCGGATCTGTATGTTATAACAGTTTGACGACTCCACTAGGGACGCTATAGAGAGTTAGGCCATAACATTTTAAATTTATCCTATCCTTTAATTTAATTGTTTTAAATTGTAATGATTATGTTATTTGTTTACTAACATTTTTGTCTTTTTTGTTTTTTATTTTTGAGGTTTGAAACCAATATGTTCTTTTACACACACTGTCACATGCATTTACATTACATGAGCTCTATACTCGGGTTTCATCCTTCTTAGAAGGGAGTAATGTGCCTCGTTTTCATGAGATGATAATCTCCACAATGGCTAGCGAAATACTCCCACTCAAACTGAATCCTATCCGTTGGATAGGTAAGGACTAGACTGCCTTACTAGTCTATGATGCATAATGATAAAAGGAATAATTTGGAAACCTTTAATGGTCAAAGTCACCTAACCGTGTATATAATTTACACTTAAGAGGCCAACCTCAAGATAGAGCCATCCTACCCATTGATAGATATAACCCAAAGTTAAGACATAAAAAGGAATGGTTTGTGATCTAACTATTTTGTTTGTTTAGCTTTGTGCATTTGCATTACATGTCATGTATCATTTTCATTGTTACATGTAACATTGTGCATCTATATCATTTTCATATTAGATTTCATCCATGAAAATGTACATTTCATTTATGCATCAATATACCAAACATAAAGCATAACAATTTTAATAATACATAATTATGGTACTCAAAGTTCAAGGATAGCTCTACCAACCAAGAATCTCGCACAATCAATTCACCAATATAATACAAGGGCTAGAGCTAGACAAATGAAATAAAAATATTTTAATCATCTCAAAAAGATAGACAAAGCGCAAGAAAAGCTAGAATAAGAGTTGAATAAGATTATGGATGCCTTGAGCAAGTTAATAAAGGGAAAGGAATAAAAGAAAGTACTAGCCAACAAGAACATCCATCATAAGAGGTGACTAACCCTCTGTATCCTCCTGATTTTGGGCCACATCAAGCCTAATCCACAAAAGACCCACCACCATAGTAGTTTACATATCTGGTAGGGTATGCATACTTGGAATGCCATCAACTTCAAACTTAAGATAGAATAAGAGTTGAATAAGATTATGGATGCCTTGAGCAAGTTAATAAAGGGAAAGGAATAAAAGAAAGTACTAGCCAACAAGAACATCCATCATAAGAGGTGACTAACCCTCTGTATCCTCCTGATTTTGGGCCACATCAAGCCTAATCCACAAAAGACCCACCACCATAGTAGTTTACATATCTGGTAGGGTATGCATACTTGGAATGCCATCAACTTCAAACTTAAGATAGTACTAGAGTTATCAAACCCTATCTTTACTGAGAAGACAGTAGAACTAGTACCAATCCTTAGCTTGGATGATCCAAAAGAGAAAGAGAAACTGAGGCCTATAGAGAATGAGACTTTAAAAGCCTCAAAAATTGAATAGAAGATAAACTTATTAGAGGAAAGGTTATGAGCCTTAAAGGGAATCAATTTTTATGGTTCTGTAGATGTTACCGGGCTCTGTTTAGTCCCAGATATTGTTATTTCTCTAAAGTTCAAAGTGCTAGAGTTTGAAAAATATAATGGTACAAAGTGCCTAAAAACCTATATCACCATGTATTGTTAGAAAATGGCTGCCCATGCTAATAATAAGAAGCTATTAATGCATGTATTCTAAGACAATTTTACTGGCTTTATTGCTAGGTGGTATGTCCAGTTGGATAAGACCCGTATTTAATCCTGGAGTGATATAGCCTATGACTTCATCACTCAGTATCAGTATATCATAGATTTAGTCGCTGATCGTCTATCTTTGCAGAATATAAAAAAGAAGGCTATTAAATCGTTTAAGGAGATGCCCAGAAGTGGAAAGACATAACTACTCAAGATAAACCACTTTTGACAAAGAAAGAAACCACAATGCTGTTTGTAAACACTTTGAAATCTCCCTATTATGAAAAGATGATAGGAAATGCAATGAAGAACTTCATTGATATGATAATTTTAGGGGAAAATGCCATTAAGAGTGGCAAGCAAAAAGTCAAAACCACAAAGAAATGAGGGTTGCCTAAAAAAAAAAAAGCTGAAGCCCAAGCTATGAACTTTGATGGGCAACAATATAGAAACTATGCTTTATATCCACTGCCAGTTCATCTTGTTTACTATCTAGCAGTTAATGGTATTGGGCAAGCCTCTTATCATCATATCTACAACCAGCTTACCTACCAACCTATCAATCAACCTTTAAAGTACCTACATCAGCTTCAAAGCCTAACAACCAAGCAAGTGATTTAAAGAGATCTTGGGATAACTAAGAAATGGCGCATATTGATCCTATCCCCATGACTTACACTAAGTTATTCCTAGAGTTGGTCAAGAACAACTTAGTATCTCTAGTTATTCTAAAATCATTGAAGCCACCCTATGCAAAGTAGTACGATGCTAATGCGACGTGCGATTATCATAATGGGAATGTAGGTCATTCTATTGAAACATGTCCTACTTTCAAACACAAAGTGCAAAGCTTGATCTGGAAAGGCTTAGTGAGCTTCGACGAATCAGAAGGTAAAATGTCAATAAAAATCTTTCACCAGATTGCACAGAGGCATAACTTTGAGAAAGATATTAAGGCTGGTTGGAAGTTACTTGTCATTTTAACATTTTTTTCAAAGTAATGTTAGGAATTCTTTCATGCAATAAGATTTCATTTGTTATCATTTTAATGAAAGACAAGTTGATACATTTCATTACATTTTCTCTTTCATCCAGGCCATTATTCCATGCTTTGCTATTTACCACATCTTTTTATTCCCATTTTCAAATTTCAAATGATGAATGTTTAAATAATGATAACAATAATTTTGGAATTTAATTTTGGAAACTCATTCACATTGATAAAGTTTAATCTGAAGAGACTATTTGAGCAAAAAAAAAAAAAACTGCTAGCAGATATGAAATAGATATGTCTTGAAAATATGTAGTCATTTATAAAGAACCATAAGCTTGTTTTGTTCAATAAGTGATGTTTAAGGAAAGAATTCACATTTGAGATGAAAAATGGTCATCTTTTTTTTACTATTCAAAAAACCAATCATTGTTACCCTTTTGAGCCTATTATGATTTTTTTTTCTAAAGAACATTGATCAAGGATCACCCTTCATACTGGAGGATAATTTTTGAAAAAGAAAAAGGTCTCATAGAAAGAAAGCTAAAAAAAACACAAAAGAAAAGCAAAACAAAGGAAAAAAAGAGAAAAGAAAAATTAATGCCACAAATAAGTTGGGACAAAGTAATGAGAGTCCTTTTGTAAGGGATAAGATGAATGAAAAAAGAAAAAAGTAGTGAAATGATATGGAATGGGGCAAAATGCCAAGTTATATCAAATGATGAGAAATGATCCTTTGGTTTTGAGCCCTTTAAACACATGTTTTGAGCCTATTTTATCTATTTCTTTCATGACCCATTACCATAGCCTACATTACAACCTTCAAAAGTCTATTTGGATCAAATGTGAGTGCTTAAATTGAATGATCATATGTTGAGCTAAGGCATGCTCATGATGAAACTATGAAATCATGTACATTGCTCTAAAGATTGATGTGTGAAAGATATCACTAGTGGATGGAAAAAATAAATAAATAATAAATAAAAAAAAATGAAAAATGAAAGAAAATGAGAAAATGAAAGAATGAAAAAAAAAGATAAAAAGTAGAGAAAAGGAAGACTCAAATTGAAAACCTGAAAGGGCGATTTGGGTAAAAAAATCTTTGAGTTGAGGTTAGATAAACAGTTTACATGGATGAAAGGTCAAAGACATACGAAGATCTCTCAAAGCTGGGACAAAGTTCAATGAGTTTAAAATAACTTCGAAAGTTAATAGAATGAGTTTTTGAGAAAGAATTATGGATCAAAGTTAAGAATTGTCAAGTATTCATTATTTGGACATTGTCACACCATTCAATACCATCCCTATTGATATGCTTTGAATTCCTTCCTTTGTCTATTTGTTTTTGCACCAAACTCACTTATCATGGATTACCTTTCTTTCAATTCATCTTGGACTTTGTTATCCCTAGAATAAATCAAAAAAATGTGTGATTGCATTATATTTGTCATTATTGAAATGATAATGAATGATGATGTTCAAGAAAGATTCATGTATTTCTTTGAAAAGAAATTTAGAATGAGGGCAAAGAAAAAATGGAAAAAACCTAAGAAAATTATTTGAAAAGATATCTAGGATGACCAAGTGATGAATATGATGATGGATTGGTTGACATAATTTATGAATTGTGATCAAATAATGGAAATAATGTGGATGAAAATTATTCTGAAAATGGCTAGTTTCGGGAAGCCTATAGGTTGTGATAAAAGTGATGTGGGTTAATAAATGAAACTTATTTTGAAATTGTCGGTGCTAAAAAGCCTATGAATTATGATTAAGTGATGGAAATAATTAGGACCAGTTGACGAAACTTGTTCTAACATGTTGGGAAGCTAAAAAGGTAAAAGATGAGATAGTGGAGTCTTAAAAACCATATTACCACAATTAATTAGAATTTCATGACATTTATCCACATTACATGCATTATGTTGGCATCATCATTTGAACAATACATGTACGTAATTTGGTTTGGACATGCATCAGCCAGCAAACATTTGAATTATGACTTAGAATATGGCATCTACATTATTAAGAGAATCCAAATTGTTGCATTTGCATCATTGATCATGACATTCATTACATACAAAATTTTATCTTTGACAGTCATCTGGAAAAAAAATTTTGAATCTTTTTGATGAAGTCTCTTAAGATAAAATAATGAGTTTTCAAATAAGAATCTTTAAGTTTCAAATAAAAATATTTGAGTTTTCAAATAAGAATCTTTGAGTTTTCAAATGAGAATCTTTAAGTTTTCAAATAAGAATCTTTGCATTTTCAAATGAAAATCTTTAAGTTTCAAATAAGAATCTTTCAGATGGAAAACCCTAAAAGTTGTCAAATGTGAATCTTCAAATTTGACTAAGAAGCTTTGAATTTTTGAATGAAAACCTTCAAATTTAGATGTGAAACTCTAAAATTTATTAGGTGTGAACTTGAATAAGGAGTTGGAAATTTTGGATGAAATCCTGAAGTTTTTAACTTTTGGGTTTGAATCACCAAAATTCGAATATGAATCTCTAGAATAAAAATATTTAAATGTTGGATGTGAGCTTTGCAATTTACATGCAAACTCCTGAATTAAAATTTTAGATGTGAATTTTGAAATCTTACAAATCAGAATTATTGTGAAGTTGAAAAGCCTTGCGAATATGAAATTTTGTGAATTAAATTCTTATGAATCTAAAATTTTGAGAATCAAATTTTGGTGAATTCTTGCGAAGCTGAAAATTTCTTACAAATCTGAAAATTCTTATGAATCTTTGAATTACAAACCTTTGAATTTTGAACTCAAATTATGAATTTTTGAGTTTTGATTACAAACTTTAGTAGATATGGTCTAGACTCCTCTTAACATGATTGTTGAGGAGCTTTTTTTATTTTCTCCAAAGTTATTAAGCCTCTGTTTAAAAGAGCATTTAGTTTTTCAAAGTTGTTGAGCCTCTATTTAAAAGAGATTTTAGGATGTGTGAGTATGCTTAAAAAAAAAGTTGTTTAGTTTATTTTGATTGGGTTGTTTATGTCTTTGCACAATTCTTATTTCATAGAAAATATGAAAAGAGGAGTAGCTATAGACAGCTCAATCCGTCTGGGGGTCTACTAGATTTCAATTTTGTTAATAAAAAATAAAAAATAAATAAAAAAGCAAGAAAATAGGTGGTTGAGTTTGAGTTTGGGTTGAAATTGGGATTTCTATTTAAATTAGGGTTTTTTGGATTATAACCCTATAAATATAGACCCTAATTAAGGAATCAAGGACACACAAAAAAGATACAAAGATCACATACAAAAAAAATCAAGGAAAGAAACAGAGAGAAAGGCAGAAAAGTAGTCAAAAAATTTTAGAAAAATTTTTGGTTAAAAATAAGGTTTTTCTGAAAAAATTTTTGAAAAATTTTCAATTTTTGGTGAATTTTTTGGCGTTGGTTGAACTTTTCGATAAGTTTTTTGGCACCGATTGAAATTTTTTTGTAGGTTTTCCAAAATCCAGTTGAAGATTTCGAAGAAAGTTGAATTTTTTGGTGAACTTTGGTGAACCAACCTAGATTTCAATAAAATTTTCTAGAATTCAACAAAGATTTAACTAAAGTTCATCTGGTTTTAGAGAAAAAGAGGAGAGAAAAAAAGAGGAAAATAGAGAAGGAGAAGAGAAAATCTAAGGGGAAAAAAGGATTCTTGCTATTTATACTCCATCAAAACAATGACATTTTGGCATTAAGAAACCGCCCATGATCTGCATGTTTTTTATTTGGGTGACCCAACCCGCGTACAACCCACTTCTACCGACCCGTGTTCCAACCCATTCCTTCAGTCGAGCCGAGCCCTAAGCCACTTCCCTTGAGTTGAGTCGCGCTAAGTATTTAGTCGAGCCCTTTTTTTTTTTTGGTTATTTATTTATATGTTTGATTATTTTTAGGGGTATTTTTGCATAACTAAATTTATGAAAAATAAAAAATAAAAAATAAAACAAAATATTTTTTAGAATAAATACTAATTATCCGATGCTGGAATTTTTTAAAAATTTCAGATGGTAAATTTCTATAAATTTCCTAGGTGAGATTTTTTTTCTAAATTTTTTCCAAATGGTGGAATAATTTAGATAAAATTTCAATAACAATAATTAATATTTATTTTTAAACAAAAAAAGAAAAATAAAAATTTTTTTGTTGAAAATATTTGACAACTATCCAATGGTGAGACTCTTAGAAATTTCAAATGGTAAATTTTCTAAGAAATCTCTAGGTGAGGAATTTCTTTAAATTTGTCCCAAATGATGGAAGAATTTAAATGAAATTTCAAGAAAAATAATTGTCATATTATTTTCTTTCCAAAAGGGAAAAAATAAAAAAAAAATTCTAAATAGGCCCAAATGGTGGAGAATATAGAAATTCCAAAAGAGAAAATATTTCTAATTCGGCCCAAATGGTGGAATAATTAGATGTATTTTCAATAAAAAAATAAATTTTTTTTCGATGACGGAGCCTCTTCAAGAAAACAAATGAGATTTTTAAATACTTTTGAAATGAGAAAATATTTATAAGAATTCTACTAGATTGATGGAAGAATCTTATGAATTATTTTCAATATTTAATATAAAAATTTAAAACCATTAGAATCAAGACCCTAGGATAAATTTAAAACAAAATGTTACCATACTTTGGATGGCATGTAAGGGTGCTATAACCTTCCTCACATATAATTGAACTCTCGAACCTTATTCTGGTTGGTAGACCTGAACCTATTCTTTTAGGGACCCTTAGTCAAGCTTAAGAGTTCTTTAGAAAGTTAGATTCATTAGGTGTCCAATCACACCTAGTTAAAAAAGATTGGTGGTGACTCCGTTTGTTAAGTCCAACTATAGATTTTCATATCTATATGTTATGACATATAATATTCAACTTTTAAATTACATTTGTATAAAAAAAAATTCAATTTCCAATTTTTTAATCTATAACCTATTTATTTACTCCACTTTTTAAGCTATGTATAAGTTTAATATACATATATATGTATATATTGATTTTAAAATGATTAATAGATGATCAAGTTGATTAAAATTAATTTTAGAATATATCAAATAAAATGAATTTTATTACAATTATTATATTAATTTCAAGATCCTTATTTTTTCATTTCTCCCAAATAAGTTAAATACTAATATGTTTGATTATTCTAATTGTCAAGCATAAATTACTCTTAATTTAAAATACTATTATTGATTTTGTTTGGTTATTAAATTCATTTTAGTAAATTAAACATTCAAAAGTTAAAAAATATCTTATAATTATTTTCAAGACCCATCCACTAAATAAAGGTATTTTGGGATGCTTAAGAAATAAAATTGCATCCCTACAATATTTTTTCCAATTGTCATGGTATTCTTTTTGTCATGCAGGAAACCTAATTTAGGTTATCTTTCTTTTTGTTTGTGATGTTATTAGGTTTGGTTTTGTTTTATAATGGGTGCTGTTTTATTTTTTTTCTTTTTTGTTAAGATCTTTTAAATTAATTCTTCATCTTAGTTGTATTATGATTTATTTTTTGAAAAAAGTCATTTTGAAAAGAAATTCCCTTCATAAAATTTGTTTGTGTTTCAAGAAAATTAAGCAAAAGTTCTTGAAATTTTAATGTTTATGATTTGTTTTTAAGTTTTGGCTATTTTTATTATTTCTATTATAGTTTAAATTATACATATATTCGTATACATTTTTATACCTTTTTTTAGTTTTTATTTTGATATTGATTTATATACTAAATTCCAATTTTACTTTATCATAAAATAAAAGAACAAGTTAGGTGATAAATTAGAGGAAAATAATCACTTATCACCTATCCTATCATATGTATCAGTGAATTGATTTTTTTCTTTTCTTATTGATATGAATTTTTTTGTCATTCAATATTATGTTTGTTGCTTTGATATTATCACTTTTATGATTTAACTTAAAGTGGAATTAATTACTATCCAAGTAAATAAATATTGATAGAAGTAGCTCTTTAGTTTCAATTTTTTGATATTATTACATGTCTTTTAATTAGTACATTTTATTTGATTTAATATATATTTATTTTAAAAATATCATGACAATGGTAAAAAAATATTGTAAGGACGCAACTTATTTTTTAAGTATCCCAAAACATCTTTATTTATAGGATGGGTCTTAAAAATAATTATGGGATGATTTTTAACTTTTGAATCTCTAATTGACTAAAATGAATTTAAAAACCAAATCAAGATCAATAATAGTATTTTAAATTAGAAGTAATTTATACTTGACAATTAGAATAATGAAACATATTATGTATTTTACCTATTCGGGAGAAATGGAAAAATAAGGATCTTGAAATTAGTGTAATAATGGTAATAAAATTCATTTATTTAATATATTCCAAAATTAAATTTAATTAACTTGATAATCTATTAATCATTTTAATATATATATATATATATATATTAAACTTATGCATAGCTTAAAAGGTGGAGTAAATAAATAGGTTATAGATTAAAAATTTGAAAAGCGAATTTTTTTATGCAATCGTAACTTTAGTGTTGAATATTATAATTGGAAAAAGAAAACACAAAATTATTCTATGATGATGGCAATTAAAGTTTTACTGCTTTCAATATGAGTTTAATTAAGAATGATTTAAGATAAATAATAATAGAAAAAATATAATTAATTTAATTTTTAAAAAATTATTTTAAAAAATAAAATATTGAACACATGACGATTTTTCAAAATCGTCCACATGTCAACAATATAAGCCATCAACATCGGACATTTTCCTTTTTTCTCAAAAGATTTAACTTTTATATATTTGTAAAAGATTCAAGCATGTGCGATGCATGAATGATAATTTTGATTTATAATAAATTTTAAATAAAATAAAATGAAAATTGAAATACTAATAAGAATGGATTAGAAGTAATTACAACAAAAATATTTGAATTAGTAATAATGCTCATTTAATCTATAAACACCTTAAAATAAAAAGGTAATAAAAATAGAATCAATGAAAATTTTGATTGAGAGATGATTATGCATACAAATATTTGAATATATGAGTAGCAAATTCCATTTTCATTTGAATTTGTAATTAAATTTTCATTTATATATTCTTTTGGGTTAATAATAAAAAGTTTTTATCAAATTTAAGCCATAATTTATAATATTATTGAAAGTTATATGTTATCAAGTAAATCAATATGAACATGTGATAATCAAAAGACATGTGATACTAAATTAGACTATCACATGTAAAAGAGATAGATTAACTATAAAATTAGATAATTTTTTAATATATATACTACTATTTAAAATTAGAGTATTATTTATCGAAAAACATCATCCTGTTTTATTTTAAGAAACATTATATTTATAATTTTGACCAAAAATTATTTTTAATAATAAAATATGTTGTTAGTATTCTCATAAAAATTAAACCCATCAGCCTCAATATATATAAAACTAATAATTTTTATGTAAGCTTAACACTTTTTTGCCAATCGTATATTCCAATATATTAAAAGTAATAAAAGTTCACATTTAAATTTAATTTTTCTTAAATCCAAATGATATTATATGTTTTTTTTTAATTATTAAAAATTCAACTTCTTCTAAATGTTTTAAAAAAATTTCACACCCCTAATAATTTTGTAAAAAAAATTATGGTATATAAAATGTTGAATAAAAAATTACATTTTTGAATTATTTGATGACAATAACTATCATTTAACATATACCGTATAACACTTATCTTGTTATAGGTATCAAAAAATAAAAACTAAAGAGTTGTTTCTATCAATTTCAATTTACTTGAATAGTAATTAGCTCCACTTCAAGTTAAATCATGAAAATGATAATATCAAAACAACAAACATAATATCAAATGATGAACAAAAAAAATCATATCACTAAGAAAAGAAATAAATCAATTCACTTCATACAAAAAATTAAAAAAAAATACATACTTGATACATATAACAGGAAAAGTGATAAGTGATCACTTTTTTTATAATTTATCACCTAGCTTGCTTTATTTCATAATAAAGTATTATGGGAATTTGGTATATAAATCAATATCATAACAAAAAATATAAAAAAAAGGTATAAAAATATATAAAAATATATGTATAATTTAAACTATAATAGAACTAATAGTAATAGCCAAAACTTTAGAAGAAATCCAAAACATTAAATTTTTAAGAAATTTTGCTTAATTTTAAATTTTCTTTTCAAAATGAATTTGTTTTTCAAAAAATAAATCATTATACTACTGTGATGAAGAATTAATCTAAAAAATCATAACAAAAAAAAAAAAAACAATACCCAAAATAATACAAAACCAAACATAAAGTAATTTTTGCGTCTAATCCATCTATGTATAACATTACAAACAAAAAGAAAGAAAACCTAGGTTAGGTTTACTGCATAGCAAAAGAATATCATGATAATAGGAAAAAAATATTGTAGGAATGCAATTTATTTCTTAAGCATCCCAAAACACCCTTATTTATAGGATGGATCTTGAAAATAATTATGGGATGATTTGTAACTTTTGAATATTTAATTGACTAAAATTAATGTAAGAACCAAATCAAAATCAATAGTAGTATTTTAAATTAAGAGTTATTTATGCTTGATAATTAAAATAATCAAACATATTATGTATTTAATTTGTATGGGAAAAATTGAAAAATAAGGATTTTGAAATTAGTGTAATAATGGTAATGAAATTCATTTTATTTGATATATTCTAAAATTAATTTTAATTGATTTGATCATGTTTTAATCATTTTAAAATTAATATATATATATATATACACGTATTAAACATGTATACATAGCTTAAAGGTGAAATAAATAAATAGACCACAGATTAAAAAATTGAAAAGTGAATATTTTTTTTACACAAATGTAATTTAAGAATATCATGACAATGGGAAAAAAATATTGTAGGGATATAATATTTTTCTTAAGCATCCCAAAACATCCTTATTTATAAGATAGGTCTTGAAAATAATTATGGGATAATTTTAATTTTTGAATGTCTAATTGACTAAAATGAATTTAAGAACCAAATCATGACATTTATATTTTTAATTATCCATTGTTATTCCCATATATATAAGTTTCAATTCAATTTAATTTATCTTACATAAAAACTTACAATCCAACATTTAAAAATTAAAATTACAAAGTAAATTAATATTGAATGAATTTTTTTTATTTTTGTCCAAATTGATTTACTTGATAACATTTGGCTTTTAATAATATTATAAATTTCAGCTTGAATTTGGTAAAAATTTATAATTATTAGCCTAGAAGACTATATAAATAAAAATTCAATTACAAATTCAAATAAAAAAAGAATTTGCTACTCATGTATTCAAATATTTGTATACATTATTATCTCTCAAACAAAAATTTCATTGATTGCCTTTTATTTTAGGGGTGTTTATAGATTAAATGAGCATTACTGCTAATTCGAATCTTCTTTTATGTAATTACTCCTATTTATTATTATTAATCAACCATTAGTATTTTAAATTTTCATTTTATTTTATTTAAATAATTATTATCAATTAAAATTATCACCTGTGCTTTTAAATCTGGTAAATATATAAAAATCAAAACTTTTGGTAAAAAAGAAAAAAAAATCCAATGTGAATAATCTATTTTTTTACATGTGGATTGTTTTGAACAATTGCCATGTGTCTTGCATTTAATTATTTTGATTTGACTTCATATACGTTTTCTTAATTTAAAAGATATTTATTTGGCTAAATTAGGTTATTTATTTTTTTATAAATATCCAATATTTTTGCTTTTTATAAATGTGTTACAGTTAAATTATTTTAAATTATTTTCAATCAAATTTAATTCTTAATTTTAAACATCAAATATGTATACTATAAATAAAAAGTATGCTTTGAAAGCATTGACTATTTACTAATCGTGATTTTAGTATTTAATTAAAAAATAATTTATGTATTTATTAACCTAAATGGATATATAAGGCATATAATGCTAAAAATTCAAACCTAAAATAAAAATCTAATTAGTTGGAAATATATTTTCATATTTCTTTCTATATAAGTATTAATTACAATTGGTATAAATTGTTGTCTTACAAGAATTTTTCAAAATAATATGTAGACTTTTCAAATAAAAGATATATTACATAAATAATTAATAATCCATTATAATTTTTTACATAAATTACTTTCAATTTATAAAAGTCTCTCAAATTCTTATTATAAATAAAGAACCATGTATGCTAAAAATAGTAGAAGGTTAGTCCTCAAAAGCCTCAAAATGTATTGGTTTCATTATGATCAAGAAAATTTTGATCACCAAGTTACATATCTTTTTATGTTGATAAACTTTTTTCTTTGTCATATTTGTTGATTGATTTTTTTTTATTCACTTTTTTATGCATGTTCATACTTCATTTATCCATTCATTTTTAATATTAACTTTTTTTTTTTTTTAACTTTTGAATGGAATAATATCATATATTTTATCTCTTTTTAGTTTTTAGTCCCTACAGATTTTGTTAGATTTTTCTTCATGATTAGTAATAGATGTCAACAAAATTAGATTTTTTAATTAAATTTGGAGTTTGTTAGAATTTGGCACAAGTTTTTGCTCTCCTATTTACCTTTCATTTACAGTTTTATCTATGTTGAATATATAATATATGGTTTCAATCCCATTAGCCAAAGAATACAAATTCAAGTTTAATTACTTTGACCTTTGTGAATACAATGTAAGGATGGACACCACTTATGCAAGGGTTTATTGTTGTAATTGAGTTCTAAATGTTTTGCACCAAAGCAAGGGGTAGCACCAAGCAAAAGTTTCTACAAAAAATGATTTTAAGTGGAATAAATTTTTAACCTTTGCAATCTAATATTATTTTATTTTATGTAAATATTATTATTAGATGAGATATGATGCAAAGCATTTTTCTTTATATTATATAGGTACATGTTGATCTACAAAATTTTTATTTTTCTATTATTTTATATTGAAATTTTTTATTTTTATATAAAATTTATTAGTTATATTATATATAACTAAGTTATATATTATATATATAATTGCATTTACGCACATCGCACGAGCTAAAAACTAATTAATCTAAAAATAAAATATTAAATTTAAATGGCACTAAATTGGAAGTGCATTCATCCATAATTAAATGAGTTAATGGTTACCATGGATCCATGAATCACTAATTTCATGACTAGTTAGATTCATATAACTTAAAATAAAAAAAATAAAATTATTAATTAATAATATCTATGAATCCAATTAATTGCAAATCCCACAATATATCTTGTAACCCTATTTACTAATAAATAGGCTTTGCAGGTGTAATAAGTTTTTTCAGTATGAACAAATAATAAACATTTTACAAAATAATATTTAATATAAAAAAATTTATTCAATTGGAACCCTATTGATAAATAAACCAAAAATAAAACTTAATTTCCAATGATTCAAAATCAATAATTTAATAACTTATACTTTTACAATGTACTGAAATATAAAAAGAAAATCAAGTTGAAATATATTACTCTTGATTTCATTCACGGGTATTTATACTATTTGATAGATACGTTAAACTTAAATTATATTAAATTTTAAGTACATTCACCTACAATTAATAAGGCTTATAAATATCATAGATTCATGAATTACTAAGTCATAAATAGTCAGATTCATGTATTTTAGATTTGGTTTATGGTTATTTATACTACTTACTAATATATATGAATCTAGATGTAAAGTATTAAATTTAAATAATACTAAAGAGGAAGTACATTTATCCATAATTAATTGAGTTTATAGATACTATGGATTCATAAATTACTAAATTCATAAATAGTTAAATTCATATAACTTAAAATAAAAAATTTTAATTTTAATTAATATTATCTATAAATCCAATTAATTTCAAATCCCACGATTATATCCTATAACCCAACCAACTTAGCTAGCTCATAAAAACTCTTATAATGAACCAAGCCAACTTAGCCTATTCAAAATCCCAAGATTAAAGACACTTGTCATTCAATTAAACATTTAATTGATCGATAGATTAATTTTTGTTAAATCTTAAAATAATATTATATGATATTGATATGTTGCATTTTGAGATTTAAAATAAATAAAAAAATTTGGTAAAAACTAAAAATTTAGGAAAAAAATCAATTCTCTAACAATTTTTAAAAATCTTTAAAACCATGGGATAATGGTCTATATTTAAAACAATGGTTAAATCTTAAGTGTAAAAAAATATTTCAACATTTCTAGAATTACATTTCGAGACTTTAATGCTTGGATTGAAATTAATTAAGGTTATAATTAGTTACCAAGCGTTTGATTTTAAAAAAGGTCTAAAATTACATGAAAATGAATCTATGAAAAGTTTTACTTTAGGAAGATCTTAATGATAAAGTATTATAATTATTAGTTAGCAAGTATAAAGTGAATCAAATTTATTGATAGAAACAAATTTAAATTTATAATCATAAAAAGATTTTGGTTTTTATTTGAATTTATTTTTTTATATTATCTATGTCTAAAAAATATAAGCTATTCACGTAAATATTATTTATCATACATTCCTATATCTTATAACATATATCATTTAAGAAAAGACAATACAATAATTACAAAATTTTTTTATAAATATCATCTAAATAAATTAATTATTAAATGAACACGTGGCAATTATTTAAAAACTATAATTTTGGAAGTGCATGAAATAATTAATAATTGAAATGTATGTATGCTCGTAAAATTTTTTTTGGAGAGCTTCCATTTGCACTCCAAATTTTACTCTCCACACTTCATTGTTAATAACACACAAAATTCAAACTCAACCCACTCATTTCTACTCTCTTCACCCCATACCCATAATTTTATAATTCCTTTCATATCCTTATTGCCTTGTTCTCTTCTCCTAAATCGATGCAATTCTGAATCCTCATTCTCCCTTGGATTTTTAGTTGAATCAATACAAAAAATCTAAAGTTTAAGATGATATAAGCATTTACAAATAATCCTTTCCAATATAGGGTTATTTTTAATTTTTTGTATTGATTGAACGAGATTAAATAATGTAAATTATTTTTGTTTTTGCGTGAAAATGTGACTCATGAAAATATTTTTCCTAAAAAGGACGGAAATTCATATCCATCTTCTTTTCACAGTTTACGAAAAGTCATTTTTGTTTGCTTTTTGAAGCTTTTGAATATGTTAAATTCTAAAGCTTTTAGAAGTTTAAAGACTTAAATTGCTTTGAAATTTTTTTTGTCTCTGAACATATTAATTGGATATATATATATATATATTCAAAAATTTTCTAAACATTTAAAAAATGCATATCCAAAACGTTTAAAAATTTTACGAAAAGACATATTTGGAAATGTTTTAAATATATTGAATATGTATTTTTCAAAAAATTTAAAATTTTTAGATATATATTTTTAGAAAGTTTTAAAAATTTTTGAATACACATTTTCTTATATACTATAAATTAAGAATAAGTGAATTTTGTTGAGGGATAGAAAAATAATTTCATTAAAGATAATTAAGTAATTTTATTAATTGATATTTTTATCATAAAAATAAATTTTTTTTTTTTTGTCGAGAGTGTGCTTTTAAAAGCTTCCTTGTAATAAAAGAAAAACAAGAAAGAAGAGCATAAGAGAATCTAATCTTGAAACTTTAATTACATGTCTTCCCCACGCGTAGCACACTTTCGGATGAAAGTTAAAAAAAAAAAAAAAAAAAAAAAGAAAAAGAAGTTAAAATTGTGAAAGGGTATTTTAGGGAATAAAAACATTAAGAAAGAAGCGTAATGGGTTAACATTTTTAGATAGCAATACCCCTTTTTTTGTTCTTTCTTTCCTCCCTTTCATCCTCATCGTTTGGTTCCGGCTCTTATTCAGTCATATCTTTATAATCTCTCTTTCTACACTATTGCTTTTTCCGTCTGGCAATCTACGTCCTCGTCTACTCCTCTTCCTTTTATCAAATCTGCTCTTTCACTAAATCTCTGCAAGTAATTGTTGCCATTGCCTGCTATCAATTGTTTTTTTTACTTTTGTTTTATTTTTATTTCCCCTTTCTAATGCTGTTCTGGTTACATGCATGTGAATAAAGTTTTCTTTTTCTATTTTTTTCCGACTTGGAATTTGTTGATTCTGTTCTATGTATGGAAAGTGATTAATTTTATTAGTTTTCCATTATCAGAAAGGAATTTGAATTTGTTATTTTTTTAAATATATGTAGTACTTACTGGGTGTTATCGCGTTTGTTCTTTTCTATATTCCCTGCTTAATGCTTTTATAGTTGTTATGTATGGGCTTTACTTTTAATTGTCATGGTGAAGCTGTTTGCATTCTTATGTTTTTATTTTATTTATTTATTTATTTTTTTAAGTTTTCTAAGACATAAATGCCTGTTTACAAACATTTATTATGTTTGAAAGAGATTTAGAAGCTTGAGATCGCTCTTGTGGATCATGATATAATGATCTGAAATGTTTCTATTTTAGTTGCATGTGCGGAATATTTAATGTTGTTTTAAAGAAATGCCGCTAAAACTATAGTTCTCAAAACAAGATTTAGAAAGGCACCTTAAAGCTTGGATCTTTTTATCTTGTCCCGCTAGTGAAAATTTTTGCTTTTTGTGATTGAAATGACCATTAGCTTTGACTATTATAAGGGTAAATAATAAAAGCAACTATTTTGATAATTATTATGCGGTAGATAGATTACAATGGAGAATATCACTTTTCTCTTGAGGAAAGTGGATTGTCACGTCATATGAACTGTGTTGAATATGAGTTTCAATTATTGGCCAAGCTGTAGGGACCATGGCTTCAGAGATGGTTTAGTGGTTTGCTTTCATCCTTCATAAGATTGTTTTCTTACGTCTTTCATTACACGTGTACAATTTGTCTTAATTGGTCTTGCATTTTGCACATTCCTGCGCAAACATGTCGCTTGTCTTTGATTGTCCTGCGAATTCAATGTCTCAGTTACAATGTTTATATCTTTTGTAGTAACCAAATCATCCCCTGGAGTTAAGATGACATAAAAAAAAAAAAATGGTGTGTTACCACATCAACACTAATGGTGTGTGTTCGGTCTTATGTATTTTTCATATGTATGATGGGAGATTTATATGTGTAGTTACCTGTAAAAATGTTGTAAATGTTTTGGTTAACATGGGACTTACATTGTGGCTGGACAGTCTTCCCTTGAATCTGCATGAATTAATGGGGAGATAACTACTGTTTATATAAGTTTAAAAAGCATTGTTCGTTAAGAAATAGCTTAATATATACTTTTGGGAAACACTCCCTAAAATGTTCTTAAAAGAGAGAGAGAGAGAGAGAGAGAGAGAGAGAGAGAGAGAGAGGTGTATATCCTTGGTGGTATTTATGGAATGTTGAATTATATCTTGGTATCAGATTTAATGGAAATCCGTCCCAAAGGGTTTTTTTTAACCGAATATAGAGAGATGAAAGTATCTTTTTTGGGGATATATCTGATGATAAGAGTTTGCCATTTTTTTAAATTGTTGCATGGAAGATGTTTTAATGCTTATGCTAAGTTTGTCCTCCTTTCCCCATATTCCCCATAAAGTTGGTTAATAAGACAAGTTCTTTTAATGCTAGATCTAGTTAATTAATTTATTGTATTTCATATTAATATATGTTGTTAACACCCTTTTTCTTTGCTACTTAATATTTTAGCTCTGGTACTGCTTTTTTTGTATTTACAGTAACTTACTTAGATTTTCTTTTAGCTGTAAGATTGTCATGTTTAGAAATTCTCAAGTTCAATTCCCTGAATCTTATGATGTTGTTCTGCAGTGTATTTGTGAAACACCGAGAGCCTATGGAACCTAATGGTCATAGGAGAGCAAGGACAAGGGATCCTCTTGTTCAGGAAAACGGGGATGCCGGTTTATCATATTCCGTCGATGAACTAGATCCATGGACTGCATGGGCGTACAAACCTTGTACTATTTCATTATTATTTATTGGTGCATGCTTTCTTATGTGAGTGCACTGCTTAATATATACTTCCTCTTAGCTGCAATTCAACTGTAAATTGTGCAGTTTCTCCCTTGTTAGATTAGCATTCATCTTTTATATTGTTGGTCTGTTATCTTTCCGTACACATAGAATCTTCTTTTATGTCCTAGAACTTTTATCTTTTGGTTTGAATTTATGCTCATGTTTTTGTTGCAAATGGCTGTCAATCTTTTGGTTGTCATCAACCATATGGTTGTCTGTGGATCCTAATTTTGGAACTTGTTTCTGTTGCATGTATATATGTTCTGGAAAGGATTTGCTAAGTAAAGCTTAATTCTCACTTACAATTAGTTTTTCTGCTAGTCTACATCCTATGTAGATATTCTTGATGTTGCTATAGCATCACCAACACGTTCAGTGAATCAAGGTTTTGAGCAAGGGTACGGGGTCTGTTTTCTAAAAAGGACACTATGGTTGCAATGATGCTATGGTTTTGGAGATTGTTTTAAAAATTTTAGGAAAATCTCATGGCAGCCTACATATTTGTTTTGAATCTATATCATTGAACAAATGTTATTCAAACATAGTTGTTTCTTTTTTCTTTTTCCATTTTACCCTTGTAAAAGTAACTGTAATGTAAGGCAAACAATTGTTGTATTATCTATTTGACTAAATGCAGAACCCTGAAATTATACAGTTTTCTTCTATTTAATATTAAGGAAATTTCTTAAAATAGTGTTCTATAAATTTTTCTACGAGGTGGAACTAGTACCATGTCTTTAAGTTGCATCCCACTGTTTAATTTTTTTTCCTAATTCCTATGATACATAACAGAAAACCATAGATAATCTAGATTATTTTATTTTTCTTTGTTTTTAAAGGAATGAACCTCATTCTCTTTTTATTTTAAAATCATTTCTCAATTCTTATATTAGTATTTATTTATTTACTGTCTTTATTGGGCAAGTGGACCCCTTGATCCTGAGAACAGTGAATCTGATGATCTTGTAATATCTGTAAAAAGGTTTCTATTTATT
Organism: Durio zibethinus; assembly: GCF_047325235.1. NCBI lineage: Eukaryota > Viridiplantae > Streptophyta > Magnoliopsida > Malvales > Malvaceae > Durio > Durio zibethinus. The sequence continues at coordinate 28,117,741 of NC_143163.1, read as the reverse complement.
TCTAATGGCATTATACCGTCTTTACGTTTTTACTTGCTAACATATTTTAAGTTGCTCATGTGAGCCTTTTTGTAGGGGTGTATGGGCAATGATTGCAGTTTTTCTAGCTTTTTGCTTGCTGCAGGCTCCTTCTACGTAAGTTGTTAGTTTGATCTTCTTCTGTAAAACTTGGTCTGTTTAACTGTTTGCCATTGGATTCTCTACTATTTGGGTCTTTAAAGATTTACTTGTGCATGGCTTGTGTATCTAGTGGTATAACTAGATTATTTTATTTTAGTGAGTTACTTTGGTTTATGGAGAATTCACTTTTAAAAATTTGGGAGTCCAAATGTCTCTGGAAATTTGTAAGGCTTTGTCATTTTATACGAAAGAAGAAACATGGAGTTAAGTTTTAACAGAGCCATTTTATCATCTTGGCTTGCAGCCCTAGCTTGTTTATTTGGCCTGTAAAAGCCTATTAACTATGTTTGTCTACTTTGTAAACATGGTGCCAATTAAGGTGGTGTAGAATGGTGTAGTCTCCCATTTGACTGAGTACATATACCTTGGTGCATTTCTTTTGCTTGTTTGCATTGGTAGTTAGTAGTAGGTTTAAAGCCTTCCAGCCACATGAGAAAAAATAAATTTTGTGGTATTGATTTGCATTACAATTCTTTTGGTCCATTACAAAACTTCCCGGGAAAGCTACAGTATATATTTTTCTGTAACCCTTTAGAAACACAGAATTTTGAATTTTCCTTTTCTCAGAATATATACCAAAATAAAAGATACTCAAACCATCAGAGTTTTCATGATAAGGAGGGCTGAAAATTTTGCCTTGGAGATTTATCAATGACTTTCAGTTGGTTTCTCTAGGCTATTAAAGCAAATACATTGATTATGTGGCCTGTATTATGCTGGATGAGGAACTAACTAATCTCTATCATCATTAAGTGCTTTTATTGTATAAATATTCACGGTTTTATGTGCATCAAAGTTTTACTTTTGAAAAAAAGCTTGAACCTTATAATGGGGGAGGGGCAGGTGAAATTTAAAGTGGATTATGTATTTGCATTTGCTATAAGATTGCTTTGATCTGGCCCAAACTTTAAATGCTTTTGATAATGTCATAGCAATTCTATTATGATTATGCTGGCTAGAGAAGATGGTGACTGAATTCTATAAATTTTCTTTATGGATAATTATAGAGTTTAATCTGTGTTCCTTTTTTTTGTGTGTCAATGTTTATGTAAATCCGTGTTCTAATCACCAGCATTTTGTATTCGTAAGAACTAACTCATATCTATCATTATTAAGTGTTTTTATTGTATAAATATTCATGGTTTTATGTGCTTCAAAGTTTTACTTTTCAAAAAAGCTTGAACCTTATAATGGGGCGGGGGCAGGTGAAATTTAAAGTGGATTATGTATTTGTGTTAGCTATAAGATCCCTTTGATCTGGCCTGAACTTTATATGGTTTTAATGATTTCATTAGCAATTCTATTATGATTATGCTGGCTGGTGAAGATGGTGACCGAATTCTGTAAATTTTGCTTATGGATAAGTATAGAGTTTAATCTGTGTTCCTTTTTGTGTGTGTGTGTGTGTGTGTGTGTGTGTGAATCTGTGTTCTAATCACCAGCATTTTGTATTTGTATGGTTAGTGGACTGCTAGTTTTATTGCTCTAACAGATCAAGATTTTAAACTTCTTTTCAGGGTCCTTATTCGGCCACATCCTGCAATTTGGCGTTTAGTTCATGGAATGGCTGTTGTTTATCTTGTTGCACTCACATTTTTGCTTTTTCAGGTTAGTTTCCTTATGTTCAGTTTTTATTTCTTTTTTATCTATACGGTTTGTTCAGTGTAATGTGTGTGTTTATATATATATATTAGACGTGCATATTTGCATTTGTCTATAGTAGCTTTTCTATATTTTTTTGGTTGACATTGTGTACTGCACCTGGACTCTTTTGGTTGACCTTAAGAAAACCTTGCAACTCATAATTTGTTAGCATAAACCCTTGCCCCCTTAACAATTTAAAGCTTTTGGTACTGCTTTTGAATCTGGAAGGCTTTTAGTTTCATATTTGTTCTGCTATTATTAATTATATTATAGTTTCTTCATTATTGTTTGCATCTTCATGCAGAGCTTCCAGAAAGATCCTATGGTGCTGATTGTCGCATATATATTCCTGAAAATCCCTCTAGCAGGTTTAAGAATGTTATGTATGAATCTTCTTGCACAACCTGGCTTCTCTACTTTATTCTACTTCTTTTACCTCTGTTTCTTTTGGTATTTATTTTAGATGCACACTTGAGCCTGTGTTTCTGATGCTAATTATCATGATTTTTATTTCATACTTCTGATTTTTGTTATGTATAAAAAAATTATTTCTAGGAAATGCTGTTTGATGAATTTGTTCTAGCCCACATCTTTGGTTGGTGGGGCAAGGCCATTTTAATCCATAATCAGCCACTTCTCTGGGTGCTTTCAATTGGATTTGAGTTGATGGAGGTTAGTTTCTTGAATGGACATGCTTAATGTTTTTTCTTGTCGTTCATTTCCCATTTAGTTGTATTACTATTGGTAAGTCTATGCATGTCCTTGCTGTCTGTTTCTCCGCAATAAACTAACTACTATTATGGCAAATACAGTTTAGCTTCCAACACATGCTACCCAACTTTAATGAGTGCTGGTGGGACAGCATTATTCTTGATATTTTGACATGTAATTGGTTTGGTAAGATCCTGCATTGCCATTTTTGTTTCCCTTTGCATTTCGTTTTTCTTTTCCTTTGTTCACCATTGTGCTGTAGGCTGTAGCATACGAGATTGTCTGCTTTTGAATCATTAAAAGTGATAAGGCCATAGAAGTGTGCACAAGCAACTGAAAAATATATATTCTAATTGACCTGGTGTTGGGAATACTCTATTTTGAGTTTCATTTTCTATCTTTTCAAATGTTTGCTAGAAAGTTGTATGTGGTGTGATAAAATAAAATAATTTGTTGGTGGGGGTCATATTTTCTGCTTTGATGTTATCAAGTATGAATTTCCTCCAATTTTTAGACTAGTTCGGCAGCTGTCAGCTCCATTATTTTGTCATTATTGTTTTTAGTTGTATGACAGAATTTTGCTGCCATCCTATTTGGTATTTCTGGTTCTGCTGATTTTTTCATGTAGTTGTTGATGCTTATATGATATCAATGCTTTTATTCATTACTAGAATATTAGATTTTATGCACACTAAGCACGTTGGTGAAAGAGTAGAAAGAGGAAAGGCTGTGTTCTTTTTCCAAGGCAAAAGGTAGTTCTAAGTGCGTGTGAAACAACAAAACACTTTTAATTTAAAGTGGATCCCAATCATAATACTTAGGAAGGCAAATGACTAATATAACTCTATCTAAATCTGTTATTATATTGTTTTGTTATATTTTTACCTAATTTTAATAGTATAAATGTGGGTGTGGAAGCTCTTTTGTAGCCCTTCATATCATAGTCTCGGTCTGCTTTACTGTTTGCCCGGTTAAGTTTTTCGAAATGTGCAATCTAAGTTGGAAAAGCAGTTTCTCCATGTCTAGATTATCAATTATATTGTTGTGATCTCAAGTAGACCTTGCAATTTGTTTATTCAAAACGTGTGAACCACTGACAATTCATGTATTCATATCGTGTTTTACACACAATTATGTATCACAATTCATGTCAATACGAAGACACAATACATTTTTTTTGGTTTTACTAAAATTTTAAATCTTATCACTTTTTTGTTTTTTTTTTCATATCGTTTTTGTGTCTTGTTATTATATCATTGTATCGTGTTTTAGATTGTTGGGTATATCTCAAGTGCTTAGTCTGTGCTGTTATCATGAATAAAGATTTCACTATTATTTTGTACTTAGTTTCTGGTCTGGAAACAAAGTCTTAATTATTCTTCAGTCTATCTTGAGAATGTGCTTCTGGTTTGCTTGTAGGTATTTGGGCTGGAATGCCTACTGTTAGGTACTTTGACGGGAGAACTTATCAGTGGGTTGGTATAAGTCGCCAGCCTAACATCATTGGCAAAGTATGTTTCTTGTTGTGCAATCACATTTTACAAAATGTGAAAACTGCTGCAATATTTAAACCCTAGTCTGCTTGGAAGTTGAAAGATGGTCCCTTTTCCTTTTATATATGGCTTTTTTTTTTACTTCCGGTTTTTCATATTTTGCACTTGGCTTGGAAACTTAGCTTGGGCTTCACCTTTTAATTGCCTAGTTAGAATTTTTGAAGCTTTCATTGACCAATGTACTTAAAAATTTCGAGACCTGCAATGGTCATTATTGCTCTTTTGCTGCTTCCAAACTAACATTAGGACAATTTACGCCAGCACAGTGGGACAAAGATGAATGGCACCCTCTCCTTGGTCCATGGCGTTTCATTCAAGTTCTCAGCCTTTGCATTGTCTTCTTGACAGTGGAACTTAATACATTCTTTCTAAAGTTTTGTCTCTGGATTTCTCCTCGAAACCCTGTGATTCTGTATAGGTTGATCTTGTGGTGGCTAATAACAGTACCAACAATTCGTGAATACAACTCATACCTCCAAGACCGGTACACTCTCTTTCTCTCTCCATTTGTTTTGGATGCAAATATACATAATGCCAGAAAAATGTTAATAACCCAATGAAGAGTTTTCTTCTTTCACTTGAACACTGGATTTTTTCAGAAAACCAGTGAAAAAGGTTGGAGCATTTTGTTGGTTTTCCCTCGCAATTTGCATTGTTGAGCTTCTCATTTGCATCAAGTTTGGACATGGTATGTTCCAATCCCATACAATATTTGACTAGAGTCAGTTTGAATTATATTAATTGTTTTTACACTAATGATAATGGTATTCCGGTTGATTTTCTCCCCCAGTTTATAATTGCAGTAACCTCTTTTATTTTTCGTTTCCCCACCCAGCAGGTTTATATCCTAAGCCGATGCCAAAGTGGTTGGTGGTTTTCTGGCTGTCTGTTGGAGTAGCCCTTGTTTCATTCATTCTCATTTGGTCTTGGAAACTGCAGCAGAGTTACAGCCAAAAGAGAAGATAATTTTGGCAATGCGGTATCCGTCAATGTCCGTAAATATGTTTCACTTCATAAATTGTAAATGCTTATTCCCAGGGTGTGGATCACAGATTCCAGTGCAACATATTTTATCTTTGTTGTTAGGATGGTGAGAAGTGCTCTTCTAATGTTAGGCCCGCAAGTTCACAATTTGCCACCATTTACCAATGTGGCAAATTTTTCCGTACTTGTCTTGAGTGAAATGTTTCAGATTTAGAAGCTTTTCATACTGTAGTTCTCATTTTTTAGATGCTATTTATTTTATTGGATTTTTCCACCACTTTACAATGTCTTTGGTAGGAGGGAAAAGAAAGAGGGTGAAAGGCAAAAGTACTTATTTTCATTTTTTTTTCATTCCTTTTTTTTTGTTTGGTAGGAGAGAAAAAACAAAGGGAAGGAAAATTTTGTTTGATATCAGAGAAATAGGATGAGGGAAAGGAAATGAGTGGGTTTTGTATTTTTTGAATGATAGACTAATCTTGAATTTAAATAGAGAGGGAAGTCTGCTTGATTCAAAATTTCAAAAAAAAAAAAAAAAACTTGAATGAATGTTTTAATGGCGTGAAGTGAAAAGATTATAAGTGCAGTTGATCCCATAAAAAACTTACATATATGACAATTCAGTAAAAAAAAAAATTATATGCGGGGGATTATTTGCACCCCATCTTTTTACTACACACTCCCTACCTTAACACTCCATTATTTACTCATCATATCCCACATCCAAAACATAAATATACTTAAAACTCAAGCATTCTTTCTCCTTTCTCTTACAGTTCTTTCTTTCACAGCTCAAACTTAAACCCTAAACTCTAAAATTTATAACTTTAAATCAAGCCAAAATTCATCCATTTGAAGTTGAAAGTATAAAATCAAAGGTAAATCATTTTTTCCTTTTGTTTTTTTCTTTTGATTTGGTGTTTATTTCATATGTTTTTTAATGTTGAAATGTTTGAGTTCAGGGTTTCGAAACTTTTGAAAATGTATTTCATAAAGTTTTTAAGTGTTTTCGAAAATTTATGTCTAGAAGATTTTAAAAACTTCTTAAAATTCATTGCCAAAGTTTTCAAAAGTTTGAAAAAAATGAATGTTTAGAAGTATTTAAGAATTTTTGAAAATAAATTTTTGGAAGTTCATAAAATCTTTCGAACATCTATTTTTGGAAATCTTTAAAAATTTCTAACAGTGGATTTCTAGCACTTATAAAAGGTTTTCCATAAAAAACTGACAAGCAAATGTAAGGGTATCTAATTTAACATAGTTTCCTTACTCATACAAATCCACATCCCAAGAATTGTTCATTATAGGTGACTACAACGTTTTCATATGGTCACTAGTATTAGTGGTTCTTTGAAGCTTGGTACTGCTTTGCCCAAGAGAAGAAATTGATGCTTGGAGGAAATGGATAAGTAGTAGAGTGGAGCTTGTCCAAACCATAATTATTTTTTGGAGACAAGCTCCACTTTGCTACTTCATCCACTTCCATTAGGTCATTAACTTCTTATCCTAAGCAAGCAGTATCAGAATTGGTTTCACCACTAACACTAGTGACTATGTGCAGAAAGTTGTAGACATCCATTCCACTCACTTTTGGGGTTTTCATTGCACTAATGATGGCCTAGGTACACTTCAAGAATTGTGTTATGTTTTTTGACTGTTCGTTTCAAGAATTGTTTCTTTTATTAGGGTTTCTCATATTTTAAAGAGTTGGTTGGCTTTCTTTTTTGTAAGTTCCAAGTATATTTGAATTTTTTTAAGGGTAAAATGTAATGACATGCATGCCTGAATCGTGGTGTTTACTAATGGTATGAATGAGAGGGAAATGGGGGTGATTTGATGTGTATGGGATTGAGTGCAATTGTCACTGCTTTAAAATGTAGGATGTTACTAAGGTATTTATTTAAAGTGGTTGGTATTAAGAATTTGTCAATTATCATTGCTTTCAACTTTTTTGAAAAAATGAGGTTTTAAACTTCTTATATTGTATATTGAGAAGAGGGCATTTGTTGCTAGGTTTGGAGTATTTTTGGGGAAGGAAAAGGAGTACAGGACTCCAGGTGAGAAACAATTTCATAGGATAAGGTAAATGAGAAGTCATTCAGCAAAGGTTACTAAATGCATTTAATAGTTTTTTACTTTTCAACCACCCAGAGGTTTCAATTATCCCTTGAAAATTCTTAATTTGTTTGTATCGCTTTTCAATTATATTGTTTCAATACATAGTCAGCGCTAAATTGAGTGGTTTTTAATCGATATCAGATGGATTACTTGTTGACTGTTATGTGTGTTTTACTTTTGGGATTTGGTCTTTATGCTTTGGAGGGAATAGTGAGAGGTTTGATATGGCTCATGAATGATGATAGGAGTGTGGTTGTGCTATGGACAAAAAGAAGGCAGCAGTACTTAGTGTGTTGGTTGAGTTGGTGCTTTTGTTGAACGATGGTGATAGGTGTTGATAAACATAAGTTTGAACATGAATTAAGACAACAGAAGCTGAAACTGAAACAAAGAGCCAGAGCCCTATGGATCATAGGATCCGATCTGATTGCTTTTCATACCATAATGCACCTTACAAGAGGGATTCTCGTTGGGGTTTCAGGTTTGGTATTTTTCAATCATTGAGTTATTTTCTTTCCTCAGCTACTTAAGTGGCTTGAGGGAAAAAGTGTTAATGTATTGTTTTGAAAAAATTTTCTTTTCTCCCTATAATTGTAATGTAAATCTTTAAAGAATGTTGAATGTCATAACTCCATAGAGGAAATTACATGGATCTACATGTCATTTTCAATCTAAGCTATTTGTTTGGGAATTTACTTGGCTAGTTTCACAAATAAAAAAGCCCATGTTTCTCAAGTGTTTTAAGTCATGGTGGTTAAGTAAAAATAATTTCGCTTTAGATATTGTCCTTTAGTTTCACACTAAACGGGAACCTATAACATGGTTATAATAATCACAAAGCAATATTTTCTAACACTAGGAAAATCATTATCAGTAATGGTAAAAGTGCTATCCAGGAAAGGCATGCTTAAACACTGCCTAACCATTTCATTCTACACAAGCCCAAATGGACTAATAGAGAGAATTGCTACTAGGAGTTGAATCAAGAACTGTTTTACTTTCAGAAATCAAACGAAATCAGAATTTTGAAAAAGAAAAAACTTCCAGAAATGCATTTTTTATATCATAGTATTGTATTTTGAAAATGAATTTTCCATATGTTGAAGAAGTTTCTGAAAATAAATTTTTGATAACATTTGTTCACTTTCGAAAATAAATTTATGGTAAATAATTTATTTTTTCAAAAATGAATTTTTGAAACTTTTTGAGCCGTTTCAGATATGTATATCTGGTTACTTTCACATTCTCCCTAAAATTCATTTTCAATAAAAACTATCTAGAAAAAAAAAAGATGAAAGATGTGTGAAGGACAAAAAGGTAATTGATTAATGGATATTTAAGTAATTTCATTAAAAGTAAAATTTTTTAAGGTGTATTGTGAAAAAGTTGAGATGTGAAGAATCACTCTTAAATTATATATACCTTGATTTTGATCATAAATGATGTTTGGATTAGTGGTTAAAGAATTTCAAATTCCAAAAGTTTTTCTTGATATATAAATGGTCAAATTATGGCATTGTATTTTATGAAAATTTGAGATTTAATTCCTCTATGAAATTTATATTCATTTAATAATTTTAATCAAATTTTAAAGTCTTTTAAATTTTTATCGTTAAAAATATTGACATATTAATTGATCATTGACTTAATGATGTAATCGTTGACTTCATATTTGTGACATTTTGATTGATTGATATTATATATAACCTATTAATCTACATCATATTTTTATTTTATTTTTAAAAAATTAATTACAAATTTTTAATTTGTTAATAACAAAAAAAGACTTTGACAAACAAAAAAAATCCCCAAAATTTTTTTTTTCATTTTTCTCTTAACCCTTCTTTCTTTAACTTTTTTCTCTCTCCAAATCTCTCTCTGCCTTAAGAACCAGCCATAGGATAATTCAAAGGGAAATGCCAGGGACAATCGAAAAAATATCTACCTTATACTTTCAATTTTGTGAAACTATTTCATTCACCTTTTGCACTTCAAAACTGGATACTTGTTATCACCAGTTGCTTAATATTTTTGATGTGGTTGTGAGAGAAAAGAACGAAACATTTTAAAAACTTTTCAAATACCAAGTTACTGCATACCATACACTGCACCAATAAAAAGTGAGAAATCTGATGGGAATAATAAATACCATACACATAAGATTACCCTAATTTAAAATATTGGGAAATAGTTATAACTTTAGAATAAAATTTAATGCTCTGATCAAAGAAAAAACTAATAAGACCAAATTTTGACTTAAAACATTTTTCATATTATACATGTAAATAAGATAATTTTAGATGTGATATGATAATACATTATAGAAAAGATATGAAAATGATATATTTCCAAATTTTAATAATATATATATGTTTGACAAAAAAGAAAAAATATATTTTGTATTTAATGTATCGATACAAATTGTAATGCGATAATTTTTATATTTTATACATATTAAACAAGAAATACATAAATAAAAATACATAAATTAGCATGTCTACATAGATTTTTATAGTTCTATTTCAATCCTTTATCACCAAATTATCTATTAAGAAAATTTAATTACAAAAGAAAAGTTTTAATAATATATAATTTTAGATTAAAAAAATTTAATTACAAAAGAAAATTTTTAATAATATATAATTTTAGATTAAAATGATTGCTTATTTTATTTTAATTTTTTATAAATATATTATTTGATATATTGTGAGTGGAGATTTTTAACTTCAACGAAGTTAAACAATTAACACATACCCCTTTTCTTTTTTAATTTTTAATATACCTTAGAGAATATTTGTCCGTCAAAGATGGCAACAAGTCTGAGAAAAGGTGGTTTTTTGCTTGACTCGATGCCTTAATATTCATTCCTGACTTTAACCTAATACGACATCAAAATATTATTTTTTTGATATCTGACTCTGACTTTTATCTGTATATTCATAAATTATAATCAGCTCGACTTTAAATTAATTTAATAATTTTAATTTAATATAATATTCATAAATATTATTTTTAATATAAATAACATTTTAATTATACATAGATATAATATTTTTGTTAAGTTAATATCTTAAATTAAAATATTAAATAATAATTTTATTAATATAATACATATATAAATATAAAATTAAACAAAAAAATATTTTTTATATATTCCCAATTGGGACGGTGCAATATAAAATCTAACTTTGACTCAAACTAGATTTAGAAAAAAAAAAAAAAACCCTTGACTCACCTTTAACTTGACCTTTTATTTAATATATATATATATATATATATGATGTTATTTGATCAGGGTGGGTTGGAATTAGTTAACTACGAGTTATTTTACCATTCCTATATGGCATCTTGCAAATTTTATTTGTAGAATTAAAAAATTTTACTATTAGTATAATTTTTTTTTTTTATAGTAAGAATGCTTTAACATTTGGTGAGTTTGCACTTTAGACTCATTTGTTGTGCTCACTTTCTTTTTTATAATAACAAAAATGACTTAATTTTTCATTTTTAATTAATATCATATAGTGGCAAATTAAGGTTGAAAAAATCAACAATTAAAGAAAAATGTTTAAGTTAACAAAAAAATAATAATAGCAATATATTTATTTTTCTATGTAATAAAGATTTAAAACATTTTTTAGATAAATTGATTGTTAAGAAATTTGAATTAAAACTTAAAAGCATTACTTGAAAAAAATTATAGGTTGAATTTTTTTATTTTTTGAAAAAAAATACAACAAAAGGTTATTTTAATCTTTGTGGAACAATACTAAAATATTGATTTTTATAGATGAAAATTTTTGTCAATAATAACATATTTTCTGTTGGTAATAGAATTACCAATGGAATTTTTTCATCAGTGATAGATAAGTCAATAATACTATTTTGTTGGTAATGTATAAAATCCGTAAGTAATTACTAACAAAATTTTTCGTTGGTAATAAATTCGTCAGTAAACTGTCAATAATCATTCAGTAATCTTTTAATAATCATTAAAATTCTGTCAGTAATAGTTAATATTTCTGTTGGTAATACTTATTTTTCAATTATTTTTAATTATATTTTTTTATAATTTTTATAATTTTTTTCTATTTTTTATTAAATTTATTTTTAAAGCAATTATATAAATATTAAAATATACATAAAGAGAAAAAATAAATAAACAAAACATTTCATTTCATTTATAGAAGAATAATAATATTTTACAAAGTTGTTTACAAATTCTAATTAGAAGAAAATATAAAAAATACATCAAAGAGTGCATAAGGAATTAAAGCTTTGAAGGTATGAATGTTGCCACCAGCAGTTAGATAAAGAATTGTTGTTCCAAAAGGTGCAATCACTTCACAATTGTAGATTTTATTGTAATTTTCACCAATCAAGAGTTAATTCTTGAAGAAAATTGGAAAAGAGTTTCTTTTTTGAATGAAATTATAACTTTCATGCATTTGTTATTTCTCAAATCAATATAATGAAATTATAAATTAAAAGCATTACTTGAAAAAAATATGGGTTGAATTTTTTTTTGAAAAAAATACAACAAAAAGTTATTTTAATTTGTTTGGAACACTACTTGAAAATTGATTTTTATAGATAGAATTTTTTGTCAATAATAATATATTTTCTGTTGGTAATAGTATTACTGACGAAATTTTTCATCAGTGATAGATAAGTCAACAATATTATTCCGTCAGTAATGTGCAAAATCCGTAAGTAATTACCGATAAAATTTTTCATTAGTAATAAATTTGTCAGTAATCTGTCGATAATCCATCAGTAAACCTTCAGTAATCATTAAAATTCCATCAGTAATAGTTAATATTTTCATTGGTAATACTCATTTTTTAATTATTTTTAGTTAGATTTTTGTTTATAATTTTTATCATTTTACTCTACTTTTTATTAAATTTATTTTTAAAGCAATTATATAAATATTAAAATATCCATAAATAGAAAAAATAAATAAATAAAACATTACATTTCATTTATAAAAGAATAATAATATTTTACAAAGTTGTTTACGAATTCTAATTAAATGAAAATATAAAAATACATCAAAAAGTGCACAAAGAGTTAAAGCTTTAAAGCTATGAATGTTACCACCAGTAGTTGGATAAAGAATTGTTGTTCCAAAAGGTGCAGTCATTTCACAATCTTTAACAAGTTTTGCAAGTCTTACTATAATTTTCTTCAATCAAGAGTTAATTCTTGAAAGAAAATTGGGAAAGAGTTTCTTATTTGAATGAAATTATAACTTTCATGCATTTGTTGTTTCTCAATCAATATAATGAAATTATAACTTAAAAGCATTACTTGAAAAAAATATGGGTTGATTTTTTTTTTGAAAAAAATACAACAAAATGTTATTTTAATCTTTGTAGAACACTACTAGAAAATTGAATTTCACAGATAGAATTTTTCGTCAGTAATAACATATTTTTCGTTGGTAATAGTATTACTGATGAAAATTTCCATCAATGATAGATAAGTCAATAATAGTATTCCGTCAATAATGTGTAAAATTCGTAAGTAATTACTGATGAAAATTTTCTTCTGTAATAATTCATCAGTAATCCTTCATAATCATTAAAATTCCATCGGTAATAGTTAATATTTCCATTGATAACACTTATTTTTAAATATATTTTTGTTTATAATTTTATTTTCATTTTATTCTTCTTTTCATTAAATTTATTTTCAAAGCAATTATATAAATATTAAAATATACATAAATAGAAAAAATAAATAAACAAAACATTAAATTTCATTTATAAAAGAATAATAATATTTTACAAAGTTGTTTACGAATTCTAATTAAATGAAAATATAAAATATACATCAAAAAGTGCATAAGGAGTTAAAGCTTTAAAGCTATGAATGTTACCGCCAGTAGTTGGATAAAGAATTGTTGTTCCAAAAGGTGCAATCACTTCACAATCTCTAACAAGTTTTGTAGGTCTTACTGTAATTTTCATTAATCAAGAGTTAATTCTTGAAGAGAATTGGGAAAAAGTTTCTTTTTTGAATGAAATTATAACTTTCATGCATTTGTTGTTTCTCAAATCAATATAAAGGCAAAAAAATTAGTTAACACAACTACAAAACAAAATGCCATATCATCCCATTTTCTCTTGAAAAAATTGAGAACTCAACTTAACAAAGTTTTCTAGAGAAAATGGGTCATTTAACCATACAACCATACAAGTAGATTAAATAAAAATGTATAACTACACAATTGCCTATACATAGAATCAACAGAGGATTAAAAGTCTTTAACTTCAAAAACTTAAGCATATATAAATATAGTGGTTGAAAAATTATTTTATCCTTTCAAATTTAGGTAGCTCAAATATCCAAGTACAAAGAAAATTTATAAAATTAGAAAACCTACATAGCAAGAGATGAATGTTAAAATTTAAAGTAGCATTCCTCAAAATTAAAGTATCAATAAGCGTATTATGTGTTTAAGATCATGTTCATGCTATTGCATAATATCCTTTTAGAACAAGAAAAACACAAGCAAGATAAGAAAACATCTTGTGATCTTGTTAAACTATTGAAAGCAATTAAGCATTCATAGGTTAAATGTTTACATTATCCAAATTTCTTGTAGATAGCCTATGTATCAGATTCACGTGCTTATAGGACTTTTGCACCCTCAAGAAGGTCCAATCAATCAACTAACCAACACCATTAGCAAAATAGCCAAATCCCACATGTCTAGTGTTTACATAATCTTGAGAGTAACAAAAAGACCAATGGGCACAACAAACAATTGATAATAATCCATGCTTTATTGCCAAAAGCATTGGGTTAAAGGAAAGTTAGAGATAAAAACCATGTGGCATTAGGTAGAAGTAGTTGCATCACTAGTAAAGTAAGAAAGTTTTAGGAGCAGTTGAGGTGGTTGTAATGGTTTAAGGTAAACACGTTTTCTTTGACAAAAGTTGCTTGCCATAGAAAAACCAACACCCTTAAATAACCGTGAGTCATCCCAAATAAAACTCTATAACATTAGGCGTCTAATTTACTACACTTACCAAGACCACTGGATACAACTAATACCAAAGATACTATATATTATTGGCTTAAGCTATTGGAAAATAAATGTATGTTTGTATTTATCAGTACTCATTATCATAAGAAGCCACAAATCCTTCAATGTTAACATTTAGGTATCTCTTCCAAACGATAGTTCTTACAGAATAACAATATGACTTTTAAGCTTTATCTAACAACTAAGCATACTTCACAGTAGAAGCCAAATGCTAGTAAGTATCAATTTGAAAAGCTTTGACTCAACTATATCTTAACATTGCAAATAGTAATAGATAGTAATGAATGCATGAAAGATGCATAATTTGTTAAAATAGAGGTGTTATTCTACTTGAAAAAATTTATATAGGTGACTGCTTCTTCAAAGCACTTATCTATTCCATGATTAAAATAAAGCTTTAAAACACAATACGGCTAAGGAAATGATGAATTAGGTTATTTGCTTTAATAATGGTAGGAAATGATGATTGTAAAAAATAAAAATTTGTCTCATACAAGATTTTATTTGAGAAAAACCTACCAATATGAGTATTGAAATGAAGCAACAATGATAATTAGTTCAATTTGAAACAAAGTAATGGTTTTGAATAATTTCAATTATGTCATAGCTACATAGAATTTTGATTGTTTAAAAAAGATAATCGTTGCAAATCTTGTGAGCATAATGAAGCAAGAGATGCTTTACTGACACATGTATGTTATCTTTGCTTAGACAAAGTTAAAGGATCAATTATTTTCTACTAGTTAAGGTTTAAAACAATCTGAAGACACTTATAATAGCTCAAAGAGCAATACATTTTGATTGGGTTTGAAGTGGTTTTAATCGTAATATAAATTACAAATTAATTATACATTTTTAATATGTTTGAAGTGGTTTACTATAGAATTACACTTCATTGACAACTCTAAAGTTTTGACCCAACATGAAATTTTTCCTTCAATATGTAGGTGCACACCAATACATACATACATTAAGCAAGAGCAAGAAAGCATGAAGGACATAAAACAATTCCATATAAAAGAAATATTAAAATTAATGACTTCAGATACACATAATTTTTTTTTATTTCAAACACATCAAATATGCAGAAGAGGATTGATGAACTGAATGTCAAGAAAATTTTTTGATTTCAAACACATTAGACACATAATGGCAGGATGAAAAACAAATATACCTACAGGAGCGATGGTGGGATGACAGTGCGATAGCGACGATATGACAAAGGGAGAGCGACAATGGGTTAAAGAGAGAGAAAAGAGTTTGGGTTAGGCATTATGTGAGAAAAATAAAAAAAGGGTTTGAGAATTTTAATTTTATACAAATTACTGAATTAATTTTTTTATAAAAAATTTTATCGATGAAAAATTTCATTAATAATCCATCAATTAAAAATTTTATCTACGGAATACTAATGGATATTTTTAATCAATAAATCTCGTGTCACTTATTGCATCAAAATCTCTACCAATGATTTTTTATTTGTTGAAAAATTTCATTGATAAATTCATAATAATTTTTTCTTATGATCTGTTGGCAATTCATCCTAAAAAAATTTTATCAATAAAAATCTATCGATACTTAACAATTTTTTTGATACTGAAAGCATTTGAGGTAATCCAATCAACTCACATGCCAAAAACCAAAAAGAGCTTTGACTACCGAAAAGTTTATAACCATCAAAACGGGTGACCACTTTTTAATTATAAAATATGAACGACTTGGGTTCACAGAATTCGTAGCGTTGGAATGCGGGTGTCTTTTCGACTGCACCTGGCATTCCCCTAACCCAAAATTTGACAAACCTCCATTGTACAAGCCGCCATCCGTCATCGGCGACCATGGCTGCCGGTGACAATGGTCGCCGATGACAAGAAACCTTAAAATCCCTTTTCGATTCCTCTCACTCCCTTCTTCATTTTGGTCAGATTGAATTTTTTGAAAATCCTTTAAATTTCCTTAGATCTAAGTTAGAAAGTCAAGATTGCCGTTGCTATTTCTGTCCCCTTCCGCCTCTAAATTTCTCATGTCTTCTTCCTCTTACCTAACCCAAAACTTCCCGATAAAAACCCAAACCACAACCCTTCTACCAAGTGCAGAATGAAAGGAAAAGGGTCATGAAGACAGTGTACAGTGTTTGTGTGTTTATTTTTAATGGGTATCCTGTACAGTGCTGGGGCGGGATGTCGATGGCACGTTTGGTAGCAGAATGTAAAATTGGTATTTACTTTTTTATGTTGAGGTTCGTTTTTTAATGTTTACCATTACTTGTAAGGAAGGTGTGTATGTTACAGCTTGGTTGTGACTTGTTGAAACCATATTAAGGAAGGTAAGAAAAAGAAAAGAAAAAGAGGTAGAAGGAGATAGAAAATTAGAGAATAGAAAGGAAAAGAAAAGGAGACCAGAAACAGAACAGAATATAGAAGAAATGAGACATAATATTTCCATTCACACCTCATGCATCACATTCCTGCCTTTTATAGGCTTACACTTGCTAGTAGTTGCTGAATACAAGGACCAGTAAGAATTAAGAATCTAACAGCTAATGATTGCCACGCTAACTAACTAAAATACCAGCTCAGCCTCCCCAACGGTCTTGCTAGCATTTTCAATTGCTCTGTCTTTTCCCCTGTCCTCATTCTTGCTTCTAGACATTACCTTTCTCGGCTCCTTACCCCTTGCATCCTTTTTTCTGTTTGTGCCTTCAACTACTGCTACTCTTTCTGCCATTTCATCAGCACCAATTATCAAATTTATCACATTACCATCCCCTACGGCTGATCCTTGTCCCCATGGATCAAAGGACAGGAACAACAATTGAGTCACTATTTGGATACCCTTTTTTTCACTATCATCTTGTCTAGTAAATTACCACCAGGTGGATGCTTCCACACTTTGCAAATAAGACCAACCTTTTGATTGTCCTTCCAGTAAAGTGCATCATTGAACTCCTTCATTACGCATTGAGTCATAATTTTGGGCAGTAGATGACAAGGAAACTGTCATTGGTTTTGGGCAACTAACAGCACCATAGATATTTGGTGGTTTGACACAGTGAGGTCCATAAGATTGCACCCACCTGTTAATAGTGAAAGCAAAACAGGACAACTGCCGACCAAAATACTCAACCATGCTGTTTTTTTCAAGCTTTCCTTAAACCAAGACATCATTGTTAAGTTCTACCTAAAGGTCAACAATCTTCTTAATTTCATCCTTAATGGCTTTAATGTAATCATCCTCAGAGATCTTGTTAGCCTTGAATCCACCACGAACTTTCCTGAGTTCCAAGTTTTGAGGAAGGGATCCAGTGGTTGTGCTGCTTTTTCTGCTGGTTACCCAGTGTAGAAATAATATTTGTTGCACGAATGTGGTCTGAGTCTTTCTAAGCAATACCAGCCTTTTGAACAACCACATTGGTCACTCTTGGGAAGAACTTCCTGGAAGCCTGAACAGCAGCTTTTGCAGAGAAGGCCGCGTCCTTCTGACCAGCCAATGCCTTGGCAAGTGCATTGACTTCAACAACATTCTGGGCAAGGAATGCAAGCCAAGATTTGATTTCGACATCCAGCTGTATCTCATTTACTAGATCAACAACAGTGTGGAGAAGTGAGCAGGAGGTGGACACAACAAGGTTGTTTTTGCCCATAACAGCCTTAAGCTCTTACAAGGTGCTTAGAGAAGAAGCAAGATCATTGGCCCAGATGTTCCTTCCATCATCAACTCCAACAAAGAGGTACTTGCACTTCGGGAAATTACTCTTGATTAAATCAATGGTTTGAGTTCCACGAACCAAATCCAAACCATAGGCACTGACACCCTTCAATCCAATGAGAATCTTATATGCCTCAGCAATAAGATCAGCTAAGTAGGTCTCAATCAGAACATTTAAGCCAGAGAGAGTAGATTCCAAATCAGCATAAGCAGCAGTGAATGCTTGCAATTGGTGGGAGTCGAGATCTAAGTCAAGGGTGGGTTCATTGATATGAATCCAGAAAGCACTAGCTGCCTTAAGCACAGATATAACTTCCTTGTGGATAGAAAGGATTTTGGGGAGGACAGAGAAACGGAAGCAAGAGTAATGATTTTCTCTGAACACCCAAACTCTTTTGAAGCTAGAATCTTTTTTGAGATTATTGATTCAAGAGATGAGAATGCTGGCCAATCAAAGACCAGAATATTATCAAAGCCTATGGCTTTTAATTGAATCACACGAGAAACAAGTTTTGACCTTTTTACCTCTGGAATTCCTTGAACAGACATTTCACTGGCAAAATACTCTTCTGTATATAGCTATTATCCTAGATTACCAGCCCTGCCAACTCTTTGTCTAGCAGATGTCTTGGATATTGGTGCCACTTAGGAGTTGAAGAAAACAACAATTCCTGTTCTGCACGTGAAAGTCTTGTTGGTTCTTGGTCATGAATCCATGGCGCAGATAAAACGGCAGCTTGAACATGGTCTTGGACGGGATCCTTCACATAATGAATTTGCACATTAGACCTTCTACCCTCAACAGATAGGATCGCAAGCTCCAACCTTGGTCTAAGCTCCTTATCCTTAGCTTCTTCAAATTTTGAAGAAGCTGTACATATGAATTCAGAACTTCATGAAATGAAACGAAACCAAGATAGTTAATTTTGTTTTGGTACCGACGAGTTAAATTATATTAAAATACGATACATTTAAGGGTGTTTTTCATACTGAACTTGGTTTCACGTAATACATGTTATTTTTGGTGGTTTTGGTTGGTTTTAATAAATTTTAGTAGATTAACATTTTTGGCGGTATGTGATTACGAAACATGATTGTAATTTTGTGACTATTTTTTTATTTTTTTTTCTCTATTTTTAACTTAATAATAAAAAAAAAACTTTTAAAAATTAAAACTTGAGCCGCATCTTTCTAATTTTTTAAAGCAATTCTTTCTTTTTTCAATGAAGTTTGGTAATTAATTATTTTTGGTCAATATGTGATTATGAAACATGATTTGTTATTTTGTGACTTATTATTTTTACTATTTTTAATCTAATAAAAATTTTTAAAAAACACTTTAAAAGTTAAAACTTGAGCTACATCTTTCTACTTTTTAAAGCAATTCCTTTTTTTTTTTACGCATTGTTTTTTCAAACTAAGGATTTATGTCTATTTTAATCTCTTCTAAAAAAAAGCAACTATGATCCCTCTCTAAAATTTAAGGTTCTTAAGGGTTATTTTTTAATCTTTTTATTTTTATCTTAATATATTCTTCTATAAAAAAAAATTCTTTTAAATATTATATTATCATATTAAATATTTAAAAATATTATAATAAATTAATAATAAACAAATGATATCTATACATACCATTTTCTTTTCGAAAAACTAAATGTTGTTTGATAAGATATTAACATACTTCAACAAAACAACTCACCTCTTCAAAAATCGCATCATGTTATTTGATTGTTTTGCACCTTTTTTTTTTTTTTTTTTTTTGCTTGGAGGAGTTAAAACACATATTGGGATTAATTTGCACAATATGAATTTTAAAAGCCAACGCTGCCTTCCTATTATCCTACAGCGATTAGTTAAAAAAGTATGAACTATGAAGAGAATTAGAAGGAACCGATCACCCAAAAAGAAAAACTGCTTTGTTAGAAATTATTCAAAATACTGTTAATCAAGACTGGCTAATGGCTACTTATTTGCACTTTGGTTGAATATGAAGATAGCAGAGTCAAGACGCCGTGTGCTTCTGTTTACAAATGCCATGACCCATGAGTCAAACATATATTATAAGACGCTCCTTTAGATTTCAATCTCTCTTGCCTTGAACTCCAATAAATGCGCACAAGTCACTCGGAAGCTGCTCCACACAATTGTCAACTTCTGCTGCCTTCTCAAACTTACAAAAGACAATGGTAATCGTTGAGAATGCGTATCCTGCTCTCTAAAACAGTAAAACTCAATTGTAACTCGAAATTGATGAACAACACCCTAGCCCTTTCTCTGTCATAGTCGAAACTTCTTTCTTGTCTGTTACTTGTCAACTTTTCAACATGGTGTCAGAGCCTCCATTGGAATTTATTTCTTCCCTCCCGACAAACCATAACAACAAATTTGGCCTATTCGAAAACACCGACCCAAGCTTTTAGTTTGTTTTTCAATTCCACAAGAATGCCAAAAGCAAATAAACACTTTTTCCTACTTGTCCGTGATGGATCCTGGGATGTATCGGTATTAAATTTATTGCACATGAACAGCCTCATATCAACAGACACAGACAAGCGTCTCTTCTCTTTGTAATGGAAATTACTATAACAAAGTTCTTTCACTTTGTCCTCTACGGGGAAACTTTCTTGGATAGGTCCGCCAACAAATTGCTATAAAAAATTTCAATAGCACTCACTCTGTTCCAAACTTTCCATAGCGAGACTAGTGAAAGCAATGGCTACTTTCTCTTGTCCAATCTCCTTTCCATTCAGATGTTCTTCTAACGGTAATCATAACCATAGAGATCATAGAGTCGATATCAAAATTAATGGGAGCACTTCTACTAGGCCCATTAAGCTTGACCCATTGAATGAAATTGCTGGAGTTGTAAAAGCTTCCACTTCACTTGCTACTGTCCATGAAAACGGGCGCATAAGCGAAGAGCAGATTCGGCAGAGAATTCCAACGCAGAAGCAGCTGGTTGACCCTTACCGTCAAGGGCTCATCATTGAAAGGGAAGTTGGCTATAGACAGACGGTTGTCGTCCGCTCTTATGAAGTTGGCCCTGATAAAACTGCTACCCTGGAAAGCCTCCTTAATCTTTTCCAGGTGATAAACCGTATCATCTTTCAATTAAATTCCTCCCACTCCCATTCCCATAATCAGTATTGTATGCAGACAACTTCGTAATGTTCAGAAATACTCATGAGTTTGTAGGAAACAGCATTAAATCATGTATGGATGTCTGGACTTCTAAGCAATGGATTTGGAGCCACACATGGAATGATGAGGAACAATCTCATATGGGTGGTCTCAAGAATGCACGTGCAAGTTGATCACTATCCCATATGGTCAGCCTTTTCATCATCAAATGCACCGAACTAAAGCTTTTCTGATGATAATAAGCTCATCAATTAACTCACAATATAAAAAATTATAGATAAATTTAAAATTACGTTTGGCAATCAAATAACCATCCGAACCATATTTTCAACAACTTCAAGTAATTTTTATTGCATTGCATCTCTAAGGTTCGGTGTTAGTGTTGTATATATAAGCAACTTAATGATCTGAATCAACATAGATAGAACTTTAATCTGTTAGTAGGGTATGCCTCAAGTAAAACAAATTTCAAGTTGGAGAATCTAAGTGTCCTTAGCATGGATATATCTGACTCACTTCCCGCCTTGGCCTACATTCTACAGTCTAGACTTTTTACATAAGTAGCTGCTAAGTACAATTGCACCTGTTGCAGGGGAGAGGTAGTCGAAATCGACACATGGGTTGGAGCATCAGGGAAGAATGGGATGAGGCGAGACTGGCTAATCCGGAGTCAAGCCACAGACATCACTTATGCACGTGCAACTAGGTATGCATGGAATGTTTAGACTTGCCATCCCATCTGTTTATCATCTTCTTAGTTTTATCAATAATCATCCTTTTCCTATGGAACATAAAACATGAAACAGTACTTGGGTAATGATGAACGAGCAAACAAGACGACTCTCAAAGATGCCGGAGGAAGTGAGAGATGAAATTTCTCCTTGGTTTATAGGGAAGCATGCAATCAAAGAAGATGTTCCCGAGAAAATTGTCAAGTTGGATGATAAAGCAAAATATGTAAACTCTGACTTGAAGGTAATATTTACAATTATTCAACAGCCAACGGAATTAATGGCTGAAGGAGCAGAGACTAACTATTCTGCTTTATACCTTGTAGCCAAAGAGGAGTGATTTGGACATGAACCACCATGTAAATAATGTCAAGTATGTAAGATGGATGCTTGAGGTAAAAGACAAACAACTACCATCAATCTACATTAAATGTCTCAAATCCAATCTCAACCTTAAATCATCACTATTTTTCTGCAGACAATCCCCGACAAATTTTTGGAGTCTTATCTGCTATCTAGTATTATACTGGAATATAGAAGGGAATGCGGGAGTTCAGATCTAGTTCAATCACTTTGCCAACCAGATGAAGATGGAATTTTTACAAATGGAGTGGAACAAAATCTACTTAAAAACATGGTTTTGGCATCTGGAATCATGGGAGGAAATGGACACCTGGGCTCCCTGGATATGAAGACATACGGATATACTCATCTCCTCCAAATCAAAGGGGAGAGTCAAAATGAAGAGATAGTCAGAGGAAGGACCAGATGGAAGAAAAAGCTTTCTACAATCCCATATTCCACTTACTAACAATTATTTGATAGGCACGAGGGATTTAGCAAGCTGATCTTCTTTGAACATCATTGAGAAAAACCTGAAAATAATATTACTTAAAGATGGCATGAAGGAAATAATTAAGAGGCTTTGGATCTGCTCTGCTCTATATCCCAGAAGTTTGATTTTTGTGGTCCTGTGATCATGGGTTTGGGTAGATGAATGAAGACCATCTTAATAACATGTCAGGAGCAGTGCCACTGGCACGGTATTGAGTTCATGGAAAACTGACGTCCTGGAACGTGTCAATCCCTGGGGAAGGTGCCAGAAAGAACAAGAGTTATCCATGCCCTAAATGAAATAAGTGGTGTGATTATGTGCTGATAAATGTTAGAAGAGGTCCAAAATTTGGGCCCCAAAAAAGCCAGGTGAGTTACTAAAACCATCATGTACCATTATTGCGCTGAAGTGTTTACAGTGTGCCAATATGTATTTAATGGAATTGGGGAATTTAACAGTATGTAATTAATTATCTATTAAAAGTTTCAAAAGATTCAGTTGTTCCAGAACCCTAATTAATGGATATTAAGCCCAAATTCCCTTCGTCAAGGCCCCAACCTTTAGAAGAAAAAATTGAAATGGAAGGAAATGGAGGGAAAAAGAAGGGTGAAAATGAGCTCATCCTATTTCCCGCAAAATAAAAAAGAAAAAATTTAGAAAAATTACTAGTCTTTATTTGGGCAACGTATAATCAGACAATGTATAAAAAGGGTGGTAAACAAGCCCTTGTACAGCATATTCTGCATGGGATGGAATTTTAGAGTTAAGACTTTCTTCTTTCACCCTTTTTTTTTTCTTTATTAAATTTCAATAAATATATCATTATCATTCACATGTTTATGATTCACCTACAATGAAAATCAAAACTATGAATAAAACTTACTGTCTAAGAATTTGATTCCCATGCATTTATAATCAATTAAAAAATTCAACCATAAATATAATACCAAACAAGACAAAGCCCGTTGGCATGAATTTATTCCCTACGAAAAAAAAATAAAACTTACATTATGATTTGCATTGAATTTAATGAATTATTTCATTGAAAATTTAATGAAAATGTACTTTTGAAACTACTATGAATTTGCTTTAAAATGAACATTTAAGATGAATTTAGGCTTAAATACATAAAATCATGAAACTTAACTAAATTTATAGATGAAAATTCTTCTTTTTATTAAAACTAATGGAGTTATCATATACTTCTTTCATCCCAAAGTGTTTGCACAGCATCGACTTTCATTGAATTTAATTTTTTTTTATTTTAATGTATTTAATATTAAAATTAAAAATATTTTTTTATAAAATTAAAATTCCATGACTTTTAATGTCAAAAAATTTAAAAAAATCATAAAAATAATTTTAAAATATAAAAAAAAAATAAGAGTTTTAAATACTAAGAAAAAGTATATAATTTTGGAACGTCCAAAAAAGAAAAGATAAACAAAAAAAAATTGGATAAAGGGACTAGTTATTTATATCCAATTATACGTTTATGATCACTCTTAAGGATAAGTGAGAGGCCCAAAGTCCAAGCCAAGCTTATATAATAATAGGACATGTGTCCCATTTCAAGTGCATAAAGGTCATTTTGGAGAGACAAATATCCGTTGCAAGAGAGCTTCGACCTGCACACCTATAAATACTCTCCATACCATTTTGTAAAAAAAACATTTTTAAGTAAAATTATTTAATTATCCTTTTTTTTCTTAATTTTAAAAGTCTCTAAATGCATGTTTGATAAATTTTATAACTTATCAAATATTCATATCCAATAAGTTAATTTACTAGATATGCATATTTGATAAATTATATAACTAATTGAATTTTCATATCTAATAAGTTATTTATCCAATCTTTTTAAAAAAAAATCTATATTTGTGTATCTAACATTTGTTAAAGAGTTATATTTAAGGTTTAGGATTTAAAGTTTAAGTTTTATGGTTTAGAGTTTTCATCAAAACCTATCTAATCAATGTTATCCCAATCTAACAAAACTATTTATTTAATATTTTTATATTCCAACAAAACCTAAAAATTTAGTTGAAAAAAAAAATCTCATATAATAAAAAATTTTCACAATAATACAAAGAAAAGCGTGATTTGTTTTAAATAATAATAAGCTCATTTATAAATTTATGGTCTTTGAAATTCTTCTTGATTTCAACAATATGAGGAAAGGAAATAATCGATGTTCCTAATGAGATTTTTAAACCATTTAAATGATGTTTGCTAATAAGAGGATGAAAACTTTTAAAAGCTTCTAGATATACAAATAAAAAAACATTTAAAGTTTTCCAATTTGCAAATTCAGAGACTTTTAAAAATGGGAAGAGTGGGAAAAGTTGAAAGATAGTTTAAGATAGGATAATTAAGTAATTTTACTTAAAGATAATTTTAAAAAAAAGTGTGGAGAGCATTTGTTGGGATTTATCATAATGATTTTATTTGAGGATTCAACTACTAGATGACTTTTAAAAAAACACAAAGCATCATCACAAATCTTTTTTTGTTAGGTGTAACTGACCACCTAATAAAACTTATCTTTTTACTAAAATTTTAAAATTAATTAAAACCTATTAAAAAGATAACTTTTAGGATTAGAAAAATAGTCTAGGTTCGAAAATACAATTACCTATATGGAAAGATTAGCATCCCTACAGCATCCGTTTTAAAAAAAAAATGGCACCAATTAATCATGTGTTATCCTTTAATTTCAACAAAAAAAATCTTTATTTTAATATTTTAAAAAGATTTCTTATCTCTTTTTTATTGTCACAATTTTAATTTTTTTACTAGTTTTAATTCATTTTTTAAATTTTCTTAAAAATAGAATTATGTTTTATTTTAAAAAATAAACCAGAACCTTGTTTGTTGAAAAACTAAAATATTCTAATATTTATAACATTAATAGAGTTTTTCTCACCTAAAGATTTATTAGAAATTAATATTTGGATTTCCTTATAATCTTATATTTGGAAGCTCATGTTTATTTTTCCATAATCAAATGATGTACACAAGATGCAAATAATAAAACATAATATTCACGCATAAATATGTGTACTTTTATTTGTTTACTTATTTATTTAATTCATATTTTTTAAAAGGTTTGCTTGTTGATTTTCCTTTCTTTTTTTTCATCTTTCAATTCTTATGAGTAGATGAAAGAAGAATTTTTTATAAATATCCCAATACGCTAGCGACATTTAAAAAAATTTCACCTAAATTATTATACAGATTTCTTTAAAATCTTAGCATTGAAAATTTTTTTCTCTTTTTCGTCTTTTTATTTATTTAGGAAAATTCTTTTTTTTATGAAGTATAAATAAATTAAATTCAATATTTTTGAAATCTAAAATTTATCTATATTGCACTATTTTTTTTAAATATATATATATATATATGAAATACTTATTTTAAAAATCTAGAATTTTAATTATGCATGTATAAGAGAATAAATAATTTAGAAAAAATAAAATAAAATAAAAAAAATCCAAAATGGTCCGTTAATGCCAATAAATGGTCGATCAACATTGGTCAATAATAGTTAGCGTTAATTAACAAAATGGTCTAGTCAATAGTTCGACGTAGTTTAGTCTAGTTCATTCAACAGTTTATTGCAGCCTTAAGTGGCTTGTCTTGAATTTTTTTTGTGATTCAGAGCAATTTAGTTGAACTGATCCTTCGTTTGAACTGATTCGAATCATCATGTTAGATGCATGGGTTGTTGGGTTAGGTCCATGCGTGGTAAACCTTCTTTTTTAACACTATGAAAGTCAACACTTTTTTTTTACTTCATTTTTATCTTCTCCTTAAAAAATCATCTTTTCTTTAAATAAAAAAATTCTGACTGCCAAACACTTTCAAATCCCCAAACCTAGATTCCAACGTTGGACCACCTGATCAATCGTCGCTTGTCGGAGTTGGTTTTTCACCAAAATACACCAAGATATTTCTTTTGACCTTTTCTTCCCTATTCTCAAATCAATTTCCATAAAAACTATTAAAAACTCCTAAATCTAGGTTGAAAAGCTAGGGCTCTAAACCTTAAAACAATCTATCTCCATTGGCAAAATAACTCTTCCTTCCCATATGTTCTTCATGTTGTCTTAGCCTTCTTTCTCTCCAAAAATCAAATCCTAACCCTCTCTAAAATACCCCAAACCTGAAGCTTCCCTTTACACTTTTTTAATTTTTATTTGTTTTGTTGCTAGTGTTTGCCTTTTGTGGTTGAGTTTGATTCTTTTTTTTTAGGCTATTATGTGGTTTTTTGTTTTTGTTTTCATTGCTTGACAAAAAAGGAAATGGGTTTTAGGTCTTTTTGGTTCAAATAGGAGAGGGTTCAGTAGAATAAGGGTTTGATAGTGGTGAAATTATAAAGAAGGTTGGCCTTTCACCCAAACCATAAACTAAAGTAAGCTTAAAAAAATAGAAAAACAATAAAAAAAAGCTAAGTAATTGGAGAAGATGGGTTGTGACCCAAACCATACCTTGTTCCTAATGTCTAAGCTAGCTATTTATAGAACAAGATTATATAGAAACCATAAACTAATGGTTAGCTAACTTGAACTCTCATTCTTGAAGAAGATTGGTTTGGTTTTATTTGATTTCTTAAATGGATGCCTTCTTGAAATAAATCTTCAAAAGGATAAGGTTGATTTGGATCTTTCTTTAGTGACTAAAATGTATCTAATATGACATGGCTCTTTTGAAATTAAAGAAGAGTGGTTCGGTAACTTCTTTAGGAGAAAATAAGTTGATTCTCTCTTAAACTCTCTCAAGCAACTTTCAAACTCCTAACTTTACGGTACTTACAACCTTTTTTTTAGCAAAGAGTCTTATATGACTTTTTAGCAAAGTTTGAAAAAGGTTTGTTCCCCCTCCTTAAAAAAAAAGAAAAAAAATGAAGATCCCTAATGATCTTAGAGGTAAAACTTTTTTGTGCTTGGATAACTAATGAGTTAAGAGATACAAAAATGATAAATAAAAAGATGAAAAAAGAAAAAAAAAAGACTTAAATTGATAACTCAAAAGAATGATTTAAGTAAAAAAAGATGCATATGAGCTTAAAACTTTAAAAATAATTTAATGATTGCTACTTTTTATAATGTCTGTAAATGCACAAATATAATCAAGTAATAAAGTGATGAAATAGAGTATCATCCCACAAGGATTATAGAATCGAATTGTTGGGTAGATTTAAGTACCAAAAATGACAAACTACTATCTTATATCTGAACTACAAAAAGATTGAATTGATTGTAATAATATAGGCCAAGATCTCAATATCCAACTATCACTAGGAATCTTAGATTAAGGTTGAATAGAACTAGATCTAAGAATCAAATATTGAAACTTGAAATAAAGAAAGATTTGTGGTTATTAAAAGTAGGATTGCATAAAAGAAATAATTGAACAAAGATTGCATCAAAACCTAAAGCTTGTATGAAAGAAAGAAGTATGGCCAAAACTTAAAGAACAATAAAAAACCTAAAAACTGAAAAAAAAAATGAAGAATGCTTTAAAGAACTTGTTAACCAAAAATAAGAAAGCTTTAAAATAAAGAATGCTCTTATTGAAATAAAAAAAGAATTTAGAAAAAAAAAGCTTTTGCTAATATATCATTTTAGCCTAACATAAAAAAACTAAGAATTAAAGAAAAGAGAGAAGAAGAATAGTGTGGAATGGGGTGTGGAATACAAGAGAGAGCTTCTTTATTTATAATAGATGGTTTAGCTATGGGGTAAAGATAGAGAACACAAGTTGCTTTTTATCTAAACTCTAAAAAATAGAAGTTATCTTGATCCAAAATAGGTTGATCGAACACAGTTTCTTGCTTCATGGAATGCCTTGTCTGCATATGCTTTTTAAATTCAATCTTGGACATTGATAATACTTGTATACTCTTGATCTTGCAATCTTTCAAAAAGTTTTGGCTAAACATGGTTTATCAAGGCCATGTATTTACTTCACATCTAAATTCCTATGAACATAGATCAAAAAGTCATTTTTTAAATACAATCTTTTAATGATGATAAAAAATAGTCATTGAACAATCAAAACTATCTTAGCTAAAGCACCTAAAAGTCCTTCCTTGAATGAAAATCTTTAATATCACATGCTTATAAAAGTCCTCTTTGATGTGGGAAAACCAAAATATTTAGGAGTTAAGTGTCATTAGAATTCCTACTTCAAGTAGAATTAAGGAAACCATATACTAAATGGATTTGGCTAAATGGGTTCTTGCATGGCTAAATGTTGTCTTGCATGGACTCTTGCATGGTTTTGCATGTAAATCACATTCCATGTAGAAAAACCTAAAGATCAAGAAAACACACATAAAAGGTACCAAATTCAAGCAAATTTCAAAATTTTCTACTAAAAAAAACTTGTAAATATTTATCTATTTTAGTTCTATCTCACCCCCAAACTTAAATATTTACTTATCTTTAAGCAAAAGCTCTCGAATTAACAATACTCACAATCAGTATTCATGTACATAATGTCACAGTTATATAAATTCTTAATCATGTACTATAGCATAATATAAAGATATTTACAAACATAGTTAACAAGAAACTCATTCAAAAATAAGCTTTCAACATCATACAATTTCTGTGCATATGAAGTTAATCCATCTCTAATCCATACATATAATTTAAGTAAAAAGAATGCAACATATGCCATCACATATCAACTAAAAGATAAAACATACTTCATATTTTTACTTTCCTCTTTCCTCTCCACTAATCTTAGACTTACATACTTGACTCAAGATCAAAAGGTCTTTTAGGCTTGTCATGTAAAGCTTGGGTTGATGT
The DNA here is from genome assembly GCF_047325235.1 of Durio zibethinus. Classification (NCBI taxonomy): domain Eukaryota; kingdom Viridiplantae; phylum Streptophyta; class Magnoliopsida; order Malvales; family Malvaceae; genus Durio; species Durio zibethinus. The sequence continues at coordinate 28,088,261 of NC_143163.1, read as the reverse complement.
AGCAAAAAGGAAAATTTAGGCTTAAAAAATCCTTTGCTTACTTTCTTGATTTCTTGGAAAAAAAGATTGAAAATTTAAGAACTTTTAAGACTTTCCACTTTGAGGCATTTTTATTTCGGCATTTTTTCTCATTTAGCCATTTTCAGCTTTTATTTTCTCTTTTTGCCAACCTTTTTCTTTTTCTTTTTGATTTCATTGCGTCTCCCCTCCTTCCAAATATAACTTGTTCTCTTAATTTGTCCAAAACAATTGCATAAGCAACATTGGGTTGGGTAATAAAAAAGGATAAGTTCAAAGAAAAGGCATTGGCTTATTCATGTCGCTAAATAAACAAAGAAAATGATATATATCAAAGGCTTAAAATAATGGTACTAGGGATGCAAATCATAGATCAATTTTCTAAACCTCTATAATGTAACTTAATGCATTACATATCTCTTCATAAAAATCCATGCAAATCATAGATCAAGACTAAGAACATAAAACATAAAAATCATACTCAATCAAAATTCTTATTGAAGAACTCATCTCATGCTTCACTACATTTATACTTCATTTTATGTCATACTTAAGTCAATCTTGAACAATTCACGAAAAATTAATAAGCTTGCATAATAAAGATTTTAGCATGCCAATTCAGTTTAAAAACAAGTTTAGTTCAAAAGCATTCTTTTTCCCCCACACTTACATAAAGCAATACTTCAAACAAAGCATTAAAGAACTAGGACAAAAAACACTCTCCTAAATTTTGCTTTAAGGTTGAATCTTGAAATTTCCATCAGGCATCTTATTGCATCACTTTCATCCCTAAAAAAAACTTCAAACAAAAGAATCAAAGCATACTTGTCCTAGAAAAATAAACAAAAACAAAGAAAACAAATGCATGTAAATAAACAATTAATGTAAAACTTGGGTTGCCTACCAAGCAATGCTAGTTTTGGTCAAGCTTGACCATATTTAATTATTTGGTTCAGTTAAGTGCATTATCTCTTCAACTTGCTTAACAACTCCCCATTGGTAGATCTTTAATCTATGCCCATTAACAAAGATTGCTTTTTTTTCCTTATCCTTGATTTCTATGGTTTCGTATAGGAAAATTTTAGTCTCAATGAAGGGTCCACTCCATTTAGGCCTAAGTTTACCAGGAAATTGTTTTAGCCAAGAATTGAAAAGCAACACTTGTTGACCAGCCTCAAAATGCTTTTCCAAGATCTTTTTAGCATGCCATCTTTTCATTTTTTTCTTTATATAGCTTGGCATTTTCATTCGCTCACAACCTAAATTCATGCAACAAGTTTAATTGCAATAGCTTTTTGTCACCTACTAATTTTTTATCAAGGTTAAGTTTTTTGATGGCCCAATATGCCTTGTGCTCTAATCCTATAGGTAGATGACAAGCTTTTCTATAAACTAACTGGTATGGAGACATTCTCAAAAAAGTTTTGAAGGTTATTCTGTATGCCCTTAAGTAATCATCCAATTTAGCAGTTCGATCTTTTTTGGATGGGTTCACAATATTTTCAAGGATTCTTTGGATCTCACTATTTGAGGCCTCAGGCTGGCCATTAGTTTGAGGGTGATATGTTGTAGCTATCCTATGGGTTACTACACATTTAGCTAATAGTTTTTAAAAATCTTATTATAGAAATAGGTGACTTCATAGCTTATACTAGCCCTAGGTGCACTGAACCTTAAGAAAATATTTTTCTTTAAAAATCAAGTACTACCTTAGTGTCATTAGAAGGTGAGACCGAGGCTTCAACCCATTTGGAAACATAATCCATTATTAGTAAAATATACACATTCCCATAAGAAGACACAAAAGGCCCCAAAAAGTCTATCCCTTAGACAATAAGATCTCAACTTCCAAAATACTATTAAGTGGCATCTCATATCACTTGGTTAGAGTCCTCATCTTTTAACATCTATCGCATTGTGTGGCAAATCTATATACATCTTTAAATAGGGAAAGCCAATAAAAACCACATTTGGATGTATGGCATTGTTGTAGAATGCTTACTACTTTTTCCCTTAGGACATATTTTCCCAATAATCAATCTTTACATTGCTTAAATAGAAAATGGTCATCCTACATTGAATATTTAACATCATGAAGGAATTTTTTCTTTTTTGATAATTTAAATTAGGTGGAAGGACATTACCAATAAGGTAGTTTACCAGATCAACGTACCATGATAGATTTTTAATTATAAAAAATTACTCATTTGGGAAGGATTCTTGAATAATCTCTTCATCGATTGCTCTTTTTTTTATTCTCGACAAGTGATCTGCCATATACTTCTTACAACCTTTTTTTTTTCTAATTTTCAAATCAAACTCTTGTAAAAGTATGACCCATCTAATCAGTCATAGTTTTGCATATTTTTTTGTGATCAAACACTTAACAACAATATGATTTATATACACAATCACCTTCATTCTTATTAAGTAGGATTTGAATTTTTTAGGGTAAAAACTACAGCAAGCAACTTCTTTTTTATTCTGGCATAGTTAAGCTATGCGCCATTAAGGGTTTTACTTGCATAGTAAATCAAGTGAAATATATTTTCTTTTCTTTGCCCTAATATAGCTCTCACTGTGAAATCACTTGCATCACTTATAAGGTCAAAAGGTTGATTCCAATCATGCCATGAAAAGATAGGTGCCATAATCAACTTGTCTTTTAGGGTTTGAAATGCCAATGCACAGTCTTGGTTGAATTCAAACTTGGTGTCTTTCTGTAATAGCTTGCATAGCAGCTTAAAGGTCATAAAGAAATCATGGATGAATATTTGAAAGAAGCTAGTATGCCCCAAGAAACTCTAATATTTTTTACTAAAGTGGGCTAGGGTAAAATCTTAATTACTTTGATTTTTGCTTGATCAACTTCGATCCCCTTTGTAGATACCTTGTGTCTATACTTTCTTCTTGAATTATGAAATGACACTTTTCTTAGTTGAGCAGTAAGTTGGTTTCCTTACATCTTTGAAGTACCTTAGATGAATTGGCAATGCATAAATCATAATTATCCTTAAAAGCTAAAAAGTCCTCCATAAACACCTCTAAAATATCTTTCACCATGTTTGAAAAAATTACCATTATACATCGTTGGAATATGGCTGGGGCATTGCAAAGACTAAAACACATTCTTCTAAAAGCAAACGTGCTATATGGATAGGTGAAAATGGTCTTTTCTTGGTCTTGTAGAGCTATGGCTATTTGGTTGTATCTAAAATACCCATCAAGTATACAGTAATATACATGACTAGCCAATCTATTAAACATTTGGTCTACCAATCGTAATGGGAAATGATCTTCGCAAGTTGCTTTATTCAATTTTTTATAGTCCATGTAGATTCTCCATCCAATAATGGTTTGAATGGAATCAACTCATTATTCTTGTTAATGACCACAGTCATTTCTTCTTTTTTTTTTGTACATATTGAACTAGGCTCACCTATAAACTATTTGAGGTTGGATAGATAATTCCAACATCCAACCATTTAATTATCTTTTTTTACCACCTCTTTCATGGCAGGGTTTGAATGCCATTATTGCTCAAACATTGCCTTGCGATCATCCTTTAGCAATTTTTTTTGCATACATATGGTTGGCCTAATACCTTAATGTATGCTATTGACTAAGCAAATGCCTTTTTGTGTTTTTCAAAACTTTTACAACTTATTCTTTTGATTCTTGCTTAAGGTTATAGAGATGATGATTGGAATAGTAGATGTTTTACCTCGGAATACATACCTAAGATGGGATGGTAAGGGCTTCAACTCTAATGTCAGAGGTTCCTCAATGAATGGTTTGAGACTTTGAGTAAATGACTCCAACTTGTAGTCTTTTCTTAGGTCAAAGTATAGTGTTATGAGACCTACTTTTTCAAAACTTGTTTGAGCATCCCCCTTTTTATACATCTTCATGCTAAAAATCTTCTTTTGATCATGCACATTTATTTTAAGTTCCCCTTGATACATATTAATCATGGCTTTTCTAGTTCTCAAAAAAGGTCTTCTTAAATTAATTGGTATTTTGACATTCTTTTCAATATTTAGAATTATAAAGTCAACTAGGAACATCAAATTTCCCATTCACACCATTACATCTTCTGTTATGTCTTCTAGTCGTCCAAGGGACCCATTAGCCAATTGGATAGTTGTCATGATTGGTTCTAGATTTCTTTCACCAGTCTCCATAAAAATAGATGAAGGCATTACATTAACAATTGCACCAATATCACATAATGTTTTTTCAAAATATCAATTGCTAATAGTGCAAGTCCCTAGATTTTTTAGTTTTGATGAGGTCCTATTTTGTAATATGGCATTGCATTCTTTAGCTATTGCTATTGTTTCATAGTTATCCCATCATCTCTTTTTAGATAAAATCCCTTTAAAAAATTTGGCATACTTAGGCATGTGTTCTATGGCCTCAGTAAGAGGAATGGTGACTTGTAGGCTTTTAAAGATTTTGGCAAATCTTGCAAATAGCCTTTCCTCTTTTTGTCACTAAAACCATTATTGGAACAAGATTATTGGACTAACTGATTATGAGGGAACTTTTTTGGTAAATAGCTCTTCTCCTCATTCTTTATTTGCTTCACCATCTAGAATGACCTTCTCTATTAGTTTTTTAAAGGTAACCTTTCGAGCAACTAGTTGTAAGCTTTTCCTACTTCTCAAGGTTAGGGAAACTATCTCTTCAGGTGTTGGATGACTAAGAAGGTTTTTAGCTATCTGGTTAACTTGTAGTTCTAAACTCTTAATGTATTTAGCTTGATCATGTAAAGTGGCTTTTTGGTTTTGAATAAACTAGAAGACTACTTATTCAAAGATTGGTGATTGGTGTTAGCTCAAAGATTTGGAATAAACCAAGAGGGGGGTGAATTGGTTTTAATGAAGTTTTTAAAAACAATATTCAATAAGCATAAATTTTGCTAAACAATTAAACACAATAATTGAAAGTAAATAAGATATAGGGATAGAGAAAATAACATCGCGATTTATAGAGATTCGATCCTTCCTTAGGCACCTACGTCCTCTCCTTTAGCCTTTCTTGCTATGGAGTTCAATCCACTATAAGTGTTGAAGATTACAACCAAGCTTCTCTAAGCTTTACAAACTCAACACAATATACTCTTAAGGGTTATCCTCCCCCTTAAGCTTACAAACTCACAAAATAAAAAAATGAAGTGTTTTGCAAACTCTAAGAACCTCACAAAGGTTGGGTATTTGTTAAGTTGAAGTACATAAAGGTATAGACAAGAGAATGATAAATGAACAACAAAAATAGTTTGGATACAATAGATACAAAGATATAGACTTTAAAGCTCTAAAAACTCTTGATTATTTGAGAGAATGAAAATATTACTTTTTGACTCTTGCTCTCTTAATTCTTCTATCTTTTTAGTGTGTTAGAGTGCCCTCTTTATAGAGAAATTGATGAACTAACCGTTGGGGAAGCTTGGAGTGAAGAAATGCCAGTTGAAAGCATGAAAAAGTAGCCATTAGAGCATTCTGAGCAAGAACCGATCGATCCCTTCCATGAAGGGATCGATTGGTTCATGTTTTGAACCATTTTTCACTTGAAAATTGCCTAACCAATCAATCCCCTATATGGGGGGATCGATCCCTTTTCTAAAAATTCAGTCCTGGGGCATTCTGGTTGAAAACCAATCGATCCCTTCTAGAGGGGATCGATCCTGCCCATGCTAGGCGGTAGTTTCCTATTTTGTACTCTACTCATTTGATCATAACTTGAGTTATACAAATTCAAATTACAAACCGTTTGAAGATTTAGAAACTAGACTTAAAGGGCTTTTTATCCATATAATTTCATCACCTAATTCACTGTGTATGAATTATAGTGAATTTTCAAACTTACCCCTTGTGCAATTTTTTTGACAACTGCAGAGTGTCTAGTAAAAATTCAAAATCTTTTCTTCGAAAATTTGGATTTTGATTTTGTTTGATCCATTAGAAAGGAGACTCAAAGAGCTTTCCAACCATATAAAATTCAAATATTAAAAATTTATGAATTAATACAAAAAAATAAAACAAATTCAATGTTGGAAAACTGTGTTCTTGTAAAACAGCTTTCTTAAGTTAATCTATTTCTCAAAACTAATATTGTCAAAATTGTATTAATTCCAAAATGAATAAGTTCACTTTAAAAACAACAATTGGACTTTCATTTACGCTTAAATAAATAATCTTTAAAAGTAAATTTGATTTGAGAAATATGAAAACAAAGAAATGTTTGTTTAAGCTTTGAAAATCATATTATTTATTTAGTACCAAAATATAAAAGTTAAAAACATGTACTAAATAAATCTTTTTCAAAATATTGATCAAGTTTATTTAGCTTTAATGTTTTGACATTTCAAAATAATGATCAATTCAAGGCCAACAATTAGGTTACCTAATGTTGGGAAAATGATAACTCTATAAAATAAAGTTACTGTTAGTGCTTAAATGATTGTTTTTTGCTTAATTCTTAGCTAAATAAGGACCTTTTACTCCTAAAGTGCTTAATTTTTTGTTTTGTAGAAAATATTGAAGAAAAGATTGAATCTTGTTGAATCTTGATAATTCTTTATCAATCTTTAGATGATTCTTGATGCATTGGAATGATTCTTAGAATCTTCTTGCTATAATGTTGGTAATTCTTGAATTTCTTGGAAATTTTGGATGGAAATAATGAAAAAGTATTCAAGAATGGTTTTACCAAATTTAAAAGAGTTGGAATTGTTTAATCTTGATGAAAAATGGAGAAAATTCATGCCAAAATCAAGCTAGGCATGTTCAGTTATAATGAAGGGTCAAATTATAATTTTAAGTTAATATAAGTCCATGGTAGCTTATGTAGGTGCCCATGCATAGGATTATTAATGAATGACATGGCATTGAGTCTTTTTTTATTAGTTAAGATATAAGAGTTGGATGTTTATGTGACATGATGAGGTGGCAATTTTGTTTACTTAGGAAAAGACTAAACAGCCCTCAATTTTTCCTATTTGGATTTGGATTTTCTATTTTTAGTTGGATTGTATTTCTATTTCTATTTGGGGTAGGATTTGCATGAGTTATAAAGCATCTTATATGAGGCAAAACAATGATTTTTTACTTGAAGGAAAACTCTTAATTTTCTCCAAGAAGAGAGCCTAAGTTGTGGAATACAAGAACAATGCAAGATTACACAATTTCAATATCTCTTTAGAAGGTTAGTTAAGTTTATAGCCTAACCAAGTTTTTGCTTTTAAATATTCTATTTTTGCTTTCTTTTCTTCTATTTAAAAAGTTGCTAGAAGATTTTTATAATCTAGAAGATAAGAATTGATCTACAAGAGTTCTTTTTGAAGAGCCTTAATTCAAGTCAACTTAAAAAAGCATTCTTGGATTCAAAAAGTTCATTCTAACCGAAACAAATGAACTGCCAATTGGAGTCCAAGCTGGCCAAACACTTCTTAGGGTTTATTTGTCTATAAATAGCTTGTTTTAAGTCTTAGAAAAGAGTGTAAGTGGTTAGGGTGACATACTAATCTTAGAAATCATTAGTTTTCTTGTTCTAGTTTTCTTTTTAAGCTTTCTTGGTTCTTTAATTTTATATTCTTTTTAAATTCAGGTTATGCCACTTTCTCTTTAAAGTTTTCAATTCAATAAAGTTTTATTTAAGCTATTTTCATTCAATTTCTAGTAGATATAAATTCTGGTTTGTCAATCTTGATAAAATCAGTTTTGGTTTTATGGTTCTTGATCCATGGTTATTGTGTTTTTGGTTCTTGCTTAATTTTATTTGCAATCTTGATTAGTTTTGGTTTAATAAGTTGTGATTTAGCTACTATTTTCATATTAGTTTCTCAATTGAATGTTAAACTCATTTCATAACTTTAGGTTATTGTTATGAAGTTTAAATATTGACTTATGTTTGCATGGTTTGCATGTTTAGGGTTTTAATTAGTTGAGTTGCATGATTTCTTACATGAAAGCTTTGGTTTACATATGTTAATCTTAACATAGTTTCTATTTGTAGTTATTTGATTAATTTTAGTTTGAATTCTTGTATCTTTAATCTTGATTACATTCGGTTATTGCTACTTTAGGTCTATTGCATCTATTGTATGTGTTTAGGGTTAATTTAAGTTCCATTCAGTTTGGTTTACATGATTTAGGTTAATCTTGATTTACTTTGCTACATATTAGATTTAATTGCATGTTTTTAGGTTAATTTTAGTTCATTCCAGTTTATTGCATGTTTAACAGTTATTTAGGGTTAGTTAAAGTTTAATCACTTGCTGTTTCAATTTAGTTTATGCTTAATTGGTTTATATTGGTTTTGGTTTATGCTAGTTTGATTAGTTATGCATGTTTTAAGTTTAAATGCATATTTAGATTTAGTTTTGCATATTTATTGAATTTTCCAAGAATAAGATATGGTGAGATAATTTCGATACTTGTTACTCTCAATATAACAATATTAAAAGGAACAATCTTTATTTACTACTTGTATGATTCTATGCATTTGCAAATTATTAATCAGTAAAAAGATCATTTCTATCCTAAATTAATACTTTTTAATAGCATGAGATCGATTATAAATTTCACAAAAGATAAAAGGGTTTTGTCTAGCATGAGTGATTTGGGATGGGGTTGGCAAGGCTTCAATCTTTTTGGTTAGATTTGCTAGTTGTGAATTAATTAAAGTAAAAGCATCAAGTTCATACACACTAGCAGTTTTTTTGTGTACTTTACATTCCATACCCCATCAGTAATTGTTGGTTGCCATCTCTTTGATTAACTTATGTGCTTCCTCAATAGTCTTGCTCATAATGGCTCCTCTAGCAATCGAATCTAATGTAGTCCTCATGGATGGTGTGAGACCATTGTAAAGGACTTGAATTTGTAGCCATTGGGGGAGACCATGATATGGACACTTGTGTAATAGCTCCTTGAATCTATTTCTTACGTCATAAAGATTCTCACCATCAAATTGCATAAAAGTAGTTATTTCGTTCTTTAGCTTTGTTGTTTTGGTAGGTGTAAAGAACTCAGCAAGGAACTTTTACACCAAACTATCCCAAGTTGTGATTATTCCAAATGGTAAAGAAGATAACCAACTCTTTGCCTTGTCCCTAAAACACCATTATATTTAAAAATATCACATAATTCAAAAAAATTAGATAAGTGGAGATTTGGTTCATCGCTTGATAACCCTATAAACTATATAGAAGTTTGATTCATTTGAATAATAAAAGCTTTATTTCAAAATTGTTTGTTTGTATGGCCAGCCATCTTATGTATGGTTGAAAACCATCAGCATTAGGGACAACATAATCCCTCAACATCTTATAACCTTCATTGTTTGCATTTGCCGTTTGAACTAGTCTAGATGGTACGGTTTGCTCTCTTCTCAAACATCTAAAAGTTCTTTCAATTTCTATCTTAAGTGGAACTAGGTCAACACTTATAGATCTGTGCATGCAAACAAAGAAAAAATCAAAACAATTTAAAGCAAATAAAAGTAAATGTTTAGATTATAATGGAGTAAAAAATCCTTATTGTTATTGAATAGAACACCACTATAATACCTTGTAATGGCACCAAAAACTTGATTGCAACTTTTTATAATGCTTATAAGTACACAGATCGTAATCCAATAATAAAATGATAAAATAGAATATCATCCCCCAAGGATTATAGAAGTCAATTGTTGGGTGGATTCACGTACCAAAGATGACGAACTACTACCTTATATCTAAACTACTAAAAGATTGAATTGATTGCAAGCCTAATAAACCAAAAGCATATAAGGAACAATAATATAGGCCAAGATCTCAATATCCAACTATCAATATGATTGTTAGATTAAGGCTAAATAGAACTAGATCTAAGTATCAAAGATTGAAACTTACAATAAAGAAAGATTTGTGCTTGTCAAAAGTAAGATAGCATAAAAGAAATAATTAAACAAAGATTACATCAAAACCGAAAGCATGTATGATAGAAAGATTTATGGCCAAAACTTAAAGAACAATAAAGAATTTAAAAACTGAAAAGAATAAAGAAAGTTTTAGAGAATTTTGTAAATCAAAAACAAAAAAACTTTAAAATAAAGAATGCTTGTATTGAAATAAAAAAAGACTTTAAAAAAAAAAAAGCTTTTTATAATGGTTAATCTATCACCTTAGCTTAATACAAGGAAACTAAAAAAAAAAAATCCAAGAACTAAAGAAAAAAAGAAAGAAGAATGGTATGGAGTGGGATGTGGAATACAAGAGAAAGCCTCCCTATTTATAATAGAAGGTTCAGCTATGGGGTAAAAATAAAGAATACAAGTTTCTTTTATCTAAACTCTAAAAGATAGAAGTTATCTTGATCCAAAAGAGGTTGGATGAACATGGTTTCTTGCTTTTTAGAATGCTTTGGCTGAATATGCTTCTTGAATTCAATCTTGGATGTTGATCACACTTGCATGCTCTTGATCTTGCAATTTTTCTTAGAGTTTCGACTAAACATGGTTTATCAAGAAGTGTATTTACTTTAAATTTAAATTCTTAAGAACAAAGATGAAAGAGTCTTTCTTTAAATACAACTCTTTTAATGGTGATCAAAAGAGTCTTTGAACAATCAAAACTCTCTTAGCTGAATACACCTAGGAGTCTTTCCTTGAATAAAAATCTTCAAATATCACATGCTTGTAGAAGTCCTCTTGGATGTAGGAAAATCAAATACATGTAAGAGTTAAGTGCCATTAGGATTCCTACTTCAAGTAGATTTTAGGAAACCATATACTAAATGGATTCAGCTAAATGGGTTCTTGCATGGTCGAATGCTATCTTGTAATATACTTTTGCATGGTTTTCCATGTAAATCATGCTCCAAGTAGAAAAACCTAAAGAGCAAGAAAACACATATAAAAGATACCAAATTCAAGCAAATTTTAATCTACTAAAAAGAACTTGTAAATCTCTATATATTTTAATGCTATCACTTAAATGTATGAATATTTGAAGATCTCATGAGGTATGGATAATGTTTGGATTGGTGAGCTCGAGGATAAAGAATATCAATGGAATGAGTTTTTGAAAAAGAATTTAAAATTAATTTGTTTAGAATTGTCTAAATATTCATTATATTAGATGTTGTGAACCCTTCCAAGCACTCTTCTTAATAATTTACTTTGCAATGGTTTCTATTTGTGCCGAGTTATCTCCTAGGTGTAAAACCCTAAAATCAAAAAAAAAAGAGAAAGACAACAGTTAAAGATAAAGGCTAGGAGTGGTCCCAGCATTTGTACTCTAATGCTCAATTCAAAGATCAATTAAAAAGGTATATATAAAGGAGAATATGGAAAAGTATAAGAGAGCAAGATGGATCAAATGGTACCTAGATGGTGTTATTTATACATGCACTGTGGGGAAGGGGGGTTTGGGTAGCTTAGGCTACCTGAGGTCAACCTTAGGGTGAAGGATGACCTAGTAGGCCAAGTTGAGCTAGACATTGATGTGGTAAACTGGTGAGGTGTCTAATGAGTAGACTGGTAAGGTGGTCGAACTAACGTGGCACTATGGAATTAGGTAGGCCTAACACATCAGCTCACTTAAAAAGTAAAAAATACCCTTGGTTGTCTGTTGACTGTCTCTAATAAGAAAAAATGACTATTTTGCCCCTTTAGACTCAAAAATACCCTTAACATTCTGTCTCCCCACAAAGCAATTTAAGTATCAAACTAATGAGTGTAATTTGGACCGATCTAACCCGTGTTTGATGATACCATGCTTAAACTCTAGAGTGTGAATTTCAAAAAGAATTTTATTTTGTTGATCTGATCTCAAGTTACTAAGGTGGTAATTGTGGGTGCTGATGTGGATGAGAGCTGCATTGGGCAAACCTGTGAGTGATAGCCGATGTGTTCATATTTTCAACATCATATTTGTTTATGATTTGCTACTTTGTTATTTTAGTAGTTGACGTGGTACTCGTATATTTTTCCTGTTGTTGTTAAATTTTCCTTTCCTTGTGGTACGTGACTAACCTGACATGTTGCACATACCAGAGATGATGTTAAACACGAAATTGAATGTTTTCCTTTTGCTAAACAAAACTTGGATGGAAATATCTCTTGTAACTCTACTCAATGGGTTAGCGAAGATGTTGATGAAGACATTTATAAACCATGATGGATTGTAATTAGAATGTTCAAAACATAATGTAATAAATGCTTTTATGTAATTTATGTGGCATTCGTTCTTGTATATATATTGCATTGTAAACCATACATTATCTTTTAATTTAATTAAATCAATATGTTATTTATATATCATTGGTTATGATTTCTTAAATTCTCAATGTCTTTATATATGTTCTTTATATATTGTTAGTTATATTTATAGTTTCTTAACTTTTCAACTGTTAACTAAATTGCTTTTATGATGTAGCTAAGTTACAATATTGAGGAGTAGATTGAGGAGAATACATATAAAGACATTAGTTTAGAACAGTCTAGAGCACCTATTGATCTTGGCCATGGATTGAATCCTTAAATTGCTTTTATGATATAGCTAAGTTACAATGCTAAGGAGTAAATTAAGAAGAGTACATATAAAAACATTAGTTTAGAATGGTGTACGACACCTATTGATCTTGGCCATGGATTGAATCCTTTGAAGGGCAGTGTGCGTACTGTCAATTCTAACTTAATATCTTCTAGCCCTTCAATTGATACTAGATATGGCGATATGGGAGGTCTAGGTTTAGATAGTATCCCTTCAATTGATTTTACTTCTAATTTAAATGCAAGTATTGTAAACCCCATGTTTAGATTTCGATTATAATCATTAAGATATTGGTAATTTACTAATTTACTTTTTATTTTTTGCTGTTGATAACAATGGTCAAAGGAAAACCAAAAGCAAATTATAAAAATACCATTTATGAATGCATGTGCCAAAGGCATGATATGAGAAAAAAAACTTAACAAAACCAAGGTGTTTACAAAACTAAATCACAAACAAGACATGCATGCAAAAAAAATAGAAAATGGATAAAACATAATGTACTTTTGAAATTAATTTGAATGTTCTACCATTTTTCCATCATTAAAACCCAAGCAAACAACTTCAAAAATTACTCAAACCAACCATTAAAACAATAATTTTTTCATTAGAAATTTAATTTAACCACTCAAAAACTTGAAAATTATAACTAAAACATAATCCATCTATCATGAATCAAGCAACAAATGCTTACCAAACCAAGCGCAAGGTTCGGCCAAAGAGAAAAATAGAATGGCCAAACATTCCATGATGTTTCCTTAAGCATATTTTCATTCCATTTCATCCAAACAAGAATTATTTACTTACTCACTCATTACATAAAGACATTTGAATCATGAGAAGGCATCTATCAAGCATGAAGTGAGCTAAAATGATTGAGGAAATGAACGACTTGAAAATGAGCCAAACACCATCATATACCACAAAACTAAATCATAAACTAAACAAATAATAAGTGAACCATCAACCAAACATACATAGGTAGCAAAAGCAGTAAAGAAAACATTTAAAGGGAAAGCTAAAAGGAAGTTTGACCATGGTGGAAGAGGTTGGCCAAACCTCAAACTTAGTTTTTAAATGGTGGATTGTTTTGTTTTTGCTTGTTTTCTAGCTTCACTTCAACTATTAATTAGTTGGATGAAGTTTGATTGAAACTTTGAACAAGAAAATGAACTAGAAACCTTTAAGAAAAGCAAGAAAGAAATGGATGAAATAAAATGAAAATGCAATGGAAAAATGTGATGAGGATGCAAGAAATGCAAAGATGGATGTTAAGAAACTATACCTTCAAGCAAGCAAAGGATAAATTTTTTCCTTATTTTTGTCCTCACGATTTTCTTTTCTCTTTTCTCTCCTTTGTTTTCTCACTCCTCTGGTTTTTTCTATGTACAAAATGTCCCCCTTTACAACTCTTCAAGCAGATGGAAAAAATATCTCATACAATTGAATCTTGTCCTTAAGATCAAAAGTTCATCCAAGGGCTAATATTTTTCCTTTATTTTAGTGTCAAGGACCAACTTTAGCCATTGGATCAAGATTTCCAATGTGATCCAATGGCCAAAATTGTTCACTACAAACATTGGATTTTTACATCCATTAAAATGAGTGAAAAGTCCATTTTGCCCATTTCTTGCAAATCAATGCTTTTGCGTTCATTTTTGAGATTTTAAACCACCAAAAATCATGAAATAATATGAAATTAAGATCTAAAAATTTTCATGAAAATTCGATCTCATGAAGGTCAAATTATGAATTACCCTTTAAGGGTATTATGATAATTTCACACCTCATAAGATACTACTATAATTTTGAATGCACTAAAAATCATCAGATATTATAAAAACAGGATCTGAAAAGTTTAACGAAAAACTGACCTCGAAAAGGTCAAATTACAAAATTACCCCTAAAAGGCATTTTAGTAATTTCACACCTTACGAGGTACAATCAAGATTTTTAAAGTTCTAAAAATCATCAAATAATATTAAACTATGATCGGGAGCATTTCGTGAAATTCCAACCTTAAGAAGGTTAATTTATGAAAATACCCCTAAAGCATATTCTTGTAATTTCACATCTCTTAAGTTGTGATTAAGGTTTTTAATGCATCAAAAATCATAAAATAGTGTTCAATTATGATTTGAAAGTTTCACAAAAATTTGACTTTGAGAAGGTCAAATTACAAAAATAGCTTTACCCCTAAAGGGTATTTTAGTAATTTTACCCTTCTTAAAGTGCAATCAAGCTTTTTAGTGCTTTAAAGTCACAAATTTCAATCTTAATCCACATTGATTCCAATTTGATTGTGAATTTTGAAAGTTGACTTGAGTTTCATCTGTTTTAACCAAGTTTGACCAATTTTGAGTAAGTTTGATTTTATTTAATCAGGTTTGACCAATTTTGATCTCAAGGTATTTGGATCAAATGCATCTCAATTTTCATTTTGAAAACTTGTCAAAATTAAAGAATTGTTGGATTTGAACTGGGTTGGACTTTAAGAGCTTTGCAAATGGCTGAGATTTTGCCCAAACAAAATTAAGTATTCACAATTACCTCTCTTTGCATATTTCTGAGAACAAAAAATAATGTAAAGACCAAAACATCGATTTTGTCCTACACTAAGGGATGAGATGGCTCTATTTGTGTTCTTTGTTTGTTTTGATGTTGGAGGAGGTTTTTTTTTTTTATTTAAAGGTGTTCTTATAATCATAAGCAAGTGACTTAAAAAATCATTTTTAAAAAGTGCTAGTGTTGTGTGAGACCTTGAAAAGGATTTTTTGTTTTTTTTTTATCTTTTTTCCTTTTTTTTTAGCTTTCAGGGATTTTTTTTTGAAAAACTATTTTTGGAAAGGGCTCCTATAAAAATAGTTAATGAACTTTAAAAATTCTCTTTCTAGAAATGGGTCTTATGAAAATAGCTAACAAATTTTAAAAAACTCTTTATAGAAAGGACTTCTATGAAAATACACAACGAACTTTTAAAAAAAAAACTTTTTTGGGAAAAAGCTCCTATGAATATATGCAACAAACTTTGCAAATCTCTTTCTGGAAAAGGCTCTTATGAAAGTAGGCAATGAATTTAAAAAATCTCTTTCTAGTGCCAACTAATATGGGTTTAATTCTTTTTTGTATTTGCTAAACTGTGTTTAATTCTCCTTTGTGCTAACTAAATTGAGCTTAAATTTTCACAGGTACTAGCTAATCTAGGCTTAAATTTTTATAGGTACCAACAAATCTAGGCTTGATTCTCCTTTGTGCCAGCTAAACTAGGCTTAATTCTCTATAGGTAATAATTAATCTAGGCATAATTCTTATTTCTTTCAAATTTTCTTGACATTAATTCTTTCTAAGAACCCAACTTGTTATCATTTCTCATCTTTTTCATTCATTTCATTTTTGTCAGCAACCCCTATTCTTTATAGATTCTCTTTTTTTTTTTACTCCTCAAACTCATTTGTCACTTTTGTCTATGGTCAAACTATTTTCTCTCTTTTTGCTTACTTTTTCCCTTTCCCTCCACTTTTTTTCTTGGCAAACTCTTCTTTTTCTTGTTTCTTGAACTGGGAGATCCTTTTTTTCCTTTTTTTTAACTCTTTTCCTCCACCCTATTTTTTTTTTGTTTTTCTTATTTGATAGACCTTTCCCTTTCTTTCTTTTACTTTTTTTTGTTCTATTTTTGTTTTGTTCTTTTTAAACCTTTTTCGTTTACTTTCTTTACCTTTATATGGCTTAAAGTGTTTCTGTTTTCTTTTTGTTCTTTTTTTATTTTTTTACAAAGTTGAAAAATGCTACAATGACACAAATGTTAACTCACATCAAATGATGTGAATACAAATGTTTTTATTAAGTGCAAGCATCCATGACATTATTTTTTCATAATGCAAATACTAATGTAAATGCAACTGACTTTCATAATGCAGATGCCAATTCAAATTTTGATACTCTTTCATGATATAGATGCCCCAAAGAGATATATATATATATATATATGGAAATTTTGCAAGTCCAATTGTTTTGTTGTTTTTTTTATGATGTCAACTCTCATGTAAATGCAAAAATATGATGATATGTGTGTCCTAACTTGGATGCAAACAACAAGAACACTCTTTTTCCTAAAGAAAATTTTTTCCCAATTCTATTTATCTCAGCTGTTTATTCAATCAAATTTTCAACTTCTTCTTAAAATAATCTCAACTTTCCATTCTTCTACTTCTTCACCTATTCCACCTTGCTTATTTACCAGTATCTACCTTTTATTTTGATTTTCCTTTCATTTACAACATGCTTTCCTTTTTATTTTTAGTTCCAACACACAAACATGCAATATGCAGTATGTAAAATGCATTTTGGATTTTATTATAAAAACAATAAGACAAATCACCATTTTTGGAAATATTTTTTTCAATGAAAAGCAATTTTCTTTTCTTGAATCCAAACTGGTCTAAAGATTGTCACAATTCAACAACTTTTTTTTTACAATAAACATGACTTCCCTATTTTTTTTTTCTCTAAGATGTGTGATTGGTCATTCAAAATTTTTTCCAAAATGGTCATCAAAACCTTTCCCCATATAATTAAATTCCTTAATTAGGGTTAATACAACATCCAAATAAATGTGATTTTGGGAGTCTTTTTAAGATTGGAGTTCCCTATTAGTAATGAAAAAGGTGACAATGTTGTCTTCAAATGGGTTAAATGTTTCAACATGTGAAGGCTCCAGTTTATTTCACGAAGGTTTCACAACTAGAAGGGCATAAAAGAAGTGTATATTTTTTCATCTAAACTCACAAATGAAATATAAATTTTTCTAAAAAGATAAATCCTTCGAAAATCGAACAAGTTTGACACTTTCTTTAGTATGTGAATGTGGTATTTTAATTGATGTCAAGGTTAGTTATGATGGGTTTAAAATTTTTGAAAGGTTTTTTAGGGATGAGAAAGGGAAGACTCAAATTTTCAAAATCAACTCCATTATTCATTTCAGACTCTTAGGACTTTGGAATATTTGGGTTTTTAAAAGGGATTTAGGTTACTTTTGGTCAGTATTAAGAGTGGCTTAGAAATTTGCTCTAAACTACCTTTTTATAAGGTTTTCACTCTAGAGGCACATTCATCGCCTTTTCATCCCTTCTTTTTCTTTTTTTATTGATCTTATTGATTTTTTAATTATCACACCATGCACTTAAGAATTCAAACTTAGCCAAATAGGTTAGAGGTCCATGTGGGTAATTAAGGAATAAAAAAAGACCAAAAAGGATTTACAGGTTTGTGGCCATTCCTCAAAAAGAAACTCTTCAATTTTAAGCATTCATGCATGATCCAACATTGACTTTTCTAGAGATGTAACACAAGCCAAGGCTCGAGGTTGCCCAAGATAAGTGTTTAAGAAGGAATTCGAACCAATGATCATTCTTTCATTTGAATAATTGAATCTGAAAGCATTTGTTCTTCCATTTGCCATTCTTTCTACTCAATTATTCTTTTCTTTTCTTCTCCTTTTCTTTTTTTTTCTTCTGTTTCTTCCCTCTTTTTCTTTTTTTTTTCTTTCCTTTTTTCTTTTCCTTTTTTTTTTTTTTTTCATTTCTTTCATTTTTCTTACTTTCTCATTTCTGCTTTTTTTTGCCCTTTCTTCTCTTTTTTTTTTTTCTTTAGAGCAAATTTAAAACTTTAAGAACATTTTATTGGCCATTTTACCCCCAACATGCAAGAACTCTTCTTAGTTATTACCACACTTAAACCTCTAAATGCATCCCTTTTTTATCCTCTGATTTCAAAGGTGATCCTTAGTCAAGGTTCATTTTAAAAAAATTTTATCAGGCTCAAACGGGATACCAAGACAAGGGATAAATTTATTACATTTGTGAAGGAATGATGAAATATGGCCATTTATCATCTCAAGCATAGGTTACTTAAATTTGAAGAGCAATTCTTTTTGAAAAAAAGGTTTAAGGGAAGTTTTGTTACTTCTTTTAAGGATTTTCTTGATTTTTAACTCTCTTTGAACTCTTTGGTTTTCTTTCATTGGTTTCTTTGTGAATTTATTGAAATCTTTTCATTTTTGGATTCATTTAAATGGCTTAAGTGCATGATGTCACAATACTCTTTATTTCTTTTCATTCTTTTTTATTTTCTCTCTTATTTTTTCTTTTTTCTTTTTTTTTCTTTTTTTTTTTTTTTTTTTTTGCGTGCCTTCCACCATTATTTGAGACAAATGCCTTATTTGCAAACAATCCCTAATGAAGCTTGAGGTAAAAAAAAAAAGGGCCATGTTACTCCACAATAAGGGTTAATCACAATTCAAGTTGTCTTGAGGGCAATAAAGTTTTTTTTTTTTTGGCTAATATGCCTCAAAACACCAGAGAGTGACTATTTTAGGGTACAGAACTAAAAGGTTGATGTGCTTGTGATCATTTTGAAGGATTTGGGTGGCTTTGATTTTGGAAATTTTAGGAGTTATAGCATAGCTTTGACATATCAAATTACCACACCTAAATTCTCAAAAAAATGTCACGTTTGTTTGATCTTTTAAGAATCTCGAATATATATATTTTTTGAAATTGGTTGTCATATTGTTCATTACCTAAGAAAAGAATACCACCTTTTTATATCACAATATTATTAAGCGAAGGCAAGGTTTATAAATGAGTTCATGCCTCTAAAGGATTATGGTTGATGAATGAAATCAACTGATTTGAAAAAAATGTTGAGGTATTTGGTGAGTCATTTCTAATAGAGATCGCCAACTCTTTTAAGACTCCCTTCACCTTTTTAATACAAAAGAAACCTTTTTTCTTTTTTTTAATGCACTTTCTTTTTTTTCCTTTTTCTTCTTCTCTCTCTTCTTTTTATGACTTTGAAAATTAATTATGTAGGGCTTTATTCCAAATCCAATAATTTCCTTTTTACTATTTTTTTTAGGAAAAATCCCAAAAATCCAAGGCTTAAAACAAATTAAAATTTCAAATAACTATATTCGCAAATGCAATGAGACAATGCAATGCACTATGTCCATTCATTCAAAACAAATATTCAAACCCAACTCTAAATTCTCATCCTCAACAGTGCTTTCAAGATGATATATAAGTTTAAATAAGAAAGGGTCCCTTACTTGGCACCCCACCTATACAATCTTATCCATTAATTCCACTATCATTAATTGTCATAGCCACCAACCAAGTCTTTTAAATTTTGTAAGAACTGTATCGATTAATGATTAAACTATATCCTTGAAGGCAGTGGAATTTTTTATGGAACATCCTTTAACCCCATTATGATACTCACATTTAGCATTAAGATCATACTACTCTGGTAAGAAAGCTTTTAGGCTTTACAAGGATCAGGCAAATCATATGACTATTTACAAGTAGAGGGAAAAAGCTCTATGTAGGACATCAAAAGTGAGTGGTGTGTTTTGCCTCTCTTCTTCCTTTTTTTTTTTTTTTGTGGCTCTGTGGATAAACTGAGTTGATCTTTTGTTTTATGAACATCCTTGTTGAAAAAGTCTAGGATATAGACATTAGGACATAAGGATGACAAGGTTGAGGAAAATCACTAGCTTGAGGTGTCAAATTGTAATAAATTAGGACAGATGCAGTGACTAGTGAAAATGAGCATTCACCAAATCTTCTTGCATTACACTAAGGTTTCCTTAATTTCACCCTTCAACATTTGTTTCTTAGGCATGTTCACCAATAACTCCCTTCCTTTCATTATGAATTTTATCACCAAACCCATAATTCTTTTTTTTTTTACCCCATGCTCAATTCTACCTATGGCAAATAGTAAGTCTAAAAACTCCAAAGAAGTATTGCCTATCAACCTATAATAATAAAAAGAAGGAAAGGTATCCACAAACAGGAAATGTAACTCCCTATTAGTAAAGGTGATTGTACTTACAATGTTACATTTTTTCATCCAGCAACATCTTCTTTGTAGCTCTCATTGGGGCTCATTTTCATATTTTGAAGGGTTAATCGATCTGGGGTTATCTTTAACTTGTGTTGGTATCAATTCAAGAATGCTTGAGATAAATCCCTCCAAGTACGAATTTGGTCACTTTCCAAACTATAATACCAATTGGCTGCTGCCCTAGTCAAACTTTCCTAAAAGACATGAATAACCAATTTTTCATCACAAGCATACCTAACTATCTTATGGCAATATTGAAACAAATGCATCTTAGGGCACCCACTTCTATCATATTTCTCAAATGTAGAAACCTTGAACTTTGTAGGGATTACCAAGTCAAGAACTAGGCTAAGCTTATTGGCATCAATATTCCTGAAGACATCATTTTCTTCTACCACCATAATTTTTTCTTCCAACAGATTGTACTTGTTTTTCATATGTGTTCTTAACCAGCTTTAGCACCTTTTCCAGCTTCTCCTATTCTTCAAGATCATCCAAATTAAGCACAGTGATGGGGTCATAAGGAGTAGACCCCATCTTCATTTATCTGAATAAAAGATAGCCTAACAAAAGTGCTAGGCTGTCTGAGTAACATGGAGATAAGGGTATGTGAATCCTGCATACACGAGCTCCTTTACTACTACCTCTTCCCTTATATCATGTGTCTTAATGACCCCATTTCCTTTAGATAATGCTACCAACATCTATTTTAGTTCTGCCAACTACTTATCCATGTTTTACTACATTTGCCCAATTGTCACCCTGGTTTCTTTCTATGCCCTTTCTACCCTTCCATTCTGGTTAGCATTCTCATTCTTTATGACTTTTAGTATAAGCTACCCTTAAACCTTATATTAATCCCTAAAAGTAAAAAATGCATGTTATGAATCTTATTATTGGCCTTAAGAGATAGTTTAAAAATCTTTCTTAGGTAAAACCTTTAATAATATCTCTTTGCTTCAAAGGTTTGATGAAAGTATACTTACAATCATCCTTCCTTGTTCTTAGCTAGCATAAAAAATAATGAATTCATACAAATAATGCATGGTATGCAAGTCCAATTTTATTATTATTGTTGAAAAGGAACTTAAATTCTCTTTTATATTTAGGTGAGGTTATTTAAAAACATTCCTTCCGCCTCAAAAGTTTAATGAAAGCATATTTCATAACCATCATTCTTTTTCATCAACATACTATTAAATGAAACCATATTTCATAAGCATACTATTAAATATAAGCAAGAATATTCATTTCAAGATAATTTAAATTAACAAGAGTTCTCATTCATTCCAACAATTTCAAGTTCTAGACATTGTGAATTGTACTATAACTAGGGCCATAAATATGTTCAGCTTGCTCGTACTGTCCTTTTGCTTCCTTCAAAAAATCTAAGAGAAGCTGACCAAACTGCTAGTAGGGTATCTTTCTGCCTCAAAGCTTCTGCCTTTTCCACCATGACCTTGGCCTACCTAACTGCCTTCAGATGTGGTCAATATACATTTGTCTCCCATGATTCTTAGTCTTCCAATACTTATGGGCTTCTACCTCTTGGTTGCACACTTGTTTCCATTCAACTACGTTTTCTTGCCATTCTCTATGTAAGAAAGCAATGTAATCCTTGTTTTCTTGCAACTGCATGTCTATGGCCTCTTTTTTTCACATCTTAACTCTTCTTTCAATTCTTCATTCTCTTTTTAGGTCTTACTAAATTTTCTTTTGTTTGTTGTGAAGGCTTTGTGTGAATCCCTTTTTTTCTTGTGCTATCACAGTGATTTTGTCTTCATTATCTCGAGCCCTATGTTTTCAAAAATGAACTTCCTCCCAAGGTTGTTCTATTTCATCTTGACACTTACTTCCTTTTGTCTTGTCCTTTAACTAAGCCTTCAATCGTTGGTTTTTTAAATGTAGTTTTTTAAGGTCACTCTAAGCCAAATCTCTCTCCTTTGTCATCTTTTCTAACATATCCTTTTGCACACCTTCTTCATACTTCAACTAACATATTTCTTTTTGTAGCCTTTGGTTTTCTTTCTTTAACTTTTCCATCTCTGCCTTAAACTCCCTTATGATAATCTTTAATTTTGATGGTAGTGGCTCAGCCTACGGGTTCACTGCCTATACCATCTCTTAATTTGCTAGTAGTACCAAATTATTTACTCGCTTGGCTCACCGAACTATGTATCCCAAAGTCACATCATTTGTATTCTTTCTTAATTCTAACCTAAATGTATGCCTTCAAGCTTTGGTGATGATGCACCATACAACCCTCTATGCCATAGTCAAACTCTACCTGATCCAAACCTCAAGTCATCAAAATAAATTGCTAGGACCCATATTGTCATCTAACCATCAATGACGCATAACTAATGGCTCTCGAAATACCAGGTAATGAAAACTGAGCTTGATCTCCACAACTATACAAAATAAACACTAAAGGCATTGCAATGCTTTCCAAGTCACCCCATCTCTCTCTAAACTCTAGAAGAAAACCATCCACTGTTCCTTTAAAAGATTCTTAGGCCATTCTTTTGTGTTAAACTCAGTTAATGGTGCTAAGGATTTTGTATAAATCAACAACAAAGCTTAATCAGTACTCTAAAATGGCTCTAAATCCATGCATACAACAACTGAATACAACATATCAATCTTTATTCTCCTTTCCTTCCATAATAGTTCAAAGATCTAATGGTTTCTACCAAAATTATTTATTAAAGGTTAATCTTTTATTCCAATGCACAAAAAAGTCTACCATAAAGGCCTCTATATATCCTAAGACTCTAAAAAAGATCACCAAACGGTAAACAACCAAAGCAAACATATCCATAACTTGGTCTTTATTCAAACTTCGAAGCATGATATCTTGTAGGAAAGTCTATGGTACATCTTTTTTGTCAGACCCTTTTTTCTTGTCAATCATTTAAACTTCAACCCCTATTATCTTCACCAACTTTTTCTTTTACCCAGTAAACTTTTGTGCTTACAATATACTCTATCAGTTTTAGAGAGCTCTAAGAGTAACAAGGTAAAATATTCGACTATAATAGGTGTCAGGTCTGCCCTATTGAACATGAAGCATCGATATGCTAGATTCCAGAACCTTATAGCAGTTTTCAGCATCTAATCATTAGCTTTTAATAGTACCAACAAAGCAATATCTCCATACTTTGCTATTAAGGCTACTTTCTTTCTAAACTCCACTAATTTGAAACACCCTTTAAGTCAATCATGTTTTTTTTTTCTTAAATCCAAATAAATCGACTTTGGCAATTTTGAGACATACCCATCTGTCAAACAATCCCCCTCTATCTGTCACCCATTTTCTGACTAATCTTTCACTTCCCAAAATGCTTTGCTTGTCGAAGACCATACTTGAAACCCCTTAGATGCCATGAGAGCCTCTATCAACAAATTATCTAGAAAGTATTTTTCTAATGTTTTATTTTAAAGAAGGATACATGCAGCAAACAAAAAAATACAAAAAAAACATTAAAAAATGGAAAATTAGTACAAAAAAACTTAAAGAATGTAATGCAAAAGGATAAATTAATAAGCAATTTCTTTTATTCCATTTTTTAGTGATTTAGATTGATTTTTTTTTATCATTTCTAATAATTTCCTATGTCTTTCATTAAGAGCAACAAACATAAATGATCAAACTGACAGCAAAATGAAAATGAAAAAAGTAAGAGGTGTTCATTCATATGACTTAACTGGGGTAATTTATATGGAAAGGGTGCAACATGGCTTTACCTAAGGTTGGCTTCCTAGAGTTAATGATATGCCTAGTTAGGGAACTAATGCACCTAAAGGTTCTTAAATTGCTCATCACATCATCGTCTATCACAAACTAGTGTGGCACTCTGATCCTCACCCATTGCAGGCTACAAACGAAAAAGGTTCAATTTGAGCAGGAGTGTTTCACTAGCCATTGTGGAAGTTTATACCTCAAGAGAGCATAGCTACTTTACTTCCTCCTAAATAGGGTTAAAGCTTGGGTATAGAGTTTATGCATGTATACAACTGTAAGTGTGTATGAAAGAAAATAAACCTCTGACATTTTCCTAAACTACCACTATCCTAAATGGCCCACAAATATTAAGAACAAAATAAAAGAACAACAATATATAATAAATGACATAATTAAAATATGCATGATATTACATGATTAAAATACGCATCAAACGTAAAACACGCATTTTTTTCAAACTAAGAAATTAAAATCAAAACACTTTTTTTCATGTTTTTTCAAATTTTTTCAAATCTTTTTGAATTTTTTGAAAACATGGAAATTAAAAACAAGACATTTTTTCCCTTTTGTTATTTTTTTAAAATTTTCACTTTTTAAGAAAACAAAAAAATCAAAATCAAGGAATTAAGATTAAACACAAATTAAGACATTAAACCAAAATTCAAGTTAACATGCAATCAATATTTAGCCTGACTTTAAAAAATGTGTCCCTAGTGGAGTCATCAAATTGTCACGACATCTCGAGACCCAGGCAAGGGTGACTAGAAAGCCTAACGAATGGGGAAATTGGGAAAAATATGGGGCTAAAAATATTTTCAATGAAAATTAAAACAATTTATAGTCTGTAAAATCATAATTAGGTCTAGGAGTCAATTACGCATAGGGAAGGATTAGCACCCCCATAGTGCCCGTTAAAGATGGTACCAATTAATTGCATGTTATCCTTTAATTTTGTAAATATGAACCTATTTGTCTTATTGTTTAAAATTATTTCTTTATTTCTTTTTTTTTTAAAAACAAAAACAAAACAAATTTTAAAAACAACTTTTTTTTGTTTTAGATTAAGATGAAAACTCCTTAAATATTGAAAAACCTCTTTCACTCTCCTA
This sequence comes from Durio zibethinus, assembly GCF_047325235.1. Lineage (NCBI taxonomy): Eukaryota > Viridiplantae > Streptophyta > Magnoliopsida > Malvales > Malvaceae > Durio > Durio zibethinus. The sequence continues at coordinate 28,062,943 of NC_143163.1, read as the reverse complement.
CAATTAGGTTGAGTTTCAAAAATCTTCTAATCTAAGGGTTTTCAAATTATTTCACTAAAATCGAGATAATACCTCACATAAATAATAATCACTAAGAGTCCACCTATAGTTAGGCCGGATCTTGATGACTATATTTATTTGAAATACTATCTTATTTTAAAACATTGATTTTTGAAAAACCAATTTTTGAAAACAAATGCATGAACATAATAAAATATGATGAATGCATGACAATGAAACATGAATGACAAAGTATCTATGCATGACAATATAAAAATGTATGTAATGGAAAAATAAGATGAAATGCAAATACATGATTGGTTTTAGGGTTTAAAGGTTGGCTTGAGATTTTAGGTTTGGTTGGTGGTTTAAGGTTTAGCTTGGGGTTTGGGGTTTGGTTTAGAGTTTAGGATTTAAAGTTTAAGATTTAGGTTTTAGGGTTTCATGGGAATTTGGGCATTCTAGTTGGGTTTCAAGTTTTTGGGGTTTTATAGAAATGGACATTTGATAAAATCAAATTACAAAAATGCCATTAATGAATGCATATATCAAAAGCATGGCATAAGGAAAATAATTACAAAAACAAGGTATTTACAAAACTAAATCACAAACAAGACATGCATGTAAAAAAAAAAAAAAGGACCAAACATAAAAACGTTCTGAAATTGGTTTGAATGTTCCACCATTTGTTCATCATTAAAACCAAACCAAACAACTTCAAAAATCACTCAAAACAACCATTAAAACAACATTTTTTCATTGGAAATTTAATTTAACCACTTGAAAACTTGAAAATCATAACTAACTCACAATCCATCAATCATGAATCAAGTAACAAATGCTTACCAAACTAAGCACAAGGTTCGGCCAAAGAGAAGAATGCAATGGTCGAACCTTCCATGATGTTTCCTTAAGCATATTCTCATTCCATTTAATCCAAAGCATTATTTACTTACTCACTGAGCACATAAAAACATTTGAATTATGAGAAGGCATTTATTAAGCATGAAATAAACTAAAACAATTAAGAAAAAGAATAACTTGAACATGAGCCAAACACCCTCACATACCACAAAACTAAATCATAAACTAAACAAATAACAATTGAACCATTAACCAAACATACATAGATAGCAAAAGAAGTAAAGAAAACATTTTGAAAGAGAGCCAAAATGAGGTTCGGCCATGGTGGAGGAGGTTGGCTGAACCTCTAACTTCGGTTTTAAATGGTGGATTATTTTATTTTGTTTATTTTCTAGCTTCATTCTAACTATTGATTACTTGGATGAAGTTTGATTCAAATTTTGAACAAGAAAATAAACTAGAAACCTTCAAGAAAAACAACAAAGAAATGGATGAAACCAAATGAAAATGTAATGGAAAATGTGATGAGTATGCAAGAAATGCAAAGATGGATGTTGAGAAATTATACCTTCAAGCAAGCAAAGCAAAAAGAAAATTTTTTTCCTTCTTTTTTTCCTCATAGTTTCTTTCTCCTTTCCCTCCTTTGTTTTCTCATGAGCTCTCCTCTAGTTTTTTCAATGCAAAACCATGTAAAATATCCCATGTAATTGAATATTCGCCTTAGGATCAAAAGTTCATCCGAGGGCTAAAATTTTCCCCTTATTTTGCTTTCAATGAGCCAACTTTAGCCATTAGATCAAGATCCTCAATATGATCGAATGGCTTAGATTGTTCACTTCAAAGGTTGGATTTTTATAGCCATTAAACCAAGTGAAAAGATAATTTTGCCCCTAACACAAAGTTTTCAGTCTTTAGGACATTTTCTTGGAACTCAATGCTCACATGTTCATTTTTGTGATTTTAAAGCTCTAAAAACCATTGAATAATATGGAATTAAAATTTGAAAATTTTTGCAAAAATCTAACCTCAGGAGGTCAAATTATAAAATTACTTTTAAGAGGTGTTTTGGTAATTTTACACCTTTCAAGGCACTATTGTAGTTTTGAATGCACCAAAAATTATCAAATATTACAAAAACAGTATTTGAAAAGTTTCATGAAAAACCAGCCTCAGAAAGGTCAAATTATGAAATTACTCCTTAGAGGCATTTTGATAATTTACCACCTCCCGAGATGTAATCAAGGTTTTTGAAATTCTAAAAATCATCAAATAATATAAAATCATGATCTGGAGTGTTTCACGAAATTCTAACCCTTGGAAGGTTAATTTATTAAAATACCCCTAAAGGATATTTTTGTAATTTCATATCTTTCAAGGTGTGATCTGGGTTTTTAATGTATCAAAAATCATAAAATCATGTTCAATTATAATCTAAAAGTTTTTACAAAAATTCAACTACGAGAAAGGCAAAATTATGAAAATACCTTTAAAAGATATTTTGGTAATTTTACCCTTCTCAAAGTGCAATCAAGGTTTTTAGTGCTTTAAAACCAGAAATTTCAATCTTAATCCACATTGTTCCAATTTGATATGGAATTTTGAAAGTTGACCTGAGTTTCTTCCGTTTTGATTAAGTTTGACATAGATTGACCAAATTTGACTAATTTTGACATCGAGACATTTAGGTCAAATTGGTCTCAATTTTGAATTTAGAAACTTGTCAAAATTAAAGAAATGTTGGATTTGAACTGGTTTGAATTTTAAGAGCTTAACAAATGGCCAAGATTTGGTCGAACAAAATTAGGTATCCACAAACACTAGTTGTAACCAATTTCTCCTTTAATTTGTTGCCAAATACAAACTATTGAATGGACAATTTATGTATAAAAATTTTTGGAAAATTATCAATTCCAATGAAAGCTTCAAACTACACTAATGGATATATCACCCTTTTAACACTTGTAAAAATAATACAAAGGTAAAGATACACTAATGAACTAAAAAGACATTTCCAAATGAAAAATATGAAGATTGAGGCTTGAAATAAAGTTCATTTGAGCTAAATTAAATGAAGAAAATTATAGAAGAAAAAGGTAAGAAAAACTCCCATAAGTGGCACTATAGCACAAGCACACTAGCTTATGCCTTTCATGACTTTTGCACAAAAAATCCTCCAAAATGGTTCAAAAGCTCCAAATTTCTCATTTTCCATATTTTCACATAAACATTGAACATTTATGCAGTTAGGAGTATTTTTGCCAAATTTTTCAAAGAAGAAGCTAATATTCAAGAGAAATTGCACTAGAAAAGGTAATAAAATACAAAATTTTAGTGCAATCAATATTAAACTTGTCCAAATAATTGAACTTGATTTTCATGATTGATATATGTGAAAAAGTTATCATTTATGTCTGTTTAGGATATTTTGTGTCGTTAAAAGGCAAAAATATAATTTTATAGTTATATTTCTATTTTAACAGTTTAGCTTAAACATAAGATTTTAAACTTGTCTGAATAATTAAACTTGGTTTTCACAATTGATATGTATGAAAAAGTTGCTATTTATGTCTATTACCACTTTCGATGATGTTAAAAGGTAAAAATGTAATTTTACAGTGGTATTTATGTTTTAATAATGTAGATAGCTTAAATATATGATATTAAAATTGTCTGAATGCTATAGTTTATGTCTGTTTAAGACTTTTTGTGACGTGTAAAGGCAAAAATGAAAATTTGTATTTATTATTATGTATAACAATTTAGATAGTTCCAAAACATGATATTAAACTTGTTCGAACGTGTGTTTAACAATAATATGTCTTTTTTTTAAGAGATTAAGTTGGGTGAAAAAATTGGATATATGAAACTTTTTTTATTAACCCACACAAAAAAAAATGGATCTTACCTGAATGTCAAAACATAAGAAATTATGTTAATTTTTCAAAATCATTTTATACAAAAAGCAAATATTTACTATTTTAAATATATTATGAATTAATTATTAAACTTGATAGGTTTCTTTGATTAATTTATAGGAGAAAGCAAAAGAAAAATGGCCTTTGAAATTGAAGTAGTGTTCGATTATTTTGTCAACATATAAGAATTGAAAGATCAAATTTTCATAGAAGTTATTAGAAAAGAAAGACATGGATGAGTCTGAGGTGTTGGATTAGGTCCAACACCATCTAGCTACCATGGACGTAGCTTTTAACAATTTACACTTTCAATAAATCAGTCTTCACGAGACATTTCCATATTGAGAGAAGGGTTGTAAACTATGCAACAACGTGTCAAGTAAGTAAAAGTAGAAATAGAATAGGAACATGCTAGAATAGATCAAGAGCGAGCAAGATTTCAATAGTTGCATGATCGATTCGACACTCTTATGAATTTTGTACAACAACAATTTTCAGGAACCAATCTAGGTGGTCCACCAACTCAGGTATTATATTTAGTAATTATTTATATATTTTAATTAAATGTAAAAACTTGTAACCAATTAGGCATGCACATGTGCCAATTGTAACTAGCTGCTCCTTCAATTTGCTACCAAAAACAAACCATTTAATGGACAATTTATGCATAAAAAATTTTGGAAAATTATCAATTCCAATGACAGCTTCGAACTACACTAATGCATAAATCACACTTTTAACACTTGTAAAAATATTGCAAAGAAAAAAATGCACTAATGAACTAAAAAGATATTTCCAAATGAAAAATATAAAGCTTAAGGCTCGAAATAAAGTTCAATTGAGCTAAATTAAGCTAAGGAAATCATAGAAGAAAAAGGCGAGAAAAATTCCCATAAGTGACAATATAGCCCAGGCACACTAGTTTATGCCTTTCACGACTTTTCACACAAAAAATCCTCTAAAATGGTCCAAAGGCTCCAAAATTCCTCATTTTCCATATTTTCACCTAAACATTGAACATTTATGCATTCAGGAGTACTTTTGCCAAATTTTTTAAGGAACAAGCTGATATTCAAGAGAAATTACACTAAAAAGAGGTAATAAAATACTAAAATTTTAGTGCAGTCAATATTAAACTTGTCTGGATGATTGAACTTGGTTTTTACAATTGACATGTGTGAAAAAGTTATTGTTTATGTCTACTTAGAATAATTTATGTCATTAAAGGGCAAAAATGTAACTTTACAGTTATATATCTATTTTAACAATTTAGCTTAAATATAAGATTTTAAATTTGTTCAAATAATTGAACTTGGTTTTCACAATTGATATGTGTGAAAAAGTTGTTATTTATGTCTGTTTAGCACTTTCTGTGTCGTTAAAGGGCAAAAATATAATTTTACATTATATTTATGTTTTAACAATTTAGATAGCTTAAATGCATGATATTAAACTTTTTTAAATGTTACAATTTATGTCTATTTAGAACTTTTTGTACGTTAAAAGGAAAAAATGAAAATTTATAATTATTGTTATATTTTAATAGTTTAGATAGCTCCAATACATGATATTAAACTTGTTCAAATGTCTTAACTCGATTGCCATACCTAATATGCATGAATAAGTTATGGTTAATGTGTGTTTAACAATAATATGTAATTTTTTAGGAGATTGAGTTGGGTGAAAAAATTGGATGTATGGTACTTTTTCGATTAACCCACACAAAAAAGGATAAATCTTACCTAAATGTCGAAACACAAGAAATTATGGTAATTTCTTATAATCGTTTTAAACAAAAAGCAAATATTTACTATTTCAAATATAGTATGAATTAATTATTAAACTTGATAGTTTTCTTTTATTAATTTATAGGAGAAAGCAAAAAAATGGCCATTAAGATTGAAGCAAATCCGATTGTTCTATCAACATATAAGAATTGAAAGATCGAATTTTCACAGAAGTTGCTAAAAAAAAAGACATGGACGAGGTCGAGGTGTTGGATTAGGTCCAACACCATCTAGGTACTATGGATGTAGCTCTCAGCAATTTACATTCTCAGTAAATCAGTTTTCATGAGACATTTCAATATTAAGAGAGGGGTTGAAAACCATGCAACAACGTGTTAAGCAAGTAAAAGTAAAAAGAGAAGAGTAACATGCTAGAATAGATCAAGAGCATGCAACATTTCAATAGTTGCATGATCGATTCAATACTTTTATGAATTTTGTGCAATAACAATTTTCAGGAACCAATCTAAGGGATCCACCAACTCAGATATTATATTTAGTAAGTATTTATATTTTTTAAGTAAGTGTAAAATCTAGTAACCAATAAGGTATCCACAAGCGCCAATTGTAATCAATTTCCCCTTCAATTTGCTACTAAATACAAACCACTTAATGGACAATCTATGCATAAAACTTTTTGGAAAATTATCAATTCCGATGAAGGCTTCAAACTACACTAATGCACATATCACCCTTTTAACACTTGTAAAAATACTACAAAGGTAAAAATGCACTAATGAACTAAAAGGACATTGCCAAATGAAAAACATGAAGATTAAGGCTTGAAATAAAGTTTAATTGAGCTAAATTAAGCTAAGGAAATCATAGAAGAAAAGGGTGAGGAAAACTCCCATAGGGGGCAATATAGCACAAGCACACTAGTTTATGCCTTTTATGACTTTTGGCACCAAAAATCCTTCAAATGATCCAAAAGCTCCAAAATTCCTCATTTTCCATATTTTCACCTAAACATTGAACATTTATGCATTTAGGAATATTTTTGCCAAATTTTTCAAGGAACAAGCTAATATTCAAGAGAAATTGCACTAAAAAGAGGTAATAAAATACTAAAATTTTAGTGCAATCAATATTAAACTTGTTTGAATGATCGAACTTGGTTTCCACAGTTAATATATGTGAAAAAGTTATCATTTATGTCTATTTAAGATATTTTATGCCGTTAAAGGGCGAAAATATAACTCTATAGTTATATTTTTATTTTAACAGTGTAGCTTAAATATAAGATTTTAAACTTGTCCAAATAATTGAACTTAGTTTCCACAATTGATATGCATAAAAAAGTTGTTATTTATGTCTATTTAGCACTTTCTGTGCCGTTAAAGGGTAAAAATATAATTTTACAATTATATTTATGTTTTAACAATTTAGATAGCTTAAATACATGATATTAAACTTATCTGAATATTACAATTTATGTTTGTTTAGGACCTTTTATAATGTCAAAAGGCAAAAATGAAAATTTGTAGTTATTGTTCTATTTTAATAGTTTAGAGAGCTCCAATACAAGATATTAAACTTGTTCGGATGTTTGAACTCGATTGCTATGCTTGATATGCATGAATAAGTTATGGTTCAAGTGTGTTTAACAATAATATGTATTTTTTTAGGAGATTGAATTGGGTGAAAAATTGGATAGATGGAACTTTTTTGATTAACCCATATGAAAAAAGATCCTAAATATTGAAACACAAGAAATTGTGGTAATTTCTTAGATTCATTTTATACAGAAAGTAAATATTTACTATTTTAAATATATTATGAATTAATTATTAAACTTGATAGTTTTGTTTGATTGATTTATAGGACAATGTAAAAGAGAAAATGGTTGTTGAGTTGAAACATCATCTAATTGTTCTATTAACATATAAGAATTGGAAGATCGAATTTTCACAGAAGTTACTGAAAAAGAAAGACATGGACAAGTCCAAGGTGTTGGATTAGGTCCAATACCATCTAACTACCATGAACATAACTCTTAGCAATTTACATTCTTAGTAAATTAGTCTTCGTTAAACATCTCAATATTGAGAGAGGGGTTACAAACTATGCAACACCATGTCGAGCAAGTAAAAGTAGAAAGAGAAAAATAGCATTCTAGAATAGATCAAGAGCATGTAAGATTTCAATAGTTGCATGATTGATTCAACACTCTTATGAATTTTTTACGACAACAATTTTCAAGAACCAATCTACGTGGTCCACTAACTCAGGTATTTTATTTAGTAACTATTTATATTTTTTAATTAAGTGTAAGAACTTGCTTTACTTTATTCAGTAAATTCTTAAGCACGCTAGTGATTATGGTGGAAAAAATCCTTCATCAAATGACAGTGCTCTGAGTCTAAGCAATCATCAATTTCATACATTTTTAAGTTTTTGGTTAATGTACTAAAACAATTTGAATATTATTGTATTAAACTTTGTGTTACATGCATACTAAAACAAATTATGTATTTAGATATTTAAATATTTATAATATTCAATTTATGAATTGCAATTCATTTTTTATTTCTTTCAATATTTTTTATTTAATTATAGTAGTAAATATTGAAAGAAATAAAAAAAAGTAAATTTCCTAATTTAGCAGTGTTTGCAACGAAAACACTGCTAAATTTAGTGGCATTTAGCAGCGTTTAAGTCTAAAAATGCTACTAAGTTAGTGGTGCTTTTAGGGAAAAAAAAGCCCTTATTTTTTCCAATGGAGGTATAGCCAACACTTTTAGCAGTATTTTTGACAAATACCACTAATCGTTTAACGTTGTTTATAAATGCCGCTAAATGTAAAAGAAAAAATTGCTAAAGACCTATTCCCCTATAATGCTCTAACCATAGTTGACAAATTGTTGTGTGATATATGTAATGAAGGATATAATAGTAAAAATACATGATTAAGTAATTTCAAATTCTCTCTAACCAAATACATGAATCTAAAAACGGGATGCCATGAAAATCACACTTTCTTCCAAGGGTCACACTTTATTTTAGAATCTAAGATTTTGCAAAACAAATGCCCCCTTAGGTACATTTGTGTCATAAGAAAAAGTTGTTCACATTTACCTCATCGTAAGGTCACCTACATGAAAAGAATATTGGGATCTGTATCATGAAAAAGCCATTTACATTTGCATCGAGCATTTGCATCATGAAAAAGTTCTATCATAACATGGATTCTTGAATTCGCAAAAAAAAAAATCACATTTGCATCATTTGTTCGAAATAGACAATTGTGTAATTGCATTTGTCAACTTTAAAAAAAAAAAGAGGAAACAAAAACATTTTAAGTAGTAAAAAGAGAGAGAAAAGAAAATAGAAAAAATAAATGGTAGTCTTCAAGAAAAGAATTTGAAAAAAAAAAGAGAAAAAAAAAAGTCTATCAAAGAAAAAAACTCAAAAAAGAAAATAATCTCCCAAATCAAAGACAAGAAAAGAAGAGTCCACCAAGAAAAAGGATAAAGGAAAGTAGTCAAAGAAGAATAGCATAAGAAAAAAGAGCAAGTACAAAAAAGAAAATAGTTTGATATACAAAAGAGAATGGGTTGCTGAAAAAATGAATGAAAAGTGAGATGTGATAACAAGTGAGTTTTAGAAAGAATGAATGTCAAGAAACTTTGAAAAGAAATGAGATTTAAGCCTAGTCTAGCTAGCATCGATGAGAATTAAACCCAATTTAGCTGTCACCCAAATGAGATTTAAGCCCAATTTAGCTAGCACTTATAATGGTTCCCCATTTAGCTGGCGTTTGAAAAAGATTTAAACACAGTCTAGCTAGCACCTGATATGAGATTTAAGCTTAGTCTAGTTGACACTGATGAGAATTAAACCTAGTTTAACTAGCACCCAGATGAGATTTAAGTCCAGTTTAGTTAGCACCTGAAAAAAATTTAAACCCAGCTAGTTGGCACCATAAAAATGTAAGCTTGGTCTAGCTGGCACCTGAGATGAGATTTAAGCCCATCTAGCTAGCACCCGAGATGAGATTTAAGCCCAGTCTAGCTAGTACCAATGAAAATTAAGCTCAGTTTAACTAGTACCCATATGATATTTAAGCTAGTTTAGCTAGCACCTATGAAGGTTTAAGCTCAAGCTGGCACCAAAGAAAGAGTTAAGCCTAGTCTAGTTGGCATATTGAAAATGTAAGCCTAGCCTAACTGGCACTTGAAAAAGATTTTAGCCCAGTTTAGCTAACACTATGAAAGCCCAATCTAGTTGGCACCAATGAGAATTAAGTGTAATTTAGCTTGCATCTTGCATCTAGATGAGATATAAGTCTAGTTTAGCTAACACTTATGAAGGTTTAAGCCTAATTTAGCTGGCATCGAAGATGAGATTTAAGCCTAGTCTAGCTAGCAACAATGGAAATTAAGCTCAGTTTAACTAGCACCTAGATGAGATTTAAGCCAATTTAGCTGGCACTTATGAAGGTTTAAGCCTAGTTTAGTTGACACCAGAGAAAGATTTAAGCCTAGTCTAATTGGCACCATGAAAATGTAAGCTTAGTCTAAGTTGCACCTAAGAAAAGACTGAGCCCAATTTAGTTAGCCCTAAGATGAATTAAGTCAATTTAGTAGGCACCAAAAAGAATTAAGCTCAGTTTAGCTAGCACTGTGAAGAATTAAGCCCAATTAGCTGGCACCGAAAAGATTTAAGCCCAAATTAGCTAGCAACAAAGTGAGATCATTAAGTCGAATAAAATTGGTATCAATCAAGAAAAAAATATCAATAAGGGAGAATACTACCCAATAACCAAGAACTCACCTAGAATCAAGAGCTTAAAGGCAATTGTGGTCATGAAAACTTTGTTACCATAGTTATGAGCACATTGTAAACAAAATTGATTGAATCACATGCATCGTGTTCCTTGCATTCATCACATACAAAATGAACCTATTTTTTGAAAAGCAAGTATATCATCAGAAAATGAACACATTTCAAGAGAAAACCTAAAAGAAGAAACATTTTTTTAAGAAAAAAAAACCTCTGTTAAAGGTATCTCTTTAGAGGAGCCTTTGAAAATTGAAATTTTTAAAAGTGTCACAGTCATTCTTATTTTTTTACCTGCTGTTTAGTCTCGATCTTTCTTATTTCTCAACTAGGGGTTCAATCCCGATCTTTCTTACTTCCACATTTATGGCTCAATCCCTATCTTCCTTTCTTTTCGACTTGTAGTTCAATCTTGATCTTTTTTATTTCTTGAATTATGATTTAATTCTGGTCATCCCGACTTACAGTTCAATCTTGGTCATCCTTATTTCTTGTCTTGCGATTCAATCCCTATCATTATTATTTTTTTACTTGCCATTGAGTTTCGATCTTCCTTATTTTTTGACTTGCGATTTAATTCCAATTATCCTTATTTTTTGACTTATGTTTCAGTCCTAATCATCCTATTTTTCGACTTACAGTTCAATCCTAATCATCCTTATTTCTTGACTTGCGGTTTAGTTTAGGTTATCATTGTTTCTCGATTTGTGATTTAATCCCAATCATATTTATTTTTTGACTTACAGTTCAGTCCCAATCATCCTTACTTCCCGACTTACAGTTCAATCTCGATCATTCTTATTTCTCAACTTGTGATTCAATCCCAGTCAACCTTATTTCCCTAGTTATGGTTCAATCCTGGTCATCCTTATTTTTTTACTTGCAGTTTAGTCCTAGTCATCCTTATTTCTCGACATGCAATTTAGTCGTGATTATCCTTAATTCTTGACTTCTGGTTCAGTCCCAATCATCCTTATTTCCTAACTTACAGTTCAGTTCTAGTCATCTTTGTTTCTCAACTAGCAGTTTAGTTCTGATCATTTTTGTTTCTCGACTTGTGGTTTTAGTCTCGGTCATCTTTATTTCTCGACTTACGATTTTAGCCCTCGATCATCATTGTTTCTTGACTTGCAATTCAGTCCCAATCAACCTTGTTTTTGATTTGTGGTTTAGTCCTAGTCAACCTTGATTCTCGACTTACAATTCAGTCCTAGCATCCTTATTTTTTGACTTACGGTTCAGTCTCGATCATCCTTATTTCTTGACTTACCGTTTAGTCCCTGTCATCTTTAGTTTTCAACTTGCTATTCAATCCCATTCATCCTTATTTTTTTTACTTGTAGTTTAGCCCCGATCATCTTTATTTTTTGACTTACTATTCAGTCCCAATCATATTTACTTTTTTATTTACAATTTAATCCCGATCATCCGTACCTTTTGACTTCCAATTCAATCTCGATCTTTTTTACTTTTCAACTTACGATTCAATCCAAGCTTTTCTTATTTTCCAACTTACAGTTCAATCCAAATTATCATTATTTTTTAACTTATGATTCAGTCTCAATCATCCTTATTTTTTGATTTGCAGCTCAGTCTCAATCATCCTTACTTTTCGACTTATAGTTCAATCCTAGTTATCTTTATTTTTCGACTTGCAATTTAATCTCAATCATCCTTATTTCTTTACTTATAGTTCAGTCTCTAGCATCCTTATTTCTTGATTTGTGATTCAATCTCAGTCATTGTTATTTCTCGATTTATGATTCAATCTCGATCATCCTTATTTTTTGACTTACAAGACTAATAATTCAATTCCGAACAACCTTATCTCCCGAGTTGTGACTTCATATCGATCAACCTTATTTTTTGATTTGTGATTTAATTTCGATCATCTATATTATCAACTCGTAATTTAATCTCGATCATTTTTATTTTTTAACTTACGTTCAATCTTGATAATTTTTATTTCTCAACTTGCAATCAATTTTAGTCATCCTCGTTTCCCAATCATTCTTATTTTGGATTAATCATTGTAGAATCGTTAAAGTTCAATTTAATTCTATTTTGGATCAAAATTTAATAACTAAGGTTTGAAGGTACAATTTTAAAAGTTCAAATATGGTATTCAAGGCCTAAAATCCGATCCAATTTAATTTGAATCAATTTAAAATTTAGTTCTTTGGATTTAAAGGTCCCAAAATTAATGGAATCCAAATTTTCATTTTAAAACCAATTTCATTTTTATTTTTATTACTTAAAAAATAAAAAATCACAAAAAAAAAAAGAAGAAAACAAACAAAACAGGCGGAAGTGGCCAGCAACCACTGTACTAGAGGTAAAATTCTGGCCACAAGAATCCATAACGACCTTCACTACCGTACAAACCAGACCCTGCAACCAGCTTGCAGGTCACAACAAGAAATCTATAGATAAAAGGAAGCATTCGGCTCAACAACGAAAAACATTCTACACAAAAAAAACAAATGCCTATCCACCCTTAACCAAAAAATCGAAACCACCATTGCAACCCCACAAGCATTAAGTTCTCAACTTGACAAGCACCATCACCGAAAACACTGCCACACCACCACCAGATTCAATACAGTACCAAGAACAACCCCATCCTTTCTATAACCGCACATCATTACTTAGAATAACCACCGAAAACCACCCTTTCCATAAACCATGCATACCTGAATTTATTGCCATCACCCACCAAGCTCCATTCTAACCAAAAACTCCTTACTGTCGACACCCTCTACCTTCGCCAACCAACACCACCAATAACACTCAAATCACCCATTACCCTCTAGACCCACAGTCGATTACTACCATCATCCCTTCGACACAAACCCATAAAAAAAAATTTTCTCATTCCCTTTTAGGGACCAATCAATAAATAAAAAATAAAAAAAAGCACAAAAAATAAAATATAAAAGGGATTAAGGGTCTAGTTTAAGTGATCTTTGAAGACTTTCGACACTAAGCTTTAGAGGGTAAAAGGACAGAAACCACCGTGAACGGCAGGAGCGACGATATAATGATAGGCGACAAACGACAGCAAGTTTTTCAAATTCGAATGGTGGAAAGAAAGGACGAAAGAAGAGGAACAGCTTACTAAAAAGGTAGAGTGATGGTGGTAAGAGGGTGAAATGTTGGTGTGAAGTTTCCATTCAAAATCCCAGATCTATGGCTTTAGAGGCAATTTTTAGGAAAACCATTTGGAGAACGAGAAAGAGAAGGTGAAAATAAGGCTCTGGGTGAAGTTTGAGTTGAAAAGGAGGTGAGCTGACGGTGGACGGTGACGCCACAGTGGCCAACCGCCTGAGTATGGGTATGAGTAGGTGGTGGTCTATTTTGTTTTGGAGAAGAGATGAGAATTTTTTTCTAAGGGAAGCAGAAATGAAATAAGAAAAATGGGTTTGGTTTTTATAATGTGAAAAAAAAAATGTAGGAAAAAGAAACGGGTCAGTTGGATCTAACCCAAGACCCGATCGACCCAAACCCATGACCTGTCTCTCATTGGACCAGATGCTATCAGACCCTTCACCTCACTTGGGCTTAGTGGACTTCTATATTAGATTACAATTTGGAGGGCTAGTTTGGTAAAAATTTCTTCTTTTTAAATCTTTGATCATGTTTGTACATTTTTACATGTATATTGCTTAATTATAGGAAAATGCATGCATAGGAATTAAAGATTATGTATGCGTGTGATAATGTTATTTTTATATAATTTTTATTAATGGAATTATTATCATTTTTGTTTAAAAAAAATAAAAAATAATTTTAAAGACTTTACCTACATATTGATAATAATTATTATTATCATTGTTATTTCTAAGTAAAAAATAATTTTAAAGACTTTACCTAGATATTGAAGGGAATTCAAATTATATTTTTAAGTAAAGGATTAATTTTTTCAAATTTCGCCTAAATATTGAGGAATTAAAGAAAATTTTCCAATGCAAAATTAATAAAAATAAGTAAAATTTATTTCACCCTTGATTTTCTTTTTAAAAAATGATAAAAAAAAAAAAGGATTAAATGCATGTAAGATAGATCAATCTGATAAATTGTCTGTATTTGGATCTTTTAGTGTCTCATGTTGCATTATGATCTAAAAGAAAAATGTGAATTAGTAATTGATAAATTTGAAAATTAGTTTTTTTTTTAAACAACAGTTAATAATCATATGTAAAAATAATCACTGAAACCCTATTTAGATATTGAAAGACTTTTTAATAATTACATTTTATAGAGGAATGTTATGATGAATTTAAGGAATATCGTGAAAATTTCAAATAGAAAAATATTTTCCAAATTCTATCTAAATATAGGAGAATTAGAAAATGTTTTGATACTAAAGTTTTCATTTTATTCCTAAGTAAAAGGTTTTTTAATGAAAATGAATCAAAATAAAATTCAAATTAGTATTAGATAAATTTAATTAAGTGTCTACATTTTAATTTGTATTCGCTTCATACATTAGCTCCATACGATATATGCTTGCATTTCATTACTTTCTAAAAAATTAATAAATGTTGGTTTTTGGAGTACTATTTTAATTAAATAAAAAACCAATATTCTTAAATAAAAATAATTTTTAAGACCTTGCCTAGACATTAGAGGATTTTTCAATAATTTTTTTATAAAGAAATATTATGTGAAATTTTTAAGGGATTAGTATGAAATTCCCAAGAAAAAGACATTTATCAAAATTCTGCATGGATATTGAAGAATTAGAAAATATTTTCATACTAATGGTTTTCATTTTTTTCCTAGATAAAAGATTTTATTTTTCAAAAAAAAAAAATTCTCATAGAAGAGTAAAATTTGAAGGAGTCATTTTTAAATATTAAAATTAAGATCATTTTTATCAATAATTAAGATAATATATGATTAACTGATACCAAGTTTTATGGGCCCTATGGGGGATATAATCATTCTTCACGAATAATCAACTCTAAACTCAGCCTTGTTTTCATAAACCAAAATATCATTTGAATAAATTTTAAAAACTTTTAAAATTTTCATCTAATTGTCTCAAAAACCATTATGATAGGTTAAGATAAGTTTTTTTTTTAGTTTATTTTCTAAAAAGGTAAAATAATTAAAATTAAAAATTATTTTTGTTATTTCAAATAAAATTTTTTTGTGGTCTTATTAAATTTAATAAAATTTTATTTTTTTAATTTATATTTTTAACTTTTTTCAAAAAGGTCGCATTATGAAAAACTCAAAAACTTTTTCTAAAAGAAAAAAAATTTTGCATTGTCAAAATAAAATAAAATTTTAATTCTTTTCTTTCTTAAAAAAATGTTATTTTCCTTCATTTTAATTTTTCTTGAAAAAATACAAAAAAATAAAGAAAATCATCCACCTCATCTCTCTTCTTTCTTTGAAATTTTCACTAAAAAAAATCTCTCTAAACCGATTCTCAAAATTTTTTATTTAGATTTTTTTATGGGTTTTACTTGTTATATTTGAAAATTCCTTATTTTTTAATTATCTTTTTTTCCTTAATAATTTTTAGTTTTATATTTGGACAATTTTGTAATTATTCAAAATTAATTAACAGTATTAATTATTTTAAGGTAGAGTGTTCATTTTTTAAATTAATGAATTTAGCTTAAATTTTAATTAAACCTAAAAAAATTGAATAAAATTTACCTGAAATAAAAATTGCAAAAATGCACTTAAAATTTCCAAATTGGCCCACCAAAAGACGAAGCAACCAATCATGCCACTCCACTACCCGTTTGTTGTGTGAGCTATCGGACAAGGGCAAAGCATGAAACCCGAAAAAGTGGTGACCTCATTTTTTTTGTTTTTGGTTTCAAGGGGGGTAAAATCCTACAACAAAAGGGAAGGGGGGCTAGGGTCGAACCCTAGCCTCGGTGTCTTCTTTAAGGTTTTCTTGGTCACTAAGCCAAGAAGCTGAAAACAGTGACCCCATTTTTGAGATTAGGTGAAGTTTACCCGCTCACATCAACTTGATTACAGGGCCCACATCTCACCAATCTCGTAGTCCCGTGTCTAATGCCTATCTCCATTTTTTCGTTTGCATTCTATTTCTTTTATACTTTGTGTCAAAGATGAAAAATATCCTCTGAACTTCTTATAGCTTTTCTTCCGTTTCAATTTAATTTTTTGGTGTATTAATTTTTTCATTTTTTTATGAATATTGAATTGTGAAGAGTTAAATACCAAAAAAAAAAAAAAATGTGAAGTACAGTTATTAAAATCAGATTAGATCATAGACTTGACCATATGAATCAATGAATTGATATTGAAATTGATCTAATTTTGTAATTAAATTAGTTTTATAATTAAATTATTTTAAATCATTATGAATATGTGGTTTACATAATAAATCAAAATCAACAAATTGAAAGGCTTTTTTTTTAATCGAATTGGTTTAATACCAACAAATAAGTTTAGGAACATTATGAAAAAAAAACCTTCAAATATTCAAAATTATCTAATTAAACTCTTATACTTGCATCCTTATATTAATGATGTATTAAGATATTTTGAAACACGTAGATAATGATATTGTAAAAAAAATTTATAAAAATAAGTAATTTTCAAAAAAAGATGATTTAACAAAAATTTTTAATAATTGATACCATAATTAAAAATAATTATAAAATTAATAATATATAAAATTAATAAAAGATAAAATGTTAACAACAATAATTAATTATTTGACCATGATTGAAAATAATTAATAAAAAAATGTATATATGTAAAATTAATAAAAAATTTGACATTCATATAAAAAATATAAAATGATTTTAATTTCTTTTTTTATAAATTTTCATATAAATATAAATATTTCCTTTTTATTAATTTTATATATAGATATTTTTTATTACGTAAAGATTAATTATTATATATTAATAAATAATATTTATATTTTAATAAATATAAATAATAGTTATTTATAATTATTTATTATATTTATTAAAATATAAATATTATTTCTAACTATCATAATATAAAATATGATTTTAATAAAATATTAAATAATTTCATTTTTAACTAGTAATTAATTGTTTTATAAATTTTGTATTTTAAAATTTATAGTTTATGATATTCCTTCAAATTTATAGTTTTATGGTTGAATTATTAAATTATAATTTTAATTAAAAGTTTAGATTTTGAATTTTTAAAATTTTTATATTTTTTATAATATTTTTTATTGAATGATAATTAACTCATTGATCCAATGATTGAACCATTGATTTGATAATCTAAAATTTTGAATGATTTAATATTTAATCCGATTCTCATAACTATGTTGTCAAAAATTATAACTTTCTTTTAATTTTTATAATTTCCTTACAATGAAGTTCCAGCTTTGTTTCACCAGTTGATTTTTTTTTTTTTGAGAAAAAAACAAATATAAAAAATGAAGTATGAAAACTGAAGAGTGAAGACCGCAAAGAAGTTTAAAAAAAAATAATAATTATCTACAGTTTCCGGTTTCGAAGTTTAAAGTGGTATAAGACTGCTGTTCGTATTGACGGGTGTTCGAGGGTAATTGTAGGACCACTGTCCCCTTCATAAATATATACTAATTTTTGTTTAATAATAGCACTAATAGCAAACGAATACATTAGTCAGTTATAAACACAGCTCTAAAAATGTTAGGGAGTGGGCCGTCGTCAAAATTTTGAGCACGTGATTAAGTTGCATCCCTTTTTTTTTTTTATAGTTGAATTTATTAAAATTAAAATTTTAATATTTTGTCAATAGATCATATAATCGTAAACCAGATATTTATAATATGACAAGGTTTTAACTTTCAATAATTGTAGCCATGTGATTCTTGAGCTTCTCTTTGATAGCGTTCACGTTATTGGGATTTTTATCACGCAGCATCGAAGGAAATCTCTCCGATGACTTGGCACTTTTGCCCAAAGCTATTTAGCAAACCGGACCAAGCATGACTTTCCACCCTAGTTTCCTAACAACCCATCTGTTTAGCAAATGCTTATCAAAATCAACATCATTTTCATGTGCCTGTAACTTTTCTTTCGTCTCTAATCAAATGATCGGAGTCATTGACTAAGAATTGTGTTAACGGCATGGGGATGGGGTGACTTAGTTTATTCAACCAGAGTTGAATCTTCAGATCAAAATGTATATAATATAGTCTTATAAAGTCAGTTGTTGTACAGATTTTATGACTTTTGATTTTGATCTTTACAAATTTGGGTTTTCTCAGCTAAATTTATTGACCTTTGATCTTTGATGGTGTAATCGAAGTTTTAAATCTATCGGTCTCTTGAACCTTTGGTCTTTATATTAAAAGTCCCAAAAATATTACAATAGAAAAGAAAGCTTGATGGATTAAGGATTGGAATGAAATCAACAGTTAATTCACATGTAACATGTGAAACTCCAGTTCGTTGCAGCTGATGCGTCAGGCACAAGTTTGATGGAACACTGGAAGTGAAGTGACAACAAAATTAAATGCAAAGTAACAAAATGTTTAATTACTGTACTAAAGTATGAAATGAGAAACATAAGAAAAAGATTTTTTTGTTTCTCAGTGGAAAAACGGTGGCAGATCATAGATTTCATTGAGAGCTAATAATAAATTAGTACTGAATATTTTGAGAATAAAAATGTGATTGCATGATTGATTGTTTGTGATTTAATAAGTGTATATGTATATATAAGTAGGAATAATGTCCTCTTTGAACTATTATATTTTTTTTAATATTATATTTAAACAAAAAAAAATTTAATTAGACATTTAAATTATATTTTCGTATGTTAATTTGTTTCAAAAAATAATAATTTCTCTCTCAAACAACAAACAAACAGCTCTTTTTGTTAAAATTTTTAAAAATTATTAAAAAATTCTAATTTTTTTAAATTCTAAAAAGTTTTAAAAAATTCAAAAAAAAATTTTAAAATTTTAAAAATCTAAAAATTTTACTAAAAATTTTACAAATCTAAAATTTTTTTTAAAATTTTTAAAAATTTTGAATAAAAATTCTAAAAAATTCTAAAATTTTTTGTTAAAACTTCTAAAAAAATTCAAAACTTATAAAAACTAAACCTTTTTTTAAATTTTATTTCTTCCTTTCCTCCCACTCTACACAAAAAAAAAAAAAAAAAAAATCCTTTATCTTTCAAACAACAAACAATTGGACCTTCTTTAATCCGGTTTCCTGCATCAGCTACCATCGTTCATTGATACTAGTTAGCCCCTAGATTTCACCAAAAAGCTTTTCTCTTCCTCTTCGTCTTTGTTTTAAAGTTGGTTTTTTTGTGTAACAAAATGGGGCTATATTTTGTGTTGGTGAAGGGCTATATTCAGTTGGAGGGTGTTGGTGGTATAGAGGCCGAATGGTGGTGGCTTGGGTATGGAGAGCAGTTGACTAGATTTGAAGGTGATGGGTGGATTGTTGAAGGGTAATGGCTTGCAATGGTGTTGATCGAGAGAGGTTGGTGACAAGTGGGGTTTTGGCTATGGAAGTCAAGGGTGGTTAAGTGGTTTTGATGATGATGCTAGGAAGAGCTATGAGATTTTTTAATGTTGAGAGCTTTTCAATTTTTTGTGCATTCCTCTTTAGTTAATTGAATCTTTTTTAATTTTTACATATTTTTTAGAATTTTTCAAAAATTTTTAGAATTTTTTTAGATTTTTGGGATAATGTCCCATTTTTAGGATAATGTCCTTTTTATATTTTTGAATTTTTTATAAATTTTTTAAAAAATTTTAGAATTTTTTAGAATTTTAATATATTTTTTATTTTTTTGAATTTTATAATTTTTAAAAAATTTTAAAACTTTTTTAGAATTTTTCAAAAAGAAGGGCGGTTTTTTGTTGTTTAAGAGAGAAAGAAATTTTTTTTGGTAGAGTAGGAGGAAGAAATGAAATAAAAAAAAAGATTAGCTTTTATAAGTTTTGAAATTTTCTTTGAATTTTTAGAATTCTTTTAGAAAATTTTAATTTTTTTTTAATTTTAAAAAAAATTGAATTTTTTGAATATTTAAATTTTTTAAAACTTTTTGAGAATTTTTTAGAATTAAAAAAATTAGAATTTTTTAAGAATCTTTTAAAACTTTTTAGAATTTTTTAAAAATTTTTTAGAATTTTTTTAATATTAATATGACATTGATGATGTGACACTAATTAAACATTTTTTATACTTTTTAATATCTTATTTGATATTAATATTACGTTAGTGTTTAAAGTTAATATTATTAATTGTTGAAATACATTAATATACAAAAATATAATTTAAGTAATTAATTAAAAAAAATTTTTTATTTAAATATCATATTAAAAAAAATACAATAATTCGAAGATCATATGAAACATTATCTCATATAATTATGAAAATTAAAACACCTAATTATTTTTAATTGTAGATTGTAGTCGTGCTGTATATGAAATTATTTTAGTTTCAAGCTGTAATTAATCTAATTTTTCTCTCACAAAAAAAATTTTTAGCTGTAAGATCATTATTTCATATATACTAATATAGAAATCCAAATGTTAACAATCCAAGGTACTTAAAAAGGATAGGAATTGCCTTTTGTAAAAGGTGGAGGACTAAAAAAGAATTTAAATATGAAAATTTACAAGGGAGACTTTTAAAAAAACGAAATGGTTCGACCTCATGGAAGACCTACTTTCCATATCCGTCAACTATGCTACAAATGAAATATGTCACGATAAATAAAAGCCACCTAAGGAATGACCCAGACTTGGCACTACTACAAGCACGTCATCATCATATTCACATATAGTCAAAAACATACAATCTATTTTCTCTGTTTTTTTTAATTTTATAATATTTCCTTTTAAATATTTCAAAATTATCAGTTTAATACCTAAATTTTTTTTATATTTTTACCTTTTTATATTAAAAATTATAAAATATTAATTTTATAAAAATTATAAAAATATTAAATACACCAAAATATAAATTTTTTAAAAAAATTGATTAAAAAAATTAAAATAAAAATTGGTAACTTAAATAAATTAAAAAGACTTCCTTATATGCTATCATGACTGAGAGTCATAACAATTCGATTTGAGTTTAATTATTTGATTAATACATAATATTATAGATTTTTAAAAATTAATCCGAATTTAAATTAAATATTTTTTAAAATTAATTCAAATCAAAATTTTATCAATTTGATTTATCATATTTTAAAAATTAATTTTTTAAAATTTATTCTAATTATTTTAATATTTTTAAATATTTTTAAATATAAAATAATTATAAATTATATATAAATTAATAAAAATGTATAATTTAATAATTTAAAATTTTTATTTTTATTTAAAAATCAAATCAAATTAAAATATAAATATCTGAATTTAACTTAAAAAAAATAAAAAAATTGATTCAAATCTATCCAATATTAGAATTAATTTTTTATTTTCTTGATTTTTTTCAGTGTTAATTAGGGTCATATAATTGGACATGCTACTTTTAATTGGAGGAGCAGGTTCCACGTGGAAGGCTGTACGTTTTTATACGCTTAGTAAGTGCCCACCAAATATAAAAATGATAAGCAAATGAATAAACAAAATGGCCCCCACTTGTCTAGACTAGAATCTCTTTCGTAACTTTGTCATTCATCTCGTGTAATGTAATTTTTTTTCATTTAAAGTAGTCCCTCCCTTGGCCGCTCCCTGCCTCTCTACTTATATTCAACTTCGTCCATTTTCT
Organism: Durio zibethinus; assembly: GCF_047325235.1. Classification (NCBI taxonomy): domain Eukaryota; kingdom Viridiplantae; phylum Streptophyta; class Magnoliopsida; order Malvales; family Malvaceae; genus Durio; species Durio zibethinus. Next base: position 28,040,881 of record NC_143163.1, on the reverse strand, counting down.
TTAAAACAAAAACATTAGCCTATAAATGTTCTCTTAACGGAAATTGAACCAAGAAAAAAAAAAAAAAACTTTTTGTCTTCTCATTTCAACCTAAAGAAGATGCCGAGAGCCACCGTTGAGCTTGATTTTTTTGGAATGGAGAAAGACAACTCCTGCAAATCTCAGTTCCAGAAATTCGTCGATCGCCGACGAAGCTTCCAAGGTACGTTTAAATCTACTTTTTCTGTTCTTTAGAATTTTTTTTAGTGGATGAATATGATCGAAACAACATTGGTGGTTAATTTTAATAGGTCTTCGAGGCGCCATTTCGAAGATGAATCCAGATATTATCAAATCTGTGATTGCCTGCGGTTTGACCAACCAGAGTCAGGGTAATGTGAATCAGATTGATTCGATCAAGTCTTTTTCCGTGCCTTCGAGTCCTAAAGCTCAGAGTCCGTTTCCAACTTTACCTCTTCTTAACCCTGCCCCCAGGTACTCAATTAGTTCCATTCATGCTAATCTAATTATCTTTTCTTTTCACAAAATCGATTTAAATCACTCACTTAAAAGTATGAATCTTGTTTTATTCAGGGCTACTTCCGAGAATGGTCGTGAAACAGCTCCCTTGACAACTTTCTACAACGGAACGGTTTCCATATTCAATGTACCACGAGATAAGGTTTGTTTATTCATTATCTAAAATCCATTTATTTATAATCTTTGAAAATTTTAAATTTAATCATAAAAAAAAAACATATTTTATTTTTAAAATCAATGCATTAAATTTTCTATTAAATTTTGATCAGGCGGAGAGCATCTTGAAAGTTGCGGTTGAAGGAAGCTGCAAAAATGTTGATTCATCAGGCTCAAAAGTGGCAAGTCCTTCAAGTGATCAACAACAGCTTCTTGAAAATCTTAATGGAGGTCAGTGTCTATATTATATATATTTCTTGCCTAAATTCGTTTAAAAAAATTGATGGTATTTCTAATCTTAATATATGTTTGCTAAAGTAATTAAGCTATTGTTGTGGATTCTTATGCAGACTTGCCAATTTGCTCGGAGAAAGTCTTTGCAGAGATTTCTGGAAAAGTGCAAAGAGAGGTAATTTTTGTTCTTTTGTACTAGTTGCAGCGCAGAAAAGAATGTCCTGGATCTCAAATTACAAAGTACCGATAAACAAAGAAAAATAAAACAATTGAAAGGCTTATTTACTAAAAATTCCAAGTTTTTTGAAACCCGTACGTCCACTCCTGATATATTTTCCAGGCAGCAAAAATAATATCCTTCAGCCATTAAATTGTACTTATCGTTTCAAGTTTTGCATCCTAGATCTTTTAACATAACTAAAAGGGTTGCTAAAGGGGATTAGAAAAGAAAAGAAGTAATCACTTAGCCTTATGGATTGTTTAGATATAGCAAACTCGTCACAATTATCAAAATTTATGTATGATTTTAGCTAGGAAATCTTTAATCCTTTTTAGTCATAAAAATCTCCCTCCTTTGAAAACCAGGCATGTAATGGATTTCAACCTGGATCAAGTAAAAGCCCTAATATAAAAGGTAATTTTGCTTTGCTTCCATTTAAGCACATGGAAAATGCAAAGAGTCGGCGAATGACCAAATTACGTTTTTGTTGATCCGGAATGCCGTGTCATCTAAGCCATCTGCTGATAGAAAAAAAAATCATCTATTATTTTCTATTTGAAAAAAGCCATCTCCTTCTGCATGTCCACAATAATGCACCGACAAGTAGCAAAAATTAAAAAAAAAAAAAAAAAGAAACGGATGATATTGAATAGGGAGGCACATTGACCATGAATATGCCCAATTTTTTTTTTCTAACCGAAAACTTTTTTTTTTAGAAATTTTCCAAACCAAAAACTTAATTTATTGATTTTCCAAATATGAACACCGGCATGTATTTAATTTGTGGATCCAAATCATTAATGAACATTTTTTTGGTATGCTTGAAATAATTAATGAAATTATTAAGTTATTTCAAATCTGTCAAATAGTAACCCGTGGTTTTTTATTTGTTTTCAGGTTGACTTCCGTATCCCCTTATGCTTGCTAGTCGCTACACCAAAAAAAAAAAACGCGTTTTGTGACAGAAGGGAAGACCCCATTGTTCTAAGCCTCCGTAGAGGAGATTAAAAATGGACCCAACAGGAGGACATATAGTTTGTAGAGATGCTGTCCAAGTGGCTATTGTAGGGACGGTCTTTTAATCTACTTTGATGTTGAGAGAGAGGCACGCGTTTTTGGTGATGGGGTCGATGCCTCCTTCCCCTTCACTTTCCCAGTGCTTATCTCTACATGGGATTTGAAGCCATTTGTTCAATTTATGTGGGTTGGACTTTGATTTTAAGTCACATGTGGTATACTGACCTTTATTTGGAAAAAGGATACTACTTTCTTCATTACTTTTGTATTTATTTATTATTAGTGTTATTATTAAATTCTAAGTAGAGTGTGTCTCCCCGTTTTGTTGCGCTAGCTTTTTTTATTTATTTATGAATATATGTGTGAATTAACTTATGATTTGTGAGATGCATAAATTAGATGTATCTATTTAAATATGTTTGTAAACAAATTAATTAATATTATTTAAATGTTTTAATATGTTTAAGAGATACATATAAAATATATATATATAAAATATTAATTATGTTAGAATTAGAACTGTATTTTAACCATTTGTCTTCATTTGTAACAATTGTTTCTAAAAGTAAATAAATAAAAAAGCGCAACAAATCCAATAATTATAAGTAAAGCTATACAATCTTGTCTAAATAAATAAATAAAAAGCTTAAAGAATTAAATCAGGTTTTTTTTTTTCCTTTTTTCTACCTACAATTGTAAAGCTTTTTTGAAAGAGTTGTTAATGTGTTTCTTTCCCTATTTCAAAACTAGTAAATTGTTAGAAAATTTTTATAAGATTCATGTATATATCCCTAAAACAAACAAATATTCAAAATTTTCACAAAAATTTCAAAAACAAAAAAACTATTAATTTTAACTTTTTAACATGTGCATCCCACAGGTTATAAAAAATATAATAAAAAATTTTCTGCATCGCACACATTAATAAGTTATTAAAAATATAATAAAAATTTTTATACATCTCACATGTTAATTTTTTTTTTTTTTGAAATATCTCACATATTACTTTACAAGCATAAATGTGGAAAAAAAAATTAGAGAAATAGAATTGACGTTGAGAGTTTCATAAAAGAATAAATTACTTCTGTCAATGAAATTTTGGTTTAGTGATAAGGAGAAGGTGTTAAAACTTTAAGATTCTAGATTCAAGTGTCATTGTGTGTAAGTTGGTTATTTAGTTATATTCTTATTTATTAGTTGAATATTTAGTAATTGTAACTTGATGTAACATTTCATTATTTGAATTAATATTTGATTATGATTGTAACTTTAAAAGAAAAAATAAATTATTTTCCTATGTATATAATATTTGGTCTTTTTCAATTTAAAAATAATCAAATAATAAAGGATTATTATGAAATTTATAAAATTAAAATTATATTTGAGAATTTTAAATTTAAAATGACATATATTTAAATTATTAAAAAATCTATTTTAGTATATCACTACATTTGAAATTTTTTAGATTCAAAAAGATATATATTTACATTATTAGGAAATCTATTTTAGAAGACAATATATCACTATGTTTGAGTTTTTTAAATTTAAAAAATATATATATTTAGAATATTTGAAAATCTATTTTTAAAAAGATAATATATTTAAATTAGATTTTGTTACTAACTATTTAAAAATAATTAAATTGGTCTTCCATTTCTTCAAAAGTTTAAATTTTATTGATATATTGCTTAAAATTTGAAAATATCTTATATTTCATTATAAAAAAATTAAAAAAATTTTCTTACATGTCAAAGAAAGAAACCATTCATGCAGGCATCCACATCAACATACCTTATTTTCTTGTCTGACAACCATATGTTTTGTAATATAATATATATAAATATATATATATATATATATATGATTGAGTGGTAAAAATATATTTCATAAATAAATATATATTGCGAATATATATATATATTTATATTAATTTAGTTCATATTAAGATAATTACTTTTTTTAATAATTAATTTTTTATTCATTTAACAATTCAAATTGATTTTTTCACAATCACAAACTTAATTAAACTTGTCATTTTTTCTTTTAAAAAAAATTGAAATATACATACATGAAAATATTTGAAAAGTTATTGACAAATTAAATGATAATATAAATTATAATAAATTCATAAGTCCAAGAATTGCATAGAAAGAGGACAAATTTTGTAAACTTAATAAATCCATAGCTTGCTTTTAAAGATTATAAACACAGTTAAATAAAAGATTTGATACAAATAAAAGATTAATTATGGAATCAACTCCATTTATCTCACACTTTAGTATAATTTTATTTTCTTTGCCATCTTTAGTATAATTTTATTTAATAAATTTAAAAATTTAAAAGCATGATTGCGAAACAAACTCCATTTGCCCCACAATTAAAGTTTTTCTTTTATTCTGTTTTCTTGCCCTCTTTTTCGACTTTTCTATTTTCTCTACCTTTTCCTTTATTTTTCCTTTACCTTAAACACAAAATATCCTTTAAAACCAATCAAAACTTTGGGGATAGCCTCATAATTTATTTTGTATTTCCTTTCTTTTTTTTTTTTCTTTTCTAAAAATATCTTTAAAATCAATTAAATCCTTAAGGGTAATTTTGTAAGGTCAATTTTTTACAACTCAAAACATAAAAAATTCAAAACAATTCATTTTTTAATTTTAAAATATACAAATATTTTCATAAAATTTTAATATTTGGTACTTCAAAAGTTTTTTTAGGTTATATTTTCTTGAAAAAATTCTTGAGAAAAGGAAACATAAAATGAGTGAAAATGAAACATGAGAAAACAAATAAAAATAATAAATTAAATTCACATTTTCATTTACAATTTTTTCCTTTTAAATAGATTTATTTTTCTTCCATATTCCTTTCTTTAAGAAAATATAAAAAGGTTTTTGCTCATTTTTTGAAAAAATCATTGAGTTTACGAAAGCATATCATTTATAATAATTGTAGTACAATTAATCAATTATAATTTAAAATTATGTGGGGATCGTAAAAATTTTATCTGAAACATATACTTATAAATGATGGACCCTTACATAATTCTTTATTATGATTGGACGATATTGGTATTGTATTAAAAAAATGTAGGTGAAATGCTTCATTTTTCAATTTACATGTTTAATCCTTTTTTTTTTTAAATATTCTATTTTTTTATTTTAAAGATATTTTAAAAGAAAAATAAAAAATAAAGAATAGCATAAAATAGAAATTAGAAAAAGTCCAAAAACCAATATTTTTTAATTTTATTTTCAAGCATTTGTTAATTTTTTTCTCCAAAATTTTTTTCTTTTTCTTTTTGCACTCTTTTTCAACATTTTTTCTTTTCTTCTCTTTCCCTTTTCCTTTATTTTTTCTTTATTCACTGGCATAAAATACCTTAAAACCCAAGTAATCTCTTTAAATGATAATTTGATAATTTACTTTAAATTTTGGGTCACAAATTGATTAATAAATTTAATGGCCAATTCTAAAGAAGTTGAAGAAGAACATAATGGAAAGCTGAAAAAGAAAAATATATATGAAGAAAAGTCTTGAGGATCCTTTTATCATAATTAGATATGCATAACATTAATTTTTGCATTTCATGCATTGCCCTTTGTGGAATTCATTGCATTTAATTTTAAATTTTGATTTTGAAACTGAAATTCTAAGAATTTTCATGAAAAAAATTTTGAACTCGATAATTTTGAATTAAAGAAATATGTTGAAATATGAGATTTACAAAAAAAAAAAAGACATTTTAATACTTGACGAAAAATTTTCAAAAATAAGATTTTAATATTTGATTAAGGAAAAATTTTCAAGATAAAATTTTGGCTCTCAAATTGGAAAATTTTTGTTAAGATGAGCTTTTGATTTTAATTTAAAAGAATTTTTAGTTATGGATAAGGAAAATTTTTTGAGAAGATTTTTAAAGTTCCATTAATGTCTCGTGGGGAAAAGCCTTTTCAATTAATGTTTTAGAAATTTTTAAAGTGAAATTTTGAATTTTAGATGTTAGCCTTTCAAATGTGAATCATTAAATTTTAAATGTGAATTTTTAAAATTTTTTATATGAATATTTAAATATAAATTTTTTAATACAAAATTTTAAATTTTAGATATAAATTTTTAAAATTTTTTAATTCTTAAATTTTGAGTATGTATCTCAAAAAATTTTCATTTAAGATGTGAATTTTTAAAAATTTTCAAATACATTTTTATTTTTATTAAAAAGTCAAAAAAGAAAAAAAAAAGGAAAAACAGGAAATTGAAGCTTGGAAAGCTTGATTCATGACTTTCTTGAGAGATTTGAAGGAGTCATACAAAGCTGGGATTTGGCAATACTTGGGCATTAATCTAATGCTAAAACATTCAAAGAAATCAAGAACCGGATCTTGAAAGATTCGATTCTTTCAAAAACTTTCCTACGAGCTTTGGGATTTGATTTAACATAAAAGGAGGTCACAACAGCGCTCAATCTGGAGATCAAACAAAGCAGAAAAATCAAGCACAGCAAAGCAATTGTTTTGGGAAGCTTTTCGCGCTAGGGAATATTTTGAAAATTTTTGGGTAGGCAATCATAGAGGGAATGACAAGTGACAAGAAGCAATTCTGCAGTAATTCAAGCAATTCAGCAGCACACACAGCTTCAATAACCATTTGCCAAGCAGTAACCCAGATAGCCTTAGACCATACCTAGAACCGAATCCACCAAAAACCCAGGAAACAAATTCACTAGAAATAAACCGAACAGACCCAGCAGTCATACATTGCAGAACACAGAAGACACAAACAGAACACCCAGAAACATACCCAAACCCAGAATCAAAACCCAAGCCCGAACAAATAGAATAAGCAGAAACACAACTCAATACAGACGAAACTCAGCAGAAACAGAGGAATCGAGCGCAACACAATTCACACAGAAAACCAAAAATTGTAATAAACGGAAATTGGGCAAAGTTTTTCTCTTTTTCGGGTAACGGTAAGGGAAAGCTTTTAGAGATTCTGGTTGTCATCAATTAGAACTTGGATAGAAAAGGAAGCAAATTTTGGTGGCTCTAGGCTATATAAACGGCGGTTTGGACAGTGGCAGTATCGACTGTTGGGCTTAAATTTAGGGACTTTTAAGGGGATTTTTAAGAATCTGGTCGGACCAAAAAAGGAGAGACTGAGAGGAATGTTCGGCAGAATTTTTGGGGTCTCCGCAACCGGCGCACGACGGCTACCTGAACTGACGGCGGAAGAGTGGTGGCGACTGATCGTTTTCTGGGTTACACGGTGGCTGTTCTCGGAGCTTGAACATTACAGAGGATTTAGAGAGAAAAAAAATTTGAGAGAGAAGAAGAATATAGAAAAGAAGTTTTTTATTTTTTTTTAATTTTTAACGACTAAGTCAAACAATGCCGTTTACGTACCAGTGAAAGTCGACCCACGTGTCTGCCAAAGACCGACGATAATTCGCTCCTCTGACCCAATTCATCTGCAGTTTTCAGATTTTTTTTTTTATTTTTGTTTTGTTTTTTTTTATAATTTTTTTATTTATCTTTTAACTTCTTTTCTTTTATAAATTTTTATTTTGAGTTATATTTATTCTTTTAATTTTGGTTTAATAATGAAAAAAGAAAAGAAAGAAAAATAAAGAAGAAAACAAAAAAGGAAAGAAGCTTTGATATGATTTTTTTATGTTGTGATTTTTATTATTGCATTATTTATTTTTTTTCAAGGTTTTTTTATGTATTACTTGACATTTTTGCATGAATTTTATTATGATATTATTGCATGATATTTATTATGATATTTTTGCATGATTTTATTATGATATTTTTGCATGGTATTTGTTATGATACTTTTTACATGATTTTATTATGATATTATTGGATGATATTTTTATGATTTTTATGGTTTTTTTGTAGATTTTTTATGATATTATTTTTATGATGTTTTCATGATATTTTTATAGTATTTTTGTACAAAATCATTTTGCAAATAAATAAAAGGGATAAAATTAGTTTTTTTTTTCATAAAATAAATTCGATAATTGAGTCTTTTTAAGTAAATAATGAGTTTATTTTAAATACTCTTGATGTAAGAAATTTTTTTTGGTAAAAGCCTAACATTTTTTTAATATTTAAATATTAAAATTAATAAATTTTTTTTTTTATTAATGCTTAGATAAGATAATATAAAACTAATTTGATATCAAAATTAAGCGTTATGGGAATACTAAAACCTTACTTTTACGTAATTGACTCTTGAATTTAGTTTTGTTAATATAGACTATAACTTACATTTTTTAATGTCCTTTACTTTAAAGCTTTAAGACAACCTTAAAAATGATAGATTCACTTAAGTGCCTAATCACACATAAATAAAAAATATTAATGATGATTTCATATTTTGGTATCTGATAGACAAGTTCTCAAATTTAAATGTTATGACAATGACTTCTTTCTTATGTAATGTTATGGTGAATGGATTGTACGAATAATGACATACAAATGAGTGAGATGCGTGAAATGAATATAAAAGTATTTGTGATTTTATTGATGTTAACATGATTCATGCAAAAAGAAAAGAAAAGAAAAGAAAAGAAAAACAGACAATCACCAAGTTAGTCCAATATAAAGAAAAAAAGAAAAAAAAAACAAATTAGTACACAACACATGTATAATAAAATGTATGTAACCTACTTTTGGGTTATTTCTACAAAATAAAAGGATATTGCTTTACCTATAGGTTAAGTCCCTTATGGTTCATTACATGAGTGGTTTGGATTTTCACAATTTAAAGGTTTCTTGAATTGTTACCCACATAAATTGTCTATAATAGACTAGTAAGGCACTTTAATCATCGTCGACTATAAGTTACAAGAGGAAAAAGATCAATTTGTGTGAGTATATCATTAGCCCATTAGAGGCATGAAACCTCACGAAAGTATAAGTATTTTACTCTCTTTTGAAAGAACGGAGTCCGATTATAAAGGTCATGTTATGTTTATGCTACATGAATGATAAAAGATTAAGTGCCAAAAAGTAAAACAAAGAAAAATTACAAAAAAAATTATTAAAAATTTATTAAATATGATAAAGCTTGGATAACATAGAATCTATTATTAGCCTAACTCTGCAGGTTCCTAGCGAAATCATTAGATTGTCATAATGTGCAAATCCGTGAATTTGATCGTTAGACATATGGCAATGATTGACATCAATATTTTTTATTTAAGTGTGCTTGATCACTTAACTGAATCTATCTCCCTTTAAAGAAAAGTCCTAAGCTTAACTCAGGTTCTTTAAAAAAAAAGATTTTGGTATACAAACCATATAAGATCTAAGAGTACGATTAAGTGTAGAAAAGGTTAGAACATCCCTACAACATCCATCCAAAAGGCGATTACCAGTTGATTTTATGTTATCCAAAGTTTTAAAACATATTAAAAATTTTATCAAATAATTTAATATTAAAAATTATTTTTAAAATTACTCAAATAGTTTATTAGTAATTTAAGAATATTACTCATCTCAAAAGTATTTAAGAAGATTACTATCACTCTTTAAAAAGGTCCATCATCGGATTCATTAAAATTTTCAAAATAAATACTCTTTTTTCAAAATAATAAAATCTTCTAATAATTTGATAAAATTTATTTTCAAAACAATTTTTTAGTAGTTTGGTGGGATTTAATTTTTAAAATTTAATTTTTATAATTAAAAAAAATTAAACTTTCCAATAATTTAGTAAGATTTAATTTTTCAAATATATCCTTTAATAATTTAGTAGGAGTAGAATAAAATTTATTTATTTTACAATTTTTTAAGGATTATTAAATCTTTTAATAGTTTGCTAAAATTTAATTTTGAATCTTATTTTAAAAAAAATTAATATGTTTAATATTCTTTGATAGTTTGATAAGATTTATAAATTTAATTTTCAAAACTTTTTTTAGCTCATAATATTCTCTAGTAATTTGGTAGGTTTAAAAATATTCTCACATAAGAATTAAAAAAAAAAAAATACTTTTGTGTTCCCTTTTAATTCCATTAGAGGAAGAATTTTATTTACAACTAAGTTTACCTAAAATTCATAACTATAATTATTTAATTATACAAAGTGAATTGAACATACAAAATTATTTTATTTAGAACATATTTGAGTTTTTTTATTGTATTCATATATCGTATTAATAATTTTCTAAATTTATGCATGAAATAAAGTGAACAAATAAACAAATAAATGAATAACAAAAATAGAAGAAAAAAACTAAATAAAAATAAGAGTAAAAAGTAAAGAAATAAACTTGGACTTCAAGCATGTGGCTTTTGGAATAAAGCTTCCCCAGTTAGTTTGTTTTCTTGTCCAACATATTGTCTTTACTTTTCTTGTTTCTTCATTTCCCCTTTTTATCTTCTCTTTCGGCAGAACAAACCCATGCCTTTTTCACAATCATAGCAACGTTCCTCCAACTTTCAGCTGCTTCCTTCTATTGCCAATTACCACAAATTTTAGCCTCTCCTTCTTCTTACTCTACCCTTCTTGCTAGCCGAAGCCAAACTTGGACTCTAAGCACGTGGTTTCTATTTGGTGTTTCAGGCTGAAAGGTTAAACTTGATTGTCGGATTGATGCTGGGAATAGAACTTTTCTTCTTTATTGATGGGGATTGAATTTTTGATGGACGAAATTGAGGCTGATTTTTGCTACTGTTATATTCTAATGATTCCTGTTGTCTTTCCCTATTTTTCCTAAGCTTTCAAACAATGACTCAAAAACCACAAAAAAAAAAAAAAGCCCCCGAGACTTCTCCCCTAATTTCACTCTTTGTTTTTTAGTACCTTTTCTAGTGAAATTCTGTTTCCTTTTTGTTCCCCTTTTACTGCTGATTTGTGTGTTTGTGATAAGGCATTTAGCTTAAATGGGATTTATCATCAACAAATATTAATTTTTTTTTTCAATTAATCCCAAATTTATCTTCAAAAGACTTTTATTTAAATCAGAACTTTAAAAATCATGATTTAGTTTCACTGTTTATCTGAATTTTTATTTTTATTGTTTTGAACTTTTTGAAAATAATAGTAAAAGCTATATATTCTAAGAAATTAGAAATAACAATTAAAATAAAAATAAAAATAATATAAAAAAAATCAAACCCTTTGGTCCAAATCAAATTCAACTACTCACTTGAAATCAATTAACCAATCAAAGCCCATAATTTAAATTAAAGTTTCAAAACCCAATAAACAACCTATAACATTTTTAACGGGCCAAAAAAAATTACGAAACTATAAAGTGATTGAAATGGCTTTGGATGAAATAAAGTGTCTGCATATATAAACTGTGAAATTATAATATTTTTACTATGGTGTAGAAAGAATTATTTGAATGAAGTTGGAATTGCATAAAAGGTGAATTTTCTTAACAATGAATGAGATTTATATTTTTTATACATTTTGGAGTAAATAGAATTGGTAAGAACTTACGCTTAGTGACTGTATCTTGAAATAAGAATTGAGATTGAATACTTAGAATATTTGTTTATTGGGTTATAATAGGTGTATATATTGAAATTTATAATGATTTGGCCATATGAGAAACAATAATGAGAAGATTTAATTGAAGCTACTTAGATGATACATTATAAATCTTTTGAGAAGAGAATTGTATGTGACATTAAATTAAGAGATGAATAAACTTTGAGTTCATAGAATTTTGAATTTGAAAGACCATATTCTTTTAAGTGGGGGAATATGTAATACCTAGTCCAAGTAAGTTCAAAGGTTGTAAAATTTTATATTTGGCTAAAAGCCCATAGGTCTATAATTGGAGTAAAAGAATAAAAGAAAAGAAAGGAAAGAAGAAAATTATCGATAGTTTTCTTTTGGTAGATTAAACAAATTAATAAAAAGGAGAAAAACCCTAGATGAGAAGAAGAAAAGGTTGGAAACGTGCGATTTTGGTCTTAAAATTGAAGAATTGGGGTAAGATTGCTCTTAGAATCTTTTAGATTTTGATTATTTTGAGTTTTGTTGTGTAGAACATATGCATAAGTTTGGGAATTTTCAATTTCTAGTGTTTTTTTGGTGACTTTTCAATGACTTGTTGGATATCGATGGAAAGCTCTCATGGAAACCTTTCTAACGATACTTGTGGCTCCTTATTTGGATTTGTATTTTGAAAGAAATCAATTTTTTTTTTTTTTTTTTGTATTTTGAAAAATGAGTTTTTGACAAGTTTGAAACCTCAAATTTGGGGCACAGGGACTCACATTCTAGCAGCGTATTTGGTCAATCTTTGGGTGGTTTTTGTAGTATAAAATGACATATTTTCAATGATCTAGATGGTTTGGTTGGATTTTTTTATATGCTAAAATAATTGAGACTTCAAAGTAAGCTGAATGATTGGAAACCCAAAAATTTTGGGTAACAAGTGATGACTTAGTGATTTTTGGCCTCCGAAAAATGATATTCCAGCCTTGTTTGTTCCTGAATCGAACTTTGGTTTTGAAGTATTATATGTAAGCTTCATTTTACTGCCAATTAGACCTCTGGATTCAACATATTGTGCTAGATTCAAGAGCTCAAACTAGGCTAAATGATTGTGCTAAAAATGAAATTTCAGCATTTTGAAAATTTTATTTTTAATTGTTTTAAAAATGATTTTGGATTAATTTTTACTCTATATTGTGTTAGAAACTTAATGGATTTGAGTTAAATGAATTTAATTGAAAATTTCAAATACAAATGTATTTCTTTTGAATTTACGTTTAATTTGATAGTTTGCAATAAAATTCAAATTTTTGAGAAAAATTCTATAAAACAAAATTTTAACTAATATTTATGTTTGCTTTCATTAAATATTATATTGTTACTGATTTTATTTTTTTAGCCTACTATTTTCTAATTTCTAAAGTTTTTCATTATTTTAATTTATTAAAGAAAATCATTTTGACAACGAAAAGTATTTGAAAATTTGTTTTGGTTAAAATCATGTCATAGGATAATAAGTTATCATTGTTTGATCATCAAAAAGTCATGTCATTGTTTGATCTTTATAAGTTTTGATTTTTTGATTTTGAGTATTGTTGGATAATAAGCTTTCAAAGGTTGTCAATGCTTTCTTTCTTGGTTTCAATTTTTAGCGAGTTCAGGTAAGTGACTTGATATCCTTTCGATTTTTTATATCTTAAAAATCAAACTCAATATGTTTAGATTATATATATAATCTCTATTATTTTGTCTTTTTGGTTTGTAAATCGGGTTGAGTATGCAATATATATATATATATATATATGATTTCTTTGTTATGAGTTTGGATATGGTTTTGTTATTGGTTTGATCTCTATGATTTTGTGATAAGATATCAATATATCCATAGATTTTCGAAATACGAAATTTTGCTTTGAAATGACATATGAAATTTGCTATGTACGAATTGTGTTTTGATTATATTTTGAGACAGTATATGAAGATTGATTTTGTATATGTTAAGTAATCTCAAAATATATTTTAATTTTATCTCCTAGTATTATTATATACTAACGCTACCAATAGGGGTTAATTATTAGCCATGTTGACATGCATTTTGTGATCTAGAAACTAGTTTCATATCATGCCATCCATTGAGAATATTAGATTTTGTTCATTGTGCCACTGGTGATATATTTCTGTCCCATTGCATTAAAGGGGTTTTTGTGATATTTGTTTTATTCCATTGCATTAAGGGGGAATTTGTGATTTGTTTTGTTCAGTGCAATGATCAAGTTGCTCTTGATATATTTTTGTCCTATTGCACTAAAGGGGTAATCTTGATTCTAACTTATGTCATAAGGGTTAAGTATGGTTGGAGTATGTTACTGGCGACTAATAAAACTTCTAATTTTGTAATATTATTTTTTCTTTGTTATTTGAGAATTTGGTTTCAAGAATATTGTTTGTAAAAATATGTTTATAAATACATTATTACCCAACAATATTTTGAATCACACAATTAATAATCTAGCATCACTATTTTGTGGTATGTTTAATAGAAGCTTTTAAGGACACATAGTTATGCTATTTTTACGAAGCTAGCAAGCGATCTCTTAAGTTAAAATTTGGATAAATTTGAGCTAACATTTGAGTGTTATTACAAGAACAAGTCCATTGAATATGACCCGATATCAGAATACCATTTGGTAAATCACTTAGTGTATATGGTAATATTCTCATATGATAGTTGTATAATTCATCCTTTGACTGAAGTTATATGAGGAATGTTATATTTTGATTTTACTTTACTTATAATGGTATTTACAATGGATGCTCATATCAAATATTGTTGTGTATAACATGTGACATGTGAAAATATATAAGTAATTTATATATGATTCATCATCTTGATTGACTGAGTGAATATCTCATTAGTTTTAAAAAGAAATAACTTAAAAAATTTTTGGTCAAAGATGAATAAGTTTTTTAAATGGGTCAAGAAACTAATTTAAAAAGTTAGTGAAAAGAGTTAATTTGATTACACTAGAAGAAAATGGACTTTTAGGAATAGAATTTCTTGTCGCTAATACCTTTTTTACCTTCAGAAAATAGTTTTAGTGATGGAATTTTCATTGCTATAGTTTGTCGAAAAGCATAAAGTTGATAAAGAATTTTGTGCTAATGATTTTTTGTTAGTAATGATTGGATTATTAGCGGCAGGTTTTTCTGTTGCTAATACCTTAATTTTATCGCTAAAGGTAATTGTTATTTTAACTAATTTTAAGAAATAAAAAATAAAATTCCATTGCTAATACAAATCAACGACATAAATTATGTTGCTAAAAGTAAGATATTTTGTTAAAAATAAAATATAGTCGTTAAAACATATTAGAAGCAACAATTTCGTTGCTAAAGTATTATGTGAAAACATTTTGCCAAAATGGGTATTTTATGTGAAACATTTTATTTTAAAATATAATAAAATAGATAACAATATAATAACTATAAATCCTCATTTTGTTGATAAGAAAATAATTTTTTTCATCTTTTGCCTTATGGCCATGAAGCTTTAAAGAGGACATAAGCTTTTATTGCAAGCCAAGACCTCCTCCTTCCCCCTAAAGACTATGTTCCCCTTAGAAAAAAAATCTTTTACAAAATGTTTACAAATTTTATACATTTAATTTCATTGATAGCCTTGATTTCAAAAAAATTAATGGCAAATCTATTCAATCAAATAGGTTTTTCAGAGTGTGCTGTAACATGCTTTAATTAGTTACCTTTGTTATTATCTTTTCATTTTTCTTTCTTCCTTGAGACTCGTTTGCCACATGCATGAGAGAAGAAAACTAGCTAGCTTGTAGAGGTATGACTTCGGGTTTTGTGTATTTTGTACTTTGTAGATTTCAGAAGCAACAACTTTTTGTCAACTCCTCTAAGTTTAACCAATGCCATGAAAGATGGTGGCTCAAATTCATCTAATTTAACAAAATGTTATTCTTCATATGCAACTTTTGAATTCTTTATGTTGGCTTTCTTTGCTTCTAAAACTACATGTGATTATGTGAACCAGTTAATGGTAAACTTTCACACCAGATTGTTAACACATCTTACAACTTTGGTTGAGACTAATGAAGACTTATCCAAAAATAAGATGGGCTTATCCTTGTTCTAAATCTACTAAACAAATATAGAAATTAGGTGGGCTGGAATATGAAGATTGTGTTCACACTAGTAGGAAAAGGAGAGCATGAAGATGGATGGGATTATGGTCAAATTCATGAATAAACCTAGACACTAAATATTCAGCATATTACCATGTAATTTGCAGGAGTAAATGGGTAGATAATTGTGTTCACACTACAGATTATTATGTTCACATACAAATCTCATGATTTGAGGCACCATTTCAGCTAGACAAGATTGAAGGCTATCCCATTAATCTGGCAATCCAATCTTTGAAACTCTTATGCTTGAAGGGATGTTCCTAGCCTATTTAGTTTTGGTTATTCTTTGTAGAAGGCACAATAAAGTTTGTTTTATCCTTAAGCAATCTTTAGATTGTTTTCAAGTTCTGTATCTCTTAAGTGAATTTCCTAGAGTGGTGAACTTTTATAATTTTGTATCCTTGATTAGAATTCTTAGGGTGGTGTTTCTATATCCCTTAGTGTCTAATCTTGGTGATGAACTTCTATACCTTTAATTTAATAACCATATTCTGTCATTATTCAAATTCTTGTGAGTTGTCTTTTTTGTGAGTTTTTTTTTTCTATTTACAATTACTCTTCAACATCTCAACCATCAATTCTCAACATCAAATTGGTATCAGAGCTATAGCAAGTTATCATCATCAAGCACTAGTAGAAGATGTTGAAGCCATTATCAATGTTGCAACCGCTACAAATAATAACCTAAGGGATGCTTTCATAAAGGAGATGTGGCAACAAATCTTTCAACTACAACAACAATTATATATGTAAGAAGAGAAAGATGAGATAAGGCAACAAAAAAAGAGGAATCAAGAAGATAAAGAAAAGGCCAATCCATACCATGAAAACAACAGTGATTCTAATGATAGCACCCTATTCTACCCATGGCAAGTAAGAGACTATCTACACAAAAACCAATTTTAATATAGCATATTTAACTAAAAGATAGAGATTTCTAAATTTGAAGGGAAAATACAATCTGAAGAGTTCTTAGATTAGCTACACATAGTGGAGCGCATTTATGAATACCATGATGCCCTTGAATATCGCAAGGTGAAACTAGTAGCCATCAAACTTGGAAAGTATGCACCATTTTAGTGGGAAAATTTAAAGAAGCAAAGGCAAAGAGAAGGTAGGAGAAAAATTGCAACCTGAGAAAAAATGAAAAGAAAGTTAAAGAGAAAGTATCTCTCAGACAACTTTTTACAAGACATCTTCTTTACGTTCTATAGCTTAAAATAAAGAGATCTCTTAGTGGAAAAGTCTATGGCTGAGTTTGACCATCTCATGTTGAAATGCAAATTAGTGGAACAAGAAGAACAAACTATTGCATGGTATCTTGAAAGGTTGAAGATCAAGATAGCTAATGTGATACAACTATAACCTTATTAGACTTTCAACAATGTATGCACGCTTGCCCTTAAGGTGGATAGGTAACAAAAGAAAGCCCATGGTAGTAACTTGAGATTTGGGTCTCGAGAAGGCTATATCAATAAAGGTGGCTCATCCAAAATTATTATTCCTTATAAACTTATTGCAAAGCAGCCCTAAATGAAAGATGAAACCTCAACAAGCAAGTTTTAATCTAGTGCACAAACTAAAAAATGTTTTAAGTGTCAAGGGATTAGACACATTGCCTTAAAATGCCCAAACAGGAAGATTGTGACTCTAATAGAGGAAGACATAGAGAAAAATGAAGAAAAGCTAGTTAAAAAGAATTAAAACCTCAAAAAGAAGGAAGAGGTAACCTATGACAATTATGGAGCATTTTTAGTCATTCAATGTAGCTTGAGTACAATCTACTAAGGAAGAAGATTGGTTACATAAAAATATGTTCTATACTCGATGTACTACCCATGAGAAGGTATGTGATGTTATAATCGATAGTGAAAGTTTTGAAAATGTTGTTTCTACTTTTATGGTGTAGAAATTAAGCTTTAAAATTGTGGATCACCTCTAACCATAGAAGCTCTTTTGGCTACAAAAAGAGAATGAAATCAAGGTTAACAAAAGGTGTTTGGCTCTTTTTTTCATAGAAAAGCAATACAAAGATGAAGTGTGGTGTGATATATCTTCAATGGATGTTTTTCATTTACTGCTCAGAAGACCTTAGTGTTATGATGAATGGTTATTTAGGATAGTTACTACCACACTTACACATTTGTGAAGGATGGGTGCAAAATCATCCTAGGCCTTACCAAGCCCATACTAATGTCAAAACCAACCAAAAAGGAAGGAAACTGCTTGTTTACTAAGGCCAACTAAAGAAAAGAATTAAGATAGGTGGTATTATGTATGCACTAGTACTGATTGAGGAGAATAAAGATAGTGAAGAGCCCTCTATAGTGATGCAATCATTATTGACAGAATTTTAAGATGTTCAAGAAAAGTTACCAATTGGTCTACCACTAATAAGGGCATTCAACACAACATAAACCTTATCATTGGAGTTATTCTACCCAACAAGGTAGCCTATAGGATGAGTCCTAAAATGTAAGAGGTGTTGTAATGCCAAGTTGATGAATTGGTAAGAAAAAGAATGGTGCACGAAAGCATGAGCCCTTGTGCAGTCTTAGTTTTTTTGATGCCCAAGAAGGATGGATCATGGTGTATGTGTGTGGATAGTAGAGCAATCAATAAAATCATGATTGACTATCGCTTTTTTATTCCTTGCCTAGATAACTTGCTAGACCAATTACATAGAGCAACTATTTTTTTCAAGATAAACCTACGTAGTGGCTATCATCAAATCATAATGAGGCTTGGAGATGAGTGAAAAATAGCCTTTAAGATAAGGGATAGTCTCTATGAATGGATGGTAATGCCTTTTGGTTTATCCAATGCCTCTAGTACTTTTATAAGATTTATGAATCATATCTTTAAACCTAGTCTTGACAGATATGTAGTGGTATATTTTGATGATATTCTAGTGTACAACAAAGATAAAGACCAACACTTGAATCATCTACACTAATTGTTTTGCATATTGAGGGAACAAAAACTTTATGCTGACTTTAAAAAGTGTAGTTTCTTTACGTCCAGCCTTTGTTTTTATGATTTGTGGTGTCAAAAGAAAGAATAAAAATGGATCCTAGTAAGGTTGAGGCAATTTTAAATTGGCCAACACTAGTATCTTTACATGATATCCGAAGCTTCCATGGCCTTACATCTTTTTATAGGCATTTCATTAGGAGTTTTAGCTCCATTATGGTTTTTATCACTAAATGTTTGAAGGATAGAGTTTTTAAATGGACCAAAAAAGCCAAACACAACTTTTAGCTCATCAAGAAGAGGATCACTGAAGCTCTCATCCTATCTTTACTAGATTTTGATCAAATGTTCGAAGTGGAATGTGATGCATTCAATTTTGGAATAGGTGTTATTTTAAGCCTAGAAAAACCTATAGCATTTTTCAGTGAAAAGCTCAATGAAGCCAAGAGGAAGTATTCAACCTATGACAAGGAGTTTTATGCTATATATAGAGCTTTATTCCATTGGAGTCAATATCTTCTTGCCAAGCCATTTCTATTATATTCAGATCAAGAGGCCTTGTAGTTCATCAATAGCCAACACAAGTTCAACCGAAAGCATACAACTTAGGTGGAGTTCTTTTAAGATTACAATTTCATTATCAAGCACAAATTAGGAACTTAAAAAGTGGTGGCAAGTGTTTTAAGTTAAAAGCACTCCTTATTGGGGATTATGGCTGTTGAAATTGTTAGATTTTATGGGATCAAAAGGCTCTATGAGGTAGACTTTTACTTTGGCTGAATTTGGGAAGAGTGCAAGCAAGTACCATATATCTAATTTTTGTTGCATGATGGATATCTCTTCAAGGCTAACAACCGTTGCATTCTTTCATGTTTCTTGACATAGGCTTTAATTAACAAGGTTCATGATGATGCACTAGATGGACATTTTGGAAGCGACAAGACACTTGCTTTTTTGCAAGATAGGTTTTATTGGTTGAAAATAGAGAGGAATGTGATAAAACACCTTGAATGATGTAAAGTGTGCCATATTACCAAGAGTCATGGTCAAAACACTGGATTGTATACTCCATTGCCTGTGCCTAATGTTTTTTGAGAGGATGTTAGTTTGGACTTTGTAGAACTCAAAGGAACAAAGGCTTTATCATGGTGGTTATGGATTGTTTTTCCCAGATGACCTATTTCATTCCTTATACCAAAACTATAGATGCTTCTCATGTTTCTGATTTGTATTTCAAGAAAATTATGAGGCTACATAGAATTTTTAGATCCATGGTGTCTGATTGGGGCTTCAAGTTTCTTAGTTATTTTTGGTGCACCTTTTGAAAGAAACCTAGCACCAATCTCAAGTATAGTTATTTTCACTATCTTCAAATAGATGATCAAATAGAAATAACCAATCGTAGTTTGGTCAACCTTTTAAGAAGTTATGTGGGAAAGAATATCAAGCAATGGGATCTTGTTTTACCTTAAGTAGTGTTTGCTTATAATCACTCATCAAGCTAAACCACTGGTTACGGCCCCTTTGAGGTGGTGTATGAAGAGATGGCTAAGGGTATCAAACAATTGCATGAACAAGTCAGAGCTAGAATTGTGTAGCAAAATGAAAAATATAAAAGGGCAACAAACAAGCATTGAAGACATGTGGAGTTCAAAGAAAGTGATTTGGTATGGATTAACTTGCGAAAAGAGAGATTTTCTCCAATGAAGCTTGGCAAATTGTAACCTAAGGTAGAAGGTCTATTTAGAATTCTACACATTGGGGAAAATACCTACAAGATAGAGTTTTTTGACACTTATGGAGTATCTCTTATTTTTAATTTTATTGATTTGTCACCCTACCATGGCGAGAAGACTAATTTAAACTTGAGGATAAATCTTTTCCAACCAAAAGAAATTGATATCAAAATGTCAACACATCTTACAACTTAGGCTAAAACTAAGGAATACTTATCCAAAAATAAGATGAGCCTATCTTTGGTCCAAATCCATTAAATAAATATAGAAATAAGGTGGGTTGTAATAGAGAGATTGTGTTCACACTAGCTAGAAAAAAAGAGCATAAAGATGAATAAGATTATGGTTAGATTCATTGATGAACCTAGACACCAAATATTTAGCATATTATCATGTAATTTGTAAGAGTAAATGGATAGATAATTGTGTTCACACTACAGATTATTGTGTTCGTATGCAAATCCCATGATTTGAGGCACCATTTTAGCAAGACAAGATTGAAGGCAATCCCATCAATTTAGCAATCTAATCTTTGAAGCTCTCATGCGTGGAGGGATGTTCTTAGCATATTTATTTTTAGTTATTCTTTGTAGAAGGCAAAACGGAGTTTGTTTTATCTTTAAGCAATCTTTAGATTGTTTTTAAGTTCTATATCTCTTAGGTGGATTTCCTAAAGTGGTGAACTTTATTAGCTCTGTATGCTTGATTAGAATTCTTAGGGTGATATTTTTGTATCCCTTAGTCTCTAGTCTTGATGGTGAACTTCTATCCCTTTAATCCAATAATAATCATATTCTACCATTTTTAAATTCTTGTGAGTTATCTTCTTTGTGAGCTTTTTTTGTTTGTAATTACTCTTCAACATTTCAACCATCAATTCCTGACATCAAAGTTTTAGTGTCGATCACAGCTAGGTTATTAGATTTGGTTAAAGGAATTGTTCCATGCACAAAAATAAGAAATGGACTTAATTTACATTTATGCTATGCAATAAGCTAAGATGCATTTATAGATAATGGATTCATATCATAGAAAGTTAGTGTTATATCCTTGACAAGCTTGCATAATTTACTTATGACACCGAAATGTTAACACATCTTATAACTTGGGCTAAGACTAAAAATGACATATCCAAAAATAAGATGAGCCTATCTTTGGTCCAAATCCATTAAACAAATACAAAAATAAGGTGGGCTAGAATATAGAGGTTGTGTTCACATTAGTTGAAAAAGATAAGCATGAAGATGATGAAATTATGGTTAGATTCATGGATAAATCTAGGCACCAAATATTAAGCACATTATCAATGTGCTAGGGTGTAATTTGTAGGAGTAAATGGGTAAATAATTGTATTCACTCTATAGATTATTATGTTTACATGCAAATAGCATAATTTTAGGCACCATTTCAGCAAGATAAGATTAAAGGCAATCTTATCAATTTATCAATCCAAAAAAAAAAGGTAATCTTTCAAAGTTCCTATGCTTGGAGGAATATTCCTAGTCTATTTATTTTTCATTATTCTTCGTAGAAGGCAAAATAGAGTTTGTTTTATCCTTAAGAAATCTTTAGATTGTTCTTAAGTTTTATATATCTTAGGTGAATTTTCTAGACTGGTGAACTTTTATAGTTCTATATCCTTGATGAGAATTTTTAAGGTGGTGTTGCTATATCTCTTAGTGTTTTAATCTAATAACTATATTTTGTCATTATTCAAATTCTTGTGAGTTGTCTTTTTTGTGAGCTTTTTCTATTTACAATTACTCTTCAACATCTCAACCATCAATTCTCGTCATTAAATTGATATCAGAGTTATGGTAGGTCATCGTCGTCAAGCATCAGTAAAAGATATTGAAGTCAACATCGATGTTGTAGCAGTTACAAATATTGACCTAAGAAATGCCCTCATAGATGAGATGTGACAAAAAATCTTTCAACTACAACAATAGCTGCATATGTAAGAAAGAAAGAAGAGATAAGGTGATAAGAAATGAGGAATCAAGAAAATAATGAAAAGTCAATCCATACCATGAAAATAATAGCGATTCTGATGATAGTATCCCTCATCACCCATGGTAAGTAGGAGATTACATACATAGAAACCAACTTTAGCATAGCATGTTTAACCTAAAGATAGAGATTCTTGAGTTTGATGAGAAAATACAACATGAAGGGTTCTTAGATTGGCTACACACAGTGGAGTGTATCTTTGAATACCATGATGTCTCTGAATATTGCAAGGAAAAGCTAATGGCCATCAAACTTAGAAAGCATGCTTCTTTTTGGTGGGAAAATTTGAAGAAGCAAAGGGAAAGAGAAGGCAAGAGAAAAATTGCAACTTAAGAGAAAATAAAAAAAGAGTTGAAGAGAAAGTGTTTCTTAGATAACTTCTGACAAGACATCTTTCTTAGGCTCCATAACTTGAAGCGATGGGATCTTTCAGTGGAAGAATATATTAACAAAGGAAGCACATCCAAGAACAGCGTTTCTACCAAACCCCTTTCAAATCTACCCTTAAAAAAAGAAAAAGTCATTCCTAACAAATCATAATCTATTACTGTCAACACTCAAATGTAGAGAGACTTCAAGTGCTAAGGACCTTGGTATATATATTCTAAGTGTCCAAATCTCAAGATAGTTATGTTGGTTGAAGATGAAGATCTTAAAGATGTTGAAAGAGAACTTATTGAAGTATCCTAAGATTTTGAAAAAGATGTTAAAGAGACCTGTGATGATCTTGAATCCTCACTTGTTATACAATACAGCTTGAGTGATGTACATGTAAAGAAAGAAGAATGGTTGCACAAGATTAAATTTCACACTAAGTGCATTGCTTATGATAAGGTATGGAAGTGATTATTGATAGTGGCAGCTTTAAGAATGTGGTATCCACTCTCTTGGTGCAGCGGCTAGATTAAAAAAACATAGAACATCCTTATCCTTACAAGTTGTCATGGTTCTAATGAGAAAATGAGATCGAGATCAACAAACATTGTTTAGTAGCATTCTTTATAGAAAACACTATAAGGATGAAGTATGGTGTGATGTAACCCTTATAGATACTTGCCTTAATGAAGAAGGAAAACCAATTGCCTTCTTTAGTGAGAAGCTCAATGATTCTCGATAAAAGTACTCAATTTATGACAAGAAGTTTTATGTTGTTTATAGAGCTTTATTTTGTTGGACTCAGTATTCCTTTACCAAGTCATTTGTTTTATGTTCTGATCATGAGGTACTGAATATCATTAACAGCCAATACAAGCTCAATCGAAGGCATGTAACTGGGATGGACTTTCTTTAATCTTATTACTTCATTGTCAAACACAAATCTGAAATTCTTAAGATGGTGGTAAAAGCTTTGAGCCTAAAACACTCTATATTAAGAATTATGGTTGATCAAGTTTTTGACTTTGATGTGCTCAAAGAACTCTATGAGGAGGTTCTTTATTGTGATAGAATTTGGAAAGAATGCAAGGTTGGGTCACATAATCAATTTCTGTTACATGATGGCTTTCTTTTCAAAGCTAATTGCTTGTACAGTCCTCAAAGACAAGCCATTTTCACCAAAGTCCATGATAGTGCGTTGGGAGAACATTTTGGAAGGGATAACATTAGATTGAACTTTATAGTGGGATTGTTAAGTATTCAACAGAACAAGGATTCCATCATAGTGGTTGTAGATTTTTTTTACAAGATGGTAAATTCTATCCCTTGTAACAAAACCATAGATACTTTTCATGTTTCTGATTGGTATTTTAGAGAGACCATGAAGTTACATGATATTCCAAAGTCCATGGTGTTCAATCGGGCTTCCAAGTTCTTAAGTCATTTTTAGTGCACCATTTGGAGGAAGCTTATTACTAATCTTAATTACAGCCCTTGTCATCATTCCTAAATTGATGAGGAAACTGAAGTTATCAATCACAACTTGAAAATTTTTCGAGGAGTTTTATGGGAAAGAAAGTGAAACAATAGGAACTTGTTTTACTAGAAGTGGGGTTTACCTATAACCATTCACCAAGTTAAACCATTGGTTGCAGTGCTTTTAAAATTGTTCTTGATAAAAAGCCAATTTATCCTTTGGATTTGATTCAACTTTCTATTAACCAACAATTTGATGGAGATGTAGAAGAAAGAGCCAAGAGTATCAAAATATTTCATGAACAGGGTTGGAATAGGATTTTGTAGAAAAATAAGAAATATAAAAGGGTAATAACCATGTATCAAAACATGTGAAGTTCAAAGAATGTGATTTGTTGTGGATTAACTTGCAAAAAGAGAGATTTCCTTTAGAGAAGTTTGGCAAGTTACAACCTAAGGCAGATGGTCCATTTAGAATTCTTCAACGCATTAGGAACAATGTTTACAAGATAGAGCTTTTTTACACTTATGTAATATCTCATAACTTTAATGTTGTAAATTTGATACCCTACCATGGTGATGAGACTAATTCAGATTTGAGGACAAGTCTTTTTCAACCAAAGAAGATTAATACTAGAGCATTAACACATCTTGCAACTTAGATTGAGACTAAAGAGGACTTATCCAAAAATAAGATGGGCTTATCCTTAGTCCAAATCTACTAAACAAATGCAAAAATAAGGTGGGTTGGAATATAGCAACACATTAGCTAGAAAATGAGAGCATGAAGATGGATGGGATTATGGTTAGATTCATAGATGAACATAGACACCAAATACTAAGCACATTATCAATGTGCTAGGTTGTAATATGTAAGATAAATGGGTAAATAATTGTGTTCACACTACAGATTATTGTGTTCACGTACAAATCTCATGATTTTAGGCACCATTTCAGCAAGACAAGATTGAAGGCAATTCCATCAATTTAGCAATCTAAAAAAAAGGTAATATTTTGAAGTTCTCATGCTTGGAGGGATGTTCCTAGCCTATTTATTTTTCGTATTCTTTGTAAAAGGCAGAATAGAATTTGTTTTATCCTTAAGCAATCTTTAGATTGTTCTTAAGTTTTATATCTCTTAGGTGGATTTTTTAGAGTGGTGAACTTCTATAGTTTTGTATTATTAGGATGGTATTTTTGTATCCCTTAGTGTCTAGTCTTGGTGGTGAACTTCTATCCCTTTAATCCAATAACCATATTCTGTCATTATTCAAATTCTTGTGAGTTATCTTCTTAGTGAGCTTTTTTTATTTGCAATCACTCTTCAACATCTCAACCATGAATTCCCGGCATCAATTATTCACTAGAATTATACCATAGAAGCTAATTAAAGTTTAAAAAGGGAGAAAATGATGATTCATTAATTTTAATCAAAGCAAAACAACAAACAGAATCTCAGATTTCTAATTACAATTTAAACTTGCTTACTTTAGATTGAAACTTCATATAAGTTCGCAAATGGTTAGTAAAGTAGATTAGAAGATTTTCATCATGCTAAGACAAATTTATAACACAAAAGTTCTCACCACATATTTAAAGAGCAAGAAGATGCTAATGTACTTGAAAAAAAATCCCCATTGGCCTTTCAAACTATTAGTTTGACTACTTGATTCAATCAAAACATCAATTACAAGTGTATCAAGTTAAGGTTTAACTGATCCATTATTTACCTCCATTTACAAAATTATAGCGCTAATTCGAAAAGCAGAATATAATGGATTGGTGATGGGTACTAATGGATTCAGATGTAGAGTGCAAAATCATTTAAAAGTATCCCTCCTCCGGTCCATCCTTACTTTCAACTACATTAATATAATATTTTTCAGTATTTCTTCTCCCGATGTCATAAAAGTTGTCTACTTCTAATAAGTTGGATGATAGATTAATTTGGGGTAGAGAATAGTTATTTGTAGATTCACATGATGCTATTATGTTTTTCACATAATTTTCATCATAAATTCTTTTCATGTTGTCACTTTTAGCTATATCAAATGCCCCAGTTCTAGCCCTTTCAAGAAATCCCATATCATTACTACCAACTTCATTATCTAACTTTCTAGCCTCAATCTCGGCATCCATAGGATTCACTCCAATCAAAGTGAAAGTAAACTGCCCAATACAAAAGACAAAATCAACTAAAATATCTAACCAATGAATATTTTTTTCCTATAGTAATTTGCATCCTTAGTTTCACATAGGCATAATATATATATTTAAAGCTAAAGTATTTTGATTAGTTTGATTAGTCATGCATATATATATATATTTCCTAAAATCAAAGTGAAGTATGATAAATAAGAAGTTTAAAATTCATGATAAAGGGAAATAGCAACTATAGATATCTCATTTTGTTCAAAAGTTTTTTGATATTCATTGGGTTTCAAATTTCAACTTGATTGTGCAATAGGACTTTAATTGAAAAAGTGAATTTGATGCCCAAAGATTAAGCCTTAAATTTTATTTATATTTTAATTTTTTAGTTTAATTTTTGTTTTTTTAGTCAAGAGAGTCAAAGTCAATTGGTCAAAATTGAAAAATAAAAAAATAAAGAAATAAAGAAAAATGTGGGATTTGGAAATTGGTAGGAAATCTTGGATTCCCTTTTAGATTAGATCTTGGATTCAATTTTGGATTCTAAAATTTATTAATTAAATACCTATGAAAATTCTTGAACATTAATTCATTGGACAAAAAAAAATTATGAGAAATTGAATCATGGAGATTTTTTTCTAGATCTAGTGGTATTAAAGTTTTTAAAATTGAATTAGGATTTTGATTCCAATATAAGGACCTTGAATCTATGATCAAAATGTGGGCCTCATATTAGGAATTCATGATCAATATTAAGGCAATTGGTAGCAAAAGTTTGGTGTTTCAGAAGCTTTAATCAAGAAGCAATCAGCATGACACAAAAAGCAATCAACAGTTTCCAATCAATTATTAGAGCACATAAGGGGCTGAACAAGTAGAATCGAAGAAGCAAGTAGTAACAAATTTCCAAAAGCATATCAAAGAAGTAAGTAGTAACAAATTTCCAAAAGCATTCACCAGCAACAATAAGCAATTGTTGAACTAATTAGCAAAACATAGAAACAATTATTGAGCAATTAACTAGAGATAAAAAGTGATACCATGAACAAGTAAGAATTTTTAGCAAACAATGCTTTTAGTTTAGCAAAGCCCAGGTGGTTTGCAACCATATAGGAGAAATTCAAAAATCTAGAATAGAGGTGAAAAACAAAGGTCAGCAAGCTTAGAAGCACCAACGAGCCATAAAAATTTATCAGGCATAATTTGGTAAAGGATCAATCAAGTAGGAAAAAGTAATTATTACCAATAGCTTTAGGATAAAAAATACAGGAACCCCAACAACCCAAAACTTCAAATAGAACCAACAAGCTTGAAAATCAACCCATACCTAGAATTGAACCCTTTTATAGTCAAGCAACAAAAAAAAAAAAAAAAACAACAAAACATACATTTAAAAACAACAATGTTTTCTTTTCCTTTCGTATCTAGTCGCAAGTGGTTCTAAGTAGTTTTTCAAAAAAGGGAGGTTTAGGTTTTGGCTTTGTCTTTGAAAATTTTTATTAGAACTGCTAGTAATAAAGGAAGTGGTGGCTAAACTCGACTGAGGTTTCAAATAGATAAAGGGAAAGAAGAATGGTGACAAATAAGAATTAGGCAAGGTTGTTGTTTTGGTCTTTGTCACCAGTATACGACGATTATTGACAATTAAAGAAGCGATAGTAGGTGGTTGTCTTTTGGGCTTGTTCATTTTCTAGTTGGGGTTTCCTTTTTTGGTTTATGATGAAATGATGAATAGCGATGAGTGGAAACAACATAGAGGCTTTTGGGTTTCTAAACGGTTGATGGCTTGGTAGCAGTGACATTGGATTTTGAGAAGGACAACTAATTTCTAGGTGAAGAGTTTTCTAGTTGAAGCTTTGAAAAGAAAGGATATGAGAGAATAAAAATGAATTGAAAAAAGGTTTAATTTGGCTTCAAGTACAATGATTACTGGTGACATCAGTGGTGGAGTATCGCTAGTTTCTAAGAATAATAGAGGTTGCCAATTGAAGGTTGAAAGGATTTGGTGGGTAAGGAGTTTAGAGAGAGTAGTAAATATTTAGAGAAGAAAATTGAAGAAATGAAAAAAAAGAACCAAAACTCACCATTTTGTACATCTTTGCCTTTTTAGTTTTGTACATAGTTTTGGATATGAATTCTTGTTTTCATTATGTATTGCATACATGTATTTGCATATACATCCATTTAAATATCTTTGTATGTACATTATTTCATTTGTTTGGGAAAATCTTTGCCTTTTCATTTTTATACATAGTTTTAAATATGAATTTTTGTTTTCACTATGTATTGCACACATGTTTTTGCATATACATCCATGTAAACATTTTTGTATGTAATTTCATTTGTTTGGGGGTAATCTTGGCCTTTTCAATTTTGTACATAGTTTTGAATATGAATTCTTGTTTTTACTATGTATTGTATACATGTATTTGCATATACATTTTTTTATCCATGTAAACATTTTGTATGTACATTATTTCATTTGTTTGGGGCAATCTTTGGTACATAGATATGAATTCTGGTTTTTCTTTATGATTTGCATCAAGTATTTGCATATATTTTATCCATTTGAATTGTTTGACAATAAAAGCCCATATGATTTCTTTCCATGATTGAAAAATGTTATTTGTAAAGAAAAAAAAATTTGTGGAAACAATCTTAAGATAATTGGTGATTACAACCAAGAATGGACATACACAGTTGTTTTACTTACCATTTTAGACTCTAATTCAATTGAACACCACACAATTCAAAGTTTGACTTCTTATGTTCCATGATCTTGATTTTCACTTGACAAAAAAGGATTTTCAAGTTAATGATCTTCATTATGGCTATCAATAATGAAGTTTGAAAAATGTTGTTAAGAGAATTCTTTGTAAGCCAATACATGAGGCTCTTTCTTAAAAATTCAAGATTTTGACAGTTTGATAAGTGTCAAAACTACCTATGTTTCTTCACAAAGCCTAATTTTTCTAATTTTTTTCTTAGGGCATAATTACTAAAAGGGTCATATCCCCTTAATATCTTTGTTCGATAACTTGATTTATGCAACATTCTTTTTCTTTTTTTTTCATTGCCCTAAAATTTTTCTTTGCCTACAACTTGGGGCAAACTTACCACAAAGCCTTAATTATCTAATATTTCCAATATCCTTTCCTCTGGATGGCATTGATTTTATCTCTTGATGTGAGTTGTGAAAATGATGATTATTACATTAGGATTTTATTTGATGTTGTAAGATGATATATTTTGAGCTTGGGTTGCATCTGAGATATTCAAAAGACTCTAAAATCAAAGAAAAAAATCTACTTTTGAGAATTGCTTTGCAATATAGGTATTTATATTTGATATGATAAATGGCCATCATTCATATTTCCTTCACAAAAAGAAAATATCCATTTGCTACTCCTCTTGAGCCTATTGAATTTTTTTTGAAGAAACCTAACCAATGAACACCCTCCACATTTGATGTCAGGAATTAATTATTGAGATGTTGAAGAGTAATTACAAACAAAAAAAGCTTACAAAGAAAACCACTTACAAGAATTTGGATAATGGTAGAATATGCTTATTGGATTAAAGGGATAGAAGTTCACCATCAAGACTAGACACTAAGCGATACAAAAACATCACCTTAAGAATTTTAATCAACGATATAAAACTATAGAAGTTCATTACTCTAGGAAATCCACCAAAGAGATATAAAACTTGAGAACAATCTAAAGATTGCTTAAGGATAAAACAAACTTTATTATGCCTTTTATAAATAATAACCGAAAATAAATAGGTTAGGAACACCCTCCAAGCATGGGAGCTTCAAAGATGGGATTGTTGAATTGATGGGATTGCCTTCAATCTTTATCTTGCTGAAATGGTGCCTCGAATCATGGAATTTGCTTGTGAACACAATATCTATAGTGTGAACACAATTATTTGCCCATTTACTCTTGTAAATTACATGATAATATGCTAAACATTTAGTGTCTAAGTTCATCTATGAATCTAACCATACTCTCATCGATCTTTATGCTCTCTTTTTTCAGCTTGTGTGAACACAATTTCCTTATTCCAGCTCACTTTATTTCTACATTTGTTTAGTGGATTTGGATCAAGGATAAACTTATCTTATTTTTGGATAAGTCCTCTTTACTCTCAGCCTAAGTTGTAAGATGTGTTGACACTCTAGTGTCAATTTTCTCTAGTTAGAAAAAACTTATCCTTAAGTCTAAATTAGTCTTCTCATCATGGTAGGATAACAAATTAGCAACATTAAAAATGAGAGGTACTCCACATGTGTTGGGAAGCTCTATCTTATAGGCATTATCCCTCATGCATTAGAGAATTCTAAATAGATCATCTACCTTAGGTTGTAATTTGCCAAACTTCCTTGAAGGAAATCTTTCTTCTCATAAGTTAATCCACACTTAATCACCATATTTAAACTCCACATGTCTTCGATGCTTGGTTGTTGCACTTTTATATTTATCATTTTGCTACAAAATCTGAGCCATTTTTTGTTCATACAATCATTTGATTCCCTTAGCCATTTTTTCTGCATCTTTACTAAATTGTTGATTAGTAAGGAGAGGAATTAAATCTAAAAGGCTGATTGGATTCTTATCATACACCACTTTAAAAGGTTACAACTAGTGGTTTGGCATGATGAGCGGTTATAAGTAAACTCTATTTGATGTAAACCAAGATCCCATTGCTTGATATTCTTTCTTTCATAACTTCTTAAAAGGTTACCCAAGTTGCTATTGGTTAGTTTGACCATCTGTTTGAGGATGATAAGAAGAACTATACTTGAGATTGGTGTCAAGCTTTCTTCAAAGGGTATACAAAAAATGACTAAGAAGCTTAGAGTCTCGATTAGACACCATGAATCAAGGAACTCCATGTACCTTCAGTTTTTTTGAAACATAAATAAGAAACTTAAGAAGTGTCTACAGTTTTAGTGCAAGGAATGAAATGAGCCATCTTGAAAAATGATCCAGAACCACCACGAGTCTTATTACACAGTCTAATCTGACTTCCTTTCAAAGAACATTAGGCATGAGCAGTGGAGTATACAATTCAGTGTTTTGACCATGACTCTTGGTAATATGGCACACTCTACATCGTTTAAGGTGTTTCATCACATATTTCTCCATTCTCGATCAATAAAACCTATCTTACAAAAGAGCAAGTGCCTTGTCCCTTCTAAAGTGTCCACTTAGTGCACTATCATAAGCCTCATTATTAAGGCCTATCTCAAGGAACATGTGGGAAGGCAAAGGTTGTTAGCCATGAAGAGACATCCAGCATGCAATAAAAATTAATTGTGTGAATCTTGCTTGGACTCTTCCCAAATTTGGCTAAAGTAAGGTTTTGCTTGATAGAGCCCTTTTATCACATCAAATCCAATATCTTTAGCAACCATAGTCCCTAATAAGGAGTGTTTTCAACTCAAAGCATCTGTTACCACATTTTTGAGTTCTTGATTTGTGCTTGATAGTGAAGTTATAAGCTTGAAGGAACTCCACCCAAGTTGTATGCCTTCGGTTAAGCTTGTGCTGGCTATTGATGAACTTCAAGGCCCCACAGTCTGAATATAGGATAAATGGTTTGGCAAAAAGATACTAACTCTAATGGAATAAATCTCTTTATATATGGCGTAGAACTCCTTATCATAGGTTGAATACTTTCTCTTGGCTTCATTGAGCTTTTCACTAAAAAATGTTATAGGCTTTTCTCCTTTGCTTAAAATAGTACCTATTCCAGAATTGGATGCATCACATTTCACCTCGAACACTTGATCAAAATCTGGTAGAGATAGGATAGAAGCTTCAGTGATCCTCTTTTTAATGATCTTAAAGCTGTGTTGGGTTTCTTTGGTCCACTTAAAAGCTTCATCCTTCAAACATTTGGTGAAGGGAGCCACAATAGAGCTAAAACTCCTAATGAAGCACCCATAAAATGATGCAAGGCCATGAAAGCTTCAGATATCATGTAAAGATGGTGTTGGCTAATTTAAAATTGCCTCAACCTTGCTAGGATCCATCTTTATTCCCTCTTTTGGCACTACAAATTCTAGAAACACAAGGTTGGAAGTAAAGAAACTACACTTTTTAGGGTTAGCATAAAGTTTTTATTCCTTCAATAAGTAAAATAGTTGGTATAGATGATTCAAGTGTTGGTCCGTATCTTTGTTGTATACCAAAATATCATCAAAATATACCATTACATATCCGTTAATAGAAGGTTTAAGGATATGAGTTAAAAACTTCATAAAAGTACTAGGGGCATTGGATAAATCAAAAGGCATTACCATCAATTCATTGAGACCATCCCTTGTCTTGAAGGTTATTTTTCACTCATCTCCGGGCCTCATTTTGATTTGATAATACCCACTGCATAGCTTTATCTTAGAGAAAATAATTGCTCCATGTAGTTGGTCTGGCAAGTCATCTAAATATGGAATAAAAAAGTGATAGTCAACTGTGATTTTATTGACCTCTCTACCATCCACACATGTGCCTGATCCATCATATTTGGGATCCAAATGGGCTGGGATTGTACAAGGGCTTATGCTTTCATGCACCATTCCTATTCTCACCAATTCATAAACTTAGCGATGTAACTACTTATGCTCTTTAGGACTCATCTTATAGGTTGCTTTGTTGGGTAGAATAGCTCTAGGGATAAGGTTTATACAATGTTGAATGTCTTTCATTGGTCGTAGACTAGCTGGTATCTCTTTTTGAACAACATCTTGAAATTCTGTCAATAATGGTTGTATCATTGGAGGGAACTCTCACTATTTTCATTCTTCTCAATCAGCACTAGTGTATATATATAGTACCAATCACGTTAATTTCCTTTCTGTAATTGGCCTTAGTAAACAAACTGCTTTCTTCCCCTTAGATTGGTTTTAACATTACTATGGACTTAGTAGGGCCTAGGATGATTTTGCATCCATCATTCACAAATGTGTAAATGTTACAGTAACCAACATCAATAACCCTCCTATCATAATGCCAAGGTCTTTCAAGCAGTAAATGGAAAGCATCCATCAAAGTTACATCACACCATATTTCATCTTTGTATTGCTATCCTATGGAAAAAAGAACCAAACACCTCTTGCTAACATTGATTTCATTCTCTTTTTGTAGCCAAGGTAACTTATATGGTTGGGGGTGATCCATTATTTTAAAGCTTTTGTCATAACGTTTAGATTCAAGAATCTATCGCTAGACATTAGCTTTAAGAGTCACCATCAATCTTTTTTATCTAGGTGCAATTGGTCACCTAAGGAATCTATCCTTTTAAGGAATACCTAAGCCTAAAGGTCCCTAAAAAAAATAGGTTTAGGTCTACTAACAAGAACAGGGTTCGAGAATTCGATTATGTGTGAGAAAGGTTGTAGCACCCTCACAATGCCCATCGAAATATGGTACCAGCTTAATTTTGTGTTATCCAAGAAGCATTAAAAGTTTACCAAGTAATTAATTATTGGAAATTATTCTCAATTGACTCTAATACTTTTAGTAAAAAATTGAAAAAATTTTCTCACTTCAAGAATATGCAAGGAAACTACTGTTTCACTTACAGAGGTTCCATCGTCGAATTATTTAACATAAAAAACATTTAAAAAAAAAGAAAAGAATAATGATTCAATCTTTGATATAAGTCCTTTCTTTTTTTTTTTTAAAAAAATACTCATCACTTTTATACAAAAAAAATTGATACTTTCAACTTTTCCTTAAAGCATTTGGAAATTTTATTTTCTATGGAAATTGATACTTTTAACTTTCTCTAAAATATTTTTGGAAATTTTATTTTTAAGAAAAATTGATACTTTCAACTTTTCCTTAAAGCATTTGAAAAGTTTTTTCAAGGGAAATTGATACTTTCAACTTTCCCTAAAATGTTTTTTTTTTTTTGAAAATTTTATTTTTAAGGAAAATTGATACTTTCAAATTTTTTCCAAAATTTTTTTTTTTGAAATTTTATTTAAAGAAAATCATTTAAAACAATAAATAAAATAAAATAAAATAAAATAATAATAAAAATAAAATAAAGAGTACTAAATAATTATAATCTAATCAATAAATAATAATAATAAATAAATAAATAAATGAAAAAAAAAATTTTGGAACGGCTCGGCTCAGCTTAGCAGCACAGCTTAAAGAAAAAAATGGCTTGAAGAACAGGCTTGAGAGTATGCGGCTCGGTTCGGCTTTGGCTCAACTCGAACCCAGGTGAAAAAATGGGTCGCTAAATCAGGTGTGCTACGGGTTGGGTCACCTGAATGGGAACGCGCAGATCCTGAGGTTTTCTTAAGCGCAAAATGACATCATTTTAATAAGGTATAAAAGGCAAAACCTCCATTTTTTCACCAGATCTCTCCTTCCTATCTTTTTCTTCCCTTCTTTTCCTCCTCCCTCTCTTTACCCGAACCTAGATTCCGGTTGAAACTTCACCGAAATCTGGCAAAAACTTGCTAGAAACTTCAAATTTGGTAAAAAAAGTCATCGAAAAATTCAAATGTCATTGGAAAAATTCATCGGATTTTGGAAAATTTTCAAAACTTTTTCAGAAAAACTTTAAAAATTTTGAAAAAAATATTTCCCACAAATTCCTAAAGTTATTTATAATGCCCCATAACCTTTTTAGCTTTTGTTTCCTCCCTATTATTTCTATGTGTTTTATTTTTTGTGATTTTTGGATCTATTTATAGGGATTGATCAGAAGAGTTTCTGATCAATCCCAACTCTATCTTGGATTGGAATTCAACCTTTGAATCCAATCCAGACTCTGATTGAGTCTCAAATTCATGGTAGAATTTTAATTTTTTTATCCTAATCCCAGCCAAAAATCAATCAAGAAAAAGAGAAAAATAATTAAAAAAATATTAATAGATAAATAATAAAATCTATTAATAGATAAATAATAATTAAAAAATCTATAAATATTAATAAATAATAATAGTAATAATAAATAAATAAATAATTAAAAAATTAAATTTAAAATTAAAATTAAAAAAAATACAAATAGGTTTACCTATTTGGAGCAGGCGCAATTGATTCGGGTTTGGACCAAATTGGGTGTCTACAGTTTTATTTCTACACCATAAAAGTAGAAACAATATTTTCAAAACTTCAAATATTAATTATAACATCACATACCTTCCTATAGACAGTATATCGAGTGTGGAACATGTTTTTATGCAACCAATCTTCTGTGGTACTCAAGCTACAATTTATGACTAAGGATTTTTCACAATCGCCATAGGTTACCTTTTTTTCTTCTGTGAGGTTTTGATTCTCTTTAACTAGCTCCTCTTTATTTTTTTCAAAGACTTCCTCTACTAGAGTCACAATCTTCTTCTTTGGGCATTCTGAGGCAATGTGTCCAAGCCCTTGATACTTAAAATTGCTTTTGGTTTGTGCATTGATTGAGGCTTACTTATTAAGGTTTCATCTTTCTTTTGGGGTTGCTTTAGATTAGGCTTGGAAAGAACAACAGTTTTAGATGAGCCACCTTTATTGATGTAGCCTTTTCGAGACTCAAATATCAAGTTGCTACCACGAGCCTTCTTTTGTTACCTCTTCACTTTAAGGGCAAGCTTGCATACATCGTTGAAAGTCCAATAGCGTTATAGCTGTACAACATTAACTAACTTGATCTTCAACCATCCAAGATATCGTGCAATAGTATGCTCCTCTTGTTCCACTAGTTCGCATTTTAACTTGAGGTAATCAAACTTAGCCGTATACTCATCTACTGGGAGATCTCTTTACTTCACATTATAAAGCCTAAGGAAGATGTCTTGCCAAAACTTGTCTGGGAGATATTTCTTCTTCAACTTTCTTTTCATTTTCTTTCAAATTGTAATTTTTTTCCTACCTTCACTTTCCCTTTGCTTCTTAAAATTTTCCCACAAAAAAGATTTATGTTTCCAAATTTTTTCTTCATTTCACCTTGTGATGTTCAGGGGCATTATGGTATTTGAAAATGCATTCCACTATGTGTAGCCATTTTAAGAACTCTTTAGGTTGCATTTTTCCCTCAAACTCAAAGATCTCTATCTTTGGGTTAAACATGTTATATTGAGTTAGTTTCTGTGTAGGTAGTATTTTACTTACTATGGTTGAGGTGAGGTGCTATCATCAGAATTGTTGTTGTTTTCATGATATGGATTGGCCTTTCTTTCATCTTCTTGGTTCCTTTTTTCTTGTTGCTTTTTCTCTTTTCTCTCTTCTTGTATATGCAGCTGTTGTTATGGTTGAATGATTTATTGCCACATATTCTCTATGAGGACATCCCTTGGGTCAGCATTTATAGCTACTGCAACATTAATGTTGACTTTAGCATCTTCTATTAGTACTTGATGATGATGACCTGCTATAGCTTTAATACCAATTTGATGCTAGAAATTGATGGTTGAGATGTTGAAGAGTAATTGCAAACAGAAAAAGATCCCAAAAAAGATATCTCATAAAAATTTGAATAATGATAGAATATGGTTATTAGATTAATGGGATAGAGGTTCTTAACCAAGACTAGACACCAAAGGATAAAAAACACCACCCTATGAATTCTAATCAAGCATACAAAATTATAGAAGTTCACCACTTTAGGAAGTCCACCTAAGAGATATAGAACTTGAAAACAGTCTAAAGATTGCTTAAGGATAAAACAAATTCTATTCTGCCTTCTACAAAGAATAACCAAAAGTAAATAGGCTAGGAACATCCCTCTAAGCATGGGAGCTTCAAAGATTAGATTGCTAAATTTATTGGATTGCTTTCAATCTTGTCTTGTTGAAATGGTGCCTCAAATCATGGGATTTACATGTGAACACAATAATCTGTAGTGTGAACACAATTATCTGCCTATTTACTCTTGTAAATTGCATGATAATATGCTGAATATTTGGTGTCTAGGTTCATCAATGAATTTGATCATAATTTTATTCATCTTTGTGCTCTTATTTTCTAGCTAGTGTGAACATAATCTATTTTTTCCAGCCCATCTTATTTTTGAATTCGTTTAGTAGATTCAGACCAAGGATAGGCCTATCTTATTTTTGGATAAGTCTTCCTTTGTCTCAGTCCAAGTTGTAAGACGTGTTGACACTTCGGTGTCAATATTGGAGGCAAACATGAACATGGATCTCTTTGAAAAAACATTAGTTCCAAAGCTAAAGACAAAAAAGAATGCCTACAGTCAAAAGACAATTTCTAAAATTTAGAACTCAATTTGTCAAGAAGTGGGAACATAAAAGAAAAAATAGAAAAGAAAAGAAAAGAAAAGAAAAGAAAAAGAAAGAAATGAATTGAAATGAAAAGAAAAAAGAAAAAGGTGAAAATGTATGTTCTGAAAAGTGGAAAAGAAAATGTCCTTGAGAAAAGAAATGATCCTTGGTCTGATTACCTTTAAACACATTTTAGGCATATTTATCCTTTCTCTTAGAACCTTAAACTGCAACCCACATTATGTCTTTAGAAAAGTTCATTTTGATCAAATGTAGATATTTAAGTTGAAGAGTATTTCTCTAGGAAATCACCATCAATTTTTGATTTTGAATGAATTTTGAGTTTTCAAATGCATGATGGAATAGTAAAAAAAAGACAAAAAAAGAAAAAAATGATTGATTGAAGCTCTTGGGTGAAAACCCAAAAGGGTAGTCTAGAGCAAGATTGAAAACAACTCAAGTAATGTCATTAGAAGAAGTGATTTTGGAGGAACCAATGAACAATAAAGACTTTTGAGAAATCTAAGATGATGAACCACAATTTAAAGATTTGTTATGAAATTTAAGCCTTTTTACTTAGAAATTTTAAGCATTTCTTCCTCTTCCAAAAAATTTTGAACCTATCATAACTTGTCTTGACATTTGTTAAAATGCCACATATTAAGGATCTAGAGGGTGCTAAAATGAATTGTGCTTTGAAACAAATAATTTTCAGTAATTTTTTGCATGATTGTATGATGTTTTGATAGAATTTTTGTATTACCATGTTGTTTAAATAAATAAAAGGATTGAAATTGATTTATTTGCATGATATAAAACCATCTTTGATAAGGCTTAGGTAAGATAATACATAATTAACTTGATAGCAATTTTAGGCGTAAAGGGGTGCTTTATCTTCCCTGCATGTAATTGACTCCCGACCCTTAGTTCTGTTGGTGTAGACCAAAATTTATTTTTTTAAGGACTTTTAATTTACACTAGAATAACCTTAAAAATAATATATTCATATAAGTGATGAATTACTCCTAGCTAAAAAAGATTGTTGGCAACTCCATTACTTTTGTGTCTAATTGTAACATCCGATTGTAAAGAACATCCAATTGCAAGGCTATATAATATCTTGCAAGGAATGGGAGAACAATGGATTGTAAGGTGACAAATAGACAATTGCAAATGGAACCTTAAAAAAAAAAATCAAGTCTGAAATTGTTTACAAAATAATGGAACTAAAAAAAAATCAAGTCTAAAGTTGTTTGCAAAGTAATGGAACTCATCCAATATCAAGAATCAAGTTGTTTGAAATGTAACGGAACTCTAACCAAAATCAAGTCTGAAGTTGTTATCCATGTCATACCATAAAGCACATCTATGTTTCAGGATTATAATATTGAGCCATGCATTGAGCATTATTCTTGTATGGTCTAGCTTTCGAGGGAGGTTAGGTCATTTTTATAAGGTTGTAAAGTTGATTGAGGAAATACCATTTGAGCCTCCTGTTATAGTGTGGCATCCTTTGTTTGGAGCTTATGTTATTTATAAAATGTTGAGCTTGGAATATTGTCTGTGTAGTACATTCTTGAGATGGAACTTCAAGATAATGCAACTCTTGTGCTATTATCGAATATGTATGCTACTGCAAGGAGGTGGGAGATACTATTGTCATTAGGCAAAGCACAAAAAAGAAAGGAATGAAACAGGAACTAGGATTAAGTTAGGTTGAGACCAGGGGAAAGTACATTATTTCAATGTGAGGGACACTTCACATCTTGATATGAAGGTGATAAATAGGATATCGAATTGGTTGAACATGAGAAAAAGGAGGGCATAATTTGTTCCTAATTGTAATGCTGTTTTGGTTGATGTAGAGTATAATGAAAATGATTATTTCTTGTGGGTTCACAATGAAAGGTTAGCTCTAGCTTTTGCATTATTTAGAACATCATCTAGAAGCCAAATCTATATAATTAAGAACCTTTAATTCTTTGTAGATTGCCATGCTACAATAAAATTAGTACTAAAAATTGTGTAGCATGATATTATTATCAGAGATATGAATCGATTCCATCACTTTCTTGATGGAATTTGCTTTTTTGGGGATTACACATAATTCATGTAACTCTGTGACATCTGTCAATCTTAGAAGATTGCAATTTTAATCTTCTCTAAAAATTTCTTGCTAATAGAGGATTTTTGAGGTTGCTATCTTATGTTAGTCTGCATTTACACATTGGAGTTTTTATGTAAGTATAGCTGTTATTCTGCTTTACAAGTGACAACATATGTCACTTTAGAGGAAAATAAGGGAAGGGAAAATTCTTTTAACTCCAATGTCTGCAGTTGAGTTATGTACATAAAAACTTGTTCCTTCAAAATGAACACTGCACTAACATGCTTCAATCCATAGCTTCAAATATTCCCAAGAGATGGCTTCCCAAAATGGAAATCTTTTGGATGATAGAAAGTTATGTTTACTTATACCAAAAAGACTAATGAAATTCGTAAAGTTACTTATTAAAATTGAAAAAAAATCAAACAGATAAGTTAAAAGATCTTATTATGTAGATTAAGTGTGCAAATTTAAAAAAAATATATTTTAAATAAGTATTTTTACGATAAAATTTTTACTGTTGATTTAAGTGCTAATCAAATTTGAATTATAAATGACATTTTCATTTTTTTTGTACAAATTATTGATTTTCTCATAAAGCTTTATCAATCTATCAGTTTGAATTTTAAGTTAAATATTTTATCGAATCATATTTTAATAGAGAATTTCATTTTGTAACTTTTTTCAATTATTGATCTTCTTAGTGAATTCTATCAATCTATCAATTTATATTTTAAATAAAATTTTTTATTAATTATTTTTAATAAAAAAATTTTACAAACAACACCTAAAAAACTTCACCTAAGTTTTTTCCATTTGTAACCCAAAGAAAACAATGGAAAACTGTGCTTCATGATTATTTTGGCTTCATTGATTTCCAACTCCAGTTTGAGCTTTTAATCAAATAAATAAGATAATTGTATACTTTTGAGGATATATTATCTTTTAGATTTTATTACCCATTATATAGTAAGCCCTAATGTCAGTATTATCTCTTAATGTTCTTGCAATTTAGCATTTGAGGTGATAAATTGACCATTGTTCTAGCTAGTACAATGAGATGTAAAAAGTTTAAAGGTATAGCTCTCCCTGAGATGATGACAGTTTTGTTAGTTTATTAAAATTTTCCTTGTTGAGTTTGTTTCTTGTAGAGGTTTTTGTTTACAAATTTCTAATTTTTTAAATGCTGGCCTTTAGACTCGAAGAGAGGAAACTAGTTGCATTTTATCTAGCACGACTTATTAGTATAATCAAGCCTTTTAACAAAAGATTTCTTGCTCACTACATGTAATCCCAATGAAGAACAATGATATTTTCTTTCAAATTCATTCAATATATGCTGACTGACCAAAAAGCTTCCTTAGAGGACACGATTTTCTATTGCTTACCTCATGTGGTGCCACGAGAGTCGATTTGCCCTTGTAAAGATATTCACACCATCTATTTTTATTGTCTGATATATCTAAAAAAGCATCATATTTTTGTGAGTTACTATTTTGCTTCGTATTCTTTACTTTATCTCATCAAATTAATATTGAAAATTATCCTTTCTCTATTCATATGTTAGTGTAAATGTTGATTTGGAAAATTTAAACTTAGTTTCCTACTAGCTTGTTTACTGAGTTATTTTGCACTTATGTATTAGGGTCTTTAAAGATTTCTCTTCATTTGAAGTTTCCAGTAGATAAATGCTCATCGTGTGATTCGTGTCAATGCTAATTACTCCCTAGGTCAGGTAAGAGGGCTTTTTAATATGGCTTATCAGTAAACCTTTTATGTTTCTATACCATTTACACAAGTAGAATTCCCAATTTATAAGTTATCTTGTCTAGGGAGGTTTTGTTTCTTTGTTTTTCATAGGCTAACTAAGTCCTTGTTTGGCATATATTTTGGAGTAGCTTTTCATTTCAGAAAGCTGAAGCTAGATTAAATAAGAGTTTGGACAAAACAAGTTTAGTTTTTTTTTTCTTTTTATTTTAGATGTTTAAAATGAAAATGACTTCGTAGAGACTACAAGTTAAAGCTCCAAAAATGGAGTTTTGTAAAATAGTTGCAATCAAAAATAGATAAACAAGTACAATGAAATTTTGGAATCAACAAAAACATTCTTAATTACTTTTAATTTCACTATGATAGCACTTTTGAAAAATGTTGCTTTTACCAATATTTTTGTTGTAGCTATAGTCAAGGCCAACTAACCTCTAATTTTAAAAAAAAGAAACAAAAGAAAAATGTAAAAGACCATTTTTCCCTTATAATTCTTGTTCTTAATTGTTCTTTAATTTTCAATTATGTTCTTCTTTATCCTTTATCTTTGAACCTTTTTCTTTAATTTTGTTCTTTTAACTCCATAGGTTCCTTTATCTAGTTCAATGTGTACAGATAGGCATTATGTAACAACAAAGCCCTGGTGGTCTCTTATTCCTTTGTTCGTAATTATTTTCAGATCTTTTGGATCTTGCCTTAATGCATTTTGAATCTATTTGGATTTCCACTTCTTTTTTCATGGGTGGATGTTTCCTTCAATTTTCTTTCCCTTTTTTAAATGTATTTTCTTTCTTTAATATATTTCTTTAGCCAAAGACAACTTATTTATCATATCTACTTTGAATTCTAGGTAGCTTCAAATCACCGCCTATTATGACTAAGGTGGTAAAGAATAACCATATTTCCATGTACTGAATGATACTCTAGTGTTTCAAATGTTTTGAAGTTGTGTATGTATCTTTAGTGCTTAGAATTATAACATCTGAAAAACATGGCCAAATGCATTATCATTTGCACTATAAGATCTCAACATTGGGATCTTTATTTTACCTAATTGTTGAATCATGTTTTGACTAAGATGACTTATTGAGTCACACTATTATTGGCATTTTAGGTGGTATTGTCAATGCTTGTCTTATATCCTTTACACTTTAGGTTTAGTAATTTCACATTTGAGTTAATGAGTTAAATGTTAGACTTTTGGTCAAGATACATAGATGAATGTATACACAATACGGTGATTATTGAAGTTGTTAAATATTAGGGAGTAGCTTTTTTTTTTTTCACCAAGGAGTAGCCTTGTTGCTAACCTCATTTCTCCACCAAAGAGAACTACTTTTCTTCTAAACTATTTGGGGAAGAATTAGATTCATTCGTTAATATGAAAACAAATTCCATGTATTTATCTCTCGACATCGTATTACTATAGTCAAACATGATTTTGAGTATCATATCGAACTTTAAAATTGCGTACTATCTCAAAATTCAGTTCCCTTCTCATGCCTTATCTATCAATTTTTCATTTAAGGTAAAGAGTTTGAAATTATTCATTTGTTGACTTTTAAGACCCCTTCTCAATTTTGATATAATGTTTTAGGTAGTATGTTGGTAGTATAATTTGACCTAGAGTGTTAACACATGTTACAACTTGGGCTGAGATTAAGAAAAACTTATCTAAAAATAAAATAGGCTTATCCTTGGTCCAAATCCACTAAACAAATAAGGTAGGCTGGAATAAGGAGATTGTGTTCATACTAGTTGGAAAATAAGAGCATGAAGGTGCATGAGATTGTGGTTAGATTCATTATTATGTAATCTATAAAAGTAAATGAGCAAATAATTACGTTCACATTATAGACTATTGTATTTACATGCAAATCCCATGATTTTAGGCACGATTTTAGCAATTCAATTTGTGAAGTTCCCATGCTTGGAGGGATGTTCCTAGCCTATTTATTTTCTGTGAATCTTTGGTAGAAGGTAGAATAGAGCTTCTTTATCCTTAAGCGAACTTTTAGATTGTTCTTTAAGTTTTGTATCTCTTAGGTGGATTTCTTAGAATGTTGATCTTCTATAGTTCTATATCTTTGATTATAGTTCTTTGGGTGGTGTTTCTGTATCTCTTAGTGTCTAGTTTTGGTGGTGAACTTCTATCCCTTTTAATCTAATAATCATATTATGCCATTATTCAAATTCTTGTGAGTTGTCTTTTTTATGAGGTTTTTTGTTTGCTATTAATCTCTAACATCTCAACCATCAATTCTCGACATCAAATTGGTATCAGAGTTATGGTAGGTCTTTGTCATTAAGCACCAGCAGAAGACGTTGAAGCCAACATCAACGTTGTAGCAACTACCAATGTTGACCTAAAAGATGCCCTCATAGAAGAAAGAATAATAGATCATTCAACTGTAACAACAGCTACATATACAGGAAGAAAGAGAGAAGATAAGAAGGCAAGGAAAAAGAACAAAGAAGATAAAAGAGAA
The DNA here is from genome assembly GCF_047325235.1 of Durio zibethinus. Lineage (NCBI taxonomy): Eukaryota > Viridiplantae > Streptophyta > Magnoliopsida > Malvales > Malvaceae > Durio > Durio zibethinus. The sequence continues at coordinate 27,996,730 of NC_143163.1, read as the reverse complement.
ACCACACTATACCATGGAAACAATAGCGATTCTGATGATAGCACCCTACCTCACTCAGGACAAGTCAGAGATTATCTATGTAGAAACTAATTTTGACACAATGTATTCAATATGAAGATAGAGATTCTTGAGTTCAAAAGGAAGATGCAAGCTAAAGAATTTTTAGATTGGCTATACACAGTGGAGTGCATCTTCGAATACCATGATGTCTTTGAACATTGCAAAGTGAAGCTAGTGGCCATCAAACTTAAAAAGCTTGTATCCTTTTAGTGGGAAAGTTTGAAGAAGCAAAGAGAAGGCATAAGAAAAATTACAACTTGGGAAAAGATGAAAAGAGAGTTAAAGAGAAAATATCTCCCAGACAATTTTTGTTAAAACGTCTTGCTTAGGCTCCATAACATGAAGCAAAGAGATCTCTCAGTGGAGCAATATACGATTAAGTTTGACCATCTCATGTTGAAATGTGAATTAGTGGAACAAAAAAAGCAAACTATTGCATGGTATCTTGAAGGGTTGAAGATCAAAATAGCTAATGTGGTATAGCTATAACCATATTGGACTTTCAATGATGTATGCAAGACCTTAAGTGGAAATACAACAAAAGGAGGCCCGTGGTAGCAATTTGAGATTTGGGTCCTGAGAAGGCTATATCAATGAAGGTGGCTCATGCAAAACTGTTGTTCATTCTAAGCCCATTCCAAAGTAGCCTAAAAAAAAGATGGAACCTCAAGAAGCAAGCCTTAGTCTAGTACACAAACTAAAAGGTGTTTTAAGTGTCAAGAGCTTAGACACATTGCCTTAAAATACCCAAACAAGAAGATTGTGACTCTAGTAAAGGAAAACTTGGAGGAAAATAAAGAGGAACTGGTTGAAGATAATCAAAAGAAAAAGGGAACCTATGGCAATTATGGAGCATCCTTAGTCATATAATGCAGCTTAAGTATCACACTTACTAAAGAAGAAGATTGGTTGTGTAAAAACGTGTTCCACACTCAGTGTACTCCTCATGGGAAGATATGTGATGTTATAATTGATAGTGGAAGTTTTGAAAACGTTGTTTCTATTTTATGGTGTAGAAATTAGGCCTCAAAATAGTGATACCATTTTTATACACAGTGGCAGGTAGTACGACCAAGGCTCTGGCAACTAACATGGCTTCAGTTTCGGGCTATCCGGGTGATAGAGTCCTAACAATACTATCGGTACTATGACAACAGCGTGTAGATCGATCAAACTTGACAAGATAATATGAATCATAAGCTTTCCATAGATCAAACATATAACAAAGGTATTCTGTCGGTGTTCAAGACTCTGGCACCTTCTTGGCTTTAACGTCGAAATGAGGACCTGATTTTTATGGAGATATGTCTTTCACTATAGTAACTCACTATTAGTAAGATCTTGGGACAGTATAACTTTTCTTTGGCTGAGGGAAATGGATCAATGATCTGTTTAACAGATTAACAAGATTTTTTGATGCAGAGGATAATAATATGGTAACTGCAGAGCATACTCAACTTGAATCACTGTAAACTTTGAATAGTTTGAAGAGAAGCATGAAGCTAAAAGATTTAACTATGAAAAAAGAAAGATGGAATTACCAAAAGAGAAGAGAAGTTTTTAGCCAAACATATTTTATAAAGAAAGGTTTCTTACAAGGGATGTTTTTGATAGGTTGTGGATCCTTCCTAGATGTTTTCTATTCTTACTCTTCTTACTCTTGATTAGTTTCTAGAGAAGTATCATTCTATTTGTACAAGGAAAAAGTAAAAGAATAGTAACCTAATAGGACAAGACTAGGACAAAGCAACTTTACAAGTGGCTTAAGGTAAAGCTAAAAGATGGTGACTCATAAGTATGATACAATGACTCATTACTACGGTACAATGACTCATCACTTATGGTACAGTGACTCATCACTATGACTCATAGTAAAGTACAATAACTTATTATGACTTGACTAAGACATAAAGGTGATGAAGACTTGACATAAAGTTATCTTGATGTGGAGGCATCATAATCAACTCTTTGGAGTCTTCTGGAGAAAACTGAAATTATCACACGTAATTATATAATATTGGATTGGAACAGGGAATCTTCTATCTTGTAGCACCATGAGTGTCATCATTCTGGGAAATCTTCTAAGAAATCTTTAAGGTACTGAAGAGCGAGACAATCATCTACCCATCTGTATAGTTCTTGTTCAAAATCATCAGGATTAGAATCACAACATTGGAATAGGTGATTGTAAACTCTGTGTTTAAATCTTGCTTGAAGTCTGGAGAGATCTTCATCATTCTGCCAGTAAGGGTTTGTTAGAAGTTTTGCTAATTCTGAAGGAAAGTGAAGATCAAAATTAACAAGTCTTTGTGATAAATCACTCCACCAAGTGTCATAAGGTGGTTCAGGAATCCAATGTGCCAAGTGAATGTGTAATTCTTGGATGTTTTCTGGAAGGTACCACCACCATGGTTCTTTCTTGAAAGGAGGAAGTTCTGTAGGTATTGAGAGGTTATTGATTTTACAGAGTCTTTTTAATAGGAGCTTGTACTCATAAGCATAGAAAAAGATAGATTTGTACAGAGAGTATGGATTACACACATACAAGTCTGAGTGGGGTTGAAAGAAGGCATAATTTTCAAAGAGTTCACAAGGTCGGTGAAAGAAAAAGATAACATGGTAGTGTTGGGGAAATTGTTTGGTGAAAGAATACCAAGTATGGAGGGGTTTAAACCACTTTAAAAAGTTTCCTAAATGAATATCAGCTTCATAAAGGAAGTCATTATTAGCAAAAGTGATAATGGAAAAGTTGAGTTCAAAGGAGTTAAACTCAATGGCAATGGTGTAGAGTTGGCATAAATACCACAAAAGAACTAAGGCTTCTTTGAATAAACTTGAGGTATGAGGGATCTGGAATAAGTGTAGAAAAGGGAACTGAAGATGAAAATCAATGGGTCCGAGACCATGATCACCTCGTTTTCTGATGAGTATAGCCTACATTTTGTAGATGAGATCATGAGCATGTCTTTCAAGTGTCTTTCTGGTAATGATCTACTAGATTTTAGAAGGTAGATTGTGAACTAGAAAAATTGGTTGAAAATCTAGATCTGGAACAAAGGGTTTGTATTTCGGGTTGTAAAGGTAAGGGAAGAGAAAATGATTGGTTATTGTTTGAGGAACAGGGTCAAAAGAGGGTAAAGGTAAAGGTAAGGAGGTCATCATGCAAAAGACTAGAATAATCTGCAAGGTGTTTGAAGGAGGTTTTGAATGAGGTCTTGTGAGCATATATGGAATGAGGTTATCTTTGCCTTTTATATGTGCGGTGGTGAAGGAGTACTGTAAGAACCACTGTGATAGCCTGAGTAACTGTGCATTTGGTATTTTCTTCTTTTTGAAATTGAGTATCTGATCAAAGGCTGACATATCCAATTCCACTAGAAAGTGAAATCCAATGAAGTGAAATTCAAATCTTTGGATTCCATACTTGACAGCTAAAATCTCTTTGAGTGTAGAGTGATAATAGAATTTCAAATCTTTGAATTTTCCGCTCTTATAACCACAGATTTGTCTGGTTCCATCTCTTTCTTTTAAAAGGATTGCTAACCAAAACTGTTCACTAGCATCGGTCTGCAATAGTCTTTTTCCATCAGAAAGAATCTTTAAAGTGGAAAGTGATTTTACTTTTATCTTCAAGGCTTGTACTGCATTTGTTTGGATCTGAGACCACGTGGGTGGTTCTTTTTTGAGCATCTGTCTGAATGGATGTGTAAGCTGGGCAATATCTGGGAGAAATTCACTCATGTAATTGACTATGTCGAGAAATTATTGATTTGCTTTTTTGAAAGATTTTCATCAGAGAAATCTGCAAGTGACTGAGCAATATGAGGTTGAGCAATGTACTAACCATTTTTAAGATGCATGCCTAGGAAATCAATTTTTGTAGCACCAATGATCATCTTTTTCTCTGAAAGTATTATCCCATATTGTTGAACAATGCGCTGGAACTTATCTAACAACTGTGCATAAGAGGTGTCATCAGGAGAGAACAGTAAGATGTCATCAATGTAAATCAAGGCATTAGCAATAATTGGAGCAAATATCTTGGTCATGGCTTTCTGGAACAGTGAAGGAGTAACTTTTAATCCAAAAGGCATTACTGTCCATTGGAAATGGTGTTGAGGAATGCAAAATACCGTTTTGTATCTATCCTGTGGATGTATACCTAGTTGCCAAAATCTTGCTTTGAGATCTTGCTTTGAGATCAAACTTTGAAAAGACTTTTGCATTTGCTAAATTTGCAAACAAAGTTTTTCTTTTTGGAAGAGAGAACTTATCATCTGCAAGGAAAATGTTAAAAGGCTTGTAATTGATTATCAATATTAATTTTTCATGAACTTGTTCTGAACGTTCGTTGACATAAAACGCTTCACATGCCCATGGAGAGAAGGTTGGTTCAATTAATTCTTGAGCCTGAAGAAGGGAGCATTCTTGGATTGCTTGCTTGAAATGGTTTGGGTTCATGCCTGAATGACTAACTTTTGTAGGGTTGGCATTTTCATCTTTTTTGAAAGAAAGGGAAATAAAAAATTCAGGGTTTTTCCAAAGTGGGTGATCACATTTCTGGAGGAACTCTGAGTGATTTTTTGCACATGAAAAGTGAATGAACTTGTGTCTGAATTCTTGAAAAACATCTGGTTGAATGGTGAGGGTGAAGAGATTGGGAAGGTTTTTCCAAGGTCTAAAATAACTTTCAAACTTGATACCTTTTTCGCTAAGCTGTAAACCTGGTATACAGGTAATGATATCAAAACCAATAACAAGGTCTTTTTGGGGAAGTGGAGATCCTAAATTCTTTTGAGTTATTTGACATCCTGGAAAGATTTGAAGGGTAACAGGGTTGCTGACAAAGTCTTTAGAAAATACATTTTCATCAGCGGTTTTGAAGAAGGTTTTCTATTTGGTCCAAAAGTGTTTGGGTAAGACAAGGGGGTTTGCTATGGTTTAGGCTACACCAGTATCAAAGAAAGCTGTGACTGTTATAAGAGGAGAATGTTTGTAAAGGAAGATCTGTACTGGAGCTAAGGGTAATTTTAGAGGTTAAAGGGTTTGGATTTTTTAAAGTTCTTTAACTGATATATACTTATAACATTGATCATCTGTGAAATCATCTGAGTATTTTGAGTAGTCTGAATTTGCATACTTATCATCATCAAACTTCTTAATCATAAACAAGGATCTTTCATTCTGCTCATCATCAAGGGAGAAAATTCATTCAAGATCATCATCTGAGAGATTGATACCTGAGAGAGTAACAATGTCTTGGATCATCTTGATTGACTTTTTATCCGACTTTGGGTAATTCTTTGAAAAATGTCCTAGTTTTCCACAGAGAAAACATTTTGAGCTTTTGAGCTTTTGATCTTTGGATCTTTCTTCTTTCTTGCAAATTTGAATCTTTGAAATCTTCTGGGTTTATCAGCATATCTAAAAAACTTCTTATGTCTGGGTCTGGAGATTATTGGAGGTCTGGAACGTTTGAATATTCTGAAATGCTTTTTTTTCTTGTTGCTGTAAAAATAAGTGGAATCTTTGGAAGAACATTTGATTTGAAGTCCTGAGGAGGAGTAAGAACATGGCTTTTCTAGCTTTTTGGAGTTGTGCACCAAGGTTTTGATGTATTTGTGCTCTTTGCAAATCTTATCAAGTGCTTTCAACATCATCTTGTAGATATCTCCAAGGGTCATAGATTTAACATCAAGGGATCTGAGGTTCAACTGGGTCCTTGTTTGCTGGGTAAGTTCTTCTGGAACAGAATTAAGAAATACTTGCTTTAAGTTGACATCATCGAATCGACCAAGTATGTAGAAATACCAAAGAATTTTTGATAGTGTCTATCAAGGTCTTTTGGATGGAGAGAACAACATTTTAGTCTGAAGAATTGTTCTCTGATCTTTTCAAATTTGTGAGTTTCTTATCCATAAAAGATTACTGTAAATTGAGAAACAGCTTCTGTGATTGTTGGGCATTGAAGAAACTGGAGTTGTCTATATTCACCAATGTTGTCCTAAAAATTTTTCAGAGTTCTAACTAGTCTGGAAACAAATATGATCAAAACTGTGTTCATCGTAACATTGGGATGAGAGTTTAATTCAACGAGTCCCTATGCTAAGAACTCTTGAAATCTTGAGGGCCATTTTGAAGGAAGAACATCATCAATGGTAAAAACTAAGAACTTTGATGTTGAAGGAGGAACATGTGATTGTTGTGGAGGAGGGTGTTGTTCAGCATCCATTGTATCTAGGTTATGGACTTCTGGAGTATCATCTGGAACTTCAACGGTTGGTTCTGTCATGAAAATCTGAGGGAGCATCATTTCATCTGAATCATCAGTATCATCTATTTCAACTGATTCATCTGATTTGACAGTATCCATGTGAGAATCAGTCTCAAAGGTAGAAAGAAAAATATCTTCAAGGGAGAATTGAGAAAGGTTGTCTTATGCCATCTGGTGAAGTATTTCTGGAAGGGTTTGTGTAGGAGAAATCATAAGTTGTGCAAGTTTTTGGTTTGGTTGTGGTGTAAGGTTTTGAGGTGTGGAACTTGAGCTTGGTTTTGGTTTTGAAGTTGAGAAAGTGGTTATTCTGCTACTCTTTGGGGTTTTGGATCAATTGGTTGTTTTTCTCGAAATCTGTGAATCCATTTTTCAGTTGTACCGAAAGGAGGTTGTTCTGGTTGGTCTGAGATAGGAGTGAAGTATTGTGTTGGTTGTGAAGATGTTGGGATAGATGTTGGAGAAGGTTTGTACTGAAAAGATGTGAAAAAAGATTTTGGATGTGAGGTTGGAAGATTGTATGATTGAAATGGATGAAGAGTATAGGCTTGGTAAGGAGTATCATGCATACCAGTGTGATATGGTGTAAAAATGTTGTAACTAGAGGCTGCTTGGTGTTGTTGTTGTTTCTTACGAAACTGATTTTAAAGGTCTGCAAGTTGAATCTTTAGGCTCTTCATTTCTTTCTCTCGTTCAGTGAAAGCATAAGTGAATCCAATGTTGTTTTTAGCCATGTATCTAAGTTCTTGATCAAGTGTGATTATCCTTGACTGAATTTCAAGAATAATATTTTGAAGATTGACAAGGCTCTGATCAAAATGTTGACTGACTTGGTCCAACTTATGTTCAATTCTGTACAGGTATGAATTCTACTGGAGAGAATTTCAGTCTGTCAGTTTAAAACTGCTTCAGCACGAGAAACACTTTTTTGGTTCCCATATTCATCTCTGTCAGTGGGAGTGGGGATTTTTGGAATGTGTTTGTATTGGTCTTTGTGAAATTCTTGAAAAAGAGGGAAATCTGAGCTTGGGTAGGTTGGTTGCATCATGGAGATTTGTGGTAAAGGTTTGGGTAAAGGTTGGGTGGAATTTTGGGTAGAATCTAGTTTTTATGTGGGTTGATTTGAGTAGGTTTGAGTGTGTGGTTTGTCTTTCTTAGGATAGATGACATAATAGTCAAACTTTCCTGAGGGTTCACCAAGGAGATCAACTTCAGGGTCTCTATTTTTATATCTTTCTTTGAACTTTTGCTGGGAAGACTTTTTCTTCTTTTACTTCTTTGGAATATCATCATCATCATCATCCAGGAAGCTTTTATCTGCATCTATCTGGCAATTTTTGCATTGACAGTTTATGTCCCAATAACAATGTCCTTTTGGAGATCTATATGCATACACGGGATTTCCATCGGACTGAAAGTGTGTGACTGAAACATCAAGGAGATCAGCATGACGTCTTTGCATCATAAATTGTGTCGAAAAGATTGTTGGAGGAGGACCATCTTTTCTTTTACTATGATCAAATTCAATTATGACAGTACCATCTTGATTTGTCTTGTAGGTTAGATCAAAATATATAATTGGTTCATCTTGTTTCTAAATCTTTTGATAACTTGTCGTCCACGTCTTTGGGAGAAGGGTGGCAAGTTATTCATTGGACATCTGCTTTGGAATATGAACATGTTTAGGAGTTCTGTCTATTGTTTCCATTTTAACAAAAACTGCATCACTAGAGTGTGAAAGAGGCAAGTTAATGGCATGATCTTGAACTTTATATGCCATCTGGTAGTGAAAGGTTGCCTGGAGGCCTTTCATTTCTATGCCTACGATCTAGACTTGAACTTTTAAAGCATCTAATAGGGTTGGATCATGAAGAGACATATTATAATTTGGAAAGACTGTGAAGAAGACAGTTTTTGCATTGAGTGTCGTCTCAACGATTCCAAGGACCGTATGTTTGTAATCTTTAAATCTGATGTCCAATAAGGCCATTCTGGTACAAACAAGAATTCTATTTCTACCATGAAAGATTAAAGCTATTCTGATAGCACCAAAGTGAATGTGAGTGTAACCTTGTTCTGACCACTGGTGAGGAAATTCTTTTGAGATCTGAAGAGTAACAAAGTGCTCTTGAGGTCCTGCTGGAAGAATACATTGATAAAAGTTTATGGCTTGAACATACTCCTTTGGAGCTAAATATTTGGGTTTTAAAAGAGTTTTTAAAGATCTAGTAAGAGAAGGGGAAGAGTTTGAGAAAGCTGTATAAAGATTTACAAGGGGTAGAACTGTTTGTTGGGTTTTCTTTTCTTCTGGAATGTAATCTACTTCATATAAGAACTTAAACTTAGAAGAAGAGGATTTTTTAAGTACAGGAGATAGAGGAGAAGACAAACTAAAAGAAGATCTGGAGGAAAAAGGTTGAGAACTAGAGTTGCTAAGAGTGGATAGATCCATGAAAATAAGACTTTCTTTTGGCTTTTCCTTTTCCAACTTCAATAATCAAAACTTTAGAAACATGATTTTCTTCTCACTATCTTGACAAGTTGCAAGCTTTGATACCATTTCTATATACAGCGACAGGTAGTACGATTAAGGCTCTGGCAACTGACACCGCTTTAGTTTCGGGCTTTTCGGGTGGTAGAGTCCTGACAATACTATCTGGTACTATGACAATAGCGTATAGATCGATCAAACTTGACAAGATAATACTAACCATAAGCGTTCCATAGATCTACACACAGTGACAGGTAGTACGACCAAGGCTCTGGCAATTGACACGGCTTCAGTTTCAGGCTCTCCGAGTGGTAGAGTCCTGACAATACTATCTGGTACTATGACAACAGCGTGTAGATCGGTTATATTTGGCAAGATAATAGAAACCATAAGCTTTTCATAGATTAGACATATAACCAAGGTATTCTAGCCGGTGTTCAAGATTCTGACACCTTCTTGGCTTTAACTTCGAACTGGGGGCCTGACTTTTATGGAGATATATCTTTCACTATAGTAACTCACTATTAGTATGATCTTGGGGCAGTATAACTTTTCTTTGGCTGAGGGAAAGGGATCAATGATCTGTTTAACAGATTAATAAGATTTTCTGATGTAGAAGATCCATAATAATATGGTAACTGCAGAGCATACTCAACTTGAATCACTGCAAACTTTGAATAGTTTGAAGAGAAGCATGAAGCTAAAAGATTTAACTACGGAAAAAGGAAGATGGCATTACCAAAAGAGAAGAGAGGTTTTTAGCCAAACATATTTTATAAAGAAAGGTTTCTTACAAGGGATGTTTTTGATAGGTTGTGGATCCTTCCTAGATGTTTTCTATTCTTACTCTTTTTACTCTTGATTACTTCCTAGAGAAGTATCATTCTATTTATACAAGGAAAAAGTAAAAGAATAGTAACCTAATAGGACAAGAATAGGACAAAGCAACTTTACAAGTGGCTTAAGGTAAAGCTAAAAGACAGTGACTCATAAGTATGGTACAATGACTCATTACTATGGTACAATGACTCATTATTATGGTACAATGACTCATCACTTATGGTACAGTGACTCATCACTATGATTCATACTAAAGTACAGTGACTCATTATGACTTGACTAAGACATAAAGTTAATGAAGACTTGACATAAAGTTATCTTGATGTGGAGGCATCACAATCAACTCTTTGGAGTCTTCTGGAGAAAACTAAAATTATCACGCGTAATTATACAATATTGGACTGGAACAAGGAATCTTCGATCTTGTAGTACCATGAGTGTCATCATTTGAGAGAACGATGAGTGTGTTCTGAAGAGAGGTTGAGGTGTGAGTTGTCTGTGCCTGGTGTGAAATCATAACCGATGTTTTCTAACTATTGATTTAGATCAAAATCATCAAGGGGGTCTTGAGAATCTTGCCATTCCATTTGTGGTAGAACTTCAGGAGGTTTTCAGTAAGGATTCCATTCTACTAGTCCTACATGGTCAAGTTCAAATCTGGTAGTATCAGAAAGAGGTTTTGTCCAAGTACCATCAAGTCGGGTTTCATAAATCTTTTTATCAATTTTGAGCTAGTAATTATATTCTGAAGGATAGCTTCCCCATGAAACTTAATCTTGGAGTTCTGGCCATTTTTGCTTGGGAAATTTATGATTCATTTCACAAATTTGTCTCTGAAATTCAGTGTATTCAACTGTGATCAAACTGGGAATCAAACAACGAATATCCTTAGAAGCTGTAAATTACTATATAAGGGAAATACTGGGGGTCTTTTGTCAAACAGCTGCAAGATCTGTGAAAGATTAAAACAATATGGGGATCAAGAAGAACTTTTGTATATCTCTCATAGGTTTCAATCCATTAGATCCAAATGGGAATGGGTCTGAACCAAGTGAAGAAAAACTTGAGATTTTGTTGACTGGGGTCCAACTGGTGTTTGGTAGGGTTGATGGTTGACTGCTGAAAAAGGTGAAGAAGGGTTTTGAGCTTCGGAAGTGAGAATTCTACAGCAATATAGTAAAGGTGACAAAGGTACCACATAAAACAAACTATTTTTTTTGGGAAACAAAGAGGTTCAGGGAATTTAAAAGGATGGATGAAGGGATAATTAGGGTGTATACCAAAAGATTGAATGGAGGTGTCTCCAAACTTTTTGAGTGTTTTGGACTGGTATTTGAGCAAGAGGTGTGAGGCTTTTTGGTCAAGGGTTTGAGTGGCAAGAAGTTTGGGTAACTCTGGAGGAAGATTTTTTACAGAAAGGTTAAGGAATTCATTATCAAGGTGAGGTTTTTGAGAAGAAGGGAAAATAAGGTTTTTTGAGGAAGAGGCTTGTGAAGAAGAAGGTGTTGGGTTCATCATGGAAATGACTGGAATAACCGATAAGGTGCTTGAAGGAGGTTTTGAAGGAGGTCTTGTGAGCATGTCTGAGGTTATCTTTGCCTTTTATATGTACGGTGGTGAAGAAGTACTGTGAGAACCACTGTGATAGCCTGAGTAACTGTGCATTTGGCATTTTCTTCTTTTTGAAATTGAGTAGCTGGTCAAAGGCTGACATATCCAATTCCACTAGAAAGTGAAATCTAATGAGGTGAAATTCAAATCTTTGGATTCCATACTTGACAGCTAAAATCTCTTTGAGTATAGAGTGATAATGGAGTTTCGAATCTTTGAATTTTCTGCTCTTGTAACCACAGATTTGTCTGGTTCCATCTTTTTCTTCTAAAAGGATTGCTGACCAAAACTGTTCACTAGCACTGGTCTGCAATAGTCTTTTTCCATCAGAAGGAATCTTTAAAGTGGGAAGTGACTTTACTTTTATCTTCAAGGCTTGTACTACATTTGTTTGGATCTGAGATCACGTGAGTGGTTCTTTCTTGAGCATCTGTCTGAGTGAATGTGTAAGCTGGGCAATATCTAAGAGAAATTCACTCATGTAATTGATTATGTCAAAAAATTCTTGGATTTACTTTTTTGAAAGATTTTCATCAAGGAAATCTGTAAGTGACTGAGCAATATGAGGTTGAGCAATGTACTGACCATCTTTAAGATGCATGCCTAGGAAATCAATTTCTGTAGCACCAATGATCATCTTTTTCTTTGAAAACATTATCCCATACTATTAAACAATGCGCTGAAACTTTTCCAATAACTGTGTATGAGAGGTGTCATCAGGAGAGAACGGTAAGATGTCATCAATGTAAATCAAGGCATTATCAAGAATTGAAGCAAATATCTTGGTCATGGCTTTCTGGAACAGTGAATGAGCAACTTTTAATCCAAAAGGCATTACTGTCCACTGGAAATGGTGTTGAAGAATGCAAAATGCCATTTTGTATCTGTCCTATGGATGTATACCTAGTTGCCAAAATCCTGCTTTGAGATCAAACTTTAAGAAGACTTTTGCATCTGCTAAATTTGCAGACAAAGTTTTTCTTTCTGGAAGAGGAAACTTATCATTTGCAAGGAAAATGTTAAGAGGCTTGTAATTGATTACCAATCTTAATTTTCCACAAACTTGTTCTGAACGTTTGTTGACATAAAACGCTTCACATGCCCATGGAGAGGAGGTTGGTTCAATTAATTCTTGAGCTTGAAAAAGGGAGCATTCTTGGATTGCTTGCTTGAAATGGTCTAGGTTCATGCCTGAATGACTAGCTTTTGTAGGGCTGGCATTTTCATCTTTTTTGAGTGGAAGGGAAATGAAAAATTCAGGGTTTTTCCAAAGTGGATGATCACATTTCTGGAAAAAATCTGAGAGATTTTCTGCACACAAAAAGTGAATGAACTTGTGTTTGAATTCTTGAAAAACATCTGGTTAAATGGTAAGGGTGACAAGATTGGGAAGGTTTTTCCAAGGTCTAAAATAACTTTCAAAGTTGATACCTTTTCCATTAAGCTATAAACCTGGTATACTGGTAATGATATTAAAACCAATAACAAGGTCTTTCTGGGAAAGTGGAGATCCTAAAATCTTTTGAGTTATTTGACATTCTAGAAAGATTTGAAGGGTAACAGGGTTGCTGACAAAGTCTGTAGAAAATACATTTTCATCAGTGATTTTGAAGAAGGTTTTTTATTTGGTCCAAAAGTGTTTGGGTAAGACAAGGGGGTTTGCTATGGTTTAGGCTGCACCAGTATCAAAGAAAGCTGTGACTGTTATAGGAGGGGAATGTTTGTGAGGAAAGATCTGAACTGGGGCTAGGGGTAATTTTGGAGGTTGAAGGGTTTGGATTTTGTGGAGTTCTTGAACTGACATATACTCATAACATTGATCATCTGTGAAATCATCTGAGTATTCTGAGTAGTTTGAATCTGTATACTCATCATCATCAAACTGCTTAATGATAAACAATGATCTTTCATTCTGCTCATCATCAAGGGAGAAAATTGATTCAAGATCATCATCTGAGAGATTGATACCTGAGATAGTAGCAATGTCTTAGATCATCTTGACTGACTTTTTGTCTGACTTTTGGTAATTCTTTGAAAAATGTCCTAGTTTTCCACAAAGAAAACATTTTGAGCTTTTGATCTTTGGATCTTTCTTCTTTCTTGCAAATTTGAATCTTTGAAATCTTCTGGGTTTATCAGCATATCTGAAGAACTTCTTATGTCTGGGTCTGGAGATTATTGGGGGTCTGAAAGGTTTGAATCTTCTGAAATGCTTCTTTTTCTTATTGCTACAAAAACTAGCGGGATCTTTGGAAGAACATTTGATTTGAATTCCTGAGGAGGAGTAAAAACATGGCTTTTTTAGCTTTTTAGAGTTGTGCACCAAGGTTTTAATGTATTTGTGCTCTTTGTAAGTCTTATCAAGTGCTATCAACATCATCTTGTAGATATCTCCAAGGGTCATAGATTTAACATCAAGGGATCTGAGGTTCAACTGGGTCCTTGTTTGCTGGGCAAGTTCTTCTGGAACAGAATTAAGGAATGCTTGCTTTAAGTTGACATCATCGAATCCGCCAAGTATGTAGAAATATTGGGAGAATTGTTGATAGTGTCTGTCAAGGTCTTTTGGATGGAGAGAACAACATTTTAGTCTAAAGAATTGTTCTATGATCTTTTCCAATCTGTGAGTTTCTTATCCACAAAAGATTGCTGCAAATTGAGAGACAACTTCTGTGATTGTTGGGCATTGAAGAAACTGGAGTTGTCTGTATTCACCAATGTTGTCCCAAAAATTTTTTAGAGTTCCAACTAGTCTAGAAACAAATCTGATCAAAACTATGTTCATCGTAACATTGGGATGAGAGTTTAATTCAACGAGTCCCCATGCTAAGAACTCTTGAAATCTTGAGGGCCATTTTGAAGGAGGAACATCATCAATGGTAAAAACTGAGAACTTTGATGTTGAAGGAGGAACATATGATTGTTGTAGAGGAGGGTGTTGTTCAGCATCCATTGTATCTAGGTTATGGACTTCTGGAGTATCATCTGGAACTTCAACTATTGGTTCTGTCATAAAAATCTGAGGGAGCATCATTTCATCTGAGTCATCAGTATCATCTATTTCAACTGATTCATCTGATTTGACAGTTCCATGTGAGATTCAGTTTCAAAGGTAGAAGGAAAAATATCTTCAAGGGAGAACTAAAGAAGTTTGTCTTGTGCCATCTGGTGAAGTATTTCTGGAAGGGTTTGTGTAGAAGAAATCATAAGTTGTACGGGTTTTTGGTTTGGTTGTGGTGTAGGGTTTTGAGGTGTGGAACTTGAGCTTGGTTTTGGTTTTGGTTTTGAAGGCTGAGAAAGTCGTTGTTCTGCTACTCTTTTGGGTTTTGGATCAACTGGTTGTTTTTCTCGAAATCTATGAATCCATTTTTTAGTTGTACCAAAAGGGGGTTGTTCTGGTTGGTCTGAGATAGGAGTGAAGTATTGTGTTGGTTGTGAGGATGTTGGGATAGATGTTGGGGGAAGTTTGTACTGAAAAGGTGTGAAAAAAGGTTTTGGAGGTGACGTTGGAGGATTGTATGGTTGAAATGGAGGAGGAGTATAGGCTTAGTAAGGAGTATCATGCATACCAGTGTGATATGGTGTGAAGATGTTGTAACTCGAGGCTACTTGTTGTTGTTGTTTCTGATGAAACTGATTTTGAAGGTCTACAAGTTGAATTTTTAGGCTTTTCATTTCTTTCTCTCGTTCAGTGAAAGCATAAGTGAATCCAGTGTTGTTTTCAGTCATGTATCTGAGTTCTTGATCAAGTGTGATTATCCTTGACTGAATTTCAAGAATAACATTTTGAAGATTAACAAGGCTTTGATCAAAATGTTGACTGACTTGGTCCAACTTATGTTCAATTCTGTGTAGGTATGAATTCTACTGGAGAGAATTTTCAGTCTGCCAGTTTAAAACTGCTTTAGCATGAGAAACACTTTTTTGGTTCCCATATTCATCTCTGTCAGTGGGAGTGGGGATTTTTGGAATGTGTTTGTATTGGTCTTTGTGAAATTCTTGAAAAGGAGGGAAATCTGAGCTTGGGTAGGTTGGTTGCATCATGGAGATTTGTGGTAAAGGTTTGGGTAAAGGTCTGGTGGAATTTTGGGTAGAATCTGGTTTTTTTGTGGGTTGATTTGAGTAGGTTTGAGTGTGTGGTTTGTCTTTCTTAGGATAGATGACATAATAGTCAAACTTTCCTGATGGTTCACCAAGAAGATCAACTTCAGGGTCTCCATTTTCGTATCTTTCTTTGAGCTTTTGCTGGGAAGACTTTTTCTTCTTTTGCTTCTTTGGAATATCATCATCATCATCATCCAGATTTGAACTTGACCATGTAGGCCCAGTAGAATGGAATCCTTACTGGAAACCTCCTGAAGTTATACCACAAATGGAATGGCAAGATTCTCAAGACCCACTTGATGATTTTGATCCAGATCAATGGTTAGAAAACATCGGCTATGATTTCACACTAGGCGCAAATAACTCACACGTCAACCTTTCTCCAGCACACACTCATCGTTCTCTTAAATGATGACACTCATAGTGCTACAAGACAGAAGTAGATTACATTCCAGAAGAAAAGAAAACCCAACAAACAGTTCTACCCCTTGTAAATCCTTATACAGCTTTCTCAAACTCCTTTTCTTCTTTTCCTATATTTTTAAAAACTCTTTTAAAACCCAAATGTCCAGCTCTAAAAGAATATGTTCAAGCCACAAACTTTGATCAATGTATTCTTCCAGCAGGACCTCAAGAGCACTTTGTTACTCTTCAGATCCCAGAAGAATTTCCTCACTAGTGGTCAGAACAAGGTTACACTCACAGTCACTTTGGTACTATCAGAATTGCTTTAACCTTTCATGGCAGAAATGGAATTCGTGTTTGTACCAGAATAGCCTTATTAGACACCAGATTTAAAGATTACAAGCATGTAGTCCTTGGAATCATTGAGTGATCACCCCTATCTATGTAAGCTATTTTGGTTGCAAAAAGAGAATGAAACTAAGGTTAGCAAGAGGTGTTTGTTTCCTTTTTCTATAGAAAAGCAATACAAGGACGAAGTATGGTGTGATGTAGCTCTGATGGATGCTTACCACTTACTACTCAAAAGACCTTGGCATTATGATAAGAGGGTTATTTATGATGTTTATCACAACATTTACACATTTGTGAATGATGGATGCAAAATCATGCTAGGCCTACCAAATCCATATTGATGTCAAAACTAACCAAAGAGGAAGGAGGTAGCTTCTTTACTGAGGCCAATTATAGAAAAAAAATTAAGATGGGTGGTACTATGTATGCATTAGTGCTGATTAAAGATAATGAGGAGCCTTCTGTAATGATACAACCATTATTGGCAGAATTTCAAGATATTGTTCAAGAAGAATTACTAGTTGGTCTACCACTAATAAGGGACATTCAACACTACATAGACCTTATCCCAGAAGCTGTTCTACCTAACAAGACAGCCTATAAGATGAGTCCTAAAGAGCATGCAGAGTTGCAAAGCCAAGTTGATGAATTGGTGAGAAAAGAAATGATGCATGAAAGCATGAGCCCTTTTGCATTCCTGCCCTTTTGGTATCTAAGAAAGATGGATCATGATGTATGTGTGTGGGCAGTAGGGTGGCCAACAAAATCATAGTTGACTATCACTTTTCTATTCCATGCTTAGATAACTTGTTGGACCAACTACATAGAGCAACTATTTTCTCCAAGATAGACTTATACAGTGGTTATCATAAATCATAATGAGTCCTGAAGATGAGTGAAAAACAACCTTAAAATAAGGGATGGTCTTTATGAATGGATGGTAATGCCTTTTGGTTTATCTAATGGTCCTAGTACTTTCATGAGATTTATGAATCATATCTTTAAACCTTGTATTGGCAAGTATGTAGTAGTATATTTTGATGATATTTTGGTGTACAGGAAAGATGAAGACTAACACTTGAATCATCTACACCAACTATTTTGCATATTAAAAGAATAAAAACTCTATGCTAACTTTAAAAAGTGCTGTTTTTTTACTTTTAGCCTTGTGTTTCTAGGGTTTGTGGTGTCAAAAGAAGGAATAAAGATGGATCCCAACAAGGTTAAGGCAATTTTAAATTGGCCAACACTAGCATCTCTGCATGATATCCAAAGCTTCCATGGCCTTGCATCTTTTTATAGGCGTTTCATTAGGAGTTTTCGCTCCATCGTGGCTTTCATTACCAAATGTTTGAAGTATCAAACTTTTAGATAGACTAAAAAAGCCCAACACAGCTTTGAGCTCATTAAGACTAGGATCACTGAAACTCCAATCTTGTCCTTACCAGATTTTGATCAAGTGTTTGAAGTGGAATGTGATGCATCAAATTCTGGAATAGGTGCTATTTTAAGTCAAGGAGGAAAGCCTATATCATTTTTCAGTGAGAAGTTCAATGAAGCCAAGAAGAAGTATTCAACCTATGACAAGGAGTTCTACACGATATATAGTGCTTTATTCCATTGGAGTCAATATCTCCTTGCCAAGCCATTTGTCTTATATTGAGATCATAAGGCCTTGAAGTTTATTAATAGCCAGCACAAGCTCAACCGAAGGTATATAGCTTGGGTAGAGTTCTTTTAAGCTTACAACTTCATTATCAAACATAAATTAGGAACTCAGAATGTGGTAGCAGATGCTTTGAGTCGAAAGCACTCCTTATTAGGGACTATGGCTATTGAAGTTATTGGATTTGATGTGATCAAAGGGCTTAATAAGGCAAACCCTTATTTTGGTTGAATTTAGGAAGAATGCAAGCAAGGACTAGACAACCAGTTTTCATTACATGATAGATATCTCTTCAAAGCTAAGAATCTTTGCATTCCCTCATGTTCCTTGAGACAGGCCTTAAATAATGAGGCTTATGATGATGTGTTAGGTGGACACTTTAGCAGGGACAAGACACTTGTGCTTTTGTAGGACATAATTTATTGGCGAATAATGGAGAGGGATGTGATGAAACACCTTGAATGATGTAAAGTGTGCCACATTACCAAGAGCCATGGTCAAAACACTAGATTGTATACTCCACTGCCCGTGCCTAATGCTCTTCATGAGGATGTTAGTTTGGACTTTGTAGTTGGATTGCCTAGAACTCAAAGGAACAAAGACTCCATCATGGTGGTTATGGATCATTTTTCCATGATAGCCTATTTCATTTGTTGTACCAAAACTATAGATTCTTCTTATGTTTTTGATATGTATTTTAATGAAATTGTGAGGCTACATGGAGTTCCTAGATCATGGTGTCTAATCGGGATTTCAAGTGGCTTAGTCATTTTTGGCATAGCCTTTGGAGGAAGCTTGGTATCAATCTGAATTATAATTCTTTTTATCATCCTTAAATAGATGGTCAAACGAAAGTAACCAACTATTGCTTGGGCAACCTTCTAAGAAGTTATGTGAGAAATAATATCAAGTAGTGGGAACTTGTTTTACCTTAAGTAGAGTTCGCCTATAACTGCTCACTAAGCCAAACCATTGGTTACAGCCCTTTTAAGGTGGTGTATGGTAAGAATCCAAACAGCTCTTTAGATTTAGTTCATCTCCCTACTACTTAACAATTTAGTAGAGATGTAGAAAAAATGGCTAAGGGTATCAAATGATTGCATGAACAAGTGAGGGCCAAGATTTTGCAAAAAAAAAAAAAAAGAGAAATACAAAAAGGCAATAAACAAGCATAAAAAATATATGGAGTTCAAAGAAGGTGATTTGGTGTGGATTAATGTGCGGATAGAGAGATTTCTTCCAAGAAAGTTTGGCAAATTACAACCTAGGGCAGATGGTCCATTTATAGTTCTCCAATGCATTAGGGAGAATGCCTACAAGATAAAGCTTTTCGACACTTATGGAGTATCTTCTACCTTCAATGTTGTTGATTTGTCACCCTACCATTTAGACTTGAGAACAAGTCTTGTCCAACCAAAAAATATTGACCTCAAAGTGTCTACACATCTTACAACTTAGGCTGAGACTAAAGAAAACTTATCCAAAAATAAGATGGGCCTATCCTTAGTCCAAATCCACTAAACAAATAAGGTGGGTTGAAATAGAGAGATTGTGTTCACACTAACTGAAAAAGAAAAGCATGAAGATGGATGGGATTGTGGTCAGATTCATTATCATGTAAGCTACAGGAGTTAATGGGCAGATAATTGTATTGACATTACAAATTATGATGTTCACATGCAAATCCCATGATTTTAGGCATGATTCTAGCAATTCAATCTGTGAAGTTCCCATGCTTGAAGGGATGTTCCTAGCCTATTTATTTTCTGTTAATCTTTGGTAGAAAACAGAATAGAGTTTTCTTTATCCTTAAGCAATCTTTTAGATTGTTTTTCAAGTTCTATATCTCTTAGGTGGATTTCCTATAGTGGTGAACTTCTATAGTTTTGTATCCTTGATTAGAATTCTTAGTGTGGTGTTTTTGTATCCCTTAGTGTCTAGTCTTGGTGGTGAACTTCTATCTTTTAATCTAATAATCATATTCTGTCATTATTCAAATTCTTGTGAGTTTTCTTCTTTGTGAGTTTTTTTGTTTGTTATTAATCTCCAACATCTTAATCATCAATTCCTGACATCATAATTGTTAGGATTAACTTTATAATTGTTGTTTAATTTGATGCTAGACGTCTCTTTCTTGCTTGCTAATATGCATTGCAATTGCCTAAAATTAAGGCGTGCAATTCCTATTCATACAGTTACTAGTTATTGCGTGTAGTAATGACATTATTTCCACTACTAAAAATATGCATCACCACCAAAGCCCAATCACCTTTTTTTTTTCATCTTACACAACAATCCTAATGATTTTATTCTTTTGCTTCATTAAGCAAAAATATTATTATTAGAAAAGACAAAGAGACATAATGATCATTAGCTGGTCTTCTCAACGAGGGAAACAACTATAAAAGCCTAAAGTAAATATAAAGGATCCTATATAAAGAAGTCAAGCAATGATGTAGTGAACGTGTTTTATGTATTGAAAAATCAGCAACATCAATGAAGAAATCCAATTTAACATCCTTCATTCATATCTAAAAAATTTTCCCTAATTAGCACTCCTTTTGGAAAGCTTGTTTTTGTGTTGATTATCCTATATCTAATAAGTTATGGATGTAAGTTTTTTTTCTTTTGAAGTTTTTATTCATGCTATTAACTATTAGATTAGGTATTTGGATATTGTTTTTTAGAACAATCATATTGGTAACATGCTTCATAGTTTAGGAGTACCATATTCTAGTAACCATTATAGTGATTGATGACATAATGCTTTAAGAAAATAGTTCTTCATCTTACATAACAGAAAATGTGGTTATTGATGAGTTAATGCTTCAAAAAAGAATTGACAAACTGACTGTGATAACTTTATAAAATAGACTTGTTTTCAGTACATAAATGAATGAATTTTGCTTAGTTTTTGGTGAAATAATGATCTTTTTACTCCTAATATGCTTAATTGTCTGTTTTGTAGGAAATCTTGAAAGAAAGATGGAATCTTGATAAATCTTGAATAATGTTGTAGTTTGTTGATCAATCGTGAATGATTCTTGATATATTGGAATGAATCTTGGATTGTTTTGTTACGTTTTCAGTGATTCTTGAAGCTCTTGGAATTCTTGGAAACTTGAAGTGAAAAGTTTGCAAGATTAGTTTTTTCCAACCTAGAAAAAGTAGAATTATTTCATTTCGGTGAAAATTTTAGAAAATTCGTGCAAGAAACAAGTAAGGCATGTTCATCTATGTTAAATGTCAGGTTTGAGATTTAAGTTAGATGCAAGTCCATGGTAGCATATGTAGGCACGCATAGATGAAATTACTAATTAATGACATGATAGCAAGTCTTTTTTCATGGCCAAGAGAGATGACTTAATGGCTTATGTGACAATTTTGTTCAAATTGGAAAAGTCCAAACAGCCCTTGGCTTTCCTACATTGAGTTGGAATTGCTATTTCTATTTGGATTTCACTTATTCCTACGTAGGGTAAGAGTTGTATGTATATACATACTTCCAAAGAGGTGCTGGCAAGTTGATAGCACCAATATATATAGAATTTTTACATGTCAAAATGGTGCTAAAATTTAAATTTTTGGATGATTTTTAGTGTTCTTCATGTTGTTTTCATGGTTTTAGGTTTTCCAAGCTCAAGACTCATTTTCAGGCAAATCATGCATGCAAGCATGCAAAGATCACATTCAACCTAACCATACAAGTTCAATGCCACCCACATTGGTCCATATTCAAGCACTTCCAAGTCCACTTGGACTCAACCACATTCGACTAAGTTGAAGTTTCAAGATAAGCATGCTTTCTTTGCTTAGCCATGAAGAGAATGAATTGCACAAGGACTCTAGCATATTCAGCCACCTTAGGTAGAAGGAAAAGTTGCAAGAACTTGGACTCTAGATGCTTAATCCATTTGGCCAAAGAAGAGATTGAAGTTCATCATAGTTTTGTGGCAATCACTTTTTATGTAAATCTAATGATGCATGCATGCAAAATAAAGTAGAGAAAAAGGTTAGTTAACATACACAAGGAATAACATAATATATACAAGGAACAATATGAAAGGTTAGTATGCAAAAATTTATACAAGGAATAACACAAATTTAAAAGAATAATAATTGTCCCATCATGTGTCTCATTTAGGTTTTTTCTAATAAAGGGAGGACATGGCTTTAACCTAGGTCTGGATTTTTGAGGTTCATGTATATGCTAGGTTCAAAGGCTTGACAATCTAAAGACTCCCAAATTGTTTCCTACATCATCGTCCATTATAGACAAGTAGGGCACCCTAATCCTCACTCACCATTATAGGCTTAAACGGAAAGGGTTCAATTTGAGTGTGAGTTTTCATTAGCTCACATGAATGTTATCATCTCATGAGAGTGTAGGTACTTACTCCCTTCTAATAAAGGATAAAGCTCAAGTATAGAGTTTATGCATAAATGCAAATGTGGTGTGTGTAAATGGACATACCAAACAATCAAATAAATTAATGCACATAAAAAATTAAAATATGCAAAACAAGAAAACAATAACAAATAAGTTAGTAATATGAAAATCACAAATAATTACATAATAAAACCAGTAAAGCAAGGCTTAAGATAACACATGACTAACTAATGGCTTGACTATCTAATGTCCCCAGTTGAGTCACCAAATTATCATAACATTTAGGTTGGGAGAACTTACCCATAGACACAAAAACTATGGAGTCACCACTAATATATTTTAGCTAGGTGTGATTGGCCACCTATGTGAATCTATCCTTTCTAAGGTTATCCTAAGCCTAAGCTAAGAGTCCTAAAAAAGAATAGGTTCTGGTTTACATCAATAAAACTAAGGTTTAGAAGTTGGTTACGTGCAGGAAATGTATTAGCATCGTTTTGCACCCAAAATTGGTACAAAGTTAATTATTTGTTACCTTACCTAAGCATTATCAAAGATGGTTTTATCATGAAAATAAATCAATTCCAATTCTTTTATTTATTTACAAAACATGATGATACAAAAATTCTATCAAAATATCAAGTAATAATGCAATCATGCAATGAATATTAAATCATACCATGCAAAGATTTGCATGCAAATATAATACTATAAATCCTATCGAATATCATGTAATAATATCATGCCTAAATCATGCTAAAATATTCATGCAAGAATGTCATGCAAATATATTAATTATCATGTAATAATAACAATTATGTAAATATATAATATCATGCAATAATATAAAATACCATGCAAATATATATATGTACGAATAACCATTCATGCAAATATATAATCATGAAATTAAATATAAGCACATAAATATATTAGTAATAATGTATAATCATAAAATTATGCACATAATAAATATAGAAACATGCAATTAAATATCATTCAAATATAATATTAATCATGCAATAACATATAATATCATATCATACAATAAATATAAAATCATACAATAATAATAATAATAATAAATAACTATGCAAATAAATATATTAATAATAATACAATCACACAAATAAATAACTTAATAATCATGCAAATAAATATATAATCAAGCAATTAGCAATGTAAATCATGCAAATAAACATGCAATTAAATACGTAATCATGCAAATAAAAATATATAAACCATGC
This sequence comes from Durio zibethinus, assembly GCF_047325235.1. NCBI lineage: Eukaryota > Viridiplantae > Streptophyta > Magnoliopsida > Malvales > Malvaceae > Durio > Durio zibethinus. Next base: position 27,973,297 of record NC_143163.1, on the reverse strand, counting down.
AAATAAATAAGCAATTAAATAGATATTCATGCAAATAGTAATATATAAACCATGTAAATAAACAAGCAATTAAATACATAGTCATGCAAATAATATAATATAATCAAGCAATTGAATATATTCTCTTGCAAATAAACATGCAATTAAATATATTATCATGCACATAATATATAACATTAATTATGACAGCATGCAAAATATAATAAATATACAAATATCAAGCAAAATAAATATAAAATACCAAAACATTTTTTCAGCTTACATTAATATTAAAATTAATAGAAAAATAAAATCAAATAGAAAATCAAACCAAACAAAAAAATAAAATCAAGCTAACAAAAAATAAAACCAAATAGAAAATAAAAATCAAATAAAATAGAAAATAAAAATTAAGTAAAATAGAAAATAAAATAAATAAATAAAAATAAAATAAAAAATAATAAAAAAAGGAAATGGAAAAACTTGTATTTCGAGTTGGGTTGAAGCCAAGTCTGTATGCGGATCTCAAACGGGTTGAAGCATGGATTTTGAGCCCTTGAAACGGTGTCATTTGGCTTAATATAAAAGGCAAAAGGAAAAAAACTAATTTTTCTCAAAAGCGCCAGGAGCCTTATCTCTTTAGTTCCAAAACCTCTACCTTCTCTTTAGGGTATTTTCCATGAGGTTCAAACCAATGTAGAAACTAGTGCCAGAAAATTCAAATGGTGTCAAGAAATTCAAAGAAAACCTAGAATCAATTGTAAATCTCATATCCTAACCACTGTGAGTTGTCTCTGACCATTTTAAGTTCAACGAGAAATTTAAATTTCACTGGAAACTTCAAGCCTGAAATAAAAAAACTCCCAAATCTCCAAACCAGTTCCAAAATCTATAGCTCTAAAGATCAAGCCAAATTCCCAAAAGAAATCACTAGAACTTAAATCAATTCAAGATTTAGGGATTTAAACCCTAAAATTCAAAAACTTTATCCTAAGCCCGATCCCCAAAAAAATAGAAACCCAGAAATCGCTTTTGTGTTGCTTCTAATTGCCTGTTTTTTTTATTACTTCTTGTTATTGCCTCTATATGTTATGAATCCTTTTTTTTTGTTTGTTGCTTATGGGTGTTTTTAAAGGGATTTAATCCCTTTTGGTTTGGAAACTAGGAAATTATATTAAATCTTGGATTTGCACGATTTGATCTTTATTTTCCTATGATTTTCCTTTTTTCACAACGATTAGGATTCAAATTATTCCAAAAAAAGAACATTCAATTTTGAACAAAATCATAGAATTAAATGGAATTCCAAGTTAATTAGTAGAAAGGAATTTTTTTTTACTTTGTTGACCTTGACTTTTGACCAAAACAAATTTAAAATGAAAATTAAAAATCCAAAAAATACATAAATAAATAATTAAAATTATAATAAACACTTTTTTGGGCTTTCAATCTTTTAGGTCCAAAATTTTATATTAAGGCCTAATTAAACGATCGAAGCCCATTTTATTACCAAAACATTTTTCGGACAAAATAAAGTGTCTACAGTTGCCCTCCCATCCAAGGCACTTTTCTACCCCTTGATCGTCATCAACACCAAATGATGTTTGGTGTTTGTGTCACGGGCTTTGGTCTTAAGCCAAACTTCATGCAACCTTAGATAATGAACTGATTTCATCTGCCTAAGTTAGCTTACAGAACTCAAGTGCTTAGCTTAATTCCAGCTTGTCAAAGATTGTGCTATAGTAATGGGTTTTCTAGAAGCCCACAAATATGATCTTCCTAGGACTATCTTTAGGCATGCCTACACCTAGGTCTGACTGTATGCCTGCACCTGGGTCTGACTATGTGCCCATGCATAACTCACCAGTGCCTGCACCTAGGCTTAGCTTAATTCTGCCAAACCTAAATATCATGCTTGAGCCTATGAAGTTTGATCACTATCTATACCACTGTTCTAGGCTAGTTCCCATGATCTGGACCTCCAGTAGGCCTCAAGGTTTGGTCTCTTTGGTTGTCAGACCTTGTCCTGCTAAAATTGGAATAGTTCATTGACTCGAAAAGAACCTTTGGGCCTAGACTAGATTGTAGACTGTGACACATACACATGCCTCGACCACATTGGGACATTGGTCCTTGGTCTTGGCACATGCTTTGACCACCATCAAAACATGTTGGCCTTTTGTGCAAGCAGTTCCTTTAAACACCATCGACATATGTTAGGTCATATTTCATGCATACCATGATCAGGTAGTAGGTGGGTTCAAGCACATCTTCATATTTTTATTGAGCCAATGCCATTTTTATGACTTGTAAGTTCATATAAGCGCTTGCTGTGCCTGCACCTAGGCTTGGCTCAATTTTGTCAAACCTGAACACCGTGCTTGAGCCTTTAGAGTCTTGATCACTACCCGTACCACTATTCTAGGCTAGTTTTTTATGACTTGGGCCTTTAGTATGCCTCAAAGCCTGGTCTCTTTGGCTGTCAGACCCTATTTCACTAGAACTGGAATTGTTCGACTCAAAGAGAACCCTTAAGCTTGGACTAGCTTGTAGACAGTGACACATACAAATGTCTTGACCATCATTGGCATCTAGTGACCCTTGGTTCACGCACATGCCTTGACCACCAGCTTGACATGTTGGGCCTTTGTCTTGGCATATATGCCAACCATCATCGGTACATGCTAGCCCTTGGTGTGGGTTGTTGCCTTAAACACCATTGCTAGATGCTAGAACTTGGTGTGACATGCATGTCGTGACCTTTCCACCATTCTTCTGTCCCTCCCAAGGCACTTGTCTACCCTTCAAGTGCCACTTACACAAAATGATGGTTAGTGCATGTGTCACAGGCTCTAGTCTTAAGCCAAACTCCATGTGGCCTTAGATAAGGAATTAACTTCATATGCTTCAGTCAGCCTATGAAACTCCAGTGCTCAGCATAATTCTAGCTTGTTAAAGATTGTGCTGCAACACTAGGCCTTCTAAAAGCCCCTAAATTTGATCCTTCTAGGACTATGCTTAAGTGTGCCCATACTTGGGTCTAACTGTATGCTTGCACCCCGATCATCAGTGCCTTTGCCTAGGTTTGACTATGTGCCTGCACATCACTCACCAGCATTAGTACTCGTTATTGGGCCTGGCTTAATTCTACCAAACCTGAACACTGTGCCTTAGCTTTTGGAGTCTTAATAATTGCCCATACCACTATTTTGTGCTAGTTCCTCATGACCTGGGCCTTTAGTAGGCCTCCAAGCTTGGTCTTCCTAGTTGTTAGACCTTATCCTACTAGAATTGAAACTACTCTTTGACTCAGAGAGAATCACTGGGCTTAGACCAACTTACGTATTATGACACATGTACATGCCTCAACCATCATCGACATTGAATGAACCTCGATTACAATGCCTAATTGCATGCTAACCTAGAACCTTTAAAGGGTGTTGGTTGATTAAAACAATAGGATGGTGGTCATGGAAGTCAAAATCTGCTAAGAAGTGTGTAACAACTCACTTGCCGAATCAACTAGCCCCAAAAATGGATGACGCTTAAGCGTATGACCTATACCTAATTGTCAGGCCAAGGGCTAGCCTCGATGGGTAAGAGGTTGCCATAAAACCCAAGGCATGAGCCCAGACGGAGTGACTATTAGTGTAGATCTTGGTGGTAGTAACAAATATTCAAATGAGAACTTTGAAGGCTAAAGAGGCGAAATGTTCCATGTGAACAACACTTGCACATGAGTTGTTGATCCCAAGAGATGGGGGAAGCCCATCCGATAGCATGTTCAGTGTGAGCTTCAAAATAAAATTAGGTTAAATTCCTAAACTAGAACATAGAGGTTGATAGCAACGTTAAAGAGTCTGGAGAAGTTGATGGAAGCCTCGAGAAGAGTTATTTTTTTTATTTAATGGCCTACCAATCCTAGAAATGGTTTAGCTAGAGGTAAGGTCCAATTGCTCAAAATGCATCGCACGTCATGTAATGTCTAGTAAACCCTTGATGGCTCTCGAAATTTCAGAGGATCAAATGCCATCCACGTTCGGTTATACTTATAACCACATCCAAGGTGAATAGCCTCTGGTTAAAGGAATAATGTAGGTAAGGGAAGTCCGTAAAATAGATCTGTAACCTTAAGAAAAAGGATTAGCTTTAAAGGCTAGCATGAGGATCCCAATCTCAAACCTATTAGTTATCGGTGCATTGCTTGAGTTGCTTTCACAGTGAGAACAAGCTACCACAAGCTAGCTTAGGGATGGATTGGGAACAACTCCCTTGAGGTCTTCCCCGAGTGATTAATAGTCAACTTAAAACTAGTATGGACAAGGGGAATCTGATTGTTTAATTAAAACAAAGCATTGTAATGGTCCTTGTTGATGCTCACGGAATGTGATTTTTGCCTAATGCTCTGAATGTCAAAGTGAAGAAATTCAACCAAGCATGGGTAAATGGCGGAAGTAACTATGACTCTCTTAAGGTAGCCAAATGCCTTGTCATCTAATTAGTGATGCACATTAATGGATTAATGAGATTCCCACTATCCCTATCTACTATCTAGCAAAACCATTGCCAAAAGAATGGGCTTGGCAGAATCAATGGGGAAATAAGACCCTGTTGAGCTTGACTCTAGTTTGACTTCGTGAAATGATGGTTGTCGAGAAATGGTGTGAAAGTGGAAGGAAAAATTCGATTTCAGTGGTAATTCGAGGACAGGGTTGTTAAATGGACCCAACATTTTAATCTTTTTAAGCTTACAATTTTTAAATAATCAAATGCCTGAGAGTCATAGGATAAGTGAAAGGCCTTAGGCAAAAGTGAAATACCACTACTTTTAACATTATTTTACTTTTTCCATGAATCAGAGTAGGGCACGACCTATTCTTTTGGACGTAAGGCCAGCCTTGATTAGTCGATTTGAGTAGAAGACATCTATTTAAAAATAATGCAAGTGTCTTAAGATGAGCTTAACGAGAATAAAATCTTGTGAGGAACAAAAGGGTAAAAGCTCATTTGATTCTAATTTTTAGTATGAATACAAACCATGAAAGCATAGCATGTCGATGCTTTAGACCTTTAAAATTTGAAGCTAGAGGTGTCAAAAAAGTTACCACGGAGATACCTGGCTTGTGGTAACTAAGCATTCATAGTGATTTTACTTTTTTATCCTTCGATGTTGGCTCTTCGTATCATTATGAACCAAAATTTGCTAAGTGTTGGATTGTTCATGCACTATTAGGGAATGTCAGCTGGACCATTGTGAGACATGTTAGTTTTACCCTACTGATGGTAGCATCATAATAGTAATTCAACCTAGTATGGAAAGAATCATAGATTCTCACAATTGGTCATCGCACTTGGTTAAAAAGCCAATGGCACCATGTTGTGGATTATGACTGAACACCTCTAAGTCAAAATCTAGGCTAGAAGTGATGCATTCACCTATCATTTAATTGTTGACCTATAGTAGGGGCCCATAGACCTTAAGGGCATGTGTCGTACATGCAACCCCTTATGGTAGACAAGCCACGTATGCCTTCTTGGAGCTCAATTCCCACTAAACGATGAGTAGAATACTTTGTAAATGACTTACATATGCAATGGGATATTTTAAATGGTAGAGTGGCCTTGCTACCATGATTTATTGAGATTCAGCCTTTTGTCACTATGATTCATCCTTTCCTCCTACACCTACCGAAGTCTTCTCACTTTATTTTTTTACACCTTACCCTTATGGGGTTAGGGATGAATGGTGTTCGCTATTGCAACCAATTCAGTTGGGTGATAACATTCCTCCCTCGAGCATCCAAGTAAATGACAACCGAATGCTCTTGGTATTTGTTATAGGGATGGGCTTGCCCTCGGTGAGGGCATTTGCCTTGAATTCCAATGGCACATGCAGGCCTTTTATGCAAGTTATTACCTTGAACACCATCGATAGCATCTAGCCCTTAGTTGGTGTGGGCAATCACATCCAACACCATTGACAGATACTAGCCCATTCTTGCCTTGGACACCATCAGTAGATGCTAGCCCCTTAGTGTGAGATGTTGCCTCAGACACTATTGCTAGATGCTGGCACTTGGTAGGGCACTTCTTTCAACCACCATCGATGCAAGTAGGCCTTTGGTGTGGGCTGTTGCCATAGACACCTCATGAGCTTTGACCTTAGACTCAGAATCCATGTGGCCTTAGGCTTGGAATCACCTCCTCTAGCCTAAGTCAGCCTAAAACACAAGCATCCGGGCACTAGAACAAAAGGAAAGGTAGAACGTGCAAGTTTGAGAGAAATAAGAAACAAGATAGCTTGCTGAAGTATGCTTTGTATTCACTGAAATAGAAGTGTATGATCATGTACAAATGAGGGTGGAACAACCCTCTATTTATAGTTGAGGCTCCTAGCTATACTTATGGTAAATCTCTAGGATCAAAAGATTACAATTAATCAGGATTCTATCTCTTGATTCTAAGAGTCAACTAGATCTGTCAGAAGGCTTTTGCTGATCTTGTGATCTTCTAGAAGATCCCTTTACGTATCTCTCATCTTGGGCCCTATTGATATGGTGCGGGCATCATGCAAGCTAGGCCTTAGCCTTACGGGCTGGCGTGTAAGCTGTGCGGGTGTTTTGGCCTTCCCTCAAAGGCTTTGCGTGCTAACTCCCGCCAGTGCGCCTAGTGTGCGGGCCTCAACCTCAGGTGTGCATGCTGGTGCGCCTGATGTGCCTGGCAAGCCCGCCCAAGGCATGACATTCTCCCTCACCTGATTGTGCAACACCTTCGTTACATCCTCTGCATGGTACTATTTGATCTGGTCCCCAAACTGCCATAAGTCCTCTATTGGTTCCCAGCTTGCCTTACTGTTTAAGAGTCTCTTTCAGTGCACCAAGTACTATTGTCTTGGTTGGTAGTTTTTCTGTCTCACCTTCCAGTCAGCTATGATGCTGTGGACTTACTTCTCATATGAGGCCCTTGTTCCCAATGACGCACGCTTTGACTCTGTCTATCCTAAATCTCTTTCATCCTCATGGAATAGTTTAAGCATTTTCACAAAGAACATCAGGTGTACCTTCAGCTTGGGTGGCATATTTAGCTTGTAGGCAACCTTGCCTACCCTCTCAATTACTCGAAAAGGTCATTCATACCTTCGGACTAGGCCTTTGTGTAGCCCCCTGTGGCACACAATGGGATACAGCTTCACCAGCACCAAGTTTCCAACCTGGAACTACATGTCCTACCTATTCTGGTCTGCCCACTTGTTTAACCTCTATCAAGGACTCAATAATAGTCATGGCTTTAGCCAAGTCATGAACTCCCTTCTGTTATAGCTCATGCTTCACCCACAGCTTCAGCGCATCCATGAAAGTAAATAAGGCATCCTTCTCACCTAGATCTAAGATTTGTACATCAGTTCAAAGAATCTCTGGACATACTCCTTTATGTCCCATTACTGGCTCAGCCTGTGTAACTTTGCCTACGCCTCATCATTAGCATACTTTGAGTAAAACTGGTCCCTAAACTCCTTTTGGAACTCTGCCCAGGTTCCAATCTTAGTGCTCCTACGCTTGACATCATCACACCTGTGCCTCCACCATAATAAGGCTATATTAGTAAGATACATAGCAGCGGTGCTTACCTTTATCACCTTATCTTGCATGCCCATGGCCTGGGAGTACTGCTCCATACCTCATAGGTAGTTGTCTATTTTCTTGGCCACCCTAGTCCCCTTGAACTCTTTGGGCTTAGGGACATCCATCCTGGACATAGATGCTCCAGCAAACATGCCATTCCCTATGGTAATCTTGCAAGCAATGAGCTCGCTAGTGAGCTCCTCTATCCTTTTATTTATGACTTCCATGCCATTGCACATGGTCTCCACCACATTGCACATGAGCTCCTACTTCATGGAGTTTAGTGTTTCAACGTGAGTCTCCACATTGCACTTGGCTTGGCTCAATTTTGTGAAACATGAACATTATGCCTGAGCCTTTGATGTCTTGATCACTGCCCATACCATTGCTCTGGGCTAGTTCCCTATAGCCTAGGCCTCTTGGTTGTCGAATCTTATCCCACTAGAATTGGAACTACTCTTCGACTTAGAGAGAATCCCTAGGCCTAGACCAGCTTGCAGACCATGACACATACACATGCTTTGACCATCATCAAGACATGTTGGCCCTTGGTCTTGGCACATGCTTCAACCACCATTGGCACATGATAGCCTTTTGTACGGGCAGTTCCCTTAAACACTATCAGCACATGCTAGGCTATACACCATGCACGGGTATCTTGCACTTGGGCCATGCACCATGCTCACCACACTGGGCAATAGGTGGGTTCAGACACATCTTTATATTTTTGCTAAGCTAATGTCATTTTTAGGGCTTGTAAATTCATACAAGCACTCACCAATGCCTGCACCTAGACCTGGCTCAATTTTGCCAAACATAAACATTGTGCCTTAGCCTCTGGAGTCTTGATCACTACTTGTACCATTGTTCTATGCTAGTTCCCCATGATTTGGTTCTCTAATAGCCTCAAGGCTTGGCCCCCCTGTTTATCGGACCTTGTTTCACTAGAACTAGAATTGCTTTAAGACTTAAGGAGAACTTTTGGGCTTGGACCAACTTACAGACCGTAACATATGTATTAAAATCAATCGTTATTCAGGCTTTTAATCATTTGGGTCCAAATTTTTGTATTAAGGCCTAATTACATGATCACGGCCCATTTTATTTTCGAAAAATTACCTGGACAAAATAGGGCATCTACAATTGCCCCTCTTTATGCACTTTCTATGAAGCAGGAATTGTACAAAGACAAAAGACATCTATTTTGTTCAGGTTAAGAAAGTGAAAAAAAAAAAGAGAATTACAAAGGCTCATTCTTTTTTTTTTTTTTTTTTGAAAATAGACTCTTCCACAACTGAAGCTTTGAAACTTTTGAAAAATAAAATACTCCTCCACAACTAAGGCTTAGGAATTTTGGAAAATGAAGTGCTCCTCCACAACTGAGGCTTTGGATTTTTAGAAAAATAAAATGTTCCCCTACAATTGAGGCTTTAAAACTTTGAAAAATAAAATGCTCCCACACAACTAAGGCTTTGGAACTTTTGAAAAATAAAATAAGATCATTCTTACCTTCGAAATAGGTCCTCCTTGATAGAGGCATTGAAACTTAAAAAACTCTTACCTTAAATTAAGTTTTTATATCTCATATGAATCATCATTAATTACCTTTCAATCTCTCTTCTCAAAATTATTTCCCTACTAGTTTTTCCTTTATGCTTTTCAAACATATGTAATGAATGCATGTAATGAATGAAAAGATTCTCCATAATTTTCAAATTTAATTTTAAGAGTCAAACTTTAATATTTCTTCCCTTCAAAGATGCATGATGCATGGGATTAATACAATGTTCTCAATGTGATGCATGTAACACATGTGGAAAAATGCAATGCATGCTATGCAATTCATTTATCTTTTCAATTATGGCAAATTAGAAGGTTTTCAGAGCTCTTAATTTAGCTTTTTATTTCTTTAACTCTTCAACACTTGTGGTTTTCAATACGAGCTATCATACCTTACCAAGTAATCTTATCCATTTCATTATCCCAGTATAAAGATTTCTTATCAACATGGGTTATCATGCACAATGGACATCATGCACTATTAAGTGGTTTCACCCACTTCATCAACCAAATTCAAAGATTTCTTATCAACATAGGTCATCATGCACGATCTTCATGGACTTCATGCACTATTAAATAATCTTATCCACTTAATCATCTAAATACAAATAGGGATCTTAAAGATTTTATTATGAATTATTGGAGATTAATATTCTTTCGAGTTTTCTTATTACCTTCACTACTTTTTTCTCTCTTCTAAAGCAATATAGAGATCTTTTATGAATTTTCATTTATGCATCATTATTGCAATATCACAATGAATACTATGCAATTGTGTATTTCCTCAATCAATATGGAGAGAATAAAGCAATGTGAAAGGTCAAAAGGATATTTATTGAAAGAAATGGATTTGGTAAACAAAAGGAAAAAATCAATCAATAATTGAATGGGTATCAAAATATCTAAGGAAAAAAGGATAATGGTCAATCAATAACTAAATGGGCAAAAAATATCTAAATAATGAATGGTCCAACAATCCTGAGCAAATAATCCAAAGTTCTTCTCTCAAAGCCTATTTCATCAATGTTCTTGATCGTGTCAAGCTTTATCAAACTGACATTGCCCTTTTATGGTGAGACTTTCATGATGCTGTTCCATCTTTACATCTAAGTCACCTTTTTAGGTTTTCATCTTAGATGCCCCTCTTTTGACTCAAACTATCCTTTTTGGGTTTTCACCTTGAGTCTTTCTTTTTTTAATCTTTTTTTATTATTTTTTAAGCAAAATATTTCTTCAAAGCATCAGAATTAGTTGGGTATGGCAATTCATCCCTAGCCATTTCAATTAGATTTAATGCACCACTAGAAAAAGCTTTCTTCACCATATAAGGCCCCTTCTAATTTGGTGTCCATTTTCCTTGATTGTCAAGTTAGTTTGAAGGATCTTTTTCAAAACCAATTCCTTTTCTCAAAATTTTCAAGGGTGAACCTTTTTGTCATGTGCTCCATCATCTTTTTCTGATACAATTGACCATGGCACAAGGCTATCATTCTTTTCTCTTTAATCATTGTTTAGTTGCTAATAACGATTCCTAATCCATTCTATTTCTCTTAATTCCATCTCAATTAGAATTCTTAAGGAAAGAATCTCTACTTTAATTGGTAGTACTACTTTTACACCATAAAAAGTCAGAATGGAATAGCTTCAGTAGATGTTCACACTGAGGTTCTATAAGCATGTCGGGCAAAAGGTAACTTATCATGCCAATCCTTGTAAGTATCAGTCAGTTTTTCTAGGATTCTTTTGATGTTCTTATTAACAGCTTCTGCTATCTCATTCATCTTTGGTCGATAAGGTATGAAATTATGATGCTTGATTTTGAATTAAGCACACACTTTCTTCATCATTTTGCTATTCAAATTCTTAGCATTATTAGAGATAATCTTTTTTGGAAGCCCATATCAACATATTATCTATTTTTTCAAGAACTTCACACCACTGCCTTTGTGACACTTGTATATAAAGCTGTTTGCACCCACTTGGTGAAATAATCTATCATCACAAAAAGAAATCTATGCCCATTTGAAGCCTTTTGATTAATAGGTCTAATCACATCCATGCCCCATATTAAGAATGGCCATGGTGGTGCAGAACACGTAGGTTTGTTGGTAGAGCATTAGTCTTGTTTGCATAGATCTAACATTTGTGGCACTTTTTTACATAACTAATGCAATCATTCTCCATCGATAATCAATAATACCTCACTGTCATTATTTGTTTAGCCATTTTATAACCATTAGCATAGGCCCTACAAACTCCATCATGTACTTCTTCCAGTATTCTTTTAGCTTTAATGGCATTCACACATATTAAGAGCACTTGGTTTCAACTTCTTTTGTAAAGTGCTTCTCTATAAAAAAATAACCCCATTGCCATTCTTTGAATGATTCTTTTTTCATTTTTTATTGCATGATCCTGATACTGTTGACATTTAAAATATTGTATGATGTTATGATACCAAGGTTGCCTATCAACTTCTTCTTCAATGTTTGAAGAGTGTGCTAGTAAGTATTTTGCTTTCAGCATGAAGGGTTGGATTTCACAATTCTCTTTTACTTTCATCATAGTAGCCAGAGTAACCAAAGCATCAGCAATTTGATTTTTCTCTCCAGGCAAGTGCTTAAATTGGATATTCTCAAATTGCTTGATCAACTTAGAAATGAATTTTTGGTAGTGAACTAGCTTGGCATCTCTTGTTTCCCATTCTCCTCACAACTAATAAATCACCAAGATTGAATCCCCATACACTTGAAGGACTTCAATTTTCTTTTCAATTACAGCCTGTAGGCCCATTACACATGCTTCATATTCATCTACATTATTAATGCAACTGAAATTCAATCTAGCAGTGATTGGGAAATAATGATCATTTAGAGATATCAAAATAACCCTATGTCTAAAAGCATTTAAAGCCCCATCAAAGACCATTTTCCATGGCTTTTTTGTGGATACCTTTTCTTCAACAGTTATCAAGTCTTCATCAGGGAAGTCAAACTTTTTTTGTTCATAATCATTAAAAGCTTAGTCTACTAAAAACTCAACTAGTGCACTTTCTTTGATCAATTTCTAAGTCAAATAAATAATGTCATATTTTGAGAGCATAACCTGCCATCTAGCTTATTTCCCAGATAGTGAAGGTTTCTCAAAAAAATACTTAAGAGGATTTAATTTTGTGATAAGCCATATTCTATGGTATAATATATACTGTTTGAGTCTTTGAGTCATCTAGGTTAGGTACAACAAATTTTCTCCAAAAGTGGGTATTTTAACTCATAATCAGTGAATTTTTTACTTAAATAGCAGATAGCTTGTTCTTTCTTGCATGATTCATCAAATTGCCTCAATACATTTCCAATGGAATTTTCATTCACTATTAGATACAATATCAAAGATTTCCCAAGGGTTGGTGGTACCAATATTGACTTTTTAGAAAGCCATTTAACATTCCTTATACCATTCATTTGGATTGTTTTTATGGAGTAGTTTGAAAATGGGATCACATTTCAAGGTAAGTTGAGAGCAAAAATGAGCAATGTGGTTCAATCTCCCAAGAAAACCTCTCACTTCTTTTTGTGTTTGGGCAGGAGATAGATTCTGAGTAGCTTGTACTTTATTTGGATCCACCTCTATCACTCTTTCACTAACTATGAATCCTAACAATTTACTAGATTTTACCCTAAATATGCATTTGGTTAGATTGAGCTCGAGTTGGAACTTTTTTAATCTTTTAAATAGTTTTCTAAGATTGGTAACATGATCCTCTCCTTTGCGAGATTTGGCAGTCATATCATTGACTTCTACTTCAATCTCTTTTTGCATGATTTCATAAAAGAGAGTGACCATTGCCCTTTGATATATGGCTCCAGCATTTTTTTAATCCAAAGGGCTTTACTTTGTAGCAGAAAGTTCCCCACATTATTATAAATGTGGCTTTCTCCATATCTTCAGGGGCCATCTTAATCCGGTCATAGCCTAAAAAACCATCCATGAATGAGAACATACAGTGCTTGGTAGTGTTATCCGTAAGTGTATCAATATGAGGTAGGGAAAAATTATCTTTAGGGTTTACTTACTTTATTTAGATCTCAATAGTCCACACACATTCTGAACTTGCCATCTCTTTTAAGGATTTGGACTACGTTAGCCACCCACTTAGGATATTTGGCTACCTCAAGAAAACCAACATCATATTACTTTTTAATCTTTTCCTCAAATTTTAGTAGCATTTCAGGCTTTATGTGTCTTAGCTTTTATTACACTGGCTTGTATTTAGACTTCACGGGTAGCCTATGTTTTACTATATCAGTGCTAAGACCTGGCATATCTTCATAGGACTATGCGAACACATCCATATACTCATGAAGTAGATTTATAGGCCTTTTCTTATCATTTGGTGATAGGGTTGTGACAATTTTAACTTTTTCTTTTTTTTCCCCTAAAGTAACCATTTCTAGAGCTTCTTAATGTGGTTCATTTAGTCTATTCTCTTATTCCATTAGTCTCATTAATTCAGGAGGTAAATTATAGTCATCTGAAGCTTTTTCATTATCAAGTTCATTAATATGAATAGAATTTTCAAAGTCAAATCTTAAATCACTGTCATGACTATCTTCACATTCTATTTAGAAGCCTAAAAAATGGGTGCAATGGAAAGATGTCGCCAAGTGTTTGTGCAAAAGGATGAAAGAATTGAAGGAGGAAATGTAATGATAATGCATTATGTAAATCATTTTATTGAAATAATAATGAGTCAATTAGCCCATACATTAAAGATACCCTTAATGCTTGGGCTTAAGCAATTAGTGTTTGACTTACTACATTACTTTTTCAAAGGTTAAAAAGACAGTAAGTAACTTTGTCATCTTTTATTTTTCACGTCATTGCCTAACAGGGTAAGATGCACAAATGGCTTTTCTTCTTAATCTTCAATAGCTTTATCATCCACCATCATAATAGAAAATTCAAAAAAGATCTTCCCTAGATTCTATGCCATCTCCCCATCAGCAACATGATAGGACTTAGGATACATGCATAATCCAGAATGAAAGGTATCATAAAGGTAAAGAATGACTAACTTTTCATCTTCAGGTTCACTTCCCTTAAGATCAGTTATTCTTTTATCTTTTTTTTTATTTGCTATTTTCATTTTGTCTGTCCTTATTGGCTTGTATCCTAGACCACTTCTATCCTTGTTATCTAGTATAAATGGAAGTTGTCTTACCACTTACAAATTCTTTCCTAATCCCTTCCTAATACGCCAACCCTTTTCAATCATTTGTTTGATCATCATGCTAGTGCTTGTAGATAGTTGGGGGGCATAAAGTTTAGATCCTTCCCCTACATATATTGCATTGATTATTTCAAAGGATCTGAATGAACATTCCAATGCTTTATTGGCTGTATCGACATATGGAGTGGATATGGAGTGTGTTACAAGCAAATTTCTTCCCAAAAATACAAACCAAATATCCATCAATAATGAATTTGACTTTTTGGTACAAAGAGGAAGGAACAACAACTGCCATGTGAATCCATGATCTTTCTACTAGGCAGCTATAGGTTGGAAAGATATCTATCACTTGGAATTTGATATTAAAGTTACAAAGACCAATTGAAAATGGTATCTTAATGTCTCCTATCACTTTCTTTTGTGAACTATCAAAAGCCCTTACTATTATGTGGCTAGCTTTCGTATAAAATTTGTCGATTTGGAACTTGACCAAAGTACTAGTAGGCATGACATTTATTGAAGAGCCATTATCAATTAGGATCTTGGCAATGGTTTGACTGTTGCATTTTGTAGTGATGTGAAGAGCCTTTATGCTTCTTCATCCTTATGGGGTATTTCATCTTCATTGAAGCTTATGTAATTAGAGACCACCAAATTTCTAGCAATGTTGTCAACTTTTTCCATAGATATGTTGTGAGAGACATAAGCCTGGTTTAGCACTTTCAACAAAGCATTTTTGTGGGATTCTAAGGAAATAAGTAATGCAAGAAGTGAGATCTTTACAGGCATCTTGTTCAATTGTTCCACCACACTATATTCATTATGCTTGATTAATTTTAAGAATTTGCATGCCTCTTTCTCAGTGATTGGTTTTTGGTATCCCCTATCAGGAATTTAAATAGAGTTATTTTCGTAACCTTTTTTAACCTCTTTAGCTTTTTTTTTCTAGCCTTATCCACCATTTTGGGTGAATAGCATCATCCACTTCTAGTCATGCCTCCTACTTTAGTTATATTTGTAGAGTTAGTTGTAGTTTGATTGTCATCCAATTCTTAAGTTACCACCTTACAATTGTATTTCCATGGAACTGCTTTGTTATTTTGATATGGAAAAAGACTTGGGACCTTGATTGTCAAAATTGGCTTTGGAGAGTAAGTTTCTCTTGATTTTGAATTGGCTTGCAATAGATTGTGAGAGGTTTGACCTAAGCCTTATAAGGTCCATCTTCCCCTACTACATTCACCATATCTTTTTCAATTTCCTCATAAAACTTGATTTGAGAGGCATCCATCATCTTTTGTAGTTTTTGGTGAAAATCATCACAATGTTGGATAGAATGCCCCAAAGCCCCTTTATGATATTTGCAAGACTGGTTCAAATCGATCTTGTCGTAATAGTTTTTACTTAGAGGTATTGGACAAATTATGTCTACCTTAACCAAAGCTTCAAAAACTTGTTCCAATGGAGTTTTGACATCATCGGCACTTCTCTTAATGTGGTAAGTTTTACCATCATTTATAGCATTAGTGGTTCCAACATGAGTTGGTAAGGGATTCCCGCTGGTGTTTGGTGCCCCAAAGGTATCTAATTTTAACACACCCTGGTCAATGAGATGTTGCACCTTGTATTTCAGAGTAAGGCAATTTTTAGTTGAGTGACCTATGTTTCCAGCATGATAGTCACATATGGCAGTAGCTTCATACCATTTAGGGTAGAGGGCTTTAATGGTGTCATATGGTGAAGTATTATAAGGCATCCTTCTACTAATTAAGGGAATAGTTTAGTATAGGTCATAAGGATTGGATCAATCTAGATCTTTTATTAGGTAGCTTGAGTGCACTTGAATTTCTGGCTTATGCATTTGGTTGGATGATAGGAAAAAGGGGAGGGCCACACATGGGGGTTATGTGTGGAAACTAGGTTGTTAAGTATATGGTGCAATGTGGTAAGGATAGCTATTTTGGTGAAATGTTATGGGTGGAATGGTAAGGGCCTTGGTATGTAGGGTATAGAGGATATCGAGGGTACCCTTTGAATTATGGCCCTTCATGAAATACAATGTGAGGATCGGCCTCTTTCTTTTTAGGTACAATTCCTTTCTTTGCACAAGACGTTTCACCCCTTTCTAGCTTCCTATTCTGAATAGCATTTTCAATGATTCCCCAAAGATTACCATATTAGTAAAATTCTTGGTGGCATTACCAATCATTCTCTCATATTAGGGAGCCTTAAGAGTATTGACAAATAGAACTATGGTTTTTTTTTCAATCAATAGGGGATGAATTTGGGCAGCTATATCATTCCACCTTTGAGCATATTCTTTGAAATTCTCACTTGCCTTTCTCTCTATGCTTTAGAAAGACATATGATCCGGTGCCATGTCTATAATATGCTTATATTATGCAACGAAAGTCCTTGCAAGTTCTCTCCATCCACAGACAAGAGATATATCCTATTACACATACCACCTAGCTGCTAAACTAGTAAGACTATCTTGAAAAAGATGGATAAGCAAATTTTAATTATGAGCATATGTAGTATTTTTGCGACAATACATCTTAACATGTGTAATAGAGCATTTGGTCCTATCATACTTTTTAAACTTAGGCACTTTAAATTTTGGTGGAATCACCACATTAGGGACTAGGTAAAGCCTAGTAGCATCCATTGACCCATAAAAATCAGATCCTTCAATAGCTCTAAGCCTTTCTTCAATAATGTCCATCTTTTGGGTTTCCAAGTTTTCTTTAATTTCAACAGGGCCAATCTTCAATTTTTCTTACTCATTGGGATCATCAAGATTTGAAACTTGTGTAGGATCAGGTATCTTGATGTCAAGAGCATTGGTAAAGGGAGCATGAACAACAGTTGTTGGCATGTCAGTCTTCACATAGCGATATTTTGTAGTGAATGGCATTTGGTGCTAGGTCCTTTGAGTTGCTTGTGCTGAACATCAGCCAAAACCAAGGGGATATAATGGATCAACCTCATTTTGTATCAACACCTCTTCCACCTTCTTCCCCTTGCTCATATTTTTCAACAATTCAGTAATAGTTTCCAACTGCTCTTTCAATTATTCTTGTGACTTTTCTAGCTTTTGGAAGCGAAGCGCATTTTCTTCTTCCATGATCCTTGCATAATATCTAGTGTTGTAATACCTCAGATTGTTTGAAGATTAAGCTATCCTTGAACGTTGATGTACCATAATTTTTAAAGAAATTAGGATGACTTATTATCATGCACTTTGGAAAGATATTTATGTATGAATGCATGGATGTATGAATGCACATAACAATTGTTAACAAAGAAAATATTTATTGAATTGAAAGTTATTTTTAACCAAATCCAATATTACATCCATGAAAAGTCTAAAACTTGTTGTGGAAAGAAATCCCTAATTTGTTGATATTGGCCTTGCACTTTACTAAGGAAAGCTAGCAGCTTTTGGCCATGTGTTTCCACTGATGGTATTTTTGTCTTCCATTTTTTAACTTTTTCTGCCATGTCCTTGGCTTTATAGGTAGCCATAGTGATTTATCAAGCATGCACTCCAATTGGTTTTGTTTTCTCACATATGCTTCATTGGCTTGTTCATATTCTTCATTCACAACACCCATTTGTGTTCCAATTTTAACCACTACCCCATTAGGCATTTGGATGTGCTTTTATGTTTCAGTGAGTGCTTCATCTTTTTCTTGCATCTTTACTTGCAATTGTCCATTTTCTTTCAAAAGTTGGGCTAAGTCATGATTGTTGGATGACTATGTGATGTTGAGATCAGAAAAAAGATTTTTTCATTCATCCCTTTCTTGTTTGGGTGCTTGAATCCTTTGGTCTATTCTTCCCTCTAACTCCGTTTTTAGCCTTTTGTTTTCAAGCTTCAATTCATCTTTTCAATCTGGGCTTTCATTTAATAGTTTCCACTACCAATAGGGGATCAAGAGGTGATGATTTTATTTGGTCCTTTGGAGTTGTTTCTTCAAGGATTTTAATGTCTTTACCTCACCTAATGTGCCACCAAAGTACTCGAGGGTAACCTAATTTGAGCATCTCCTTTTATCTTCCCATTATGGCTAATTCTAACCTTGCAAGGCTTTGGCTATCTTTATGGAGGGATAGATGTCAACACATAAGAACTCCATTTTATTAAGTCTAGAACTAGTTGGGATAAATTGTTCATAGCCATATTGTCTTTGTACCATGGTGGGAGAACAACTCACTGCACCCAAAGGCCTAAGAGAGGAACCCAAAGCTTATCTTCACAATTATACAACACTGGTTCATAAGGCATCCAAAGAGCTTTTCATATCATATCTTGGCCAGTGAGCTTGTGTTTAAATAAGATCCATGCTTCCTTGGATTTTTGTGTAGGCCATTCATTCTCATAGAATTCCTTAATAGGAGTGCTTGTAGTGAAATAGGACTTGTGAAATTAACCACCATTATTTTCTATATGACTTTTCATCCAAATGGTTAACAACTGAGCACATCTAGGAAAATGACCTTCTCTATTTCAATGATAATGATTTAAAGTTCTAATGGTCTCAGCTAAAATTGCAAGAATAGGGTTGGTTTGGTAACCAAGTCGGTCAAAGAAATTCACCGTTGCAACATCAATATATCCCATTACTTTTGGAAATACCATTATCCTATACAAAGCCAATGCCATCAAATCTATTCCTCTTTCAGTGCCAAAATATTTGTATATAAAGTCATGAATAATAGACCATGGAATACAAATACTTTCACCTTTTCCTTTTACCCAATCATTAATAGTTTGGACATCTACGACCATTATTTGAGCAAGCTTTTTATAGTAACTAGTTTTTTTTTTATTTTTCTAATATACCTTGTCAGGATTAGGGAGATCCAAACGAATAAGAGTTGAATATTCTTCAATAGTTGGCACCATGTCAATCTTATTGAACACAAAGCAGAAATATGAAAGGTCCCAAAATTTAATCGTTGTCCTAGTATGCTGATCATCAATAGGGACTAAAAGAAGTAATGCAAGATCCCTAAATTTCTTTTGGAAAGTCTAATTGGTAGTGACACTCCATTGGTTCCAAATACTAACCAAATCACTAAGATCATTTTGTTTGAGATTGAGATGGATTTTGGTAGGTAGAGTAGTTACATAATTAACTAGCAAACAATTACTTTCTTTAAGTTGAGCTTCTTCGAACTTTATTGTTAGGCTTATAAGGAACTTTGATAGGCTCTCCATGGATGTAATTAAAATTATTTTTGTTATGATTGTTTTGTGGCAATCACTCTTTATGTAAATCTAATAATGCATGCATGCAAAATAAAGTAGAGAAAAAGGTTAGTTAACATATACAAGGAATAACATAATATATACAAGGAACAATATAAAAGGTTAGTATGCAAAAATATATATAAGGAATAACACAAATTTACAAGAATAATAACTATCCCATCATGTGTTTCATTTAAGTTTTTTTTAATAAAGGGAGGACAAGGCTCTAACCTAGGTCTGGATTCTTAGGGTTCATGTATATGTTGGGTTCAAAAGCTTGATAATCTAAAAGCTTTCAAATTGTTCCCTACATCATCATCCATTATAGACTAGTAGGGCACCCCAATCCTTGCCCACCATTATAGGCTCAAATAAAAAGGGTTCAATTTGAGTGGGAGTTTTCGTTAGCTCACACAGAGGTTATCACCTCACGAGAGTGTAGGTGCTTGCTTCTTCCTAATAAAGGATAAAAATCGAGTATAGAGCTTATGCATGAATGCAAATGTGGTGAGTGTAAAGGGACATCCTAAATAATCCAATAAATTAATAGACATAAAAAATTAAAATCTGCAAAACAAGAAAACAATAAGAAATAAATTAGTAATATGAAAATCACAAATAATTACATAATAAAACCAGCAAAGCAAGGCTTAAGATAACACATGACTAACTAATGGCTTGACTTTCTAATGTCCCTAGTGGAATCACCAAACTATCATAACATTTAGGTTGGGAGACCTACCCATTAGACACAAAAACTATAGATTTGCCACCAATCTTTTTTAGCTAGGTGTAATTGGCCACCTATGTGAATTTATCCTTTTTAAGATTATCCTAAGCCTAAGCTGAGAATCCCTAAAAAGAATAAGTTATGCTCTACATCAACAGAACTAAGGTTTGGGAGTTGGTTATGTGCAGGGAAGGTATTAACATCCCTTTACGCCCAAAATTGGTACCAAGTTAACTATGTGTTACTTAAGCCTTATCAAAGATTGTTTTATCATGCAAATAAATCAATTCCAATCTTTTTATTTATTTTCAAAACATGGTGATACAAAAATTCTATCAAAATATCAAGTAATCATGCAATCATGTAATAAATATTAAATCATACCATGCAAAACTTATCATGCAAATATAATACTATAAATCATACCAAATATCATGTAATAATATCATGCCTAAATCATGCTAAAATATTCATGCAAGAATGTCATGCAAATATATTAATTATCATGCAATAATAACAATCATGTAAATATATAATATCATGCAATAATATAAATTACCATGCATATATATATATATATATTAATAACCATTCATGCAAATATATAATCATGAAATCAAATATAAGCACACAAATATATTAGTAATGATGTATAATCATGCAATTAAATATCATTCAAATATAATATTAATCATGCAATAATATATAATATCATATCATACAAGAACTATAAAATCATGTAATAATAATAAAAAAATAGATAACTATGCAAATAAATATATTAATAATCATATAATCACACAAATAGAAAAATAAAATCAAACAAAAAATGAAACCAAATAGAAAAATAAAATCAACCTAACAAAAAAAAAACAAAATAGAAAATAAAACATAAAATAAAAATTAAGTAAAACATAAAATTAAATAAATAAATAAAATTAAATAAAAAATAATCAAAAAAAGAAAAGGAAAAACCTACGGTCTGGGTCGAGTCAAAGTCGAGTTAGACATGGATCTTAGATGAGTTGGAGTGCAAAACTTGAGCCCTTGAAACAATGTTGTTTTGGCTCAGTATAAAAGGCAAAAGAAAACTTTTTTTTTTCTCAAAAACACCAGGAGACTTCTCTCTCTAGTTCCAAAACCTCTGTCTTCTCTCTAGGCTATTTTTTAGGAGGTTCAAACCAATACAGAAACGGACATCGAAAAATTCAAATGGTGCTTGGAAATTCAAAGAAAACTAAGAATCAATTGTAAATCTTAGATCCTAGCCACTGTGAGTTGTCTTTGGTTGTTGTAAGTTCATCGAAAGATTTAAATTTCACCTGAAACTTCAAGCTTAACTCAGAAAACACAAAATTTTTTTAGAAATATCCCTTATCTCCAAACTAGTTCTAAAATCTAAAGCTCTAAAGATCAAGTTGAATTCCCAAAAGAAATCACAAGAACTCAAATCAATTCATGATTTAGGGATTTAAACCCCAAATTTCATAAACTTTATCCTAAGCCTGATTCCCAGAAAAATAAAAACACAAAACTTGCTTATATGTTGCTTCTAATTGCCTGTTATTTTGATTGCTTTCTCTTATTGCCTTTGTATCTTGTGAATCCCTTTTCTTTTTCACAGATTGAGGGTGCTTTTATAGGGATTTAATTCCTTTTGGTTTGGAAACTAGGAAATCCTACTGAATCTAGGATTTGCACTATTTGATCTTTATTTTCTTATGATTTTCCTTTTTTCTCAAAGATTAGGATCCAAATTATTCCAAAAAAAATCATTCAAATCTGAACAAAATCATAGAATTAAAGGAAATACCAAGCTAATCAACAAAAAAGAATTTTTTTTAATTTTGTTGACATTGACTTTTGACCAAAACAAAATTAAAATCAAAATTAAAAATCCAAATAAAATGAATAATAAAATAAATAAATAAAATCAACACTTTTTTAGGCTTTTAATCTTTTGGGGCCTAAATTTTTGTATTAAGGCTCAACTACACAATCGAAGCCCATTTTATTATCAAAAAATTTCCTGGACAAAATATGTGTCTGTAGTGACCTTTCACCCAAGGCACTTGTCTGCCCCTCGATCACCATCAACACCAAATGACACAAGTGCATGTGTCATAGGCCTTGATCTTAAGCTAAACTCTGTGCGGCCTTGGATAGGGAATTGACTCCATTTGCCTAAGTTAGCCTACAAAACTTAAGTGCTTAGCATAATTCTAGCTTGTCAAAGATTATGCTGCAATACTAGGCTTTCTAGAAGTCCACATATCTGATCTTCCCAATATTGTGTTTAGGCATGCCTGCACCTGGGTCTGATTGTGTGCCCTCACCTTAATCATCAATGTTTGCACATGGGTCTGACTGTGTGCCTATGCATCGCTCACTAGCTCTATACCTAGGTCTGGCTCAATTCTACCAAACTTGAACACCGTGCTTGAGCCTTTGGAGTCTTGATCACTACCCATACCATTGTTCTAGGCTAGTTCCCCGTAACTTGGGCCTTTAGTAGGCCTTAAAGCCTAGTCCCCCTAACTGTTAGATGTTGTCCTACTAAAACTAGAACTACTATACAACTCAAAGAGAACCCCTGGGCCAGGACCAACTCGTGGATTGTGACACATGCACATGCTTCGACCACCATTGAAACATGTTAGCCCTTGGTCTTGGAACATGCTTTGATCACCATTGGTACATGTTGGCCTTTTGTGCAGGTAGTTTCCTGGAACACCATTGGCACATGATGGGCTATGCACCACATGTGGGTATCCTAGGCCTAGGTCATGCACCATGTGCGCCACGACTACGCAGTAGGTGGGCTCAGGCACATCTTTTTATTTATGTTATGTCAATGCCATTTTTACAGCTTGTAAATTCATATAAGCACTCACCAGCATCTGCACCTGGGCTTGGCTCAATTCTGTCTAACATGAATACCGTGCCTGAGCCGATAGAGTCTTAATCACTTCCTATACCACTGTTCTAAGCTAGTTTCCTATGACCTTAGCCTCTAATAGGCCTCAAGGCCTAGTCCCCCTGGCTATTGGACCTTATTCCGCTAGAACTAGAACTGCTCCTCGACTCAAAGAGAACCTTTGGGCTTAGACCAGCTTACGGACTATGGCACATGTCTTGACCATCATCAGGACATGTTGGCCTTTCATCTTGGCACATGATTCGACCACTATCGGTACATGCTAGGTCATATACCATGCACGGGTATCTTGGGCCAGGGTCGTGCACCATGCATACCATGAGCTGATAGTTGGTGGGTTCCGGCACATCTTATTTCTACCGAGCTAATGTGATTTTTTGGCTTGTAAATTCATATAAGCATTCACCAGTACCCGCACCTGGGCCTGCTCAATTATACCAAATTTGAACATCATGACTGAGCCTTTAGACTCTTGATCATTGCCTGTGCCATTGTTTTAGGCTAGTTTCCCATGACCTGGGCCTCCAGTATGCCTCAAGGCTTGGTACCCCTAGCTGTCGAACCTTATTTTGCTAGAATTAGAACTGCTCCTCGACTCGAAAAGAACCTTTGGGCTTGGACCAGCTTGTAGATCGTGACACATGCACATGCCTCGACCACCATCAGCACCTAATGACCATCGGTGCATGAACATTTCTCAACCATGATAGGGACATGTTGGCCCTTGGTCTCGGCACTGTAAGCACCTAATTTTGTCTGAAATATTTTTTCTCATAATTCGAGCTTACTTTTGCAATTAGGCCTGATATTCATTTTTTGACGACCCACTTTTAAGTGCTTCATAAAAGGTCCAAGAGTGGCTCGATAAAAGGCCCAATCTTAGAAGGCCTATACATTAATGGCCATAATAATAATAATAATAATAATAATAATAATAATATTATTATTATTATTATTATTATTATTATTATTATTATTATGTATATGGGCATATAAAGTTAAAATTTTAAATTTTAAATTTAAATTTAAAATAAGAAAATTAGAAAGTAGTCAAATATAAGTAAACAAATTAAAATATATATAATTAAAAAAGAACAAGAAGATTAAATTAATTAAAAATAATAAGGAATAATAATATAAATACATCAGATACAAAATAAATGCAAAATCAAGAAATTGGGCCCAAACAAGTCAAATAAAAAGCCAAAATACAAAAACAAAGGAAATAAAAAGCCCGTAATATAATATAATATAAAAAAAGTGAGAGAACCTGAGGCTTTAGAAAAAGAAAGAAAAAAGAAAAAAAAAAAAGACTGCATGCCGTATGTGAAAAAGAAGGGGAGAACGTGTAGGAAGAGAGAACGGGCAGGAAGAAGGGGATGTGAGAACGTGAAGGAAAAAGTGAAGAGAAGTAAAAGGAAAGCATGCAGAAACGGTATTGAGATGTAGGGTAAAGCTGAAGGAAAATATAGAGGGAAAGGAAAAAAGAAAAGAACGGGCAGTTTTGGAAAAGGAGGTTCGAAACCACGAAACAAAAACGGTGCAGCAAAAAGAAAAAAAAGGGCAGAAGAAAGTAACCAAAAAAAGGCTGATAGAAGAGAAACATAGCAAAGAAAAACGAAAAAAGCGCAGAAGAAGAACGTGGAAATATGGATGGAGACATGAACCAGGGGGGAAACAAAAGGGACGGCATTTAGGCATGAAAAGAGGCTGCCAAAAAAAATTGACGAAAAAAGAAAATCAGAAACGGTAAGGAGTACTAGTAGCAAGATAGCAATCGTGGAGAAATAGAGCAAAAAAAGAAACTGAAAGGGGAGGATAAGAGAAAAAATGCAGCAAGCGTGAATCAGGAAAAGAGAGGAAGAACCAAACATGAGGCACCAGAAAAAGGAAGAGAGAAGATAGTACTCGTGAAGCAAGAACCAGAAGAAGAAGAACGAAAAAACTGAAACAAAAGAAAAGAAGAAAGAAGGGCAGGCGTTCGCAGAACCAGAAAAGTAGCACAAAAAACGTGAAACTAGAGGCAAACATGAAGAAAAACTGAAAAATAAAAAAACAAAACCAGGAAAAGGAAATTGACGAAGAAAGGAGACCAAGGTATCCCTTTGTTTCTCTTACAGATCTCTTGTACATGGACACAGTTATTCCTATGTACGTTCTCTTTTTATCATCTCTGGTTTGGCTGGCAGAAGTTTAAAATTTGATCTTTCTTTTATTCGGTCAGCAGAAACATAAAACTCTATGTTTCTTGTTGTTTTTCGGTTTGGTTGGCAGAAGCTTAAAGTTTCATGTGTGTGTGTGTGTGTGTGTGTTTTTTTTTTTTTTTTTTTTTAAGGTTCCCAGAAGCTAAAGTTTCAAGCCCTTCATGTTTGTTTTGTTGTTCTTTTTCTTCTGTAGAGGGTCTGCTGTTTCTTTTTTCTTTGAAAATCGAAAGTAGCTTAGGGATTAAATTAAAAAAAAAAAAAGGAAAAAAACTAGTCTCATGCTATGTTGCTGTGAAAACTTGGTGCAATGTTTGGGTTTGTTTTATGGTTTTGGCATTAAAGAGAAGGGAGGCAGAACAAGTCGCTGTTCAAATAAGATAAGGGGGTGCTCGGGGGGATTTTAAAGCTTCATCCTTTTTAAGTGCTTACGGTTTGCTTTCTGCGCATAGTTTATTGGTTCCTTTCTGTCCATAGTTTGCTGGTTTCTTTGTGTATAGTTCATAGTTGCGGCTTCTCTACTTCTGCATGTAGGCTATTGGGTACGTGGGTAGCATTGCATATGGCTAGGTAATAGGAACTTCATTTGTGATAGCTAGTTTTTTAGGTGGGGTGCTAGAAACAGGTACTTTAGCCTTATACTTATTGTTCATATTGGGTTTTATGCATGAAATCAAGGCAGTCTAATGGATTTGGTTTGCCTTGCTAAGATCATGCTTATTTTTTTAGAATTAATTGCAGCCCAAAATTTTATATATTTTAGCTTCCATGAAGCTTAATTTAATTTATTTGAATTTGAATGTAATTCTATCTTTCTTGCATTTCTTTAATTTTGATGTTATTCATTCTTCATGCATTTTAAAATTCATAAAATAATAACAAACAAGTTTTCCTTAGGATTTTGAAAACTATGCTTCAATGTTGGAGGGAATTGAAAATCGATTAAAAAAAATAGTTTCGCCTAGATATTGGGGAATTATTAAATATTAAAATAATAAAATAATAATAAATTATAAATAAATTTTTAATGGAAAAAGAAAAATAAATAAAAATATAAAAATATATTTTTAGAAAAACTTATATAAAATGAGTTTGTGCTAAAAATATATAAGAATTAATTTTTAGAAATTATGGAATATGAGCTTGCTCCAAAAATCTGCCTAGATTTTAAAAATTTTAAAAGAGGTTTGTAAATTTCTAAAACCCCAAAACCTTAGATGTGACCTTAAATGAAACCCAAGGTGAGAACCGAAACCCTAAGTAAAACCCGAAAATCCTAAGTGAAACCATAAACCATAAAACCTAAAATCCTAGGTGAAACCCTAAACCTTAGGTGAAACCTTGAACTTTAAGCAAAATCTTGAAACCTTAGTTCCCCACCATAAATGAAAACTTAAATCTGAAAGTTTCAAAACCCCAAAATTGTTCCAAAATTTCAAGGATTTATGTGAAAACCTTTTATAAAATAATTTATTCCTGAATGCCACCTAGATGATAGAGTATTTAGAAAATTTTATTTCATTAAGAATTTTCATATATTTCAGCAACTTAAAATAACTTTGTTTAGTTAAAATAACAAATATAAAAATATAAAACAAGAAAAATAATAAGATGAGATTTTAAATATAAAAAGTCACACCCAAGCTCTACCTAGATATTAGAGAGTCCAGGTGGTCTTTTATATTTAAAAACCTAATTTTGAATTCACATTTGATCATCATTTGCATACATCTTGTTTTTATATTAATGTGCACATTCATGATGCATATAAAAGTCTGTTCTAATTATTGATATTAATATTAATTTTTTTTTTGTTTTTTACTGTATAAAAAGTTTTCTTAAAAATTTAGTTTTAAAAAAATAAAAATAAAATTGCATTATGTGATATACAAGTGTTGGTACTCTGCCTAGATATTTGAGAGTTGCCAATAATTATCATTTACAAATAATATTATTTTATTATTTTTAAAAGGAATGTTATAATAAATTTTAGTTAAAAAGACTATATTTGAATTCTACCTTTATGTTAGAGAATTTGAAGGTATTTCTTGAATCTAAAATTTTCATAATATTCCTAACTAAAGATTTCTTTAAATTAATTTTCTTTCTTAAAATAAAAAGAATTATAATTAAATTTTATATAAAAAACTATTTTTATCTAAAGTTACAAATAATGCATAATTAATTGGTATCAATGTTGTGGGCATTGTGGGGGTGCTAATCCTTCCCCACACATAATCGATTCTTGAACTCGATCTATTTTTTTAGACCTAAATTATCTTTTTAATAAACTTATTGATTTATTAAAAAGATGAAGTTTTTTGGTGGCCAATTACACCCTTAAAAAGATTGGCAACGACTCCCTATGTTTTAAATGATATTAAATTTTTACGTCTAATGATTGAGTCTCTAAACCAATACATTATGATAGCTTGGCAACTCCACTTGGGACATTTTTTTAAAGTTAAACAAAAAATGTTAATTATGTGCTATTAAAAAGTTTTTGGATTTAATTGGTTTTATTTGATATTTAATTTAATTCCATTTGTATTAATTTTTTGAAAAAATATATAGGTTAATAAATAAAGTAAATTGCATGTTAATTATTACTTCATTTTAATTTTATGCTTATGATTTATTTATGCTGATTTGATTAACTTGTCACTCTACACACTTTTGCATATTCACTTACATGTATGAGTTCTAGACCTTGGCTTCATCCTTATTAGAAGGAAGTGAAGTAGCTATACTTTCATGAAAGATAACCTCCGCATTTGCTAGTGAAACACTTTTACTCAAATCAAGCCCTTTCCATTTTTAGCATGTAATCAGTGATGATTGGTGTGCCTTAGTAGTCTATAATAGACGATGATGTATGGTTGATTTAGGAACCTTTAGACAAATAAATCTTAACTTGGCATATCATGAGCCATAGGAAGCCTATCTAGAGTGGAGTTATGCCACCTTTTTTAGAAAGTTACCAAAGGTTAGGACACTATATATATTATGTTATTTTTGTTGTATAATATGATTGTTTTGTTATTGTTATTATTTATTTGTTTGGATCTTTGATTTCTTTTATTTGTATAACATTTAATTTTGTTACATAGCATAACATTTAATTTTGTTACAAACATCATATAGATAATGCATTATAAGAAAGGTATTTGTTTTGGGTCAATCAACAGTAAAGTAAGCAATCATGAAGCCATCAGTTACATCAGCCTCCAATAAGAATTATTTGGAAGTCAAAACCTAATTAGAAAGCACCTAAGGAAGAAAAAAAGATTGTTTAGGGGTCGATTACGTTTCTACACTTCCACAGTTGGTGCATGTCGATTGAGTCAGAATGATGCAGGCAAATTGGAAACCATATGGTAATAGAAGGGAGTAGAAAAGAAGGAGTCTTTTTGTAGAAATATGGAGATGTGGCATTGTTCCTATCGATGAAGATTGATGAGGCATTAGTTCAGGTTGTAATGCAGTTTTGAGATCCATCTTATCGGAGTTTCATGTTTAACCAACAAGACTTGACCCCTATAATTGAAAAATATTCATCTTTACTCCAGATAGAGTTAGCCAATCAATAAGATCTATTGAAAAGAGCAAAAGATGACTAGATATAGAAAAAAGTTAGCAAATATTATGAAAATAGGGGTTGTAGAGATAGACAAGCATAGAAGGAAAATAATGAGGTCGAGACCATTCATTAGCCTTTTTGTTAGAGCATATAAAAAAGCATCTTGATACTGATTAGTGATTAGATTTGTTTGCTTTGGTTGTGTATGGTTTGATGATATTCACTAAGGTATTAGGACATGTAGAGGTATCAGTGGTTGATTACTTTGAGCAGTTGGATAATAGTATAAATCCTTCACCGACCATTTTAGCAAAACATTTAGATCGCTTAATTTTTGTTAAAGGAATGGTGAAGGGTGATTTATTAAATGTGTTCAACTCTTTTTGTTTGGCTTAAAAGTCATTTTTAAGGAAGAGAGAAGATCTTGTTTTGACCTTTCTCCATTCATTTTACTCCCATCAAAGAGTTTGCCACCAAGGAATCGCAAAGGGATTGGATAAAAAGTCAATGGATGTCATTCTTTTTAAAGCTTACTGGTGACGATGTAACATGGAAAGCACCATGGATGTTTCCCATAGCCATTTTGTATAGTTGTAGAGGTGAGTCATGGGTACCATTGTTAGGGATATGGGGGCGGTGAGTTATGCACTTCTCATGGTTTAGAGGCAGTATGATTCTCGTTAGTTCATCCCTATGACTTATGGACTTAGTTTGCTCAAGTTTGATTATAAGGTACCTGGTTATATGAAAAAGGTCCGAGAAGTCATTAAGGCATGGAAACAAATTAATTGAATGAAGCTGGCCAGATATATTGATAATGTTATGAAAGGATACCTTGTATGGAGAATACAAAAAGTTAATAAAGTTAGGTCTTTACTAGAAAAATGTTTCAGCTTAGTTTCCTACTCCCATTTTAGAGCCGATATTGTTTGCTCTTGAGATCACTCTACTAGAGTTTGAGTTTGAAAGAAATAAGATGGAAAAAGAGAAGTTGGCATTGTTAGATTAGGTTAACTAGCTCAAGTATGATTTAATGATGAAAGAAGATGTATTACAAAAGTTGACTAAGGAATGAAAAGTGTTGAAAGGAGATTTGTAAGATCTTCACTAGGAGAATAAGAGATTGAGGATGGATATTGGACCTTCAAAGGGATCTAAAAGGGATATGGAAGAATTAAGAAAGATGATAGAATATTAAAAAAGTAGAGCTCGAGAAAATAAAAAAGTGATCTTTGCACTCATTAAAGAATAACAAGTATGGAAAGAAAAGTTTTTGAGAGTCTTTACAAAGGTAGCCAAGTACTAGGAAAGAAATTAAAAGTCAAAGGTCAAATTAGAAGAGGAACAGAATAAGAGTTTTGATTTGCAAAAAGAGAAGAAGGCTTTGGAATAGGAGTTGATGAGCTTGGAAATTTAGTTGGTCAACAATCAAAACCATATAGAAAAGATTTTGACTGAATGATAAGAGAGAGATGATTATTGGGCTTATACTTGCAACATAGAGGTGGATGCTTAGGAAATGTAGAAGCAAAAAGCCTAAGAAGGCAATAGTACATAGAGCACTTAACTACATAGATCTATAACGTAGTGTAGAAAGCCAACACAATGGTGGAGAGAGCTAAAGAAATGAACTGATAGGTCATATTAACTCAACATTATAGTAAATGATTGTTGAGTTTCTTATACAAAGATACAGAACAATATGTTTAGATTAGATGTTTTTATGGTTTCAATGCAAGAATGATTGGTTGATGTACATAGATTTTTATGGTTAATGGATGTTTTCTTTGTTAAAATTGATCTAAAGCAATATCTTTATTGCATTACATTACATTCATTGCATACATGTAAAGTAATAATTAATAATAATAATGATTATACCATGTGCTCTAAATCATGATTAATAATTAGAGGTTCCAGGATAGTGAGGCCAGAAAAGTCAGCTTAAATAGTTCCACTGTAAGTATAATACCCACTCTAATTTTTGAATTATGGAAGAAGAGAATATAGCTAGGTTTGAAAAGGTTGAGAAGGCATAAAAAGAGATAAGGGAGATTGTGCTGGAAATTCATTAAATATTGAAGCATAGATGTTTGAGTTAAGACAATTGTTAACTAGCTTCCTAAAAGGAAAAGAAGTTGCTAACACACAAGGATTAGGGGATAGGATTAATGTGGTCGAACCAATATATCCTTCCGTATTCACTCTTTTACAGGTTCATACAACCCAAGGAATTTATTTGCAGTCACTAGGCACGCAACCTTTTACTTTTGCTAGACCTTCTGTTAGTCACCCCTAGCCTTTCATTTTTGCTGGACCATCTACTAGCCAACCTCAGGTACATGTGAGTGCCAACATAGGATTAGGTCCTATCAATCCTTTTATTGTACCAAATTTGGATGATCCTATTGAACAAAAAAAGCTATGTGGCATGTCTACATAATAGTGAGTGTTGAGATGAAAAGTAAGTACATGTTGCTAGAAGAAAGACTAAAGGCCATAAAAAAAAGTGACATTTTTGGGAGCATGGATGCAAATGAACTTAGTTTGGTGCTAGACTTGGTTATATCGACAAAATTTAAGGTTCCCGACTTTGAGAATTTTAATGGAACTAAATGTTTTTCTATTCATATTATAATGTTTTGTCATAAGATTGTAGGTCATACCCATAATGATAAGCTTTTGATACACTATTTTCAAGATAGTTTAACTGGATTAGCAACAGGATGGTTTGTTCATTAGATTGAAACTGGATCCATACATGGAAGTACTTAGTTAAATCTTTCTTGGCTCGATATAAACATGTCAAGGACATGTTCTAGATAGGCTATCTCTATAGAATATGAAAAAGAAGTCAACAAAGACCTTTAGGGAGTATGTGTATCATTAGAGAGAGACAACGGTTTAGGTCCAATCGCTACTAACTAAAAAAAAAGTTACAATGCTATTTATTATCACATTGAGGGCCCCACATTATGAGAAATTGGTGGGAAATGCTACAAAGAATTTCTCTGATAAGGTAATTTTAGGAGAAATGATTGAGAATGCCATTAAAACTAGCAATATTAAAGGGCTTGAAGCTTTCGATTCTAAAAGTTAGCCAATCTATGAAAGAAGGAGTAAAAAACACATGCTGTGATTATGAGGAATCCCTCATTTCATCCATTTATCCCACATAATTCAAGACCATACTTCCTTATAAAAAACTAATTAATTCCTTTTTATTTGATATTTAATTTAATTTCTTTTATTCTAATTTTAAAAATATATATAGGTTAATAAATAAAGTAAATTGCATGTTAATTATTAATTTGTTTTATTTTGTGTTTATGATTTATTTATGTTGATTTGATTAATATGTCACTCTGTACACTTTTGCATATTCACTTACATGCATGAGCTCTAGACTTAGGCTCTGTCCTTATTAAGAGGAAGTGAAGTAACTACATTCTTGTGAAGTGATAACCTTCGCATTTGCTAGTGAAACACTTTCACTTATATCAAATTCTTTTCGTTTATATCCTTTAATCAATGAGGATTGGAGTGCTTTATTAGTTTGTAATGGATAATGATGTAAGGTTGATTTAGGAACCTTTAGACAAATAAATCCCAACCTAACATATCATAAGCCATAGAAAGCCTGCTTAAGGTCGAGTCATGCCACCTTTTTTATGAAGTTACCAAAGGTTAGGACATTGTAAATATTATATTATTTCTATTGTATAATATGATTGTTATTATTTGTTTGTTTGGATATTTTATTCTTTTATTTGTGTAACATTTAATTTTGTTGCATACATTATATAGATATTGCATTTTAAGAGGGGTATTTGTTTTGGGTTAATCAACAATAAAGAAAGCAATCATGAAGCCATCGTAGCATCAGCCTCCAATAAAAATTATTTAGAAGTCAAAGCAAATCAGAAAGCACCTAAGGCAAAGAAAGAGATTGTTTAGGGGTCAATTATATTTCAACATTTCCACAGTTGGTGCACATAGTTTGAGTCAAAATGATGCAATCAAATTAGATACCATATGGCAGTAATGGAGACTAGAAAAGAAAGAGTTTTTTTCAAAAAAAATGGTGATATGGTATTGCTCCTATCAGTGAAGATTGATAAGGCACTAGTCCAGGCTACAATACAGTTTTGGGATCCATCTTATTAGTGTTTCATGTTCAACCAACAAGACTTGGCCTCCTCAATTGAAGAATATTCATTTTTACCTCTAATAAAGTCTATTAGTTAAGACAAAATCTATTGAAAGGAGTAAAAGACCATCAGATATAGAAAAGAATTAGCCAAGATTATGCAAATAGGGATCAAAATGATAGACAAGCATAAGATGAAAAAGAATGGGGTTTGGACCATTCCATCAACCTTTTTGTTAGAGCATATAAAGAAGCATCTTGATACTGATCGAGGATTGGATTTGTTTGCTTTTGGCTATGTATGGTTTGATGATATTCCTCAAGGTATTAGGACATATAGAGGTATCAATGGTTGATTTCTTCAAGCAATTGGATAAAGGTATAAATCCTTCGCTGACTATTTTAGTGGAAATCATTAGATCGTTTAATTTTTGCCAAATAAGGGGTGAAGGGCGATTCATTGGATGTGCTCAGCTATTTTCTGTTTAGCTTAAAAGTCATTTTTAGGGATGAGAAAAAATCTCACTTTGACTTTTCTCCATTCATTGTGCTCCCATAAAAGAGTTTGTCACCCAAGAATAGTGAAGAAATTGGACAAAAGGTCAATAGATGTTGTTCTTTCTAAAGCTTACTGGTGCGGATGTAATATGGAGAGCACTGTGGATGGGTTCCTATAGCCATTTTGTATAGTTGTGGAAAGTGAGTTATAGGTACCATTGCTAGGGATATGTGGGACAATGAGTTATGCACCTCTTATGGTTCAAAGGTAGTACGATTCTCATTAGTTCATCCATATGACTCATGGACTTAGTTTGCTCGAGTTTGACTGTGGGGCACCTAGTTATATGAAAAAGGTATGAGAAGTCATTAAGGCTTGGAAGCAAATTAATCGAATGAGCCTGACCTGATATGCTAATAATGTTATGGAAAGATACATTGCATGGAAAATGAAAGGTGTTAATGAAGTTAGGTTCTTACCAAAAAATGTTTTAGATTAGTTGCCTACTTCCACTTCTAAGTTGGTATTATTTGTGCTTGAAATCACTTAGCTAGAGTTTAAGTTAGAAAGAAAGAAGATGGAAAAAAAGAAGATGGCAATGTTAGATCAAGTCAACCAACTAAAGTATGATTTAATGATAAAAGAAGATGCATTACAGAAGTTGACTAAGGAACCAAAAGTGTTGAAAAAAGATTTACGTGATCTTTACCAAGAGAATAAGAGAATAAGGATGGATGTTAGACCTTTAAAGGGATCCAAGAAGGATATAGAAGAATTAAGAAAGATGATTGAAGATTGAAATAGTAGAGCCTGAGAAAATAAAGAAATGATCTTTACACTCAGCAATGAATAACAAGTATGGAAAAAAATGTTTTTGAGAGTCTCTACAAAGTTAGCCAAGTGCTAGGAAGAAAATGAAAAGTTAACGGCTAGATTGGAAGAGGAATGAATTAGGAGTTTTGATTTGCAAATCAAGAAAAAAGCTTTGGAACAGGCATTGATAAGCTTGGAAATTCAGTTGGTCAACAATCAAAACCATATAGATAAGATTTTGACTGAATGGTAAGAGAGAGAGGATTATTAAGCTTATACTTGTAACATGAAGGTGAATGCTCAAGAAATGTGGAAAGCGAAAAGCCTAAGAAGGCAGTAGTATATAGAGCATTTGACTGTATAGATCTACAAGGTGGTGTAAAAGCCAACACAATGGTGTAGAGAGTTAAAGAATTAGAGCAAGAGGTCATATTGATTTAGCATTGCAATATACAATTGTTAAGCTTCTTATGTGAAGCTACAAAGCAATATGCTCAAATTAGGTGTTTTTATGGTTTCAATGCAAGAATGATTGATTGATGTACACAAATTTCTATAGTTAATGGATGTTTTCTTTAGTGAAATTGATCCAAAGCAATATCTTTGTTGCATTACATTACATTCATTGTATACATGTAAATTAATAATTAATAATAATATTGATAATAATAATAATAATAACAATAATAATGATTATACCATGTGTTCTAAATCATGATTAATAATTAGAGGTTTAAGGATAGCGAGGCCAAAAAAGTCAACTCACGCAGTTCAGTGTAAGTATAATTCCCACTCCAATTCAAGAATTATGGAAGAAGAAAACACAAGTGGGTTTGAAAAGGTTGAGAAGGCATAAGAAAAGTTAAGGGAGAAGGTATTGGAAATTTAATTAAATATCAAAGTATATGTCTTAGTTAAGATAATTGTTAACTAGCTCCCTAAAAGGAAAGGAAGTTACGAACACACAAGGATTAGAGGATGGGATTAATGTGGTCAAGTTAACATATCTTTCAGGATTCGTTCTTTGATGGGTTCGTATATCCCAAGGAATTCATTTGCAGTCTCTAGCCACATAACCTTTCACTTTTGCTAGACCTTTTGTTAGTCTCCCCTAGCCTTTCATTTTGTTTAGACCATCTGTTAGCCAACCTCAGGTACATATGAGTGCCAATCCAAGATCAAGTCCTGTCGATCCTATCACTATACCAAATTTGAATGATTCTATTGAACAAGAAAAGCTACATGGCATGCTTGCACCAGTAGTAAGTGCTGAGATGAAAAGTAAGTATGGTTTGCTAAAAAAAGATTGAGGGCCATGAAAGGAATTGACATTTTTGGGAGCATGGATGTAAATAAACTTCATTTAGTGCCAAATTTAGATAAAATTCAAGGTTCACAATTTTGAGAATTTCGATGGAACAAAGTGCCTTTTTGTTCATATTATGATGTTTTATTGTAAGATGGCAAGTCATACAAATAATGACAAGCTTTTGATACATTATTTTCAAGCTAATTTAATTAGATTGACGTCAAGATAGTATGTCTAGTTAGATCGAAGCCAGATCCATACATGGAAGGACTTAGCTAAATCTTTCTTAGCTTAATAAAAACATGTTATGGACACTACTCTAGATAGGCTATCTTTGTAAAATATGAAAAAAATTCAACAAAGACCTTTAAAGAGTATGCGCATCATTGTAGAGATGCAGGGGCTTAGGTCTAACTGTTGCTAACTGAAAAAAAAACTTACCATGCTGCTTATTAGCGCATTGAGGGCCCATATTATGATACATTGGTAGGACATGTTATAAAGAATTTCTCTAATATGGTAATTTCAAGAGAAATGATTGAGAATGCCATTAAAACTAGCAAGATTGAAGGGCTTAAAGCTTTTGGTTCTAAGAAGTCAACCAATCCAAGAAAAAAAGAGCAAGAAACACATGTTGTCTCTATGAGGAGTCTTTTATTTCATCCATTTGTCCCATATAATTCAAGACCACAGTTTCTTACCTACTATCCAACTGCTAATCAACCCATCGAACCATCATACCACTATCAACCATCCTAGCAATCACCATATAGACTGAAATTTAGTCCATAACCATCCAGCTTTACTTTAGTAATGTCAACTTAGTCAGCCAATCCAAGTCAAAAGAACTCGTAAAGTAGTGGTAGTAGAGAAAAGGCTCAATTTAGCTATATCTTTATGCATATGTCACGGCTCTGACCTTAGACTCAGAATCCTTGCGGCCTTAGGCTTGGAATCTCTTCTTTTATGCCTAAGTCAGCCTAAAACACAAGCGTGCGGACACTAGAACAATGGGAAGGGCTGATTACGCAAGTTAAAAGGAAACAGGATAACAAGGTAGAATACTGGAAATATGCTCTGTATTAACTGAAACAGAAGTGTTTGATGATGTACAAATGACAGTAGAGCAGCCCTCTATTTATAGTTGAGGCTCCAGCTACACTTAATGGTAATATCCCTAGAATAAAGGCTAAAATCAAGGGATTACACATATTACAATCAATCAGGATTCTAACTCCTGATTTCTAGGGTCAACCAAATTTGCCAGGAGGCTCCTGCTGATCCTGCAAGCTTCTAGAAGCTTCACTTGCATATCTAGCACCTTAGGCCCCTTTGGATGTGGTACGGGTAGCCTGTATGCCAGGCCTTAGCCTCACGAGCTGGCCTGCAAGCTAGGCAGGCATTCTAGCCTCGTCTCCTAAGCCTTGCACATAAATACTCGCCAGCGCGCCTGGTGTGCAGGGCCTCAACCTCTAGCTCACGTGCTGGTGCGCCTGATGTGCCTGGTGCGCTCGCCCAGGGTGTGACACATACATATAACACGATTGGATGTCCCTCTAACTCTGGTGGGACTTTCGATAAGGGGCTCTAGTTGGTGGCTTGGCCTCAGACACCAGCTTGATCTTGTGGTCCACCTCCCTCTTAGGTGGTAGCTGGCTAGGTAGCTTTACGAGCATCACATCACTAAAGGTCTTTAGCACCTTTAGCACCTCTAAGGGTGACTCAGTCTCCTTTTTCATTGGCTCTTCATACTTTAAGGCTACCAAGAAGGTGTCTTCTTCCCTGCTTACCACCTTGGAAAATTGGATGGCTGACACCATCCGTGACCCAACTCCAAACTCTCTTCTCAATAGTACTAGGCATTGGCACCGTGCATCCAAGATGCAAATGCAATTGGCAAAAGACACAAAGAAGGCGTTAATCCAAACAAGGAAATCTAACCCAATCACAAACTCATAGTCATCAAGGGGTATTACCTTGATGGTCTCCTTGCCTTTACAGTCTCTAAGCTACAACTCCACTCCCTGTACTACTCCAATGGCTGAAACGTCATTAGAGTTCATCGTTTTAATGGTACCAGTCTTTTTCTGCACCTTTAGTCTGAGCTTTTAGGCTCCATCACCTGAAATAAAAAGATGTGAGGAATTTGTGTCCACCAGTGCACTTACCTTCTAACCCGTAACCATCAGATTCGTAAACATCAAGCCCTTTGGCTTATGGCTTCCCTTACTTCGGATAGCATTGAGCACCAATGACTTAAGCTTTGCTGCCCCTGACTCTGGCTCCTTGTCAGACTCTTTGTCTACAGCAGCCAACTTGCCCTTCTATGGGTAATTATGCGTTATGTGACTTCCTCCACATAGGTAGCATGTTGGTGGCTCTCGGTCCCCTTTTGCTTCCCACTTGCTTGCTGGTGGCTTTCTCTCACCATTCTTGGTTGAATGGTCTCGGTCTTTTTCCTTGGACTCCCAGTCATGGTCCTTCCCCTTAGACTGTTTCTTTCGATCCCTATCATCTTTGCCCTTACCCTTGGGCTTGGAAGACTCAAACTTTTTCAGAGGCTTAAACTCTATCAAGGACTCAACAGTAGTCATGGCTTTAACCAAGTCATGAACTCCCCTCCGTTGTAGCTCATGCTTTACCCATGGCTTGAGCCCATCCATGAAAGCAAATAAGGCATCCTTTTCACCTAGATTTGAGATCTGTAGCATCAGTTCAGAAAAGTTTTGGACATACTCCCTTATGTCCTTTTACTAGCTCAACCTGCGTAGCTTTGCTCGTGCCTCATCATCGGCATACTTTGGGTAAAATTGCTCTCTAAACTCTTTTTAAAACTCTGCCCAAGTTCCAATCTTGGCGCTCCCACGCCTAACATCATCACACCTGTGCCTCTACCATAATAAGGCTACATCAGTGAGATACATAGCAGTGGTGCTTACCTTTATTGTCTCATCCTGTATGCCCATGGCCTGGAAGTATTGCTCCATACCCCATAGGTAGTTGTCTACTTCTTTGGCTGTCATAGTCCCCTTGAACTCCTTAGGCTTAGGGACATCCATCCTGGACTTGGACACTCTAGCAAACATGCCATGCCCAATGGCAGTCTTGCAAGCAACGAGCTCACTGACAAGCTCCTTCATCCGCTGGCGCATGGCCTTCATGCCATCGCGCAAGGTCAACACTTCAGCCTCCAAAGCCTCATTTCTTTGGGTGATCACGTCCAAGCCTTTATTGAGAGTAGCTTGTAGCTCACCTTGGATCTCTTCCCCCATGGAGTCTAACGATGCAATGTGAGTCTCCACTTCTTTAAGCTTCTCCCTCATGTCACCCATGGTCACCTCCACCTTGGCCAGCCTACCGTCCATGGTAGACCATATATCTCTTGAACTAGCTTTCTTGCCTCTTCCATACCCTACTACTGGGCTTTTGGTTGTTAGCTAGCAATGTCGCTTTGGGATGCCATCTCTTCAATCACGATCTAACTTGCACAACACAAACACGCTGAATCAAACTTGCTCTGATACCAACTGTCACGGGCTCTGACCTTAGACTCAGAATCTATGTGGCCTTAGGCTTGGAATCTCCTCCTTTATGCCTAAGTCAGCCTAAAACACAAGCGTGCAGGCACTAGAATAATGGGAAGGGCTGATTACGTAAGTTAAAGAGAAACAAGATAACAAGGTAGAATGCTGGAAATATGCTCTGTATTCATTAAAACAGAAGTGTTTGATGATGTACAAATGAGGGTGGAGCAGCTATCTATTTGTAGTTGAGGCTCCAGCTACACTTAATGGTAATATCCCTAGAATAAAGGCTAAAATCAAGGGATTACACAGATTATAATCAATTAGGATTCTAACTCCTGATTTTTAAGGTCAACCAAATCTGCTAGGAGGCTTCTGCTGATCCTGTAAGCTTCCAGAAGCTTTACTTACGTATCTAGCACCTTGGGCCCCTCTAGATATGGTGTGGGTAGCTTGCATGCCAGGCCTTGGCCTCACGGGGCTGGCCTGCAAGCTGGACGGGTGTTCTGGCCTCGTCTCCTAGGGCTTGCATGCAAATACCCGTCAGCACGCCTAGTGTGCGGGCCTCAACCTCTGG
This sequence comes from Durio zibethinus, assembly GCF_047325235.1. Classification (NCBI taxonomy): domain Eukaryota; kingdom Viridiplantae; phylum Streptophyta; class Magnoliopsida; order Malvales; family Malvaceae; genus Durio; species Durio zibethinus. The sequence goes on along the minus strand of NC_143163.1, from coordinate 27,933,325 downwards.
CTCACGTGCTGGTGTGCCTGATGTGCCTGGCACGCCCGCCCAGGGTGTGACACATACACTAGCCTATATCCTTACCTAATAAAGGATCATCTTATTCCTCCAAGGTATATAGTACCATTAAAGCCATTATATCCAAAGTGGTATGATCCAAATGCTAAATGTGATTATCATTATGGTGTGGTAGGCCATTCTATTGAAAATTGCACCGCTTTGAAGTATAAGGTGTAAGAATTGATAAATAGAGGCTTGTTAAATTTCAACTTAAAGGCAAAGCCTAAATCAGTAGGAACCCTCTTTCCAATCATCTAGATAGCAATACTAGTGCTACATTAAATGGACAAAGGTTAAGAGTGAAAAGATGGGTCGATGAAGTGAAGATCCTAATAAGGAAAGTCTTTGATTGTCTGGTCAAGACAAACATGATTTTTTCGATAGTGGTTCATAAAGGTGATTTAGATGGTGGCCATTATTATTATTTTCATGAAAAGAAAGTGAGGCATGTGATTCATAACTGTCAAAGGTTTCAGATGGTGTTGCAACAGTTGATGGATGGAGGGGTAATTAAGTTTTATGGTAAAGAGAATATCGGTAGTGTGAACATGGTAAGTGGTGGGTAGGAAGCACCTTTCATTCTGAAACCCCTTTCCATATTTTATGATGGGGAAATAGAGTGAACTATGAAAAAGTCGATGCATTTCCCTAGGGTACTACTAACAATTTATGCCCTTAGTCCATTTTCTTATAAGAGTGACAAGTCAATGCCATGGGACAATAACTGTGAAGTGGAAATTCAAGGGTCTCCCAATAAAGGAACCTTAAGGAATAAAAAGGATGAACATGCTATGAATATAATAGGGGTAGGAAGAATGACCATAAGTGGTTATTATTATACTCTTGAATTGCTTGAAAGGGCTAGGAAAGGAAAAGCAAAGGGTGGAAAAGAAGTCATAGCGAAAAAAGGTCCTAATCTTGTTGTAACGAACATAGAGGTTCAATATAAGAAGCTTGTGTCAGAAAAGAAAGCTTACAGGTTTCTCAAGGCCATCAAGCACAGTGAGTACAATGTGATGGATCAGTTGAATAAATTGCCAACTCATATTTCATTATTGTCACTACTACTAAACTTGGAACCACATAGGAATACATTGTTAAAGGTGTTTAACCAAGCATAGGTCAAGCATAGTGTTTACATGGAAAATATAGATCATATGGTGGGAAGTATCAAAGCCTCAAATTTTATTTCCTTTAATGATAATGAGATACCTCCTAAAGAGCGAGGTAGTGTCAAGGCTTTACATGTTACTGTCAAGTGTAAGGCTCATACAATGGCTAAAGTGCTTATCGATAATAGATCATCCATTAATATAATACCTATGACCATGCTTTCAAAGTTGCCAGTGGATCAATCACATATAAGGAATAGCTATATGATAGTTAAGGCTTTTGATAGGGCATAAAGGGAAGTAATTGGTGATTTTGGAACTCTATTGCTGATTGGTTCATGTACCTTTAATGTTCAATTTTAGGTTATAGATATTACACCTTCATATAGCTATTTACTTGAAAGGTCAGAGATTCATATAGTAGGAGTCATACTTTCATCTTTACATTAAAAGGCAAAGTTCATTATTAAAGGAAAACAAGTTTGTTTGGATGGTGAAGAAGATCTGCTGGTAATCAAAACTCTAACTAATCTTTATGTTGAGGCTACTAAAGAAACACCCCAGTGCTCATTTAGAGCCTTTGAGATTGTGAGTGCCACATATGTTAGAGAAGGATCAAAGATACTTGTGCCTAGACTATCAAAGGCCACAAATATGGTAGTCAAGCAGACCATTGGCAAAGGGTGGTGAGTTGGATAGGGTTAGGAGCATCTTTGCAAGGAATTAAGAAATTGCCAATCATAATAGAAAATAAGGAAATATGGGGTTTAGGTTTCAAGCCAACCATTGTAGACATGTGAAAGATGATGATGGAAAAAAGAAAGAAGAGAATGGCACACCTCAAAGGCCATAATTCAGATGGAGAAGGGATGATATTCATTTATTTGTATGAGACATTTCGTTCTAGTGGGTATGTCCACCTTGAGTCATTAGAAGCAGAGAAAAGGGAATTAAGTGCTAGAATGGAGAAAGTTTTCTCTCAAATTTAGATTACGGATGATATGAAAGAGATGCAAAATGAGGAAACATTCTTTTTTTCCTTTTCTAGAGTTAGAAGTTTAAAAATGGTTTTGCTAGCTGTTGTCTTTTGAACAATCTGAAACTTTAAGTTCCAATTGCTTGGGCCTAAAAGCATGTGAAGAGTAAATGTATGGGCTTTGTTTTTATTTATCCTAGTCTAAGTAATAAATGCAATGCACTTTTCATACATTATCTTTTTATTTTTCTTTTCTTTGTTGCTTATATTTTCTTTGTTTTGCCCGATTAGCCTGTATTTCCTTGTAGTTATACCCATTTTTAAATCTTTAAATAATGAACATTATGGATGAGCAACGCAATAATGTCGGATGTGATTTTGAAAATTCATTTGACATTAATGAGCTTGATGATGATGTTGACTCTGAAGATTATGAGTTGCCTCATGAATCGCTAAAATGGATGAAACAAGAAAAGAAAACCATAAAGCTTCATTAGGAGACCATAGATTTGTTGAATTTAGAAGATAAAAAGAATGCGAAAGAAGTTAGGATCAGTTCTTCATTGTTGCTAATGGAAAAGCAAAAGTTGGTAGACTTGTTGAAAGAATATGTAGATATATTTGCATGGTCCTATTAAGATATGCCTGGGCTTAGTACAGATATTGTTGAACATAGATTGCCTTTAAAACTAAAGTGCCAACCAGTACAACAAAAGTTTAGGCATATCAAGCTGGATATGTTGTTGAAAATAAAAGAACAAGTGAAAAAGTAGTTTGATGTAGGTTTTCTGAAAGTAGCCAAATACTTAGAATGGGTAGCAATATAGCCTCGGTTCTTAAAAAGATGAACAATTGAGAATGTGTGTGGATTATCAACATTTAAATAAGGCTAGCCTAAAAAATAACTTTCCATTGCCACATATTGATACTCTTGTAGATAATATTGCCAAACGCTTTACCTTTTCGTTCATGAATGGGTTTTCTAGGTATAACCAAATCAAAATGGCTTAGGAGGATATGCAGAAACCTTATTTGTGATGATGTAGGGCACATTTTGTTATGAGGTTATGCCTTTTGGGCTTAAAAATACCAGCACCACATATCAAAGAGTAATGGTCACTCTTTTCGATGATACGATGCATAAGGAGATAGAGGCATATGTGGATTATATGATAGCATGTAGCTAACCTCAAAAAGCTCTTTGGAAGGTTACAAAAGTACAAGCTCAAGTTGAATATGACTAAATGTACATTTGGTACTAAATAAAAAAAATTGCTAGGATTTGTAGTTAGTGAAAGGGGTATTGAGGTAGATCCTAATAAAATTTAGGGCATTCAAAATTTAATAGCTCCACACATACAAAAAGAGGTGAAAAGCTTTTTAGGGTGATTGAATTATATTTCTTGCCTTATATCCCAGCTCATTTCAAAGTGTGATCTATTCTTTAGGTTGCTGCATAAAAATAATCCTAGCAATTGGAATGAAGAGTGTGAAAGTGCTTTTAAAAAGATTAAGGGGTATTTGATAAACCCACCAATGTTAGTGTTACCCATTGTAGGATAGGCATTAATCTTGTATTTAATAGTACAAGAAAATTCAATGGGGTGTGTATTAGGGCAAAGAGATGAAACTTGCAAGAAAGAATAAGCTATTTATTACCTGAGCAAGAAGTTTATGGAGTATGAGATTAAATACTCCCAATTAGAAAATACATGCTACGCATTAGTGTGAACTACCCATAAGCTTAGGCAGTATATGCTTTATCATACAACTTGGCTTATATCAAAGTTAGATCCTCTCAAATACATGTTTGAGAAGCCATCCATTTTGGGTAGAATAGCTAGATGGCAAGTCATGCTTTTAGAATATGATATTGTGTATGTGTTATAAAAATCTATAAAATGAGGTGCAATAGTTGACTTTTTTGGTGATCGAGCCACTGAAGATTATGACCTATAAAGTTTGACTTCCCAGATAAAGATTTATTGGTAATCTTAGAAGATGAGGATGGAGAGCATGTGAAAAAGTTATGGAAGATGTTTTTTTTTTTTTGATAGGGCATCTAATATAATGGGGCATGGCATTACAGTAGTATTAATATCCCTAAAAAGGAATTATTATCCTAGTACTGCAAGGTTGGATTTTAATTGCACAAATAATATAGCTGAATATAAAGCATGTGCCGTGGGATTACAAATGGCCATTAAAAAGAAGTATTTGAAGTATATGAGGACTTAGCCTTGATAATCTACCAACTGAAAGGTGAACGAGAGATTAGGGACCAAAATTGATGTTATACCAAAAACATATAACTAATTTGATTAAGCAGTTCAAAAAGATCCAGTTTCAACAAGTTCTTTGAAAAGAGAATCAGATTGCTTATGCATTGGTTACTTTGGCTACAATGCTCAAGTTAAATGCCAAAATAGGAGCCTAGCCCATCAGAGTATAGATGCGGGATTCACCAACCCATTATTCAAATGTGGAGGAAGAAATAGCTCATCGGCTCTAGCATCATGACATTGTAAAGTACAATAAATGTTGAAAATATCTTGAGTAGGCTTCAGAGAATGATAGAGGATTATTCGAAGATTAATAGTAGGGTTTATGCTTGATAGGGAAATTCTATACAAGAAATGTCGAGATTAGATATTGTTAAAATGTATAGATGCTGTGGAAGTAAGAAAGATACTAGAATAAGTCCATGAGGGGATTTGTGGGATACATGCCAACGGACATATAATGGCTAGATAGATAATAAAGGTAGGGTATTACTGGTCTACATGGGAAAATGATTACATTAATTATGTTAGAAAATGCTACAAGTGTTAGATTTACGGAGATGAAATTCATTTTCCTCTAGTCTTATTACATGTGTTGGCATTTTCATAGCCATTTTCCTATGTAGGAAATGGATGTGATCGGGCATATAACTCTAAAAACTTCAAATGGGCATCAGATCATCTTCATGGTAATTGATTACTTTACTAAATGAGTGGAAATAGCTTCTTATGCGAGCGCCACCTAGTTAATAGTATGCAAGTTTATAAAAAGAGGATAATATACCGATATAGGGTTCCAAAAAGAATTATTTTTGACAATGCTAGCAACTTGAATAGTAAAATGATGAAAAAGATATGAGCACAATTCAAAATATTGCATCATCCTTCAGCACTGTATCACCCCAAGATGAATGGTGCAATAAAGCTTGTAAACAAAAACATAAAAAGGATACTAGGAAAGATGACTTATATGTATAGAGGTTGGCATGAGAAATTATCGTTTGCCTTGCTTGCTTATAGGACGTCAGTTCAAAATTTAACAGGGGCTATTCCGTTTTCATTAGTATATGAGATAGAGGCAGTGTTTCTAATTGTGGTGGAAATTCTTTCTTTAAAGGTATTAATGGAAGTAAAGTTGGATGAGGCAAATTGGATTCAAGAACATTTCAAACAGTTAAACCTCATAAAAGAAAAGAGGCTTTTGGAATTTTATCATAGGCAGTGTACCAAAAAAGGATGATGCTGGCGCATGACAAAAAGTTATGGCTTTGATGCTTTCATGAAGGAGAAATGGTCTTGAAGAAGATATTGCCAAATTAATAAGATAGTAAAGGAAAGTGGGCACTAAATTGGAAAGGCCCCCATATGATGAAGAAGGCATTTTTGGGTAGAGCCCTAATCTTAGCAGAAATGGATGGGGATGAATTATCAGCTCCTACAAATTCTGATGTTGTTAAGAAATATTTTGCCTAAAAGTAAACATAAAAGCAAAAAAGGACCAAAAAATAAAAAAAAATCAAAATAAAAAGAAAAATTGAAAAAAAAAAGAAAAAGAAAAGGATTTGAGCTGAAAACTCAAAAAGGGTAGTTTGAACCTAAAGAGGGTCATTCAAGTTAAAAACCTAAAAAAGCAGCCTAATTGAAGAAGGAGCTAGGTTGGAAATCTCACAAAGACAAGGTGAAATGGCCCAAAAATTAGACTGATCAAACATGAAGAAAAGTTTGGGGCAAGTTTTTGTTAGTTACAAGTTGTGGAATGAGGATTAGTTATAAGAGTTCAAATCTAGCAAGATCACTTGTGTAATGAGTTTTTGAGAAAAGATTTGGTCTGAATAGACTTGGCTTGTCAAATTTTTATTATTTAAAGAAATGATATTTAATTTCCTTGAATAACTTTTTAAGCTTTTTGATGTATGCGACCTTAGGCTTGGAATCACCTCCTTGTAGCCTAAGTCAACCTAAAACACCAGTGTCTGGGCACTAGAATAATGGAAAAGGCTGAATGTGCAAGTTTGAGAGAAACAGGGAAAATAAGATAGCTTGCTGGAATATGCTTTGTATTTACTGAAACAGAAGTGTTTGATGATGTACAAATAAGAGTGGAGCAGCCCTCTATTTATAGTTGAGGCTCCTAGCTATACTTATGGCTAAATCCCTATAATCAAGGCTAAAATCAAAGAATTACAAATATTACAATCAATCAGCATTCTATCTCCTGATTCTAAGGGTCAACAAAATTTGCCAGAAGGCTCCTACTAATCTTATGATATTTTAGAAGATCCCCTTGTATATCTCTCATCTTGGGCCCTACTGGATTTGGTACAGGCATCATGCATGCCAAACCTTGGCCTTGCGGGCTAGCTTGTATGTTGTGTGGGCATTCTGGCCTTGCCTTCAAGGCCTTACACACTAACTCCCACCAGTGCGCCTGGTGCACGGGCCTCAACCTCAGGTGCCTGTGTTGGTGCTCCTGTTGTGCCTGGTGCACCCACCCAGGGTGTGACACATGCATGTGCCCTGATCAACAATGGTAAAGATGGCTTTTGGTGCAGATAGTTACCTCGAACACCATCGACACATGCTGGCCCTTACTACGAGCACTTACCTCTAACACCATTGGCACATACTTGGCCTTAGTGCAGGCACATGCCTCAACCACCGTTTGGCACCTGTGACACTTGGTGTGAGATATGCATGTTTGAAAAAAATGTCCCCATTTCAAATGCTTTAATGTCTACTACTAGCATATCTATAAATCTCTCACACTCTTTAAGGGGTGATTGTCCGAGCCCCCTTCTCCACCTCATAGAGGGAGTAGGTGTGTATGATGGCCCTATCATTACGTATATCAAGGCTATGTCCCCGAAGAAAAATCTATGCTGTGCATGCCTTTTGGTCATGTTGTCTAATGACTAGTTGCTCTAGTGACCCACAGGCACCCATGGCTTGGATCGATTGGCAAGCATGCAAAAAAGGGCCCATGCCTGTGATTAGTGCTACCTTAAACTCTAAACCAAGTCTTGAATCAGGCAATGGCTCTTTGGGGTGGTGTAAGCAGAAGCTATAGTTGCAAGCTTGGTCTAGCCAAGACTTTTGGGTATTTAGCAGTCTCATGGTCCCTTCTCATTGACCATAAAATTGCCTTGGCCTAGCCAAGCCTATGTATACAAATGATGTTGCCCAAGACCCCAAGAACAAGTCTTTGAATGGGGCAATGCCCCCTAGAGTGGTGATAGTGGAGTTTGTGTGTGCGGTCCTGGCTAGACCAAGCATTGGTGGTGTTGTGCTATTATTGCTTGTTGGATGGCAGAGGCAGTCTCGTGGCCCTTACTTGTGTTTTTCTCATGCCAAACGGTTGTGGCATGGCCTCGTACATCATTTTCTCCACTCTCTCATCGAGTAATTGATTGGGTGGGTTATGGATCGATGTGCATAGATGTTGTCACTTATACGCAATAGGTATATAAGTGGTGTTATGGTCATACATGTTGGTAAGCTCCATGCTCTATGCATCAAACTGTCAACCTATCATCCTCTTCATATGTGGTCATCATAACCTAAAGGCACAATCAGGACCCTATGCTGTATACCTAAATCAATGGAAATTGAATGTCTTACCATCCCCTATCCATCTTGTGTCCTTAGGGGCTATGAGTCAAACCTTAATCATGCACTGTGTCCCAAGTGTGCCACCTAAACCTTTGTGCCCACGTTGATGCACTAGTGTTTGATCGTGCTCTTAGATGTGGAATGTTTTATGGATGTGGGTTCTTAGCCCTTGTTCGTCTAATGCTATCCATTTTACATGCTCAACATAGACAATGCTTGTGCTCTATGTTGGCTTTCTCTATCATTTAGTTAGTGCATTAAGGCCTGTATGGTGCTAACATCCAAAATGAATGGTATCTGGTTGATCCTGTTAGTAGTCATATGCTTGTCTTAAAGATTAAGCCATGCATGTGTAAGTATGAACTAATTTAGATTGTGAAACTATGAATGGCTCATTAAATCAATTATAGTTTGTTTGATAGTATCTACTACTTGAATAACCATAGTAATTCTAGAGCTAATACATGCAACAAACCTTGACTTCTAGAAGGGATGCATTTATTAGATAAAAGTTCAATGCATGCTTTGCCTATTGCTTTGATGATTCATGATAACTTATTGATTATATGACCGTTGTGCCTAGTGACACATCATTCAAATTTCTACCCTACCAACTTTTGATGGTAAGATAGTGGCCTACTATGGTGGTGATAGGTGACAGAGAATTAAGGTTCAATTTCGAAGATGGAGCTTGAAAGAATGGCTACCACATCCAAGGAAAGTAGCAAACGCACAAATTACCCAATCCTGACATGAGGAGGTAGTGATAAAAATTAGCAATTTCGGGCTTTAAAAGTCTGGTAATTGGAATGCTTGCAATCTAAATCCATTAACAAGGATCCATTAGAGGGCAAATTTGGTGCTAGCAACCATGGTAATTCTAGCTCCAATAGCATATATATAAGTTGTTGTAGTTAAAAAACTTATAGTTGGAACTAGGGTTAGGTCATCTAGTCTACCTTATAATGAGCACCGATTTACTCATCCCTACTACCGATGATATGCTCTTGGCCTTAACTGGCTAGATCGTTCCTCTAGTGCTATTACTTTAAAGAAATTAGAGTGTTCAAGGCAAGCTTATGCTTGTATACATTAGCATAAGATAACATTATAGGAATTCAATCCTATTGTGATGGCCTTTAGGATCTGAGTAATGATTAATAGGGACAGTCGAGGGCATTTATAATTCATAGTCAGAGATGAAATTCTTGGATTTATGAAAGATGAGCAACTACAAAAGCATTTGCCAATGATGTTTTCATTAATTAGGGACAAAAGTTTGGGGCTCAAAAATGATCAGATACCATCCTAGTCTCAACCATAAATGATGTCGACTAGGGATCGATCAATGTTACTTTTAAGTCTCTATCAGCACCTTATGAGAACTTAAAGTCTTTAGGTTCCAAGGGGAGTATGGTTGCAAGGCTAAAACTTAAAAGAATTGACAAAAGGGCACCAACCAAGAGTGGAGCCTATAGCTTAATTTGACTCAACACAAGGTAACTTACCAGGTCTAGACATAATAAGGATTCACAAACTGAGAGCTCTTTCTTTATTCTATAGGTCATTGTGCATGGCCATTCTTAGTTGGTGGAGTGATTTGTTTAGTTAATTTTGTTAATGAATGAGACCTCAGCCTGCTAACTAGCTACACAAAGGTGATATTTCATGGCTAGCTTCTTAGAGGGTCACAATGACTCTATCGACTTTTAGTTCTTCCTGGCACTCACCTTATATAGGTCATAGGGATGGGATCAATCCAGATCTTTTTTTAGGTAACTCGAGGCACCCATATATAATTAGCTTATGTATTTGGTTGGGTAATGGGAAAAGGGGTAAGGCCACACATGGGGGTTATGGTTTGGAAACTAGGTTGATAAATAGGTGGTATAGGGTGGTAAGGGTAAGTGTTTGGTGAAATGTTATAGGTAAATGGTAAAGGTCTATGTGGGGTATAAAGGATATAAAGCATACCCTTTGAATTATGGCCCTTCACGAAATATAGCCTGAGCATCAACCTCTTTCTTGTTAGGTGCAACACCTTTCTTTGCACTAGACATTTCACCCCCTTCTTGCTTTCCATTCTTAATAGCATTTTTAACAATTTCCCCAAAGATTACCATATTAGCAAAATTCTTAGTGGTGTTGACAATCATTCTCTCATAGTAAAAAGCTTTTAGAGTATTGATGAATAGAACTATGGTTTCTTTTTCGATCAATGGGGGTTGAACTTGGGTAGCTATATCTTTCCACCTTTGAGCATATTCTTGGAAATTCTCACTTGTCTTTTTTTCCATGCTTTGGAGAGACATACGATCTAGTGCCATGTCTATAATATGCTTACATTATGCAACAAAAGTCCTTGTAAGTTCCCTTCATCCATAAACATAAGATCTATCCAGTTACACATACCAACTAGCTGTTAAACCAGTAATATTATCTTAAAAAACATGGATGAGCAATTTTTCATTATAAGCATATGTAGCCATTTTACGACAATACATCTTGACATATGTAATAAGGCATTTGGTCCCATCATACTTTTCAAACTCAGGCATTTTAAATTTTGGTGGAATCACTACATCAGGGACTAGGCAAAGTCTAATAGCATCCATTGACCCATAAAAATCAGTCCCTTCGATAGCTTTAAGCCTTTCTTCTATAATGTCCATTTTTTAGGTTTCAAAGTTTTCATTAATTTTAGCAGGGTTGATCTTCATCTTTTCTTACTCTTTAGGATCATCAAAATTTGGAACTTGTGTAGGATCAAGTATCTTGATGTCATGAGTATGGGTAAGGGGAGCAAGAACAACAATTATTAGCATGCCAGTGTGTACATATGGATAGTTTGTAGTGAATAGCATTTGGTGTTGGCTCCTAGGAGATGCCTATGTTGAACATGGGCCAAAACCAAGGGGATATAAAGGATCAACCACATTTTGTATCACCACCTCTTCCACTTTCTTCCTCTTGCCCATATTTTTCAACAATTTAGTAATAGTTTCCAATTGCCTTTTCAATTCTTCTTGTGACTTTTCTAGCTTATAGACGTGAAAAGTATTTTTTTCTTTCATGATCCTTGCTTGATATCTAGTATTGTAACGTCTTAGATTGTTTAAAGATTGAGTTATCCTTGAACCTTGAGTTACCAAAATTTTTAAAGATATTAGGATGACTTATTAACATGCACTTTGGAAAGATATTTATGTATGAATGCATGGATGTATGAACACAATAAAGAGGATTTACCACATAACAATTGTTAACAAAGAAAATCTTTATTGAATTGAAAGTTATTTCTAACCAAATCCAATATTACATCCATTAAAAGTCTAAAATTTATTGTGGAAGGAAATCCCTAATTTGTCGATATTTGCTTTGCACTTTATTAAGGAAAGCTAGTAGCTCTTGGCCATGTGTTCCCACTGGGGGTACTTTTGTCTTCCATTCTTCAACTTTTTCTACCATGTCCTTGGTTTTATAGGTAGCCATAGTGATTTGATCAAGCATGCACTCCAATTAGTTATGTTTTCTCACATATGCTTCCTTGGCTTGTTCACATTCTTCATTCACAACACCTATTTGTATTTCAATTTTGACCACTACCCCATTGAGCATTTGGATGCACTTTTGTGTTTCAGTGAGTGCTTCATCTTTTCTTGCAATTTACTTGCAATTGTCCATTTTCTTTCAAAAGTCAAGCTAACTCACTATTGGTGGATGACTGTGTGATATTGAGATTAGAAAAAAGATTTTTCCATTCATCCATTTCTCATTTAAATGCTTGAATCATTTGGTCTAATCTTCCCTCTAACTCCCTATTTAGCTTTTTGTTTTCAAGCTCCAATTTATTTTTTTCAACTTGATGCTTTCTTTTAGCAGTTTTCACTACCAATAGGGGATCAAGAGGTGATGATTTCATTATGCCATTTGGAGTTGTTTCCTTAGGGATTTTAATGTCTTTACCTTTCCTAATGTGCCACATAAAGTACTCGGGGGTAATCTCATTTTAGTGTCTCCTTCTATCTTCCTTTTGAGGTAAATTCTAAGCTTGCAAGGCTTTGGCTATCTTTATAGAGGAATCAATTTCAACATATGAGAACGCCATTTTATTAAGTCCAAAACTTGCTGGGATAAACTATTCATAGCATTATTATCTTTGCATCATGGTGGAAAAATAACTTATTGCACCCTAAAGGCCTAAGAAAGGAAACCAAAGCTTATATTCACAACCATACAACATTGGTCCATAAGGCATCCAAATAGCTTATCTTGGCTGGTGAACTTCTGTAGAAACAAGATCCATGCTTCCTTGGATTTTGTATAGGCCATTCATTCTCACAAAATTCCTTAATGGGAGTGCTTGTAGTGAAATAAGGCTTGCGAAATTTACCATCGTTATTTTCAATATGACTTTTCATCTAAAAGGTTAACAATTGAGCACAACCAGTAAAATGGCCCTCTCCATTTCTACAATAATGATTTAAAGATCTAATGGTCTCAGCCAAAATTATTGGAATATGGTTGATCTGGTAACCAAGTCAATTAAATAAATTCACCATTGTAACATCAATATAACCCATTACTTTTGGAAATACCATCATCCCATATAAAGCCAATGCCATCAAATCCATTTCTCTTTCAGTGCCACAATATTGGTATATAAAGTCACAAACAATAAACCAAGGAATACCGATACTTTCACCTTTTCCTTTCACCTTATTGTCAATAGTTTGGACATCTACGACCATCATTTGAGCAAGCTTTTTGTGATAACCAGTCTTTTTATTTTTCCAATATATCTTTTCAAAATTAGAGAGGTCTAAGCATAGGAGAGTTGAATATTTTTCAATAGTTAGCGCCATGTCAACCTTATTGAACACAAAGCAGCAATATGAAGGGTCTTAAAATTGAACCATGGCCCTAATGAGCTGATCATTGACAAAGACTGAAAAGAAGTAATGCAAGGTCCTTAAACTTCTTTTGGAGAAAGTCTCTTTAGTAGTGACATTCCATTGGTTCCAAATACTAACCAAATCGCTGAGATCATTTCATTTGAGACTGAGATGGATTTTGGTAGGCATAGTAGTTATGTAATTAACTGCGAAACAATCACTTTCTTTAAGCTAAGCTTTCTCGGACTTCATTCCCAAGCTCATAGGGAACTTTGATAAGGTCTCAATGGATGTAATTAAGATTCTCTTTGTTAAGGTTGTTTTGTGGCAATCACTCTTTATGTAAATCTACTAATGCATGCATACAAAATAAAGTAAAGAAAAAGGTTAGTTAACATATACAAGGAACAATATAAAAGGTTAGTATGCAAAAATATATACAAGGAATAACATAAATTTGCAAGAATAATCGTTATCCCAACATGTGTCTCATTTAGGTTTTTTTGTAATAGAAGGAGGACAAGGCTTTAACCCATATTTGGATTCTTAGGGTTCATGTATATGATGGGTTCAAAGGCTTAACAATCTAAAGGCTCCCAAATTGTTCCCTACATCATTGTCCATTATAGACTAGTAGGGCACCTTAATCCTCACCCACCATTATAAGCTCAAATGAAAAGGGTTCAATTTGAATAGGAGTTTTTGCTAGCTTATATGGAGGTTATCACCTCATGAGAGTGTAGGTACTTGCTCTCTCCTAATAAAGGATAAAGCTCAGGTATAAAGCTTATGTATGAATGCAAATGTGGTGTGTGTAAAGGGACTTACCAAATAATCAAATAAATTAAAGTGCATAAAAAATAAAAATATGAAAAACAAGAAAACAAGAACAAATAAGTTAGTAATATGAAAATCACAAATAATTACATAATAAAATCAACAAAGCAAGGCTTAAGATAACACGTAACTAACTAATGGCTTGACTCTCTAATGTCCCTAGTGGAGTCACCAAATTGTTATAATGTTTAGGTTGGGGGAACCTATCCATTTGACACAAAAACTATGGAATCGCCACCAATCCTTTTTAGCTGGGTGTGATTGACCACCTATGTGAATCTATCCTTTTTAAGGTTACCCTAAGCCTAAGCTGAGAGTCACTAAAAAAATAGGTTCTAGTCTAAATCAAAAGAATTAAGGTTTAGGAGTCAGTTATGTATGCACAAAATTGGTACCAAGTTAATTATGTGTTACTTTACCTAAGCCTTATCAAATATGGTTTTAGCTGTAAATAAATCAATTCCACTCCTTTTATTTATTTACAAAACATGGTGATACAAAAGTTCTATCAAAATATCAAGTAATCATGTAATAAATATTAAATCGTGCCATGCAAATATAATACTATAAATCGTACCAAATATCATGCCTAAATCATGCTAAAATATTCATGCAAGAATGTCATGCAAATATATTAATTATCATGCAATAATAATAATAATGTTAATACATAATATCATGCAATAATATAAATACCTTGCAAATATATATATATATATATTAAAACCATTCATGTAAATATATAATCATGAAATCAAATATAAGCACACAAATATATTAGTAAAGATGTATAATCATGCAATTATGCATATAATAAATATAGAAACATGCAATTAAATATCAATCAAATATAATATTAATCATGCAATAATAATAAATAAATAAATAACTATGCAAATAAATATATTAATAATTATACAATCACACAAATAAATAACTTAATAATCATGCAAATAGATATATAATCAAGCAATTAACAATGTAAATCATGCAAATAAACATGCAATTAAATACATAATCATCAAATAAAAATATATAAATCATGCAAACAAATTGCAGTTAAATATATAATCATGCAAATAATAATATATAACCATGCAAATAAACTTGTAATTAAATACATAGTCATCCAAATAATAATATATAATCAAGCAATTAAATATATTATTATGTAAATAATATATAATACTAATTATAATAGCGTGCAAATACAATAAACATACAAATATCATGCAAAATAAATATAAAATACCAAAACATTTTTTCAGCATACATTAATATTAAAATTAACAAAAAAAATAAAATCAAATAGAAAATCAAACCAAGCAAAAAAATAAAATCAACCCAACAAAAAATAAAACCAAACAGAAAATAAAAATAAAATAAAATAAAATAGAAAATAAAAATTAAGTAAAACAAAAAATAAATGAAATGAAATTAATATAATATAATATAATAAAAAAAAAAAGAAAAGGAAAAACCTACGGTCTAGGTTAGGTCAAAGCGGGGTCAGCATATGGATCTCAAATGGGTTGGAGCACGGATCTTAAGCCCTTGAAATAGTGTCATTTTGGCTCAGTATAAAAGGCAAAAGAAAATGATTTTTCTTAGAAATGCTAAGAGCCTTCTCTTTCTAGTTCCAAAACCTCTGCCTTCTCTCTAGGCTATTTTCTAGAAGGTTCAAACTAATATAGAAACCAGAGCCAAAAAATTCAAATGGCATAGGGAAATTCAAAGAAAACCCAAAATCAATCGTAAATCTCAGATCCTAACCTTTATGAGCTATCTTCGACAGTTGTAAGTTCACTAAAATATTTAAATTTCATCTGAAACTTCAAGCTTGAACCTAGAAAACCATAAATTTTTAGGAAATAAAATCTTCAAACTATTTCCAAAATCTAAAGCTCCAAAGATAAAGCTGAATTCCCAAAAAAAGTTACCAGAACTCAAATCAATCCAAGATTTGGGGATTTAAACCCCAAATTTTAGAAACTTTATCTTAAGCTTGATTCCCAGAAAAATAAAAACCTAGAACTTGCTTCTGTGTTGCTTCTAATTGCCTATTAGTTTGATTGTTTCCTATTATTGCCTCTATATCCTATGAATCCCCCTTTTTTGTTTGCTAATTAGGGGTGCTTTTATAGGGATTTAATCCCTTTTGGTTTGGAAACTAGGAAATCTTACTGAATCTGGGATTTGTATGATTTGATCTTTATTTTCTTGTGATTTTCTTTTTTTCACGAAGATAAGGATCCAAATTATTCCAAAAAAAAAAATCATTCAAATCTGAACAAAATCATAGAATTAAATGAAATACCATGCTAATCAGCATAAAGGATTTTTTTATAGTTTGTTGACCTTGACTTTTGACCAAAACAAAGTTAAATCAAAATTAAAAATCCAAATAAAATAAATAATAAATAAATAAATAAAATCAAAATTAAAATCAACACTTTTTCGAGCTTTTAATCTTTTGGGTCCAAAATTTTATATTGAGGCCTAGCTACACAATCAAAGTCCATTTTATTATTGGAGAATTTCTCAGACAAGCATCAATGCATGCATAGGCTACCATCGATGCGTGCTAGCTGTTGGTGCGAGTTGTTGCCTCGGACACCATCACTAGATGCTGGCACTTGGTGCAGCATGTGTATCGTGACCCTTCTGCCACTCTTTTATCAGTCCAAGGCACTTGCTTATGCCCCGATTGCCATTGGCACCAAATGACGCTCAATGCATATGTCATAGGCTCTGATCTTAAACCAAACCCTGTGTGGCCTTGGATAGTAAATTGACTTTATTTTCCTAAGTTAGCCTAAAAACGTAGGTGCTTTGCATAATTCTAGCTTGTCAGAGATTGTGCTATAGTATTGGCATACCCTCAGCCTAATGGCTTAGGGCACAACTTGCGTTCAAAGACTCGATGGTTCACAGGATTCTACAATTCACACCAAGTATTGCATTTCACTACATTCTTCATCAATGCAAGAGTTGAGATATTTGTTGCTGAGAGTCATTTTTTTTTCAAGACAGAATGAGTCATGATGCCACCCATGCACAAATTGTGAGTGGGATGGCAATAGTACGCACACATTTTTTAATTCCGATTCCTTGGCATGATTAACACCAGGGGTTCGTAATTCAACTACGAGCAATGATACTAATCATTTTGCTCGCCCAATAGGAGAAATGAAGCGACCGATGTGCCTGTCTAGGTCTGGAAAGGGCTTGAGGTATGGAGCCACCCTTGCCCCCTTAGTGTTTTGTTAATGCATATAGGGTGCATTTCTTGAATGGATTTCGACAATGATCCTTCTGAAAGTTTAGCTACGGAAACCTTGTTACGACTTTTACTTCCTCTAAATGTAAGGTTCAGTGGACTTCTCCAAATGTTACGGGCAATGAATCATCTATGTTGCCATGATTCGAACACTTCATCAAACCATTCAATTGGTAGAAGCCATAGGTGTTGTGTACAAAGGGCAGGGACATAGTCAATGTGAGTTGATGACTTGTGCTTACTAGGAATTCATCGTTGAAGACCAACAATTGTAATGATCTATCCCTATCATGATGAAATTTCTATGATTACCTAGGCCTATCAGCCAAGGCTATAGACTTGTTAAATATATCAGTGTAGTGTGTGTATGGCCTAGAACATCTAAAGGCATCACAGACCTATTATTGCCTTAAACTTTCTTACATCCTCAAGGTACGATGACCACAAAAAGAAGATTGAAAAGGATGATGGGTCGCCAGTTTGATGCATCGAGCATGGAGCCTGCCAACATAAACAAACATAGCACTATTTATATGCCCATTACATATAAGTGGTAGCATCTATGAACACTAGTCCATAATCTACCCAATCGATTACTCGATGAGCTAGTAGAGGAAATGATGTATGAGGCAAAGCCATAATTGCTTGGCATTGGAAAAACACAAGCAAGGGCCCCGAGACTACCCCTACCATCCAATAGGCAATAATGACATGACACCACCAATGCTTGGTCTAGCTAGGACCATACATGCAAACTTTGCTATCCCTAACCCAAAGGGACATAGCCTGATTCAGGGACTTGTTCATAGGGTTTTAGGTAGCATTGGCTGTATGCACGGGCTTGGTCTAGCCAAGGTATTTTTATGGTTAAGGAGAAAAGACCATGAGACTGCCAAATACTCGAGAAACTTGGCCAGACCCAACTCTCGACCATAACTTTTGCTTACACCACCCTAGGGAGCTGTTGCCTAATTCAAGGACTTAGCATAGGACAACATCAGTTGTAAGTGTCATGGGCTAGGAGCTTAAACCTAGCTATCGTGCAACCTTAGATAGGAAACTACCATTTTTATGCCTACGAAAGCTTTTAACTGACTCTATGATGTGCACTAACTGACTATTTCGTACACTTGTGTTAGAACTTGACTAACCTCCTAAGAGTTTAGGAGAAAGCTGGGAAGAAAACGGTTAAGGCAAAAATAGTTTATTCATTGGATAATGTATGTACACTTGGTCATGGAACACAGTCCCTATATGTTCTCTACAAAGGCTCTTAAGGCCTAAGTCCCTAATGCTTTACATTCTTACTTTCCTTACTTATTGTCACTTGTTAATTATGTACAAATGAGGGGAGGCACTCCTATTTATACTTGAGCTCTTTTGGTACTTATGGTTACAATGAATCCAAGTGTATGGCTATTAAGGGCCTTCTAGACAATTCTAAGGTGCCCAGGCTCCAACAAGGTTGGCTAAGGCCATTTTAGAGATCTATAGGTTTCAGGCTCCTCATTGAGCCCCTGGGTTTGGAAGAGTCTGGCCATTCCTGTTAAGTGCCTGAACCTAGTGGGTTTTAAAGCCTTCTCCATATGGGCACCACTTTACCCATAACTAGGGCATTCTAGAGACTTTCTCATCTGGGCACTAGAGTGCCCGACATTGTGCTCGTTCCTAGCCTTTTTAGAACCTTCAGTGACCGTGCACCTAGCCTACTTTCAGGCTTCTCTAGACCCTTCTATGCCTATGCACTTGGCTTGTCTCCAAGTGATTCTAAGCTTTTTTGTGCCCAACTACTTGTACCACATCTTGGGGTGTTCTAGAACCTTTCAACAAGCAATCCTCATCCTTAGCACCTTGTAACTCACCTCGAATGTACTCTTGCACTCTGGTCTTGGCCTTTGCCCACACATTTGGGTAATGTATGTACCATTACAGCCTTGATTTCAATCCTTTTTGGCTTGTTACCATACCATCTTAAGCAAGTCCTATCATATGACCCTCTCAGTCTAGGACCCATGCGTGATCCATAACACCTGCACCTTATGCTAGCATGTGCTAATGATGGTCAAGGCCTTGGCTAAAGTTTGATTCTAGGTTATAGTGCACATGCTGGGTGTCATGGTTTGCACATTTCTTAGATTGGAACCATGCATCTATGAGGCACCAAAACTACTCTTAGTCAAGGTTAGCCTTTCTCGAGTCCATTTCTCCATGGATAGGTCATTTTTAATCCTTCAAGATGCATACTCACGAGCCCTTATTGGCTTGAACCCTATAGGGTTGCACGCAACATTCTCAAACTCAAAAGGAGGAACCCAACTCCCATTATCATAATCAACCCACGATTCTAAGGGTGGTCCTAAGCACTCATTTTTGTTTGCAGGCATCAAGGTCCTAAGCACTAACCTGCCTAGCTCATAAGGGTGTACAGCCCTAATTTTCATGATATTATCTCATTCTGGCATGGTGAAAACCCAACACCATGCCCACTTGGATCATTTGTAAGCTCTCATGCCTAAAACTCGAAGGCACAACATAAATGCTAGTTCGTAGCTAGCCTAGAGCCACATTAGGCTCATCTTGTCCCATTAAAGTCAAATCTTAGGGCCTTTTTTTAGCCAACTCAGGGCCTAGTGACCTTCCTCTTATTCACCATGATTATCGAATTTTGCTCGTTACTCCACCAACTCACCCGATGGTTCACACACATGGCTTTCACCTACAGCACCTAATTGGCTACCAAGGCTTTAGGGTTTCACACACTAGCTTGCACTTGTCCATCCATCTTGGGATTAGGGCACACACTGCCTATACATTCTATTAGCATCATGTTTCTAGGCTTATATTGTATGTGCATAGCTCCAAAACCATTGTCCCAACCATAGGCCTCGACCATTGCTCAACTCAGGGTTAGTTATGGTAAGACTGAGGCACACTAAGGCCTAACTATGACATTCTCCCCCACTTAGTATGTTGATGCCCTCATCGATGCCAAAACCACACCCAACTCTCTTGTTAGACACAATTGACATTTTCTTATATGTCGCTCACTTGTGCTTTCAAGGATTTGGTTGAGATCTTGTCACATGAGGCACCACCCTTAGTACTTGTTCATTGCTAATGTCAATGGATCTCATCCTAGCTCCATTGCACCTTTATGCTATCTCCACATATGACTACCAGATTCAAAGTATTGTTTAATAAGTGTCACTGTACCATTTCACCCATGATCACATAATGTTACAACCTTGAGGTACCCTTGTCAATCATGACCCTCAGTCAAGTGAACGATCACCTGCTTTGCCACACATTGGTGTGCCCCGCTAAACGTGACCCATTACACCAACCACATGCCTACGGCATTGACTCTTCAATGTACCTCTCTAAACGTGATGTTTAGATCAACCACATTTAAGTGGCACCACACATAATAGACCTTAACATGGTGGTATTTAAACACTTCAGCCATCTCACAACTTGGGTCTTTTTAGCCCCTTCAAGGTCATCTATCTAAGTGTGGCCCTTTAGCTAGTTACCTTCATGATGGCACCTTAACACTTGCTATCTCGAACTCAACTCATGCTCAATAAACTCGTATGCTCCACTACCTTGGCTTAGTTCCATAGGAAATCACAAGTTTCCCCCACTTTTACCCAAAGTTAGCTTGACTTTACACATAACCATGTCTCCACAATAGTTTCACAACTCATCTACCTTGACTCTAGCATATCTCAAAAAGGCAACTCAAAGCCCACACAATGTTCTAGGATCCACTGATCCAATCAATCACATTGTCTACTAACTTGTTCAACTCCAAGATTCACCAACCCATTTGATACTCTTGGTTTATTAACCTATTTAGACTTAGGGCCATCTTGTTAGTCGTATCTATTCAAAAAGTTTTGTAATCACAATTGTCTTAATTATGCCTTACTCAAACTCATCCTATCCGCTGACCAAATCCACTTAAATGCCAATACCATCAGCTTACTCAATTGAATCGATCCTTTGACCCACACAACTCAAGGCCTTGTCAATTGGTCGATTATTGCTTACTTGCTTCAGTGAACTGCACATTGTCATGGTCCACTGGCCACCACATCTCATAAGGCTTTTTTTTTCTTCCAACACAATCATGGTCCACTGATCAAACAATCTCATGATCTTCTTACATTAAAACTCATGGTTCATTGACCATCACAAATTTAAGGCTTTAATCCTTAGCCAACTCAATCTTGTCTACCTTTGTAAAATTGCTCTACGCTTGGAGCCTAAATACTCAGCTCATACCCCTGTTAGGCACTTGCACCAGACAATAAGTCACACATTAGTAACTGATCTCGATAAGCTCAACTCAAGTCCCTCAGGACAAGACTCTTTCGACTTGCATGACCTCATACAACTCCATTTCATGGTGTATGCCCCTTTGTGTCATGGTTTCCACATAGTTTTTCCCACCATAAGGGCATCCCATGCCCACACGCCCTAACACCTTTTGCTAGGTAAGGTTAGACTCCTATACCCTTTCACTTGGCATCCAAGAGTCAACTCAAAGGCCTTCCACCTAGGCAAATTTTTACCATGTATCACCTCGATGGCTCATTCTTGAACCCACATAGCCATTATATCACTTTCCAGTCTCATAACTCTTTCTGAGCTTAGCACTGCCTCAATTTTTCAATATCATGCCCACACCTAGGGTAGTTTTAGTCCCACCACTAAGCCGCACTAGGCTCTGATATCACTTGTCATGGGCTACACATTTTTTAACTAAACCCATGTGTTCGTGTAGTACCAACACTACTTTTAGTTGAGGTTAGCCTTTCTCGAGTCCATTTTTCCATGGATAGGTCATTTTCGATCCCTCAAGCTGTATACTCATGAGCCTTTCTTGGCTCAAGCCCCATAGGGGTGCACGTAATATTCTCATACTTGGTAGGGAGGAACCTAATTCCCATCATCATAATCAACCAATAATTTTCAAGGTGGCCCTAAGCACCCATATTTACCTACAAACATCAAGTCTCGAGCACTGACCCACCAGGCTCATAAAGGTGCACAACCTCGATTCTCATGATATTATCTTATTCTAGCATGGTAAGAACCTAACATCATCCCCACCTAGATCATCTACAAGCTCTCATGCCTAGAACCTAAAGGCACAACATAGATGCTAGTTTCTATCCAACCTGAAGCCACACTAGGCTATTCTTATCCCGTGAAACTTATATCACAGAACCTTAACACTTAGCCTTACTTAAGGCTAATGCATGCATGATGGTCACCTTACATCATGCTCATCCCATTTCATGAAACTCAGGTGTGCTACCCCAGTCGCAGCACACCTTTACCGAATCACCATAAAGGTCTAGTAATATGCTTGCCTGGTAGCCCGCTCATCCCTTAAGCTTGATGGTGCCTCTTTTATGCGAACACCTTTTCATGATCTTTGATTACTTATCGATCCAGCTTAAGGAGGGGGAACTAAGGGACATAGTGAATGCTAGCATCTAACCCCATGGTTTAATATAATGGCATGGTATAAGGTCTGCATGCCATGATTGTCCCCAGGTTTACCAAGACCTAAGGAGACATCATGCCACACTCATGACCTAATGATGGCCACCCATTTAGACACCACATATGCCTAGGAGTAGCTCACTCTAGACTAGCAAGGCCCCACCCTTTTGTTTGCCAAAGGGGTGGTGGAAAGTTGACATTAAAGATTTCTTGGCCATCTTATTTCTTGGCTTTTACTACTCACGCACAGCTTCAAGACCACTATCTTGACCATAAGGCCTCAATTATTGCTCAACTCATAGTCAATCATGGTAGCACTGAGGTACACAAGGGCCTGACCATGACATTAGGCTTAGGCATGTGCCAGTGCCTCATTTTTTTTTGCATAGAGCACCATCACCAGAGCATCACCAGAGAATTTGACTGGTGACATTAGGGATTCTGGCGATTAAAGAAGAGGGGCCAATGGGTTTATATGCATGATGTGAGATAGGTACTAGTCCTTGGCCCTTATATTGTCCCCTTATCCCCCAAGAAACCTCGACAACTCACACCCTCTTAAAGAGCATAAGAGCTTTTATAGGTTCATAGCCAGTAGCCATTTAAGTATATGAAATAGGGACTCTTTTTCAAATGGCCACAATATCTTTTACACTTAGATTTTTTAGCTAAATTTTTTTATCGATGCCAATAAAAATACAATGATCATGTATATCAAATTTGGGGCTAAAACTCTTAAAAGAATTTCAAAAATCCTGAATCGTAAAAAATTTCAAAAATTATGAAAAATAGAAAACATGTTATCTTGCTAAAAAACTTCACATGATGGCTTAAGGGACTGTAATATGAATTTACAAACCATAAAAATGGCATTGGCACAAAAAATATGATGATGTGCCTAAACCCACATACTACTTAGTCGTGGTGTGCATAGTGCATGGCTCGAGACCAGGATGCCTATACATGGTGTATAGCCTATAATGTGCTAATGGTGTTCAAGGGAACTACTCACACCAAGGGCCAACAAGTCTTTGTGGTGGTTGAGGCATGCACATGTGTCATGGTCCGTAAGCTAGTCTAAGCTTAGAGGTTCTCTTCGAGTTAAAGAGCAGTTCTAGTTTTAGCAAGATATAGTTTAACAGCTAGAAGGACCAAGCCTTAAGGCATACTGGAGGTTCAGATCATGGGGAACTAGCTTAGAATAGTGGTACAAGAGGTGATCAAGACTCTAGTGACACAGGCACAGCTTTCAGGTTTCAAAGTATTAAGCAAGGCCCAGTGCGAATGCTGGTGAGCATTATATGAATTTACAAGCCATAAAAATGGCATTGGCATGACAAAAATATAAAGATGTGCCTGAACCCAGCTACTACCTAGTCATATGCGTATTGTGTGTAGCTTAGCCTAGGATACCTGTGCTTGTTGCATAGCTCAATATGTGCTGATAGTGGTCGAAGCATGTGCCGAGACTAAGGGCCAACTTGTCCTAATGGCAGTAGAGGCATGTGCATGTGTCACAATTTGCAAGTTGATCCATGCCTATGGGTTTTCCCTGAGTTAAAAAGTAGTTTTGGCTTTAGTGAGATAGGGTCTGACAGCCAAATGAACCATGCCTTGAGGCATATTAAAGGCCTAGGTCATGAGGAACTAGCCCAAAATAGTGGTACAAGTAGTGATGAAGACTTTAGTGGCTCAAGCATAGTGTTCAGGTTCGATAGAATTGATCAAGGCCTAGGTATGTGTGCTGGTGAGTGCTTACATGAATTTAAAAGCCATAAAAATGGCATTGGCATGGTAGAAATATGAAGATCTATCCGAACCCTTCAACTGCCCATTTGTGGTGTGTATTCTATGTGGCTTAGGCCCAAGCTACTAGCTTATGGTGCATGGCCTAGCATGTACCAATGGTGTTCAAGGAAACTACCTACATAAAGGGCTAGCATGTGTTTATGGTGGTTGAAGAATGTGTCGAGACAAAGAGCCAACATGTCCTAATAGTAATTAAGGCATGTGTATGTGTCACAGTCTGTAAGCTAGTCTAGGCCCATGGGTTCTCTCTAAGTTAAAAAGTAGTTTCAATTCTAGTTGGACCGGGTTCGACTGTTAGGAGACTAAGCCTTAAGGCCTACTGAAGGACCAAGTAATGGGAAACTAGCCTATAACAGTGGTATAGGTAGTTATTAAGACTCCAGAGGCTTAGGCACTACATTTAGGTTTGGTAAAATTGAGCCAGGCCTAAGTACAGGCATTAAAAAGCGCTTATATGAACTTACAAGCCATAAAAATGGCATTGGCATGGCAGAAATATGAAACTGTGCCTGAACCTAACTACTCTTGGTGTGCATGGTGCATGGTTCGAGCCTAGGATACCTATAGGTGGTGTTTGGCCCAGCATGTGCCAATGGTGTTCAAGGAAACTGCCTGTACAATGGGCCATCATGTGCTAATGGAGGTTAAAGCATGTGTCGAGACCATGGGCCAACATGTCCCAATGGTGGTCAAGATTAGGACAGTATCTGATCATCTTTGAGCCCTTAACTTGCATTCTTAACTAATGAAAACATGCTTAGCAAATACTTTTGCAATTGTTCATCTTTCATAAATCCAAGAACTTCACCTTTGACTATGAAATATGAAACTGTCCCTATTAATCATTATTCCAATCCTGAAGGCTAACATAATAGGATCGAAATCCTATGATGTTATCCCATGTTGATGTATACAAGCGTAGGATTACTTTGAGCACTCAAATTTTTTCTAAGTAATAGTGCCAGAGGAACAACATAGTTAGTTAAGGCTAAGAGCGCATCACTAGCAATAGGGACAAGTAAACCGATGCTCACCATGAGGCAAACTAGATGATGCAAACCTCGTTCATCTATTAATTTTTTAATTACAACAACTTAAATATACGTTATTGGAGTTGGAACTACCATGACTGTTGCCACCACCAAACTTGCCCTCTAATGGATCCTCATTAAGGGATTTAGATTGTACTCATTGTAATTACTAGACTCATAGAGCTTGGTATTATTATTTATTGCCACTACTTCCCCATGTCAGGATTGGGTAATTTGCACTCTTGCTACCTTCCTTGGATGTGGTAGCCATTTCTTAGGCTCTTATTCTAGAATCAGACCATAATTCTTTGCACCCGACACCACTATAGTAGGCCCCTATCTTACCATCAAAAGTTGATAGGGTAAAAATTTGAATGATGCATCATTGATAAAAGGCTATGCAATCTGTTAAGTTATCATGAATCATCAAATCAACGAGCAAAGCCCACATTGACCTTTTATCTAATAAATGCATCCCTTCTAGAAGTAGGGGTTTGTTGCACATATTAGCTCTAGAATTACTGTAGTTATTTGAGTAGTAGGTACCATTAAACAAATTATAACTCATTTAATGGGCCTTTCACAATTTCATAGTCTGAATTAGTTCATACTTACACATGCACTAGTTAATCTTTAAGACAAGAATATAACTATAGGCAGGATCAAACAGGTAGCATTCTTTCAGGACATTGGCACCGTATAAGCTTCAATGCACTGACTATGTGACAAAGAGAGCCAATAATAAGCACAAGCATCATGCATGTCAAGCACGCAAAATGCATAGCATCAAATGAACATGGGCCAAGAGCTCAAGCCCATAAAATGTTCTACATCCGAGAGCATGATTGAACACTAATGCACCAATTAGCCATAAAGGTTTGGGTGGCACACTTGGGACATAGGGCATAATTAAGGTCTGACTCGTAGCCCTTAAGGACATAAATGGATGAGACGTGGTAAGACATCCAGTTTCCATTTATTTAGGTATACAGCATAGGATCCAAATTATGTTTCCAAGGTATAATGACCACATATGGGAAGATTAGAAAGGATGATAGGTCAACAACTCGATGCATCGAGCATGGAGCCTACCAACTTGTACAGCCATAGCACCACTTATATGCCTATTACGTACAAGTGGTAGCATCCTTGTACACCGAGCCATAGCCCACCCAATTAATTACTTGATGAGCGAGAGGAGGAAATGATGTACAAGGTCATGCCACAACCACTTGGCAAGGGAAAAACACAAGCAAGGGCCACAAGACTGCCACTACCATTCAAAAAGCAACAATGGCATCACACTACCAATGCTTGGTTTGATTGGGACCACACATGTAAACTCTATTGTTACCACCTTATAGGACATTGCTTGATTCAAGAACTTATTCCTGGAGTCTTGGGTAGCATCGACTACATACAAGGGCTTGGCTAAGCCAAGGTATTTTTACGGTTAACAAGAAGGGACCACAAGACTACCAAATACCCAAGAGACTTGGCTAGACCAAGCTTGCAACCATAACTTTTGCTTGCACCACCTTAGAGGGCTGTTACCTACTTTAGGGACTTGGTCTACGATTTAGGGTAGCATCAGCCATAGGCATGGGCTTTGCTAAGCCCTTTTTCCATTTGTATGCCTATCGATCCAGGCCATAGGTGCCTACAAGTCACCAACGCAACCAATCATTGGATAGTATGGCCAAAAGGCATGCATAACTTGGATTTTGTTGTAGGAATGTTGCTATAAATCTATGCAATGATAGGTCCATCATGCAAACTTATTCCCCTTGTGGAGAGAAAAAAAGGCCCAGATAACCACCCTCTAAATAACATAAGAGATTTTACAAATATGCTAGCAATAGACATTTAAGTGTTTGTAATAGGGACACTTTTTTCAAACAAGTATATCCTGCACCAAAGGTCCATAGGTGCCAATGCTAATCATGGTATGTGCCCGTAGTAAGTCCCAACATGTGCTAATGGTATTCGAGGCACTGCCTACACCAAAAGCCATCTTTTACCGATGCTAATCGAGGCATGTACCTGTACCAAGGGTAGCACATGCCAATGACGATCAATGCAAATGGCTATACCAAAGGCTAGTATGTGTTGATAATGGTGGAGGCCTTGGTTGAAGTTTGACTCTAGGCCATGGTGCACACACTAGGCTTTGGCATGTACTGGTCTGTATTTTTTTTCCTAGGGCTCCATCATCGAGGCATTGTTGAAGAACTTGATCGACGGTATTAGGGTTTCGATGATTGGGGGAGGGGCCAGGGTGTGTGCGCACATGATCTACAATGGGTGCTGGTACTTGGCCCTTATATTAGCCCCCTATCCCCTAAGGAACCTTGACAATTCACACCCCTTTGAAAAGAATAAGCACTTTTATAGGTTTGTAACCAGTAGCCATTCAAGTGTCTGAAATGGGGATGCATTTTTCAAATGGCCATAAAATCTTATACACTTTGATTTTAATGCTAATTTTTTTTGTGGATGCCAAGAAAAATACAAGGATCTCCTAGACCAAATTTGGGGCCAAAACTCCTAAAAGGTTTTTAAATAATCCCGAACCACTAAAAATTTTAACAATCATGAAAAATTAAAAATGAGTCATGTTGCCATGAAACTTCACATGAAGGCTTAGGGTATCATTATATGAATTTACAAGCCATAAAAATGGCGTTGGCATGGTAGAAATATGAAGATGTGCCTAAACCCACCTACTACCTAATCGTGATATGCATGGTGTGCGACTCGAGCCCAAGAAACCATCACGTGTTGCGTAGCCTAGCATTTGCCAATGGTGTTCAAGGGAACTACCTAAACCAAGGGCCAGCATATGCTGATCGTGATCGAAGCATGTGTCGAGACCAAGGGCCAACATGTCTTGATGGTTATTGAGGCATGTGCATGTGTCATAGTTTACAAGCTAGTCCTATCCCAGGGGTTCTTTTTTAGTCAAGGAGCATTTCTAGTTCTAGTGAGATAGAGTCGAGGCATATGCATGTGTCATGGTCTACTTGCTGGTCTAGTTATAGAGGATCTCTTTGAGTCAAGAAGTAGTTCCATTTCTAGCGAGATAGAGTTTAGCAGCTAGGGGCGTTAGGCCTTGAGGTGTATTGAGGCCCAAGTCATGGGAAAGTAACCTAGAATAGTGTTACGAGCAATGATCAAGACTATAAAAACTTAGGCCCGGTGTTCAAATTTGGTAGAATTAAGCCAAGCCCAAGTGCACTGTTGGTGAGCATTTTATGAATTTACAAGCCATAAAAATAGCATTAGCACATCTACTACCCAGTCATGGTGCATGGCCTAGGCTCAGGATACCTATCTTTGGTGCGAGAACTAACATAGGCTTATGGTGTTTAAGGGAAGTGCCAACACAAAGGGCTAGCTTGTGTCAATGGTGGTCAAAGCATGTGTCGAGATGAAGGGCCAACAAATCTCATTGGCAATCAAGACAAGTGCATGTGTCATGGTTTATAAGCTAGTCTAGGTCCATGTCTTCTCTTTGAGTTGAGGAGCAGTTCCAACTCTAGCGAGATATTGTCTGAAAGCTAACTGGACTAGGCCCTAAGGTATACTAAAGGCCCTTGTTATTGAAAGCTATCCTAGAATAGTGATATAGGCACTGATCAAGACTCTAAAGGCTTAGGCACTGTATTCAAGTTCAACAGAATTGAGCTAGGCCCAAGTGTTGGGCTGGTGAGTGCTTATATGAATTTAGAAGCCATAAAAATGGCATTGGCATGATAGAAATATAAAGATGTGCCTAAACCCACTTATTGCCCGATTATGGTACACATTGTGCATGGCTCAATCTAGGGATACTTGCACATGTGCATGCCCATCATGTGATGATGCTATTCGAGGGAATTGCCCACACAAAGGGCTAGCATGTGCCAATGGTGGTCAAAAGATGTGTTGAGACCGAGGACCAACATATCCTGATTGTGGTCAAAGCATATGTATGTGTCATGATCCATAAGTTGGTCCAAACCCAAAGGTTTTCTTTGCATTAAAGAACAGTTCTAGCTCTAGTGAGGCAATGTCTGACAACTAGGGGGACCAAACCTTGAGGCATACTAGAAGCCTAGGTTTGAGGGAGCTAGCATAAAATAATGGTGTAAGTAGTGATCAAGACTTCAAAGGCTTAGGCATGGTGTTTAGGTTTGGTAAAATTGAGCCAAGCTGAGGTACGAGCAATGGTGAATGCTTATATGAATCTACAAGCCATAAAAATGGCATTAGCATGGCAAAAATATGAAGATGCACCTAAACTAACCTACCACTCGACCATGGTGGGCATAGTGCATGGCTCGAGCCTAGGATACTTGTGCATAGTGGGTGGCCCCAGCATATGCCAATGGTGTTTGAGGGAACTACCTGTACAATGGGCCAACATCTACTGATAGTGGTCAAAGCATGTGTCGAGGCCAAAGGCCAACATGTCTCGATAGTGATTGAGACATGTGCATGTATCGTGGTTAGCAAGCTGGTCCTGGCCCAAGGGTTGTCTCCAAGATAAGGAGTAGTTCCAGTTTTAATGGGATAGGGTCTGATAGCTAAAGGGACTAGGGCTTGAGGCCTAGTTAAGGCCTAGGTCATAGAGAACTAACCCAAAACAATGGTATGTGCAGTGATTAAGACTCTAGAGACTCAGGCATGGTGTTCAGGTTTGGCAAAATTCAGCCAGGCCCAGATGCGGGCATTGTTGGGCAAAATGTGAGTACACAATTAGACCCAAATGCAAGCACGAGTGATCTAGGTGCGGGCACATAGTTAGACTCAGGTGTAAGAATGCTTAAACATAGTCCTAGAAGGATCAAATTTATGGGCTTTAAAAGGTCTAGTACTGTAACATAATCTTTGACAAGCTAGAATTATGCTAAGCACTTAAGTTTCATTGGCTGACTTAGGCAAATGGAGTCAATTCCCTACACAATGCCACACGAAGTTTGGCTTAAAACTAGAGCCCGTAAAACATGCACCAAGCATTATTTGGTGTCAATGGTAATTGAGGGCCAAACAAGTGCATTGGGTGGAGGTTCACGATACACATGCCACACGAAGTGCCAGCATCTACCAATAAGGTGTCTAAGGCAACAATCTGCACCAAGTGCCAACATCTACCAAAGAGGTGTCTAAGGCAACAACCCACACCAAGGGCTTGTTGTGTTAATAATGGTCGAGGAAAGTGCATACACCAAGTGCCAATATTTGGTGATGCTGCTTGAATTAACATCTCGCACCAAGGGGCCAGCATCTACTAATGGTGTTTGAGGCAATAATAGGCTAGCATTTGCTAATTTTGTTGGATGTGATTGCCCACATTAGCCAAGGGCTAGATGCTATTGATGGCATTCGAGGCCATAGCCTATACCAGGGGCCAGCATTTGCCAATAGCATTTAAGGCAAGTGTCCACACTAAAGGTAAGCCCATGCCTATAACAAATACCAATGGCATTTGGTTGTCATTTAGTTGGATCCTCAAGAGAGGGATTTCATTGTTTGACCGAATTGGTTGCAATGGAGAACACCATTCATCCCTAACCCTAGGGGGTATAGTGTAAAAAATGAAGTGAGAAGACTTTGGTGGGTTTGGGGTGAGAGGGACTAATCAAAGTGACAAAAGGTTGAATCATAGTAGATCATGGCAGCAAAGCCACTTTGCACTTACAATACCCTATCACATGTTTTAATCATCTGTAAAAGATTCTAGTCATCGCTCAATGGAAATTAAGCTCCAAGAAGGCACGGATGGCTTATTTGCCATGGGGGTTGCACCTATGACACATGCAATTGAGGGCCATAGGCCCCTATTGTAGGTTGGCAATCAGGTGGTGGGTGCATACATCACTTTTAACTCAGATTCTAACTTAAAGGCATTTAGTTATAATCCAGCACATGGCAGCTTCATGCCAATAGCTTTCCAACTAAGCATAATGGCCAATTGTGCGAATCAGTAGTTCTTCTCATACTAGGTTGAATTACTATTACGAAGCTACAATCAGTAGTGTAAAACTAACCTGTTTCACAATGGTCTAAACCTATCTCATGTTCCCTATTGGTGGGTGAACAATCCAACACTTGGTGAATTTGCTTCATAATGACAAAAAGAGTTAACATCGAAGGATAAAAAAGCAACATCGCTATGAATAGTTGGTTGCCATAAGCTAGTTATCCCTGCGGTAACTTTTTTGACACTTCTAGCTTTAAATTGCAAAGGTCTAAAAGATCGATAGGCCATGCTTTCACTGTTTGTATTCATATTGGAAATCAAAATCAAATGACATTTTACCCTTTTATTCCACATGAGATTTCTATTCTCATTAAGGTCATCTTAGGACACCTACATTATCTTTTAACAGATGTGCTGCACTAGCTAAACTCCTACCTGACAATGTCTTCCATTCAAATCGATTGATTGAGGCTAGCCTTGGTCCAAAAAAAAGGGTCATGTGCCTCAACTCTAATTCATGAAATAAGTAAAATGATGTTAAAAGTAGTGGTATTCCAATTTCACCTGAAGGCTCCCACTTATCCTAGACCTTTCAAGTCATTTCACAAAATTGGACTAGGGTCAAGCTTAACAGGGTCTTCTTTCCCCACTGATTTTGCCAAGCCCATTCCTTTGGCTATGGTTTCACTGGATAATAGACAATGACAGTGTGAATCTCATTAATTCATTCATGCACGTCACTAATTAGATGATGAGGCATTTGGCTATCTTAACAGAGTCATAGGTAATTTCACAGTTTACTCGTGCTTGGTTGAATTTCATTAATTTGACATTTAGAGCACTGGGTAGATATCACATTACGTAAGCATCTACCAGGACCATCATAATGCTTTGTTTTAATTAAACAGTTAGATTCCCTTTGTCTATAGTAGTTCTGAGTCAATTGTTCATTGCCTGTGAAAGGCCCTCGAGGAAGTTATTCCCAATACGTCTCTTGACCGACATACGGTGACCTACTTTTACTACTAGATCAACTCGAGTAATGCATCGATAGCTGATAAGTTTGAGACTAGGACTCCCATGCCTAGCCCTTCGAGCTAATCCCTTTTTTGAGGTTATGGATCCATTTTGTTGACTTTCTTTCTATATTGTTCCATCAACCAGAGGCTATTCACCTTGGAGGCTTGATATGGTTATAAGTACGATCGAGCACAGATGGCACTTAGTCTTTTAGATTTTCAAGGGTCACTGAAGGTGCACTAGACACCACATGATGTACAGTGCTCTTTTGGCCACTAGACCCTATTTTTTGCTAAGCTGTTTCCAAGGTGGACAGACCATTAAACAAAAAATATAACTCTTCCTAAGGCCTTTACTAACATATCCAAACTCTTTAATGTTGTTGCCAGCTATCGTGTCCCAGTTTAAGAATTTTAGCTTGATTCCCTTTCAAAGCTCGTGCTAGATGTGCTATCGGATGGGCTTCCCTTATCTCTTGGGATCAACTAACCCATGTGCAAGTGCCATTCACATGGAACCTTTCCCTTCTTTCACCTTTAAAGTTCTCATTTGAATATTTGCTACTACCATTAAGATCTACATCAACGATCACTTCACTTGAGCTGATACCTTAAGTTTTATATTGACTGCTATGCCCTTCTACTCATTGGGGCTTAGCCCATGCCTCGACTGATTGTTATAGGTTGCACACTTAAGTGCCATCCATTTTCGTGGTTGGTTGATTTGGCAAGAGAGTTGTTAGACACTACTTAGCAGATTTTGACTTCCATGACTATAGTCTTGCTATCTTAATTAACCAACATCTTTTGTGGGTTCTAGGTTAGCGTGTTATTAGGCATGATAACCCAGCTTTCAATTCATCTCAAATCGGTAATTTTACATAAAAGAATGTCCTACTTAGAGCTTTTGATTCTATGGCATGGCCTATTTAAAGTTTGAGAATTGGTTGAAGGTGTTGCACCCTCAATACCTCTAATCATTGGCTTTACCTGATATAACTCACTAAGGGCTCTAGCTATCCTAAGAGAAAATTTATTAGGAACTAACTACAGATGGTTTGATTAGTCTTTTACCCCTATACCCAAGTCAGATGAATGATTTGCACGTCGGTTTCCTCTACTTTTGCTCTGCTCAAGCATAGTTCACCATTTTTTGAGTCTTGATAGGCATGCCTATACTAAAACCTTTCTCAGAAGTTAGGTTCAATCGGTCATACACCTGTGAGGGATCTTACCAATCATCTTCCTTATGCCTTATAGGTTTTCTTGCCCATTGACTCACACATATGTTAGACTCTTTGGTCTATGTTTCAAGATGGGCAAGATAGGGAGCCAAGATGGTAGTGCTACATTCTATGATCTTGATGATGACATTTTTTCAAGCAGATCGTTAGCCTAGGCTCGGGTCACCATCACAACCCACATTGATCCACACCTCAAGTTGATCGGTAGATTGACTCTCACTATTCCACATCTAACAAAGATGCATCATTGGCTCTCATCTGCTTCTTTCTTGATGATTTTTAGCTTTCTTTGACTATCTTTTGAAAATATTTTTCATCTTTCCCTCATGGTACTTGTTCCCTGTAGGTGTCTCACCCATATTCAGTATTAGATGGAATTTATTGCCTGATTGGGGCTGCGTTCCTAAACAACCTAACTCATAGATAGTGCCTTGTGGTGTAACAGGGTCTAGGCACAATAGGGTTTCACCCTCTCTAGTGCCCTTTTCTAGGGAACTTGGGCCTAGTTCACTAATGAGGACATTTCTTTAGACTATAATTCGAACACCTAGGGTGCTGATTCTTAAACTAGTTTCTTGATAGGTAGGGAAATCTTGATAAGTTTCTCTTCCTCTGCTTATTGATATGCTTAAACTTAATGAGTGATCTGCCTAACATGGTGTCACGATGTGAACATCGACCAAGTGATACGATGGTCTAATAGGGTTCGGATGAACAATGAGCACATGTCACTGGATATGAGGCATGCTAGGAGCTTTACCACTGACAATCACAACACTATTCTTATTGAGGACTCACTTTTGGGACAATCATGACCAACAAGATCATAGAAGGCCATCTTCCTCCCCCTCACCTAAAGCTCGATCAGTGGGGGGTTGGAAGGGGCAATGATGCATGACACCTAGGTAGGCATGCCCTTAGCCTAATGGCTTAGGGTGCAACTTGCGTTCAAAGGCTTGATGGTCATGGGATTCTACACCCACACCAAGTATCACATTTCACTATGTTCTTCATTGATGCAACAGCTGAGATATTCTTTGCCAGAGTCATTTTGTTTTTTCATGACAAAAAGAGTCATAGAGATCCATGCATGGACCATGACGGGATGGTGATGGTACACACACTCTTTTTCATTTCGATTCCTTGGTGCGATTCATGTTGGTATTCATTATTCAATCAGAGGTTATGATACAAATCATTTTGCCTACCCGAAAGGCAGAACGAAGCGACTGTCGCACTGGTCTAAGGCTAGAAGTAGCTTACGACATAGAGGCACCATGGCCCCCTCAGTGTTTTGTTAACCTGTTTGTAGATCATTCATTGAGTGGGTTTCAACAATGATCTTTTTGCAGGTTCACCTATAAAACCTTGTTAGAACTTCTCCTTCCTCTAAATGATAAGGTTTATTGGGTTTCAACAATGATCCTTTGCAGGTTCACCTATCCCCATCATAATGAAATTTTAAAGATTACTCGGGCTTGTCAGCCAAGGGTGTAGACTCATTAAATACATTAGTGTAGTGTGCATGTAGCCCAGAACATCTGAGGGCATCATAGACCTATTATTACCTCAAACTTCCTTGGCCTAAGTGGCCATAGTCCCTCTAAGAAGCTAGCCACAAAGGATCACCTCTGCATAGGTAGTTAGTAGGCTTAAGTCTCATTCATTAATAGAATTAACCAAACAAATTGCTCCACCAACTAAGAATGGCCATGCACCAACACTCATAAAATCAAGAAAAAGCTCTTAGTTTGTCAGTCTTTACTATGTCTGGACATGGTAAGTTTCCCCATGTTAAGTCAAATTAAGTAGAAGCTCCACTCATGGTGGTGCCCTTCTGTCAATGTCTTTAAGTTTCAACCTTGTGACCATACTCCCCTCAAAACCCAAAGCTTTGATTTCTCATAAGGTGTCGGCAAAGGCCTAAAAGTAACATCTGTTGATCCCTAGTTGGCATTATTTATGGTTGAAACTAGGACAATATCTAATCATCTTTAAACCTCTAACTTTTGTTCTTGATTAATGAAAATATCCTTGGCAAATGCTTTTGTAGTTGTTCATCTTTCATAAATCCTAGAATTACACCTCTGACTATGACATACAAATGCCCTCAATTGTCCCTATTAATCATTACTCTGATCTTGAAAGCCAACACATAGGATCAAAATCATACGATGTTATCCCATGATAATGTATACAAATGTAGGCATGCTTTGAGCACTGTAATTTTTTCAAATAAACAATGTTGAAGGAATGACTCAGCCAATTAAGGCCAAAAGTACATCACCAGCAGTAAGGATAAGTAGACCGGTGCTCACTATGAGGCAGATAGCATGACCCAACCCTAGTCCCAATGACAAGCTTTTTAACTATGACAACTTAAATATTCACTATTAAAGCTAGAATTACTGTGGCTATTGGCACTAGACTTGCTTTCCAATGGATCTTTATTAAAGGATTTAGATTGTACTCATTCCAATTACTAGGCTCATAGAGCATGGTATTGTTATTTATTGTCCCATGTCAGGACTAGGTAGTTTAAGCACCTACTACCTTCCTTGGATATGGTAGCTGTTTCTCAAGCTCCCTCTTCAAAATTGACCACTCTTCATCACCCATCACTACCATAGTAGGACGTTATCCTACCATCAAAAGTTGATTGGTCAAAAATTTGAATGATGGGTCATTGGCACAAAGGCTGTGTGATCCATTGAGTTATCATGAATCATTAGAGCAATGGGCAAAGCCCACATTGACCTTTTATCTAATAAATGCATCCTTTCCAAAAGTTAGGGTTTGTTGCACGTATTAGCTCTAGAATTATTATGGTTACCCGAGTAGTAGATACCATTAAACAAAAGATTTAATGACTATTCATAGTTTAATAGTCTAAATTAGTTCATATTTACACTTATATTGTTTAATTTTAAAGACAAGTATATGACTACTAGCAGGATCAGCCAAGTAGCATTCCTTCAAGATGTTATCATCACATGGGCCTTAACATACCAACTGAGTAGCGAAAAAAGCTAACATGGAGCACAAGTGTCATGCATGTTGAGCATATAAAATGCATAGCTTCAGACAAACAAGGGCTAAGAGCCTACGCCTACAAAACATTTTACGTATGAAACCACAATCAAACACTAGTACACTAATGCGGCTATGGAGCTTTAAGTGGTATGCTTGGGAGATGGGGCACAATTGAGGTCTGACCTGTAGCCCTTAAGGACATAAGATGAATTAAAGATGGCAAGACATCCGATTTTCATCGATTTAGGTATGCAACATAGGATCTTGATTGCACTCCTACAGTATGAAGACTACATGCGGGTAGATTGAAAAGGATGATAGGTTGATAGTTCAATGCATTAAGCATGAAGCCTACCAAGATGCACAAACATAGCACCACACATTTACCTATTGCATACAAGTGGCACCATCCACACACACTGATCCATAACCCACCTAATCGATTACTCGACAAGTGAGTGAAGAAAATGATGTAAAAGGCCACTCTACAATCGCTTGGCATAGGAAATACACAAGCAAGGGCCATAAGACTACCTCTGCTATCCAATAGGTAATAACGACATGACACCACCATACGTTTGGTCTGGCCAGGACCACACATGCAAACTCTGCTGTCACTAGCCCAATGGGACATTGCCTGATTTAAGGACTTGTTCTTGAGGTCTTAGGCAGCATTCGTTGCATGCATAGGCTTGGCTAGGCTAAGCCATTTGTGTGGTTGAGGAGAATAGACCATGATACTACCAAATACCTAAAAGACTTGGCCAGACCAAGCTTGCAATTGCAGCTTTTGCTTACCCCACCCTGGGGTGCCATTGCTTGATTCAGGTATTTGATCTGGGGTCTGGGGTAGCATTAACAGTAGGCACAGGCTTGAGCTCAGTAAAATCCAACCCTTTTTTTGTATGCATGCAAATTGTGAGGGCCATTGTTTCCTGTGGGTCATTGGAGTAACCAATCACTAGATAACATGGCCAGAAGGCAAGCATGGCCTAGATTTTGCTCCAGGGATGTTGTCGTGGATGCACCAATGACAAGCCCATCACACACACTTACTCCCTTGGTAGAGGAGAGGGGCCTAAGCAACCACCTTTTAAAAAGCATAAGAGATTTTATAAACATGCTGTAGTAGACATTAAAGTGTTTCTAATGGGGACATTTTTTTTAAACAAGCATATCTTGCACCAAGGGTCTATAGGTGCCGATGGTGATTGAAGAATATGCCTACACTAAAGCCTAGCATGTGTAGATGGTGTTCAAGGCAAGTGCCTACAATAAGGGTCAACATGTGCTGATGGTATTCGAGGTAATTGCCACCACCAAGGGTATTTTTTGCCAATGCTATTTAAGGCATGTGCTTGTACTAGGTCCAGATTTTGCCAATGTTGGTTATAGCATGTGCCCACACAAAAAGCTAGCTTACACCGATGGTGGTCGAGGTCGGTGCCCATATAAAAGGTCAACTTGTGTCGATGTTGATGGAGGCAGATGCTTGTACCAAAGGCTAGCTTATGCCAATTATGGTTGAGGCATGTGCCCATGTCATGGACTACACACAAGTCTAAGACCAAAAAGGCCATATGATAAGACTTGATCAAGATGGTACGAGTAATAAACTAGGAAGGATTAAAATTGAGGCCTTAAAGGCTTATACTCCACCCAAATGTGCAAGCTAAGGCCAAGGTAGGAGCACAAAAGTACATTCGAGGTGAGCTACATGGTGCCAAGGTTGAGGATTACTTGTTGGAAGGTTGTAGAACACCCCAGGATGTGGTGCGAGCTATCAGGCACAAAAGCCATAAGCAATAGGTGACAACATAGATAAGCAAAAATGCAAAGTATTAGAGACCTAGGCCTTGAAAACCTTTGTAGAGAACACATATGGATTATGTTCCAAAGCAAGTGTACATACCCCATCAAGTAAATAAACTACTCTTACCTTAACCATTTCCTTCTTAGATTTTTCTTAAACTCCTACGAGGTTAGTCGAGTTTCGACACAAGTGTATGGCATAGCTGGTTAGTGCATGTCATAAAGTTTGTTAAAGGCTTAGTTAGGCATATGGATGACAGTTTATCGCCTAAGGCTACACGATAGGTAGGCTTAACCTCCTGACCTATGACAGTTGGTATAAGAGCCAGATCCAACCAAAGTTGGTATTAGAGCAGGTTTCGACTATAGTGGGATCAAAACCTTAGTCATAATCGATGTTGGTGTCAATTCAAGTGCACGTGCAGCTTGCATGTTAGTGTGCTAGTGGTGCTATTGACTTGTAGTGGGAAATGTTGTGTGGGTGATTGTTGGCTATTGGTGCCAAGAGTAGGGCACAAAGATGCTTGAATGCTCCTAAAAAAGTTTTAGGAGATCCTTAGTCTGAGCTTCATGATTGTGGTGCACATGTAAAAGCATGGCTAGTGACACTCAAGTGGAGTGCATGAGTGACATGCAAGAGGGCCACCCACCCATGGGCAAGGGGAAAATAGCTAGTTCAAATGATCTATTGTTGTCCATAGACTCTCAGTTGGAAAAATATAAGTTAGCCATGGGATATTTGAGGGATCGATTCAAATACATTGAGGATCACATCCAAGGTCTGGATTCAGCATAAGAGAAGCACAAAGAAGAGATGCATGGTGCCTTGACCTAAGAGATAGAAGTGCTCATGTAGCATAATGAGGCTTTATAGGCTCAGGCGATTGCCTTACGAGAAGAACTAAAACAACTCAAGTTGGAGTTTACTGCATTTTAAGCTGCCACAGTTACAAACAAAGGGTTAGGACTTAGGATGGAGGTGCCCAAGCCAAAGCCATTCATAAGAAGTCACTCAGCCAAAAAAGTTGACAACTTTATGTAGGGCATGGAGTAGTACTTTTGAGTGGTTGGTACTGTAGAGGAAGCCAAGGTAAGCACCACTACTATGTACTTAACTAATGTAGCCTTATTGTGGTTGTATTGAAGGTACGATGGCATGCAGTAAGGGGAGACTACAATCACCATATGGGATCAGTTTGTAAGGGAACTAATAAGACAATTTAAGCCAGAGTATACGAAAGAAAAAGCTTGGGCAAAGCTTCGTTGGCTTAGTTAGAAGGAAAAGTACAAGACTATTGTTGGGAGTTCTTATAACTATCGCTTATGGTTCCTAGCATGGGTGAGAAAGAAATTTTGTTCTACATTTTTGACAGATTAAAGCCATGGGTAGGAATTGGGTTAAAGTAGCCTAGGGTCCAAGGCTTGAGTTAGGCAATTGCGGTTGTTGAATTGTTGGTTAAGTATAAGCATACCAAGTTTCCTGAGCCTAAAGACAATGGCTTGAGTGAGGGAGACAAGAGTAACCACTCTTTCTTAATCAAAAGACAAGGCTAAAAAGAAGCCCTAACATTGCAAGGCAAAGGTTGAGGAGCCTGACAAGGACATAGGTATGAAGGATATTACCTTTAACTACTTCTCGTGTTTAGGATCACATAGCCCTAGGGTTGGCCATAATAAAAGAAGCTTGTCGCCATTGTAAAGACTTATAAAGAGTCCAAGGGCAAGAATAACAATATCAATCAGCAACATTAAGAGTCCAATGGTATGTTGAGGCTCAAAGCTATTCGGTTAAGCCAAAAGGAGTGAACCACTCAAGCTCCCGATAAAGACAATAAAAGTGTGGCTATGGAGAGCCACTAGTCAAGCCAATAGGATCAACGAAGTATGGTCACTGAGAGGCACTTGTTGAACCAAAGAGATTAGCTAGATCCCTCTTATCAGAGTGTGTAAAGGATGACTTTTAGGAGAAAGTCAATTTGGCTACAGATGCATAGACATGAAGGTAAGAGAAAAAGACAATTATGAAAGCATGCCAAAGACCATTGAGATGAGGAACAAACAATGATCTAGCATGCATGTACAGTGAATGATCCATAATCCCCTAGCAATGAAGGTGTTGCTAGAACGAGTGGGGGAAATTTTCATAGACCATATAGAGTCTAAGACCAAAAGGGTTATGTGATGAGACTTGCTCGAGATGGTATGGGTAACAAACCAAGAAGGATTAGAATTGAGGCCCTAAAAGCATATACTTTACCCAAGTGTGCAGGCCAAGACTAAGGCTAGATTGCAAGAGTACACTTGAGGTGAACTGCATGGCATTAAGGATGAGGACTACTTATTAGAAGGTTCTAAAACACCCTAGAATGTGGTATGAACAATCAAGCATAGAAGCTAGAAGTAATAGGTGACAACATAGAGAAGCAAGAGTGTGAAGTATTAGGGACTTAGGCCTTGAGAACTTTCATAGAAATTACATATGGACTATGTTCCGAGAGTAAGTGTACAGACCCCATTAAATAAATAAATTACTCATGCCTTAACCATTTCTTTTTTAGCTTTCTCTTAAACTCCTAGGGGGTTAGTTGAGTTCTAGCACAAGTGCATCACACAATTGGTTAATACATGTCATAGAGTCGATTAAGGGCTTACTTAGGCATATGTATGGTAGTTTCCTGTGTAAGGTCGCATTGTAGCTAGGCTTAAGCTCCTGGCCCATGATACTCACACTATGCACCAATATATGCCAATGATGGTCAAGGCCTCGGTTGAAGTTTTCTGGGCCATGGTGCATATGTTGGGCTCAGGCATGTGCTAGTGTTGTATTTTTTTGCCTGGGGTGCCATCATCGAAGCATCATCAGAGAACTTAACCAAAACCGTTAGGGGTTTTGACATTTGGGGAATAGGGTTAGGGTGTGTGCACACATAATGTGTGATGGGAGCTGGTCTTTGGCAATTATATTGGCCTCTTATCCCCAAAGGAACCTTAATAGCCCACAACCCCTTAAAGAGCATAAGAGCATTTATGGGATTGTAGCTAATAGCCATTCAAGTGTCTAAAATAGGGATGTTTTTTTTCAAATGGCCACAAAATCT
This sequence comes from Durio zibethinus, assembly GCF_047325235.1. Classification (NCBI taxonomy): domain Eukaryota; kingdom Viridiplantae; phylum Streptophyta; class Magnoliopsida; order Malvales; family Malvaceae; genus Durio; species Durio zibethinus. The sequence goes on along the minus strand of NC_143163.1, from coordinate 27,891,755 downwards.
TCTACACTTTGATTTTGTAGATGAACTTTTTTGTGGATGCCTATAAAAATACAGAGATAACGTACACCAAATTTGGAGCGAAAAAATCCTTCTAAAAAATTTTCAAAAAATCCTAAACTATGAAAAGCTCTAAAAATCAAGAAAAATAAAAAATGAGTCATCTTGCCATAAAACTTAACATAAAGGCTTAAGGGACCGTTATATGAATTTAAAAGCTATAAAAATGGCATTGGCATGGTAAAAATATGAAGATGTTCATGAACCCACCTACTACCTAATCATGGTAAGCATAATGTGTGGCTTGGGCCCATGATATCCACGTATGGTGCACGGCTTAACTTATGCTAATGGTACTCGAGTGAACTACCTACACCAAGGGCCAGAATGTGCCAATGGTGGTTGAGGCATATGTTGAGACCAAGGCCAATAGGTCCTGATAGTGGTTGAGGCATGCACATGTGTCACGATCTCTAAACTCGTACAAGCCCCAAGGTTCTTTTTAAGTCAATGAGTAGTTCTAATTCTAGTAGGACAAGGTCTAACTACTAGGAGGACTAGGCTTAGAGGTGTATTATAGGTCCATGTTATAAGGAACTAGCCCAAAACAATGGTAAATGCAGTGGTCAAGACTCCAGCAACTCAAGAATGGTGTTCAGGTTTGGCAGAATTAAGCCAAGCCTATATGCAAGCCTCGGTGAGTGTTATATGAGTTTGTAAGTTATAAAAATGGCATCAGCATGGCAAAAATAGGAAGATGTGCCTGAACCCACCTACTACCTAATTGTGGTACGCATGGTGCATGGCCCAAGCCCAAAATACCCTCGCTTGTCTGCGACCCAACATATGCCAATGTTGTTCAAGGGAACTGCCTAGATAATAGGCTAGTATGTGTTGATGATGGTCGAAACATGTGTTGAGACCAAGAGCCAACATTTCCTGATGGTGGTTGAGGCATGTACATGTGTCATAGTCTGCAAGCTGGTCCAAGCCAAGAGGTTCTCTCAAAGTTAAGGACAATTCCAATTCTAGCAAGACAAGGTCTAACAGTTTGAAAGACCAAGCCTTGAGGCCTACAAGAGGTTCAAGTCATAGGAAACTAGCCCAAAATAGTGGTATAGGCAGTGATCAAGACTCTAAAGACTCAGGCATAATGTTCAAGTTTGGCAAAATTGAACCAAGCCCAAATGTGAGTGCTGGAGTGTGATATGTGGGCACCTAGTTAGACATAAGTGTAGGCACTGATGATCGAGGTGCAAGCACATGATCAGCCATGTACGACTATTGATGGTCAAGGTTCGGGTGCACTATCAAACCCAAGTGTGGGCATGCCTAAACATGATCTTAGGAAGATCAAATTTATGGGCTTCTAAAAGGCCCAACACTATTGCACAATCTTTGACTAGCTAGAATTATGCTTAGCACTTGAGTTTCATAGACTAACTTAGGTAGATAGAGTCAATTCCTTATCCTTGGCCACACTAAGTTTCACTTAAGATCAGAGCTCGTGACACATGTACAGTGTATCATTTGGTGCCGATAGTGATTGATGGGCAGACAAATGCCTTAGATGGAGGTCATGGTACATATGTTATGCCAAGTGCCAATGTCATACCCTATGTGAACACCATCGAGGCCAAGGCTTGAGCACTAGCACATGGAGGCTAGACCCTCACTCAATCACCAGGTTGTGAGAATGAGTCCCTACGAGAGTTTCTTGATGCTAAGCCTTAAAACCATTTAGGAGAAGCTTTTAGAAGCCCCAAAAAAATAGTGCTGGCACTGTAGGTGTGAAAGCTCTAGATAAGCTTGGACATATGCTAAGCATATAGGTTTAATACCTTCTAGAAAAGCTAGATACAAATATAGTCATGGGTACTATGGCACCCAAGTAAAGAAACTTATGGAAGGCCTGAGGTGCAGGCAATCTGCAAGAGAGCCTAGAACCTTCTAGACCCAATGCCTTCTTAGTGTGCTATAGTTTTCAATTGTTTCTAAAGTCTGACTAGTCCTTATTGAGTCTCACACTTATTCAACCTAATTGAAGGCTAACTTAGGCATACATGAGAGGTAGTCTTCCATTTCAGGCTGTAAGGTTACAAGGCTTAAGGCCAAAACTTATGACAGTTGGTATCAGAAATGGCTTAGTATGCAACCCTGATCTAAGAAAATGTCTACTTTTGAAATAAGCCACCAACACACTAAGGGGCAAGAGGCTCATGAGACACGTACTACTGGAAGAGGTAAGAAAGGCACCAGTACGTACATGATCTCAACCTTTAATGCCTAATTGGCCAAGGTGGAATTGGCCATAGCTGAAATACAAGATAAGTACAAAGATCAAATGGAAGAATTAGTCTCAGCTGGAAAGAAGATCACAAAAAAGCTAAGGCTAAATCTTTCTAAATAGATCAAAAGCCTTACCCATAAGAACTCTACCCTAAAGGCCTTGGTGGAAGCCATAAAGGAAGAGATGGAGTGGTTCAAGATGAGGCTTTTTGCATGTGAGGCAGTTGTAGAGGGAGGTATATAACAATCACTTTTAGGACTATAGAGATTCCTAAGTTGAAAGAGTTCATGGAAATAGAGTCTACAAAGCACATAGATAACTTTTTATGAGGCATGAAGCAGTATTTTCATGCAATAAGCATTAAGGAGGACACTGCTAAGGTAAGCACCACCTCTATGTATCTTGTAGACATTGCACTTCTATGATGGCATCACTGGTCCAAGAAGGCCAGGCATAGGGGTGTTGCCATTGGAACATGGAAGCGGTTTCAAAGAGAGTTTAGGCAGTAGTTTTACCCATAATACACTGCGAATGAGGCATATGCCAAGCTACGACAACTCACCCAATGTGGAAAAGTGTGGGACTATGTTTGGGAGTTCTTATAACTCATGGTCCAAATTCCCAACCATGGGGAGGATGAGGTCTTTTTCATATTTATGGATGGACTCAAGCCATGGGCTAAGTAAAAGCTAAAGAGGATCGGTGTCTAAGACCTTACCCGAGCCATGACTGCTATTAAATCCTTAGTGGAATTCAATAAATTGGAAAGTTTAAGTCTTCCAAGCCTAAGGGAATGGGCAAAAGTGAGGGAGACAAGGACAAAAGTAGTAGTGGCAATACACCAACACATAAATAGAAGTCCTCCAAGGTGGGAGACAAGAAGAAGGACAAATGGCCGATGACCAAGAATGGATCCATGACCTATATACTTAGCTCCTTAGTGACCACATAGGCCATGAGGGCTCAAGTATAAACAAGGGTTCCCCCTCCCCTATTGGACCAACTCAGGAACTTGTGAACTTATGAGCCAACAAGCTACTCAAGCACATTTGTACATAGCCACATTATTTCAACAATAGAAAGGATCTTGTATTATTTCACCAATGCCTTATTAGTGTGCTATAGTGTTTGATTGTTTCTAAAGTCTAACTAGTCCTTGTTAAGTGGCACACTCACTCAACTCAATTAAAGGCTGACTTAGAGATATGTGAGAGGTAGTTTCCTACTTAAGGCTACATAATTGCAAGGCTTAAGATCGAAGCCTATGAACTAGCATCTATCGAAGAGGTGGTTGAGGCAACAACCCACACCAAGGCCTGCTTGTGTCATCGATGGTCAAGGTGAGTGCCCACACTAAGTGCTAGTGTTACGAGCTTTAATTTTAAGCCAAACTCTATGTGGCCTTAGATTAGGAATGGACTTCTTATGCCTAAGTCAACCTATGAAACAAGCATACGAGCACAAAACAAACACCAAAAGATAGAATATGGAAGCTGAAGAACATAAATGCTTGAATGCTCTGTATATTACTCAATGGTGAATGATTACAAATGAGGATAGGGTGGCCTTTTATTTATAGTTGAGGCCCTATCTCTAGTATGGTAGTTTCTAATATTAAGGGATACATTTTTAAATTCAAAAATATAGATTACATCATTAAACCTAAGGATTGACCAGGTCTTCCTCTATTCTAGGCATGTGCTATAAATCCTAAAGGCTTTTAAATGGTTTTGGGTTGCTCTTACTTTTCTAGGCCTAACTAGTTACAATGTAGGCATGTTACGAGCCTGGTCCTGGTGTTGCATGTAGGACTAACTATTGGGCAGGTGGTCTGCATGTTTCTATCATGATTATTACATCCATCTCTATCTCTGGTGCTAAGCCTTGGTTGCTAGGGTGCTATCTTTAACTCCTAGTGTGCTTGCTCGAGGTGTGACATTCTTTCCCACCTGATCTCATGATGCCCTTGTCATATCCTTTGTGTGGAACTACCTGATCTAGTCCTAGAACTACCATAAGTTTTTAGTTGGTTCCCAACTAGCTTCATTATCTAGAAGCCCTTTTCACTACACTAAATACTCTTATCTTGGTTTATAACTTTACCGTCTCATGATCTAATTAGCAAGAATGCATTGGACCTCTTTCTCATATGAGACCCTAGCTTTCATTGATGCACGTCTTGACTTTGCTCACCTCGGATTCCTTTGGTCCTCACGGAATGGCTTTAACATGCTAACATGAAAAATTGGGCATACCTTTAACTTTGGTGGCATATACAACTTGTAGTCAACCTTACCTACCCTTTTAAAAACTTTGAAAGGTCTTTCGTACATCTAAACTAGGCCCTTATGTAGACCCTTGTTGTGTATGATGGGGTGCAACTTCACCAAAGCCAAGTCCCTTACTTGGAATTGCACATCCTTTCATTTTTGGTCTACCTATTTCTTGGACTTCTTTACTACTTTGTGTCGACAGACTCTGGCTAGGTTGACATGTTCCTACCAAGCCTTGGCAAACTTATATGCTATTGGGTTAAACCCTGTGTAACCCACTGCAATCGAACCTGGCATTAGTGGCTGCTACCTTGCCATGATATCGAAAGGGCTCTAGTGTTTTAGTTCATTCTACTGTAGGTTGTATGAGAATTAGGCAACATTAAGCAATTTAGGTCGGTCCTGCTGTGTGGCACTCACATAATGCTTGAGCTAGACCTCTAATAGTCTATTTACTCATTTGGTCTACCCAGTGGAAAAATTCATGTCTGACTCTAACAGCTTGAACAACTCGGTCTAGAACCACCTTATGAATTGTATGTCCTATTCACCAACAATGATATGTGGTACTCCCTAGTACTTCACCATGTTTCTCAGGAGTAAATAGGCTGCCTCCTCGGTTTGGCACTCTTCAGTTGTTGGAATGAAAGCCCTGTATTTAGAAAATCTATCCACCACTACCATAATGCTTCCAAACCTATCCATCTTGGGTAAGCTAACTATGAAATCTATAGTGAAGCTTTTCTATGGTCACTCTGGTATGGGCAAAGGCTCTAAGACACTGGTCGATAGCTTGAGCTCTACTTTGTCTTGTTGGCAGAATAAATAGGCTTTCATATAGGTGTCAACATCATCCCTTCTGTATAGCTAATAGTATCGATTCTCTAGCAAGGCTAAGGTGTGGTGCACACTTGGGTGACTAGCCCACTTTAAGTTATGGCACTCTTACATCATCTCTATGTGGAGTTTCTTACATTATGGCATAAAGAATCGACTACCCCTAGTGTATAATAAATCATCCTATAGCCAAAATTGTCTAGTCTTACCTTACTTGGCATGGTAGATAAGAGTTTTTGCTAAAAAATCATGGGATAGCACTTATCAGATCGTAGCACCAAGGCCACTTCTAGTTGACTAATGACAACAAGGCTCACCTTTTGGCTGAGGGCATCAACCATTATGTGTGCATGCCCATCTTGTACTCTAACCTATGACCAAATTCTACAAAAAAGTCTTGCCAGTAGTCTTACTTGGGGGATGACTTCTTTTGTCTAGAACTAGCTAGTTAAATGTTATCAGTTTTGACCACAAACTTTGACCCCAACAGGTAGTATCCTAAGTGTGCAAGCAGTGCACCATTACTATCATATCTTTTTCCTAGATCATGTATCTATGCTCAATCCCATTAAGCTTCTAGCTCTTGAATGCAATTAGATGGTTTTCCTACATCAATACACCCTATACAATTTGGCATGGTTTGGTAAGGCTAAGACTGGCTCTTTGGTCACTTCCCACTTCAATTGATCAAAGGCCTACTAGAATTCAAGCCTCTACTCCCACACTTTCCCTTTATTAAGCATGTTAGTCACTGGTGTGGTGATGGATGAGTGGCCTTTGATGAAGTGCCAATAATAGTTAACTAGCCTAAAGAATGATCTTAGCTCAGTGACCTTGGTTGGTAGTTACCAATCTAGAATTGCATAGACCTTGTTGGCATCCTTGTGTATCTTGCCACCTTCCACTATGTGGCCTAGAAACAATATCTCTCTAGGCAAATGAGCAATTCTCTTTCTTTATGAATAGTTTATTCACCTATAAAACCTAAAACACCTACCTCAAATGGTCCACATGCTCCTCTAATGTTAAGCTATAGATCACAATATCATCAAGATAAACCATAACAAAATGATCAAAAAACAGTTGTAGTACCTTGTTCATAAGCATGCAAAATGTTATTGGTGTGTTAGTGAGTCCAAATGCCATCACTAAGAACTCGTAAAAAGCCATAATGGGTGATAAAGGTGGTTTTGGGCTTATCTCCCTCTACAACCTTGACCTGGCAATACCCTGACTACAAATCTAGCTTGGTGAACCACCTTGCACTTCCAAGTTGGTTGAAAAAGTTAGCAATAAGGGGGATAGGATACTTGTTCTTGATGGTCAGCTTCTTCAATGCTCGGTAGTCGATACACAACTGTAAAGACCTATCATGCTTACGTTGGAATAGAATTAGGGCACCATGTAGGGCCTTGGATGGCCTGATGTAGCCAGCATTGATCGGCACCTTAAGTTGTTTCCTCAAATCCTCTAACTCTGAGGGTGACATTTGGTAAGAAGTCATGGCTGATAGTTTGGCCTCAAGCACTAGCTTAATCTTATGGTCCACCTTTCTCTTAGGTGGTAGCTTTTTAGCAACTATGCAGGCTAGCACTTTCAAAGGGATGTTAGATTCTGGCTTATTAGTTTTGTCATACTTCAGGGTAGCCAAGAAGGTGTCTTCATTCTTACTTATTACCTTGGCTAATTGAATGGCTGATAGCACTTTAATCCTAGGCCTATACTCACACCTTAGTGGTACTAAGCATTGGCATCGTGCATCCACAATGCATATGCAATTGGCAAAAGGCACAATGAGGGCATTAATTCGAACAAGGAAATCTAAACTAACCACAAACTCATAATCATCTAAAGGTATTACCTTAATGGTTTCCTTGCCCTACCAATGTCCAAGTTGTAGCTCTCACCCATGTGTCACTTAATGGTTAGGACCTCTTTAAAGTTGATTGTCTTGATGGTACCAATCCCCTTATGCACCTTCAAGCTGAATTTTTGGGCTCTATCACCAAAAATGAATTGTGACCACTATAACGTTCATTTTCTTGCCCACAACGAATAGATCCACATACATCAGTCCCTTTGGCTTGCAACTCCCATTACCTTAGATTGCATTAAGCACAGTTGAGCCAAGCTTTGCCATCTCTCTTTTTGGCTCCTTATTCCACCATTTGTCTATGGCAACCAACTTGCCCTTCTTGGGGCTGTCTTGTGCTATATGTGGTCTTAAACATAAGAAGCAAAAGATCGACTCTTGGTCCCTCATAGCCTTCTACTTCTTTGCTAGTGGCTTTCCCTGGCCATCATTGGCTAAACAATATTGGTCCCTATCTTTGGCCTACCATAACAATCTCCACCCTTGGACTATCATTCATGATCTCTCTTGCCCTTGCCTTTCTTTTTAGGCTTGGAAAACTTGAACTTGTTCTATGGCTTAAACTCCACCAAGGACTTAGCAATGGTCATGGCTTTGGCTAGATTACAGACTTCCCTTCTCTGCAGCTCGTGCTTCACCCATGGCTTGAGTCCATCCATGAAGGTGAAAAGACCCTCGATCTCATTCAAATCTAAAATTTATAGTATAAATTTAGAGAATTTTTGGACATACTCTTGTATCTCACCTTACTAAGTAAGCTTACATACCTTTGCACGTGCCTCATCATTGGCATACTTGAGGTAGAATTACTCCCTGAATTCCTCTTTGAACTCCTCCTAGGTTTTAATCAAGGCACCACCATGCCTCACATCATTGCACTTGTGCCTCCACCACAATAAGGCAACATTAGTAAGATACACTGAAGTGATGCTTACTTTAGTAGCATCTTCCTGCATGCCTGTGGCCTAAAAGCACTGGTCTATCCCCAATAGAAAGTTACCCACTTACTTAGCAGCCCTAGTCCTCTTGAACTCTTTAGGTTTAGGGATATCCATATGAGCTCTAGGCACTCCAGCAATTATGCCATTCATAATGGCTATTTTGCAAGTAGTGAGCTCCAACTTGAGCTCTTCCATCTCCTTGTGCATAGTCTCCACCAGGGCCTCTAAGGCCTCATTCCATTAGGTGAACGTGTCAATGGTCCGGTTTAGGGTAGCTTGCATCTTACCTTTGAGCACCTCTTCTATGGGGTCCAAATCCTTAATGTGATTCTCCACCTCATCAAGCTTCTACTTTACATCAGCTACTATCACCTCCACCTGGCCAACCACCCATCCATGGTAGACCAAATATCCATCAAACTAGCTTTCTTGCCCCTTCCATGGCCCTACTCCTAGGCCTCTGGTTGTTGGCTAGCAACATCACTTTTAGATGCCATTTTATCTAACACATTGAGTGTGACATAAACACAACCACTAAGCAGAACCTGCTTTAATACCAACTGTCATAGGCTTTGGTCTTAAGGTAAACTTCATGTGGCTTTAGACTAGGAATGGACTATGTATGCCTAAGTCAACCTATGAAACAAGCGTGCGGGCATAAAACAAACACCAAAAGGCAAAATACAAAAGCTTGGTAACATAAGGGAATGTTAGAATACTCTGTATAATTCTCAATGGTGAATGATTACAAATATGGGTAGGATGACCCTCTATTTATAGTTGAACCCTAGCTCTAGTATGGTAGTTCTAATATCAAGGGATTACATTTTTAATTTCAAAAATACAGATTACATCCTTGATCCTAAAGATTGACTAGGTCTTTCTCTGTTTTAGGGGTATGCTATAGATCTTGAAGGTTTTTATATGGTTTTAGGTCAGCCTCTTAGGCCCACTTGGCTGCATGGGCAAGATTAACTGTCAGGTGGGTGATTCAAATGTTTCTACCATGATTATTATAGGAACTCCAACCTCTATCACTAGTGCTTGAGCTTTGGCCACTGAGGCACAATCTTTATCTTTTAGTGTGCATACCAGAAGCATGACACCAGAATTTAGTGATGGTGTTTGAGGCAACATCCCACATGAAGGGGCCAGCATCTGCTAATGGTGTCTGAGGCAAGAACAAGCTAGCATCTGTCGATGGTGTTGGATGTGATTGCCAGCATCAACCAAGGGCCAAATGCTACTGAAGGCATTTGAGGTAATAGCCCACACTAGGGCTAGCATGTGCCGATAGGGTTCAAGGCAAATGCTCACACCAAGGGTAAGTTATCCTTGTTACAAATACCAATGGCATTTATTTGTTATTTAGTTGGATGCTTGAGGGAAGGATGTCATCACCTAGCTAAATCAATTACAATGGAGAACACTATTCATCTTCAACCCCAAGGGGGTGAGGTGTAAACAAATGAAGTCAAAAGACTTTGGTGGCTCTAGAGAGAGGGATGAATCAAAGCGATAAAGGGCTAGATCTTAGTGGATCATGGTAGCAAGGCCATTTTGCCACTTACAATACCCTGTCACATATTTAAGTCATCTACAAAGCATTCTACCTGTCACTTGGTGGGAATTGAACTCCAAGGTGGCCTACGTGGCTTGTCCGCTATGGGGCTGTACCTACAACACATGCCTTAGGGGCCATGAGCCCTTACTATGGGTCAGCAATCGAGCAACAAGTGCATACATCACTTTTAGCCTAAATTTTAACTTAAAGGTGTTCAGTCATAATCTAGAAAATGGTAGCTTCGTGCCACTAGCTTTTCAACCAAGCATAATGACCAATTGTGTGAATCAATAGTTCCTCTCATACTAGGTTGAATTACTACTGTGACATTGCCATTAGTAGGGTAAAACTAACTTGTCTCATGATGGTCTGAACCCAACTCTTGTTCCTTATTAACGGTTGAACAATCCAAAACTTGGTGAATTCTACTTGATAATGATAGGAAGAGTTGACATCAAATGATCGAAAGCAACGTTGCTATGAATGCTTGGATGCCATAAGCCAATTATCCCTATTGTAACTATTCTGACGCCTTTAGCTTCAAATTTTAAAGGTTTAAAAAATCGATAGGCCATGCTTTCACAGTTTGTATTCGTATTGGAAATCAGAATCAAACAAGCTTTTACCCTTTTATTTTATATGAGATTTCTATTCTCATTGAGCTCATCTTATGATACCTATATTATCTTTTAATAGATGTGTTGCCATAACCAAACTCACCACCTAACAATGTCTTTCACCTAGATCAATCGATTGAGGTTCGCCTTGGGTCTAAAAGAAGGGGTTGTGCCCTACCTTTGACTCATGAAATAAGTAAAATAATGTTAAAAGTAGTGGTATTTCAATTTCACCCTAGGGCTCCCACTTATCCTACACCTCTCAGTCATTTCACAAAGTCAACCTAGAGTTAAGCTTAATAGGGTCTTTTTCCGTACTAATTTTACCAAGCCCATTCCCTTGGTTATGGTTTAGCTGGATAGTAGACAAAGACAACGGGAATCTTGTTAATCTATTCATGCACATCACTAATTAGATGGTGAGTCATTTGGCTACCTTAAAAGAGTCATAGTTACTCCCACCATTTACCTACGCTTGGTTGAATTTTTTCACTTTGAAATTTAGAACATTAGGTAGAAATCACATTATGTCAGCATCCGTAGGGACCATCACAATGCTGTGTTTTAATTAAACAATTGGATTCCCCTTGTTCATACCAATTTTAAATTAACTGTTTGTCACCCGAGAAAGGCCCTTGAAGGAGCTATTCCCAATCTGTCCCCTAATAGGCCCATAGTGAACCACTCTTATTGTCAGAGTAGCTTGACCAGTGCACTAGTAATCGATCGATTTAGGACTAAGACCCTCATGCCTAGCCCTTAAAGCCAATCTTTTTCCTGAGGTTATGATCCATTTTGTCAACTTTCGTTGCCTACATTGATCCATCAACCAAAGGCTATTCAACTTGGAGACCTGATGCGATTATAAGTATGATTAGGTGTGAATGGCACTTAGTCTTCTGGATTATCAAGGGCCATAGGGGGTGAACTAGACACCACATGATATGTGATGCTTTTCAACCATGGGACCTTACTTTTGGTTGAGCCATTTCTAGGGTGGGTAGGCCATTAAACAAAAAAGATAACTTTTCTCAAGGCCCTTACTTGTATCTTTGGACTCCTTAATGTTGCTATCAGCTATCACATTTCGATTTAAGAATTTTAACCAAATTTTTTTTTAAACTCGTGTTGGACGCACTGTCAAATGGGCTTCCCTCATCTCTTAGGATTGACTAACCCATGTGCAAGTGTCATTCACATGAAACCTTTCCCTTTTTCGGCCTTCAAAGTTCTTATTTGAATATTTGCTACTACCACCAAGATCTACATCGATGGCTATTTTAATCAGGCTTGTATCCTGGGTTTTACAGTGACCATCATGCCTTCTGACTCATCAGTGCTTGGCCCTTACACCGATGGGCTAGTATAGGTTGAGCACTTAAACGCCATCCATTTTCAAGGCTAATTAATTTGGTAGGTGAGTTGTTACACACTCCTTAGTAGATTTTGACTTCCATGACCACCACCTATTGTCTTAATCAACCACCACCCTTTATGGAATCTAGGTTAGTGCATAGCTAGGCACCATAACTTAGCTTCTGGCTCATCTCGCATCGCCAGTTCTACTTACTAAAAATAGCCCACTTAGAGCTTACTATTCTATAGTGCAGCTTAATGAAGCAGTTGTGCCATCTTACCTATTTATAGTTTAAGAATAAATTAAGGGCATTGTGCCCTCAATTCCTCTAATCATTGGCTTTACTTGATAGAACTCTTTACAGGCTCTAACTATCCCAAGGGAAATTTTAAAGGGAACTAGCTACTAGACGATTTGATTAGTCTTTCACCCTTATACCCAAGTCAGGCAAACAATTTGCATTAGTATCACTGCAAGCCTCCACTAGAGTTTTCTCTAGCTTCACTTTTAGGTATAGTTCATCATCTTTTAGGTCCCGATAAGAATACTCACACTTGAACCTTTCTCAAAAGATGAAGGTCAATCGATGGTGCACTTGTGAAAGATCCTATCAATCAACTTCTTTACACCTTACAAGTTTTTTAGCTAGTTGACTCACACACATGTCAGACATCTTGGTCCATATTTCAAAATAGGCATGATGGGAAGCTTGTAGGCTAACATAGCACATTGATGTCGAGGCACACAAAGATGGTGCGTGCTTCATTCCATGCTCATGGTGATGACATCTCTACAAGCATATCGAAAGCCTAGGTTTGGGCCACCATTGTGACCTACGTCAGTATGCCCTAAGCCAATCGATATGCCCTTAGCCAATAGATTGACTAGCTCTCACCATTCCACATCAATCAAGGTGAATCACTAGCCCCTATCCACTTCCCTATTAACAATTTCAAGCACTCTGTGACTTTCTTTTCAAAGACTTTTTCATATTTTGCTCGTAGTACTTGTTCATTATCAATCTTTTGCTTGTATTTAGCCTTGGATGAAATTTACTACCTAATTAGGGTTGCATTCCCAAACAACCCAACTTGTAAATAGCACCTCATGGTGTGACAGGATCTAGGCACAACAGGGCTCTCACCTTCTCTAATGCCCCTTTTCAAGGGACTTAGGCCTAGTTCACCACTGAGGATACTTCTTCATATTACAATTTGGATGTCGAGGGTGATTGATTCTTAAGCTAGGCTCTTCATAGTTTGCTCATCGTTACTAGGGGAATCCTAGTAAATTTTTTTTCCTTTACTTATTGATATGCTTAAACTCAATAGGTGATCTCGTCTAACTTGAGGTCACCTTACAAGCATTGACTAAGCGATGCGGGGGGTCTAATAGGGTTGGATGGACAACGAGTGCATGTCACTGGAGATGAGGCATGCTAGGAGCTTTACCACTAATGGTCATGAGGTTATCTACCAAAAAGATGTTCGAGGCAACAACCTTTACCAAGTGCCAGCATTTGCCAAAGCGGTGTCCCAAGTAACAACCCACACCAAGGGCCTGCTTGTGCTGACGGTCATTAAGGTAAGTGCCCACACTAAGTGCTAGCATTGATAATGGTGTCCAAGGAAACATCCCACACCAAGGGGCCAGCATCTGTTGATGGTGTCCAAGGCAACAATAAGCCATCATTTGCTGATGGTGTTAGATGCAATTGCCTATACCAACTAAAGGCTAGATGTTATTGATGGCATTCGAGGCAATAGCCCACACCAGGGGCTAATGTGTGCCGATAGGATTCAAGACAAATGTTTGCACCAAAGGCAAGCTCATCCCTATAACAAATACTAAAGGCATTTGTTTGTCATTTAGTTAGACACTTGAGGTAGAGATGTCATTGCTCGGTTGAATCTATTGTAATGGAGAATATTATTCATCTCCAACCCCAATGGGGTGCGATGTAAAAAATTGAAGTGAAAAGACTTCGATGGGTGTGAGGGGGAAGGACAAATCAAAGCGACAAAGGGTTGAATCTTAGAGGATCATGGTAGCAAGGCCATGATACCACTTACAATACCCTATCATGTATTTAAGTTGTTTGTAAAGGATTCTACCTATCGCTTGGTGGGAATTGAGATCCAAGGAGGCTCGTGTGGCTTGTTCACCACGGGAGGTATTCTGTGCCTTTGGGGACCATGGCACCCTATTATAGGTCAACAATTAAGTGTTGGGTGTGTATATCACTTCTAGCCCAGATTTTGACTTAAAGGCATTCAATCATAATCCAACACATGATAGCTTCATGCCACTAGCTTTTCAACCAAGCACAATGACTAATTATGTGAATCAATAGTTCCTTTTGTACTAGATTGAATCATTATTGTGACATTGCAATCAGTAAGGTAAAACTAACTTATCTCATGATGGTCTAAACCTAGCTTACATTTCTTATGGTTGGTGAACAATCCAACACTTGGTGAATTCTGCTTCATAATGATAAGAAGAGCCAATATCAAAGGATCAAAAAGCAATGTTACAATGAATGCTTGGCTGCCATAGGCCAGTCATCCTTGTGGTAAATTTTTTTACACCTCTAGCTTTAAATTTTAAAGGTCTAAAGCATCGATAGGCAATGCTTTCATGGTTTGTATTTGTATAAGAAATCAGAGCCAAACAAGCTTTGACCCTTTTGTTCCACACTAGATTTTTATTCTCATTGAACTTATCTTAGGACACCTGGGTTATCTTTTAATAGATGTGCCACCCTAGCCATACTCTCTACCTGACAAAGTCTTTCACTTGGATCAACTGACTGAGGCCAACCTTAGATCCACAAAAAAAGGTCATGCCCCATCACCGATTCATGGAATAAGTAAAATAATGTTAAAAGTAGTGGTATTTCAGTTTTGCTCGAGGGCTCCCACTTAACCTACACCTCTGAAGTCATTTCACAAAGTCAGACTAGAGTCTAGCTCAACAAGGTCTTCTTTCCCCGTTGATTTTGCCAAGCTTATTTCCTTTGTTGTGGTTTCACTGGATAGTAGATAGAAATAGTGGGAATCTCATTAATCCATTCATGTGCAACACTAATTAGATGATGAGGCATTTGGCTACCTTAAGAGAGTCATAGTTACTCCTACCATTTACCCATACTTGGTTAAATTTCTTTACTTTGGCATTCAAAGCACTGGGTAGAAATCACATTGTGTGAGCATCCACAAGGACTATCACAATGCTTTATTTTAATTAAATAGTTGGATTCCCCTTTTTGATACTAGTTTTAAGTCAACTATTCATTATTTAGAAAAGGCCTCGGAGGGAGCCATTCCCAATCCATCCCTTGGGTAGCACATGGCAACCCACTCTTGCCACGATAGTAGCTTGAGTAGTGCACTAGTAGTCAATAGGTTCATGACTAGGACTCCCATGCCCAGCTCTTAGAGCCAATCTTTTTTCTGAGGTTACGGATTCATTTTGCCAACTTCCCTTGCCTACATTGTTCCATTGACCAGAGCTTGTTCACCTTGGAAACCAGATGTAGTTATGAGTGTGATTGAGCACAAACGACACTCAATCTTCCAAATTTTCAAGGGCTACTGAAGGCACATTGGACACCACTCAATGTGTGATGATTTTTTGACTGCTGAACTCTACTTTTGACTAAGCCATTTTTAGGGTGGCCAAGCCATTAAATAAAAAAGATAACTCTTCTTGAGGCCTCCACTAACATCTTCAGACTCCCTAACATTGCCATCAATTGTCATGTCCCAGTTCAAGAATTTTAACTCGATTCTTTATCAAAGATCATGCTGGATGTGATATCGAATGGACTTTCCTCGTCTCTTAGGATCAACTAACCCATGTGCAAATGCCATTTACTTGGAACCTTTCCTTTCTTTGCCTTTCAAAGTTCTCATTTTAATATTTGCTACTACATCCAAGATCTACATAGATAGTCACTTCATTCGGGCTTGCACCCATAGTTTTACAATGACCGCCATGCCCTCCTACTCATTAGGGCCTAAACCTTGCCCTAATGGACAGGTATAAGTCTCATGCTTAAGTGCCATCCATTTTCATAGCTAGTTGATTCAATAAGTGAGTTGTTACACATTCTTTAGAGGATTTCAACTTTTATGACCATCATCTTGCTGTCTTAATCAACCAACACCTTTTGTGCATTCTAGGTTAATGTGTAGTTAGGCACCATAACTTGGCTTCTAATTCATCCCGCATTACCAATTTTGCTTACTAAAAATAACCCATTTGGAGCTCTTGATTTCGAGGTGTGGCTCAATGAAGTAGCTGCGTCGTCCTACCTATTTAAAGTTTAAGAATAGGTTAAAGATGTCTCACCCTCGATGCCTCTAATCATTGGCTTTACTTGATAGAACTCGCTAAGGGTTCTAACTATCCTAATGGAAACTTTGGAGAGAACCAGTTACTAGATGGTTCAATTAGTCTTTCACCCCTATACCTAAGTCAGATGAACGATTTGCATGTCAGTATAGATGCAAGCCTCTACCAGAGTTTCCTTTAGCTTCACCCTATTCTGGCATTTCATCATCTTTTGAGCCCTAACAGGCGAGCTCATACTCGAACTTTTTTCAAAAAATCAAGGTTTGTTAGTGGTGCACTAGTGAGAGATCCCACCAATCAGCTTCTTTGCACTTTATAGGTTTTTTAGCTTGTTAACTTGCACACAGTTTAGAGTCCTTAGTCCGTGTTTCAAGATGAGCTAGATAGGGAGCATACTGAGATAGCATGTGCTACATTCCATGAATGTGGTGATGATGTCTCCATAGGCATATTGAAAGCCCAAGCTTGGGCCACTACTATGACTTACATTAGTCTATGCCGCGAGCTAATCTATAGATCGATTCTTACAGTTCCACATCTGATTGGGACATATTGTCGACTGGCATCCACTTCCCTCATAACAATTTCAAGCACTCTTTGACTCTCTTTTAAAAGTCTTTTGCATCTTTCTTTTGTTGTACTTGTTTGTTTTCGATCTTTCGCTCATATTTAGCCTTGGAAAAAATTTACTACTCGATTGAGGCTACATTTTTAAACAACCCAACTTGTAGATTGTGCCTCATGGTGCAATAGGGTCGAGGCATAATGGGTTACTCACCCTTTTCGGTGCCTATTTTTAAAGGACTTGTACTTGGGCTCGGTCTGCCATTAAGGACACTTTTCTAAATTATTATCTGAATGGTGAGGACACCTAATTCTTAAGTTAAGCTTTTCCTAGTTTGCTCACTGTTATTAGGGGAATACTAGTAAGTTTCATTTTCTTTGCTTATTAATATGCTTAAAGTCAGTAGATGATCCCACTTGTCTTAGGGTCGAGATATGAGTATTGATCGAGCGATATGGGGGGTCTAATGAAGTCTGGATGGATGATGAGTGTGTGTCAACGAAGGCAAGGCAGGTTAGGAGGTTTACACTAACAGTCACAGCACTATCATTACTAGAGACTCACTTTCAGGCCAACCACAACCAATGAGATCATGAGAGGCCATCTTTCACCCCTTTACCTAGAGTCTGATGGATGGGGTTTGAAAGGGGTGACATTGCATGACACTTAAGTAGGTGTGCCCTTGGCCTAATGGCTTGTGCTGTAACTTGCATTCAAAGACTTAGTGGTTTATGAGATTATGCAATTCATATCAAGTATCACATTTTGCTACGTTCTTTATTAATGTAAGAGCCAAGATATCCATTGCCAAGAGTCATTTTGGTTTTCCATGAAAAAAGGTGTCACCGTGTTGCCTATGCATGCATCGAGAATAGGATGGCAATAGCACACATGCTCTTTTTCATTTCAATTCCTTAGTGTAATTCTCATTAGAGGTTCGTAATTCTATTATGGGTGACAATACTGATCATTTCACCCACCTGAAAGGTAAAACAAAGTGACCATCACACTCGTTAGAGATCGAAAGGGGCTCAGGGTATGGAGGCTCCCTTGCTCTTTTGGTGTTTTGTTAATGCATTCATATGTCATTTGTTGAGTGGGTTTCGACAATGATTGTTCTATAGGTTCACCAATGGAAACCTTATTTTGACTTTTCCTTATTTTAAATGATAAGGTTTACTTCTCACCATGTCACGAACAGTGAACTATCCACGTTGCCATGATTTGAATACTTCTTTAGACCATTCAATTGATAGGAGCAATGGGTGACATGTACAAAAAGCAAGGACATAGTTAACATAAACTGATGACTCATGCTTACTAGGAATTCCTCATTGAAGACCAATAATTACAATGATCTATCCCTATCATGAAAAAATTTCAAAGATTACCCAGGCCTATTGGCCAAGGCTATAGACTTATTGAATACTTTAGTGTAGCACACATGCAGCCCAGAATATCTAAGGTCATCACAGACTTGTTATTGCCTCAAACTTTCTTGGCCTAAGTAGCCATAGTCCCTTTAAGAAGCTAGCTATAAAGTATCACCTCCATGTAGCTAGTTAATAGGTTGAGGTCTTGTTTATTAACAAAATTAACCAAACAAATCACTCCACCAACTAAAAACAGCCATGCACCATCCCTCATAGAATCAAGAAAGAGCTATAAGTTTGTCAATCCTTACTATGTTTGGACTTGGTAAGTTTCCTCGTGTTGAGTCAAATTAAGTTGTAGGCTCCACTCCTAGTGGTGCCCTTCAACAATTCCTTTAAGTTTCAACCTTGCGACCATACTCCCCCTGAACCCAAAGACTTTGCTTTCTCTTAAGATGCCTATAAAGTCCTAAAAGTAACATTTGTCGATCTCTGGTTGACATCGTTTATGGTTGAGACTAGAACAGTATCTAATCATCTTCGAGCCCCCATCTCTCATTCTTCATTAATGAAAACATCATTGGCAAATGCTTTCATAGTTGTTCATCTTTCATAAATCCAAGAATTTCACCTCTAACTATGAAATACGAATGCCTCTAACTATCCCCATTAATCATTACTCTGATCCCAAAGGCTAACATAATAGGAATAAAATCCTATGACATTATCTCACACTAATGTATACAAGCATATGCCTACTTTGAGCACTCTAATTTCTTCAAAGTAATAGTGCCAAAGGAATCACTTAGCCAGTTAAGGCCAAGAGTGTATCACTGATAGTAGAGATGAGTTGACCAATGCTCACCATGAGGTAGACTGGATGACCTAGCCCTAGTTCCAACTATAAGCTTTTTAACTGTAACACTATATATATGCTATTGGAACTAGAATCACCATAGCTGCTAGCACCAGACTTGCTCTCCAATGGATTATTGCTAAGGGATTTAGATTGTACTCATTCTAATTACCAGACTCATAAAGCTTGGTATTGTTACTTATTATCACTACTTCCTAGCATCAAGATTGGGTAATTTGTGCACCTACTACCTTCTTTGGATGTGGTAGTTGTTTATCAAGCTCTCTCTCTAGAATCGAACCTTAATTCTTCGTCACCTGTCACCACCATAGTAGGCCACTATCTTACTATCAAAAGTTGATAGGGTAGAAATTTGAAGGATGCATCACTGGCACAAAGGACGTATGATCCATCAAGTTATGATGAATCATTAGAGCAATGGGCAAAGCCCACATTAACCTTTTATCTAATAAATGCATTCTTTCCAAAAGTTAAGGTTTGTTGCATGTTTTAGCTCTAAAATTACTATGGTTATCTAAGTAGTAAATACCATAAAACAAACCTTAACTAATTTAAGGAGCCATTCACATTTTCACAACCTAAATTAGTTCAAGCTTACACATGCATGGTTTAATCTTTGAGAAAAGCATATGACTAATGGTAGGATTAACTTGGTGGCATTCTTTTAGAACATTGGCACCATATGGGCTTCAATGCACTGATTGACCAGTGGAGAGAGCCAACATATAGCACAAATATCCTATGTGTCAAGCACATCAAATGCATAGTATCGAACAAATAAGGGTTAAGAGCTCATGCCCATAAAACTTTTGACATTTGAGAGCATAATCAAACACTAGTACACCAATGTAGCCATAAAGGTTTAGGTGGCACACTTGGGGCACTGGGCACAATTGTGGTTTGACTTAGGTAGCAATGACATGACACCACCAATGCCTAGCTTGGCTAGGACAACACATACAAACTCTATTGTCACCACTTTAAGGGGACATTGCTTCATTTAGGGACTTGTTCTTAAGGTCTTGGGTAGCATCGGCTGCACACATGAGCTTGGCCAGGCTGAGATGATGAAAAGGGACCCCAAGACTACCTAATGCTCGAGGGACTTGACTAGACTAAGCCAACCACCATAGCTTTTGCTTGCACCACCCTAGGGAGCTATTGCCTAATTTAAGGACTTGGTCTAGGTCTAGGATAGCATAAGCCATATGTAAGAGCTTGAGCTTTGCATAGCTAAGTCCATTTTTTATGTGCATGCTAATTGATCGAGGCCATCAGTGCTTGTAGGTCATTAGAGCAACTAGTCACCAGATAACATGACCAAAAAACATGCACAACTTAGATTTTACTCTAAGAATGTTGTCATCAATGTATGCAAGATAGGCCTATCATGTAAACCTCTTTTTTTGTAAAAGGGAGAGGGGGCTCGGACAACCACCTCCTAAAGGGCATAAGAGATTTTATAGATAGGCCAACAATAGACATTAAAGTGTTTGTAATGGGGACACTTTTTTCAAACAAAAAATATCTTACACCAAGGGTCCGCAGGCACCGTTAGTGGTTGAGGCATGTGCCTGCACTAAGGCCCAGCATGTGTCGATGGTCTTTAAAGTAACTGCCTGCATCAAAGGCCATCTTCTACCGATGTTAATGAGGCATGTGCTTGAACCAGGTCTAGATTTTACCAAACCTGATCAAGGCTTGGGCCCATACCAGGGGCTAACATTTGTTGATGGTAGTCAAGGTAGGTGACCATACCAATGGCTAGCTTGGGTTGATGGTGGTTAAGGCAAGTGCCTATACTAAAGGCCAGTTTATGTCAATATGGTCGAGGTATGTACCCTGCACCATATGCCAGCATGTGTCGATAATTGTCAAGGCCTTGGCCAAAGTTTAACTCTAGGCTATGGTGCACATGGTAGGCTTAGGCATGTGCTAGTGTCACATTTTTTTTCCTAAGGCACCATCACCAGAGAACCTAACAAGTAGCATTGTGGGTTTCAGTGATTATGGGAGGGGGTCGAGGGATGTACGAACATGATGTGCAATGGTTTATGGGTATTGGTCCTTGGCCCTTATATTAGCCCCTTATCCCTTAAGGGACCTCGACAACTCACACCCCCTTAAAAAGCGTAAGAACTTTTACAAGTTTGTAATCAGTAGCCATTCAAGTGTCTAAAATGGGGACACTTTTTTCAATGGCCAAAAAATCTTTTGTACTTTGATTTTTAGCTAAGTTCTTTTTATGGATGCCAAGAAAAATACAAGGATCACATACGCCAAATTTGGGGCCAAAACTCTTTCTAAACAAATTTTAAAAAATCTCAAGCTACAAAAAATTCTAAAAACCATGAAAAATAAAAAATGAATCATCTTGCCATGAAAACTTCACATAAAGGCTAAAGAGACCGTTATATAAATTTATAAGGCATAACAATGGCATTGGCACTGTAGAATATAAAGATGTGCCTGAACCCACCTACTGCCAAGTCATGGTATGCATGGTATACGACCTAAGCCTAGAATACTCGTGAGTGGTCCGTGATCCAGTTAGGCTTATGGTGTTCAAGGGAACTGCTTACACCAAGGGCCAGTATATGTCGACAGTGGTTGAAACATGTGTCGAAAGCAAAGGCCAACATGTCACAATGATGGTTGAGGCATATGCATATGTCATGATTTGCAAGCTTACCCAGGTTCATGGGTTCTCTTTGAGTTAAGAAGCAGTTCTAGCTCTCGCAAGATAGAGTCTAACAACTAAGAAGACTAAGTTTTGAGGCATATTGGAGGTCTAAGTCATGAGAAACTACCCCAAAATAATGGTACGGGCAGTGATCAAGATTTTAGAGGCTTAAGGTCGGTGTTTAGTTTGGTAGAATTGAGCTAAACCTAGGTATGGGTGCTGGTGAGCATTATATGAATTTATAAGCCATAAAAATGGTATTGGCATAGCAAAATATGAAGATGTACCCAAACCCACCTATTCCCAGTCGTGGTGTGCATGGTGTATGGCTCGAGATTAGGATACCCTTACTTGGTGCATGACCGAGCATGTGCTAATAGTGTTTGAAAGAACTGCCCACACAAAAGGCTAGCATGTGTCAAGAC
Source organism: Durio zibethinus (assembly GCF_047325235.1). Lineage (NCBI taxonomy): Eukaryota > Viridiplantae > Streptophyta > Magnoliopsida > Malvales > Malvaceae > Durio > Durio zibethinus. Next base: position 27,869,724 of record NC_143163.1, on the reverse strand, counting down.
CAAAAGCCAACATTTTTCGATGGTGATCGAGACATGTGCATGTGTTACGATTCCCAACTAGTCCAAGCTCTGTGGTTCTCTTCGAGTCAAGGAGCAGTTTTAGTTCTAGCAAGATAGAGTCTAACAGCTAAAGAGACTAAGCCTTAAGGCATACTAGAGGCCTAAGTCATGAGGAACTAGCCTAGAATAATGGTACAAATAGTGATCGAGACTCCAAGGGTTTAAGCATGGTGCTCAAGTTTAGCAGAATTGAGTCAAGCCTAGGAGCAAGTGCTAGTGAGTGCTTATGTAAATTTATAAGCCATAAAAATGGCATTGGCATAGCAAAAATATGATAATGTGCATAAACCCACCTACTGCCTGATTGCAGTGCTCATGATGTACAATTGAGGCCTAAGATATCTATGCATGGTGCGTAACCCAGCTTGTAACAATGGTGTTTAAGGGAACTACCTCCATAATGGGCCAGCATCTATCGATGGTGGTCAAAGCATATGTTGAGACCAAAGGCCAATATATCTTGATGCTGGTCGAGGCATGTGCATGTTTCACAATCTACAAGGTAGTCTAAGCCTAAAGGTTCTCTCTGACTTAAGAAACAGTTCTAATTCTAGCGAGATAGGGTCCACGGCTAGGAAAACCAAGCCTTGAGGCCTATTAGAGGCCTAAGTCATGGAGAACTTACCCAAAACAATGGTATGGGCAATGATTAAGACTCCAAAGACTTTGGCACATTGTTTAGGTTTGGTAGAATTAAGCCCAGACTAAGTGAAAGTGTTGGTCAGTGATGGGTGGGCACACAGTTAGACCTAGGTGCAGGCACTAATGATTAAGGTGAAAGCACATGTTAGACCCAGGTACGAGCACTAATGATCGAGGTGCAAGTGCATGATCAAACCCAGGTGCAAGCATGCCTGAACATAGTAACATAGTCCTGGAAGGATCAGATTTATAGGCTTCTAAAAGGCCCAGCATTGCAGCATAATCTTTGACAAGTTGAAATTATGCTGAGCACTTGAGTTTCATAGGCTAACTTAGGCAAACGAAATTAATTAACTACCCAAGGTCGTATGGAGCTTGGCTTAAGATCGAAGCCCATGACACATGCACTGAGCATCATTTAGTGCCAATGGTGATTGAGAGGAAGACAAATGCCTTGGGTGGGAGGGTCACGGTACACATGCTACACCAAGTGCCAATGTCACAAGCTGGGAGCTTAAGTCTAGCTACCATGTGGCGTTAGGTGAGAAACTACTGTTCGTATGCCTAAGTCAACCTTTAAACTGACCCTTTATCGTGCATTAACCTACTATGTCATGCACTTATGTTGGAACTCAACCTACCTCCTAGGAGTTTAAAAGAAAGCTAGGAAGGAAATGGTTAAGGCAATAGTAGTTTATTTACTTGTTAGGGTATGTACACTTGCTTTTGGTACACAGTCCCTATGTGTTCTCTACAAAGGCTCTTAAAGCCTAAGTCCCTAAGGCTTTACACTCTTACTTCCCTTACTTGTTGTTACTTGTTGCTTATGTACAAATGAAGGAGAGGCTACCTTATTTATACTTAGCCTCGTTAGAACTTATGGCTACAATGAATCCAAGTGTATGGCCATTAAGGGCTTTTTAGACAATTCTAAAGTGCCTAGGCTCCAATAGGGTTGGTTAAAAACTCTCTAGATTTTTGTGGGTTTTAGGCTCCTTATCGAGCCTAAGGTCTAAAAGAGTTTGGGCACTTCTACTGAGTGTTCGTACCTAGCAGTTTCTAGAGCCCTTTCTATCTAGGTGTCACTCTACCTGTAGTTAGGGCTTTTTAAAGGCTTTTTCATCTAAGTGCTGCAATGCCTATCACTATGCTTAAGCCTGGCCCTTTTAAAACCTTTAATGCCCCTGCACCTAGCCTACCTCTAAGTTTCTTTAGACCCTTTTATGCTCGTATGCCTTGCTTGTCTCTAGGTGGTTCTAGGCCTTTCTGTGCCTGACTACCTATGCCACATCCTGGGGCCTTTTAGAACCTTCAATGAGCAGTCCTCATCCTTGGCATTGTGCAGCTCACCTCAAGTGCACTCTTGCATTCTATCCTTAACCTTGGCCCACACACTTGGGTAAAGTATATGCCTTTAGGGCCTTGGTTCTGATCTTGTCCAATTCATTGCCTGTACCATCTTGAGCAAGTCTTATCACACGACCTTCTTAGTCTCAAACTTGTGCATAGGCCATGACATTCTCCTTCCACTCATTCTAGTAGTGCCCTCATTACTATGGGAATGTCAATCCTTCATTGCATTGCATGTTAGATCAATGTCCATCCCTTATCTTGATGGTCCTTGCCATATTTTCATGATTAGCTTTTTCTTTTTCCTTGATGTTGATGCATCTACTATCGAATTAACTTCTTCTTTAGAGTCACCTACTATGCATTCTGATGAAAATGATCTAGCTAATCTTTTTGGTTTGACTGGTGGCTCTCTGTGGCCACACTTCTTTGATCCTATTGGCTTAACTAGTGGCTCTCTATAGCCATACCATTATTGTTATCATCAAGAGCTTGAAAGGTCTGTTCCTTTTAGCTTAACCAAATAGCACCTAGCCTCAGTGTTCTCATAGAGTCCTCAAAGTGCTAATGATTACCATTATTCTTGCCATTGGACTCCTCATAATTCTTCATAGTGGCTACAAGCTTCTGTCATTGTGGACAATCCTTAGGCCTATGTGATCTTGAACATAAAAAGTAGTTAAAAGTACTGTCCTTCTTACCTTTGTCCTTGCTAGGCTCCTTGGCTATTGCTTTGTGATGCCGAGGCTTTTCCTTAGCCTCATCCTTTAAGGAAGAGTAGTTACTCTTGTCTCCCCCACTCAAGCCATTGTCCCTAGGCTTAGAAGACTTATTGTGCTCATACTCAACCAACGATTTAACAATTGCAATTGCTTGACTCAAGTTTTGGACCCTACATAATTTCAACTCGATTCTTGCCTCTGGCTTCAACTTGTCGAGAAAGTAGAACAAGGCTTCCTACTAGCCCATGCTGGGAACCATAAGCGATAGTTTTGAGAACACCTGACAATATTTTTGCACTCTCCCACCTGAGTAAGCTGGTGAAGCTTTTCCTGAGCTTTTTTTTTTTTTTTGCATATTCTAGTTTAAACTAACTCATTATTTTCCTTACAAACTGATCCTGTGTGGTGATTGTAATCTCTCCTCATTGCATACTATCGTACCTCTGATACCACCACAACACAGCTACATTAGTTAAGTACATGGTAGCAATGCTTACCTTGGCTTTCTCTGCGGTACCAGCCACTCAAAAATACTACTCTAGCCCTACACAAATTTGTCAACTTCTTTGGTTGAGTGACTTTTCACAAATGGATTTGGCTTGGGCACCTCCACCTTAGGTCCCAAACCCTTGCTTGAAACTATGGCCATTTAAAATGTTGCAAACTATCACCTAAATTTGTCTAGCTCTTCCTATAAGGGTACCATCTGAGCCTCTAGAGCCTCATTGTGCTACGTAAGCACTTCTATCTCTCGGGTCAAAGCATCACGCATCTCTTTTTTGAGCTCTTCCAATGTTGAGTCTAGCTCTTGGACATAATCCTTAATGTTCTTGAACTAATCTTTCAAATCTCCCATGGCTAACTTACATGTTGCTAACTGAGAGTCAATGGATGGCAGTAGATCCTTTGAACTAGCTTTTTTCCCCTTGCGTGTGGGTGGATGGCCCTCTTGCATGTCACTCGTGCACTCCACCTGAGGGTTACTGGCCATGCTTTTGCATGCTCACCACAATCACAAAGTACAAACTAAAGATTTTCCCATAATTTCTTTAGGAGCACTCAAACATCTTTATGCCCCACTCTTGGCACCAAGAACTAGTAATTGTCCACACAACACTTCCCACTGCAAGTCAATAGCATTACTGGTACACTAGCATGCAAGCTACATGTGCACTCAAAATGACACCAACACCGATCATTGCCAAGGTTCAAAACCTACCATAGTTGGAACTTGCTCTGATATCAACTCTTATTGGAACTGACTCTAGTAGCACTTGTCATAGGCTAAGAGCTTAAGCCTTGCTACCGTGTAGCCTTTAGTAAGAAAGTACCATCCGTATGCCTAAGTCAACCTTTAAATTGACTCTATGCCAGGCATTAATTGATTGTGTTATGCACTTGTGCTGGAGCTCGGCTAACCTCCTAGGAGTTTAGGAGAAAGCTAGAAAAGAAATGGTTAAGGTAAGAGTCGTTTATTCACTTGATAAGGTACATACAATTGCTTTTAGAGCCTAGTCATTGTGTTCTCTACAAAGGCTTTCAAGGCCTAAGTCCCTAATGCTTTACACTCTTGCTTCCTTACTTGTTGTCATTTGTTGCTTATGTACAAATGAGGGAGAGGCCCTCCTATTTATACTTGAGCCCCCTTGATACTTATGGTTATAGTGAATCCAAGTGTATGGCCACTAAAGGCCTTTTAGACGGTTCTAGGGTGCCCAAGCTTTAATAGGGTCAATTAAGACCTCTCTAGATTTTTGTTGGTTTCAAGCTTCTTGCCAAGCCTTGGGTCTAGAAGAGTTCGGGCACTTCTACTAAGTGCCTATGCCTTGCAGTTTTTAGAGCCTTCTCCATTTTGGTGCCACTTTACCTATAGCTAGGGTTTTCTAGAGGCTTTTTGGTTGGGCACTATAGTGCCCATCACTGTGCCCACACCTAGCCTTTCTAGGACCTTCGGTGTCCATACACTTGGCTTACCTTCAAGCTTCTCTAGACTCTTTTATGCCCACGTGCCTAGCTTGTCTCTAGGCTTTTCTAGACCTTTTCATGCTTGTGTGCTTAGCCTATTTCTAGGCTATTCTCAGCCTTTCTGTGCCTGATAGCTTGCACCACATCTGAGGACTTTCTAAAACCTTCCAATGAACAGTCCTCAACCTTGGCACTGAGTAGCTCACCTGATGTGTACTCTTGCACTCTGGCCTTGGCCTTGGCCTTGGCCCATACATTTGGGTAAAGTATGTGCCTTTAGGGCTTTAGTTTTTATCTTTCTTGGTCCATTGCCCGTAACATCTCAAGCAAGTCTCATCATATGACCCATTTAGTCTCAAACTCATATGTGGTCCATGACACCAGCATCTACAACAAAGGTGTTCGAGGCAATAACCTACACTAAGTGCCAATGTCACGGTTCATGAGAAGGACCAAGCCCATGGGTTCTCACTGAGACAAACAGCAGTTCTAAGGTAACCCAAACTAAGCCAAAATGTAAGGGAGACTAAGGCTAAAGGTGCAATAGAGGTCCCAAGGGTAGGACTATGACCCAGAATGAGTGTGTGGGCGCTGAAACAAGCTCAAGGAGCTCAGGCCAAGGGATTTAGTTTGGTAGCTTTCAGACAAGCCTGGGCACATGTGTCAGAGTAAGCCTAAGTGTAGCAAAACCAATTCAGGTGAGAACCCAATAAGGGGCCCTATGTAGGCACTACTGATGAAGGAGTCTAATGTAGTTCAAACTCTTTTACTAATAGAGTCCATGTAAAATTAGAACTCTCTAATGTAATCTTATTGTAATCTCTATATATTTTAGGCTCTTTGTGAGCCCTAGGTAGGAACAATGTTAGCCATTGATTCAAAGGAGCCTTAACTATAAATAGAGGGTGCTCTCACCCTCATTGTATGCACACCACAACTTAAGTAATATAAGTTTACTCTTGCTAATACTAGTTGCTCTCTTTAGCTTTCCATCAAATAGTTTATGTGTAGCCTTGTTTTGTAGCAGCTTGGGTTGGTTGGCCCTAGAGTTTCAAGTGTCCATGCATCAATTCAGTTAAAGGTTGATCTAGGACATTAGATGAGTCCATTCTTGGGTCTTGGAGCTACACAAGTTGGATCTTGAGTCTCAGCCTGTGACAAGTGGTATTAGAGTAAGTTTGAAGTTGGTTCAAAGGATATGATCAATGTTGGGTACTATTGGAACCAAAGTTAGCCTCAAGGGAGGTTTCAAACGTGTTGTTATGGGCATTCGATTATGTGGTGAGGCCATCCTAGGTTGTTTCTATGCTCATGATACACCCTTTGGTGCACATGGTATAGGTGTGCAAGAGTGCAGACTAGGTGTTCGATCGATTGCTATTGTGGTGCTATTGGAGTGCTAGGTGTGATGTGTAGGTGTGGGGGCTGGTGCTTGACCAAGAGTGCAGGGCATGCTGAGCCAATGTATAGATTGGTGCCTAACAGTGTGTATGCTAATGTGCTGTGCTGACAGATAGGTGTGTTGGTTCATGGAAACTAGGACTAGATCACTAGAGTGTGCAAAAGGTTAAGGTAATCACTTTCGTTTTATGCATTCTTAATTGACAGTGTACTTTATAGTTAGGGCATGGCTAGGGATAACTAGACTGAAGACTAGATTGAGGGTCATAATAAGTGCCCACTTACAAACAAAGAAGGGAAGGCTAGATCAAGAGACAACGTGATGTCTCTAGACACCCGACTATAGAAGTACAAAGTGACTATTGCTAATTTAAGGGACAAATTTGAGGATACGAAAAGATACTTGAAAGAGGCATTAAAGGTGCTTATGCAGCAAAATGAGGCATTGGAGGCCATGAAGTCAAACTTATGAAAAGAGCTAGTAAGGCTATAGGCATATTGTGTTGCAAGCTACCGTAGTTGCTAATGTGGGCTTAAGACCCAGGGTGGTAGTGCCCAAGCATTTTTTAAATGGTCGAAAGCTAGGAGTAAAGACCATGCTCAAATAAAGTGGCATGTAGGAGTGAAGTCAAGCAAGTGTTGTTGTAGAATCAAAGACTTAGGTCAAGTGTACGAAGTCTCCAAGGCCTAGGGGAAATAGCTAGAGTGGGGGAGACACTAGTGTTTGTTCCTCAAGAGAGGAAGGGGCTGTAGGAAAGCCTAGATTTTGCAAGGCCAACAGTGCCACCAGTAAGGGCAGGGAAAAGAAGCCCTTGAGTTGCTTTTTGACTGGTGGTCAACATAAGGTCAAAGAGTGCCTAAGGTATGTAGGACTTTCAACCATCAACTGGGCAAACAAGTTGTCTATAGGCAAGAGTAGTGGTGATGATTAGCACCAAGATAAGCCTAAGGTGATACAGCTCGGTGCTTTTCAATTCTATGAAGAGGGCAAAACCTCTCTTGGAAATAAGGGTAAAATGGTAATTGAGTGCCACAGCATGAGTCCCAAGGTGTAGCTAGATCCTTTTTAAAAGAGTACAGTAGGAAACTCAAAAGAAACAAAGGACACATTGGACATGTAGGCAAAAGGGACCAATGTAGCATGGGGCTAATGATATTTGATAGAACAATTAGCAGAGTACTTGTTTAGGTATAGGACCAATACATAGAAAGTCTAGTTTGAAAGGTAAAAGATGAAGCTAATGTGCATAAGAGCATGCAATCTGAGTGCAACATCCCCCTAGCAACAAGGGCATTCCTAGAATGAGTGGGGAAGAATGTCACGATCCAAGAGAAAGACTAGGCCTAGAGGTTCTCATCGAGACAGGGAACAGTTTTAAAGCAATCTAGACCAAGTTAGAATGTAAGAAAGACTAAGTCCAAAGGTGCAATGGATGTCTTAAGGGCAGGACCATGACCCAAAATGAGTGAATAGGCATTAAAATGACCTCACAAAGCTCAAACCAGGAGATTCGATTTGGTAGCTTTCAAACGAACCCATGCGCAAGCTAGTGAGGGGAACTATGCAAGCACTACTGATGAAGGGTTCCAACTTAGTTCAAAATCCTTTCTTGATAGAGTCCATGTAAAATTAGAACTCTTTAACATAGTCCTATTATAATTTCTTGTATATATTAGACTCTTTATGAGCCCTAAGATAGGTACAATGTCAGCCATTTCAAGGGTGCCTTAGTTATAAATAGGAGGTGCTCCCACCCTCATTGTACACATACCCCAACTTGAGTAATACAAGTTTACTCTTGCCTATCTCGTTGTTCTCTTGAGCTTTCCATCAAACAATTTATGTGCAGCCTTGTCTAGCAGTTGCTTGGGGTGGTTGGCTTTGGAGTTTTAAATGTCTATGCACCAATCCAATTGAAGGCTGATTTGGTACATTGGATCATCCATTCCTGGGCCTGGAGCTGCATGAGTTAAAGCTTAAGTCTTGGCTTATGACACCAGTATCTACTAAAGAAGTGTCTAAAGCAACAACGCATGCCAAAGGCTTGCTTGTGCCAACGGTGGTTAAGGCAAGTGCCTACACCAAATGCCAACATCTAGTGATGGTGTTTGAGGCAACATCTTGCACCAAGGGGCCAGCATTTGTTGATGGTATTCGAGGCAACAATGAGCTAGCAAAATGCTATTGATGGCATTTGAGGCAACAACTAACACAAGGGCCAGCATGTGCCGATAAGGTTCAAAGTAAGTGCTCACACCAAGGGCGAGCCCATCCTTATAACAAATACCAAGGGCATTTGGTTATCATTTAGTTGCACACTTGATGGAGGGATGTCATTGCCCAGTTGAATCAGTTGCAATGGAGAACACCATTCATCCCCAACCCCAAAAGGGTGCAGTGTAAAAAAATGAAGTGAAAGGACTTTGGTGGGTGTGGGAGGAAGGATGACTCAAAGCGACAAAGGCCTAAATCCCATAGATTGTGTCAGCAAGTCCACTTTACCACTTACAATACCCAGTTGCATATTTAAGTCATCTATAAAGGATTCTACCCACCGTTCGATGGGAATTGAGCTCCAAAGAGGTCCATGTGGCTTGTCCACTACAAAAGTTGCACCTACGACACATGCTCTTAGGGGCCATGGGCCCCTATTACTGGTCGACAATCGGGTGATGGGTGTGTGCATCACTTTAAGCCCGAATTTTGACTTAGAGGCATTTAGTCATAATCCAGAGCATGAAAGCTTTGTGCCTCTAGCTTTTTAACTAAGTGTGATGACCAATTGTGCAAATCAATAATTCCTCTTGTACTAGGTTGAATTACTATTGCAACGCTACCATTAGTAGGGTAAAACTAACCTATCTCATGATGGTTTAAACCTAGCTCACATTCCCTATCGGTGGGTGAACAATCTAGCACTTGGTGAATTATGCTTCACAATGATAGGAAGAGCTAAAATCCAAGGATAAAAAGGCAATGTTGTTATGAACGATTGGTTGCTAGAAGCTAGTTATCCCTATGGTAACTTTTTTTGACACATCTAGCTTCGAATTTCAAAAGTTAAAGGATCGATAGGCCATGTTTTCCAATTCATATTCATACTAGAAATCAAAATCAAATGAGCTTTTATCCTATTTTCCACATGAGATTTCTATTATCATTGAGCTCATCTTAGGACACTTGCATTATCTTTTAATAGATGTGTTGCCCCTGCCAAACTCTCTACCTAACAATGTATTTTACCTAATTGACCGATTGAGGCTGGCCTTGGGTCCAAAAGAAGGGGTTGTACCTTACCTTCGATTCATAGAATAAGTAAAATAATGTTAAAAGTAGTGGTATTTCAATTTTGCTAGAGGGCTTCCACTTATCCTACACCTCTCAAGTCATTTAACAAAGTTGGACTGAAGCCAAGCTCAATAGGGTCTTCTATCCCCACTGATTTTGCCAAGCTCATTCCCTTGGCTGTGGTTTTGCTGGATAGTAGACAAAGACAGTGGGAATCTCATTAATCCATTCATGTGTGTCACTAATTAGATGATGAGGCATTTGGCTACCTTAAAAGAGTCATAGTTATTCCTGTCGTTTACCCATGCTTGGTGGAATTTCTTACCATTGACATTCAAAGCATTGGGTAGAAATCACATTGCCTGAGCATCCACAAGGACCATTGCAATGCTTTGTTTTAATTAAATGGTGCGATTCCCCCTCTCATACCAATTTTGAGTTGGTGATAGCAGCTCAAGCAGTTCACTAGTAGTCGACGGGGTTCAAAACTGGGACCCCTTGCCCAGCCCTCAAAGCAATCTTTTTCTTGAGGTTATGGATCCATCTTGTCAACTTCCCTTGCCTACATTGTTCCATCAACCAAAGGCCATTTATCTTGGAGACCTGATATGTTTATGAGTATGACCGAGCATGGATGACACTTGGTCCTCAGGATTTTCAAGGGCCACCGAAGGTGCAGTAGACACCATGTGACATGCAGTGCTCTTTTAGTCACTGGACCCTATCCTTGGCTGAGCCATTTCTAGGGTGGGTAGGCTAGTTAACAAAAAATATAACCCTTCCTAAGGCCCCCATTGACATCTCTAGACTCTCTAACATTGTCATCAGCTACCTCATCCCAGTTCAAGAATTTTAATTGAATTCCTTTTTGAAGCTCGTGCGTCACCAAAAATAAGGCATGTTGGGAGATTTGCCAATGACAGTCATGATGCTATCATTGTCGAGGACTCACTTTTAGGCCTATCGTGACTAATGAAATTATGGAAGGCCATCTTTTGCCCCCTCACATGAAGCTTAATGGGCAAGGGGTTGGAGGGGTGACAATGCATGACACCTAAGCAGGCATGCCCTCAGCCTAATGGCTTAGGGTGCAACTTGTATTCAAACACTCGATGATTCATAGGATTCTACAATTCACACCAATATTGTATTTTACTATGTTTTTCATTGATGTAAAAGCTAAGATATCCATTGTCAAGAGTCGTTGTGGATTTTCATGACAAAAAGAGTCACGATGCCACCCATATAAGCACCATAAATGGGATGGCAATGGCATACATGCTCTTTTTCATTCTAGTTCCTTCACATGATTCACATCGGGGGTTCGTTATTCAATCATGGGTGATGATACTAACTATTTTGCCCTGCCTAAGAGGCAAAACAAAGTGACTATAGTGCTCAGCTAGGCTAAAAGGGGCTCAAGGCATGCAGACACCCTCATTCCCTTGGTGTTTCATCAATACATTTATGGGTCATTCATTGAGTAGGTTTCGACAATGATCCTTCCACAAGTTCACCTATAAGAACCTTTTTATGACTTCTCCTTCCTCTAAATGATAAGGTTTAGTGGACTTCTCACAACATCATGGGCAGTGAACCATCCTCATTGCCATGATCCAAACACTTAATCAGATCATTCAATAAGTAGCAGATATGGGTGGTGCATACAAAAGGTAGGGATGTATTCAATGCAAGTTGATGACTCACACTTACTAGGAATTCCTTATTGAAGACCAATAATTGTAATGATCTATCTCTATTACAATGAAATTTCAAATATTACCTAGGCCATCAACCAAGGCTATAAACTCATTGAATACATCAATGCAGCATGCATGTGGCCCAAAACATCTAAAGGCATCATAAACCTGTTATTACCTCTAACTTTCTTGGCCTAAGCAGCCATAGTTCTCTAAGAAGCTAGCCACAAAGGATCACCTTTACATAGCTACTTAGCAGGCTGAGGTCTCATTTGTTAATGGAATTAACTAGACAAATCGCTCTACCATCTGAGAATTGCCATGCACTGCCACCCATAGAATCAAGAAAGAGCTATCAGTTTGTCAATCTTTACTATGTATGGATGTGGTAAGTTTCCCCATTGAGTCAAATTAAGCCACAGGCTCCATTCCTAGTGGTGCCCTTCCATCAATTCTTTTAAGTTTCAACCTTGCGACCATACTCCCTTCAAAACCCAAAGACTTTGATTTCTCATAAAGTGCCAACAAAGTCCGAAAAGCAACATCCATCAATCCCTGGTCGACATCGTTTATGGTTGAGACTGGGACGGTATCTAATCATCTTTGAGCCCTTAATTTTTATTCTTGATTAATGAAAACATCTTTAGCAAATGCTTTCATAGTTGTTCATCTTTCATATATCCAATAATTTCACCTCTGACTATGAAATACAAATGCCCCTAATTGTCCCTATTAATTATTACTTAAATCATGAAGGCCAACACAATAGGATTGAAAGCCTATGATGTTATCCTATACTAATGTATACAAAAGGATGCCTGCTTTAAGCACTCTAATTTCTTCAAAGTAACAGTGACAGAAGAATCACCCAGCCAGTTAAGGCCAAGAATGCATCATTGATAGTAGGGATGAATAGATTGGGGCTCACCATGAGGCAAACCAGACGACCTAACCCTAGTTCCAATTATGAGTTTTTTAACTACAACAACTTAAGTATAAGTTATTGGAGCTATAATTACCATAGCTGCTTGCACCAAACTTACCTTCCAATAGATCCTCGTTAAGCGATTTAGATTGTACCCATTCTAATTACTAAACTTATAGAGCCTGATATTGTTATTTACTACACTACCTCCCCATGTCAGGATTGCGTAATTTGCACCCCTATTTGACTTCCTTGGATGTGGTAGTCATTTCTTAGGCTCCCTCTCCATATTCAAATCCTAATTCTCCATCACCATCACCACCATAGTAGGCCACTATCCTACCATCAAATGTTGATATGGCATAATTTTGAATGATGCGTCACCGGCACAAAGTTGTGTGATCTATCGAGTTATCATGAAACATCAGAGCAACAAGCAAAGCTTTTGTCATCCTTTTATTTAATAAATGCATCCCTTCTAGAAGTTGGGATTTGTTGCATGTATTAACTCTAGAATTACTATGATTATCTGAGTAGTGGATACCATTAAACAAACTATATTGATTTAATGAGCCATTTGCAGTTTCACAGTCTAAATTAGTTCATACTTACACATGTATGGCTTAATCTTTGATTCAAGCATATGACTACAAGCATCATCAACCAGGTAGCATTCCTTCAAGATGTTGGCATTGCATAGGCCTCAACGTACTGACTAAGCAGTGGAGAGAGCTAAAACAAAGCATAAAAGCTGTACATGTCGGGCATGTAAAATGCATAGCATTGGGAAATAAAGGCCAAAAGCCCGTGCCCATAAAATGTTTCACATCCAAGAGCATTATCGACCACCAGTGCACCAACGCAACAACAAAGGTTTGGGTGACACACTTAGGACATAGGGCATGATCGAGGTTCAATCCATAGCCTTTAAAGACACAAAGTGGATGAGAGATGCATAGATAACCAATTTCCATCAATTTAGGTATGCAGCATAGGATCCCATTTGTGTCCCTATGGTACGATAACCATATGGAGGGAGATTGAAGAGGATGACAGGTTAACAATTCAATGCATCGACCATGGAACCTATCAACACTCACAACTATAGCACCACTCATATGCCTATTGTGTACAAGTGGCAGCATCCATGCACACTGGTCCACAACCCACCTAATCGATTACTCAATGAGTGAGCAAAGGAAACAATGTGCGAGGCCATGCCACAACCACTTGGCAAAGGAGAAACATAAGCAAGGGTCATAAGAATACCTTTGTTAGCCAATAGGAAACAACCGAATGACACAATCAATGCTTGGTTTGGATAGGACTGCACATGCAAACTCTGCTATGACCACCCTAGGGAGACATTGCTTGATTCAGGGACTTGTTCTTAGGGTCTTAGCTAGCACAACTTTATGCACAGGCTTGGTTAGGCCAAGGCATTTTTGTGGTCGACAAAAAGGAACCACAAGATTACCAAATACCTGAGAGTCTTGGCCAAACCAAGCCCACGATCACAGTTTCTATTTGTAGCACCCCAAAGTGTCGTTGCTTGATTCAGGGACTTGGTCTAGGCCAGCATTAGCAGTAGGCATGGGCTTGAGCTTGGCAAAGTTGAGCCGTTTTTTCCTATGCACACCAATCAGTCGAGGCCATGGATGCCAACGGGTCACTAGAGCAACCAATCACTCGACAACATGGCCAGAAGTCATGCATGGCCTATATTTTGCTCTAGGAATGTTGCCGTGGATGCACACAATGATAAGCCTATCACATACACCTACTCCCCCCACTGGAGGAAAATGAGGACCTAGACAACCACTCCCTAAAAGGTATAAGAGAATTTACAAATATTCTAGCAATAGACATTAGAGTGTTTATAATGGGGATTTTTTTTCAAACAAGTATATCTCATACTAAGGGTTGATAGGTGCCAATGCTGGTCAAGGCATGTGCCTGTACCAAGGCCCATCATGTGCTAATGGTGCCAAAGGCCATCTTCTGTCAATACTGATTGAGGCATGTGCTCGCACTAAGTCTAGATTATGCCAATGCTGATCAAAGCATGTGCCCATGCCAAGGGCTAGCATGTGCCAATGGTGGTCGAGGCAGGTGCCTATAACAAAGGCCAACTTTTGTTAATAATGGTTGGGGTATGTGCCTGCACCATGCATCAAGATGTGTCGATGATGGTTGACACCTTGGCCGAAGTTTAATTCTAGACCACGGTGCACATGCTAGGCTTAAGAATGTGCTAGTGCCACATTTTTTTGCCTAAGGCACCATAGCCAGAGCGTCACTAAAGAACCTAATAGATGACATTAGGTGTTTTGACAATTAGGGGAGAGGGTCGAGGGTTTGCACACATGATGTGCGATAGGTGCTGGTATTGGCCCTTATATTAGCCCCCATAACCTAATGAACCTCAACAACTCACCCCCTTTAAAAAGCATAAAAGCTTTTACAGGTTCTCAACCAATAGCCATTCAAGTGTTTGAAATGGGGATGCTTTTTTCAAATGGCCACAAAATCTTCTACACTTTGATGTTGCACCTAAATTTTTTTTGTAGATGCCAATGGAAATACAAAGATCACATATACAAAATATGGGGCCAAAACTCCTAAAAGATTTTCAACAAATATAAAACCTAGAAAATTTCCAAAAATCATGAAAAATAGAAAAATTGTCATCTTGCCACAAAACTTCACATGAAGGCTTAAGGGACTGTTATATGAATTTACAGGCCATAAAAATGGCATTGGCATGGTAGAAATATGAAGATATGCCTAAACCCACCTATTAGCCGATCGTGGCATGCATGGTATGAGGCCCAGACCCAGGATACTCACTCATGGTGCACAACCTAGCATGTGATGATAATGTTCAAGGGAACTACCCCTAAGGGCCAGCATGTGCCATTGGTAGTCGAAGCATGCACTAAGACCAAGGGCTAACATGACTCGATGGTGGTTAATGCATGTGTCTATGTCACAGTCCGCAAGCTAGTCTAGGCCCAATGGTTCTCTCTAAGTCAATGAAGAGTTCTAGTTCTAGTAGGACAAAATCGAGGCTCCATAATGGTTCCACACTTTCTCTTATACTCATAAATCTCCCCTACTTTCACTTAAAATCAGCTCAACTCTACACGCAACTATGTCTCCATGATGGTTCCACAACTCATCTGCCTTGACTCTGGCATATCTCAAAAGGGCAACTCAAAGCTCACACAATGCTCCAAGATCTATCGATCCAATCAATTACACTATCCACTAACTTGCTTAACTCCAAAGTTCACCAACCCGCTTGATCACTCTATTCATTGACTGCTCAATTTTAGGGTTCACCAACCTACGTGATACCATTGACTTAATTAAACTCAAAGCCATCCCAATGCTAGCATTTTGCTTAAATCCTAATCAGGTTAATTCTGTCATGCTAAACTTATCTAGTTTGCTAACTGCCACTCGAATGCCTATGCCTTCAGCTTACTCAACTTAATCGATCATCTGACGCACACAACTCAAGGCCTTGTTAACTAGCCAATTCCCACTTGCTTGCTTCTTGAATTGCACACTATCATGGTCTGTTAACCACCACATCTCATAAGGCCTTCTCTCTTGGCCAACACAAGCACGGTCCATTGAATGGCCTTATCTCATGATCCTTTGACCATTAGAACTCATGGTCCACTGCCCATTACAAACACATGGCTTCAATCCTCATCCACGTTAAACTCGTCTACCTCTATAGAATGGTTCCAAGTTTGGACCCTAAATACTAGGCTCGTACCCCCGTTAAGGCACCTACACCATATTACAAGTGCACACATTTTACTAACTGATCTTAGTAAGCTCAACTCATGTCCCTCAGTACCATACACATCTTGCCCCATATGGCCTTGCTCAAGCACCATTTCAAGGTGTAGCCTCTTTTCGCATTTTGGTCTCAACAAGGATTTTCCCATCTGAAGGGTATCACATGCCCACATGAGCCAACACCTTTTGCTAAGTGAGGCTAGACTTATATGCCTTTTCACTTAGCATCCAAGAGCCTTTTTCAAGGCCTTACACTGAGGCCAATTTTCCCACAGCATGCATCAGTGGCTCATTCTCGAGCCTACATGGCTACATTATCATAATTACGCCTTGATAACTCCCTTTGAGCTTAGCATTGCCTCAATTTCTCAATACATACCCACACTTAGGGCCACTTTAGTCCCACTGCTGAGCCAAACTAGTTTTTGATACCAAAATGTCATAGGCAACATGTTCCTTACAACAAAACCATACATTTGTGTAGCACCAAGACTATTCATAGTCGAGGTCAACCTTTCATGTGTCCATTTTCCCACGTATAGATCTATATTGATCCTTCAAGCCACATACTCATGAGCCTTTCCTAGCACGAACCCAGTAAGGTCACACATAACATTCCCAAACTTGATAAGAAAGAGCCCAACTCATATTATCTCATCAGCCTATGATTCTCAGGTTGGCCTCAAGCACCCATCTCTGCCCACAAGCAACAAGGTCTTGAGCGTTGACCCACCTTTTTATAAGGGTGCACAACTTCGGTTCTTAAGATTTTATCTCATTATGACATGGCAAGAACCCAACATCATGCCTGCCCACATTATACAAAGCTCTCATGCCTTGAACCTAAAGGCACAACATAAATGCTGGTCAACAAAGAGCCTAGAGCCATACTAGGCTCGTCTCATCCCATGAAACTCATAACTTAAGGCCTCAGCCCTTTGCCTTATTATAGGCTGCCTGCACGCATAATGGACACCTTAGATCATGCCTATCCTACCTAAAAGGATTCAAGTGTGCTACCCTAGTTGTAATACACCTTCACTGATAGGCCATAAAGGTCTAACAACATGCCTACCTGTTAGCTTACTTATCCCCTAGGCTCGATGGTGCCCTTCTTATGCAAACACCATCTCATAATCCTTGGTTACTGATTGAACTAGCCTAATGAAAGGAAACTAAGGGGTATAGTGAACACTACCATCTAACCCCATAGTTCAATGTAAAGGCATAATACGAGGCCTGCTGACCCCCACCATCCTTGAGTTTACCATAGCCCTAGGAGATACCATGCCACACTCATAACCTAATGATACGCACCCACCTAGACACCACATATGCCTAGGAGTAACTTACTTCAGACTAGCCAGGCCCTTGCTTGCCCGCTAGCGAAGGGATTGTTGGAGAGTTGACACTAGTCATCCTCCTATAAAAAGCATAAAAGATTTCTTAGCCATCATACTAGGAACCATAAGACTATTTAAAACGAGGACACTTTTCTCCTTAGCAATCTTAAGGCCTTTCTTTAGCCAACTAAAGGCCTAGTGACCTTTCACTTAGTCACCATGAATCTTAGATCTTGCTCATTGCTCTAGCAACCCACTCGAGGGTGTATGCATATGGCTTCGACCTATAACACTCAATTGGCTACTAGGCTCTAGGGTACCCACATACTTTTTGCACAATGGCTCGTACTTGTCTACCCATCTTGGGACTAGGGCATACACTGCTTGCACACTTTATCAGCATCAAGTTCCTATGCTTAAACTACATGCTTGCTACTCTAGGATCATTATCTTGCCAACACGGCCTCAACCGTTGCTCAGCTTAGGGTTAGTCATGGTAGGATCGAGGCACACTAGGGCTTGACCATGACACCTTGTGTGAGCGCCATCAAGGCCAAGGACCAAGCACTAGCACACAGAGGCTAGAACCTTGTTCAAGCATCAAGCTATGAGAATGAGTTCCTACGAGGGCTACCTAATGTTGAGCCTGAGCACCATTTAGGACAAGCTTATTGAAAGCCCCAGAAAGGTATGGTGTGAAGGCTCTAGTTATGCCTACACATAAGCCATGCATGCAGGCATAGAACCTTCTAGAAGAGCCAGATACAAAAGTAGGCATAGGTACTATAGCACCCAGGTAAAGAAGCTTCTGAAAGCCTTAAAATAGGCACATTATGAGAGAGCATGGAACCTTGTAGACCCGATATGCCATAGAGTGTCTAGAACCAGCTCTTTTCTAGAAATTCCCTAACTAACCTTTTATGTTTAGGCTTTTTAAGGACCACATAGGCTATGAGGGCTCAAGTATATATACGGGTGCCTGTTCCTTTATAAGACCAACTCATGAACCTGTGAACTTGTGAACCAACAAGCTACTCAAGCACATGTGTACATAGCCACATTGTTCTTACAATAGAAAGGATCTTACATTCTTTCATCAGTGTTTTCTTAGTGTGCTATAGTGTTCGATTGTTTCTAAGGTCTAACTAGTCCTTGGTGAGTGGCACACTCATTCAACCTGGTTAAAGGTTGAATTAGGCATATATGAGAGATAGTTTTTCACCTAAGGTTGCATGGTTGCAAGGCTTAAGATCAAAGCTTATGACACTAGCATTTCTTAAAGAGGGGTCTAAGGCAACAAGCTACACCAAGGGCCTACTTGTGCAAATGGTGATCGAGGTAAGTGCCTACACTAAATGCTAACAACTGCTGATGGTGTTTGAGGTAACATCCTACACCCAGGGGCCAACATCTGCTAATGGTGTCTGATGCAACATGGGCCAGTATCTATTGATGGTGTTGAAAGCAATTGTCTGTACCGACCAAGGGCTAGATGCTATTGATGGTGTTTAAGGTAACAGCCTGCACTAAAGGCCAGCATGTGTCAATGGGGTTCAAGGAAGTGCTTGCACCAAAGGCAAGCCTATCCCTATAATAAATACCAATGGCATTTGGTTGTCTTTTAATTAGATGCTCAAGGGGCAGATGTCATCACCCAACCAAATCAGCACAATGGAGAACACCATTCATCCCAAACCGCATAGGGTTGGTGTAAAAAAATGAAGTGAAAGGACTTCGATGGCTATGGGGGGAAGGGACAATTGAAAGCAAGATAGGGTTGAATCTTAGTGGATCATGGCAGCAAGGCCACTCTACCACTTACAATACCCCATCGTATATTTAAGTCATCGACAAAGGATTCTACCCATTATTTGGTGGGAATTTAGCTCCAAGGAGGTTAATAAGGCTTGTTCACTGTGGGGTTGCATATCTAACACATGCCTTTGGGGGCCATGGGCCCCTACTATAGGTCAGCAACTAGGTGATGGTCATAGTAATTTAGAGGCATTGAGTCATAATCCATTGCATGGTAGCTTCATGCCACTAGCTTTTCAACCAAGCGCGATAACCAATTGTGCTAATTAACAGTTCTTCTCTTACAAGGTTGAATTACTATTGTGATGCTACCATCAGTAGGGTCAAATGAACCATCTCACGATGGTTTAAACCCAGCTCATGTTCTTTATTGGTTGGTCAACAATTCAACACTTGGTGAATTATGCTTCATAATGATAAGAAGATCTAACATCGAAAGATAAAAAGGCAACATCGCTATGAATACTTTGCTAGCACAAGTGAGTTATCCTTGTGGTAACTATTTTGACACCATTATCTTTAAGTTTTGACGGTCTAAAAGATTGATAGGCCACACTTTCATAGTTCATATTATACTAGAAATCAGAATCAAACGAGCTTTTGCCCTTTTGTTCCACATGAGATTTTTATTCTCATTGAGCTCATCCTAGGACACCCATATTATCTTTTAACAGATGTGCTACCCTAGCCAAACTCCCCACTTAATAATATCTTTTGCTTATATCAATGATCGAGGTTGGCTTTAGGTCCAAAAGAAGAGGTTGTGCCCTACCTCTAATTCACAGAATAAGTAAAACAACATTAAAAGTAATGGTATTTCAATTTTTCCTGAGGGCTTCCACTTATCCTACATCTCTCAAGATCTCTTAAGTTATTTCACAAAGTTGGACTAGAGTCAAGATTAACAAGGTCTTCTTTCCCCACTATTTCTACTAAGCCCATTTTCTTGGCTATGGTTTTGTTGGATAGTATACAAGGATAGTGGGAATCTCGTTAATGCATTCATACATATCACTAATTAGATGATGAGGCATTTAGCTACCTTAAGAGAGTTATAGTTTCTCCCATTGCTTATTTATGCTTTGTTGAATTTCTTCATTTTGATATTTAGAGCATTAGGCAGAAATCATATTGTGTGAGCATCAATAGGGATCTTCATAATACTTTGTTTTAATTAAATAATCAAAGTCCCCTTATCCGTACCAATTTTAAGTTGATTGTTCATCACCCGAGGAAAGCACTTAGGGAGCTGTTCCTAGACTATCCCTTGGCTGACATATGATGACATGCTCTTGTCATAGGAGTAGCTCAAGCAGTGCACCTGTAGCCAATATGTTCAAGATTGAGACTCCCATCCCCAACCCTCAAAGCCAATCCTTTTCCTAAGGTTATGGATCCATTTTGCCAACTTCCCTTGCCTACATTGTTCCGCCATCTAGAGGCTATTCACTTTGGAGACCTGATGCAATTATGAGTACGATCAACCACACATAGGACTCGATCTTTTACATTTTCAAGGGCCATAAGGATGCACAGGACATCATGTGATGTACAACTGTCTTTGGCCCATTGGACCCTACTTTCAGTTGAGCCATTTCCAAGGAAGGTAGGCTATTAAATAGAAAAGATAACTCTTCCTGAGGCCCTCACTGACATCTCTAGACTACTTAATGTTGCTATCAATTGTTGTGTCTTAGTTCAAGAATTTTAACCCAATTCCCTTTTAAAGCTCGTGCTAGACATGTTATCGGATGGGTTTCCTCCCTCTATTAGGATCGACTAACCCATGTGTAAATGCCATTCACATGGAACCTTTCCTCTTTTTGGCCTTCAAAATTCTTATTTGAATATTTGCTATTACTATTAAGATCTGCATCGATGGCTACTCCACCTGGGTTTGTTCCCCAAGTTTTGGGATAACCATTGTGTCCTTCTACTCATCAAAGCCTGGCTCTTGACTGAACAACTGGGTATAGGTCACGCACTTAAGCACCATCCATTTTTGTTGCTAGCTGATTTGGCAATTGAGCTGTTACACACTCCTTAGTAGATTTTGACTTCCATGATCACCATCCTGCTGTCTTAATCGACCAACACGTTTGGTGGGTTCTAGGTTAGCATGCAGTTGAGTACCATAACCTGGTTTCTAGTACATCTTATATCACCAATTTTACTTACAAAAAATGGCCCACTTGGAGCTCTCAATTCCATGGCATGGCTCAATGAAGTAGTAATGTTGTCCTACCTATTTAAAGATTGAGAATATGTCGAGGGTGTTACACCGTCGATGCCTCTAATCTTTGGCTTTACCCAACATAACTCATTAAAGGCTTCAACTCTTGAAGGAAATTTCAAATGGAACCAACTACTAGATGGTTCGATTAGTTTTTTAGCATTATACCTAAATTAGATGAATGATCTGCATGCCGGTATCATTGTGAGCCTCTACTAGAGTTTTCTCTTACTTTACCCTATTTAGGCATGGTTCACCATCTTTTGGGTCCTAGTAGGCATGCTTACTCTCGAACCCTTTTTAGAAGATCAAGGTCGATCAGTGGTGCACCTGTGAGGGATCTTACCCATTAGCTTCTTTACGTTTGATAGGTTTTTTAATTCATTGACTCATACACATGTCAGACTCTTTGGTCCATCTTTCAAGATGGGTTGAATAGAGAGCTTGCAAGTCAATGCTAAAAGCATGCCTTTGTCGAGGCAAGTCAAGACAGCGTGTGCTACATTCCACGACTGTGGTGACAATGTCTTTGTAGGCATTTCAAAAGCCTAGGCTTGGGCTACAACTGCAACCCACCTTGATCCATCCTCTGAGCCAATCTAAGGACTGACTCTCACTATTTTGTGAATCAACTTTCATCATTCCACATCTGATCAGGGTGCATCACTAGCCCCCATTTGCTACCCTTTTGATAATTTCAAGCACTCTTTGACTTTCTTTTCAATGTCCATTTTATCTTTCCCTTGCAGTACTTGTTTACTATTAGTCTCTCACCTGTTGAGCCTTGGATGAAATTCATAGCCCAATTGGGGTAGCATTCCCAAACAACTTGACTCGTAGATAGTGCTTGTAGTGTGACAAGGTCCAGGCATAATAGGGTTCTTATCCTTTCCAACACCTATTTCCAGAGGACTTAGGCCTGGTCCACCACTAAGGATGCTTCTCTAGACTGTAATTCAAACTCTGAAGGCACTCGACTCTCAAGCTGGTCACATTTCGATTCATTCACCATTACTAGGGGAATCTTGGTAAGTTTCTTTTTCTTCATTTATTGATATGCTTAAACTCAATAGGTGATCTTGCTTAACCTAGAATTGTGATACAACCATCGACGAAGTGATGATAGGGGTCTGATGGGGTCTAGATGGACAATGAGCATGTGTCATTAAAGACGAGGCACTCTGGGAGCTTTACCATTGATAGTCACAGTGCCATCATTGCTAGGGACTCTCTTTTAGGCTAGCCATGATTGATGAGATCATAGGAGGCCATCTTTCACTCCCTCACATAAAGCTTGATGGGTGAAGGGTTAGATGGAGCAATGATGCATGACACCAGGCAAGAGTGCCCTTAGCCTAATGGCTTCTAGTGCAACTTGCATTCAAAGACTCAATGATTCATGGGATTCTATAACTCACAACTAGTATCATATTTTGTTATGTTTTTCATCAATGCGAAAGCTGAAATATCTATTACTGAGATTTGTTTTGGTTTTTTCATGACAAAAGGAGTCATGGTGCCATCCATACATGCACTATGAATGGGATGGCAATGGCACACGTGCTCCATTTCATTCTGATTCTCTAGTGCGATTCATGCCAAGGGTTTATTATTTGGCTACGAGTGACAATACCAATCATTTTGCCTAACTGAGAGGTGGAACGAAGTGACTGTTGCACCCGAACAAGGCTAGAAGGGGCTTAGGCCACAGAGGCACCCTCACCCCCTATGTGATTAGTTAATGCATTCATGGGTCATTCATTGAATGGGTTTTAACAATGATCCTTCTACAAGTTCAGGTACAGAAACCTTGTTACGACTTCTCATTCCTCTAAATGATAAGGTTTAGTGGACTCCTTGTGATGTCACAGGCAGCAAACCATCCACATTGCCATGATCCGAATACTTCACTGGACAATTCAATTAATAAAAACCATAGTGTACAAAGGGAAAGAATGTAGTCAAAGCAAGCTGATGATTGGCAATTACTAGGAATTCTTTATTGAAGACCAACAATTACAATGATCAATCTTTATCATGATCAAATTTCAAAGATTACCTGAGCTTGTTTGCAAATGTTGTAGACTTATTGAATACATCAGTGTAAAATACATGCGGCCTAGAACATCTAACGGCATCACAGACCTGTTATCGCCTCAAACTTCCTTGGCCTAAATAGCTATAGTCCCTCCAAAAGTTAGCCACGAAAGATCACCTCTACGTAGCTAGTAGTAAGCTAAAGTCTCATTTGTTAATAGAATTAACCAGACAAATCACTCCACCAACTAAGAATGGCCATGCATTACCACCCATAGAATCAAGAAAAAGCTCTCAATCTATCAATCCTTATCATATCTGGACCTGGAAAGTTTCCTTATGTTGAGTCAAATTAAGCCACAAGCTTCACTCTTAGTGGTGCCCTTCTGTCAATTCCTGTAAGTTTCAGCCTTGCAACCATACTCCCCTTAGAACCCAATGACTTTGATTTCTCATATGGAGCCAGTGGAGTCCTAAAAGTAACATCCATCGATCCCTAATCGACGTCATTTATTTTTAAGACTAAGACAGCATCTGATCATCTTCAAGCCCTTAACTTTTGTCTTGATTAATGAAAACATCATTGGCAAATGCTTTTGTAGTTGTTCACTTTTCATAAATCCAAAAATTTTACCTCTGACTATGAAACATAAACACAAATTTCACTTTTGTAGTTGTTCATTATTTCTATTAATCATTGCTCCAATCTTGAAGGCCAACACAATAAGACCAAAATCTTAAGATGTTATCCCATGCTATTATATACAAGTGTAGGCCTGCTTTGAGCTCTCAAATTTTTTCAAAGTAACAGGGCCAGAGCAACGACCTATCCAAATAAGGCCAGAAGCACATCACAAGTAGTAAGGACTAGTAAACAAGTGCTCACCATGAAGTGGACTGGATAACCCAACCCTAGTTCCAACTATGAGTTTTTGAACTATAACAACTTAAATATATGCTATTGAAACTAGAATTGTCATGGCTACTAGCACCAAACTTGCCTTCCAGTGGATCCTTAATAAGGGATTTATATTTTACTCATTCTAATTACCAAACTCATAAAGCCCAGTATTGTTATTTATTGTCACTACCTTCCAGTGTTAGGATTGGGTAATTTGCATGCCTATTGCCTTCCTTGGATGTGGTAGTCATTTCTTAGGCTTCCTCTTTGGAATTGAACCCTAGTTCTCCATCATCCATCGCCACCATAGTAGGCCACTGTCTTACCATCAAAAGTTGATAAGGAAAAATTTGAATGATGTGTCACTGGCTCAAAGGCAGTGCAATCCATTAAGTTATCATAAATCATCAGAGCAATAGGCAAAGCCTGTATCAACCTTTTATGTAATAAATGCATTCCTTCCAGAAGTTGGGGTTTGTTGCATGTATTAGCTTTATAATTACTATGGTTATCTAAGTAGTAGGTACCATCAAACAAACTATAACTAAATTTAATGACCCATTCATAGTTTCATAGTCTAAATTAGTTCATATTTACACATGCATGGCTTATTCTTTCAGACAAGCATATGACTACTGGCAAGATCAACCAGGTAGCATTCCTTTAGGATGTTGGCACTTCATTGGTCTCAATGCACTGACTAAGCAATAAGAGAGCCAATATGGAGCACAAGCATCATGTGTGTCAAAAATGTAAAATGCATAGCATCAGACAAACAAGGGCCAAAAGCCCATGCCCACAAAACATTTTGCATCTAAGAGCACGATCAAATACCAGTGCACCAATGGGGCCACAAGGTTTAGATGGCATACTTAGGAGATAGGGATAATTAAGGACTAACTTTTAGCCCTTAAGGACACAAGATGGATGAGGGATGGCAAGACAACTGGTTTCCATCGATTTAGGTATATAGCACAGGAACCCAATTGTGCCCCCAAGGTACAATGATCACATGGGGGGAGATTGAAGAGGATGATGGGTCAACAATTTGATGCATCGAACATGGACCCTGCCAACACATACAACCATTGCACCATTCATATACCTATTACGTACTAGTGGCAACATCCACACACACCGATCCACAACCCACCTAATCAATTACTCAATGAATGAGCAAAGGGCACAAGATTGCCCCCACCATCCAATAGACAACAAGGCACAGCACCACCAATACTTGGTCTGTCCAGGACTACACACGCAAACTATGTTGTCATCACCTTGAGGGACATTGCCTAATTTAACGACTTGTTCATAAGGTCTTGGGTGGCATTAGCTGCATGCACGAGCTTGGCAAGGCCAAGGCATTTTTATGGTCGATAAAAAGGGACCATGAGACTACTAAATACCTGAGAAACTTTGCTAGACCAAGCCCATGACTAACTTCTATTTGCACCACCTCAGGGAACCATTACATGATTCAAGGACTTCTATTTTTTTGCCTTAGGCACCATCGCTAGAGCATTGTTAGAGAATTTGACCAGTGGCATTGGGGGTTTTTGCAATTAGGGGAAGGGGTGCTGGTCCTTGGCCCTTATATTGGCTCCCTATCCTCTAAGGAACCTCGACAACTCACAGCCCCTTAAAGAGCATAATAGAATCGAAGGCATTGATAGGATCGAAATCCCATGATGGTATCCAATGCTAATGTATACAAGTGTAGACCTACTTTAAGTGCTTTAATTTCTTTAAAGTAACATCACTAGAGGAATGACCCAACCAGTTAAAGCCAAGAGTGCATCATTGGTAGTAAGCACAAGTAGACTAGTGCTCATCGTAAGGCGAACCAAACAACCCAACCTTAGTTCCAACTACGAGCTTTTGAACTATAACAACTTAAATATACACTATTAGAGCTAGAATTATTGTAGTTGCTTGCACCAGACTTACCCTCTAATAGATCCTTGTTAAGGGATTTAGATTGTACTAATTCCAATTACCAGACTCATAGAGCCCAGTATTATTATTTATTGTTAGTACCTCCTTGTGTTAGGATTGGGCAATTTACACGCTTGCTACCTTCCTTAGATGTAGTAGTCATTTTTTAAGCTCCCTCTTCAAAGTCGAACCCTAATTCTCCATCACTTGTCACCACCATAGTAGACCACTATCCTACCATCGAAAGTTGATATAGTAGAAATTTGAATGATGTGTCATTGGCACAAAGGCTATGTAATCTGTCAAGTTATCATGAATCATCAAA
Organism: Durio zibethinus; assembly: GCF_047325235.1. NCBI lineage: Eukaryota > Viridiplantae > Streptophyta > Magnoliopsida > Malvales > Malvaceae > Durio > Durio zibethinus. The sequence goes on along the minus strand of NC_143163.1, from coordinate 27,843,262 downwards.
AGCAATGGCCAAAGCCTACATTGACCTTTTATCTAAGAAATGCATCCCTCCAAAAGTCAAGGTTTGTTGGATGCATTACCTTTAGAATTACTACGATTATCCTAGTAGATGCCATCAAACAAATTACAACTGATTTAGTGAGCCATTCATGTTTTGACCGTCTAAATTACTTCATACTTATACATGCATGGCTTAATCTTTGAGACAAGCACATGACGACTAGCAGGATCAACCAAGTAGCATACTTTCATTGGCACCATATAGGCCTCAATGCACTTACTAAATGGTATAGAAAGCCAAAATTAGGCACAAGCATTATGCGTGTTGAGCAAGTAAAATGAATAGCATCGGATGAATAAGGCCTGAGAGCCCACACCCACAAAACATTTCGCATCCAAGAGCACAATCAAACACCAGTGCACCAATGCGACCATGGAGGTTTAGGTGGCACAATTAGGACATAGGGCATGATTGAGGCTTAACTCATCCCCCCTAAGGACACAAAATGGATGAAAGATGGCAAGACATTCAATTTCTAGTGATTTAAGTATGCAGCATAAGATCTTAATTGTGCCCCTATGGTACAATGACCACATAGAGGAAGATTGAAGAGGATAATGAGTAGACAACTCAATGCATTGAGCATAGAGCCTACCAATGCACACAACCATAACACCATTCATATGCCCATTGTGTACAAGTAGCAGCATACATGCACACCAGTCCTTAACCCACCCAATTGATTACTCGATGAGCAAGCCAAGGAAATGACATATAAGGCCATACTACAATCGCTTGGCATGAGGAAAACATAAGCAAGGGCCATGAGATTGCCCCTACCATCCAATAGACAACAACAGCATAACACACCAATGCTTGGTCTGGCTAAACTACACATGCAAACTTTGCTCTCACCACCCTAAGGAGACATTGCCTAATTCAGGGACTTGTTCTTAAGGTCTTGAGTAGCATCAGCTGTTTGCACAAGCTTGGCTAGGCCAAGGTATTTTTGTGGTCAATGAGAAAGGACTACGAGACTACCAAATACCTAAGAGACTTGGCTAGACCAAGCCCACGATCACGGTTTTTGCTTGCACCTTCCCAAGCATCCATTTTCTAATTTAAGGACATGGTCTAGGTTTGAGGTAGCATCAACCATTAGCATGGACTTGAGCTCAGCAAAGTTGAGCCCTTTTTTGGCATGCATGCCAACCAATTGAGGTCATGGGTGCCTACAAGTTACTAGAGCAACCAGTTGTCGGACAACATCGCTAAAAGGCATGAACACTATCATGGGCCATGCATTCTTTAAATATCGCACCTTCGTGAGGCACCAAGACTACTCATAGTTGAGGTCAGCCTTTCTTGAATCCATTTTTCCATTAAAGCTTAATATTAATCCTTTAAGTTGCATGTTCGAACCCCATAGGGTCTCACATTCCTAAACTCAAAAGGGAGAAACCCAACTCATATCATCTCATTAGCCTATGATTCTCTAGGTGGCCCTAAGCACCCATTTTTGCTCATAGGTACCAAAGTCCTGAGCATTGACCTGGCTCATAAGATCATAAAGCTTCGGTTCTCATGATATTATCTCATTTTGGCATGGTGAAAACCAAACACTAAGCCCGCCTAGAACATTCATAGGCTCTCATGCCTTGAACCTAAAAGCATAACACAGAAGCTAGTCAGCAGCTAGCCTAAAGCCACACTAGACTTTTCTCATCCAACGACACTCATAACTCAAGGCCTCAGGCCTTAGCTTCATTCTAGGCTAGCTGCATGCATGATGGACACCTTACATCATGCTCATCCCACCTCAAAAGACTCAGGTGTGCTACCCCAATAATAGCACACCTCTATTGGTTGGCCACAATGATCTAGTAACGTTCTTGCCTATTTTTCCACTCATCCCTCAAGCACAATGGTGCCACTCTTATGCAAACACCATCTCATGATCCTTAATTACTTATTAGGGAAACTGAAGGCCATAGCAAATGCTGGAATCTAATCCAATTGTTCAATGCAAAGGAATGATACGAGGCCTTTTGGCTCTAACCATCATAGGGTTTACCATGACTCGAGGAGACACCATGCCACACTCATGACCCAACAATGCCTGCCCACATAGATTCCACATATGCTTAGGAGTAGCTCACTTCAGACTAGCTAAGCTACTGTTGTTGGTTAGCCAAGGGGGTCATGGAGAGCTGACAACAATTATCCTCCTATAAAGAGCTAAGAGCTTTCTTAGCCATCCTATCAAGAACTGTAAAAATGTCTGAATGGGGACACTTTTCTCTCTAGCCACCTCAGGCCCTTTCTTCAACCAACTCAAGGCCTAGTGACCTATCTCTTGACTACATAATTCTAGCATTCCACTCATTGAACCACTAACCCACTTAAGGACTGACAGCACCTAACTAGCTGCCTAGCTCCCAGGTGCCTGCCCACTGGCTCGCACTTGCCCTTGCATCTTGGGGCCTTAGGCTCACACTACCCATACACACTATTACTAACATGTTCTTGGGCTTACACTGCACACACATAGTTCTAGGACCATTATCCTAACCATAAGGCCTTATTTGTTACTTTGCTTAGGGTTAGTCATAACAAGACTAAGGCATACCAGGGCCTGACCATGACACTTTCCCTTACTTACTATGTCGATGCCCTCTTCGATGCCATGACCACACCTAGCTCTCTTATTGCACATAGTTGACATTTTCTTATATGTCTCTCACTTATGCCCTCAAATATTGGGTTAAGATCCTATCACATAAGGCATCACCCATAGTACTCATTCATGCCAATATAGATAGATCTCATCCTAGCTCTACTACACTTTTATGCTTGTGTCAAATTTAACCACCACATTCTATCTCGATTACTAAATATGTGCCACTACACTGCACCAGCCATGATCACATCATGTTATGACCTCGAGGCACCCTTGTCTATCATGACCCTTGGTAGAATGAATGACCCCTACATTGCATGCATTGGCACACCCCGCTAAACGTGACCCATCACACCAACTGCACACATCTGGCACTAACTCTTTGATGCGCCCCTCTAGACATGGTACTTAGTCAACCGCACTCATATGGCTCTACACATTGTAGACCCTAGCATGGTGGTGTCAAACACTTCGATCATCTCACAACTTAGGTCCTCCTAGCCTCTCCAAGGTCACTTTTCTAGATGTGGTGCTTTGGGCAACTGCCCTCATGGCAACACCTTAATGCATGTTATCTTAGACTCAATCATATACTTAATACTTATAGACTCCATTGCCTTGGCTTCGTACCACCAAAATCACAAGTCTCCCCCACTTTTACTTGAACTCATCTCGGTTCTACATGTAACCATGTCTCCATGGTGGTTCCATAACTCGTTTGCCTTAACTTTGGCATATCTTAAAGGGTAACTCAAAGCCTACATAAAGCTCAAGGATCCACTGATCCATTCATTGTCTTTTGACTTATTCAATCCTAGGGTTCACTAATCCACTCGATACTTAAGGTCCACTAACCTATTTAGACTCAAGGCCATCCTACAGGCCAACATCTTGCTTAATCCCAATCGGCACATTTATGCCTTTGCTTAAACTCATCTAGTCTGCTAATCGAATGCAACTCAAATGCTAATACCCTTGGCTTACTCAACTCAATTTGTCTTTTGACCTACACAACTTAAGGACTTGTCAACTAGCCAATTCTTGCTTGTTTCACTGAACTATACACTATCATGGTCTATTGACCACCACATCTCATAAGGCTTTCTCTCAGCCTACACAGGCATAGTCCACTGATTGGCTCAATCTAGTGATCCTTTGATCACAGAACTCATGTCTCATTGACCATTACAAACTCAAGGCTTCAATCTTCAACCAACTCAAGCTTGTTTGTATTTATCTTTGCAAAATGGCTTCACACTTGGACCCCAAATACTTAGATCATACCCCCACTAGGGCACTTGCATCATACAACAAGTTCACATGTTAGTAACTAATCTCAATAAGCTCAACTCAAGTCCCTCAGGACAAGACTCTTTTGGCCCCCATGGCCTCACACAACACCATTTCATGGTGTATGCCCCTTTCACATCATGATCTTCACATGGTTTTTCACCCCTGTAAGGGCATCACATGTCTGCATACACTAACATCTTTTGCTAGGTGAGGCTAGACTACTATGCCCTTTAGCTTGGCATCCAAGACTCAATTTAAAGGCCTTAAACGAAGGCCAATTTTCCCACAGCATGCATCAATGGCTTATTCTCGAGGCCACATAGCCACTTTCTCACATTGTTAACTTGATAACTCTCTTTGAGCTTAGCACTACCTCAATTTCTCATTAGCATATGACACCTAAGGTTGCTTTAATCCCACCACTAAGCCAACTTAGGCTTTGATACTAGCTGTCATGAACCACACATTCCTTAGACTGAAACCACACATTTATGTGGTACCAAAACTATTCATATTTGAGGTTAGCCTTTCTTGAGTCCATTTCTCCATGGATGGCTCAATATCAATCCTTTAAGCCACATACTCATAAGCCATTCTTGGTTTGAACCCCATAGGATCAGACATTCCAAAACTCAATAGGGAGGAACCTAATTTCCATTATCTTATCAGCCTACAATTCTTAATGTAACCCCAAACACTCATCTTTGCTTGTAGGTATTAAGGTATCAAGCACTGACCCACTTGGCTCATAAGAGCGCAGAACCCTAGATTTTGTGATATTATCTCATTCTGGCATGGTGAAAACTTAACACCATGCTCGTTCAAAACATCCACAAGCTTTTATGCCTTGAACTCAAAGGCACAACACAGATGCTGGTTAGCAGTTAGCTCAGACCCACACTAGGCTTTTCTCATCCCATGAAACTCATAACTCAAGGCCTCAGCCCTTAGCCTTATTCTAGGCTACCCACACATATGATGGACACCTTACATCATGTTCATCCCACTTTAATAGACTTAGGTGTGCTACCCCAATCACATCACACCTTTATCAATTGGCCACAAAGGTTTAGCAGCATTCTTGCCTATTAACCTGCTCATCTTTCGGGCTCAATGGTTTTTTTTCTATGCAAACACCATCTCATGATCCTTGGTTACTCATTGAATCGACTAAAGAAAGGGAAATCGAAGGACATAGTGAACACTAGCATCTAACCCTATGGCTCAATGCAAAGGCATGATATAAGACCCATTAGCCCTAATAGTAAAAAGATATCATGTCACACTCATGACCTAATGATGCCTACCCATCTATACACAACATGTGCCTAAGAATAGCTCACTTCAGACTAGCTAGGTCTCTGTCTACCCACTAGCCAAAAGAGTGGTGGATAGCTAACCCTAGTTGTCCCCCGATAAAGAGCATAAGAGCTTTCTTAGCCATCCTACCAAGAACTACAAAAATGTCTGAGATGGGAATACTTTTCTCCCCAGACACCTTAGAGCCTTTTTTCAACCGATACAAGGCCCAGTGACCTATATTTTCACCACCATTATTTCGGTATTCCACTTATTGCTCCATCAACCCATATGAGGAAACCCCGTGCACTACTTCAATTGACAACACTTGAATAGTTACCTTGCTCTAAGGTGCCCATTCATTGGCTTGCACTTGCTCATGCATCTTGGGGCCTAGGGCTCACATCGCCTGCACACACTATAAGCAACATGTTCCTGGGCTTACATTGCCTTCATATAGCTCCTAGACCACTATCCTAACCATAAGGCCTTATCATTCACTCAGCTCAAGGTCAGTCATGGTAGGACTAAGGCACACTAAGGCCTCGAGGCCTACTAGAGGCCTAGATCATAGGGAATTAGCCCAGAATAATAGTATGGGCTATGATCAAGACTTTAGAGGATCAGACACAGTGTTCATGTTCAGTGAAATTGAGTTAGGCCTAGTGCCAACGCTAGTGAGTGATGCACGAGCACACAGTTAAACCTTGGTGCGAGCACTAATGATCGAGGTATATGTGTATTGTTAGACCTAAGTGCAGGCACACCTAAACACAGTCCTGGAGGATCAGATTTGTGGGCTTCTAAAAGGCTTAATATTGTAGTATAATCTTTATGAGCTAGAATTATGCTAAGCACTTGAGTTTCATAAGCTAACTTAGGCAGACAGAGCTAATTCTCTATCAAAGGCTACACAAAGTTTGGCTTAAAACCAAATACCATGACACATGCATCAAGCATCATTTGGTAACAATGGTGATTAAGGGGCAGACAAGTGCCTTGGATGGGAGGGTCACAGTACACATGTCATACCAAGTGCTACACCTAGTGCCAGCATCTACCAGAAAGGTGTCTGAGGTAACAACCCACTCCAAGTGCCAACATCTACCAAAGAAGTGTCTAAGGCAACAACCCACACCAAGGGCCTATTTGTGCCTATAGTGGTCGAGGCAAGTGCTCACGACAAGTACTAGCATCTAATGATGGGGTCTGGGATAACATCTCTCGCCAAAAAGGTAGCATCTACTAATGGTGTCTGAGGTAAAAAAAGGCCAGCATTTGCGATGATGTCTCCCAAGCATATCCAAAGCTTGAGCTTAGTCCACCACTATAACCTGCATTGGTCGATGTCTCGCGTTGATCAATAAATTGAGTCTAGCCATTTTACAACCAACAGAGTTGTATCTTCAGCTGTCATCCACTTCTCTCTTGACAAATTCAATCACTCTTTGACTCTCTTTTCAAAGCCCTTTTCATCTTTCCCTCACAATACTTGTTCACTATCGGTCTTTCACTCGTATTTAGCCTTGGATGAAATTTATCGCCTAATCAGCGCTACATTTTCAAATAACTTGACTTGAAGACAATGCCTTAAGGTGAGACAAAGTCCAGGCACAATAGGGTTTCACCTTTTTTGGCACCATTTTTCAGATGACTTGGGCCCAGTTCATCACTAAGGACATTTCTCTATACTATAATTCAGATGTCGAGGGTGCCCAATTCTCAAGCTGGGCTCTTTTTGGTTCGCTTATCATTACTAGGGAAATCTCAGTAAGTTTTTTTTCTTTTACTTACTAATATGCTTAAACTTAACGGGTGATCCCACTTGACTTAAGGTCAAATGTGAGCATTAACTAAGTGATGCACGGGGTCTGATGTGGTCTAGATAGGCAACAAGCGCACGTCACTAGAGACAAGGCATGCCAGAAGCTTTACCATCGATGGTCACTACACTATCATTGTCGAGGACTCACTTTTAGGCCAACCATAATAGATGAGATTTGAGAAACCATCTTCCCCTCTCACCTGGAGCTCGATGGATAGGGGGTTAGAGGAGGTGATGATGCATGACACCTAGGCAGATGTGCCCTTGGCCTAATGGTTTGGGGCATAACTTACATTCAAAGACCCAATGGTTCATGGGATTCTGTAATTCATACCAAGTTTCTCATTTCACTATGTTCTTCATTATTGCGAGAGTTGATATATCCATTATCGAGAGTTGTTTTGGTTTTTCAATACAAAAAGAGTCACAGTGCCTCTTTTGCATGCACTGCAAATGGGATGGCAATAGAACACATATTATTTTACATTCTAGTTCTTTGGCATGATTCATACCAAAGGATCATTATTTGACTATGGGTGATGATACCTATCATTTTGCCTACCCAAGAGGTGAAACAAAGTGATTATGGCATTCATCTAGGGTCAAAATGGATTGGGGCATGGAGGCACCCTTGACCCTTTATGTTTTATTATGCATTCATGGGTCATTCGTTGAGCAGGTTTCGATAATGATCCTTTTACATATTCACCTATGGAAACCTTGTTATGACTTCTCCTTCCTCTAAATGATTAGGTTTAGCAGACTTCCTACGATGTTACAGGCAGTGAACCATCCATGTTAACATGATTTGAACACTTCACTAGACCATTCAATAGGTAGGAGCCATGGGCGATATGTATAAAGGACAACGACATAGTCAATGTGAGCCAATGACTCATGCTTATTAGGAATTCCTTGTTGAAAACCAACAATTACAATTAACTATCCCAATCATAATGAAATTTCAAAGATTACTAGGCCTGTTGACTATGGCTATGGTCTTGTTAAATACATCAATGTAGCATAAATGCAACCCAAAACATCTAAGGGCATCACAGACCTATTATTGCCTCAAATTTTCATAGCCTAAGTGGCCATATTCCCTTTAAGAAGCTAGCCATGAGGTAGACTAGATGACCCAACACTGATTCCAACTACAAGCATTTTAACTACAACAACTCTAATTTACACTATTAGAGCTAGAATTAGCATGGCTACTAGCACCAAACTTACCCTCCAATGGATCTTCATTAAGGGATTTAGATTGTACTCATTCCAATTACTAGATTCATAGAGCTCAATATTTTTATTTATTGTCACTACCTTTCTATGTCAAGATTGGGTAATTTGCACAATTGCTGCTTTCATTGGATAAAGTAGCCATTTTTCAGGTTCCCTCTCTTGAATCCTAATTCTCCATCACCAATCACCATCATAGTCGGCCACTATCCTACCATCAAAAGTTGATAGGGTAAGAAATTTGAATGATGCATCACCAACATAAAGGTCATACGATTCATCGAGCTATCATGAATCATTAGAGAAATGGAAAATGCTCGTGTTGACCTTTTATCTAATAAAGGCATCCATTTCAGAAGTCAAGGTTTTTTACATGTATTAGCTCTAGAATTACTATGGTTATTTGAGTAGTAGATATCGCTAAACAAACTATAGCTGATTTAATGAGCCATTTGTAGTTTTATAGTCTGAATTAGTTCATACTTACACATATATGGCTTAATCTTTAAGATAGGCATATGACTACTAGTAAGATCAACTAGGTAGCATTCCTTCAGGATATTGACACCGTATGGGCCTCAATGCACCGATTGAGCGATAGAGAGAGCCAACATAGAGCACAAGCATTATGCATGTCGAGCACATCAAATGCATTACATCAATGAAGAAGGGTCAAAAACTTGCACCCATAAAATATTTTACATCTGAGAGCACAATCAAACAACAATGCACCAATGCAGCCATGAAGGTTTGGGTGGCACACTTAGGACACGGGGCACAATTGAGGTCTACCCGTAGTCTTTAAGGATATAAGACAAATAAGGGATGGCAAGACATCCAATTTCCATTGATTTAGGTATGTAGCACAGGATCTCGATTGCCTTTTAAGGTACGATAACCACATAGAAAGACTAAAAAAATGATAGGTCGATAGTTCTATGCATCAATCATGGAGCCTTCCAACACACACAACCATAGCACCACTCATATGCCCATTATGTATAAATGGCAGCATCCATGAATGCTAGTCCATAACCCACCCAATCGATTGCTCAATGAGTGAGTTGAGGAAACAATGTACAAGGCCATGCCAAAACTGCTTGGCACAGGAGAAACACAAGCAAGGGCCACGAGACTACCCCTGCCATCCAATAAGCAACAATGGTATGACACCACTAATGCTTGGTCTAGCTGGGATCGCACATACAAACTCTATTGTCATGACCCTAAAGGGATGTTGCCCAATTCAGGGATTTGTTCTTGGAGCCTTAGGCAAAATCAACTGCATGCATGGGCTTAGGCAAGCCTAAGCATTTTTGTAGTCAATGAGAAAGAACCACAAGACTACCAAAACCCAAAAGACTTGGCTAGACCAAGCTCACAATAGTAGCTTCTAGTTACACCACCCTAGGGAGCCATTGCCTGATTTGAGGACTTGCTTTAGGGTTTGGGGTAACATCAACCATAGGCATGGGCTTAAGCTTAGCAAAATCAAGCTCTTTTTTTGTATGTATGCCAATCAGTCGAGACTTGGGTGATTATAGGTTATCAAAGCAACCAATCACCAAATAACATGGATAAAAGGCATGCATGACTTGGATTTGGCTATAAGGATGTTGCCATTGATGTACACAATGACAAGCCCATCACGTACACTACTCCTCCTATGAGGGGAGGGGAGCTTGAACAACTATCCTTTAAAGAGCGTAAGATGTTTTATAGATATGCTAGTAGCAGGCATTCAAGTGTCTGTAATGGGGACACTTTATCCAAACAAGCATATCCCACACTAAGGGTCCACAAAAGCTAATGGTGATCAAGGCATGTGCCCACACTAAGGCCTAGCATGTGCCAATGTTGTTCGAGGAAAGTGCCTGCAATAAGGGCCAACATGTGCTAATGTTGTTTGAAGCAATTGTTCGTACCAAGGGCAATCTTCTACCAATATTGATCTAGGCATGTACCCAAACCTAGTCCAAATTATATCGATGCTGATCGAGGCATGGGCCCACACCAAGAGCCAATATGTGTTGATGGTGGTTGAGGTAGCTAGCCATACCAAAAGCCAACTTGTGCCAATGTTGGTTGAGGTAGGTGTCTATACCAAAAGCTAACTTATGCTGATAATCATGAAGGCATGTACCCGTGTTATGACCCATGTGTACATAACTAAGGTTGATGTATCAGTGATAAAGGCTCAGGCATTGGGCTCAGAACAAGGGCACAGAATGCATGCACAAGCACCAAAATCACTTGAACCACTTGTGCAAGCTCCTAAGACCAAGCTTAACACTTTTAAAAATGCCCTAAATGGACTAGGCCCTAGTGCAGGAAGATCAAGCCCCAGCAGACCCAACAAAGCACCAAGCCCAAGTAGACCTAATTGATAGAACCTTTTAGAAAGATCTAGAGAATCCCAAAGATAGTATAGTTCCTTGTACAATTTGAACTCTTGATGTATATTTCATGTAATCTCTTTATAATATTAGGCTCTGTAATAGCCATTAGATTGGGTCAATCCTAGCCATTGATTCATGGGGGCTTTAACTATAAATTAAAGGCCTCCACACCCTCATTAAATGTATAAAAATGTTTGAATTAATACAAGTTATAGCATTTCCAATCATCTTTTGCTTTCTAGCCTTTTTTAGCTTAAAGTGCCTTTTAGTGTTCTTCTGAGTGCTCACTCTTTGAGAGTGTTTTCAGGTTTACTTAAGAAATATGGAAAAAGTAAACCTAAGGTTGCATGGAGCATTAGCATGAGTCCTAGGTCCATGACAGTTGGTATTAGAGTAGGTTCTACTTCGTGGTCATGTTTAGTTAGCATTCAAGGTGTTCGATGAAAGGCATCTCAAAGTGATATTGGTAACCAATAGTCAGAGGTCCAAGACCTAGCACATGGAATAGGAAAAAAGGCTACCTCTAACGACATGATGTCAACCCTAGATGGTAGCTTAGCTAAGGTGAAAGTGCAGTGTTAGACCTGAGGGAGAGGTTTAAAGAAACTAAAGAGGAGATCAAACAAGGATTCCATGGTGCCTTTAAAGAAACCATTGACATGTTCTCCTAGAAAAATAAAGCCTTGGAAGCCTTGGTTGAGGCACTGAGCAAAGAGAAGAATAAGCTCAAAGGGAGCTCATAGCATGCAAGACAGCCATTGGGAATGGTGTGTTCACTGTAACAAGTAAGACTTGAGTGAAAGTTTCTAAGCCAAAGGAATACAAGGGAACTATGTCTATAAAAGATGTGGATAAATTTTTGTAGGGAATACAGCAATACTTTTGAGCTATGGGCATTGATGAGGATGGCACTAAGGTAACCACAACCTCTATGTATTTGGTTAACATTGCACTATTGTGGTGGAGACACAGGTAAACACAAAAAAAGTTTAAGTCATTCAAGCCAAAAGGTAATGGTAGAGACCGATAGTCTAAGGAGGGAGACAAAGACCATCCATCCAAGGATGGGGACAAAGGTCAACAAACCAAGAATGGTCAAGGCAAGCCACCATCTGGGAAGTGAAAATCAAGGTAGTGGAACAACAAGGATCATGAGCCACCAGCTTGTTTCATTTGTGAAGGTTCATACATGTCAAGAAATTGCCCTAAGAAAACCTAACTACCTGCCATTAACAAGAAGGATGGTGAGGGGTCAAGAAAAGATACCATGAAGCTTGGCTTGATTATGCTAAATTCAATCTACACCAAAAGCTGTCATAAGTAGAAAGGGTTGATGTTTATAGACATGATGATTGCTGGTAAGAAATTGAATGCACTCATAAACATAGAACCATCTCACTTGTTCATATTTAGAGATACAACCAAAAAAACTAAACCTAAAGGTGTAAAAAAGGGATGGTAAGATCAAAACAGTCAACTCTAAAGAGGTCCCAACAATTGGTGTAGCACATGGAGTGGAATGATAACTTGGTAAGTGGAAAGGTAGAGAATCAGTTAAGGTAATTCCTCTAGATGGTTATGATCTTAATGCTAGTTTAAAATTTCTTAACCATATTGTGCACTTATGATGTTTTTTGCCAATTGCATTTGTATACTGGACCATTGATACCTATGCATTATACCAGTAAGATAATATCAAGGTTAAAGACTAAAAAGCTATTTGGTATATAGTTGGCTAAGAGAGTGAGCAAAAATGAAGACACTTTCCTTGCAGCTTTAAAGATGGAAGAGTCCAGGCATAATAGTGTTGACACCCTTTTAGAAGTACTAGAGATGTGAAAATCATTCGAGACATGATGCCTAGTAAATGACCTAAAAGGCTGCCAACCAATAGAGAAATGGATCATAGAATTGAGTTAGTGTCGAGTGCTGTCCCATTAGCCGAAGCCCCATATCAAATGTCACCCTAAGAGTTGGAGTTAAAGAAATAGGCTAAGGAACTTATTGATGTAGGCTATATTAGACCATTAAAGCCCCATTTGGTGCACCAATGTTGTTTTAGCAAAAGCATTATGGGTCATTGTGACTATGTATAGATTATAAGGCATTGAATAGGCAAACAATGAAAAATAACTACCCAATCCCACTCATTGCAGATTTGTTTGACCAATTTTGAGATGCTAAATGGTTCACTAAGCTAGACTTGCAGTCAAGGTACTACCAAGTCAAAATTGTTGAGAGGGATGAGCCCAAGGTAGCTTGTGTTACCTGCTATAGTTTTTATGAGTTCTTAGTGATGCCTTTTGGCTTGACCAATACATCGACAACATTTTACACCTTAATGAATAAGGTACTACAGCCATTCCTAGATCATTTTATTATGGTTTATCTTAACGATATTATGATTTACAGTCGATCATTAAAGAAGCATGTACAGCACCTTGGGCAAGTGTTCTAGGTATTACAGGAAAATAAGCTATTCATGAAAAAGGAAAAATGATTCATGGACCAATCTTTAGGCCACATTATTAGAGGTGGCAAGATTTGAATGGATGGAAGCAAAGTCAAAGCCATACTAGATTGGGAGTTGCCAACAAAGGTCACAAAGTTGAGATCATTCCTTAGGTTGGTAAACTACTATAGGCTCTTCATCAAAGGCCATTTTACCATTACCACACCATTAATAGACATGCTAAAAAAAAAAAGAGTGTGGGATTGGAGTCAGGAATGCTAGCAAGCCTTTGATCGATTGAATCATGCAATGACTAAAGAGCCTATTCTAGCTTTGTGGGATCACACTAAACCATATAATGTGCATATGGATGCATCAAACTTTGCCATTAAAAGGATGCTAATGCAAGAGAACCATTCAGTTGCCTTTGAGAGTAGTAAGCTCAAAGAGATGAGCATAAATACATGATCCAAAAAAATAGGTAACAATGGTGGTGCACTATTTATGCACATAGAGACATTACTTGCTAGGATCTTGATTTATGGTTAGAATTGATAATGTTGCAACAAGCTACTTTTAGACTTAAAAGAAGCTATTTCCCAAGCAGGCTAGATGGTAGGATTTCCTTATAGAGTTTGATTTTAGCATAAGTACAAGCTTAAGAAGGCCAATATAATGGCTGATGCACTTAGTAGGAAAGTAATGTTTGCTACCATCAGCTAACTTGATAGTTCCCTGATGTCGTGCATTAATGTGGGATTGGCTAATGATCTTATAGCTGAGATACTCATAGAGTATGCCCGACAAGGTAAAACCAAACATTTTTTGTTACAGGGTGACTTACTTTTCACCAAAGGGAACATGATATTTATGCCACAGCATAGGAAACTCTGCAAGGAAGTTATGTAGGAATGCCATGACTCAAGGTAGGCTAGCCACCATGGAGTGAATTGCACTTTAGCACTAGTGTAGGATTGATACTATTAGTCTTATATATAGGATGACATTGAGGCCTATATCAAACTTGTCTTATCTGCCAGAAGGACAAGGTAGAGCAAAAGTTACCAGTCGATCTATTAGAGCCATTACCTATATTAGAGTGCCCATGAGAGAGTGTTTAGTTGGATATTATAATTAGACTACCAAGTTAGATGGGTTTGAGAGCATCATGGTAGTGGTGGATAGGTTTTTCAAGTATGGAACATTCATTCCAACAACCAAAGAGTACCCAACTGAGGAGGTAACCTCCTTATTCTTGAAGAATGTGGTGAAGTATTAGGGCATACCATCGACAATCATTTGTGATAAGGATGAGCATTTTACTAGGTGATTTTGGATGGAGTTGTTCAAGCTATTGAGGACAAACTTGAACTTTCCCACCAGCATACATCCATAAACTGATTGGTAGACTGAATAAGTAAATGGTTTATTAGAGGTTTACTTCAAGCACTATGTTAGTGCAACACAGCGAGACTAGCCCAAGCTATTGGATGTTGCCTAGTTTTCTTACAACTTGTAATAGAGTGAGGTGACAAACCAGAGTCCATTTGAGTTAGTGACAGGCCAGTAGCCACTTACTCTAATAGCTATTGCAATAGGCTACACTAGATCTAATCTAGTGGCTTACAAGTTTGCCAAGGCTTTGCAAGAGTAAGATGACCTTGCAAGAATCTGTCTACATAAAGTAGCCAAGAAGAACAAGAAGTGGACAGATCATAAGTGACAAGATGTGCAATACCAAGTTTAGGACTTGGTGATGGTGAAGCTACACACAGTCTTGATCTATAAGGGCATGCATAAATGCCTAGTTCAAAGATATAAAGGACCTTTTAGAGTTTTAAAAAATGTAGGCAAGGTAACCTACTAACTAGATATGCCACCGAAGCCCAAGGGACACCTAGTTTTCCATGTTAGGAAGTTAAAGCCATTTTATTATGATTAGAAGAATCTAAAATGGGCAAAGTCATAACATGTACCCATAGGGATAAAGGCCTCATATGACAAAGAGATTTAGTGCATTTTGGCTGATAGGTAAGGCAATAGAATTATAGGCCAAGGCATGAGTATTTAGTGCAATGGAAAGGATTTCCCAACAGTGAGGCAAGTTGGGAACCAACTGAAGATCTTTGGTAGTTTAAAGACTAGATCAACTAGTTTCATTTAGATCACTTAATGAGGGCATCACAAAATCAAGTGTCGAAAAGTGTCATGGCTCGCACATGCAGTATTAAGGCTGAGGCACCAATGATGAAAGGTTAGGCCTTGGGCTCTCAACAGTGGCATAGAACACATGCGCAAGCACTAGAACAGCCTAAACTACCCATGCAAGCTCTCTAAACTGAGCTTAACACATATAAAAAAGCCTCAGATGGACCAAGCCTTAGTGTTGGCAGACCAAGCCCCAGCAAACATAATAGATAGAACCTTTTAGAAGGATCTGGAGACTTCTAAGGATAGTATAGTTCCCTATACAATTTGAACTCTTAATGTATATTTCATGTAATCTTTTTGTAATCATGGACTCTATAATAGCCATTGGATTGAGTCAATCCTAGATATTGATTCATGGGGGCTTCAACTAAAAATAAAAGGCCTCTCCATCCTCAATGGATGTATAAAAACACTTGAGTAAATACAAGTTATAGCATTTTCAAACATCTCTTGCCTTCTTTCTTTTCTAGGTTTAAAGTGCCTTTTAGTGTTCTTTTGAGTGCTCACTCTTTGAGAGTGTTTTCAGGCTGACTTAGATATATAATGATGGAGTCCAACCTAAGGCCACACAGAGTGTTGGCATAAGTCTTAGGCCCATGACACTCACACCATATGCCAGCATGTGTCGATGATGGTCAAAGCCTTGATCGATGTTTGATTCTAGGCCACGATGTACTTGATGGTGTTGTATTTTTTTGCCTAGGGCACCATCATCGAAGCATCACTGGAGAACAAAACTAGCACGATTAAGGGTTCTGATGATTGGGGAAAAGGGTCAAGGGTGTTTGCGCATAAAGTGCGATGGGTGCTGGTCTTTAGCCCCTATATTGACCCCTTATCCCCCATGGAACCTTGACAACTTACAACTCTTTAAAGAGCATAAGAGCTTTTATAGGTTCATAGCAGTAGCCATTCAAGTGTCTAAAATATGATGCTTTTTTCAAATGGCCACAAAATCTTCTACATTTTGATTTTTTAGCTGAATTTTTTTTTGGATGCCAACAAAATACAATGATCATGTATACCAAATTTAAGGCCAAAACTCCTAAAAAAATTTCAAAAAATCCCAAACCATGAAAAATTCTAAAAATCATAAAAAATAGAAAACGAGTCATCTTGACATGAAACTTCACATGAAGGCTTAGGCAATCGTTTTATGAATTTAAAAGCCATAAAAATGGCAGTAGAACTACAAAAATATAAATTTGTGCCTGAACCCACCTATTACCTAGTTATGGTGTATAAGGTGCATGGCCTGAGCCCAAGATAGCTATGTGTGGTGTGTGGCCCAACATATATTGATGGTGTTTAATAGAACTACCCATACCAAAGAAACAATGTCTTAATGGTGGTTGAAGCATATGCTAAGACTAAGGGTCAAGATCTCCCGATAGTGGTCGAGGTATGTACATATGCATGTGTCATGGCCCACAAGTTGGTCTAGGCCTAGGGGTTCTCTCTGAGTTAAGGAGTAATTCTAGTTCTAGCAAGACAGAGTCACGGCATGCACATGTGTTACAATCCACAAGCCGGTCCAAGCACAATGGTTCTCTCCAAGTCAAAGAGCAATTTCAATTCTGATGGGATAGTGTTTGATAGCCAAAGAAACCAATCTTTGAGGTGTACTAGAGGTCCAAGTCATGAAGAAGTAGCCCAAAACATTGGTACTAGTAGTGATCAAGACTTCAAAGGCTTAGGCCCATTGTTTAGGTTTGCTAGAATTGAGTTAGACCCAGGCACGGACACTAGTAAGTGTTGTATGAATTTACAAGCCATAAAAATGGCATTGGCATGGTAGGAATATAAAGATTTGCCTGAACCCACCTATTGCCCTATCTGGTGTGCATGGTATGTGGCCTGAGCCTAAGATACCCATACTTAGTGCATGGCCTAGCATGTGCCAATGGTGTTCGAGGGAGCTACCCGTATAAAGGGCCAGCATGTGCCAGGACCAAGGGCTGACAAGTCCCAATGGCAATTAAGGCATGTGAATGTGTCATGATTTGCAACCTAGTCTAGGCTTAAAGGTTCTTTTCAAGTCAAGGAGCAATTCCAGTTCTAGTGGGATAGAGTCTAACAGCTAGGTAAACTAGGCCTTAAGGCAATCTAAAAGTCCAAGTCATCGGGAACTAGCCTAAAATAGTTGTATAAGTAGTGATCAAGACTCTAGCAGCTTAGGCATGGTGTTCAATTTTGATATAATTAAGCCAAGCCTAGGTGCAGGCACTGGTGAGTGTTATATGAATTTACAAGCCATAAAAATAGCATTGGCATGGCAAAAATATAAAGATGTGCTTAAACCCACCTACTGTCTGATCATGGTATGCATGGTGTGCGGCCTGAGCCTAGATTACACATGCTTGGTACATGGCCCAACATGTTCCAATAGTGTTCAAGGAAACTACCTGCATAAAGAGTTAGCATGTGCAGATGGTGGTCGAAGCAAGTGTTGAGACCAATGGCCAACATGTCTCGATGACGGACAAGGCATGTGCATGTATCATGATCTATAAACTGGTCTAGGCCCAAGGGTTCTCTCTAAGTCAAAAAGTAGTTCAAATTCTAGCAAGACAGAGTCTAACTATGAAGAGACTGGGCTTGGAGGTGTACTATTGGTCCAAGTCATGTAGAACTAGCCTAGAATAGTGGTATGGGTACTGATCAAAACTCTAGAGGCTTAAGTATAATGTTTATGCAGAACTAAGCTAGGCCCAGGTGTAGGTGCTGGTGAGCATTATATGAATTTACAAGCTAGAAAAATGGCATTAGGATAGCAGAAATATGAAGATGTGCTTAAACCGACATATTGCCCAATCATGGTATGCGTGGTGCATGGCTCGAGCACAGGATACCTATGCTTGGTGCTCAATACCGAGACCAAAGGCCAACATATCATTATGACAGTCGAGGCATGTGCATGTGTCATGTGCATGTACATGTGCATGTGTCATGTGCATGTGTGGCCCGAGCCTAGATTACACATGTTTAGTGCACGACCTAGCATATACCAATAGTGTTCGAGAAAACTACTTGCATAAAGAGTCAGCATGTGTTGATGGTGGTCAAAGCAAGTGTTGAAACCAAAGGCCAACATGTCCCAATGATGGATAAGGCATATGCATGTGTCACGATCCATAAACTGGTCTAGGCCTAGGGGTTCTCTCTGAGTTAAAGAGCAGTTCCAATTCTAGAAAGATAGAGTCTGACTACTAAGGGACTGGGCTTTAAGGTGTACTAGAGGTCCAAATCATGCGAAACTAGCCTAGAATTGTGGTATGGGTAGTGATCAAGACTCCAGAGGCTTAAACACTATGTTTAGGTTCTATAAAACTGAGCTAGGCCCAAATCCATGTGCTGATGAGCATTATATGAATTTACAAGCTAGAAAAATGGCATTGGGATGGAAAAAATATGAAGATGTGCTTGAACCCACATACTGCCCAATCGTGGTATATGTGGTGAATGGCTCAAGCCCAAGATACCTATGCTCGGTGCTTAACTCAGCATGTGTCGATGGTGTTAAAGGGAACTGCCCACACAAAAGGCCAACATATGCTGAGACCAAAGACCAACATGTCCTGATGGCAGTTAAGCCATGTACATGTGTCATGGTTCGTAACTTGGTCTAGGCCCAAAGGTTCTCTTAAAGTCAAAAGTAGTTTTAGCTCTAGTGAGATAGCATCTAATAGTAAGGGGGACCAAGCCTTGAGGTGTACTAAATATCCAGCTCCTGGGAAACTAGCCTAAAATAATGGTATAGATGGTGATCAAGACTCCAAAGGCTCAGGCATAGTGTTCAAGTTCAAAAAAATTGAGCCAGGCCTAAGTGCGAGTGTAGGTGAGCGTTTATATGACTTTATCAGCCATAAAAATGGCATTGCCATGAAAAAAATATGAAGATGTGTATGAACCAACCTACTACCCAATTGTGTTGTGCATGGTGCATAGTCCAGGCCTATGATACCCTTTCATGGTATGCAACTTAACATGTGTCGATGGTGTTTAAAGAAACTGCTTGCACAATGGGCCTACATGTGTCAATAGTGGTCAAAGCATGAATTGAGACCAACGGCCAACATGTCCCAATGGTGGTAATGGCATGTCCATGTGTCACGATTCTGAAGCTGGTCCAAGCCTAAAAGTTCTTTTTAAGTTAAAAAAAGTTCTAATTCTAGTGGGATAAAGTCTAATAGCCAAGGGGACAAGGCCTTGAGGCATACTAGAGGTCCATGTCATAGGGAACTAGCCCAAAACAATGGTATGGGCAGTGACCAAGACTCCAAAGTTTTAAGCCTAGTGTTCAATTTTGGTAGAAATGAGCCAAACCTAAGTGCATACGTTGTGAGCATTTTATGAATTTACAAGCCATAAAAATGGCATTAGCATGGCAAAAATATGAAGATTTGCCTAAATCCACCTACTACTCGATTATAGTGCAAATGGTGCATGGCCCAGGCCTATGGTGCACTAGTTTGGTGTGTGGATCAGCATGGACCAGCATGTGCCTATGGTGTTCAAGCGAACCACCCACACAATAGGCCTATATATGCCAATGGTTATTGAAGCATTTATTGAGACTAAGGGCTAACATGTTCTGATAGCGATTGAGGCATGTTCATGTGTTATAGTTTGCAAGCTGGTCCAGGCCTAAGGGTTCTTTCTGAGTTAAGGAGTAGTTCCAAGTCTAGTAATATTGGTCTAACAGCTAGGGAAACTAGCCTTTAAGGCATATTGGAGGCCCAAGTCATAAGGAACTAACCAAGAATAGTGGTATGGCCAATGGCCAAGACTCTAACGGCCTAGGCATAGTGTTTAGGTTTGGCAAAAATGAGCCAATCCCAGATGCAAGAGCTAGTGAATGCTTATATGAATTTACAAGCCATAAAAATGGCATCGCATGGTAAAAATATGATGATGTGCCTAAACCCACCTACTATCCAGTCATGGTACGCATTGCAAATGACTTGAGCCCAAGATACCCACGTATGGTGTATGGCCCAACATGTGTGGTCAAAGCATATACCGAGACCAAGGGTCAACATGCCTTGATGGTGGTCGAGGCAAGTATATGTATCATAATTTGCAAGCTGGTCTTGGCCCAAAGGTTCCTTCTAAGTTGAAGAGTTATTCTAGTTCCAGCAAGATAGAGTCAAGGCATGTGTATGTGTCATGATCCACAAGCTGGTGTAGACCAAAAGGTTCTTTCTTAATCGATAAGCAGTTCTTGTTCTAGTGGGACAGAGTTTAAAAGCCAGGGACTAGGCCTTAAGGTGTACTAAAGGTCCAAGTCATGAAAAACTAGCCCAAAATAGTGGTACAAGCAGTGATCAAGACTTTAGAGGCTTAAGCATGGTGTTCAGATTTGGTAAAATTAAGCCAAGCCAAGGTGCAAGTAGTGGAGAGTGCTATATGAATTTACAAACCATAAAAATGGCATTGGCATGGCAAAAATATGAAGATGTTCTTAAACCCACCTATAACCTAGCAATGGTATACATGGTGCATGGCTCAGGCCTAACATAACCATGCTTGGTGTGTGGCCTAGCATGTACCAATGGTGTTTGAGGGAACTACAACACAAAGGGCTAGCATGTGCCAATGGTGGTCAAAGCATACAGTAAGACCAGCAACCAACATTTCTCAATGGTAGTTGAGGCATGTACATGTCTTATGGTTTACAAGCTAGTCTAGGCTTAGAGGTTCTCTCCAAGTTAAGTAGCAGTTCTAATTCTAGCAAGACAAAGTTTGACAGCTAGGGGGATAGGCCTTAAAGCATACTAGAGGTCCAGGTCATGGGGAACTAGCCTAGAATAATGGTACAGGCTATGATCAAGATTCTAACAACTCAAGCACAGTGTTCAAGTTTGGCAGAATGGAGCTAGGCCTAAGTTGGGGCACTGGTGAGCATTACATGAATTTACAAGCCATAAAAATGGCATTGGCATGATAGAAATATGAAGATGTGCTTGAACCCACATATTGCCCTATCGTGGTGCACATGGTGTGCAACATAAGCCCAAGATACCCACAATTGGTGCATGGCCCAATATATGCTATTGGTGTTCAAAAGAACTGCCAGAATTGAAAAGTAGTTCTAGCTCTAGCAAGATAGGGTTTGACAGCTAAGGGGACCATGCCTTTAGGTGTACTAGAGGCCTAGGTCATGGGGAACTAGCCCAGAATAGAGGTACAAGCAATGATTAAGACTTTAGAGGGTCAGGCATAGTGTTCAAGTTCAGCAAAATTGAGCCAAGCCTAAGTACGAGTGTTGGTGAGCGGTTATATAAATTTACAAACCATAAAAATGGCATTGACATGCTGAAAATATCATGTGCCTAAACCCACCTATTGCCTGGTTGTGGTGCACATTGTACATAGCCTTGGCCCAGGGTACTTGGAAGTGGTGTATGGCCCAATATGTACCAATGGTGTTCAAAGGAACTGCCCCCACAATGGGTAAGCATGTGTCGAAAGTGGTCGAAGCAATTACCGAGACCAAGGGCCAACATATCACAATGGTGGTTGAGGCATATGCATGGATCATGGTTCACTAGTTGGTCTAGGCCCAAATGTTTTATCTAAATCGAGAAGTAGCTCAAGTTCTAGTGGGACAAAGTTTGACTTCTAGGGGAACTAGGCTTTGAGGAATACAGGAGGCCCAGGTCATAGGGAACTAGCCCTAAACAGTGGTATGGGTAGTGACCAAGACTTTAGAGGCTCAGGTATAGCATTCAGGTTTTGGCAACATTGAGATAAGCCTAAGTACGGCCGCTGGGGAGCACTTATATGAATTTTCATGCCATAAAAATGTCATTGGCATAATAGAAGATATGCCTAAACCTACCTATTACCTGGTCATGGTGTGCATGGTGTGTATTCTCAGCTAAGGATACCTACACGTGGTGCATAGCATAGCATGTGCCGAAGGTGTTCGAAAGAACCACTGGCACAATGGGCCAGCATGTGCCATGGTGGTCAAAGCATGTGCTAAGACCAAAGGCCAACATGTCTTGATACTGGTCCAGGCATGCGCATGTGTCACTGTCTACAAGCTAGTCAAGCTTAGGGGTTCTCTCAAAGTCAATGAGTTCTTTTAGTTCTATTGAGATAGGGTCTGATAGCTTGGTGGACTAGGCGTCGAAGACTATTGGAGGCCCAGGTCATAGGAAAGTACCCCAGAACAATGGTAAGGGTAGTGATCAAGACTCTAGAGACTCAAATATAACTTTCAAGTTCGATAGAATTGAGCCAGCCCTTTGGGGTCACTAGTGAGCGTTTATATGAATATGAATTTACAAGTTGTAAAAATGGCCTTGGCACAATAAAAATATAAAGATGTGCTTGAACTCACCTACTACCTAGTCATCGTTCACATTGTGCACACCCGAACCTAAGATACCCACGATTAGTGTATGACCCTACATGTTTAATGGTGTTCAAAGGAACTACCCACATAAAGCACTAGCATGTGCTGAGACCAAGGGCTAACATGTCTCGATGGTGATCGAGGCATGTACATATGTCATAGTTTGCAAACTGGTCCAGGCCCAATGGTTCTTTTTGAATCTATAAGTAGTTCCAGTTTTAATGGGATAGGGTCTGACAGCTAGGGAGACTAGGTATGGGTGCTGGAGAGCGTTATATGAATTTTCAAGCCATAAAAATGGCATTGGCATTGCAAAAATTTGAAGAAGTGCTTGAACTCACCTACTTCTCGATCGTGGTGCACATGACGTACAGCCCAGGCCTAAGATACCTATGCATAGTGCATGGCCCAATATGTGCTGATGGTGTTCAAGCGAATTACCTACACAAAAGGCCAACATGTGCCAATGATGGTCAAAAGATGTGCCAAGACTAAGGGCTAACATGTCCTGACGGTAGTCAAGACATGTGCATATGTCATAGTCTACAAGCTGGTCCAAGCCTAGAGGTTCTCTCTAAGTCAAGGAGTAGTTCCAGTTCAGTGGGATAGGGTTCGACTACTAAGGGGACTAGGCCTTAAGGCCTACTAGAGGCCCAAGTTATAGCGAACTAGCCTAGAATAATGGTACGAGCAGTGATCAAGAGCATAAAGGCTTAGGCACGATGTTTAGGTTTGACAAAATTGAGCCAAGCTCATGTGCAGGCATTGGTAAGCACTTATATGAATTTACAAGCCATTAAAAATGGCATTGGCATGGCAGAAATATGAAGTTGTGCCTGAACCTACCTATTACATGGTTGTGGTGTGCATGGTACACGACTCAAGCCCAAGATACCCATACGTAGTGTGTGGACTTGCTTATGCCAATGGTGTTTGAGGGAATTGCCTGCATAATAGGCCAGCATGTGTTGATGATGGTTAAAGCATGTGCTATGACCAAGGGCCAACATATCTCGAAGGTGGTTGTTGCATGTGCATGCATCATAGTTCATAAGCTGGTCCAAGCCTAGGGGTTCTTTCTAAGTTGAAAAGTAATTCCAGTTTTAGTGGGACAAGGTTTGACAACCAGAGAGAGCAAGCCTTAAGGCCTACTAGAGGCTTAGGACATGGGGAACTAGCTTAAAACAATGTTATGGGTAGTGATCAAGACTCCACAGACTCAAGCAAGGTGTTCAGGTTTGGCAGAATTAAGCTAGGCCTAGGTGCGGGCTTTGGTAAGCGTTGCACAGGCACATAGTTAGACCTTGGTGTGGGCATTAATGATCGAGGTTCGAGCACATGGTTAGACCTAAGTGCGGGCATGCTTGAACATAGTCCTTGGAGGATTAGATTTATGGGCTTGTAGAAGGCTCAATACTATAGAACAATCTTTGACAAGCTGGAATAATGCTGAGCACTTGATTTTCATAGGCTAACTTAGGTAGATGGAGTCAATTCCCTATCCAAGGCCAACTAGAGTTTGGCTTGAGACTGGATCCCATGACACATGCACTAAACATCATTTTGGGTCAATGGTGGTAGGAGGGTCATGGTTCACATGCCACACCAAGTGCCAGCATCTACCAAAGAGGCAGCCGAGGCAATAACCCACACCCTGGGCTTGTTTGTGCTAATGGTGGTTGAGACAGGTGCCTGTGTCATGCCCTGGGCGGGTGCGCCAGGCACATCAGGTGCACCAGCAGGCAAGCTAGAGGTTGAGTCCCACAGACCAGGCGCGCTGGCAGGTATTTGCGCACAAGGCCTAGGAGACGAGGCCAGAACCCCGCCCAGCTTGCAGGCCAGCCCCGTGAGGCCAAGGCCTAGCATACAGGCTGCCCGCACCACATCCAAAAGGGCCCAAGGTGCTGGACATGTAAGGGAAGCTTCTGGAAACTTGCAGGATTAGCAGGAGCCTCCTGGCAGATTTGGTTGACCTTAGAAATCAGGAGTTAGAATCCTGACTGATTGTAATCTGTGTAATCCCATGATTTTAGCCTTTATTCTAGGGATATTGCCAATAAGTGTAGCTGGAGCCTCAACTATAAATAAAGGGCTGCTCCACCCTCATTTGTACATCATCAAACACTTCTGTTTTAGTGAATACACAGCATATTCTAGCATTCTGCCTTGTTATCTTGTTTCTCTTTAACTTGCGTAATTAGCCATTCCTATTGTTCTAGTGGCCGCACGCTTGTGTTTTAGGCTGACTTAGGCATAAAAGAGGAGATTCCAAGCCTAAGGCCACACGGATTCTGAGTCTAAAGTCAAAGCCCGTGACACCTGCACTAAGGGGCAGCATCTACTGATAATGTCTGAGGTAACGTCCCACACCAGAGGGGTCAGCATCTACTGATGGTGTCTGAGGCAACAATGGGCCAACATTTGCTGATGGTGTTGGATATAATTGCCCACACCAACCAAGGGCTAGATGTTATCGATGGTGTTTAAGGTAACAGCTAGCAATAGAGGCCAGCATGTGTCAATGGGGTTCAAGGTAAATGCCCACACCAAGGGTGAGCTCGTCCCTTTAACAAATACAAAGGACATTTGGTTGTCGCTTAGTTTGGTGAGCCTATCCCTATTTCAAATACCAAGGGCATTTGGTTGTCATTTAGTTGGACACTCAAGGAAAGGACATCATCGCTCTACAAAATTAGTTGCAATGGAAAGTGCCATTCATCCCCAACCCCATAGGGTTACGGTGTAAAAAAATAAAGTGATAGGACTTCGACGGGGGTGGGGAGAAGGGATGAATTAAAGTGATAAAGGGCTAAATCTTAGTGGATTATTGTAGCAAGGTCACTCTGTCACTTACAATACCTCGTCATGTATTTAAGTCATCTGTAAAGGATTCTACCCTTCGCTTGGTGGGAATTGAGCTCTAAAGAGGCCTAAGAAGTTTGTCTATCATGGGGGTTGCACCTACAACATATGGCTTTAAGGGCCATGGGCCTTTACTATGAGTCAATAATTAAGTGATGGGTGCGTGCATCACTTCTAGCCTAGATTTTGACTTAGAAGTGTTCATTCATAATCCAATGCCTGGTAGCTTTGCACCACTGGCTTTTCAACCAAGCGTGATGACCAATTGTTCGAATCAATGGTTCCTCTCGTACTAGGTTCAATTACTGTTGTGACACTGCCATTGGTAGGGTAAAACTAACTTGTCTCATGATAGTGTAAACCCAGCTCACGTTCACTATTGATGGGTGAACAATCCAAAACTTGGTGAATTCTGTTTCACAATGATAGACCAGTGCTCACCATGAGGCAAGCTAGACAACCCAACCCCAGTTTCAACTACGAGCTTTTCAACTACAACAACTAAAATATATGCTATTAGAGCTAGAATTACTGTGGCTGCTGGCACCAAACTTGCCCTCTAATGGATCCTTATTAAGGGATTTAGATTGTACTCATTCAAATTACCAAACACATAAAGCTTGGTATTGTTATTTATTGTCGCTATTTCTTTATGTCAGAATTGGGTAATTTGCACGCCTGCTACTTTCCTTGGATGTGGTAACCATTTCTTAGGCTCCTCTCCAAAATTGAACCATAATTCTCCATCACCTTTTACCACCATTGTAGGCCACTATCCTACTATCGAATGTTGATAAGGCAAAAATTTGAGTGATGCATCACTGGTATAAAGGTCGTGTGATCTATTGAGTTATCATGAATCATCATAGCAATAGGCAAAACCCATGTCAACCTTTTATCTATTAAATGCATCCCTTCTAGAAGTTGGGGTTTGTTGCACATATTAACTCTAGAACTCCTATGATTATTCAAATAGTAAATACCATCAAAAAAATTATAATTTATTTAAGGGGCTATTCATAGTTTCAAAGTCTAAACTAGTTCATACTTATACATGCATGGCTTAATCTTTAAGACAAGCATATTATTGCTAATAGATTCAACTAGGTAGCATTCTTTTAGGATGTTGGCACTGTATGGGCCTTAACACACTGACTAAGTAGCAAAGCGAGTCAACATGGAGCACAAGCATCGTGCATGTCGAACATGTGAAATGCATAGCATCAGATGAATAAGGGCCAAGAGCCCTGCCCACAAAATGTTTTGAATCCAAAAGCACAATCAAACACCAGTGCACCAATGTAGCAACAAAGGTTTAGGTGACACACTTGGGACACAAGGCATGATTGAGGTCTGACCCATAGCTCTTAAGGAAAAAATACGGATGACAGATGGCAAAACATCTGATTTCCATTGATTCAGGTATGTAGCATAGGATCTTGATTATGCCCCTAAGGTACAATGACCATATAAAGGGAGATTGAAGAGGATGATAGGTCAATACTTTAATGCATCAAACAAGGAGCCTGGCAACTCATATAACCATAGCACCATTCATATACCCATTGCATACAAGTGGCAACATCCATGTACACTACTTTATAACCAACCTAATCTATTACTCAATGAGTGAGTAGA
This sequence comes from Durio zibethinus, assembly GCF_047325235.1. Taxonomy (NCBI): domain Eukaryota; kingdom Viridiplantae; phylum Streptophyta; class Magnoliopsida; order Malvales; family Malvaceae; genus Durio; species Durio zibethinus. The sequence continues at coordinate 27,815,998 of NC_143163.1, read as the reverse complement.
GAAAATGATGTATAAGGTCATGCCACAACTGCCTGGCATGGAAAAAAAATAAGCAAGAGCCACAAGACTGCCTTTGCCATCTAATAGGCAACAATGGTATGACATCACCAATGCTTGGTCTAGTTGAGACCATACATGCAAACTCTATTGTCACCACCCTAGGAGGACATTGCTTGATTCAAAGACTTGTTCCTAGGGTCTTAGATAGCATTGGCTGCATGCAAGGTCTTTGCCAGGCCAAGACATTTTAGTGGTCAATGAGAAAGGACTAAGAGACTGCCAAATACTTGAGAGACTTGGCCAAACCAAGTACACGACCATAGCTTCTACTTGCATCACCCTAAGGAGTTGTTGCTCGATTTAGGGACCTAGTCTGGGGTCTAAGGCAACATCAACTGCAAGTGCCATAGACTGTACACGAGATTTAGATGAAGAGGGTCATGTGACATGACTTGCTTGAGATGGTACGGGCAATGGACTAGGAAGGATCAAAATTGAGGCCTTAATGATGCATCATTACCTAAGTGTGTGGGCCAAGGCTAAGGTTGGAGTGTAAGAATACACTCAAGGTGAGCTGCATGGTGCCAGTGATGAAGACTACTCATTAGAAGGCTTTAGAACACCTTAGGATGTTACATAGGCAATCAAGCATAGAAAAGCCTAGAACCACCTAGAGACAGGCCAGGCGCGCGAACATGGAAAGGCCTAGAAAAGCATGGAAATAGGCTAGGCACATGGGAATGGAAGTGTCTAGAAAAGCTTGAAGGCAGGCTAGATGCATAGGCACCAAAAATTCTAGAAGGGCTAGGCATGGGCACTGTGTAGAGCACTATAGTGCCCAGACAAAGAAGTCTCTATAAGGCCCTAGCTATAAGCAAAGTGGCACCCAGATTGAGAAGACTTTAGAACCCATTAGGAGCGAGCACTTAACAGGAGTACCCAGACTCTCCCAGACCTAGAGGGCGCAGCAAAGAGCTTGAATCTAGTATATCTCTAGAAAGGTCTTAGCTGACCTTGTTAAAGCTAGCATGTACCAATGGAGTTTAAGGCAAGTGCTTGCACTAAAGGTGAGCCCATCCCTTTAACAAATACCAAGGGCATTTGGTTGTCATTTAGTTTGACACTCGAGAGAGAGATGTCATTGCTCGGCCAAATCATTTGCAATAGAGAACACCATTCATCCTCAACCCCATGGAGGATATAGTGAAAAAAAATGAAGTGATAGGACTTTGATGGGTTAGAGGAAGGGACGAATCGAAGCGATAAAGGGTTGAGTCTTAGTGGATTATGGCAATAAGGCCACTTTACCATTTATGATACATCATCGTGTATTTAAGTCATTTGTAAAGGATCTACCCACTGCTTGGTGGGAATTGAGCTCCAAAGAGGCCTAAGTGGATTGTCTGCCATTGGGGCTACATTTACGACATGTGCCCTTAGGGGCCATGGGCCCCTACTATGGATTAGCAATCAGGCGACAGGTGCATGCATTACTTCTAGCCCATATTCTTACTTACAATCATTCATTCATAATCTAATACATAGTAGCTTCATGCCACTAACTTTTCAACCAAGTGTGATGACCAATTAATTAAATCAACAGTCCCTCTCGTACTAGAATGAATTACTATTGTGACATTGTAATTAGCAGGGTAAAACTAACCTATCTCATGATGGTCTAAACCTAGCTCACATTCCCTATGGGTGGGTGAACTATCTAAAACTTGGTGAATTCTACTTCACAATGATAAATCGATGCTCACCGTAAGGCAAATCGGATGACCCAACCCTAGTTTCAACTATGAGCTTTTTAATTGCAACAACTTAAATATATGCTATTAGAGCTAGAATTACTATGGCTGTTGGCACCAAACTTGCCCTCTAATGGATCCTTGTTAAGGGATTTAGATTGTACTATTCAAATTACTAGGCTCATAGAGCCTAGTATTGTTAGTTATTGTCACTACTCCCTCGTGTCAGGATTGGGTAATTTGCGTACCGACTGCCTTTCTTCGATGTGGTAGGCATTTCGTAGGCTCCCTCTTTGAAATCAAACCCTAATTCTCCATCACCTTTCACCACCAGAGCAAGCCACTATCCTACTATCAAAAGTTGATAGGGCAGAAATTTGAATGATGCATCATCAATATAAAGGCCTTGCGATCCATCAAGTTATCATGAATCATCATAGCAATGGGCAAAGCCCGCATTGACCTTCTATCTATTAAATGCATCCCTTCTAGAAGCTAGGGTTTGTTGCATGTATTAGCTTTAGAATTACTATGATTATTTGAGTAGTAGATACCAACAAAAAAATTGTAATTGATTTAATGAGCCATTTGCAGTTTCAAAGTCTGAACTAGTTTATGCTTATACATGCATCACTTAATCTTTTAGACAAGCATATGACTACTAGCAAATTCAACCAAATATCATTCCTTCAAGATGTTGGCATCGCATGGACCTCAACACACTGACTGAGTGGCAAAGAGAGCCAACACGGAGCACAAGCATCATGTATGTCAAACACATAAAATGCATAGCATCGAATGAACAAGGGCCAAGAGCCTGCACCCTTAAAACATTTTGCATCTAAGAGCATGATCGAACACCAATGCAACAATGTAGCCACAAAGGTTTGGGTGACACACTCGGGACATAAAGCATGATTGAGGTCTAAGTCGTAGCCTTTAAGGGCACAAGACAGATGAAAGATGGCAAGACATTTGGTTTCCATTGATTTAGGCATGCAACACAGGATCTTGATTATGCCCCTAAGGTACAATAACCACATGAGGGGAGATTGAAGAGGATGATAGGTTAATAGTTTGATACATTGAGCATGGAGCCTACCAACATGCATAACCATAGCACCACTCGTATGCCCATCGCATACAAGTGGTAGCATCCATGCACACCAGTTCATAACCAACCCAATCGATTACTTATTGAATGAGCAAAGGAAATAACATACGAGGTCATGCCATAACCACTTGGCATGGGAAAAACACAAGCAAAGGCCATGAGATTGCCTTCGCCATCCAATAGGCAACAATGGTATGACACCACTAATGCTTGGTCTAGTCAAGACCATACACGCAAACTCTACTGTCACCACCCCAAAAGGACATTGCCCGATTCAGGGAATTGTTTCTAGGGTCTTGGGTAGCATTTGCTATAAGCAAGGTCTTAGTCAGGCCAAAACATTTTTATAGTCAATAAGAAGGGAGCACAAGATTGCCAAATACCAAGAGACTTGCCCAATTGAAGTATGTGATGTAGCTTTTACTTGCACCACCCTAGGAAACCGTTACCCAATTTAGGGACTTGTTTTGGGGTCTAGGGCAATATTAGCTACAGGTGTCACAGACCGCACATGGGACTTAGACTAAAAGGGTTATGTGATGGGACTTGCTTAAGATGGTATAGGCAATGAACTAGGAAGGATCAAAATCCAGGCCCTAACAACACATTCATTACCCAAGTGTGCAGACCAAGGCTAAGGCTGAAGTGCAAGACTACACTTGAGGTAAGCTGCTTGGTGTCAGGGATGAGGACTACTCATTGGAATGTTCTAGAATACCCCAGGATATGATGCAGGTAGTTAGGCATAGAAAGGCTTAGAACCACTTAGAGATAGGCTAGGCATGCAGGCATGGAAGGGCCTACAGAAGCATGGAGACAAGCTAGGCACATGGGCATGAAAGGGTCTAAAAAAGCCTAGACGTAAGCCAGGTGCATGGGCATTAAAGGTTTTAGAAGGGCTAAGTGTGGGTACAATGTCAGACACTATAGTGCCCAAACAAGAAAGTCTTTATAAGGCCCTAGCTATAGGTAGAGTAGCACTAGTTAGAGGGAACCTGTTACATATAGGCACTTAATGTGAGTGCTTGGACTCTTCCAAACTCAAGTGCTCGGTAAGGAGCCTGAATCCAATATATCTTTAGAGAGGCCTTAGCCAACCTTGTTGGAGCATGGGTACCTTAGAACTATCTAAAAGGCCCTTAATGGCCATACACTTGGATTCATTTTAACCATAAGTACCATGGGGGCTCAAGTATAAATAAGAAAGCCTCCCCCTCATTTGTATATAAGCCATAAACAACAAGTGACAACAAGAGAAGCAAGAGTGTGAGACTTAAGTACTTAGGCCTTGAAAGCCATTGTAGAGAACACATAAGGACTGTGTTCCAAGAGCAAGTGTACATACCCCATTAAGTAAATAAACTACTTTTGCCTTAACCATTTCTTTCTAGCTTTCTCTTAAACTCCTAGGAGGTTAGTCGAGTTCTAGCACAAGTGCATGGCATAAAGAGTTGGTTAAAGGCTGACTTAGGCATACAAACAATAGTTTCCCACCTAAGGCCACATGATTGCTAGGCTTAAGCTCTTAGCCTATGACAGTCAATATCATAGTAGGTTTTGATTGTAGTAGGTTTTGAACCTTGGCGACAATTAATGTTGGTGTCGATTTGAATGCACATGTAGCTTGTGTGCTAGTGTGCCAGTTATGCTATTGACTTGTAATAGGGAGTGTTATACGGTTGATTGCTAATTGTTAATGTCAAGAGTACGACACAAGGATGCTTGAGTGCTCCTAAAGAAATTATAGAGAAATCCTTAGTTTGAGCTTTGCGATTGTGGTGCATGTGCAAAAGCATGGCTAGTAACCCTTAGGTAGAATTCACGAGTGAAGTGAAAGAGGGTCACCCACCCACGGATAAGAGGAAAAGGGCTAGTTCAAAGGATCTCATCCATGGACTTTTGATTTGCTAAGTGTAAGTTAGCTATAAGAGATTTGAGGGATCAATTCGAGGACATCAAAGATTACATCCAAGAGCTGGACTTAACACAGGAAGGGCTCAAAAAAGAGTGCATCATGCCTTAACTTGAGAGATGAAAGTGCTCACATAGCATAATAAAGCTCTAGAGGCTTAAGTGGTGGCCTTACTCGAAGAACTAGAGTAACTCAAGTGGGATTTTATTGCATTTTGAGCTACCACGATGATAAATATAGGTTTGGGACCTAGGGTGAAGGTGCCCAAGCCAAAGCCATTCGCAGGAAGTCACTTGGCCAAAGAAGTTGACAACTTTGTATAAGGCATGAAGTAGTATTTTCAAGTGGGTGGTACAACAGAGAAAACCAAGTAAGCACCACTACCATCTGCTTAACTGATATAACCCTATTGTGATGGCATCAAAGGTGTGACAGCATGTAGCAAGGGAAGACTATAATCACCACATGAGATCAATTTGTAAGGGAACTAACGAGACAATTTAAGTTAGAGTATATGAAAGAAGAAGCATGGGAAAAGCTTTACCAGCTCACTCAAAAGGGAAGAGTGCAAAACTATTGTTAGGAGTTTCTGAAACTATCACTTATGGTTCCCAGCATGGGCAAGCAAAAAGCCTTGTTCTACTTTCTTGATAGATTAAAGTCATGGGTAAAAATCAAGTTGAAGTGATGTAGGGTCCAAGACTTGAGTCAAGCAATTGCAGTTGCCAAATCATTGATCGAGTATAAGTGCACCAAGTCTCCCAAGCCTAGGGATAGTGGCTTGAGGGGGAGAGATGGGAGTAGTAGCTCTTTCTCAAAAGATGAGGCTAAAGAAAAGCCTCGACATCACAAGGTAAAGGTTGAGGAGCTTGACAAGGACAAAGGTAAAAAGGTCATTACCTTTAGCTGCTTCTTATGTTTAAGATTACGTAAGCCTAGGGATGGCCTACAATGGAAGAAATTTATAGCTATTGTGAAAACTTAAGAGGAGACCAATGGCAAGAATAATGGTAGCAATCAACACTTTGAAGACTCCAATGGTGTGTTGAGGCTCAATGCTATTCAGTTGAGCCAAAAGAAGTAGATCTCTCAAGCTCCTGATAAGGATGATAAGAGTGTAGCCACGAAAAGCCACTAGTCAAGCCAACAAGACCACAGAGGCTCAGGCACAATGTTTAGGTTTAGTAGAATTAAACTAAGCCTAAATGGTGGTGCTGGTGAGCATTATATGAATTTATAAGCCATAAAATGGCATTAGCATGGCAAAAATATGAAGATGTCCCTAAACCCGCCTATTGCTCAATTGTGTTACACATGGTGCATGACTCGGGCCTAAGATACCCATGCTTGGTGCATTACCCAGCATTTGTTGATGGTGTTCAAGGGAATTACCTACAAAAAGGGCCAACATGTGCTGATAAGGGTCAAAGCATGTGTCAAAACAAAGGACCAACATATCTTTATGGCAGTTGAGGTATGGGCATATGTCATGGTCTGTAAGCTAAGCCTAAAGGTTCTCTTCAAGTTAAGAAATAATTCTAGTCTAAAGGGACAAGGTCTGACAACTAGGGTGGCTAGGCCTTAAGGTATATTAGAGGTCCAAGTCATAGGTAACTAGCCCAAAATAGTAGTATGGGTAGTGATCAAGACTCTAATGGCTCAGGAACAGTGTTCAAGTTTGGTGGAATTGAGCCAGGCCCAGATGCAGGCACTGGTGAGCATTATAAGAATTTACAAGCCATAAAAAATGGCTTTGGCATGATAAAAATATGGCTAGGCCCAAGATACTTATGCTTGGTGTAAGGCCCAACATGTGCCAAGGGTGTTCGAGGGAATTGCTCACTCAAAGGGCCAGCATGTGCTAATAGTGGTAGAAGCATGTGTTAAGACCAAAGGCCAACATGCCTTGATAGAAGTCAAGGTATGTGCATGTGTCATGGTCCATAAGCTGGTCTAGGCTTAGGGGTTCTCTCTGAGTCAGGGAGTAGTTCTAGTTCTAGCTAGACAAAGCCTAATAGCTAGGGTGATCAAGCCTTGAGGCATAGCAGAGGTCCAAGTCACATGGAACTAGCTTAGAATAGTGGTATGGGCTGTGATCAAGACTTCGGCAACTTCGTCATTGTGTTGAGACTTAGTAGAATTGAGCCAAGCCCAAGTGTAGGTGCTGGTGAGCACTTATATGAATTTCCAAGTCACAAAATTGGCATTGGCATGGTAGAAAATGAAGATGCGCTTAAACCAACCTACTATTCGATTGTGGTGTGCATGTTGCATGGCCCAAGCCCAAGATACCCTCGCGTGGTGCGTTGCCCAGGATGTGCTGATGGTGTTCAAGGGAACTACTTGCACAATAGGCCAACATGTGTTGATGGTGGTTGAAGCATATGCCAAGATCAACGGCCAACATGTCCCAATAGTGGTCGAAGCATGCGTAAGTGTCATAGTTCACAAGCTAGCCCAGGCCATTCAATTTTCTTCGAGTCAAGAAGTAGTTTCAGTTCTAATGATACAAGGTCTAATAGCCAGGGGGACTAGCCCTTCAAGCCCACTAAAGGCCCAAGTCATTGGGAACTAGCATAAAATAGTGGTATGGGTAGTGATTAAGACTCTAAAGACTCAAGCACAGTGTTCAAGTTCGTCAAAATTAAGCTAGGCCCATGGGCGAGCACTGGTGAACGATGACAGGCACATAATCAAACCTAGGTGTGGGCAATGATGATTAAGAAATGGGCACATGGTCAAACCCAAGTGTAGACATTGATCATTAAGGTATGGACGCATTATCAAACCTTAGTGTAGGCACACCTCAAGATAGTCCTAGGAGGATCAGATTTGCAGGCTTCTAGAAAGCCCAATATTACAACGTAAACTTTGACAAGCTTGAATTATGCTGAGCATTTAAGTTTTGTAGGCTAACTTAGGCAGATGGAGTCAATTCCCTATCCAAGGCCGCATGAAGTTTGGCTTAAGATTGGAGCCCATGACATGTACATCAAGCATCATTTGGTGTCGATGGCGATCGAGGGGTAGACAAGTGCCTTAGGTGGGATAGTCATGGTATAAATGCCACACCAAGTGCCAGCATCTAGTGATGGTGTTTGAGGCAACATATCGCAACAAGGGGCCAACATCTACTAATGGTGTCCGAGGCAACAAGGGCTAGCATCTGTCGATGGTGTTGGATACGATTGCCCACACCAACCAAGGGCTAATGCTATCAATGGTGTTTGAGGCAACAACTTTAGTAAACAAATTTACTTTTTAAAACTCTTACTCATTAATATTTTAAATGTTAATAAATTAGTATTATTTTATTCTAAATAAGCTTGTATGAACTAAAATAATTATTTTATGACTAAACAAAAGGTTAAAATGATTTGAAATAGATAATTGTTCTAATAGTCTTAACTATTTAAAATGGTTCGGCAAACACATTTATTTTTTGAAATCTCTCATGAATTTTTGGAATATTATTAAATTAGTATTATTTGAATTAAACAAGCTTGTACAAAAGGAAACACTTGTTTTATGATAAAATAAAGATCATAAAGATTTGAGATTGATAATTGTTCAAATAGTCATAAAAACATTTCAACTATATTGGTAAATAGATTTTGTTTTTAAATCTCTTATTAATTATCAAAATATTAATAGATCAGTATTATTTTATTCTGAATAATTTTACTTGAACAGAAACAATTGTTTTTCGACAAAACAAAATGTCATTATGATTTGAAATAGATAATAATTCAAATGGACATGGCTATTTGCACTTGTTCAATAAACAAATTTATTTTTTAAATCTCAAACTTATTAATTTTAAGAATACTAATAAATTAGTATTATTTTATTTCAAAAAAAATTGTATGAATAGAAACAATTGTTTTATGACAAAACAAAAGATTATAATGATTTGAAATAAATAATTATTCAAATAGTCATAACTATTTGAACTTGTTCAGTAAATATATTAATTTTTGGAATTTTAATAAATTAGTATTATTTTATTTTGAAAAAGATTTTATGAACAGAAACAATTCATTTATGACAAAATAAAAGGTCATAACGATTTCAAATAGACAATTCTTCAAATAGTCATAACTATTTGAACACGTTCAGAAAATATATTTATTTTTTAAAATTTTACTTATTAATTTTTGGAATATTAATAAATTTAAATTATGTTATTCGAAATAAGCTTGCATGACTAATACCTATTGTTTTATAACAAAACAAAAGGTCATAATGTTTTGAAATAGATAATTATTCAGATAGTCATAACTATTTGAACTTATTTAGTAAACATATTCTTTTTTTAATTCTCTTCCTCATTAATTTTTAGAATATTAATAAATTAGTATTATTTTACTTCAAATAAGCTTATACGAATTGAAACAAGCGTTTTATTACAAAAGAAAAGGTCATAATGATTTGAAATAGATAATTATTTAAATATTCATGACTATTTGAACTTGTTTGGTAAATATATTTATTTCTTAAATCTTTTACTTATTAATTGTCAAAATATTTATAAATTAATATTATTTTAATCTAAATAAACTTGTATGAGCAGAAACAATTGTTTTATGACAAAACAAAATGTCATAACAAGCTGAAATAAATAAATGATCAAATAGCCATAATGATTTGAACTTGTTTAATAAACAAATTTATTTTTTAAATCTTTTACTTATTAATTGTCTTAATATTAATAAATTTGTATTATTTTATTTGAAATAAGCTTAGATGAATAGAAAAAAATTCTTTTATGACAAAACAAAAGGTTATAGCTATTTCAAATAAATAATTATTCAAACAGTCTTAATTATTTAAATTTGTTTAGTAAACAATCATTTTTTAAATCTTTTTATTATTAATTTTTGTGTTATTAATAAATTAGTATTATATTATTTTCAATAAGCTTATATGAACTGAAACAATTCTTTTGTGACAAATCAAAAGGTCATAACGATTTGAAATAAATAATTATTCACATTCTCATAATTATTTGATCTAGTGTGGTAAACATATTTATTTTTAAAAATGTTTACTTACTAATTGTCAAAATATTAATAAATTAGTATTATTTTAATCCAAATAGGCTTATATGAATAGAAACAATTATTTTATAACAGAATAAAAAGACATAATAATTTGAAATAAATAATTACCTAAATAGTTATAACTATTTGAACTAGTTTGATATATAGATTTATTTTTTAAATCATTTATTAATTTTTGAAATATTAATAGATTAATATTACTTTATTTCGAATAAACTTATATGAACAAAAACATTTGTTTTATGACAAAACAAAAAGTAATAATGATTTGAAATATATAATTGTTCAAATAGTATAATTATTTGAATTGGTTAGGTAAACAGAATTACTTTTTAAATCTCTTACTTATTAATTTTTGAAATATTAGTAAATTCATTTTATTTTATTCCAAATAAGCTAGTATGAATTGTAAAAATTCTTTTATGACAAGACAAAAGGTCTAACGATTTGAATTAGATAATTATTCATATAGTCTTAACTATCTAAATTGGTTCATCAAACAAATTTATTTTTTAAATCCTCTAGTTATTAATTTTTGGAATATTATTAGATTAGTATTGTTTTATTTCAAATAAGCTTGTATGAAAAGAAATAATTGTTTTATGACATAACAAAAGGTTATAACAATTTGAAATATAGAATGGTTCAAATAGTTATAACTATTTGAACTGGTTCGGTAAACAGATTCATTTTTTAATCTCTTACTTATTAATTTTTTAAATATTAATAAATTATTATTTTATTCTGAATAAGCTTGTATGATAAAAAATAATTATTATATGACCAAACAAAAGGTGATAACAATTTGAAACAGATAATTATTGAAATGACTATAATTATTTGAACTAATTTGGCAAATAGATTCACATTTTAAATCACTTATTAATTTTTTGAATATTAATAAATTAGAATTATTTTATTTCAAATAAGCTTGTATGAACTTAAACAATTATTTTGTGACAAAACAAAAGGTCATAACAATTTTAAATATATAACTGTTCAAATAGTCATAACTATCTGAATTTGTTTGGTAAACGAATTTTTTTTAAACTCTTGCATTTTTTTTTAATTTTAGATAAGCTTTTATGAATTGAAACAATTGTTTTATGTCAAAACAAAAGGTCAAAACAATTTCATAAAAATAAGTGTTCAAATAGTCATAACCATTTAAACTTGTTTGGTAAACAAATTTATTTTTTCAAATCTTTTGCTTATTGATTTTCCAAATGTTCATAAATTTGGATCGATTTATTTCGAATAAGCTTGTACGACATGAAACAAATATTTTATGACTAAATCAAAGGTTTGAATGATTTAAAATAGATAAGTATTCTAATTGTTTTAACTATTTAAACTAGTTTAGCAAACACATTTATTTTTTAAATCTCTTATTAATTTTTAGAATATTATTAAATTAGTATTATTTTTAACAGAATAAGCTTCTATGATTAGAAACAATTATTTTATGACAAAACAAAGATTTTAACAATTTAAGATTGATAATTACGTAAATAGTCATAATTATTTGAATTGGTTTCGTAAACAGATTTATTGTTTAAATTTGTTCCCTAATAATTTTTGAAATATTAATAAATTAGTGTTATTTTATTTCGAATAAGCTTCTATGATAAAAAAATTATTTTATGACAAAATAAAAGGTCATAATGATTTGAAATAGATAATTATTCAAATGGTCATAATTATTTTAACTGATTTGGTAAATAGATTTATTTTCTAAATTTCTTACTTATTAATTTAGGAAATACTAATAAATTAATATTATTTTATTCCATCTAAGCTTATATTAACTGAAACAATTGTTTTATAACAAATCAAAAGGTTATAATGATTTTAAATAGATAATTGTTCAAATAATAATAACTATTTAAACTTGTTCGGTAAACAGATTTATTTTTTAAATCTCTTTCTTATTAATTTTTTGAATGTTAATAAATTAGTATTAATTTATTTTGAATAAGCTTATAAGAATTGAAACAATTGTTTTATGACTAAACAAACAGTTAAAATGATTTGAAGTATATAATTATTCTAATAGTCTTAACCATTTGAAATGATTCGGTAAACAAATTTGTTTTTTAAATCTCTTACTTATTAGTTTTTTAAAATATTATGAAATTATTATTATTTTAATATGAATAAGCTTGTACAAACAAAAAAATTATTTTATGACAAAAGAAAAGGTCATAACGATTTAAAATATACAATCATTTATATAATTTTAACTATTTAAATTAGTTCGGCAATTAGATTTATGTTTTAATTTTCTTGGTTATTAAGTTTTGGAACATTATTAAATTTGCATTATGTTATTTCAAATAAAATAGTATAAATAGAACAAATTATTTGATGCAAAATAAAAGGTTATAATGATTTGAAATAGATAATTATACAAATAATCAAAACTATTTGAAATGGTTTGGCAAGCAGATTTATGTTTTAAATCTCTTACTGAATAATTTTATAAATATTAATAAATTAGTATTATTTTATTTCAAACAAACTTATATTAACAAAAATAATTGTTTTATGACAAAACAAAAAGTAATAATGATTTGAAATAGATAATTGTGCAAATAGTTATAATTATTTAAACTGGTTTCATAGTTAGAATTATTTTCTAAATCTCTTATAAAGTTTTGAAATATTAATAAATTAATTTTGTTCTATTCTAAATAAGCTTCTATAAGCTTAAATAATTGTTTTATGAAAAAACAAAAGATTATAACAATTTGAAATAAATAATTTTTAATATAGTTTTAACTACTTGAACTTGTTCGATAAACATATTTATTTTTTTAAATATCATAGTTATTAATTTTCAGAATATTCTAAATTATTATTATTTTATTTCATATAAGCTTGTATGAACAGAAACAATTGTTTTATGATAGAACAAATGTTATAATAAATTGAAATAGATAATTGTTCAAATAGTCATAATTATTTGAACTGGGCCAACAAATAAATTTCTTTTCTAAATCTCTTATTAATTCTTGAAATATTAATAAATTAGTATTATTTTATTTAGAAACAGTTTGTATGTTGAAAAACAATTGTTTTATGACAATATAAAAGGTAATAATAAGTTAAAATAGATAGTTGTTTAAATGGCCATGATTATTTGAATTGATTTGTTAAACTGATTTATTTTTTAAATCTCTTGTTTATTAATTTTTGAAATATTAATAATGTAATATTATTTTGTTTTGAATAAGCTTTTATGAACTAAAACAATTGTTTTATGACAAAACAAAGGGTCATAATGATTTTAAATAGATAATTGTTGAAATAGTCATAACTATTTGAACTTGTTCGATAAACAGATTTTTTTTTGTTTCAAATGTCATGCTTATTAAATTTTTTGAGCATTAATAAATTAGTATTATTTTATTCCAAATAAGCTTGTATGAACTAAAATAATTATTATATGACTAAACAAAAGGTCAAAATGAATTGAAATAGATAATTATTCCAATAGTCTTAACTATTTGAATTGATTCGGCAAACCCATTTATTTTTTAAATCTCTTATTAATTATAAAAAATTATTAAATTAGTATTATTTTTATCCGAATAAGCTCGTATGATAAAAAAAACAATTGTTTTATGAGAAAACAAAGATCATAACGATTTGATATTGATATTTGTTTAAATGGTCATAACTATTTAAAGTGGTTCAAAAAACAACTTTAGTTTTTAAATCTCTTGCATATTAATTTTTGAAATATTACTAAAGTTGTATTATTTTATTTCAAATAAGTTTTTATGAACTAAAACAGTTATTTTATGACAAAACAAAAGGTTATAATGACTTTAAATAGATAATTGTTCAAATTGTCAAATCTTTTCAACGTGTTTGGTAAATAGATTTATTTTTTAAATCTCTTGCTCATTAATTTTTTGAATGTTAATAAATTAGTATTGTTTTATTTTGAATAAGCTTGTATGAATTGAAATAATTGTTTTATGGCTAAACAAAAAGTTAAAACGATTTGAAAAAGACAATTGTTCTAATAGTTTTAACTATTTGAACTAGTTCGACAAACATTTTTATTTTTTTAAATCTCTTACTAATTTTTGGAATATTATTAATTAGTATTATTGGAATCAAATAAGCTTGTATGAAAAAATCATACAGATTTGAGATAGATAATTGTTCAAATAGTCATAAATATTTGAACTATTTCGGTAAATAGATTTTGTTTGTAAATCTCTTATTAATTATCAAAATATTAATATATCAGTATTATTTTATTCGGAATAATTTTACATAAACAAAACAATTGTTTTACGATAAAACAAAATGTCATTATGATTTGAAATAGATAATAGTTCAAATGGACATGACTATTTGAACTTGTATGTCCATTCAAACTTGTTCGGTAAATAAATTTATTTTTTAAATCTCAAACTTATTAATTTTTAGAATACTAATAAATTAGTATTATTCTATTTCGAATAAAATTGTATGAATAGAAACAATTGGTTTTATGACAAAACAAAAGATCATAATGAATTGAAATAAATAATTATTCCAATAGTCATAACTATTTGAACTTGCTTGGTAAACATATATATTTTTTAAATCTTCTACTTATTAATTTTTGGAATTTTAATAAATTAGTATTATTTTATTTTGAAAAAGCTTTTATAAATAGAAACAATTGGTTTATGACAAAACAAAAGGTTATAACGATTTGAAATAGATAATTCTTCAAAAAGTCATAACTATTTGAACGTGTTTAGAAAACATATTTCCTTTTTAAAAGTTTACTTGTTAATTTTTGAAATATTAATAAATTTGAATTATTTTATTCAAAATAAGCTTGCATGAACCGAACCAATTATTTTATTATAAAACAAAAGGTCATAATATTTTGAAATAGATAATTGTTTAGATAGTTATAACTATTTGAACTTATTTAGTAAACATATTCTTTTTTTAATTCTCTTACTCATTAATTTTCAGAATATTAATAAATTAGTATTATCTTACTTCAAATAAGCTTATATGAAACAAGTGTTTTATTGCAAAAGAAAAGGTCATAATGATTTGAAATAGATAATTATTCAAATTTTCATGACCATTTGAACTTGTTTGGTAAATATATTTATTTCTTAAATCTTTTACTTATTAATTGTCAAAATATTTATAAATTAATATTATTTTGATATGAATAAACTTGTGTGAACAAAAATAATTGTTTTATGACAAAACAAAAAGTCATAACAAGTTGAAATAAATAAATGCTCAAATAGCCATAACAATTTGAACTTGTTTGGTAAATAGATTTATTTTTAAATCTTCTTAATTGTCTTAATATTAATAAATTTGTATTATTTTATTTGTAGTAAGCTTAGATGATTAGAAAACAATTCTTTTATAACAAAACAAAAAGTTATAGCTATTTCAAATAGATAATTAGTTAAACAGTCCTAATTATTTAAATTTGTTTAGTAAACAGTCATTTTTTAAATCTCTTTATTATAATTTTTAGATTAATAAAAAATTAATATTATTTTACTTTGAATAAGCTTATATGAACTGAAACAATTCTTTTGTGATAAATCAAAAGGTCATAATGATTTGAAATAGATAATTATTCAAATTGCCATGATTATTTGATCTAGTGTGGTAAACATATCTATTTTTTAAATTTTTTACTTACTAATTGTCAAAATATTAATAAATTAGTATTATTTTAATCCAAATAAGCTTGTACGAAAAGAAACAATTATTTTATAATAGAACAAAAAGTCATAATGATTTGAAGTAAATAATTACCCAAATAGTCATAACTATTTGAACCAGTTTGATGCACAGATTTATTTTTAAAATCACTTATTAGTTTTTGAAATATTAATAGATAATTGCTCAAAATAATCTTGCATGAACAGAACCATTATTTTATTATAAAACAAAAGGTCATAATGTTTTGAAATAGATAATTGTTTAGATAGTTATAACTATTTGAACTTATTCAGTAAACATATTCTTTTTTTAATTCTCTTACTCATTAATTTTCAGAATATTAATAAATTAGTATTATCTTACTTCATATAAGCTTATATGAAACAAGTGTTTTATTGCAAAAGAAAAGGTCATAATGATTTGAAATAGATAATTATTCAAATTTTCATGACCATTTGAACTTGTTTGGTAAATATATTTATTTATTAAATCTTTTACTTATTAATTGTCAAAATATTTATAAATTAATATTATTTTGATATGAATAAACTTGTGTGAACAAAAATAATTGTTTTATGACAAAACAAAAAGTCATAACAAGTTGAAATAAATAAATGCTCAAATAGCCATAACAATTTGAACTTGTTTGGTAAATAAATTTATTTTTAAATCTTCTTAATTGTCTTAATATTAATAAATTTGTATTATTTTATTTGTAGTAAGCTTAGATGATTAGAAAAAAATTCTTTTATAACAAAACAAAAAGTTATAGCTATTTCAAATAGATAATTAGTTAAACAGTCCTAATTATTTAAATTTGTTTAGTAAACGGTCATTTTTTAAATCTCTTTCTTATAATTTTTAGATTAATAAAAAATTAATATTATTTTACTTTGAATAAGCTTATATGAACTGAAACAATTCTTTTGTGATAAATCAAAAGGTCATAATGATTTGAAATAGACAATTATTCAAATTGTCATGATTATTTGATCTAGTGTGGTAAACATATCTATTTTTTAAATTTTTTACTTACTAATTGTCAAAATATTAATAAATTAGTATTATTTTAATCCAAATAAGCTTGTATGAATAGAAACAGTTATTTTATAATAGAACAAAAAGTCATAATGATTTGAAGTAAATAATTGCCCAAATAGTCATAACTATTTGAACCAGTTTGATGCACAGATTTATTTTTAAAATCACTTATTAGTTTTTGAAATATTAATAGATAATTGCCCAAAATAATCTTGCATGAACAGAACCAATTATTTTATTATAAAACAAAAGGTCATAATGTTTTGAAATAGATAATTGTTTAGATAATTATAACTATTTGAACTTATTCAGTAAACATATTCTTTTTTTAATTCTCTTACTCATTAATTTTCAGAATATTAATAAATTAGTATTATCTTACTTCATATAAGCTTATATGAAACAAGTGTTTTATTGCAAAAGAAAAGGTCATAATGATTTGAAATAGATAATTATTCAAATATTCATGACCATTTGAACTTGTTTGGTAAATATATTTATTTATTAAATCTTTTACTTATTAATTGTCAAAATATTTATAAATTAATATTATTTTGATATGAATAAACTTGTGTGAACAAAAATAATTGTTTTATGACAAAACAAAAAGTCATAACAAGTTGAAATAAATAAATGCTCAAATAGCCATAACAATTTGAACTTGTTTGGTAAATAGATTTATTTTTAAATCTTCTTAATTGTCTTAATATTAATAAATTTGTATTATTTTATTTGTAGTAAGCTTAGATGATTAGAAAAAAATTCTTTTATAACAAAACAAAAAGTTATAGCTATTTCAAATAGATAATTAGTTAAACAGTCCTAATTATTTAAATTTGTTTAGTAAACAGTCATTTTTTAAATCTCTTTATTATAATTTTTGGATTAATAAAAAATTAATATTATTTTACTTTGAATAAGCTTATATGAACTGAAACAATTATTTTGTGATAAATCAAAAGGTCATAATGATTTGAAATAGATAATTATTCAGATTGTCATGATTATTTGATCTAGTGTGGTAAACATATCTATTTTTTAAATTTTTTACTTACTAATTGTCAAAATATTAATAAATTAGTATTATTTTAATCCAAATAAGCTTGTATGAATAGAAACAATTATTTTATAATAGAACAAAAAGTCATAATGATTTGAAGTAAATAATTGCCTAAATAGTCATAACTATTTGAACCAGTTTATTGCACAGATTTATTTTTAAAATCACTTATTAGTTTTTGAAATATTAATAGATTAGTATTACTTTATTCCAAATAAACTTATACGAATAAAAACATTTGTTTTATGACAAAACAAAAAGTAATAATGATTTGAAATATATAACTGTTCAAATAGTATAATTATTTGAACTAGTTAGGTAAATAGAATTGTTTTTTAAATGTCTTACTTATTAATTTTTGAAATATTAATAAATTCATTTTATTTTATTCCAAATAAGCTAGTATGAATTGACAAAATTCTTTTATGATAAGACAAAAGGACATAATGATTTGAATTAGATAACTATTCATATAGTCTTCATTATTTGAATTGGTTCAGCAAACAAATTTATCTTTTAAATCCCCTAGTTATTAATTTTTAGAATATTATTAGATTAGTATTGTTTATTTCGAATAAGCTTGTATGAAAAGAAATAATTATTTTATGACACAACAAAAGGTTATAACGATTTAAAGCATAGAATTGTTTAAATAGTTATAACTATTTGAACTGGTTCGGTCAACATATTTATTTTTTTAATTTCTTACTTACTAATTTTTGAAAGATTAATAAATTATTATTATTTTATTCTGAATAAGCTTGTATGATAAAAAACAAATTTTATATGACCAAACAAAAGGTGATAACAATTTGAAATACATAATTACTGAAATGACCATAATTATTTGAACTAATTCGACAAATAGATTCACTTTTTAAATCACTTACTTATTAATTTTTGGAATATTAATAAATTAGAATTATTTTATTTCAAATAAGCTTGTATGAACTTAAACAATTATTTTATGACAAAATAAAAGCTTGTAACGATTTTAAATAGACAATTGTTCAAATAGTCATAACTACATGAATTTGTTCAGTAAACAAATTTATTTTTTAAAACTCCTGATTATTAATCATTTTTATTTTGGATAACCATTTATGAATTGAAACAATTGTTTTATGTCAAAACAAATGGTCATAAGGAATTTATAAAAATAATTGTTTAAATAGTCATAACCATTTAAAATTATTTGGTAAACAAATTTATTTTTTCAAATCGTTTGCTTATTAATTTTCAAAATGTTCATAAATTTGGATTATTTTATTCCAAATAAGCTTGTAAAACATGAAACAAATGTTTTATGACTAAACAAAAGGTTTGAATGATTTGAAATAGATAATTATTGTAATTGTTTTAACTATTTAAACTAATTTAGCGAACACATTTATTTTTTAAATCTCTTATTAATTTTCAGATTATTATTAAATTAGCATTGTTTTTAACTGAATAAGTTTCTATGATTAGAAATAATTGTTTTATGACAAAACAAAGATTTTAACAATTTGAGATTGATAATTGTTCAAATAGTTATTATTATTTGAACTGGTTTGGTAAATAGATTTATTATTTAAATCTGTTACCAATTAATTTTTGAAATATTAATCAATTAGTATTATTTTATTTCAAATAAGCTTGTATGATAAAAAAAACAATTGTTTATGACAAAATAAAAGGTCATAATGATATGAAATAGATAATTATTCAAATGGCCATAATTATTTTAACTGATTTAGTAAACAGATTTATTTTTTAACTTTTTTACTTATTAATTTCGAAAATATTAATAAATTAGTATTATTTTATTCCATCTAAGCTTGTATTAATTGAAATAATTGTTTTACGACAAATTAAAAGGTTATAACAATTTTAAATAGACAATTGTTCAAATAATAATAACTATTTAAATTTATTCAATAAATAGATTTATTTTTTAAATCTCTTTCTTATTAATTTTTGAATGTTAATAAATTAGTATTAATTTATTCTGAATAAGCTTGTATGAATTGAAACAATTGTTTTATGACTAAACAAATGGTCAAAATGATTTAATGTAATTATTCTAATAGTCTTACCCATTTGAAATGATTCGGTAAACAAATTTATTTTTTAAATCTCTTACTTATTAGTTTTTTTAAATATTATGAAATTAGTATTTTTTTAGTATGAATAAGCTTGTACAAACAAAACAATTGTTTTATGACAAAAGATCAATTCATAAAGATTTGAAATAGAGAATCATTTATACAGTTTTAACTATTTAAATTGGTTCATTTAATTTTTTTTTTAATTTTCTTGGTTATTAAGTTTTGAAATATTATTAAATTTGCATTATTTAATTTTGAATAAAATAGAATAAATACAACCACTTATTTGATGACAAAATAAAAGGTTATAATGATTTAAAATAGATAATTATTCAAACAATCAAAACTATTTGAAATGATTTTGGCAAGCAGATTTATTTTTTAAATCTCTTACTGATTAATTTTTTAAATATTAATAAATTAGTATTATTTTGTTTTGAACAAACTTAAATTAACAAAAACAATTGTTTTATGACAAAGCGAAAAGTTATAATGACTTGAAATAAATAATTGTTCAAATAGTTATAATTATTTAAACTAGTTTCACAAGTAGAATTATTTTCTAAATCTCTTATAAATTTTTAAAATATTAATAAATTAATTTTATTCTATTCTGATTAAGCTTCTATGACCTTAAGTAATTGTTTTATAACAAAACAAAAGATTATAACAAATTGAAATAAATAATTTTTCATATAGTCTAAACTATTGAACTAGTTCGACAAATGGATTTATTTTTTAAATCTCTTAGTTATTAATTTTTAGA
The DNA here is from genome assembly GCF_047325235.1 of Durio zibethinus. NCBI lineage: Eukaryota > Viridiplantae > Streptophyta > Magnoliopsida > Malvales > Malvaceae > Durio > Durio zibethinus. The sequence goes on along the minus strand of NC_143163.1, from coordinate 27,795,489 downwards.
ATATTACTAAATTATTATTATTATTTTATTTCAAATAAGCTTATATAAACATAAATAATTATTTTATAATAGAGCAAAGGTTATAACAATCTGAAATAAATAATTGTTCAAATAATCATAACTTTTTGAACTAGATCAACAAACATATTTCTTTTTTAAATCTCTTATTAATTCTTGAAAAATTAATAAATTAGTATTATTTTATTTAGAAAAATCTTGTTTGTTGAAAAACAATTGTTTTATGACAAAACAAAAAGTAATAACGATTTAAAATAGATAGTTGTTTAAATGGCCATGATTATTTGAATTGATTCAGTAAACTATTTTATTTTTTAAATCTCTTGTTTATTAATTTTTGAAATATTAATAAAGTAGTATTATTTTATTTTGGATAAGCTTCTATGGGCTAAAACAATTGTTTTATGACAAAACAAATGGTCATAATGATTTTAAATAGATAATTGTTAAAACAGTCATAACTATTTGAACTTATTCGAAAAATAGATTTATTTTTTCAAATCTCTTGCTTATTAATTTTTTGAATGTCAATAAATTAGTATTATTTTATTCCAAATAAACTCGTATGAACTGAAATAATTATTATATGATTAAACAAAAGATCAAAATGATTTGAAATAGATAACTATTTGAACTGATCAATAAACTCATTTATATTTTAAATCTCTTATTGATTATCAAAATATTATTAAATTAATATTATTTTTATCCGAATAAGCTTGTATGATAAAAAAATAATTATTTTATGAGAAAACAAAGATCATAATGATTTGAGATTGATATTTGTTCATTTGATCTAGTTTGGTAACATATTTGTTTTCTAAATTTTACTTATCAATTGCTAAAATATTAATAAATTAGTATTATTTATGTATGAACAAAAACAATTGTTTTATAATAGAACAAAAAGTTATAATGATTTGGAAAAAATAATTGCTCAAATAATCATAAATATTTGAACTAGTTTGATAAATAGATTTATTTTTTAAATCTCTTATTAATATTTGAAATATTAATAGATTAGTATTATTTTATTCCGAACAAACTTATATGAATAAAAACATTTGTTTTATGACAAAACAAAAGGTCATAATGATTTGAAATAGATAACTGTTCAAATAATCATAATTATTTGAATTGGTTAGGTAAATAGAATTATTTTTTAAATCTCTTATTAATTTTTAAAATATTAATTAATTCATTTTATTTTATTCCAAATAAGCTATTATGAATTCAAAAAAACTTATTTTATGACAAAACAAAATGTCATAACGATTTGAAATAGATAATTGTTCAAATAGTCTTAAATATTTGAATTGGTTAGGCAAACAAATTTTTTTTTTAATTTTCTTAGTTATTAATTTTTGGAATATTATTAGATTAGTATAATTTTATTTTGAATAAGCTTATGCAAACAAAAATAATTGTTTTATGACAAAATAAAATGTTATAACAATTTGAAGTTTATAATTGTTCAAATAGTCATTGTTATTTAAACTGGTTCGATAATCAGATTTATTTTTTAAATCTCTTAGTAATTTTTGAAAGATTAATAAATTAATATTATTTTATTCCAAATAAGCTTGAATGTTCAAATACAATTGTTATATGACAAAACAAAAGGTAATAATAATTTGAAATAGATAATTGTTTACATGGCCATAATTATTTGAATTGATTTGATAAACAGATTCAGTTTTTAAATAACTTATTTATTAATTTTTGAAATATTAATAAATAAGTATTATTTTATTTTGAATAAGCTTCTATGAATTGAAACAATTGTTTTATGACAAAACAAATGGTCATAATGATTTCAAATAGATAATTGTTCATATAGTCTTAACTGTTTGAACTGCTTCGGCAAACAGATTTATTTTTTAAATCTTTTAGTTATTAGTTTTTGGATATTATTAAATTAGTATTATTTTATTCCAAATAAGCTTATATAAACTGAAACTATTATTTTACAGTAGAACAAAAGGTTACAATGATTTAAAATAAATAATTGTTCAAGTAAGAATCGATTCAGTAAATAAATTTATTTTTTAAACCTCTTACTTATTAATTTTTTAAATATTAATAAATTAATATTATTTTATTTCGAATAGGCTTGTATGATGAAAAACATTTGTTTTATGAAAAAACAAAAGTTTGTAATGATTTGAAATATATAATTGTTCAAATGGCCATAATTATTTGAACTAATTCGATGTATTTTTTAAATCTCTAATATATCAAGTTTTGAAGTATCAATAAACTAATATTATTTTATTTCAGATTAGCTTTTATGAATTGAAATAATTGTTTTATGATAAAACAAAAGGTCATATTTATTTTAAATAGATGATTATTCAAATACTTATAACTTTTTGAACTTGTTCAATAAACAAATTTTTTTTGTAAAATTTGTTGTTTATTAATTTTTTGAATGCTAATAAATTAGTATTATTTTATTATGAATAAGCATGTATGAACTAAAAATAGTATTTTATGACAAGCAAAAAGTTAGGATGATTTTAAATAGATTATTGTACTAATAGTCTTAACTGTTTGAATTGATTTGGCAAACACATTTATTTTTTGAATCTCTTATTAATTTTTAGAATATTATTAATTTATCAATATTTTACTCTGAATAAGCTTGTATGAACAAAAACAATTGCTTTATGATAAAACAAATATCATGACAATTTGAAATAGATAATTGCTCAAAAATCATAATTATTTGAACTAGTTCGATATACAGATTTAGTTTTTAAATTTTTTATTAATTTTTGAAATACTAATAAATTAGTATTCTTTTATTCTGAATAATTTTGTATGAATAGAAACAATTATTTTCTGACAAAATAAAATATCACAACAATTTGATATAGATAATAGGTTAAATGCACATGACTATTTGAGCTTGTTCGGTGAATAAATTTATTTTTTGAATCTCCAACTTATTAATTTTTAAAATGTTAATAAATTAGTATCTTTTTTTATTTTGGATAAACTTGTATGAATAGAAAAAATTGTTTTATGACAAAACAAAAGATCATAACAATTTGAAATAAATAATTGTTCAAATAGTCATAACTATTTGAATTTGTTTGGTAAATAGATTTATTTTTTAAATCTTTTACTTATTAATTTTTGGAATTTTAATAAATTAGTATTATTTTATTTTAAATACGCTTTTATGAACAGAAAAAATTGGTTTATGACAAAACAAAAGGTCATAATGATTTGAAATAGATAATTGTTCAAATAGTTATAACTATTGAAAGTGTTCAGAAAATATAATTATTTTTATATTTTACTTACTAATTTTTGAAATATTAATAAATTTATATTATTTTATTCAAAATAAGTTTACATGAATACAACCAAATGTTTTATGAGAAAACAAAAGTCATAATGTTTTAAAATAGATAATTTTTAAGATAGTCATAACTATTTGAACATGTTCGGTAACAAGATTCATTTTTTAATTCTCTTTCTCATTATTTCTAGAATATTAATAAATTAGTATTATTTTATTTCAAATAAGTTATATGAACTGAAACAATTGTTTTATTATAAAACAAAAGGTCACAATGATTTGAAATAGATAATTATTTAGATAGTCATAACTATTTGAACATGTTCAGTAACAAGATTCATTTTTTAATTCTCTTTCTCATTATTTCTGGAATATTAATAAATTAGTATTATTTTATTTAAAATAAGCTTATATGAATTGAAACAATTGTTTATTGCAAAACAAAAGGTCACAATAATTTGAAATAGATAATTATTCAAATAGTTATGACTAGTTGAACTTGTTTGAAAAACATATTTTTTTTTCAAATGTTCTACTTATTAATTATCAAAATATTAATAAATTAATATTTTGTTAATCGGAATAAGCATGTATGATAGAAACAATTATTTTATGACAAAACAAAAAGTCATACCAATTTGAAATAAATAATTTTTCAAATAGTCATAAAGATTTGAAATTGTTCAATAAACAGATTTATTTTTTAAATCTTTTACTTATTAATTGTCTTAATATTAATAAATTGATATTATTTTATTCAAAATAAGCTTGTATGAATAGAAAAAATCATTTTATGACAAAACAAAAGGTTATGGTGACTTCAAATAGATAATTGTCAAAATAGTCAAAATTATTTAAACTTGTTTGGCAAACAGATTCATTTGTTAAATCTCTTATTTATTAATTTTCATGATATTAATAACTTAGTATTATTTTATTTCGAATAAGCTTATATGAATTAAAATAATTTTTTTATGACAAAATAAAATGTCATAACAATTTGAAATAGATAATTATTCAAATAGTTATGACTATTTGATCTAGTTTAGTAAACATATTTACCTTTTAAATTTTTTACTTATCAGTTGTTAAAATATTAATAAATTAGTATTATTTTAACTCAAATAAGCTTGTATGAACAGAAAGAATTATTTTATAATAGAACAAAAAGTCATAACAATTTGAAATAAATAATTGCTCAAATAGTCAAAACTATTTGAACTTATTTGATAAATAGATTTATTTTTAAATCTCTTATTAATTTTTAAAATATTAATAGATTAGTATTATTTTATTCTGAATAAACTTATATGAACAAAAACATTTGTTTTATGACAAAAAAAAAGGTCATAATGATTTGAAATAGATAATTGTTCAAATAATCATAACTATTAACTAGTTAGGTAAACAGAATTGTTGTTTAAATCTCTTACTTATTAATTTTTGAAAAATTAATAAATTTATTTTATTTTATTCCAAATGAGCGAGTATGAATTCAAAAAAACTTATTTTATGACAAAACAAAAGGTCATATTGATTTGAAATAGATAATTGTTCATATAGTCTTTAAATATTTGAACTAGTTCGACAAACAAATTTATTTTTTTAATTCTCTTAATTATTAATTTTTGGAATATTATTAGATTAGTATTATTTTATTCCAAATAAACTTGTATGAACAAAAACATTTGTTTTATGACAAAAAAAGGTCATAGTGATTTGAAATAGATAATTGTTCAAATAATCATAATTATGAACCGGTTGGTAAATAGAATTATTTTTAAATCTCTTACTTATTAATTTTTGAAACATAATTATGAACTGGTTAGGTAAACAGAATTGTTTTTTAAATCTCTTACTTATTAATTTTTTAAATATTAATAAATTCATTTTATTTTATTCCAAATACGCTAGTATGAATTCAAAAAAATTTATTTTATGACAAAACAAAAGGTTATAATGATTTGAAATAGATAATTATTCATATAGTCTTTAAATATTTGAACTAGTTCAACAAAAAATTTTATTTTTTTAATTCTTTTAGTTATTAATTTTTGGAATATTATTAGATTAGTATTATTTTATTCTGAATAAACTTGTATGAATAAAAATGATTATTTTATGATAGAACAAAAGGTTATAATGATTAGAAGTTTACAATTATTTAAATAGTCATATATTTGAACTAGTTCAGTAAACAAATTTATTTTAAATCTTTTATTAATTTTTTAAAGATTAATAAATTAGTATTATTTTATTTTGAATAAGCTAGAATGATGAAAAACAATTGTAATATGACCAAACAAAAGGCCATAATTTTTGGTAAATAGATAACTATTTATATAGCCTTAATTATTTGAACTATTTCAGCAAATAGGTTTACTTTTTAAATCTCCTTGTTATCAATTTTCAAAATAATATTAAATTAGTATTATTTTATTCCAAATAGGCTTATATGAATTGAAACAATTATTTTATAATAGAACAAAAAGTTATAATGATTTGAAATATATAATTGTTCAAATAGAAACGGGTTTGATAAATAAAATTATTTTTTAAATCTACTACTTATTAATTTTTGAAATATCAATAAATTAATATTATTTTATTTTGAATAGGTTTGTATGATGAAAAATAATTGTTTTATAACAAAATAAAAGTTTGTAACAATTTGAAATAGATAATTATTCAAATGACTATAATTATTTGAACCAATTTGATAAATTGACTTATTTTTTAAATCCTTAACTTATTAATTTTTGAAATATTAATAAAGTAATATTATTTTATTTTAGATAAGCTTTTATGAACTGAGGCAATTGTTTTATGATAAAACAAAAGGTCATATTTATTCTAAATAGATAATTGTTCAAATAGTTATGACTATTTGAACTTGTTCAGTAAATATATTTATTTTTTAAATTTCTTGTTTATTAATTTTTTGAATGTTAATAAATTAGTATTATTTTATTTCAAAAAGGCATGTATGAACTAAAATAATTATTTTACAACTAAATAAAAGGTAAGAACAATTTCAAAACAAAAGCTTACAACAATTTGAAATATATAATTGTTCAAATAGTCATAACTATTTAAACTAGTTCGGTAAGCATATTTATTTTTTAAATCTCCTACTTATTAATTTTTGAAATATTAATAAATTAGTATTATTTTATTTGGAACAAGCTTGTATTATGAAAAACATTTGTTTTATGACAAAAAAATAGATCATAAATATTTGAAATAGATAATTGTTCAAATGGAGATAATTATTTGAACTAATTCAATAAACTTATTTATTTTTTAAATCTCCAACTTCTCAATTTTTGAAATATTAATAAAGTAATGTTATTTTATTTTGGATAAGTTTTTATCAACTAAAACAATTATTTTATGATAAAACAAAAGGTCATAACAATTTTAAATAGATAATTGTTCAAATTACTATTTGAACTTGTTTGATAAACAAATTTATTTTTTTAAACTTTTTGCTTATTAATTTTTTGAATGTTAATAAAAGAGTATTATTTTATTTCAAATAAGCATGTGAACTGAAACAATTATTTTATGACTAAACAAAAAGTCAAAACGATTTGAAATCAATAATTATTCTAATAGGCTTAATTATTTGAATTGGTTCAATAAACATATTGATTTTTTAAATCTCTTACTTATTAATTTTTAAAATATTATTAGTTTAGAAATATTTTACTCCAAATAAGCTTGTATGAATAAAAATAATTGTTTTATGACAAAATGAAGATCATAGCGATTTGAGAGAGATAATTGTTCAAATACTTATAACTATTTGAAATGATTTTGTAAACAAATTTAGCTTTTAAATCTCTTATTAATTTTGAAATATTAATAACTTAGTATTATTTTATTTTGAATAATTTTGTGGGAATAAAAACAATTGTTTTATGATAAAGTAAAATGTCATAACAATTTGAAATAGATAATAGTTTAAATGGATATGATTGTTTAAACTTATTCAGTAAATAGATTTGTTTTTTAAATCTTCAAATTATTAATTTTTAGAATATTAATAAATTAGAATTATTTTATTTCTAATAAACTTATATGAATAGAAACAATTATTTTATGACAAAACAAAAGGTTATAACAATTTGAAATAAATAATTGTTTAAATATTTATAACTATTTGAACTCGCTCGATAAATAGATTTATTTTTTAAATCATTTACTTATTGATTTTTGAAATTTTAATAAATTAGTATTATTTTATTCCAATGAAGCTTTTATGAATGAAAATAATGGGTTTATGACAAAACAAAAAGGTCATAATGATTTGAAATAGATAATTGTTCAAATAGTTATAACTATTTGAACGTGTTCAGAAAACATATTTATTTTTAAAATTTTTAGTTATTAATTTTTGGAATATTAATAAATTTAAATTATTTTATTCAAAATAAGCTTGCATGAATAGAATCAATTGTTTTATGACAAAACAAAAAGTCATAATGTTTTGAAATAGATAATTGTTTAGATAGTCATAACTATTTGAACTTATTAGGTAAATAGATTCTTTTTTTATTTCTCTTACTCATTAATTTTTGGAATATTAATAAATTAGTATTATTTTAGTTCAAACAAACATATAAGAACTAAAACAATTGTTTTATTACAAATGAAAAGGTCATTATGATTTGAAATAGATAATTGTTTATATAGTTTTAACCATTTGAACTGCTTCAGCAAACAGATTAATTTTTTAAATCTATTAGTTATTAATTTTTAAAATATTATTAAATTAGTATTATTTTATTCTAAATAAGTTTATATGAACTAAAACAATTATTTTATAACAGAACAAAAGGTTATAACAATTTGAAATAGATAAGTATTCAAATAGGAATTGGTTTGATGAATAGATTTATCTTTTAAATCTCTTACTTATTAATTGTTGAAATATTAATAAATTAATATTATTTTATTTTGAATAGGCTTGTATGATGAAAAACAATTGTTTATAACAAAACAAATGTTCATAATGATTTGAAATAGATAATTGTTCAAATGGCCAAAATTATTTGAACCAATTCTATAAACTAACTTATTTTTTAGATCTCTAACTTATCAATTACTGAAATATTAATAAAGTAATATTATTTTATTTCGAATAAGCTTTTATGAACTGAAATAATTGCTTTATGATAAAACAAAAGGTCATCTTTATTTTAAATAGATAATTGTTCAAATAGTCATAACTATTTAAACTTGTTTGATAAACAGATTTATTTTTTAAAATTTGTTGTTTATTAATTTTCTAAATGTTAATAAATTAGTATTATTTTATTTCGAATAAGCATGTATGAGCTGAAAAAATTATCTTATGACTAAACAAAAGGTCAAAGCAATTTGAAATAGATAATTATTCTAATAGTCTTAATTATTTGAACTAGTTCGGCAAACACATGTATTTTTTAAATCTCTTGTTAATTTTTAGAATACTATTAATTTATCAATATTTTACTCCGACTAAGCTTGCATGAATGTAAATAATTGTTTTTTGATAAAACAAAGATTATAACGATTTGAGATAGATAATTGTTTAAATAATCATAACTATTAGAATTGGTTTAATAAGCAAATTTTGTTTTTAAATCTCTTTTTAATTTGTTGAAATATTAATAAATTGGTATTATTTTATTTTGAAAATTTTTGTATGAATAGAAACAATTGTTTTACAACAAAATATAATGTTATAACAATTTGAAATAAATAATGGCTCAAATGGATATGACTATTTGAACTTGTTCGGTGAACAAATTTATTTTTTAAATCTCCAACTTATAAATTTTTAGAATATTAATAAATTAGTATTATTTTATTTCAAATAAACTTATATGAATAGAAACAATTGATTTATGACAAAACAAAAGATAATAGCATTTTGGAATAAATAATTATTCAAATAGTCATAACTATTTGAACTCGCTTAGTAAACAGATTTATTTTTTAATCTTTTACTTATTAACTTTTGAAATTTTAATAAATTAGTATTACCTTATCCCAAATGAGCTTTTATGAATAGAAACAATTAGTTTATGACAAAACAAACAGTTATAATGATTTAAAATAGATAATTATTTAAATAGTCATAACCATTTGAACATGTTCAAAAGCATATTTATTTTTAAAATTTTTACTTACTAAGTTTTCAAATATAAATAAATTTATATTATTTTATTCAAAATAAGCTTGCATGAACATAACTAATTATTTTATGACAAAACAAAATGTCATAATGTTTTGAAAAAGATAATTGTTCAGTTATTCATAACTATTTGAACATGTTTAGTAAACAGATTCATTTTTTAATTCTCTTACTCATTAATTTTTGGAATATTAATAAATTAGTAATATTTTATTTCAAATAAGTTTATATGAGCTGAAACAATTTTTTTATTAGAAAACAAAAGGTCACAATGATTTAAAATAGACAATTATTCAAATAGTTAGGACATTTGAACTTGTTCAAAAAACATATTTTTTCTAAAATCTTTTACTTATTAATTGTCAAAATATTAATAAATTAATATTATTGTAATTTGAATAAGCTTGTATGAATAGAAGCAATTGTTTTATGACAAAAGAAAATGTCATAAGAATTTAAAATAAATAATTGTTCAAATAGTTATAAGATTTGAATTTGTTTGGTAAACAAATTTATTTTTTTAAATATTTTACTTTTTAATTGTCTTTATATTAATAAATTTGTATTATTTTATTCAAAATAAGCTTGTATGAATAGAAAAAATCATTTTATGATAAAACAAATGGTTATAGCAATTTCAAAATGATAATTGTTGAAATAGTATAATTATTTAAACTTATTCGACAAACATATTCATTTTTTAAATCTCTTAATTGTTAATTTTCATAATATTAATAACTTAGTATTATTTTATTTCGAATAAGCTTATATGAGCTGAAATAATTTTTATATGACAAACTAAAAGGTTATAACAATTTGAAATAGATAATAATTCAAATAGTCTTGACTATTTGACCTAGTTCAATAAATATATTTATTTTTTAAAAATTTTTACCTATTAATTGTAGAAATATTACTAAATTAGTATTATTTTAATCCAAATAGGCTTGTGTGGACGGAAATAATTATTTTATAACAAAACAAAAAGTCATAATGATTTAAAATAAATAATTACTCAAATAGTCATAACTATTGGAACTCGTTTGATAAATAGATTTATTTTTTTAAATCTCTTATTAATTTTTGAAATATTAATAGATTAGTATTACTTTATTCCAAACAAACTTATATGAACAAAAACATTTATTTTATAACAAGACAAAAAGACATAACGATTTAAAATAAATAATTGTTTAAATAGTCATAATTATTTGAACTGGTTAGGCAAATAGAATTATTTTTAAATCTCTTATTTATTAATTTTTGAAATATTAATAAATTCATTTTATTTTATTCCAAATAAGCTAGTGTACATTCAAAAAAACATATTTTATGACAAAACAAAAGGTCATAATGATTCAAAATAGATAATTGTTCATATAGTCTTAAATATTTAAACCAGTTCGGTAAACAAAATTATTGTTTAATTCTCTTAGTTATTAATTTTTAGAATATTATTAGATAAGTATTATTTTATTTTGAATAAGCTTGTATGAACAAAAATAATTGTTTTATGATGGAACAAAAGGTTAAAACAATTTAAAGTTTACAATTGTTCAAATAGTTATATATTTGAACTAGTTCGATAAATAGGTTTTTTTTTTAAATTTCTTACTTATTAATTTTTGAAAGATTAATAAATTAGTATTGTTTTATTCCAAATAGGCTTCAATGATAAAAAAAAATTGTTATATGACCAAACAAAAGGCCATAATTTTTTATAAATAGATAATTGTTCAAATAACCTTAATTGTTTGAATTGCTTCAGTAAATGGATTTTATTTTTTACATCTCTTAGTTATCAATTTTTGGAATATTATTAAATTAGTATTATTTTATTCCAAATAAGCTTATATGAATTGAAACAATAATTTTATAATAGAACAAAAGGTTATAATGATTTGAAATAGATAATTGTTCAAATAAAAACTAGCTTGGTAAATAGATTTATTTTTTAAATCTTTTACTTATTAATTTTTGAAATATTAATAAATTAGTTTTATTTTATTTCGAATAGGCTTGTATGATGCAAAACAATTGTTTTATGATAAAACAAAAGTTCGTAATGATTTGAAATAGATAATTGTGTAAATGGCCATAATTATTTGAAGTGATTCGATAAACTGACTTATTTTTTCAATCTTTAACTTTTAATTTTTGAAATATTAATAAAGTAATATTATTTTATTTCATATAAGCTTTTATAAACTGAAACAACCGTTTTATAATAAAACAAAAGATCATACTTCTTATAAATAGATAACTGTTGAAATAGTCATAACTATTTGAACTTGTTTGGTAAACAAATTTATTTTTTATTAATTTTCTAAATGATAATAAATTAGTATATTTTATTTCGAATAGGCATGTATAAACTAAAAAATTTATTTTATGATTAAACAAAAGGTTAGAACAATTTAATATAGATAATTGTTCTAATATTCTTAACTAGTTAAACTGGTTCCACAAACACATTTATCTTTTAAATCTCTTATTTATTTTTAAAATATTGTTAATTTTACAGTATTTTATTTCGAATAAGCTTGTATGAATAGAAACAATTATTTTATGATAAAACAAATATCATAATGATTTGAGATAGATAATTGTTGAAATAGTCATAACTATTTAAATTGGTTTGATAAATAAATTTAGTTTTTAAATCTCTTATTAATTTTGAAATATTAATAAATTAGTATTATTTTTTAGATTAATTTTGTATAAATATAAACAATTATTTTATGATAAAACAAAATATCATAACAAAATATGATAAAACAATATTTTAGATTAATATTGTATAAATATAAACAATCTAAATAAGCTTGTATGAATAGAAACTCTTGTCTTGGTTGATAGTTCTTCTGTCTCACCTCTCGATCAGCTATGATGCTGTGGACTTCCTTCTCATATGAGGCCCTTGCTCCCAATGGTGCACGCTTTGACTCTGCCCATCCTAGATCTCCTTCATCTTTATGGAATGGCTTGAACATGCTCACATGGAACACCGGGTGTACCCTCGGCTTGGGTGGCATATCCAGCTTGTAGGCAACCTTGCCTACCCTTTTGACTACTCGAAAAGGTCCTTCATACCTCTGGACTAGGCCTTTGTGTAGCCCCCTGTGGCACACAATGGGATGCAGCTTCACCAATACCAAGTCTCCAACTCGGAACTGCACATCCCGCCTATTCTGGTCTACCCACTTCTTCGACCTCTTGGCCGCCTTAAATGGACATGGCTATTTGAACTTGTTCGATGAACATATATATTTTTTAAATCTCCAACTTATTAATTTTTAGAATATTAATAAATTAGTATTATTTTATTTCGAATAAAATTATATGAATAGATTTTATGACAAAACAAAAGATCATAATGATTTGAAATTTTAATAAATTAGTATTATTTTATTCTAAATAAGCTTTTATGAACAAAAACAATTGGTTTATGACAAAATAAAAGGTCATAACGATTTAAAATAGATAATTATTTAAATAGTCATAACTATTAGAATGTGGTCAGAAAACATATTTATTTTTTAACTTTTACTTATTAATTTTTGGAATATTAATAAATTTATATTATTTTGTTTGAAATAAGCTTGCATGAATAGAACAAAATATTTTATGACAAACAAAAGGTCATAATGTTTTGAAATAGATAATTTTTCAAATAGATAGTCATAACTATTTGAAAATGTTTGGTAAACATATTAACTATTTAATTCTCTTACTCATTAATTTTAGAATATTCATAAATTATAATTATTTTATTTCAAATAAGCTTATATGAATTGAAACAATTGTTTTGTTACAAAACAAAAGGTCAAAATGATTTGAAGTAGATAATTATTCAAATAGTCAAGACTATTTGAACTTGTTCGATAAACATATTTATTTTTTAAATCTTTTACTTATTATTTGTTGAAATATTTATAAATTAATATTATTTTAATCTAAATAAGCTTGTATGAATAGAAACTATTGTTTTATGACAAAACAAAAAGTCATAACAATTTGAAATAAATAATTGTTCAATTAATCATAAGGATTTTAAATCTCTTTCTTATTAATTTCTTGAATGTTAATAAATTATTATTAATTTATTCTGAATAAGCTTGTATGAATTGAAACAATTGATTTATGACTAAACAAATGGTCAAAACAATTTGAAGTATATAATTATTCTAATAGTCTTAACCATTTGAAATGATTTTGTAAACAAATTTGTTTTTTAAATCTCTTACTTATTAGTTTTTTAAATATTATGAAATTAGTATTATTTTAATATGAATAAGCTTGTACAAATAAAACAATTTTTTTATGACAAAAGAAAAGATCATAATGATTTGAAATAGATAATCACTTATATAGTTTTCACTATTTGAATTGGTTTGGCAATTAGATTTATTTTTTTAATTTTCTTGGTTATTAAGTTGCAAAATATTATTAAATTTGCACTATTTTATTTCAAATAAAATAGTGTAAATAGAACCAATTATTTGATGACAAAATAAAAGGTTATAATGATTAGAAATAGATAATTATTCAAATAGTCAAAACTATTTGAAATGGTTTGGCAAGTAGATTTACTTTTTAAATCTCTTACTGATTAATTTTCTAAATTTTAATAAATTAGTATTATTTTATTTTGAACAAACTTATATTAACAAAAACAATTGTTTTGTGACAAAACAAAAAGTAATAATGATTTCAAACAGATAATTGCGCAAATAGTTATAATTATTTGAATTGGTTTCGTAAATAGAATTATTTTTTAAATCTCTTATATATTTTTGAAATATCAATAAATTAATTTTATTCTATTCTGGATAAGCTTCTATGAGCTTAAATAATTGTTTTATGACAAAACAAAAGGTTATAACAATTTGAAATAAATAATTTTTATATAGTCTTAACTGTTTGAACTGATTTGGCAAATTGATTTATTTTTTAAATCTCATAGTTATTAATTTTTAGAATATGACTAAATTATTATTATTATTATTTTATTCCAAATAAGCTTGTATGAATAGCAACAATTTTTTTATGATAGAACAAAGGTTATAACAATTTAAATAGATAATTGTTCAAGTAGTCATAACTATTTGAACTAGATCAACAAAAAGATTTCTTTTTTAAATCTCTTATTAATTCTTGAAATATTAATAAATTAATATTATTTTATTTAGAAAAAGCTTGTTCGTTGAAAAACAATTGTTTTATAACAAAACAAAAGGTAATAATGGTTTAAAATAGATAGTTGTTTAAATGGCCACAATTATTTGAATTGATTTGGTAAACTAATTTATTTTTTAAATCTCTTGTTTATTAATTTTCAAAATATTAATAAAGCGGTATTATTTTATTTTGGATAAGCTTTTATGAACTAAAATAATTGTTTTATGACAAAAACAAACAATCATAATGATTTCAAATAGATAATTATTGAAATAGTCATAACTATTTGAACTTGTTCGGTAAACAGATTTATTTTTTCAAATATCATGCTTATTAATTTTTTGAATGTCAATAAATTAGTATTATTTTATTCCAAATAACCTTGTATGAATTGAAATAATTATTATATGACTAAACAAAAGGTCAAAACAATTTGAATAGGTAATTATTCTAATAGTCTTAACTATTTGAACTGATTCAATAAACCTATTTATTTTTTAAATCTCTTATTAATTATAAGAATATTATTAAATTAGTATTATTTTTATCCGAATAAGCTTGTATGATAAAAAACAATTGTTTTATGAGGAAACAAAGATCATAACGATTTGAGATTAATATTTGTTCATTTGATCTAGTTCGGTAAACATATTTATTTTTTAAATTTTACTTATCGATTGCCAAAATATTAATAAATTAGTATTATTTTAATTCGAATAAGCGTGTATGAATAG
The DNA here is from genome assembly GCF_047325235.1 of Durio zibethinus. NCBI lineage: Eukaryota > Viridiplantae > Streptophyta > Magnoliopsida > Malvales > Malvaceae > Durio > Durio zibethinus. The sequence goes on along the minus strand of NC_143163.1, from coordinate 27,780,062 downwards.
AAACAATTGTTTTATAACAGAATAAAAAGTCATAATGATTTGAAATAAAAAATTGCTCAAATAGTCATAACTATTTGAACTAGTTTGATGAATAAATTTATTTTTTAAATCTCTTATTAATATTTGAAATATTAATAGATTAGTATTACTTTATTTCAAGCAAACTTATATGAACAAAAACATTTATTTTATGACAAAACAAAAGGCTATAATGATTTGAAATAGATAATTGTTCAAATAATCATAACTATTTGAACTAGTTAGGTAAATAGAATTATTTTTTAAATCTCCTATTAATTTTTGAAATATTAATAAATTCATTTTATTTTATTCCAAGTAAGCTATTATGAATTCGAAAAAACTTATTTTATGACAAAACAAAAGGTCATAACGATTTGAAATAGATAATTGTTTATATAGTCTTAAATATTTAAACTAGTTTAGCAAACAAATTTATTTTTTGATTCTCTTAGTTATTAATTTTTAGAATATTATTAGATTAGTATTATTTTATTTCAAATAAGCTTGTATGAACAAAAATAATTGTTTTATGACAAAACAAAAGGTTATAATAATTTGAAGTTTACAATTGTTCAAATAGTCATTGCTATTTGAACTAGTTCGATAAATAGATTTATTTTATAACAATTTGAAGTTTAAATTTGTTTAAATAGTCATTGCTATTTGAACTAGTTCGGTAAATAGATTTATTTTTTAAATCTCTTACTTATTAATTTTTGAAAGATAAATAAATTAGTATTATTTTATTCTAAATAAACTTGAATGTTCAAATACAATTGTTATATGACAAAACTAAAGGTAATAACAATTTGAAATAGATAATTGTTGACATGGCAATAATTATTTTAACTGATTCGATAAACAAATTCACTTTTTAAATAACTTACTTATTAATATTTGAAATATTAATAAATTAGTATTATTTTATTTTGAATAAGCTTCTATGAACTGAAACAATTATTTTATGACAAAACAAATGGTCATAATGATTTCAAATGGATAACTATTCATATAGTCTTAACTGTTTGAACTGCTTCGACAAATAGATTTATTTTTTAAATATCTTAGTTATTAATTTTTGGAATATTATTAAATTAGTATTATTTTATTCCAAATAAGCTTATATGAACTTAAACATTAGTTTACAATAAAACAAAAGGTTATAACAATTTAAAATAAATAATTGTTCAAATAGGAACCGGTTCAGTAAATAGATTTTATTTTTTAAATCTCCTACTTATTAATTTTTGAAATTTTAATAAATTAATATTATTTTATTCCTAATAGGCTTGTATGATGAAAAAAAATTGTTTTAGGAAAAACAAAAGTTTGTAACAATTTGAAGTAGATAATTGCTCAAATGGCCATAATTATTTGAACCAATTCAATGTATTTTTTAAATCTCTAATGCATCAATTTTTAAAGTATTAATAAAGTAAGCTTTTATGAATTGAAACAATTGTTTTATGATAAAAAAAAAGGTCATATTTATTTTAAATAGGTAATTGTTTAAATAGTCATAACTATTTGAACTTGTTTGATAAACAAATTTATTTTTAAAATTTGTTGTTTATTAATTTTCTAAATGCTAATAAATTAGTATTATTTTATTTTGAATAAGCATGTATGAACTAAAAGCACTATTTTATGACAAGTAAAAGGTTAGAACGATTTGAAATAGATAATTGTTCTAATAGTTTTAACTATTTGAATTGATTTGGCAAAAATATTTATTATCAATCTCATATCGTTAAGATCTTTGTTTTGTCATAAAACAATTGTTTCTAATCATATAAGCTTGTTTAGTTAAAAATAATACTAATTTTATAATATTTCAAAAATCAATAAGTAAGAGATTTAAAAAATAACTGTTTGTCGAACCAATTCAAATAGTTAAAACTATTAGAATAATTATCTATTTCCAATCGCTCTGACCTTTTGTTTAGTCATAAAATATTTGTTTCATATCTTACAAGTTCATTCGGAATAAAATAATCCAAATTTATTAACATTCGAAAAATTAATAAGTAAAAGACTTGAAAAAATAAATTTGTTTACTGAACAAGTTCAAATAGTTATGACTATTTAAACAATTATTTATTTAAAATCATTATGACCTTTTGTTTTGACATAAAACAATTGTTTCAATTCATAAAAGCTTATCCTAAATAAATTAATATTGATTTCTTAATATTTCAAAAATTAATAAGTAAGAGTGAAAAGAAATAAATTTGTTTACTGAACAAATTCAAAGAGTTACGACTATTTGAACAATTGTCTATTTAAAATAGTTATGACCTTTTATTTTGACATAAAATAATTGTTTTAGTTTATACTAGCTTATTTGAAATAAAATAATACTAATTTTTAATATTTTGAAAATTAATAAGTAAATAATTTAAAAAGTTAATAAATAAATAATTTAAAAAGTGAATCTGTTTACTGAATCAGTTCAAATAATTCTGGCCATTTCAACAATTACCTATTTTAAATCACTATTACCTTTTGTTTGATCATAAAACAATTGTTTTTAATCGTACAAGTTTATAATGAATAAATACTAATTTATTAATCTTTCAAAAATTAATAAGCAAAAGATTTAAAAAATAAATCTATTTGCCGAACTAGTTCAAATAGTTATGACTATTTGAACAATTTAAACTTCAAATCATTATAAACTTTTGTTTTGTCATAAAACAATTATTTTTTATCATACAAGCTTATTCAGAATAAAATAATGCTAATCTAATAATATTCCAAAAATTATTAACTAAGAGAATTAAAAAATATATTTTTTTGCTGAACCAGTTCAAGTATTTAAGACTATATGAACAATTATCTATTTCAAGTCATTTTTGTTTTGTCATAAAATAATTTTTTCAATTCACACTAGCTTAATGAAAATAAAATAAAATGAATTTATTAATATTTCAAAAATTAATATGTAAGGGATTTAAAAAATAATTGTGTTTACCTAACCGTTCAAATAGTTATAACTATTTGAACAATTATCTATTTCAGATTGTTATGTCCTTTTTTTTTTGTAATAAAACAAATGTTTTTGTTCATATAAGTTTGTTCAAAATAAAATAATACTAATCTATTAATATTTCAAAAATTAATAAGAGATTTAAAAAATAAATCTGTTTATCAAACTAGTTCAAATAGTTATGACTAATTGAGCACTTATTTATTTCAAATGATTATGACCTTTTGTTTTGTTATAAAACAATAGTTTTGTTCATACAAGCATATTTAGATTAAAATAATACTAATTTATTAATATTTTGATAATTAATAAGTAAAAATTTTTTAAAAATATATATTTACCAAACTAGATCAAATAGTCATGACTATTTGAATAATTATCTATTTCAAATCATTATAATCGTTAGTTTTGTCATAAAAAAATTAGTTCAATTTATCTAGGCTTATTTGAAATAAAATAATACTAAGTTATTAATATTTCAAAGTTTAATAATTAAGAGATTTAAAAAATAAATCTGTTTACTAAACAAGTTTAAATAATTATGATTATTTAAACAGTTACCTATTTGAAATTGTTATAACCTTTTGTTTTGTCATAAAATGACTTTTTCTATTCATATAAGCTTAGTTCGATTAAAATAATACAAATTTAGTAATACTAAGACAACTAATAAGTAAAAAAATTTTAAAATAAATCTATTTACTTAACAAATTCAAATCTTTATAACTATTTGAATAATTATTTATTGCTATTTATTATGACTAATTGTTATGACTATTTGTTTTGTCATAAAACAATTGTTTCTATTACAAGCTTATTCGGATTAAAATAATATTAATTTATTAATATTTTGATAATTAATAAGTAAAAGATTTAAAAATAAATATGTTTACCAAACAAGTTCAAATAGTCATGACTATTTGACTAATTATTTATTTCAAATCATTGAGACCTTTTGTTTTGTAATAAAATAATTGTTTCAAGTCATATAAGCTTATTTGAAATAAAATAATACTAATTTATTAATATTCTATAAATTAATGAGTAAGAGAATTAAAAAATGAATCTATTAATAGAACATATTCAAATAGTTATGACTATCTAAACAATTATTTATTTCAAAAACTAAACCTTTGTTTTGTCATAAAATAATTGATTTTGTTCATGGAAGCTTATTTCAAATAAAATAATACAAATTTACTAATATTTCAAAAATTAATAAATAAAAATTCAAAAAATAAATATAGTTTCTAAACACGTTCAAATTGATATGACTATTTAAGCAATTATCTATTTTAAATCATTATGATCTTTTATTTTGTCGTAAACCAATTGTTTCTACTAATAAAACTTATTCAGAATAAAATAATTCTTATTTATTAAAATTCCAAAAATTAATAAGTAAAAGATTTAAAAAATAAATCTGTTTACCTAGCAAATTCAAATAGTTATGACTATTTAAACAATTATTTATTTCAAATCGTTATGATATTTTGTTTTTTCATAAAACAATTGTTTCTATTCATACTAGCTTATTTGAAATAAAATAATACTAATTTATTACTATTTTAAAAATTCATAAGTTGGAGATTTAAAAAATAAATCTACTTATTAAACAAGTTCAAATAGTCATGTCCATTTGAACTATTATCTATTTCAAATTGATATGACATTTTATTTTGTCTCAAAACAATTGTTTCTATTCATACAAAATTATTCAAAATAAAATAATATTAATTTTATTAATATTTCAAAAATTAATAAGAGATTTAAAAACTAAATCTGTTTATAAAACTAGTTCAAATAGTTATGACTATTTGAACAATTATCTATCTTAAATCATTATGATCTTTGTTTTGTCATAAAATAATTGTTTTTGTTCATACAAGCTTATTTGGAGTAAAATATTCCTAAATTAATAATATTCCAAAAATTAATAAGTAAGAGATTTAAAAAATAAATGTGTTTGCCAAGTGAGTTCAAATAGTTAAGACTATTAGAGCAATTATCTATTTCAAATTGTTCTGACCTTTTATTTCATCATGAAATAATTGTTGCAGTTCATATATGCTTATTCGAAATAAAATAACTCTAATTTATTAGCATTTAAAAAATTAATAAACAAGAAATTAAAAAAAATAATTTTGTTTACCAAACAAGTTCAAATAATTATGACTATTTGAATAATTACTATTTAAAATAAATATGATCTTTTGTTTTATCATAAAACAGTTGTTTCAGTTCATAAAAGCTTATCCAAAATAAAATAATATTACTTTATTAATATTTTAAAAATTGATAAGTTAGAGATTTAAAAAAAAAGTCATTTTATCGAATCAGTTCAAATAATTATGGCCATTTGAATAATTATGTATTTCAATTCATTATGAACTTTTGTTTTTCATAAAACAATTGCTTTCCAAAATACAAGTCTATTCGGATTAAAATAATACTAATTTATTAATATTTCAAAAATTAGTAAGAGATTTAAAAAGTAAATTTGTTTATTAATCCAGTTCCTATTTAAACAATTATCTATTTCAAATCATTATAACCTTTTATTCTATTATAAAATAATTATTTCAGTTCATATAAGCTTATTCGAAATAAAATAATACTAATTTAATAATATTTCAAAAATTAATAACTAAGAGATTTGAAAAATAAATTTGTTTGCCAAAGCAAGTCAAACAGTTAAGACCATATGAACAATTATTTATTTCAAATTGTTATGACCTTTTGTTTTATCATAAATAATTTTTTTAGTTCACACAAGCTTATTTGAAATAAAATAATACTAATTTATTAATATTTCAAAAATTAAAAAGCAAGTGATTTAAAAAGTGAATCTGTTTACTGAATCAATTTAAATAATTATACCTTGTCAACAATTATCTATTTCAAATAGTTATTACCTTTAGTTTGGTCATATAACAATTGTTTTTGAACATTCAAGCTTATTCGGAATAAAAGAATACTAATTTATTAATCTTTCACAAATTAATAAGTAAAAGATTTAAAAAATAAATCTGTTTACTGAACTAGTTCAAATTGTTATGGCTATTTGAAAATTTGCAAACTTCAAATCATTGTAACCTTTTGTTCTATCATAAAACAATTGTTTTTGTTGATACAAGATTATTTGAAAAAAAATAATACTAATCTAATAATATTCCAAAAATTAATAGCTAAAATTAAAAAATAAATTTGTTTGCCAAACCAGTTCAAATATTTAAGACTATATGATCAATTATCTATTTCAAATCATTATGACCTTTTGTTTTGTCATAAAATAAGTTTTTTTGAACTCATACTAGCTTATTTGGAATAAAATAAACAAATTTCTTAATATTTTAAAACTTAATAAGTAAGAGATTTAAAAAATAATTATGTTTATATAACCAATTTAAATAATTATGATTTTAACAATTATCTATTTCAAATCATTATAACCTTTTGTTTCATCATAAAACAAATGTTTTTATTTATATAAGTTAGTTCGAAATAAGATAAAACTAATCATTAATATTTTGAAAGTTAATAAGAGATTTAAAAATAAATCTATTTACCAATCTAGTTCAAATAGTTATGACTATTTGAGCAATTATTTATTTTAAATCGTTATGATTTTTTGTTCTTTTTAAAATAATTGTTTCTATTTATACAAGCTTATTCAGATGTAATACTAATTTATTAATATTTCAACAATTAATAAGTAGAAAATTTAAAACATAACTATGTTTAGTGAACTAGATCAAATAATTATAATTATTTGAATAATCATTTATTTCAAATCGTTATGATCTTTTGTTTTGTCATAAAAGAATTGTTTCAATTCATATAAGCTTATTCGAAATAAAATAATATTAATTTATTAATAATCTAAAAATTAATACTAAAGAGATTTAAAACTGATGCTTATTTGAATTAAAATAATATTAATTTATTAATATTTTGACAAATAATAAGTAAAAGATTTAAAATATATATGTTTACTAAACAAGTTCAAATAGTCATGACTATTCAAATAAGTATCTATTTTAAATCATTGTAACCTTCTATTTAGCAATAAAACAATTGTTTCAATTTATATAAGCTTATTCAAAATAAAATAATTAAATTTATTAATATTTCAAAAATTAATGAGTAAAAGAATTAAAACTGAATCTGTTTACCAAACATGTTTAAATAGTTATGACTATCTGAACAATTATCTATTTCAAAACATTATAATCTTTTGTTTTGTAATAAAACAATTGGTTCTATTCATGTAAGCTTATTTTAAATAAAATAATATAAATTTATTAATATTTCAAAAAATTAATAAGTAAAAATTTAAAAAATAAATATGTTTTTTGTAGAAGTTCAAATAGTTGTGACTATTTGAAGAATTATCTATTTCTAATCATTATGACCTTTTTCTTTTGTCATAAATCAGTTGTTTCTATTCATAAAAGCTTATTCGAGATAAAATAATACTAATTTATTAAATTTTAAAAAAGTAATAAGTAAAAGATTTATAAAAATAAATCAATTTACCGAGCGCATTTAAATAGTTATGGCTATTTGAACAATTATTTATTTCAAATTATTGTGATCTTTTGTTTTGTCATAAAATAATTGTTTCTATTCATACAATTTTGTTTGAAATAAAATAATACTAATTTATTAATATTCTAAAAATTAATAAGTTAGAGATTTAAAAAATAAATATATTTACCAAACAAGTTTAAATAGTCATGTATATTTGAACTATTATCTATTTCAAATCATTATGACATTTTGTTTTATCATAAAACAATTGTTTCTATTCATACAAAATTATTAAGAATAAAATAATACTAATTTATAATATTTCAAAAATTAATAAGAGATTTAAAAACTAAATCTGTTTATCAAACCAGTTCAAATTGTTATGATCTTTGTTTTGTCATAAAACAATTGTTTCTATTCATACAAGCTTATTCAGAGTAAAATATGGCTAAATTAATAATATTCTAAAAATTAATAAGTAAGATATTAAAAAATAAATGTGTTTGCCAAACCAATACAAATAGTTAACACTATTAGAACAATTATCTATTTCAAATCGTTATGACCTTTTGTTTAGTTATAAAATATTTTTTTAGTTCATACAAGCTTATTTGAAATAAAATAATACTAATTTATTAACATTTAGAAAATTAATACAAAAGGAATTTAAAAATATAAATTTGCTTACGAATAATTTCAAATAGTTATGACTATTTAAACAATTATCAATTTAAAATAAATATGACCTTTTATTTTATCATAAAACAATAGTTTTAGTTCATAAAATTTTATCTGAAATAAAATAATATTACTTTATTAATATTTCAAAAATTGATAAGTTAGAGATTTAAAAAAGAAGTTAGTTTGTCAAATCAATTCAAATAATTATGGCCATTTGAATAATTTTTTATTTCAAATCATTATGAACTTTTGTTTTGTCATAAAACAATTGTTTTTCATCATAGAAGCCTATTCGAAATAAAATAATACTAATTTATTAATATTTCAAAAATTAATATACGGGAGATTTAAAAAATAAATCTGCTTACTAGACTAGTTCCTATTTCAACAATTATCTATTTCAAATCGTTATAACCTTTTATTCTATTATAAAATAATTGTTTTAGTTTATATAAGCTTATTCAAAACAAAATAATACTAATTTAATAATATTCCAAAAATTAATAACTACAAGATTTAAAAAATAAACTTTAGCCGAATCAGTTTAAATAGTTAAGACTATATGAACAATTATCTATTTCAAATCATTATAACTTTTTATTTTGTCATAAAATAATTGTTTCAGTTCATAGAAGCTTATTTGAAATAAAAATAATACTAATTATTGATGTTCCAAAAATTAAAAAGTAAGTGATTTAAAAAGTGAATCCATTTACCAAATCAATACAAATAATTATGGTCATTTCAACAATTATCTATTTCAATTCATTATTACATTTTGTTTGTCATATAAAAATTATTTTTTATCATACAAATTTATTTGGAATAAAATAATACTAATATTTATTAATCTTTCAAAAATTAATAAGTATGAGATTTAAAAAATAAATATGTTTACTGAACTAGTTTAAATAATTATGACTATTTGAATAATTGTATACTTCAAATTGTTATAACCTTTTGTTTTGTCATAAAACAATTATTTTTGTTCATACAAGCTTATTCAAAATAAAATAATACTAATATAATAATATTCTAAAAATTAATAACTAAGAGATTTAAAAAATAAATTTGTTTGCCGAACTAATTCCAATAGTTAAGACTATATGAACAATTATCTATGTCAAATCATTTTTGTTTTGTCATAAAACAAATTTTCAATTCATACGAGCTTATTCAAAATAAAATAAGATGAATTTATTAATATTTTAGAAATTAATATGTAAAGGATTTAAAAAATAATTTTGTTAACCTAACTAGTTCAAATAATTATGATTATTTGAACAATTATCTATTTCAAATTGTTATGACCATTTGTTTTGTCATAAAACAAATGTAAGTTTGTTTGAAAAAAATACTAACCTCTTAATATTTCAAAAATTAATAAGAGATTTAAAAATAAATCTGTTTATCAAATCAGTTCAAATCATTATGACTATTTAAACAAATATTTATTTGAAATTGTTATGACTTTTTGTTTTGTAATAAAATAATTATTTCTGTTCATGCAAGGTTATTCGAATTAAAATAATATTAATTTATTAATATTTTGACAATTAATAAGTAAAAAATTTTAAAATATATATATTTATAGAACAAGTTGAAATAGTTATGATTATTTGAATAATTAACTATTTCAAATCATTTGACCTTTTGTTTTATAATAAAACAATTGCTTCAGTTCAAATAAGTTTATTTGAAATAAAATAATACTAATTTATTAATATTTTGAAAATTAATGAGTAAGAGAATTAAAAATTAATCTGTTTACTAAACATGTTCAAATAGTTATGACTATATGAATAATTATCTATTTCAAAATATTATGACCTTTTATTTTGTCATAAAACAATTGATTCTATTCATGCAAGCTTATTTCAAATAAAATAATATAAATTGATTAATATTACCAAAATTAATGAGTAAAAATTTAAAAAGTAAATGTGTTTTCCGAACACGTTCAAATAGTTATAACTATTTGAACAATTATCCATTTCAAATCATTATGATCTTTTGTTTTGTCATAAACTAATATTTTTATTCATAAAAGCTTATTCGAAATAAAAAAAATACTAATTTTTTAAATTTTCAAAAATTAATAAGTAGAAGATTGAAATAATAAATCTATTTATTAAGCGAATTCAAATAGCTATGACTATTTGAACAATTATTTATTTCAAATCATTACGCTTTTTTGTCTTGTCATAAAACAATTATTTTTAATCATACAAGTTTATTCGAAATAAAATAATACTAATTTATTAATATTCTAAAAATTAATAAGTTGAAGATTTAAAAAATAAGTTTGTTTACTAAACAAGTTCAAATAGTCATGTCCATTCGAACTATTGTCTATTTCAAATTATTATGACAAATTGTTTTATCATAAAACAAGTGATTTAAAAAGTGAATATGTTTATCGAATCAGTTCAAATAATTATGGCATCTTAACAATTATCTATTTCAAATTGTTATTACCTTTTGTTTAGTCATATAACAATTATTTTTTATCATATGAGGTTGCTCAAAATAAAATAATACTAATTTATTAATCTTTCAAAATTTAATAAGAGATTTAAAAAATAAATCTATTTATTGAATCAGTTCAAATAGTTATGACTATTTGAATAATTGTATACTTCAAATCAATTATTTAAAAAATAAACCTTTTGTTCTATCATAAAACAATTATTTATGTTCATACAAGTTTATTTGAAATAAAATAATAGTAATCTAATAATATTTTGAAAATTAATAGCTAAGAGATTTAAAAATTAAGTCTGTTTGACGAACCAATTCAAATAGTTAAGACTATAAGAACAATTATCTATTTCAAATCATTATGACCTTTTCTTTTCTCATAAAACAAAATTTTCAATTCATACTAGTGTATTCAGAATAAAATAAAATGAATTTATTAATATTTTAAAAATTAATAAGTAAGAGATTTAAAAAATATTTCTATTTACCTAACTAATTCTAACAATTGTGACTATTTGAACAGTTATCTATTTCAAATCATTATGACCTTTTTTTTGTCATAAAATCAAATGTTTTTGTTCATATAAGTTTGTTTGGAATAAAATAATACTAATCTATTAATATTTCAAAAACTAATAAGAGATTTAAAAAATAAATCTTTTTATCAAACCAGTTCAAATAGTTATGACTATTTGAGCAATTATTTATTTCAAATTGTTATCACGTTTTGTTCTATTATAAAACAATAGTTTATATTCATACAAGCTTATTTGGATTAAAATAATACTAATTTATTAATATTTTGACAATTAATAAGTAAAAAATTAAAAAAATAAATATGTTTACCAAACTAGATCAAATAGTCATGACTATTTGAATAATTATCTATTTCAAATTGTTATGACTTTTGTTTTGTAATAAAATATTTCAATTCATATAAACTTATTCGAAATAAAATAATTCTAAGTTATTAATATTCTAAAAATTAATAATTAAGAGATTTAAAAAATGAATCTGTTTACCAAACAAGTTTAAATAATTATGACTATTTGAACAATTATCTATTTAAAATCATTATAACCTTTTCTTTTGTCATAAAAAGATTTCTTCTATTCATACAAGGTTTTTTTGAATAAAACAATGCAAATTTATTAATATTAAGACAATTAGTAGGTAAAAGATTTAAAAAATAAATCTGTTTACCAAGCAAGTTCAAATCATTATGATTATTTGAACAATAAATTGTTATGATTTTTTGTTTTTTCATAAAATAATTTTTTCTATTCAACAAGCTTATTTGGATTAAAATAATATTAATTTATTAATATTTTGACAATTAATAAGCAAAAGATTTAAAAAATAAATATGTTTACGGAACAAGTTTAAATAGTCATGACTATTTGAATAATTATCTATTTTAAATAATTGTGACCTTTTGTTTTGTAATAAAACAATTGTTTCAATTAATATAAGTTTATTGGAAATAAAATAATACTAATTTATTAATATTTCAAAAATTAATGAGCAAGAGAATTAAAAAAAATGAATTTGTTTACTAAAAATAGTTATGACTATCTAAACAATTATCTATTTCAACACATTATGACTTTTTGTTTTGTAAGAGAGCAATTGGATCTATTCATGAAAGCTTATTTCGAATAAAATAATATAAATTTACTAATATATAAAAAATTAATAAATAATAATTTAAACAATAAATTTATTTTGTTGAGCACGTTTAAATAGTTATGATGATTTAAACAATTATCTATTTCAAATTGTTATGACTATTTGTTTTGTAATAAATCAATTGTTTCTATTCATACAAGCTTATTCAAAATAAAATAATACTAATTCATTAAAATTCCAAAAATTAATAAGTAAAAGATTTAAAAAATAAATTTGTTTACTGAGCGAGTTTAAATAGTTATGATTACTTGAACAAATATTTATTTTAAATCATTATGATCTTTTCTTTGGTCATAAAACAATTGTTTCTATTTATAAAAGTTTATTCAGAAAAAATAATACTAATTTATTAATATTCTAAAAATTAATAAGTTAGATATTTAAAAAGAAATTATGTTTATCAAACAAGTTCAAATAGTCATTTCCATTTGAACTATTATCTATTTAAAATTGCTATGATATTTTTTTTTGTCGTAAAATAATACCAATTATTTAAAATAAGTGGTATTCATACAAAATTATTCAAAATAAATAATAACAATTTATTACTATTTCAAAAATTAATAAGGATTTAAAAAATAAATGTGTTTGTTGAACCAGTTCAACTCGTTCTAACTTTTTATTTAGTCATAAAATAATTGTTTCAGCTCATACATGCCAATTCAAAATAAAATAATACTAATTTTTTAATATTTAAAAAATTAATAAGAAAGAAATTAAAAAACATAAATCAGTTTATTGAACAAGTTCAAATAGTTATTACTATTTGAACAATTATATATTTAAAATTGTTATGACCTTTTATTTTATCATAAAACAATTGTTTCAGTGCATAAAAGCTTATTTGAAATAAAATAATATTACTTATTAATATTTCAAAATTTGATAAGTTAGAGATTTAAAAAATAAATTATTTATCAAATCAGTTCAAATAATTACAACCATTTAAACAATTATCTATTTCAAATCGTTATGAACTTTTGTTTTGTCATAAAACAATTGTTTTTCATCATACAAGCCTACTTGAATTAAAATAAAACTAATTTACTAATATTTCAAAAATTAATAAGTAGGAGATTTGAAAAATAAATCTGTTTAGCGAACCAGTTCAAATAGTTATGACTATTTGAACAATTATATATTTCAAATTGTTATAACCTTTTGTTATGTCATAAAACAATTATTTCTGTTCATAAAAGTTTATTAAAAATAAAATAATACTATTGTAATAATATTCTAAAAATTAATAACTAAGAGATTTACAAAGTAAATTTATTTGCTGAACTAGTTCAAATAGTTAAGGTTATATAACAATTCTTTATTTCAAATCATTATGACCTTTTATTTCATCGTAAAGTAATTTTTTCAATTCTTAGTAACTTATTTGGAATAAAATAAAATAAATTTATTAATATTTCAAAAATTAATAAGTAACAGATTTAAAAATTAATTTTGTTTGTCAAACCAGTTCATATAATTATGACTATTTGAACAATTATCTATTTCAAATCATTATGACATTTTCTTTTGTCACAAAACAAATGTTTTTGTTCATATAAGTTTGTTTGGAATAAAATAATATTAATTTATTCATATTTTGAAAATTAAGAAATAATAGATTTAAAAAATAAATCTATTTACTAAACTAGTTCAATTAGTTATAACTATTTGAACAATTCTTTATTTCAAATCATTATAACCATTTGTTTTGTCATAAAACAATTATTTCTGTTCATACAGTCTTATTCAAAATAAAGTAATGCTAATGTATTAATATTTTTAAATTCATAAGTAACAGATTTGAAAAATGAATCTGTCAGCCTGACTAGTGCAAATAGTTATGATTGTTTGAACAATTACCTGTTTCAAATCATTATGACCTTTTTGTTTTATCATAAAGTAATTGTTTTTGTTCGTAAAAGTTTATTCGAAATAACATAAATCTAATTTATTAATATTCCTAAAATAATGACTAAGAGACTTAAAAAATGAACTATTTTCCAAACAAGTTCAAATAGTTATGACTATTTGAACAATTATCTATTTTAAATCGTTATGACCTTTTATTTTTTCATAAAACAATTTTTTCTATTCATACAAGCTTATTTCAAATAAAATTATACAAATTTATTCATATTTAGACAATTAATAAGTGAAAGATTTAAAAAATAAATTTGTTTACCAAATAAGTTCAAAATAGTTATAACTATTTGAACAATTATTTATTTCAAATTGTTATGACATTTTGTTTTGTCATAAAAATTTTTTTTTCTCCATACAAGCTTATTCAAATTAAAATAATATTATTTTTTTAATATTTTGACAATTAATAAGTAAAAGATTTTAAAAATAAATATGCTTACTGAACAAGTTCAAATAGTATTAACTATTTGAGTGACCTTTTGTTTCATCTTAAAACAATTATATCAATTCAATAAGCTTATTCAAAATAAAATAATACTAATTTATTAATACTCCAAAAAATAATGAGTAAGAGATTTAGAAAATAAAACTATTTTTTGAACAAGTTTAAATAGTTATGACTATTTGAACAATTATCTATTTCAAATCGTTATGAACTTTTGTTTTGTCATAAAAGAATTGTTCCTATTCATACAAGCTTATTTCGAATAAAATAATATAAATTTATTAATATTTCAAAAATTAATAAGCAAAAATTTAAAAAATAAATTTCCTTTTTGAACATGTTCAAATAGTTAATAGTTATGATTATTTGAACAACTATCTATTTCAAATAATTATGACCTTTTTGTTTTGTCATAAATGAATTGCTTCTATTCATACAAGCATATTAAAAAAAAATAGTACTCATTTATTAATATTCCAAAAATTGATTAGTAAAAGAGTTAAAAAATAAATCTGTTTACCATGTAAGTTCAAATAGTTATGACTACTTAAACAATTATTTATTTCAAATAGTTATGATCTTTTATTTTGTCATAAAACAATTGTTTCTATTCATACAAGTTTATTTGGAATAAAATAATATTAATTTATTAATATTCTAAAAATTAATAGGTAGAAGATTTAAAAAATAAATATGTTTACCGAACAAGTTCAAATAGTCATGTCCATTTGAACAATTATCTATTTGAAATCGTTGTGACCTTTTATTTTGTTATAAAACAATTTGTTCATGCAAAATTGTTTAGAATAAAATAATACTAATTTATTAATATTTTAAAAATTAATAAGAGATTTAAAAACTAAATCTATTTACGAAAATAGTTTAAATAGTTATGATTATTTGAACAATTATCTATCTCAAATTCCAAAAATTAATAAGTAAAAGATTTTAAAAAATAAATATGTTTACCAAACCAATTCAAATAGTTAAGACTATTAGAATAGTTATTTATTTCAAATCATTCTGACATTTTGTTTTATCATAAAACAATTATTTCAGTTCATACAAGCTTATTTAAAATAAAATAATACTAATTTATTAACATTTAAAAAATTAATGAGTAAGAGATTTAAAAAAATAAATCTGTTTACTAAACAATTCCAAATAGATTTGACTATTTGAAGAATTTTCTATTTAAAGTCGTTATGACTTTTTATTTTATAATAAAACAATTGTTTCAATTCATAAAAACTTATATGAAATAAAACAATACTATTTTACTAATATTTCAAAAATTAATAAGCAAGATATTTAGAAACTAAAACTATTTTTGAACCAGCTCAAATAGTTATGACTATTTGAACAAATATCAATCTCAAATAGTTATGATCTTTGTTTTCTCACAAAACAATTGTTTCTGATCATACAATCTTATTCGGATAAAATAACACTAATTTAGTAATATTTCAAAAAGTAATAAGAGATTTAAAAAATAAATGTGTTTGCCAAACCAGTTCAAATGGTTAAGACTATTAGAATATTTATCTATTTCATATCTTTTTGACCTTATATTTAGTCATATAATAATTGTTTCAATTCATACAAACTTGTTCGGAATAAAATAATACTTATTAATATTCAAAAAATTAATAAGCAATAGATTTGAAAAAATAAATTTGTTTACCGAACAATTCAAATAGTTATGACTATTTGAATAATTATCTATTGAAAATCATTATGACTTTTTTGTTTTGTCATAAAACAACTATTTTAGTTCATAAAAGCTTATCCAAAATAAAATAATGTTACTTTATTAATATTTTAAAAGTTAATAAGTAAGAGATTTAAAAAATAAATTAGTTTACCAAATCAATTCAAATGATTATGGCCATTTGAACAACTATCTATTTCAAATCATTATTACATTTTGTTTTGTCATATAACAATTATTATTATAACAATTATCTATTTCAAATCATTATGACCCTTTGTTTTATCGTAAAACAATTATTTTGTTCTTACAAGCTTATTCGGATTAAATTAATAATAATAATTTAATAATATTTTAAAAATTAATAAGTAAGAGATTTAAAAAAATAAATTTGTCTACTAAATCAATTCAAATGGTTAAGACTATTAGAACAATTATCTATTTCAAATCATTCAAACCTTTTATTTTGTCATAAAATAATTGTTTCAGTTCATACATGCTTATTCAGAATAAACTAATACTAATTTATTAACATTCAAAAAATTAATAAGAAAGAGATTTAAAAAAAAATTGTTTACCAAACAAGTTCAAATAGTTATTACTATGTGACCAATTGTCTATTTAGAATCATTATAACCTTTTGATTTGTCATAAAATAATTGTTTCAGTTAATACAAGCTTAGATGGAATAAAATAATACTAATTTATTACTATTTCCTAAATTAATAAGTAAAAAAATTAAAAAATAAATATGTTTATCGAATCAATTAAAATAATTATGGCCATTTGAACAATTATCGATTTCAAATCATTATGACCTTTTGTTTTGTCATAAAACAATTATTTTTTATCATACAAGTTTATTCGAAATAAAATAATACTAATTTATTAATACTTCAAAAATTAATAAGTAAGAGATTTAAAAAATAAATACATTTACCAAACAAGTTCAAATAGTTATGACTATTTAAAAAATTATCAATCTTAAATCGTTAAGATCTTTGTTTTGTCATAAAACAATTGTTTTTTTTATCATAGAAGCTTTTTCGTTAACAATAATACTAATTTAATAATATTTCAAAAATTAATAACTAAGAGATTTAAAACATAAATGTGTTTGTCGAACCAATTCAAATAGTTAAAACTATTGAAATAATTATCTATTTCTAATCATTCTGACCTTTTGTTTAGTTACAAAATATTTGTTTCATATCTTACAAGCTTATTCAAAATAAAATAATCCAAATTTATTAGCTTTAAAAAATTAATAAGCAAAAGTTTGAAAAAATAAACCTGTTTATCGAGCAAGTTAAATAGTTATGACTATTTTAATAATTATTTAGTTAAAATCGTTATAATATTTTCTTTTGACATAAAAAAATTGTTTTAATTCATAAAACCTTATCCAAAATAAAATAATACTAATTTCTTAATATTTCAAAAATTAATAAGGAAGAGTTTAAAAAAATAAATTTGTTTATCAAATAAATTCAAATAGTTTGACTATTTGAACAATTATCTGTTTAAAATCATTATGACCTTTTGTTTTGTCATAAAACAATTGTTTCAATTCATGCAAGCTTATTCAAAATAAAATAATACTAATTTATTAATATTCTAAAAATTAATAAATAAGTAATTTAAAAAGTAAATATGTTTACTGAATCAGCTCATATAATTATGGCCATTTCAACAATTATCTATTTTAAATCGTTATTACCTTTTGTTCGGTCATATAACAATTGTTTTTGATCATATAAGCTTAATTGAAAAAAAAAATACTAATTTATTAATCTTTTAAAAATTAATAAGTAAGAGATTTAAAAAATAAATCTGTTTACCAAACCAATGTAAATAGTCTTGACTATTTAAACAATTGTATACTTGAAATCGTTATAGCCTTTTGTTCTATCATAAAATAATTATTTTTGTTCATAATCTCTTATTTAAAATAAAATGATACTAATCTAACAATATTCCAATAACTAATAACTAAGAGATTTAAAAAATAAATTATTTTGCTGAATCAGTTCAAATAGTTAAGACTATATAACCAATTATCTATTTCAATTCATAAAACAATTTTTTCAATTCATACTAGCTTATTTGGAAAAAAAATGAATTTATTAATATTTCAAAAATTAATAAGTAAAAGATTTAAAAAATAATTTTGTTTACCTAACCAGTTCAAATAATTAAGACTATTTAAACAATTATCTATTTAAAATTGTTATGACCTTTTGTTTTGTCATAAAACTAATGATTTTGTTCATATAAGTTTGTTTGGAATAAAATAATACTAATTTATTAATAATCTGAAAATTAGTAGCTAGGAGATTTAAAAAATAAATATATTTATCAAATAAGTTCAAATAGTCATGTTCATTTGAACAATTATCTATTTGAAATCACTATGACCTTTTGTTTTGTCATAAAACAAACTGTTCATTCAAAATTATTTAGAATAAAATAATACTAATCTACTAATATTTTAAAAATTAATAAGAGATTTAAAAACTAAATCTATTCACAAAAACATTTCAAACAATTATGACTATTTGAACAATTATCTTAAATCATTACGATCTTTATTTTGTCATAAAACAATTGTTTCTTTTCATACAACTTATTTAAATTAAAATAATACTAATTTAATAGTATTCCAAAAATTAATAAGTAAGAGATTTAAAAAAATAAATGTGTTTACCCAACAAATTCAAATAGTTAAGGCTATTAAAATAATTATCTATTTCAAATCATCCTGGCCTTTTGTTTAGGCATAAAACAATTATTTTAGTTCATACAAACTTATTTAAAATAAAATAATACTAATTTATTAACATTTGAAAAATTAATGTGCAAGAGATTTAAGAAAATAAATCTGTTTACTAAACAAATTCAAATAGATTTGACTATTTGAACAATTATCTATTTAAAGTTGTTATAACCTTTTGTTTTGTCATAAAACAATTGTTTTAGTTCATAAAAACTTAACTGAAATAAAATAATACTACTTTACTAATATTTTAAAAATTAATAAACATGAGAGTTAAAAACTAAATCTATTTATTGGATCAGCTCAAATAGTTATGATTATATGAATAATTATCTATCTCAAATCATTATGATCTTTGTATTATCATAAAATAATTATTTCTATTCATACAAGCTTATTTAGAGTAAAATATTGCTAAACTGATAATATTCTAAAATTAATAAGTAAGAGATTTAAAAGCTAAATGTGCTTGCCGAGCTGTTCAAATAGTTAAGACTATTAGAACAATTATCTATTTCAAATCGTTCTAACTTTTTATTTAGTCATAAAATAATTGTTTCAATTCATACATGCTTATTCTAAATAAAATAACATTATTTTATTAATATTCAGAAAACTAATAAGTAAGAAATTTTAAAAAATAAATATTTTTATCAAATAAAGTCAAATTTATCATAAAACAATTGTTTTAGTTAATACAAGCTTAGATGGAATAAAATAATACTAATTTATTAATATTTTCTAAAATATTAAGTAAGAAATTTAAAAGGTAAATCTATTTACCAAATCAATTAAAATAATTACGGTCATTTGAATGATTATCTATTTTAAATCGTTATAACTTTTTGTTTTATCATAAAACAATTGTTTGTGCTTACACAAACTTATTTGAAATAAAATAATATTAATTTATTAATATTTGAAAAATTAATAAGTAAGAGATTTAAAAAATAAATTTGCTTATCAAACTAGTGCAAATAGTTATAACTATTTGAACAATTATCAATCTCAAATCGTTAAGATCTTTGTTTTGTCATAAAATAACTATTTCTAATCATAGAAGGTTATTCAATTAAATATAATACTAATTTAATAATATTATGAGAATTAATAAGTAAGAGATTTAAAATATAAATGTGTTTACCAAACCAGTTCAAATAGTTAAAACTATTAGAATAATTATCTATTTCAAATTATTTTGACCTTTTGTTTAGTCACAAAATATTTGTATAATATCTTACAAACTTATTTAGAATAAAATAATCCAAATTTATTAACATTCTGGCCCGCAAGTTGGGCAGGCGTTCTGGCCTCGTCTCCTAGGCCTTGTGCGCAAATACCCTCCAGTGCGTCTGGTCTGCGGGCCTCAACCTCTGGCTCGCATGCTAGTGCGCCTGATGTGCCTGGCGCGCCCGCCCAGAGCGTGACATTTTCCCCCACCTGATTGCGCAACGCCCTCGTTGTGTCTTCTACATGGTACTACCTGATCTGGTTCCCAGCTTGCCTCACTATCTGAAAGTCCCTTCCAGTGCATCAAGTACTCTTGTCTTGGTTGATAGTTCTTCTGTCTCACCTCTCGATCAGCTATGATGCTGTGGACTTCCTTCTCATATGAGGCCCTTGCTCCCAATGGTGCACGCTTTGACTCTGCCCATCCTAGATCTCCTTCATCTTTATGGAATGGCTTGAACATGCTCACATGGAACACCGGGTGTACCCTCGGCTTGGGTGGCATATCCAGCTTGTAGGCAACCTTGCCTACCCTTTTGACTACTCGAAAAGGTCCTTCATACCTCTGGACTAGGCCTTTGTGTAGCCCCCTGTGGCACACAATGGGATGCAGCTTCACCAATACCAAGTCTCCAACTCGGAACTGCACATCCCGCCTATTCTGGTCTACCCACTTCTTCGACCTCTTGGCCGCCTTATGTAGACAAACTCTGGCCAAGTCAGTTTGCTCCTGCCATGCCTTGGCAAACTTGTATGCTGCTGGATTCGGCCCTGTATAACCTGCAGCAATCGAATCAGGTGTTAATGGTTGTTGTCCTATCATAACCTCAAATGGGCTCTGGTTCGTTGCCTCGCTCCTTTGCAAGTTGTAGGAAAATTGCGCAACATCTAGTAGCTTTGGCCAGTCTCGTTGTGTGGTACTCACATAGTGCCTGAGGTAAACCTCCAATAGTCCATTCACACGTTTTGTCTGCCCATCGGTCTACGGATGCATGCTGGTGGAAAAGTTCAAGTTTGACCCCAACAGCTTGAACAACTCAGTCTAGAACCTGCCCGTGAAATGCCCATCTCGATCACTAACAATGGTCCTCGGCACTCCCCAGGACTTAACCATGTTCTTCAGGAACAATCGAGCTACCTCTTCGACTGGGCACTCCTTGGTTGCTGGAATGAAGATTCTATACTTGGAAAACCTGTTCACCACTACCATGATGCTTTCAAACCCTTCTGCTTTAGGTAGACCGACTATAAAGTCCAGAGAAACACTCTCTCCTGGTCACTCTGACACTGGCAATGGCTCCAAGAGACCCTCTGGTTTCTTGAGCTCCACCTTGTCCTATTGGCACATAAGACAAGTCTTCACATAGGCCTTCACATCATCCCTCATGTGCGGCTAGTAGTACCGGTCCTCGATCAGTGCCAAGGTGCAGCTCACTCCTGGGTGTCCAGCCCACCTTGAATCATGACACTTTTGCAAAACTTCCTTGCAGAGCTTTTCGTGCTATGGCACAAATAGTTTACTGCCCTTGGTGTACAACAAACCATCCTGCATCTAAAACTGCCTAATCTTACCTTACTGGGCGTACTCCATAAGAGCCTTGGCTGTAGGATCATGTACAAGTCCCTCCTTGATGGGTGGCACCAGTGACCCTTCTGGTTGGCTAATGGCAGTAAGGTTAGCCTTCCTGCTTAGGGCGTTTGCACTAGGTTTGCTCGCCCCGGCTTGTACTCCATCTGAAAGTCGAATCTTGTAAGAAAATCTTGCCATCTCGCTTATTTGAGGGACAACTTCTTTTACATTTGAAAGTAGTTGGTTGCCACATTGTCCGTCCTAACTACGAACCTTGACCCCAACAGGTAATGCGCCAAGTGCGCAAGCAGTGCACCACTGCTATCATCTCTTTCTCTTGGACCATGTACCTATGCTCAGTCTCGTTCAGCTTTCTACTTTTGAATGCGACTGGATGTCCCTCCTGCATCAACACGCTCCCTATGGCAAAGTTTGATGCATCTGTATGCACCTTATATGGCTTGGCATGGTCTAGCAAGGCCAAGACTGGCTCTTCGATCACAGCCTGTTTCAACCTATCAAAGGCTTCCTGGCACCCTGCACTCCACTCCCATGCTCTCCCTTTCTTGAGCAAGTCAGTCAACGGCGTGGCTATTGGTGAGTGTCCTTTGATGAAGCGTCTGTAGTAGTTAACCAGCCCAAGGAACGATCTCAACTCAGTGACCTTGGCTGGCGGTTGCCACTTCAAGATGGCATGCACCTTGCCTTCATCCATGCATATCCTGCAACCTCCCACTGTGTGGCCAAGGAACAGGATCTCCTACTAGGTGAATGAGCACTTCTCCCTCTTGACAAATAGCTTGTGCGCCCATAACACCTCAAACACCTGTCTCAAGTGGTCTACATGCTCTCCCAAAGTCTGGCTATAGATCACAATGTCATCCAAATAAACCACAATAAATCGATCAAGGAATGACTGAAGTACCTTGTTCATAAGGGTACAGAATGTTGCTGGGGTGTTCGTGAGTCTAAAAGGCATCACCAAGAACTCATATGAACCATACCGAGTGACACATGCTGTCTTTGGCTCATCTCTCTTCGTGATCCTGACTTGATAGTAGCCTGACCTCAAATCTAGCTTGGTGAACCACCTTGCACTTCCAAGTTGATCGAACAAGTCCGCAATGAGTGGGATGGGGTACTTTTTCTTGATGGTCAGCTTGTTTAAAGCTCGATAATCTATGCATAATCGCAACGACCCATCATGCTTACGCTGGAATAAAACCAGTGCACCATAGGGTGCCTTCGATGGTTTGATGAAGCTAGCATCAACTAACTCTTTGAGCTACTTCCTCAACTCCTCTAACTCTGGTAGAGACATTTGGTAAAGAGCTCTAGCTGGTGGCTTGGCCTCGACACCAGCTTGATCTTGTGGTCCACCTCCCTCTTAAGTGGTAGCTGGTTAGGCAGCTTTGTGGGCATCACATCACTAAAGGTCTTCAGCACCTTTAACACCTTCAAGGGTGACTCGATCTTCTTCTCCCTTGGCTCATCATATTTCAGGGCTGCCAAGAAGGTGTCTTCTTCCTTGCTTACCACCTTGGCAAATTGGATGGCTGACACCACCCGCGACCCAACTCTAGACCCTCTTCTCAATGGTACTAAGCATTGGCACCATGCATCCAAGATACTAACACAATCGATAAAAGGCACAAGAAGAGCATTAATACGAATAAGGAAATCCAACCCAATCACAAACTCATGTCGTCAAGGGGTATTACCTCTATGGTCTCTTTGCCTTTCCAGTCTCCAAGCTGTAACTCCACTCATCGTGCTACTTCAATGGCTGGAACCTCCTTGGAGTTCATCATTTTAATGGTACCAGTCTCTTTCTGCACTTTTAATCCGAGCTTCTGGGCTCCATCACCTGAAATAAAAAGATGTGAGGTACCTGTGTCCACCAATACGCTCACCTTCTGACCTGTAACCATCAGATCTACAAACATCAAGCCCTTTGGCTTGCGGTTCCCCTTACTCTAGACAGCATTAAGCACCAACGACCTAAGCTTTGCTACCCCTGACTCTGGCTCCTCGTCAGACTCCTTGTCTACAGTAGCCAGCTTGCCCTTCTACGGGTAATTACGTTCTATATGGCTCTCTCCACATAGGATGCATGCTAGTGGTTCTCGGTCCCCTTTTACTTTCCACTTGCTTGCTGGTGGCTTCCTCTCGCCATCCTTGGTTGAACGGTCTCGGTCTCTATCCTTGGACTCTCAGTCACGGTCCTTCCCCTTAGACTGCTTCTTTTGGTCCCTATCGTCCCTGCCCTTACCCTTAGGCTTGGAAGACTCGAACTTGTTCAGAGGCTTGAACTCTATCAAAGCCTCGACAGTAGTCATGGCTTTAGCCAAGTCATGAACTCCCCTCCGTTGTAGCTCATGCTTCACCAACGACTTCAGCCGATCCATGAAAGCAAATAAGGCATCCTTATTACCTAGATCTGAGATCTGTAGCATCAGTTCAGAGAATTTTTGTACATACTCCCTTATGTCCCCTTGCTGGCTAAGTCGACGTAACTTTGCCCGCACCTCATCATCGACATACTCCAGGTAAAATTATTCTCTGAACTCCTTTTAAAACTCTAGCCAGGTTCCAATCTTGGCGTTCCCATGCCTGACATCATCACACCTGCACCTCCACCACAATAAGGCTACATCAATGAGATACATAGCAGCGGTGCTTACCTTTATCGCCTCGTCTTGCATGCCCATGGCCTGGAAATACTGCTCCATACCCCATAGGTAGTTGTCTACTTTCTTGGCCACCCTAGTCCCCTTGAACTCCTTAGGCTTGGGGACATCCAATCTAGATTTGGACACTCCAGCAAACATGCCATTCCCAATGGCAGTCTTGCAAGCAACAAGCTCACTAGCAAGTTCTTCCATCCGCTGGCAGGAGAATGTCACGGACCTAAGGAAGAGTCCTGAATCCCACATCAAACATAATAGGAGGGTCACTAGGGTATATAAGGGTCACACCACCTCTGCCTTGTGAGGCACCTTTTGTAGGACAAAACCGTGAGGCCAGGGGGCCAGAGCGGACAATACCTCACAAGGGTGTGAACCGTGGCAGAAAGGCTGATCTGGGATGTCGGATGAGTTAATGTCCGGGTCCCAGAGTCACACAGGTTTGAAGCTTAAGTCTTGACCCGTGACAAGTGGCATCAGAGCCAGCCCTAAACCGTTCGATCCATGTCGAGCACCTCGAGGGAGGTAGGCAGGGTGGCCAGCCTCCGTGATAAGGGTGTCACGAGGTTGGGTGTGGGAGAATGCCACGGACCTAAGGAGGAGTCCTGAATCCCACATCGAACATAATAGGAGGGTCATTGGGGTATAAAAAGGTTCACACCACCTTTCCTTTGTGAGGCACCTTTTGTAGGATAAAACCATAAGGCCAGGGGGTCAGAGCGGACAGTACCTCACAAGGGTGTGAACCGTGACAGGAAGGCTGATTTGGGACACCGAAAAGGTGAATGCCTGGGTCTCAGAGCCATGCAGGTTCAGAGCTTAAGTCTCAGCTCGTGACAAGTGGTATCAGAGCTAGCCCTAAACAGTTCGATCCACGCCAAACGCCTTGAGGGAGGTAGGCAAGGTGGCCAGCCTCGAGGGAGGTAGGCAGGGTGGCCAACCTCCGTGACGAGGGCGTCACAAGGTTGGGTGGGGGAGAATGTTACGGACCTAAAGAAGAGTCCTGAATCCCACATCAAACATAATAAGAGGGTCACTGGGGTATATAAGGATTCACACCACCTTCGGCTTGTGAGGCACCTTTTGTAGGATAAAATCGTGAGGCCAGGGAGGCTAAAGTGGACAATACCTCATAAAGGTATGAATCGTGACGGTTAGGCTGATCTGGGAGTCAGATGAATAGATGCCCGGGTCCTGGAGCCGCGCGGGTTCGGAGCTTAAGTCTCGACCCGTGACAAGTGGTATTAGAGCCAGCCCTAAACCGTTATATTAAAATTCTAAAAATTAATAATTAAGAGATTTAAAAAAATGAATCTGTTTACTGAACAAGTTTAAATAATTATGACTATTTTAACAATTATCTATTTGAAATTGCTATAACTTTTTGTTTTGTCATAAAATGATTTTTTCTATTTATACAAGCTTATTTCTAATAAAATAATACAAATTTATTAATATTAAGACAATTAATAAGTAAAAGATTTTAAAAATAAATTTGTTCGCTGAACAAGTTCAAATCTTTATGGCTATTTGAGCAATTATTTATTTCAAATTGTAATGTCTTTTTGTTTTGTCATAAAGCAATTCTTTTTGTTTATACAAGCTTATTCAAATTAAAATAATATTAATTTATTAATATTTAGACAATTAATAAGTAAAGATTTAAAAAATAAATATATTTTTTGAATAAGTTCAAATAGCCATGACAATTTGAATAATTATCTATTTCAAATTATTGTGACCTTTTGTTTTGTAATAAAACAATTGTTTCAATTCATATAAGCTTATCTTAAATAAAATAATACTAATTTATTAATATTCTAAAATTAATGAGTAAGAGACTTAAAAAATGAATTTGTTTATCGAACATATTCAAATAGTTAATACTATTAAAACATTTATTTAATTGAAATGATTCTGACCTTTTGTTTGGTCATAAAATAATTATTTAAGTTCATACAAGCTTATTTAGAATAAAATAATACTAATTTATTAACATTCATAAAATTAGTGAGCAAGAGATTTAAAAAAATAAATCTGTTTGCTAAACAAGTTCAAATAAATTTGATTGTTTGAACAATTACTATTTAAAGTGATTGTGACCTTTTGTTTTGTCATTAAACAATTGTTTCAGTTCCTATAGTCTTATTAGAATAAATTAATATTACTTTATTAATATTTCATAAATTAATAAGTAAGAGATTTAAAAACTAAAGTTGTTTTTCGAACCAATTCAAATAGTTATGACTATTTGAACAAATATGAATCTTAAATCATTATGAGCTTTGTTTTCTCATGAAACAACTGTTTCTAATCATACAAGCTTATTCGGATAAAAATAGTACTAATTTAATAATATTCCAAAAATTCATAAATGATTTCAAATAAATGTGTTTGCTGAACCTGTTCAAATAGTTAAGACTATTAGAATAATTATCTATTTCAAATTATTATGACCTTTTGTTTAGTCATATAATAATTGTTTCAGTTCATACAAGCTTATTTGGAAAAGAACAATACTAATTTATTAGCTTTCAAAAAATTAATAAGCATGAGATTTGAAAAAATAAATCTATTTACCGAAAAAAGTTCAAATAGTTATGACTATTTAAACAATTATCTATTTAAAATCATTATGATCATTTGTTTTGTCATAAAACAATTGTTTTAGTTCATAAAAGCTTATCCAAAATATAATAATGCTACTTTATTAATATTTTAAAAATTACTAACAGATTTAAAAAATAAATCATTTTATTGAACCAGTTTAAATAATTATGGCCATTTGAACTATCTATTTCAAATCGTTATTATCTTTTGTTTTGTCATAAAACAATTATTTTTCAACATATAAGCTTATTCAAAATAAAATAATATTAATTTATTAATATTTCAAGAATTAATAAGAGATTTTAAAAAATAAATTTGTTTAGTGAACTAGTTAAAATAGTTATGACTATTTGAACATTTATCTATTTCAAATTGTTATAGCCTTTTGTTCTATCATAAAACAATTGTTTCTGGTCATATAAACATATTCAAAATAAAATAATACTAATTTAGTTTAGTAATATTCTGAAAATTAATAACTAAGAGATTTAAAATATAAATCCATTTGCCGAACTAAATAGTTAAGACTATATGAACAATTATTTATTTTAAGCTTATTTGGAATAGAACAATTATTTTAACTCATACAAGCTTATTCGAAATAGAATAAAACTAATTCATTAATATTTCAAAAATTTATAAGAGATTTAGAGAATAATTCTATTTACCGAACTAACTCAAATTATTATAACTATTTGAACAATTATTTATTTCAAATCATTATTAATTTTTGTTTTGTCATAAAACAATTGTTTTTGTTAATATAAGTTTGATCGAAATAAAATAATACTAATTGATTAATATTTAGAAAATTAATCCATAAGAGATTTAAAAAGTAAATATGCTTACCAAACCATTTCAAATAGTTTTGACTATTTAAATAATTATTTATTTCAAATTGTTATAGCCTTTTATTTGGTCATCAAACAATTGGTTCTATTCATACTATTTTATTTGAAATAAAATAATACTAATTTAATAATATTCTAAAACTT
Source organism: Durio zibethinus (assembly GCF_047325235.1). Lineage (NCBI taxonomy): Eukaryota > Viridiplantae > Streptophyta > Magnoliopsida > Malvales > Malvaceae > Durio > Durio zibethinus. Next base: position 27,751,721 of record NC_143163.1, on the reverse strand, counting down.
AATAGCTAAGAAAATTAAAAAATAAATCTAATTGCCAAACCAGTTCAAATAGTTAAAACTATGTGAACAATTATCTATTTCAAATTGTTATGACCTTTTCTTTTATCGTAAAACAATTATTTTGTTCATACAAGCTTATTTGAATTAAAATAATACTAATTTAATAATATTTCAACAATTAATAAGTAAGAGATTTAAAAACTAAATTTGTTTACTGAATCAGTTCAAATGGTTAAGATTATTAGAATAATTATCTATTTCAAATCGTTCTAATCTTCTGTTTAGTCTTAAAAAAATTGTTTCAGTTTATGCAAGCTTATTCAAAACAAATTAATAATAATTTATTAACATTTGGAAAATCAATAAGAAAGAGATTAAAAAAAATAAATTTGTTTAACCAAAAAGTTCAAATAGTTATTGTTATTTGAATAATTGTCTATTTAAAATCATTATAACCTTTTGATTTGTCATAAAAAAATTGTTTCAGTTCATAAAAGCTTATCCAAAATAAAATAATACTAATTCCTTAATATTTCAAAAATTAATAAGCAAGAGTTTAAAAAAATAATTTGTATACTGAACAAATTTGAATAGTCACAACTATTTGAACAATTATCTATTTAAAATCATTATGACCTTTTGTTTTGTCATAAAACAAATGTTTCAGTTTATACAAGCTTATTGGAAATAAAATAATACTAATTTATTAATATTTCAAAAATTAATAAGTAAGTGATTTTAAAAGTGAATCTGTTTATCAAATCAGTTCAAATAATTATGGCTATTTTAATAATTATCTATTTCAAATTACTATTACATTTTTTTGTCATATAACAATTGTTTTTTATCATACAAGCTTATTTCGATTAAAATAATAGTAATTTATTAATCTTTCAAAAATTAATAAGTAAGACATTTAAAAAATAATATGTTTACCAAACCAGTTCAACTTGTTATGACTATTTAAACAGTTGTATACTTCAAATATTTATAACATTTTGTTCTATCATAAAACAATTATTTTTGTTCATACAAGCTTATTTGAAATAAAATAATAGTAATCTAATAATATTTCAAAAATTAATAACTAAAAGATTTAAAAAATAAATTTTTTTATCGAACCAGTTCAGATTGTTAAGACTATATGAACAACTATCTATTTCAAATTGTTATGACATTTTGTTTTGTCATAAAACAATATTTCCAAATCATACTAGCTTATTCAGAAAAAAATAAAATGGATTTATTAATATTTTTAAAATTAATAAGTAAAAGATTTAAAAAATAATTCTATTTACCTAACTAGTTCAAATAATTATGACTATTTGAAAAATTATTTATTTTAAATCATTATGACTTTTTGTTTTGTCATAAAACAAATGTTTTTGTTCATATAAGTTTATTCAGAATAAAATAATATTAATTTATTAATATTTTGAAAACTAATAAGAGATTTAAAAAATAAATCTATTTATCAAACCAATTCAAATACTTATAACTATTTAAGCAATTATTTATTTCAAATCATTATGACTTTTTGTTCTATTATAAAACAATTATTTTTGTTCATACAAACTTATTCGGATTAAAATAATACTAATTTATTAATATTTTGACAATTAATAAGTAAAAAATTTAAAAAATAAATATGTTTAGTGAACTAAATCAAACAATCATAACTATTTGAATAATTATCTTTTTCAAATTGTTATGGCTTTTTCATTTATTATATAAAAATTATTTCAGTTCATATAAGCTTATTCAAAATAAAATAATACCAAGTTCAAAATATTATGAAATTTAATAATTAAGAGATTTAAAAAATAAATCAGTATTTCAAATAAATTTAAATAATTATGACTATTTGAACAATTATCTACTTGAAATTGCTATAACCTTTTGTTTCATCATAAAATGATTTTTTTTGTTCATACAAGTTTATTTCGAAGAAAATAATATAAATTTATCAATATTAAGACAATTAATACATAAAAGATTTAAAAAATAAATATGTTTACTAAACAAGTTCAAATCGTTATGACTATTTGAACAATTATTTATTTGAAATTGTTATGACTTTTTGTTTCATTATAAAATAGTTGTTTATGCTCATACAAGCTTATTCAAATTAAAATGATATTAATTTATTAATATTTCATCAATTTATAAGTAAAAGATTTAAAAATATATATATATGTTTACCAAACAAGTTCAAATAGTCATGACTATTTGAATAATTATCTATTTCAAATCATTATGACCTTTTGTTCTGTAATAAAACAGTTGTTTCAGTTCATAAAAGTTTATTTGAAATAAAATAATACTAATTTATTAATATTTCAAAAATTAAAGAGTAAGAGAATAAAAAAAATGAATATGCTTATCAAACAAGTTTAAATAGTTATGACTATTTGAACAATTATCTATTTCAAAACATTATAACCTTTTGTTTTGTCATAAAACAATTGGTTCTATTCATGCAAGCTTATTTCAAATAAAATAATATAAATTTATTAATATTCCAAAAATTAATAATAAAATTTTGGAAAATAAAGCTATTTTCTGAACACCTTCAAATACTTATGACTAATTGAACAATTATCTATTTTAAATCATTATGACTATTTGTTTTGTCATAAACCAATTTTTCTATTCAAACAAGCTATTTTAGAATAAAATAATGCTAATTTATTAATATTTCAAAATTAATAAGTAAAAGATTTAAAAAATAAATTTGTTTATTAAGCGAGTTTAAATAGTTTTGACTATTTGAACAATTATTTATTTGAAATCATTATGATCTCATGTTGTCATAAAACAATTGTTTTTATTCATATAAGTTTATTCAGTATAAAATAATACTAATTTATTAATATTCTAAAAATTAATAGGTTAAAGATTTAAAAAATTATTCTATTTATTGAATAAGTTCAAATAGTCATGTCCATTTGAACTATTATCCATTTCAAATCGTTATGACATTTTGTTTTGTCATAAAACAATGTTTTTATTCATACAAAATTATTTAGAATAAAATAATACTAGTTTATTACTATTTCAAAAATTAATAAGAGATTTAAAAACTAAATCTTTTGACCAAACTATTTCAAATAATTATGACTACTTAAACAATTACCTACTTAAATCATTATGATCTTTGTTTTGTCCTAAAACATTTGTTTCTATTCATACAAACATATTCGAAGTAAAATATTTCTAAATTAATAATATTCTAAAAATTAATAAGGATTTAAAAAATAAATATGTTTGCTGATCCAATTCAAATAGTTAAGACTATTAAAACAATTTCTATTTCAAATCATTTTGACATTTTGTTTAGTCATAAAATAATTGTTTCAATTCATACATACTTATTCAAAATAAAATAATACTAATTTATTAACATTTAGAAAATTACTAAACAAGAAATTTAAAAAAATAAATATGCTTACCAAACAAGTTCAAATAGTTATGACTATTTGAATAATTATCTATTTAAAATCGTTATGACCTTTTAATTTTATCATAGAACAATTGTTTTAGTTCATAAAAACTTATATGAAATAAAATAATATTACTTTATTAACATTTTAAAAATTAATAAGTTAGAGATTTAAAACATAAATCAATTTATCAAATCAGTTTAAATAATTATGGCAATTTGAACAATTATCTATTTCGAATCATTATGAACTTTTGTTTTGTCATAAAATAATTATTTTTCATCATAAAATAATTTTTTTGGAATATTAATAGATTAGAATTATTTTATTTCGAACAAACTTATATGAACAAAAACAATTATTTAATGACAAAACAAAAGGTCATAATGATGTGAAATAGACAATCATTCAAATGGCCATAGTTATTTTAATTGATTTGGTAAATGGATTTATTTTATAAATTTCTTACTTATTATTTTAGGAAATATTAATAAATTAGTATTATTTTATTCCATCTAAGCTTGTATTAACTGAAACAATTGTAAAAACTATTTGAACTTGTTCGGCATACAGATTTATTTTTTTAAACCTCTTTCTAATTAATTTTTTGAATCTTAATAAATTAGTATTAATTTATTCTAAATAAGCTTGTATGAACTGAAATGATTGTTTTATGACTAAACAAATGGTCAGAATGATTTCAAATAGATAATTGGTCAATTGTCTTAACCATTTGAATTGATTCGGTAAATAAATTTATTTTTTAAATTTATTACTATTAATTTTTGAAATATTATTAAATTAATATTATTTTAATAAGAATAAACTTGTACGAACAAAACTATTGTTTTACAACAAAAGAAAAAGTCATAACGATTTGAAATAGATAATCATTCATATAGTCTTAACTATTTGAATTATTTTGGCAATTAGATTTATTTTTTAATTTTCTTGGTTATTAAATTTCAAAATATTATTAAATTAATATTATTTTATTTTGAATAAAATAGTAAGAATAGAACTATTTATTTGACGACAAAATAAAACGGTTATAGTGATTTGAAATAGATAATTATTCAAATGCTCAAAATTATTTGAAATGGTTTGGTAAATAGATTTACTTTGTAAATCTCTTACTAATTAATTTGGTAAATATTAATAAATTAATATTATTTTGTTTCGATCAAACTTATATTAACAAAAACATTGTTTTATAACAAAATCAATTATTTTATGATAAAACAAAAAGTAATAATGATTTTAAATAGATAATTGTTCGAATAGTTATAATTATTTAAACTAGTTCAGTAAATAGAATTTTTTCTAAATCTCTTACTTATAAATTTTTGAAATATTAATCAATTAGTTTTGTTCTATTTGGAATAAGCTTGTATAAGTTGAAATAATTGTTTTATGACAAAACAAAAGGTCATAACAATTTGAAATAAATAATTGTTTATATAGTCTTAACTATTTGAATTGGTTTATCAAACAAATTTATTTTTTAAATATCTTAGTTATAAATTTTTAGAATATTCCTAAATTAGTATTATTTTATTTCAAATAAGCTTGTATGAACAGAAATAATTGTTTTATGATAGAAAAAATGTTATAACAAATTGAAATAGATAATTGTTCAAATAGTCATAACTATTTCAACTAGTTTGGTAAATAGATTTGTTTTTTAAATCTCTTATTAATTCTTGAAATATTAGTAAATTAGTATTATTTTATTTTGAATAAGCTTGTATGTTGAAAAATAATTGTTTAATGACAAAACAAAAGGTAATAATGCTTTGAAATAGATAGCTATTGAATTAGCCATAATTATTTTAAGTGATTTAGTAAACTGATTTATTTTTTAAATCTTTTACTTATTAACTTTCGAAAAATTACTAAAGTAGTATTATTTTATTTTGGATAAGCTTTTATGAACTAAAACAATTGTTTTATGATAGAACAAAAGGTCATAATGATTTTAAATAGATAATTGTTTAAATAATCATAACTATTTGAACTTGTTCAGTAAACAAATTTATTTTTTCAAATCTCTTACTTATTAATTTTTTGAATGTTAATAAATTAATATTATTTTATTCCAAATAAGCTTTTTATGAATTGAAACAATTATTATATAACTAACAAAAGGTGGAAATAATTTGAAATAGATAATTAATCTAATAATATTAACTATTTGAACTGGTTCGGCAAACATATTTATTTTTGAAATCTTTTATTAAATTTTGAAATATTATTAAATTAATATTATTTTTATCCAAATAAGCTTGTATGATCAGAAACAATTATTTTATGAGAAAACAAAGATCATCATGATTTAAGATTGATATTTGTTCAAATAGTCATAACTATTTGAACTGGTTAGGAAAACAATCTTAGTTTTTAAATCTCTTGTTTATTAATTTTTGAAATATTAATAAAGTAGTATTATTTTATTTTGGATAACTTTTTATGAACTAAAACAATTGTTTTATGGCAAAACAAAAAATCATAACGACTTTAAATAGATAATTGTTTAAATATTCAAATCTATTTGAACTTGTTTGGTAAACAAAATTTTTTTTTAAATCTCTTGCTCATTAATTTTTTTAATGTTAATAAATTAGTATTATTTCTTCTGAATAAGATTATATGAACTAAAATAATTGTTTTATGCCTAAACAAAATGTCAGAATGATTTGAAATAGATAATTATTCTAATAGTCTTAATTATTTGAAGTGGTTTAGCAAAAAAATTTTATTTTTTAAATCTTTTACTTATTAATTTTTGGAATATTATTAAATTAGTATTATTTTAATCCAAATAAGCTTGTATGAAAAGAAACAATTGTTTTATGACAAAATAAAGACTGTAATATTTTGAGATAGATAGTTATTCAAGTATTCATAACTATTTCAACTATTTCAGTAAACAGATTTAGTTTTTAAAATTCTTATTAATTTTCAAAATAATAATAGATCAGTATTATTTTATTCTAAATAATTTTGCATAAACAAGAACAATTGTTTTATGAGAAAACAAAAGGACATAATGATTTGAAATAGATAATTGTTCAAATGGACATGACTATTTGAACTTGTTCAGTAAATAGATTTATTTTTTAAATCTCCTACCTATTAATTTTCAGAATGTTAATAAATTAGCATTATTTTATTCTAAATAAATTAGTATGAATAGAAACAATTATTTTATTACAAAACAAAACATCATAACTATTTGAAAATAAATATTTATTCAAACAATCATAAATATTTGAACTTGCTCGGTAAACATATTTATTTTTTAAATCTTTTACTTATTAATTTTTGAAATATTAATAAACTAGTATTATTTTATTTTGAATACACTTGTATGAACAAAAACAATTGGTTTATGACAAAACCAAAAGCCATAACTATTTGAAATAGATAATTGATAAATAGTCATAACTATTTGAACTTGTTTAGAAAATAAATTTATTTTTAAAATTTCTACTTATTAATTTTTGGAATATTAATAAATTTATATTATTTTATTTGGAATAAGCTTGTACGAATAGAAATAATTGTTTTATCACAAAACAAAATGTCATAATGATTTGAAATAGAAAATTATTCAAATAGTCATAACTAATTGAACTTGTTAAGTAAATAGATTCATTTTTTAAATCTCTTCTCATTAATTTTTAGAATATTAATAAATTAGTATTATTTTATTTCAAACAAACCTATATAAACTGATGCAATTGTTTTATGATGAAACAAAAGGTCATAACAATTTGAAATAGATAAATATTCAAATAGTTATGACTATTTGAACTTCTTCGGTAAACGTATTTATTTTTAAAATATTTTACTTATTAATTATTGAAATATTAATAAATTAATATTATTTTAATTTAAATAAGTTTTATGAATAAAAACAGTTGTTTTATGACAAAATAAAAAGTCATAATGATTTGAAATAAATAACTATTCAAATAGTCATAACTATTTGAACTTATTCAGTAAACAGATTTATTTTTTAAATCTTTTACTTACTAATTGTCTGAATGTTAATAAATTTACATTATTTTAATTGAAATAAGCTTGTATGAATAGAAAAAATTATTTTATGACAAAATAAAAGGTTATAGTGATTTGAAATAGGTAATTGTTCAAATAGTCATAAATATTTGAACTTATTTGATATACAGATTTAGTTTTTAAATCTCTTACTTTTTAATTTTTGGAATAATAATAAATTAGAATTATGTTATTTCAAATAAGTTTGTTCAAATAGAAACAATTGTTTTGTGACAAAAGAAAAGGTCATAATAATTTGCAATCGATAATTGTTTAAATAGTCATAACTATTTGCACTAGATAGGCCAACAGATTCATTTTTTAAACTGTTACTAATGAATTTTTAGAATATTAATAAATTAACATTACATTATTTCAAATAAGACTATATCAATAGAAACAATTCTTTTATGACAAAACAAATGGTCATAAATTTAAAATAAATAATTTTTCAAATTGTTATAACTAATTTAACTAGTTTGGTAAACAAATTTATTTTTTAAATCTCTTATTAATTTTAAAAATATTAATAAATTACTATTATTTTACTTTGAACAAACTGATAGGAACAAAAACATTTGTTTTATGACAAAACAAAAGGTCATAATGATTTAAAATAGGTAGTTATTTATATAGCCTTAGCTATTTGAATTGGTTTGACAAACAAATTTATGTTCTTAAATCTCTTAGTTATTAATTTTCATAATATTATTAGACTAGTATTATTTTATTTGGAATAAGCTTGTATGAACATAAATAATTGTTTTATGACAAAACAAAAGGTTATAACGATTTGAAATATATAGTTATTCAAATAGTCATAACTATTTTAACTAGTTCGGTAAACAAATTTATTTTTTAAATCTCATACTCATTAGTTTTTAAAATATTAATAAATTAGTATTATTTTATTCCAAAAAGGTTTATATGATGACAAACAAGTTTTTGATGACAAAACAAAAGTTCATAATGATTTCAAATAGATAATTGTTCAAATGGCTATAATTATTTGAACTAATTTGATAAATTGATTTAGTTTTTAAATCTCCAACTTCTCAATTTTTGAAATATTAATAAAGTAATGTTATTTATTTTGGATAAGCTTTTATGAACTAAAACAATTATTTTATTATAAAACAAAAAGGTCATAATGATTTTAAATAGATAATTGTTCAGATAGTCATAACTATTTGAATTTGTTCTATGACTAGATTTATTTTTTTAAGTTCTTGCTTACTAATTTTTTGAATGTTAATAAAGTAGTATTATTTTATTTTGAATAAGCATGTATTAACTGAAATAATTATTTTATGACTAAACAAAAGGTCAAAACAATTTGAGAAAGATAATTATTCTAATAGCCTTAACTATTTGAGCTGGTTCAGCAAACACATTTATTTTTGAAATCTCTTATTAATTTTAGAATATTATTAGTTTAGCAATATTTTACTCTGAGTAAGCTTGTATAAACAGAAACAATTGTTTTATAACAAAATAAAGATCATAATGATTTGAGATAAATAATTGTTCAAATAGTCATAACTATTTGAATTGGTCATGTAAACAGATTTAGTTTTTAAATCTTTTCTTAATTTTTGAAATATTAATAAATTGGTATTATTTTATTTTGAATAATTTTGTATGAATAAAAAAAATTGTTTTACAATAAAACAAAATATCATAATGATTTAAAAATAGATAATATTTCAAATGGACATGACTATTTGAACTTGTTTGGTAAACAAATTAATTCTTTAATTCTCCAACTCATTAATTTTATAATATTAACAACTTAGTATTCTTTAATTTCAAATATAATAGTATGAATAGAACTAATTGTTTGATGACAAAATGAAAGGTTATAATAATTTAAGATAGATAATTATTCAGATAGTCAAAACATTTTAAAATGGTTTGATAAATAGATTTTAAAATGGTTTGATAAATAGATTTACTTTTTAAATCCCTTACTGATTAATTTTCTAAATATTAATAAATTAGTATTATTTTATTTCGAACAAATTTATATGAACAAAAACAATTGTTTTATGACAAAACAAAAAGTAATAATGATTTGAAATAGATAATTATTCAAATAGTTATAATTATTTGAACTAGTTCAGTAAATATAATTATTTTTTAAATCATTTATAAATTTGAAATATTAATAAATTAGTATTATTTTATTTCAAATAAACTTGTGTGAGCTGAAATAATTGTTTTATGACAAAACAAAATGTCATAATGATTTGGAATAGATAATTGTTCATATAGTGTTAACTCTTTGAACTGGTTTGGTAAATGTATTTATTTTTTAAATCACTTAGTTATGAATTTTTGAATATTATTAAATTAATATTATTTTATTCCAAATAAACTTGTATAAACAAAAATAATTGCTTCATGATAGAATAAAAGGTTATAACAATTTGAAATTGATAATTGTTTAAATAGTCATAAATATTTGAACTAGTTCAATAAATAAATTTATTTTTTAAATCTCTTACTAATTCTTGAAATATTAATAGTATTATTTTATTTCAAATAAGTTTGTATGTTGAAAACCAGTTGTTTTATGACAAAACAAAAAGTAATAATGATTTTATTTCAAATAAGCTTGTATGTTGAAAAACGATTATTTTATAACAAATCAAAAGGTAATAACGATTTGAAATATATAAATGTACAAAAGGCCATAACTATTTGAACTTATTCAAAAAACTGATTTATTTTTTAAATCTCTTACTTATTAATTTTTGAAATATTAATAAAGTAGTATTATTTTATTTTAGATAAGTTTTTATGAACTTAAACAATTGTTTTATGATAAAACAAAAGGTCAAAATGATTTTAAGTAGATAATTGTTCAAATATTCATATATGTTTGAACTTGTTTGGCAAACAAATTTATTTTTGCAAATCTCTTGCTTATTAATTTTTTGAATGTTAATAAATTAGTATTATTTTATTTTGAATAAGTTTGTATGACCTGAAATAATTGTTTTATGACTAAACAAAAGGTAAGAACCATTTGAAATAGATAATTAATCTAATAGTCTTAACTATTTAAATTGGTTCAACAAACACATTTTTAAATTTCATAAGTATTAATTTTTGGAATATTATTAAATTAGTATTATTTTAATCCAAATAAGCTTGTATGAAAAGAAATAATTGTTCTATGACAAAATAAAGATCATAACAATTTGAGATAGATAGTTGTTCAAATAGTCATAACTATTTGAAATGGTTCGGTAAATAGGTTTATTTTTTAAATCTCTTATTAATTTTCAAAATATTAATAAATTAGTATTATTTTAATTCTAAATAATTCTATATGAACAAAAACAATTGTTTAACGACAAAACAAAAGGTCCCAATGATTTGAAATAGATAATTGTTCAAATGGACATGACTATTTGAATTTGTACGATAAACAAAGTTATTTTTTAAATCTCCTACCTATTAATTTCTAGAATATTAATAAATTAGTATATTTTTATTTCGAATAAACTTGTGTTAATAGAAACAATTGTTTTATGACAAAACTATTTGAAATAAATAATTGTTTAAATAGTCATAACTATTTACGCTTGCTTGATAAACATATTTTATTTTTAAAATCTTTTACTTATTAATTTTTGAAATATTAATAAGTTGGTATTATTTTGTTTTGAATAAGTTTGTATAAATAGAAACAATTGGTTTATGAGAAAATAAAAGGTCATAACCTTTTAAAATAGATAATTATTCAAATAGTCAAAACTATTTGAATGAGTCCAGAAAATAGATTTATTTTTTAAATTTTTACATATTAATTTTTGGAATATTAATTTTTTTATTTTATTTTATTCAAAATAAGCTTGTATGAACAGAAACAATTGTTTTATGAGAAAAAAATGGTCATAACAATTTGAAATAAAAAATTATTTAAATAGTCATAACTATTTAAACTTGTTCGATAAATAGATTTATTTTTTAAACTTCTTACTCAATAATTTTTAGAATATTAATAAATTAGTATTCTTTTATTTCAAATAAGCCTATATGAACTAAAACAATTATTTTATGATGAAACAAAAGGTCATAATAATTTGAAATAGATAATTATTCAAATAATTATGACTATTTGAACTTGTTCGATAAATATATTTATTTTTAAAATCTTTTACTTATTAATTGCCAAAATATGAAGAAATTAATATTATTTTAATTCGCATAAGCTTGTATGAAAAAAAATTATTTTATGACAAAACAAAAAGTCATAATGATTTGAAATAAATAATTGTTCAAATAGTCATAAGTATTTGAATTTGTTTGGTAAACAAATTTATTTTTTAAATCTTTTACTTATTAATTGTTTGAATATTAATAAATTTGCATTGTTTTATTTGAAATAAGCTTCTTTGAATAGAAAAAATTATTTTATGGAAAAACAAAAGGTTATAGTGATTTGAAATGCATAATTGTTCAAATAGTCATAACTATTTAAACTTGTTCAGTAAACATATTCATTTTTTTTAAATCTCTTATTAATTTTTGGAATATTAATAAATTGGAATTATGTTATTTTGAATAAGTTTGTACGAATAGAAATAATTGTTTTATGATAAAACAAAAGATCATAGCAATTTGAAATAGATAATTGTTCAAACAGTTATAAATATTTGCACTGGTCAAGCCAACATTTTCATTTTTTAAATCTGTTACTTATTAATTTTTAGAATATTAATAAATTAGCATTACTTTATTCCAAATAAGACAGTATGAACAGAAACAATTATTTTATGACAAAATAAATGATCATAACAATTTGAAATAAATAATTGTTCAAACAGTTATAAGTAATTGAACTAGTTTGGTAAACAAATTTATTTTTTTAAATCTCTTGCTTATTAATTTTCAAAATATTAATAAATTAATATTATTTTATTCCAAACAATCTTATATGAACAAAACAATTGTTTTACGACAAAACAAAAGGTTATAATGATTTGAAATAGATAACTATTCAAATAGTCATAATTGTTTGACCTAAATTGGCAAATAAAATTATTTTTAAATCTCCTACTTATTAATTTTTGAAATATTAATAAATTTATTTTATTTTATTCTAAATAACTTAGTAAAAACTAAAAAAAAATTTTTACGACAAAACAAAAGGTCATAATGATTTGAAATAAAGATTTGTTCATATTGCCTTAACTATTTAAACTAGTTCGACAAACAAGTTTTTTTTTTTAAGTCTCTTAGTTATTAATTTTAAGAATATTATTACACTAGTATTATTTTATTCTGAATAGGCTTATATGGATAGAAATAATTGTTTTATGTCAGAACAAAAGGTTATAACAATTTGAAATATATAATTGTTCAACTAGTAATAACCATTTGAACTGGTTCAGTAAACAAATTTATTTTTTAGATATACTATTTATTAATTTTTGAAATATTAATAGATTAGTATTATTTATTCTAAATAGGCTTGTATGATGAAAAACAATTGTTTATGACAAAATGAAAGTTCATAATGATTTGAAATAGCTATTTGTTCAAATGGCCATAATTATTTGAACTAATTTGATAAACTAATTTATTTTTTAAATCTCTAAGTTATCAATTTTTGAAATATTAATAAAGTAATATTATTTTATTTTTGATAAGCTTTTATGAATTGAAATAATTGTTCTATGATAAAATAAAAAGTTATAATGATTTTAAATAGATAATTGTTCGAATATTCATAATTATTTGGACTTGTTCGGTATATCGATTTATTTTTTAATTTCTTGCTTATTAATTTTTTGAATGTTAATAAATTAGTATTATTTTATTTCAAATAAGCATGTATGAACTAAAATAATTTTTTTATGACTAAACAAAAGGTTAGAATGAGTTGAAATTTGTTCAGTAAATAGATTTTTATTTTAAATCTCTTTCTATATAATTTTTCAAATGTTAATAAATTTGTAGTAATTTTTTCTGAATAAGCTTGTATGAACTGAAACAATTGTTTTATGACTAAACAAAAGGTCAAAATGATTTGAAATAGATAATTATTCTAACAGTCTTAACCAATTAAACTGATTCGATAAACAAATTTATTTTTTAAATCTCTTACTTATTAATTTTTGAAATATTATTAAATTAGTATTATTTTAATAAAAAAAGCTTGTATGAACAAAACAATTGTTTTATGACAAAAGAAAATGTCATAATGATTTGAAATAGATAATAGCTCATATAGTCTTAACTATTTGAACTAGTTTAGCAATTAGATTTACTTTTTAATTTTCTTGGTTATTATGTTTTGAAATATTATTAAATTAGTAGTATTTTATTCCAAATAAAATAGTATGAACATAACCAATTATTTGATGACAAAATAAAAGGTTATAATGATTTGAAATAGATAAATTATTCAAATAGTCAAACCTATTTGAAATGGTTTGGTAAATAGTTTTATTTTTTAAATCTTTTACTAATTAATTTTTTAAATATTAATAAATTACTATTATTTTATTTCAAACATACTCATATTAATTGTTTTATGACAAAACAAAAAGAAATAACCATTTGAAATAGATAATTATTTAAATAGTTACAATTATTTGAACTGGTACGATAAATAGAATTATTCTCTAAATCTCTTACCTATAAATTTTTGAAATATTTATAAATTAGTTTATTCTATTTTGAATAACCTTGTATGAGTTAAAATAATTTTTTTATGACAAAACAAAAAGTCATAACAATTTGAAATAAATAATTGTCATATAGTCTTAACTATTTGAACTGATTCGGCAAACATATTTATTTTTAAATCTCTTAGTTATTAATTTTTAGAATATTACTAAATTAGTATTATTTTATTTTGAATAAATTTGTACGAATAGAAATAATTGTCTTATGATAAAACAAAAGATTATAATAATTTGAAATTCAAATAGTCATAACTATTTGAACTAGTATGGTAAACAGATTTATTTTTTAATTCTCTTATTATTTTTTGAAATATTAGTCAATTAGTATTATTTTATTTTGAATAAGCTTATATGTTGAAAAATAATTTTTTTATGACAAAACAAAAAGTAATAAATATTTGAAATAGATAAATGTTCAAATGACCATAATTATTTGAACTAATTTAGTAAACCGATTTATTTTTTAAATCTCTTACTTATTAACTTCAAAATATTAATAAAGTAGTATTATTTTATTTTGGATAAGTTTTCATAAACTAAAACAATTGTTTTATAACAAAACAAAAGGTCATAATGAATTTAAATAGATAATTATTCAAATAGTCATAACTATTTGAACTTGTTTGGTAAACAAATTCATATATTCAAATCTCTTGCTTATTAATTTTTCAAATGTTAATAAATTAGTATTATTTTATTCTAAATAAGCTTGTATGAATTGAAATAATTATTATACGACTAACCAAAGGTCAAAACGATTTGAAATAGATAATTATTCTAATAGTTTTAACTATTTGAATTGGTTCGGGAAACACTTTTCTTTTTTAAATCTCTTATTGATTTTTGGAATATTATTAAATTAGTATTATTTTTATCCTAATAAGCTTGTGTAATCAGAAACAATTATTTTATGAGAAAACAAATATCATAACGATTTGAGATTGCTATTTGTTCAAATAATCATAACTATTTGAACTAGTTCGAAAAGTAACTTTAGTTTTTAAAGCTCTTGCTTATTAATTTTTGAAATATTAATAAAGTAGTATTTCAAAAACATTTTTATGAACTGAAATAATTGTTTTATGACAAAACAAAAGGTCATAACGACTTTAAATAGATAATTGTTCAAAGAGCCAAATCTACTAGAGTTTGGTAAATAGATATATTTTTTAAAATCTTTTGCTCACTAATTTTTCAAATGTTAATAAAGTAGTATTATTTTATTCTAAATAAGCTTGTATAAATTGGAATAATTGTTTTATGACTAAACAAAAGGTTAGAATGATTTGAACTAGATAATTGTTATAATAGTTTTAACTATTTGAACTGGTTTGACAAATACATTTATTTTTTTAAATATCTTACTGATTAATTTTTAGAATATTATTAAATTACTATTATTATAATTTGAATAAGCTTATATGGAAAGAAACAATTGTTTTTTGACAAAATAAAGATCTTAATGATTTGTGATAGATAATTATTAAAATAATCATAACTATTTGAACTAATTTAGTAAACAAATTTAGTTTTTAAATCTCTTATTAATTTTCAAAATATTAATATATCAATATTATTTTATTCTAAATAATTTTGCATGAACAGAAACAATTGTTTTGTGACAAAACAAAAGGTTATAACAATTTGAATTAGATAATTGTTCAAATGGATATGATTATTTGAACTTGTTTGGTAAACAAATTTATTTTTTAAATCTCCTGCCTATTAGTTTTCAAATTTTCAATAAATTAGTATTATTTTATTCTGAATATACTTATATGAACATAAACAACTATTTTACGACAAAACAAAAGATCATAACTATTTGAAATAAATAATTGTTCAAATAGTCACAACTAATTAAACTTGCTTGGTAAATAGGTTTATTTTTTAAGTCTTTTAGTTATTAATTTTTGGAATATTAATAAACTAGTATTATTTTATTTCGAATATGCTTGTATGAACAGAAACAATTAATTTAAGACAAAACAAAAGGTCATAACTATTTCAACATATTCAAGAAATTGATTTATTTTTTAAATTTTTACTTATTAATTTTTGGAATATTAATAAATTTATATTATTTTATTTGGAATAAGCTTGTATGAATAGAAATAATTGTTTTATGACAAAACAAAATTTCATAATGATTTAAAATAGAAAATTGTTTAAATAGTCATAATGATTTAAACTTGTTTAGTAAATAGATTCATTTTTTAAATCTCTTACTCAATAATTTTAGAATATTAATAAATTAATATTATTTTATTTTGAATAAGCCTATATAAACTGATATATTTATTTTATATGAAACAAAAGGTCATAAGGATTTGAAATAGATAATCATTTAAATAGTTATGACTATTTGAACTTGTTCGGTAAATATATTTATTTCTAAAATCTATTACTTATTAATTGTTGAAATATTAATAAATTAATATTATTTTAATTCGAATAAGCTTGTATGAACAGAAACAATTGTTTTATGGCAAAATAAAAGTCATAATAGTTTGAAATAAATAATTTTTCAAATAGTCATAACAATTTGAACTTATTTGACAAACAGATTTATTTTTTAAATCTTTTACTTATTAATTGTCTTAATATTAATAAATTTATATTATTTTATTTGAAATAGGCTTGTATGAACAAAACAAATTATTTTATGACAAAACAAAAGGTTATAATGATTTCAAATAGATAATTGTTCAAATTATCATAATTAATTAAACTTATCTGGTAAACAAATTGATTTTTTAAATCTCTTAATTATTAATTTTTAGGATACTAATAAATTGGTATTATTTTATTTGAATATACTTGTATGTACTGAAACAATTCTTTTATGACAAAACGAAAGATCATAACAATTTGAAATAGATAATTATTCATATAATCATGACTAATTGATCTGGTTCAAAAAACATATTTATTTTTAAATTTTTTACTTATTAATTGTCAAAATATTAATAAATTAGTATTATTTTAATTCGAATAAGCTTGTATGAATAGAAACAATTGTTTTATAATAGAACAAAAAGTCATAAGGATTTGAAATAAATAATTTGTCAAATAGTCATAACTATTTAAACTGGTTTAATAAATAGATTTATTTTTTAAATCTCTTATTAGTTTTCAAAATATTAATAGATTAGTATTACTTTATTCTAAACAAACTTATATGAACAAAAATATTTGTTTTAGGACAAAACAAAAGGTCATAACAATTTGAAATATATAATTGTTTGAATAGTCATAATTATTTCAATTGGTTAGGTAAACAGAATTATTTTTTTAAATCTCTTACTTATTAATTTTTGAAATATTAATAAATTTATTTTATTTTATTCCAAATAAGCTAGTATGAATTCCAAAAATTGTTTTATGACAAAATAAAAAGGTCATAACATTTTAAAATAGATAATTATTTTATAGTCATAAATATTTGAAATTGATCGACAAACAAATTTATTTTTAATTCTCGTAGTTCTTAATTTTTGGAATATTATTAGATTAGTATTATTTTATTCCAAATAAGCTTGTATGAACAGAAATAATTATTTTATGATAGAACAAATGGTCATAACAATCTAATGTATACAATTGTTCAAATAGTCATAACTACTTAAATTGATTCGGTAAACAGATTTATTTTTTTTAAATCTCTTATTAATTTTTGAAAGATTAATAAATTAGTATCATTTTATAAATAAGCTTAAATGATCAAAAACATTTATTATATGACCAAACAAAAGGTAAAAATTATTTGAAATAGATAATTGTTGAAATAGCCATAATTATTTGAAATGATTTGGTAAACAAATTCACTTTTTAAATCACTTACTTATTAATTTTTGGAATATTAATAAATTTATATCATTTTATTTCAAATAAGCTTGTATGAAGTGAAACGATTGTTTTATGACAAAATAAAAGGTCATAACAATTTGAAATAGATAATTGTAGTCTTAACTATTTGAACTGCTTCGACAAACAGATTTATTTTTTAAATCTTTTAGTTATTAATTTTTGAAATATTATTAAATATGTATTATTTTATTTTATTTCAAATAAGCTTGTATAAATAGAAATAATTATTTTATAACAAAACAAAAGGTTATAATGATTTGAAATAGGTAATTACTTAAATAGGAACTAGTTTGATAAATAGATTTATTTTTTAAATCTCTTACTTAGTAATTTTTGACATATTAATAAATTAGTATTATTTTATTTTGAGTAAGCTTGTATGATGAAAAATAATTGTTTTATGACAAAATAAAAGTTCATAACAATTTGAAATAAATAATTTTTGAAATGGCCATAATTATTTAAACTGATTTGGTAAATAGATTCACGTTTTAAATCGCTTACTTGTTAATTTTTAGAATATTAATAAATTATTATTATTATTACTTTATTTCATACAAGTTAACAAACTCGTATGAACTGAAGCAATTATTTTATGACAAAATAATAGGTCATAATGATTTTAAATATACAATTGTTCAAATTGTCGTAACTATTTGAATTTGTTCAAAAAATGGATTTATTTTTTTAAATCTTTTGCTTAATAATTTTTGAAATATTAATAAATTAGTATTATTTTATTTTGGATAAGCTTTTATGAATTGAAATGATTGTTTTATGACAAAACAAAGGTCATAACAATTTTAAATAAGTAATTGATCAAATAGTCATAACTATTGAGCTTGTTCGATAAACAAATTTATGTTTTCAAATCTCTTGCTCATAAATTTTTTGAATGATAATATATTAGGATTATTTTATTCTGAATAAGTTTGTATGATATGAAACAAATATTTTATGACTAAAAAACGGTCAGAATGATTTGAAATAGATATTTATTCTTATAGTTTTAATATTTGAACTAGTTTAATAAACACATTTATTTTTTAAATCTCTTATTAATTTTTGGAATTTTATTAAATTAGTATTATTTTTAACCAAATAAGCTTCTATGATAAAAAAAAAATTGTTTTATGACAAAACAAAGATCATAATGATTTTAGATTGATAATTATTCAAATATCATAACTATTCGAACTAGTTTGATAAACAGATTTATTTTTAAATCTCTTATTAATTTTTGAAATATTAATGAATTAATATTAGTTTATTTCAAATAAGCTTGTACGATCAAAAACAATTGTTTTATAACAAAACAAAAGTCATAACGATTTGAAATAGATAACTATTCAAATAGCCATAATTATTTAACTGATTTGGTAAACAAATTTTTTTTAAAATCTCTTACTTATTAATTTTAGAAATATTAATAAATTAGTATTATTTTATTTTGTATAATCTTGTATTAACTGAAACAATTGTTTTATGACAAAACAAATGGTCATAACAATTTTAAATAGACAATTGTTCAAATAGTAATAACTATTTGAACTTATTCGATAAATAGGTTTATTTTTTAAAATCTCTTTCTTATTAAATTTTTTAATGTTAATAAATTAGTATTAATTTATTTGAAATAAGCTTGTATGAACTTAAACAATTATTTTATTACTAAACAAAAGGTCAAAATGATTTGAAATAGATAATTGTTATAATAGTCTTAACCATAAGAATTGGTTTAGTAAACAAATTTATTTTTCAAATCTCTTACTTATTAATTTTTGAAATATTATTAAATCTGTATTATTTTAATTCCAATAAGCTTGTACGAACAAAAAATTTGTTTTATGACAAAATAATAGGTCATAACGATTTGAAATTGATAATTGTTCATATAATCTTAACTATTTGAACTGGTTCAGCAATTAAATTTATTTTTTATGTTCTTGGTTATTAAGTTTCATAATATTATTCAATTAGTATTATTTTATTCAGAATAAAATAGTACGGATAGAACCAACTATTTGATGATAAAACAAAATGTTATAACGATTTGAAATAGATAATTATTCAAATAGCCAAAACTATTTAAAATAGTTTAGTAAAGAGATTTACTTTTTAAATCTCTTACTGATTAATTTTTTAAATATTAATAAATTAGTATTATTTTATTTCAACCATACTTATATGAACAAAAATAATTGTTTGATGACAAAACAAAAAGTAATAATGATTTGAAATAGATAATTATTTAAATAGTTATATTTATTTGAACTAGTTTGGTAAATAGAATTATTTTTTAAATCTCTTATAAAATTTTGAAATATTAACAAATTAGTTTTATTTTATTCCGAATAAAGTTAGATGAGCTAAAATAATTGTTTTATGACAAAACAAAAGGTCATAACGATTTGAAATATATAATTATTCATATAAACTTAATTATTTAAACTGATCAACAAATTGATTTATTTTTTAAATCTCTTAGTTATGAATTTTTAGAATATTATTAAATTAGTATTATTTTATTCTGAATAAACTTGTATGAACATAAATAATTGTTTTATGATAGAACAAAAGGTTATAACAATTTGAAATAGATAATTATTCAAATAGTCATAACTATTTGAACTAGTTTGGTAAACAAATTTATTTTTTAAATCTTTTACTAATTCTTTAAATATTAATAAATTACTATTATTTTATTTCGAATAAGCATATAGGTTGAAAAACAATTGTTTTATGACAAAATGAAAAGTAATAATAATTTAAAATAGATATTTGTTCAAATGGCCATAGTATTTAAACTGATTCGGTAAATAGATTTATTTTTTAAATCTCTTACTTATTAATTTTTGAAATATTAATAAAGTAGTACTAGTTTATTTTGGATAAGCTTTTATGAACTAAAACAATTGTTTTATGACAAATCAAAAGTTCTTAACGATTTTAAATAGATAATTGTTGAAACAATCAGAACTATTTGAATTTGTTCGATAAACAAATTTATTTTTTTGAATCTCTTACTTATTAATTTTTTGACTGTTAATAAATTAGTATTATTTTATTTTGAATAAACTTGTATGAACTAAAATAATTATTTTATAACTAAACAAAAGGTTAGAATGATTTAAAGTAGATAATTATTCCAATAATCTTAACCATTTGAACTAATTCGATAAACACATTTATTTTTTAAATCTTTTACTTATTAATTTTTGAAATATTATTAAATTAGTATTATAGTTATCTAAATAAACTTGTATGATCAAAAAATAATTTTTTATGACAAAACAAAGATCATAACGATTTGCAATTGATATTTGTTCAAATAGTTGTAACTATTTGAATTGGTTCGAAAAATAGCTTTAGTTTTTAAAACTCTTGCTTAATAATTTTTGAAATATTAATAAAGTAATATTATTTTATTTTAGATAAGGTTTTATGAACTAAGACAATTGTTTTATGACAAAACAAAAGGTCATAATGATTTTAAATAGATAATTGTTCAAATAGTCATATCTATTTGAGCTTGTTTGATAAATAAATTTATTTCGTAAAATCTCTTATTAATTTTTCTAATGTCAATAAATAAGTATTATTTTATTCTGCATAAGCTTGTATGAACTGAAATAATTGTTTTATGACTAAACAAAAAGGTCAGAACAATTTGAAATAGATAATTATTCTAATAGTCTTAACTATTTGAATTGGTTCAGCAAAACACTTTTATTTTTTATTATTAAATTAATATTATCTTAATATAATTAAGCTTATATGAAAAAAAAAACAATTGTGCTATGACAAAATAAAGATCATAATGATTTGAGATAGATAATTTTTCAAATAATCATAACTATTTGAATTGGTTTGGTAAATAGATTAGTTTTTAAATCTCTTATTAAATTTTAAAATATTAATAAATAGGTACTATTTTATTTTGAATACTTCTGTATGAATGGAAATAATTGTTTTACAGCAAAACAAAAGGTCTTAATGATTTGAAATAGATAATTGCTCAAATGGACATGACTATTTGAATTTGTTTGGTAAACAGATTTATTTTTTAAATCTCCTACCTATTAATTTTCAAAATATTAATAAATGAGATTATTTTATTCCAAATAAACTTGTATGAATAGAAACAATTGTTTTATGAAAAAATAAAAGATCGTAACTATTTGAAATAAATAATTGTTCAAGCAATCATAACTATTTGAGCTTGCTTGGTAAATAAATTTATTTTTTAAGTCTTTTACTTATTAATTTTTGAAATATTAATAAATTAATATTATTTTATTTCGAATAAGCTTCTATGAATAGAAACAATTGGTTTATGACAAAACAAAAGTTCATAGCTATTTGAAATAGATAATTATTCAATATTCATAACTATTTCAACGTATTCAAAAAACAAATTTATTTCTTAAATTTTTGCTGACTAATTTTTAGAATATTAATAAATTTATATTATTTTATTTGGAATAAGCTTGTATGAAAGAAACAATTGTTTTATGACAAAATAACTGGTCATAATAATTTAAAATAGATAATTATTCAAATATTCATAACTATTTGAACTTGTTCGGTAAATAGATTCATTTTTTAAATCTCTTACTCATTAATTTTTGGAATATTAATAAATTTGTAATATTTTATTCCATATAAGCCTATATAAATTGGTACAATTGTTTTATAAGGAAACAAAAGTTCATAACTATTTGAAATAAATAATTATTCAAATAGTTATGACTATTTGGACTTGTTCGGTAAACATATTTATTTTTAAAAGTTTTTACTTATTAATTGTCTAAATATTAATAAATTAATATTATTTTAATATGAATAAGCTTGTATGAACATAATCAATTATTTTATGGTAAAACAAAAGGTCTTAATGATTTAAAATAAATAATTGTTTAAATAGTCATAATTATTTGAACTTATTTGGTAAATAGATTTATTTTCAAAATTTTTTATTTATTAATTTTTTTAATATTAACAAATTTTCATTATTTTATTTAAAATAAGCTTGTATAAATAGAAAAAAAATTGTTCTATGACAAAAAAAAAGGTCATAACAATTTGAAATAGATAATTGTTCAAATAGTCATAACTATTTAAACTTGTTCGGTGAACAGATTCATTTTTTAAATCTCTTACTTATTAATTTTTGGATTGTTAATAAATTAGAATTATGTTATTTTGAATAAGCTTGTATGAACAGAAATAATTATTTTGTGATAAAACAAAAGGTTATAACAATTTGAAATAGATAATTGTTTAAATAGTCATAACTATTTGCATTGGTCAAGCCAACATATTCATTTTTTAAATCCATTACTTATTAATGTTTAGAATATTAATAAATTAGCATTACTTTATTCCGAATAAGATTATATGAACAAAAGCAATTGTTTTATGACAGAACAAAAGCAATTGTTTTATGACAAAACAAATGGTCATAACGATTTGAAATAAATAATTGTTCAAATAGTTATAACTAATTGAATTGGTTTAGTAAGCATATTTATTTTTTAATTTTCTTGCTTATTAATTTTTAAAATATTAATAAATTAATATTATTTTATTTCGAACAAACTTGTCTGAATAGAAACATTTGTTTTATGACAAAACAAAAGGTCATAATGTCTTGAAATAGATAATTATTCAAACAATCATAATTATTTGAACTGGTTCGGTAAATAAAATTATTTTTTAAATCTCTTACTGACTAATTTTTAAAATATTAATAAATTTGATTTATTTTATTATGAACAAGTTATTAAGAACTGAAAAAATTGTTTTATGATAAAACAAAATGTCATAACAATTTAAAATAAAAGAATTTTTTCATATAGCCTTAAATATTTGAGCTGGTTCAGCAAACAAATTTATTTTTTAAATCTCTCAGTTATTAATTTTCATAATATTATTACATTATTATTATTTTATTTTGAATAAACTTGTATGAACAAAAATAATTGTTATATGACAAAACAAAAGGTTATAAGAAATTGAAATATATAATTATTCAAATAGTCATAACTATTTTAAACTGGTTCGGTTAACAAATTTATTTTTTAAATCTCCTATTTATTAATTTTTGAAATATTAATAAATTAGTATTATTTTATTTAAAATAGGCTAGTATGATGAAAAACAACTGTTTTATGACAAAACAAAAGTTCATAATGATTTGAAATAGATAATTGTTCAAATGGCCATAATTATTTGAACTAATTTGATAAACTAATTTATGTTTTAAATCTCTAACTTATCAATTTTTAAAATATTAATAAAGTAATATTATTTTATTTTGGATAAGTTTTTATAAACTAAAATAATTATTTTATGATAAAATAAAAAGCCATATTGATTTTAAATAGTCATAACTATTTGAACTTGATTGGTAAATAGATTTGTTTTAAAAAATTTTTCTTATTCATTTTTTGAATGTTAATAAATTAGTATTATTTTATTTCAAATAAACATGTATGAACTGATTATTGAAATAATTATCTATTTCAAATCTTGTTTAGTCATAAAATTTTTGTTTCAGTTCATATAAGCTTATTTGGAATAAAATAATACTAATTTATTAATAGTCAAAAAATTCATAAGCAAGAGATTTAAAAAAATAAATCTATTTACCGAACAAGTTCAAATAGTTATGATTATTTCAACAATTATCTATTTAAAATTGTTATGAACTTTTGATTTGTCATAAAATAATTGTTTCAGTTCATAAAAGCTTATCCAAAATAAAATAGTACTTTTTTATTAATATTTAAAAAATTAATAAGTAAGAGATTTAAAAAAGATATCAGTTTATTGAATCAATTCAAATACTTATGGCCATTTGAACAATTATCTATTTTAAATTGTTATTACTTTTCATTGTGTCATAAAACAATTGTTTTTCAACATACAAGCTTATTTGAAATAAAATTGTTATTACCTTTTGTTTTGTCATAAAACAATTATTTTTCAACTTGCAAGCTTATTTCAAATAAAATAATACTAATTTATTAATATTTCAAAAATTAGTAAAAGATTTAAAAAATAAATTTGTTTACCAAACTGTTCAAATAGTTATTGCTATTTGTATAATTATCTATTTCAAAATGTTATAACCTTTTGTTCTATCATAAAACAATTATTTCTGTTCATACAAGTTTATTCAGAAAAAAATAATACTAATTTAATAATATTCTAAAAATTCATAGCTAAGATATTAAAAAAATAAAACCATTTGTTGAACCAATTCAAATAGTTAAGACTATATGAACAATTATTTATTTCAAATCATTATGATTTTTTGTTTTCTCATAAAACAATTATTTTCGCTCATACAAGTTTATTCAGAATAAAATAAAACTAATTTGCTAATATTTCAAAATTTTGTAAGAGATTTAAAAAATAATTTTATTTACTGAACCAATTCAAGTAAGTATAACTACTTGAATAATTAACTATTTTAAATTGTTAGTACTTTTTGTTTTGTCATAAAACAATTATTTTCATTCATATAAGTTTGTTTGAAATAAAATAATACTAATTTATTAATATTTAGAAAATTAATCAGTAAGAGATTTAAAAAGTAAATCTATTTACTAAACTATTTCAAATAGTTTTGGTTTTTTGAATAATTAACTACTTCAAATAGCTATAACATTTTGTTTTGTCATCAAATAGTTGGTTCTGTCCATAATATTTTATTTTGAATAAAATAATACTAATTTAATAATATTATGAAACTTAATAACTAAGAAAATAAAAAAGAAATATAATTGCCGAACCAATTCAAATAGTTAAGACTATATGAATGATTATCAATTTCAAATTGTTATGACCTTTTGTTTTGTCATAAAACAATTTTTTTGTTTGTACAGGCTTATTCATATTAAAATATTAAAAATTTAATAATATTTCAAAAATTAATAAGTAAGAGATTTAAAAAATAAATTTGTTTACTGAACCAATTCTTATGATTAAAACTATTATAACAATTATCTATTTCAAATTGTTTTGACCTTTTGTTTAGCCATAAAACAATTGTTTAAGTTTCAACAAGCTTATTCGGAACAAATTAATACTAATTTATTAAAATTAAAAAAAATTAATAAGAATGAGAGTTTAAAAAATAAATCTATTTATCAAACAAGTTCAAATAGTTATTACTATTTGAACAATTTCTATTTAAAATCATTATTACCTTTTGTTTTGTTATAAAACAATTGTTTTAGTGAGTACAAGCTAATATGGAATAAAATAATCCTAATTTATTAATATTTCAAAAATTAATAAGTAAGAGATTTAAAAAATAAATTAGTTTACTAAACCAATTCTTATGGTTAAGACTATTATAACAATTATCCATTTTAAATTGTTTTGACCTTTTGTTTATTCATAAAACAATTGTTTAAGTTTCAACAAGCTTATTCGGAATAAATTAATACTAATTTATTAAAATTCAAAAAAATTAATAAGAATGAGAGTTTAAAAAATAAATCTATTTATCGAACAAGTTCAAATAGTTATTACTATTTGAACAATTTCTATTTAAAATCATTATTACCTTTTATTTTGTCATAAAACAATTGTTTCAGTTAGTACAAGCTTATACAGAATAAAATAATACTAATTTATTAATATTTCAAAAATTAATAAGTAAGAGATTTAAAAAATAAATTATGGCCATTTGAACAATTATCTATTTCAAATCATTATGACCTTTGTTTTGTTATAAAACATTTATTTTTGATCACACAAGTTTATTTGAAATAAAATAATATTAATTTATTAATATTTCAAAAATTAATAAGTAAGAGATTTAAAAAATAAATCTGTTCATCAAACCAGTTCGAATAGTTATGACTATTTGAACAATTATCAATCTCAAATCGTTATGATCCTTTTTTGTCATAAAACAATTGTTTCTAATCATAGAAGCTTATTTGGTTAAAAATAATACTAATTTAATAATATTCAAAAAATTAATAAGAGATTTAAAATATAAATATGCTTGTCAAACTAGTTCAAATAGTTAAAACTATAAGAATAATTATCTATTTCAAATCGTTCTGACCTTTTTTTAGTCATAAAATATTTTTTTCATATCAAACAAGCTTATTCAAAATAAAATAATCCTAATATATTAACATTCAAAAAATTAATAAGCAAGAGATTTGAAAAAATAAATTTGTTTACCGAACAAGTTCAAATAGTTATGACTATTTGAACAATTACTTATTTAAAATTGTTCTGACCTTTGTTTTGTTATAAAACAATCGTTTCGGTTCACAAAAGGTTATCCAAAATAAAATAATATTAATTTATTAATATTTCAAAAATTATTAAGCAAGAGATTTAAAAAAATAATACTAATCTAATAATATTCCAAAAATAATAACCAAGAGAATTAAAATAAATTTATTTGTCGAACTAGTTCAAATATTTAAGACTATAACAATTATCTATTTCAAAATGTTATGACCTTTTATTTTGTTATAAAACAATTTTTTCAATTTAGACTAGCTTATTTGAAACAAAATAAAATGAATTTATTAATTTTAAAAAATTAATAAGTAAGGGATTTAAAAAAATAATTTTGTTTACCTAACTAATTCAAATAATTATGACTATTTGAATAGTTATCTATTTCAAATTGTTATGATCTTTTGTTCTATCATAAAACAAATATTTTGTTCATATAAGTTTGTCCAGAATAAAGTAATACAAATCTATTAATATTTTGAAAACTAATAAGAGATTTAAAAAATAAATCTATTTATCAAACTAGTTCAAATAGTTATGACTATGTGACAAATTATTTATTTCAAGTCCTTATGACTTTTGTTCTATTATAAAACAATTGTTTCTATTCATACAAGCTTATTCAGATTAAAATAATACTAATTTATTAATATTTTGACAATTAATGAGTAAAAAAATTTAAAAATAAATACGTTTACTGAGCTAGATCAATTAGTCACAAAAGAATTGTTTCAATTATCTATTTCAAATCGTTATGACTTTTTGTTTTGTCATAAAAGAATTGTTTCAATTCATATAAGTTTATTGAAATAAAATAATGCCAATTTATTAGTATTCTAAAAATTAATAATTAAGAGATTTAAAAAATAAATTTATTTACCAGACAATTTTAAATAATTATGATAATTTGAACAATTATCTATTTGAAATTACTATAACCTTTTATTTTATCATAAAATAATTTTTTCTGTTCATACAAGCTATTTCAAATAAATTAATATAAATCTATTAATATTAAGATAATTAATAAGTAAAATATTTAAAAAATAAATCTGTTTATCGAACAAGTTTAAATTGTTATGACTATTTGAACAATTATTTATTTCAAGCTATTATAACTTTTGTTTTGCCATAAAATTATTGTTTCTGTTCATACAAGCTTATTTGAATTAAAATAATATTAATTTATTAATATTTCGACAATTAATAAGTAACAGATTTTAAAAATAAATATGTTTATTGAACAAGTTCAAATAGTCATAACTATTTGAATAATTATCTATTTCAAATCGTTATGACCTTTTGTTTCATATAAAATAATTATATCAATTCATATAGGCTTATTCGAAATAAAATAATACTAATTTATTAATATTCTTAAGATTATTGAGTAAGAGATTTAAAAAATGAATCTATTTACCGAACAAGTTCACATAGTTATGACTATTTGAAAATTTTCTATTTCAAATTGTTATGATATTTTGTTTTATCATAAAACAATTATTTCTATTCATACAAGCTTATTTCAAATAAAATAATATAAATTTATTAATATTCCAAAAATTAATAAGTAAAAATTTTAAAAATAAATCTATTTTCTTAACATGTTCAAATAGTTATGACCTTTTGTTTTGTCATAAACCAATTGTTTATAATCATATAAGCGTATTCAAAATAAAATAATACTAGTTTATTAATATTACAAAAATTAATAAGTCAAAGATTTAAAAAAGAAATCTGTTTACCAAGCAAGTTCAATTAGTTATGATTACTCAAACAATTATTTATTTCAAATAGTTATGATCTTTTGTTTCATCATAAAATAGTTTTTTCTATTCATACAAGTTTATTCAAAATAAAATAATACTAATTTATTAAAATTTTGAAAACTAATAGGTAGGAGATATAAAAAATTAATCTCTTTACCAAACAAGTTCAAATAATCATGTCCATTTAAACAATTATCTATTTCAAATTGTTATGACCCTTTGTTTTGTCATAAAACAATTGTTTCTGTTCATGCAAAATTATTTAGAATAAAATAATACTAATTTATTAATATTTTGAAAATTAATAAGAGATTTAAAAATTAAATCTATTTACTGAAATAGTCCAAATAGTTATGATTATTTAAACAATTATCTATCGCAAATTATTAAGATCTTTATTTTGTCAAAAAATAATTATTTCTTTCCATATAAGCTTTTTTGGACTAAAATAATACTAATTTAATAATATTCTAAAAATTAATCAATAAGATATTTAAAAAATAAATGTATTTGTTAAACTAGTTCAAATAGTTAAGTTTCATAAAAACTTATTCGAAATAAAATAATACTACTTTATTAATATTTCAAAAATTAATAACCGAGAGATTTAAAACTAAAGTTGTTTTCTGAAGTAGTTCAAATAGCTCTGACTATTTGAACAAATATCAATCTCAAATCATTATGATCTTTGTTTTCTTATAAAACAATTGTTTTTTTATCATACAAGCTTATTCAGATAAAAATAATACTAATTTAATAATATTTCAAAAATTAGTGAAAGATTTAAAAAATAAATGTATTTGTCGAACCAGTTCAAATAGTTATTATCTAGTTCAAATCATTCTAACCTTTTATTAATATTTAGAAAATTAATCAGTAAGAGATTTAAAAAGTAAAACTGTTTACCAAACCATTTCAAATAGTTTTGACTATTTGAATAATTATCTATTTCAATTCGTTATAACCTTTTATTTCATCATCAAACAAGTAGTTCTATTCATACTATTTTATTCGAAATAAAATAATACTAATTTAATAATATTTCGACACTTAGTAACCAAGAAAATTAAAAAATAAATATGATTGCCAAACCATTTCAAATAGTAAGAATATATGAACAATTATCTATTTCAAATCGTTATGACCTTTTGTTTTGTTATAAAATAATTGTTTATGATCATACAAGCTTATTTGAAATAAAATAATATTAATTTATTAATATTTCAAAAATTAATAAGTAAGAGATTTAAAAAATAAATTATTTACTGAACTAGTTCAAATAATTATGACTATTTGAGCAATTATCAATCTTAAATCATTAAGATCTTTGTTTTGTCATAAAACAATTGTTTCTAATCATGGAGCTTATTTGGTTAAAAATAATACTAATTTAATAATATTCTAAAAATTAATAAGTAAAAGATTTAAAAAATAAATGTGTTTGCCGAACCAGTTTGAATAGTTAAAATTATTAGAATAATTATATATTTTAAATCGTTTTGACTTTTTGTTTAGCTAAAAAATATTTGTTTCATATCTTACAATCTTATTGTGAATAAAATAATCCAAATTTATTAACATTTAAAAATTAATAAAGAAAAGATTTGAAAAAATAAATCTATTTATCGAACAAGTTCAAATAGTGATGACTATTTGAATAATTATTTATTTAAAATCATTATGACCTTTTGTTTTGATATAAAACAATTGTTTCAATTCATAAAAGCTTATCTAAAATAAAATAATACTAATTTCTTAATATTTCAAAACTTAATAAGCAAGAATTTAAAAAAATAAATTAGTTTATCGAATAAATTCAAATAGTTATGACTATTTGAACAATTGTCTATTTAAACTCATTATGACCTTTTGTTTTATCATAAAACAATTGCTTCAATTCATATGAGCTTATTCAAAATAAAATAATACTAATTTATTAATATTCTAAAAATTAATAAGTAAATGATTTAAAAAGTAAACCTATTTACCAAACCAGTTCAAATAATTGTGGTCATTTCAACGATTATTTATTTCAAATCATTATTACCTTTTGTTTGGTCATATAACAATTGTTTCTTATTATACAATTTGATTTGGAATAAAATAATAGTAATTTATTAATCACTCAAAATTAATAAGTAAGAGATTTAAAAATAAATTTGTTTACCGAACAAGTTTAAATGGTTATGACTATTTGAATAATTGTATATTTCAAATAGTTATAACCTTTTGTTCTATCATAAAACAATTATTTTTGTTCATGCAAGCTTATTTGAAATAAAATAATACTAATATAAAAATATTCAAAAAATTAATAACTAAGAGATTTAAAAAATAAATTTGTTTGCTAAACCAGTTAAAATAGTTAAGACTATGAACCGTTATCTATTTCAAATCATTTTTGTTTTGTCATAAAATAATTTTTTCAATTCATACTAGCTCATTCGGAATAAAATAAAATGAATTTATTCATATTAAAAAATTAATATGTAAGAGATTTAAAACATAATTCTATTTACTTAACCAGTTTAAATAATTATGACTATTTGAACAGTTATCTTTTCCAAATCGCAATGACGTTTTGTTTTGTCATAAAACAAATTTTTTTGTTCATGTAAGTTTGTTCGAAATAAAAAAATACTAATCTATTAATATTTCAAAATTAATAAGAGATTTAAAAAATAAATCTGTTTATCAAACCAGTTTAAATAATTATGACTATTTGAGCAATTATTTATTTCAAATTATTAGGACTTTTTGTTCTGTTATAAAACAATAATTTTTGTTCATAAAAGCTTATTCAAAATAAAATAATATCAATTTATTAATATTTCAACAATTAATAAGTAAAAAATTTTAAAAATAAATACGCTTACCGAACTAGATCAAGTAATCATGACTATTTGAATAATTATCTATTTCAAATTGTTATGACCTTTTGTTTTGTCATAAAAAAATCATTTTGGTTCATATAAGCTGATTTGAAATAAAATAATACTAAGTTATTATTATTCTAAAAATTAATAATTAAAAGATTTAAAAAATGAATCTATTTAACGAACAAGTTTAAATAATTATGACTATTTGAATAATTATCTATTTGAAATTGCTATAACCTTTTTTTTTGTCAAAAAATTATTTTTTTCTATTCATACAAGCTTATTTCGAATAAAATAATACAATTTTATTAATATCAAGAGAATTAATAAGTAAAAGATCTAAAAATAAATCTGTTTATCGACCAAGTTCAAATCTTTTTGACTATTTGAACAATTATTTATTTTAAGTTGTTATGACCTTTTTGTTTTGTCATAAAACAATTGCTTTTGCTCATAGAAGCTTATTCAGATTAAAAAATATTAATTTATTAATATTTTGACAAATAATAAGTTAAAGATTTAAAAAATAAATTTTGTTTATCGAACAAGTTCAAATAGTCATGAATATTTGAATAATTATTTATTTCAAATCATTGTGACTTTTTGTTTTGTAATAAAACAATTGTTTCAGTTCATATAAGCTTATTTGAAATAAAATAATACTAATTTATTAATATTCTAAATATTAATGAATAAGAGAATTAAAAAATTAATCTATTCACCGAACATGTTCAAATAGTTATGGCTATCTAAACAATTATGTATTTCCAAAATATTATGAACTTTTGTTTTGTCATAAAACAATTGGTTCTATTCATGCAAGCTTATTTCAAAAAAATAATATAAATTTATTAATATTCCAAAAATTAATAAGTAAAAATTTTAAAAATAATTATGTTTTCTGAACATATTTAAATAATTATGACTATTTGAACAATTATCTATTTGAAATTGTTATGACCTTTTGTTTTTTCATAAACTAATTGTTTCTACTCATAAAAGCTTATTTAGAATAAAATAATACTAATTTATTAAAATTTCAAAAATTAATAAGTAAAAGATCTAAAAACTAAATCTATTTATTGAGCTAGTTCAAATACCTATGACCCTTCAAACAGTTATTTATTTCAAATCATTTTGATATTTTGTTTTATCATAAAAGAATTGTTTCTATTCATACAATTTTATTTGAAATAAAATAATACTAATTTATTAATATTCTAAAAATTAATAGGTAGGAGATTTAAAAAATAAATTTGTTTACCGAACAAGTTCAAATAGTCATGTCTATTTAAATTTTTATCTATTTCAAACCATTATGACATGTTGTTTTGTCTTAAAATGATTGCTTCTATTCATACAAAATTATTCAAAATAAAATAATACTAATTTATTAATATTTCAAAAATTAATAAGAGATTTAAGAATTAAATCTGTTTATTGAACTAGTTCAAATACTTACAACTATTTAAACAATTATCTACCTCAAATCGTTACGATGTTTGTTTTGTAATAAAACAATTTCTTTTGTTCATACAAGCTTATTCAGAGTAAAATATTGCTAAATTAATAATATTCTAAAACAATAAGAAAGATATTTAAAAAATAAATGTGTTTACCAAATTAGTTCAAATAGTTAAGACTATTAGAATAATTATTTATTTCAAATCGTTCTTACCTTTTGTTTAGTCATAAAATAATTGTTTTAGTTCATACATGCTTATTCAAAATAAAATAATACTAATTTATTAACATTGAGAAAATTAATAAACAAGAAATTTAAAAAAAAAAAATCTGTTTATAAAAGCTCAAATAGTCATAGCTATTTGAATAATTATCTATTTAGAATAAAGATGACCCTTTTTTTTATCATAAAACAATTGTCTCGATTCATAAAAGCTTATCTGAAATAAAATAATATTACTTTATTAATATTTCAAAAATTAATAAGTTAAAGATTTAAAAAATAGGTCAGTTTATCAAATCGGTTCAAATAATTATGGTAATTTGAATAATTATCTATTTCAAATTGTTACGAACTTTTGTTTTGTCATAAAACAATTATTTTTCATCATACAAGTCTATTGAAAATAAAATAATATTAATTTATTAATATTTCAAAAATTAATAAGTAGGAGATTGAAAAAATAATTTTGTTTACTAAACCAGTTCCTATTTGAACAATTATATATTTCAAATCATTATAACCTTTTGTTCTATTATAAAATAATTGTTTCAGTTCATATAAGCTTATTTGAAATAAAATAATACCAATTTAATATTATTTCAAAAATTGATAGTAAAGAGATTTAAAAAATAAACCTATTTGCTGAAATAGTTCAAACAATTAAGATTATATGAATAATTATATGTTTAAAAAAAATTATGGCCTTTTGTTTGGTCATATAACAATTGTTTTTCATCATTCCAGCTTATTTAGAATAAAATAATACTAATTTGTTAATCTTTCAAAAAGTAATAAGAGATTTAAAATAAATTTGTTTACTAAACTAGTTCAAATATATGACTATTTGAACAATTGTAAACTTCAAATCATTATAACCTTTTATTCTATCATAAAACAATTATTTTTGTTCATACTAGTTTATTCAGAATAAAATAATAATAATATAGTAATACTTCAAAAATTAATAGGTAAGAGAATTAAAAAATAAATTTGTTTGCTGAACTAGTTTAAATATTTAAAGACTATATGAGCAATTATCTATTTCAAAATGTTATTACCTTTTGTTTTGTCATAAAATAAATTTTTTTGAATTCATACTAGCTTATTTGGAATAACATAAAATGAATTTATTAATATTTCAAAAATTAATAAGCAAGAGATTTAAAAAATAATTTTGTTTACCTAACCAGTTCAAATAATTATGATTATTTGAACAATTATCTATTTGAAATCATTATGACCTTTTGTTTTGCCATAAAACAAATGTTTTTATTCGTATAAGTTTGTTCAGAATAAAGTAATACTAATATATTAATATTTCAAAAATTAATAAGAGATTTAAAAAATAAATCTATTTATCAAACAAGTTCAAATAGTTTTGACTATTTGAGCAATTATTTATTTCAAATCTTTATAACTTTTTGTTTTGTTCATACAAGCTTATTAGGGTTAGAATAATACTAATTTATTAATATTTTGACAATTGGTAAGTAAAAAATTCATAAAGTAAATATGTTTATCGAACTAGATCAAATAGTCATGACTATTTGAATAATCATCTATTTCAAATTGCTATGACATTTTGTTTTGTCATAAAAAATTATTTCAATTCATATAAGCTTATTCGAAATAAAAAAAATACTAAGTTATTAATATCATGAAAATTCATAGTTAAGAGATTTAAAAAATGAATTTGTTTGCCAAACAAGTTTAAATAATTTTGACTATTTCGACAATTATCTATTTGAAATCACTATAACATTTTGTGTCATAAAATAATTTTTTCTATTCATACAAGCTTATTTTGAATAAAATAATACAAATTTATTAATATTAAGACAATTAATAAGCAAAAGATTTAAAAAATAAATCTATTTACCGATCAATTTCAAATCTTTATGACTATTTGAAAAATTATTTATTACAAATTGGTATGACTTTTTGTTTTATCATAAAATAATTGTTTCTATCATACATGCTTATTTCGATTAAAAATATTAATTTATTAATATTTTGACAATTAATAAGTAGAACATTTAAAAAATAAATATGTTTTTTAAACAAGTTCAACTAGTCATAACTATTTGAATAATTATCTATTTCAAATCATTGTGACCTTTTGTTTTGTAATAAAATAATTGTTTCAATTCATATAAGCTTATTTGAAATAAAATACTACTAATTTATTAATATTCCAAAAATTAATGAGAAAGAAAATTAAAAAAAGAATCTTGTTACCAAACATGTTTAAATAGTTATGACTATCTGAATAATTATCTATTTCAAATTATTGTGACCTTTTGTTTTGTAATAAAATAATCGTTTCAGTTCATACAAGCTTATTTGAAATAAAATAATACTAATTTATTAATATTTCATAAATTAATGAGAAAGATAATTAAAAAATGAATCTTGTTACCGAACATGTTCAAATAGTTATGACTATCTGAACAATTATTTATTTTAAAATATTATGACATTTTGTTTTCTCATAGAACATTTGGCTTTATTCATGTAAGCTTATTTCAAATAAAATAATAGAAATTTATTAATATTTCAAAAATTAATAAGTAAAAACTTGAAAAATAAATATATTTTCTGAATACTTTCAAATAGTTATGACTATTTGAACAATTATCTATTTCAAATCATTATGACCTTTTGTTTTTTCATAAACCAATTGTTTCTATTCATAAAAGCTTATTTGAAATAAAATAATACTAATTTATTAAAATTTCAAAAATTAATAAGGAAAAGATTTAAAACATAAATCTATTTACCGAGCGAGTTCAAATAGTTATGACTATTTGAACAATTATTTATTTCAAATCATTATGATCTTTTGTTTTGTCATAAAACAATTGTTTCTATTCATACAAGATTATGCGAAATAAAATAATACTAATTTATTAATATTCTAAAAATTAATAAGTTAGAGATTTAAAAAATAAATTTGTTCACCGAAGAAGCTCAAATAGTCATGTCCATTTAAACTATTATCTATATCAAATCGTTATGATATTTTGTTTTGTCGTAAAATAATTGTTTCTATTCATACAAATTTATTTAGAATAAAATAATACTAATTTATTAGTATTTCAAAAATTAATAAAAGATTTAAAAACTAAATCTATGTATTGAACCAGTTCAAATAAGTATGATTTTTTGAACAATTATCTATCTCAAATCGTTATGATATTTGTTTTGTCATAAAGAAATTGTTTTTGTTCGTACAAGCTTATTCAGAGTAAAATATTGATAAATTAATAATATTCTAAAAATTAATAAGAGATTTAAAAAATAAATGTGTTTGCCAAATCAGTTCAAATAGTTAAGAGTATTAAAAAAATTATCTATTTCAATCGTTACGACCTTTTGCTTGTCATAAAATAGAATTTTCAGTTCATACATGCTCATTCAAAATAAAATAATACTAATTTATTAGTATTTAGAAAATTAATAAATAAAAAATTTTACAAAATCAATTTGTTTATCGAAAAAGTTCAAATAGTTATGACTATTTGAACTATTATCTATTTAAAATAAATATAACCTTTTGTTTTATCATAAAACAATTATTTCAATTCATAAAAGCTTATATGAAATAAAATAATATTACTTTATTGATACTTCAAAAATTGATATATTAGGAATTTAAAAAATACATTGAATTGGATAAAATAATTTTGGCCATTTGAACAATTATCTATTTCAAATCGTTACAAACTTTTGTTCTTTCATATAACAATTGTTTTTCATCATACAAGCCTATGGAATAAAATTATATCAATTTATTGAAATTACAAAATTTAATAAGTAGGAGGTTTAAAAAATAAATCTATTTACTAAATCGGTTCCTATTTGAACAATTATCATTTTAAATTGTTATAACCTTTTGTTCTATTGTAAAATTATTGTTTCAGTTCACATAAGCTTATTTGGAATAAAATAATACTAATTTAATAATATTCCAAAAATTAATAACTAAAAGATTTAAAAAATAAATCTATTTATTGAAGCAATTCAAATAGTTAAGACTATATGAACAATTATCTATATGAAATTGTTATGACCTTTTGTTTTGTCATAAAACAATTGTTTCAGTTCATAGAAGCTTATTCAAAATAAAATAATATTAATTTATTAATATTTCAAAAATTAATAAATAAGTTATTTAAAATGTGTATTTGTTTATCAAATTGGTTCAAATAATTATGGCCTTGCAACAATTATCTATTTCAAATTGTTATTACCTTTTGTTTTGTCATATAACAATTGTATTTGAACATTCAAGCTTATTCAAAATAAAATAATATTAATTTATTAATCATTTAAAAATTAATAAGAAAGAGATTTAAAAAATAAATCTGTTTATCGAACTAGTTCAAATAGCAATGACTATTTGAACAATTGTAAACTTCAAATTGTTATAACCTTTTGTTTTGTTATAAAACAATTAGTTTTATTTATACAAGCTTATTCAAAATAAAATAATACTAATTTAATAATATTCCAAAAATTAATAACTAAGAGAATTAAAAAATAAATTTGTTTGTCGAACCAGTTTACATATTTAAGACTATATGAACAATTATCTATTTCAAATCGTTATGACCTTTTGTTTTGTCATAAAATAAGTTTTTTTGAATTCCTAATAGCTTATTTGGAATGAAATAAAGTGAAATAATTAATATTTCAAAAATTAATAAGTAAAAGATTTAAAAAATAATTCTATTTACCTAACCCGTTCAAATAATTATGATTATTTCAATAATTATCTATTTCAAATCATTATGACCTTTTGTTTTGTCATAAAACAAAAGTTTTTGCTTATATAAGTTTGTTCCAAATAAAATAATACTAATTATTAATATTTCAAATATTAATAAGAGATTTAAAAAATAAATCTATTTATCAAACTGTTCAAATAGTTATGACTATTTAAGCAATTATTTATTTCAAATCATTATGACTTTTTGTTCTATTATAAAACAATTGTTTCTATTCATACATAAATCAAATTTAAAAATCAAATATGTCAAACCAAACTGGATCAAATGAATAAATATCAATATCAAATCATTATGATCTTTGTTTTCTCATAAAACAATTGTTTTTTATCATTCAAGCTTATTCACATAAAAATAATACTAATTTAATATTATTTTGATAATTAATAAGAGATTTAAAAAATAAATGGGTTTGCTAAATCAATTCAAATAGTTAAGACTATTAGAATAATTATCTATTTCAAATCGTTTTGACCATTTGTTTAGTCATATAATAATTATTTCAGTTCGTACAAGCTTATTTGGAATAAAATAATACTAATTTATTAACATTCAAAAAATTAATTAGCATGAAATTTGAAAAAATAAATCTATTTATCGAACAGGTTCAAATAGTTGTGACTATTTCAACAATTATCTATTAAATCATTATGACCATTTGTTTTGTCATAAAACAATTGTTTTAGTTCATAAAAGCTTATCCAAAATAAAATAATACTATTTTATTAATATTTCAAAAATTAATAAATAAGATATTTAAAAAATAAATCAGTTTAACAAATCAATTCCAATAATCATGGCTATTTAAATAACAATCTATTTTAAATCATTATTACCTTTTGTTTTATCACAAAACAATTGTTTTTCAACAAATAAGATTTTTATAAAGAAAATAATACTAATTTATTAATATTTCAAGAATTAATAAGAGATTTAAAAAAGAAATCTATTTGTTGATCTAGTTCAAATAGTTATGACTATTTGAACAATTATCTATTTCAAATTCTTATAACCTTTGCTCTATCATAAAATAATTGTTTCTGTTCATACAAACTTATTTGGAATAAAAAAAAAATAATTTAGTAACATTTTGAAAATTAATAACTATAAGATTTAAAAAAATAAATCCATTTGCCAAACCAATTCAAACAATTAAGACTATATGAAAAATTATTTATTTCAAATTATTATAACCTTTTCTTTTCTCATAAAACAATTATTTAAGCTGATAGAAGCTTATTCGAAATAAAATAAAATTAATTTATTAATATTTCAAAATTTTATAAGAGATTTAGAAAATAATTCTACTTACGAAACCCGTTCAAATAATTATAACTATTTGCACAATTATCGATTTCAAATCATTATTACTTTTCATTTTGTCATAAAACAATTGTTTTTGTTAATATAAGTTTTTTCAAAATAAAATAATACTAATTTATTAATATTTAGAAAATTAATCAATAAGAGATTTAAAAAGTAAATCTGCTTGCCAAACTATTTCAAATAGTTTTAACTACTTGAATAATTATATATTTCAAATCATTATAACCTTTCGTTTTGTCATCAAATAATTGGTTCTATTTATACCATTTTATTTGAAATAAAAGAATGCAAATTTAATAATATTTTGAAACTTAATAACCAAGAAAATTAAAAAATAAATCTAATTGCCAAACCAATTCAAATAGTTAAAACTATATAAATGATTATCTATTTCAAATTGTTATGACCTTTTCTTTTGTCACAAAACAAATGTTTTATTTGTACAAGCTTATTCATATTCAAGTAACACTAATTTCATACTATTTAAAAAACTAATAAGTAAGAGATTTAAAAAATAAATTTGTTTACCAAATCATTTCAAATGGTTAAGACTATTACAATAATTATATACTTCAAATCATTTTGACCATTTGTTTAGTCATAAAATAATTGTTTTAATTCATACAAGCTTATTCAAAATAAATTAATACTAATTTATTAACATTCAAAAAATTAAGAAGAAAGAGATTTAAAAAATAAATCTGTTTGTCGAACAAGTTCAAATAGTTATTATTATTTGCACAATTGTCTATTTAAAATCATTATAACCTTTTAATTTCTCATAAAACAATTGTTTCAATTAATACAACCTTAGATGGAATAAAATAATACTAATTTATTAATATTTCCTAAATTAATAAGTAAGAAATTTAAAAAATAAATCTATTTACCAAATTAATTAAAATAATTATGGCCATTTGAATAATTATCTATTTCAAATCATTAAGACTTTTTATTTTTTCATAAAGCAATTGTTTTTTTTTTATCATACAAGCTTATTCGAAATAAAATAATACTAATTGATTAATATTTCAAAAATTAATAGGTAACAGATTTAAAAAATATATCTGTTTTCCAAACCAGTTCAAATAATTATGACTATTTGGACAATTATCAATCGCAAATTGTTAAAATCTATGTTTTGTCATAAAACAATTATTTCTAATCATAGAAGCTTATTTGGTTAAAAATAATACCAATTTAATAATATTTTTAAAATTAATAAGAGATTTAAAAAATAAATGTGTTTGCTAAACTAGTTCAAATAGTTAAAATAATTAGAATATTATCTATTTCAAATTGTTCAAACCTTTTGTTTAGTCATAAAATATTTGTTTCATTCTTACAAGCTTATTCAAAATAAAATAATCCAATTTTATGAACATTTGGAAAATTAATAAGCAAAAGATTTAAAAAAATAAATTTGTTTACCAAATAAGTTTAAATAGTTTGACTATTTGAACAATTATTTATATGAAATCATTATGACCTTTTGTTTTGACATAAAACAATTGTTTCAATTCATAAAAGCTTATCCAAAATAAAAAAATTAATAAGCAAAAGTTTTAAAAAATAAATTTGTTTACCGAACAAATTTAGATTGTTATGACTATTCGAACAATTGTCTATTTAAAATCATTATGACCTTTTGTTTTGTCATAAAAGAATTGTTTTAGTTCATACAACCTTATTCGAAATAAAAAAATTTTAATTCATTAATATTCCAAAAATTAATAAGTGATTTAAAAAGTGAATCTATCTGCTGAATTAGTTTAAATGATTATGGTCATTTCAACAATTATCTGTTTCAAATTGCTACCACCTTTTGTTTGGTCATACAACAATTGTTTTTTATCATACAAGCTTATTCAAAATAAAATAATAATAATTTATTAATCTTTTAAAAATGAATAAGGAAGACATTTAAAAAATGAAGTTATTTATCGAAGTAGCTCAAATAGTTATGACTATTTGAACAATTCTATACTTCAAATCATTATAACCTTTTTTATGTCATAAAACAATTATTTTTGTTCATACATGCTTATTCAAAATAAAACAATACTAATCTAATAATATTCCAAAAATTAATAACTAAGGGATTTAAAAAATAAATTTTTTTGCTAAACCAATTCAAATAGTTAAGACTACATGAACAATTATCCAATTCAAATAGTCAAGACTATATGAGCAATTATCCAATTCAAATAGTTAAGACTTTTGTCTTGTCATAAAATAATTTTCTCAATTCATATTAGCTTATTCTAAATAAAATAAAATAAATTTATTAATATTTCAAAAATTAATAAGTAAGACACTTAAAAATTAATTTTATTTACCTAACCAGTTCATAAAATTATACTATTTGAACAATTATATATTTCAAATCATTATTACTTTTTATTTTGTCATAAAACAAATGTTTTTGTTCATATAAGTTTATTTGGAATGAAGTAATACTAATCTATTAATATTTCAAAAAATAATAAGTGATTTAAAAAATAAATCTATGTATCAAACTAGTACAAATAGTTATGACTATTTGAGCAATTATTTATTTCAAATCATTACGACTTTTTGTTCTATTATAAAACAATTGTTTCTATTTATACAAGCTTATTTGGATTAAAAAAAATACTAATTTATTAATATTTTGACAATTAATAAATAAATTTTTTTTTAAAATAAATATGTTTACCACACTAGATCAAATAATCATGACAATTTGAATAATTATCTATTTCAAATTGTTATGACCATTTGCTTTGTCATAAAAGAATTCTTTAAATTCATATAAGCTTATTCAAAATAAAATAATACTAATTTATTAATAATCCAAAAATTAATAATAAAGAGATTTAAAAAATGA
Source organism: Durio zibethinus (assembly GCF_047325235.1). Lineage (NCBI taxonomy): Eukaryota > Viridiplantae > Streptophyta > Magnoliopsida > Malvales > Malvaceae > Durio > Durio zibethinus. Next base: position 27,709,043 of record NC_143163.1, on the reverse strand, counting down.
CTATGTTTACTAAACAAATTTAAATAATTAGGACAGTTTAAATAATTATCAATTTTAAATAGCTATAACCTTTTGTTTTGTCAGAAAAGAATTTTTTTTTCTATTCATCTAAGCTTATTTTGAATAAAATAATACAAATTTATTAATATTAAGACGACTAATAAGTAAAAGATTTTAAAAATAAATTTGTTTACCAAATAAGTTCAAATCATTATGGCTATTTGAGCAATTATTTATTTCAACTTGTTATGACTTTTTGTTTTGTAATAAAACAATTATTTATGTTCATACAAGTTTATTCAGATTAAAATAATATTAATTTGTAAATATTTTGACAATTAATAAGTAAAATATTCAAAAAATAAATATATTTACTAAACAAGTTCAAATAGTCATGAATATTTGAATAATTATCTATTTCAAATCATTATGACCTTTTTTTTTTTGTAATAAAACATTTGTTTCAATTCATATAACTTATTTGAAGTAAGATGATACTAATTTATTAATATTTTGAAAATTAATGAGTAGGAGAATTAAAAATATATATATGTTTATCGATAAGTTCAAATAGTTATGACTATCTGAACAATTATCTATTTTCAAAATATTATAGCCTTTTGTTTTATTATAAAACAATTGGTTCTATTCATGTAAGCTTATTTTGAATAAAATAATTTAAATTTATTAATATTTTAAAAATTAATAAGTAAAATTTTAAAAAATAAATATGTTTTCTTAACATGTTCAAATAGTTATAACTATTAGAAGAAATATCTATTTCAAATCATTATGACCTTTTTTTTTTGTCATAAACCAATTTTTTTTGTTCAAAAATGCTTTTTCAAAATAAAATAATACTAATTTATTAAAATTTCAAAAATCAATAAATAGAAGATTTAAAAAATAAATCTATTTACCGAGCAAGTTGAAATAGTTATGACTATTGGAATAATTATTTATTTCAAATCATTATGGTCTTTTGTTTTGTCATAAAACAATTGTTTCTATTCATACAATTTTATTTGAAATAAAATAATACTAATTTATTAGTATTCTAAAAATTAATAAGTTTGAGATTTAAAAAATAAATTTGTTTATCAAACAAGTTCAAATAGTCATGTCCATTTGAACTATTATCTATTTCAAATCATAATGATATTTTGTTTTATCATAAAACAATTGTTTCTGTTCATGTAAAATTATTCAGAATAAAATAATACTGATATATTAATATTTTGATAATTAATAAGAGTTTTAAAAACAAAATCTATTTACTAAAATAGTTCAAATATTTATGACTATTTGAACAATTATTTATCTCAATTCTTTATGATCTTTATTTTGTCATAAAATGAGTGTTTCTTTCATACAAGCTTATTCAATTCAAATAATACTAATTTAATAATATTACAAAAATTAGTGAGTAAGAGATTTAAAAAAAATAAATGTATTTGTTGAACTAGTTCAAATAGTTAAGACTATTAGAACAATTATCTATTTCAAATCGTTTTAACCTTTTGTTTAGTCATAAAACAATTATTTCAGTTCATACAAGCTTATTCAAAATAAAATAATACTAATTTATTAACATTTAAAAAATTAACGAGCAAGAGATTTAAAAAATAAATCTATTTACCAAACAAGTTGAAATAGATTGACTATTTGAACAATTATCTATTTAAAGTCATTATGACCTTTTGTTTTGTCATAAAACAACTATTTCAATTCATAAAAACTTATCTGAAGTAAAATAATACTACTTTATTAATATTTCAAAAATTAATATGCAAGAGATTTAAAAACTAAAGCTATTTTCTAAACCACTTTAAATAGTTATCACTATTTGAATAAATATCAATCTCAAATCATTATGATCTTTGTTTTCTCATAAAACAAATGTTTTTTTATCAAACAAGCTTATAGAATAAAAATAATACTAGTTTAATAATATTATGATAATTAATAAGTGATTTAAAAAATAAATGGGTTTGCCTAATTAGTTTAAATAGCAAGACTATTAGAATAATTATCTATTTCAAATCATTTTGACCTTTTATTTAGTCATATAATAACTATTTCAGTTCATACAAGCTTATTTGGAATAAAATAATACTAATTTTTTGACATTCAAAAAATTAATAAGCATAAAATTTGAAAATATAAATCCGTTTACCGAACAAGTTCAAATAGTTATAACTATTTCAACAATTATCTATTTAAAATCATTATGACCATTTGTTTTGTCATAAAACAATTGTTTTAGTTCATAAAAGCTTATTCAAAATAAAATAATACTACTTTATTAAAATTTCAAAAATTAATAAACAAGGGATTTAAAAACTAAATTAGTTTAATGAATAAATTCAAATAATCATGGCCATTTAAACAACTATCTATTTATTTCAAATTGTTATAACCTTTTGTTTTGTCATAAAACAATTATTTAAGCTAATAGGAGCTTATTCAAAGTAGAATAAAATTAATTTATTAATATTTCAAAAATTTATAAGAGATTTAGAAAATAATTCTGATTATGCAACTAGTTCAAATAATTATAACTATTTGCACAATTATCTATCTAAAATCATTATTACTTTTCGTTTTGTCATAAAATAAATATTTTTGTTAATATAAGTTTGTTTGAAATAAATAATACTAATTTATTAATATTTAAAAAATTAATCAATAAGAGATTTAAAAAATAAGTTTGCTTGCCAACCATTTCAAATAATTTTAACTATTTGAATAATTATCTATTTCAAATCATTATAACCTTTTATTTTGTTATCAAATAATTGGTTCTATTTACACTACTTTATTCGAAATAAAATAATGCAAATTTAATAATATTCCAAAACTTAATAACCAATAAAATTAAAAAATAAATCTAATTGCCAAACCAATTCAAATAGTTGAAACTATATAAATGATTATCTATTTCAAATCGTTATATCCTTTTCTTTTGTCATAAAATAATTGTTTTGTTTATACAAGCTTATTCATATTAAAAAAAATACTAATTTCATAATACTTAAAAAACTAGTAAGAGATTTAAAAAATAAATTTGTTTATCAAATCATTTCAAATGGTTAAGACTATTAGAATAATTATATACTTCCAATTGTTTTGACCATTTGTGTAGTCATAAAACAATTGTTTCAATTCATACAAGCTTATTCAGAATAAATTAATACTAATTTATTAACATTCAAAAAATTAATAAGAAAGAAATTTAAAAAATAAATCTATTTATTGAACAAGTTCAAATAGCTATTATTATTTGAACAATTACCTATTTAAAATTGTTATAACCTTTTAATTTATCATAAAACAATTGTTTCAGTTAATACAAGCTTAGATGGAATAAAATAATACTAATTTATTAATATTTCCTAAATTAATAAGTAAGAAATTTAAAAAATAAATCTATTTACCAAATTAGTTAAAATAATTATGGTCATTTGAATAATTATCTATTTCAATTCATTATGACGTTTTATTTTGTCATAAAACAATTGTTTTCTTTATCACACAAGCTTATTTGAAATAAAATAATACTAATTAATTAATAGTTCAAAAATTAATAGGTAACAGATTTAAACAATAATCCTGTTTACCAAACCAATTTAAATAATTATGAGTATTTGAACAATTATCAATCTCAAATCATTAAAATCTTTGTTTTGTCATAAAACAATTGTTTCTAATCATAGAAGCTTATTCGGTTAAAAATAACACTAATTTAATAATATTTTAAAAATTAATAATAGATTTAAAAAATAAATGTGTTTGCTAAACCAGTTCAAATAGTTAAAACAATTAGAATAATTATCTATTTCAAATCATTCAAATATTTTATTTAGTCATAAAATATTTGTTTCATGTCTTACAAGCTTATTCAGAATAAAATAATCCAAATTTATGAACATTTGGAAAATTAATAAGCAAAAGATTTGAAAAAATAAATTTGTTTACCAAATAAGTTTAAATGGTTATGACTATTTAAACAATTATTTATATAAAATTGTTATGACCTTTTGTTTTGACATAAAACAATTGTTTCAATTCATAAAAGCTTATCCAAAATAAAAAAAAAAAGAAGTAGGAGTTTAAAAAAATAAATTTGTTTACGAAACAAATTCAGATAGCTATGACTATTTGAACAATTGTCTATATAAAATTGTTATTACCTTTTATTTTGTCATAAAATAATTGTTTAAGTTCATACAAGCTTATTTGAAATAAAATAATTCTAATTTATTAATATTCCAAAAATTAATAAGTGATTTAAAAAGTGAATCTATTTGCCGAATTAGATCAAATAATTATGATCATTTCAACAATTATCTATTTCAAATTGTTATCACATTTTGTTTGGTCATATAACAATTGTTTTTTATCATACAAGCTTATTCATAATAAAATAATAATAATTCATTAATCTTTCGAAAACAAATAAGTAAGAAATTAAAAAAATAAAACTATTTACCGAACCGGTTCAAACAGTTTTGATTATTTGAACAATTTTATACTTCAAATCCTTATAACTTTTTGTTATGTCATAAAACAATTATTTCTATTCATACAAGCTTGTTTAAATAGTTTTGACTATTTGAACAATTATCTATCTCCAACTGCTATAATCTTTATTTTGTCCTAAAACATTTAATTTCTATTCAATAAGCTTATTTGGAGTAAAATATTGCTAAATTAATAATATTCTAAAAATTAATAAGGATTTAAAAAATAAATGTGTTTGCCAAACCAGTTCAAATAATTAAGACTATTAGAACAATTATCTATTCCAAATTATTTTGACATTTTGTTTAGTCATAAAATAATTGCTTCAACTCATACATGCTTATTCGAAATAAAATAATACTAATTTATTAATATTCAAAAAATTTATTAAGTAAGAAATTAGAAAAAAAAATTTGTTTAGCAAGCAAGTTCAATTGTTTTTGACTATTTGTATAATTATCTATTTAAAATCATTATGACCTTATATTTTATCATAAAACGATTGTTTCAGTTCATAAAAGCTTATCTGAAATAAAATAATATTACTTTATTAATATTAGAAAAGTTGATAAGTTAGAGATTTAAAACATAAATCAGTTTATCGAATCAATTCAAATAATTATGGCTATTTAAACAATTATCTATTTTAAATCATTATGAACTTTTGTTTTGTCATAAAATAATTGGTTTTCATCATACAAGCCTATTTGGAATAAAATAATACTAATTTATTAATATTTGAAAAATTAATAAGTAAGAGATTTAAAAAATAAATCTGTTCATCTAATCAGTTCAAATAGTTATGACTATTTGAACAATTATATATTTCAAATTGTTATAACTTTTGTTTTGCCATAAAACAATTAATTTTATTCATACAAGCTTATTGGGAATAATATAATATTAATGCAATAATATTCTAAAAATTAATAACTAAGAGATTTCAAAATTAAATTTATTTGCTGAGCCTATTCAAATAGTTAATGCTATGTGAACAATTCTTTATTTCATATCGTTATGACCTTTCGTTTTGTCATAAAACAATTTTTTAGTTCTTACTAACTTATTTGAAATAAAATAAAACAAATTTATTAATATTTAAAAAAATTAATCAGTAAGAGATTTAAAAAATAATTATGCTTGTTGATCTAATTCAAATTATTATGACTATTTGAATAATTATTTATTTCAAATTGTTTGACCATTTTTATGTCTTAAAACAAATGTTTTTGTTCATATAAGTTTGTTTAGAATAAAATAATACTAATCTATTAGTATTTTGAAAATTAATAAGAGATTTAAAATATAAATCTATTTATCAAACCAATTCAAATAGTTATGAATATATAGGCAATTATTTGTTTCAAATCATTATGACTTTTTATTTTGTTATAAAACAATAGTTTCTATTCATACAAGTTTATTTAGGTTAATATAATATTAATTTATTAATATTTTGAAAACTAATAAGCAAAAATTTTTAAAAATAAATATGTTTACCGAATTAGATTAAATAGTCATAACTATTTGAATAATTATCTATTTTAAATCACTATGACTTTTTGTTTTGACATAAAAAAATTATTTCAGTTCATATAACGTTATTTGAAATAAAATAATACTATGTTATTAATATTCTGAAAATTAATAATTAAGAGATTTAAAAAATGAATCTATTTATCAAACAAGTTTAAATAATTATGACTATTTGAATAATTATCAATTTGGAATCGTTATAACCTTTTGATTTGTCATAAAATGATTTTTTCTATTCAAACAAGCTTATTTCAACTAACATAATACAAATTCATTAATATTAAGACAAGTAATAAGTAAAAGATTTAAAAAATAAATCTGTTTATAGAACAAGTTGAAATCATTATGATTATTTAAACAATTATTTATTTCAAATTCTTATGACTTTTTTGTTTTGTCATAAAACAATTGTTTCTATCCATACGAGCTTATTTGAATTAAAATAATATTAATTTATTAATATTTCGACAATTAACAAGTAAAAGATTTTAAGAAAATATGTTTACCAAACAAGTTTAAATAGTCATGACTATTTGAATAATTGTCTACTTCAAATCATTATGACCTTTTGTTTTGCAATAAAATACTTATTTCAACTCATGTAAGCTTATTTGAAATAAAACAATACTAATTTATTAATATTCCAAAAATTAAAGAGTAAGAGAATTAAAAAAAAATAAATCTGTTTATCGAACAAGTTCAAATAGTTATGACTATCTAAACAATTATCTATTTTAAAGCATTATTACCTTTTGTTCCAAAACATTATGACCTTTTGTTTTGTCATAAAACAATTGGTTCTATTCATTCAAGCTTATTTCAAATAAAATAATATAAATTTATTAATGTTCCTAAAATTAATAAGTAAACATTTTAAGAATAAATCAATTTTTTGAACATGTTCAAATAATTATGACTATTTGAACAATTATCTATTTCAAATCGTTATGATCATTTGTTTTGTGATAAACCATTTGTTTCTTTCAAAAAACCTTATTTGAAATAAAATAATACTAATTTATTAATATTCCAAAATTAATAAGTAAAAGATTTTAAAAATAAATTTGTTTATCAAACAAGTTCTAATAGTTATAACTATTTGAATACTATTTATTCCAAATCGTTATAATCCTTTGTTTTGTCATAAAACAATTGTTTTTGTTTATACAAGTTTATTTGGAATAAAATACTAATTTATTAATATTCTAAAAATTAATAAACTGAAGATTTAAAAAATTAATCTATCTACCAAACAAAGTCAAAAAGTCATGTCTATTTGAACTATTATCTATTTCAAATTGTTATGACATTTTGTTTTATCATAAAACAATTGTTTCTATTCATACAAAATTATTCAGAATAAAATAATACTAATTTATTAAAATTTCAAAAATTAATAAGAGATTTAAAAACTAAATCTCATTACCGAACTAGTTCAAATAGTTATGACTATTTAAACAATTATTTATCTCAAATCGTTATGATCTTTGTTCTATCCTAAAACATCTATTTTTGTTCATACAAGCTTATTTGAAGTGAAATATTCCTAAATTAATAATATTCTAAACATTAACAATTAAGGATTTAAAAAATATGTGTTTACCGAACCAGCTCAAATAGTTAAGACTATTAGAATAATTACCTATTCAAATGGTTTTGACCTTTTGTTTAGTCATAAAATAATTGCTTTAGCTCATACATGCTTATTCAAGATAAAATAATACTAATTTGTTAACATTCAAAAAATTAAAAGGTAAGAAATTTAAAAAAAAAATTTGTTTACTGAACAAGTTCAAATAGTTTTGACTATTTGAACATTGTCTATTTAAAATTATTATAACCTTTCTTTATTATAAAATAATTATTTCAGTTCATAAAAGCTTGTTCAAAATAAAATAATATTACTTTATTAATATCATAAAAATTGATAAGTTAGAGATTTCAAACATAAATAAGTTTAGTGAATCAGTTCAAATAATTGTGGCTATTTGAACAATTATCTATTTCAAATCATTATTAACTTTTGTTTTGTCATAAAACAAAATTTTTCATCATACAAGCCTATTTGAAATAAAATAATACTAATTTATTAATATTTCAAAAATTAATAAATTGGAGATTTAAAAAATAAATCTATTTATCGAACCAATTCAAATAGTTATGATTATTTGAGCAATTACATATTTCAAAATGTTATAACCTTTTGTTCAGACATAAAACAATTATTTTTGTTCATACAAGCTTATTTATAATAAAATAATACTATGTAATAATATTCTAAAAATTAATAACTAATAGATTTAAAAAATAAATTTATTTGCTGAACCAATTCAAATAGTTAAGGCTATATGAACAATTTTTTATTTCAAATCATTATGACCTTTTATTTGATTGTGAAACAAATTTTTCAATTCTTACTAACTTATTTGAAATAAAATAAAAAAAGTTTACTAAGATTTCAAAAAATTAATCAGTAAGAGGTTTAAAATATAATTTTGTTTATTGAACTAGTTTAAATAATTATGACTATTTGAACAATTATCTATTTCAAATCGTTATGACCTTTTGTTTTGTCATAAAACAAATGTTTTTGTTCATTTAAGTTTGTTCGAAATAAAATAATACTAATTTATTAATATTTCAAAAATTTATAAAAGATTTAAAAAATAAATCTATTTATAAAACCAATTTAAATAGTTGTGAATATTTAAGCAATTATTTATTTCAAATTATTATGACTTTTTGTTCTGTTATAAAACAATAGTTTATGTTCATACATGCTTATTCAGATTAATATAATACTAATTTATTAATATTTTGACAATTAATAAGTAAAAAGTTTTAAAAATAAATATGTTTACTGAACTAGATTTAGTAGTCATGACTATTTGAATAATTATCAATTTCAAATCATTATAACCTTTTTTTTTGTCATAAAATAATATTTCAATTCATATAAGGTTATTCAAAATAAAATAATACTATGTTATTAATATTTCAAAAATTAATAATTAGGAATTTTAAAAATGAATTTATTTACCAAACAAGTTTAAATAATTATATAATACTATGTTATTAATATTTTGAAAATTAATAATTAAAAGATTTTAAAAATGAATCTATTTACTGAACAAGTTTAAATAATTATGACCATTTGAATAATTATTGATTTAGAATTGCCATAACCTTTTAGTTTGTCATAAAATAAATTTTTTCTATTCCTACAAGCTTATTTCTAATAAAATAATACAAATTTATTAATATTAAGGCAATTAATCAGTTAAATATTTAAAAAATAAATTTGTTTACTGAGCAAGTTCAAATCGTTATGACTATTTGAATAATTATTTATTTCAAATTCTTAGGACTTTTTTGTTTTTATCATAAAACAATTATTTCTATGCATACAACCTTATTTGGATTAAAATAATATTAATTTATTAATATTTTTACAATCAATAAGTAAAAGATTTAAAGAAAAAAAGGTTTACCACACAAGTTCAAATAGTCATGACTATTTGAATAATTATCTACTTCAAATCATTGTGACCTTTTGTTTTGTAATAAAACAATTGTTTCAATTCATGTAAGCCTATTTGAAATAAAATAATACTAATTTAGTAATATTCCAAAACTTAAAGAGTAAGAGAATTAAAAAATAAATCTATTTGCTGAACAAGTTCAAATAGTTATGATTATCTGAACAATTATCTAATTCAAAACATTATGACCTTTTGTTTTGTCATAAAATAATTGGTTCTATTTATGCAAGCTTATTTTAAATAAAATAATATAAATTTATTAATTTCCATAAATTAAATAAGTAAAAATTTTAAAAATAAATTTATTTTTTAACACGTTCAAATAGTTATGATTATTTGAACAATTATCTATTTCAAATCGTTATGACCATTTGTTTTGTTATAAACCAATTGTTTCTATTCAAAAAACATTATTTCGAATAAAATAATACTAATTTATTAATATTTCAAAATTAATAAGTAAAAGATTTTAAAAATAAATCTGTTTACTGAGTAAGTTCAAATAGTTATGACTATTTGAATAATTATTTATTTTAAATCATTATGATCCTTTGTTTTGTCATAAAACAGTTGTTTCTATTCATACAAGTTTATTCAAAATAAAATAATACTAATTTAATAAGATTATAAAAATTAACAAGTTTAATGTTTAAAAAATTAATCTATTTCTCGAACAAGTTCAAATAGCCACATTGATTTGAACTATTATCTATTTCAAATCATTATGACATTTCGTTTTGTCATAAAACAATTGTTTCTATTCATACAAAATTATTTAGAATAAAATAATACTAATTTATTACTATTTCAAAAATTAATAAGTGATTTAAAAACTAAATCTTTCTACCAAACCAGTTTAAATAGTTTTGACTATTTGAACAATTATCTATCTCAATTCCTATTTTGTCCTAAAACATTTATTTTTATTCATATAAGCTTATTTGGAGTAAAATATTGCTAAACTAATAATATTCTAAAATTAATAAGTAAGGATTTAAAAAATAAATATTTTTGTTGAACCAATTCAAATAGTTAAGACTATTAGAACAATTATCTATTCCAAATCATTCTAACTTTTTGTTTAGTCATAAAATAATTGCTTTAGCTCATACATGCTTATTCAAAATAAAATAATACTAATTTATTAACATTCAAAAATTTATTAAGTAAGAAATTAAAAAAAATCTGTTTACCGAACAAGTTCAAATAGTTTTGACTATTTAAACAATTATCTATTTAAAATCATTCTGACTTTTTATTTTATCATAAAACAATTATTTTAGTTTATAAAAGCTTACTTGAAATAAAAATAATATTACTTTATTAATATTATAAAAATTGATAAGTTAGAGATTTAAAATATAAATTAGTTTATCGAATCAATTCAAATAATTATGACCATTTGAACAATTATCCATTTCAAATCATTATTAACTTTTGTTTTGTCATAAAACAATTATTTTTCATCATACATGCCTATTCAGAATAAAATAATATTAATTTATTAATATATCAAAAATTAATAAGTAGAAGAATTAAAGAATAAATCAGTTTATCGAAACCAGTTCAAATAGTTAAGACAATTTAAACAATTATATATTTTAAATTGTTATAACCTTTTGTTTTGTCATAAAAAATTTTTTTTATTTAAATAAGTTTGTTCAGAATAAAATAATATTAATTTATTAATATTTTGAAAATTAATGAGTAAGAGAATTAAAAAATAAATATGTTTATTAAGCCAATTTAATTAGTTAAACTATTTGAACAATTATTTATTTCAAATTGTTATGACCATTTGTTTTGTCATAAAATAATTGTTTATGTTCATACAGTCTTATTCGGAATAAAGTAATGCTAATTTATTAATATTCTAAAAATTAATAAGCATTGGATTTAAAAAATAAATATGTTGGTTCTGATTGTTTGAACAATTATCTATTTCAAATCGTTATAACCTTTTGTTTTATCACAAATCAATTGTTTCTATTCATACAGCCTTATTCTAAACAATATAATTCTAACTCGTTAATTTTTCAAAAATTAATAAGTAAGAGATTTTAAAATATGAATTTATTTATTGAACAAGTTCAAATACTTATGACTATTTGAACAATTATCTTTTTCAAATCACTATAACCTTTTGTTTTGTTATAAAACATTTTTTTTTCTATTTAGACAAGCTTATTTCAAATAAAATAACACAAATTTATTAATATTCTAACAATTAAAAAGTAAAAGATTTAAAAAATAAATTTGTTTACTGAATAAGTTCAAATAGTTATAACCGTTTGAACAATTATTTATTTTAAGTTGCTATGACTTTTTATTTTGTCATAAAACAATTGTTTTTGTTCATACAAGCTTATTCAGATTAAAATAATATTAATTTATTAATATTTTGACAAATAATAAGTAAAAGATTTTAAAAATAAATATGTTTATCAAACAAATGCAAATAATCATAACTATTTGAATAGTTATCTATTTCAAATCGTTATGACCTTTTGTTTTGTAACAAAATAAATATGTTTATCGAACAAATCCAAATAATCGTTATTTTGACAAATAATAAGTAAAATATTTTTAAAATAAATATGTTTATCGAACAAATCCAAATAATGATATAGGTTTATTCAAAATAAAATAATACTAATTTATTAATATTCTAAAAATTAATGAGTAAGAGATTTAAAAAATGAATCTGTTTACTGAACAAGTTTAAATAGTTATGACTATTTGAACAATTATCTATTTCAAATCATTTTGACTTTTTGTTTTGTCATAGAACAATTGTTTCTATTCATACAAACTTATTTTGAATAAAATCATATAAATTTATTAATATTGTAAAAATTAATAAGTAAAAATTTAAAAAATAAATCTGTTTTCTAAACACATTTAAATAGTTATGACTATTTGAGCAATTATCTATTTCAAATAGTTATGACCTTTTGTTTTGTCGTAAACCAATTGTTTTTGTTCATACAAGCTTATTCGAAATAAAATAAAACTAATTTACTAATATTTCAAAAATTAATAAGTAAATTATTTAAAAACTAAAATATTTACTAAGCAAGCTCTAATAGTTGTGACTATTTAAATAATTATTTATTTCAAAAAGTTATGATATTTTATTTTGTGATCAAACAATTGTTTTATTTATACAAATTTATTCGAAATAAAATAATACTAATTTATTAATATTCTAAAAATTAATAGGTAAGAGATTTAAAAAATAAATCTATTTATCAAACAAGTTCAAATAGTCATGCCCATTTGAATAATTATCTATTTCAAATTATTATGACTTTTTGTTTTGTTATATGACAATTGTTTTTGTTCAAACAGAATTATTCAAACTAATTTATTAATATTTTGAAAATTAATAAGAGATTTAAAAACAAAATCTGTTTACTGAATTAGTTCAAATAGTTATAACTATATGAACAATTATCTATCTCAAATCGTTATGGTCTTTATTTTGTCATAGAACAATTGTTTCTTTTTATATTAGCTTATTCGGATTAAGATAATACTAATTTAATAACAAAAAATAAATGTATTTTGCCGAACCAGTTCAAATAGAATAATTATCTTTTTCAAATCATTCTAACCTTTTGTTTAGTCATAAAATAATTATTTTAGTTCATACAAGCTTATTTGAAATAAAATAATATTAATTTATTAACATTCAAAAAATTAATAAGCAAGAGATTTTAAAAAAATAAATATGTTTACCAAACAAGCTCAAATAGATATAATTATTTAAATAATTATCTATTTAAAATCGTTATGACCTTTTGTTTTGTTATAAAATAATTGTTTCAGTTCATAAAAACTTATTGAAAATAAAATAATACGACTTTATTAATATTTCAAAAATTATTAAGCAAGATATTTAAAAATTAAAATTGGTTTTCGAATCAATTTAAATAATTAAGACCATTTGAACGAATATTAATCTCAATTTGCTATAACCTTTGTTTTGTCATAAAAATTTGTTTCTAATCATACAAGCTTATTTGGATAAAAATAATACGAATTTAATAATATTTCAAAAACTAGGTGGTAAGAGATTTAAAAAATAAATGTGTTTGCCAAATTAGTTTAAATAGTTAAGACTATTAGAATAATTATCTATTTCAAATCATTCTAAGATTTTGTTTTGTCATAAAATAATTGTTTTAGTTCATACAAGCTTATTTAGAATAAAATAATACTAATTTATTAACATTCAAAAAATTAATAAGCAAGAGATTTGAAGAAATAAATATGTTTACGGAATAAGTTCAAATAGTTATGATTATTTGAACAATTATCTATTTAAAATCATTATGAACTTCTGTTTTGTTATAAAACAATTGTTTCAGTTCATAAAAACTTATCCAAAATAAAATAGTAATACTTTATTAATATTTCAAAAATTAATAAGTAAGAGATTTAAAAAATAAATTAGTTTACCTAATCAGTTGAAATAATTATGGCAATTTGAACAATTATATAGTTCAAATCATTATTACCTTTTATTTTGTCATAAAACAATTATTTCTCAACATGCAAGTTTATTGAAATAAAATAATACTAATTTATTAATATTTTAAGAATTAGTAGGAGATTTAAAAAATAAATTTGTTTACCAAACTAGTTTAAATAGTTATGACTACTTGAACAATTATCTATTTCAAATTGTTATAAGCGTTTGTTCTGTCATAAATCAATTATTTATGTTCATACAAGTTTATTCAAAATAAAATAATACTAATTTAATAATATTCTAAAAATTCATAACTAAGATATTTAAAAAATAAATTTATTTTCTGAACTAGTTCAAATAGTTAAAATAATATGAACAATTATCTATTTCAAATTGTACTATTTTAGCTTATACAAGTTTGTTTAGAATAAAATAAAACTAATTTGTTAATATTTCAAAATTTTATATGTAAGAGATTTAAAAAATAATTCTATTTACTGGACCAATTTAAATACTTATAACTATTTGAAAAATATATATTTCAAATCATTATTACTTTTTGTTTTGTCATAAATAATTGTTTTTGTTTATATAAGTTTGTTCAAAATAAAATATTACTAATTTATTTATATTTAGAAAATTAATCAGTAAGAGTTTAAAAACTTAAATATGTTTACCAAGCAATTTCAAATAGTTTTCACTATTTGAATAATTATCTATTCCAAATCGTTATAACCTTTTATTTTGTCATCAAACTATTGGTTCTGTTCATACTATTTTATTTGAAATAAAATAATACTAATTTAATAATATTCTAAAACTTAATAACCAAGAAAATTAAAAAAATAAATCTAATTGCCAAATGAGTTCAAATAGTTAAAACCATATAAATGATTATCTATTTCAATTCATTATGACTTTTTTGTTTTGTCTTAAAATAATTTTTTTTATTCGTACAAGCTTATTCAAATTAAAATAATACAAATTTAATAATATTTCAAAAATTAATAAGTAAGAGATTTAAAAAATAAATTTATTTTTTGAATCAGTTCATATGGTTAAGACTATTAAAACAATTATCCATTTGATATTGTTCTTACCTTTTGTTTAGTTATAAAATAATTGTTTTAGTTCATATAAGTTTATTTGAAATAAATTAATACTAATTTATTAATATTCAAAAAATTAATAAAAAATATTTAAAAAATAAATCTATTTATTGAACAAGTTCAAATAGTTATTACTATTTGAATAATTGTCTATTTAAAATCATAATGACCTTTTGTTTTGTCATAAAACAATTGTTTTAATTAATACAAGCTTATTCAAAATAAAATAATACAAATTTATTAATATTCTGAAAATTAGTAAGTAAGTGATTTAAAAAGTGAATCTATTTACAGAATCATTTCCAATAATTATGGCCATTTCAACAACTATCTATTTCAAATCATTATTACCTTTTGTTTCGTCATATAACAAATGTTTTCGATCATTTAAGCTTATTTGAAATAAAATAATATTAATTTATTAATCTTTCAAAAATTAATAAGTGAGAGATTTAAAAAATAAATCTATTTATCGAACTAGCTTAAATATTATGACTATTTGAATAATTGTATACTTCAAATTGTTATAACCTTGTGTTTTCTCATAAAATAATTATTTATGTTCATACAAGCTTATGTGGAATAAAACAATACTAATCTATTAATATTTCAATAATTAATAACTAAGAGAATTAAAAATAAAATCTGATTACCGAACCAGTCCAAATATTTAAGACTAATAAACAATTATCCATTTCAAAATGTTATGACCTTTTATTTTGTCATAAAACAAAATTTCAATTCATACTAGCTTATTCAAAATAAAACAAAATGAATTTATTAATATTTTAAAAATTAATAAATAAGAGATTTAAAAAAATATATTTCTGTTTACCTAACCAGTTTAAATAATTATGACTATTTGAACAATTATCTATTTCAAATCATTATGACCTTTTGTTTTATCATAAAACAAATGTTTTTGTTCATATAAGTTTGTTTGAAATAAAGTAATACTAATCTATTAATATTTCAAAAATTAATAAAATATTAAAAAAATAAATCTATTTATCAAACTAGTTTAAATAGTTATGACTATTTGACAAATTATTTATTTCAAACCATTATGACTTTTTGTCCTATTATAAAACAATTGCTTCTATTCATACAAGCTTATTCTAATTAAAATAATACTAATTTATTAATATTTTGACAATTAATAAGTAAATTTTTTTTTAACTAAATATGTTTGCCGAACTAGATAAATTGTCATGACTATTTGAATAATTATCTATTTCAAATCTTTATGACCTTTTGTTTTGTCATAAAGGAATTGTTTAAGTTCTTATAACTTTATAAATAAAATAAAACCAATTTATTAATATTTTGAAAATTAATAATTAAGAGATTTAAAAAATCTATTTATTGAACAAGCTTATTTTGAATAAAATAATATAAATTTATTAATATTAGGACAACTAGTAAGTAAAAGATATTAAAAAATATGTTTATCGAATAAGTTCAAATCGTTATTACTATTTGAATAATTATTTATTTCAAATTATTATGACTTTTTGTTTTGTAATAAAACAATTATTTCTATTCATACAAGGTTATTCAGATTAAAATAATATTAATTTATTAATATTTTGGCAATTAATAGGAAAAAGATTTAAAAAATAAATATATTTACCGAACAAGTTGAAATAGTCATGATTATTCGAATAATTAACTATTTCAACTCATTTGATTTTTTTTTTTGTAATAAAACAATTGTTTCAGTTCAAATAAGCTTTTTTAAAATAAAATAATACTAATTTATTAATATTAAAAAATTAATGAGTAAGAGAATTAAAAAAAATTAATGAGTAAGAGAATTAAAAATTAATCTTTTTTACCGAATATGTTCAAATAGTTATAACTGTATGAATAATTATCTATTTCAAAATATTATGACCTTTTGTTTTGTCATAAAACATTTGTTTCTGTTCTTTCAAGTTTATTTTGAATAAAATAATATAAATTGATTAATATTACAAAACTTAATAAGTAAAAATTTCAAAAATAAATCTATTTTCTAAGCACATTCAAATAGTTATAACTATTTCAACAATTACCCATTTCAAATCATTATGATCTTTTGTTTTGTCATAAACTAATTATTTCTGTTCATAAAAGCTTATTTGAAATAAAATAATACTAATTTTTTAAAATTTCAAAAATTAATAAATAGAAGATTGAAATAATAAATCTGTTTACTAAGCGAGTTTAAATAGTTATGACTATTTGAATAATTATTTATTTCAAATTATTATGATCTTTTGTCTTGTCATAAAACAATTATTTCTATTCATACAAGTTTATTTGAAATAAAATAATATTAATTTATTAATATTCTAAAAATTAATAAGTTGGAGATTTAAAAATAAATATGTTCACTAAACAAGTTTAAATAGTCATATCCATTCAACTATTATCTATTTCAAATCGTTATGACATTTATTTTGTCATAAAATATTGTTTTTGTTTAAAATAATACTATTTTAGTAACATTTAGAAAATTAATAAGCTTATTCATAATAAATTAACAATAATTTATTAGCATTTGAAAAATTAATAAGAAAGAGATTTAAAAAAATAAATTTGTTTTCCAAACAATTTTAAATAGTTATTACTATTTGAACAATTGTCTATTTAAAATCATTATAACCTTTTAATTTGTCATAAAATAATTATTTCAGTTAATACAAGTTTAGATGGAATAAAATAATACTAGTTTATTAAATTTTTGAAGTTAATAAGTAAGAAATTAAAAAAAAAAATTTGTTTACTGAATCAGTTAATATGATTATGGCCATTTGAATGATTATCTATTTCAAATTGTTATGCCCTTTTGTTTTGTCATAAAACAATTATTTTTGGTCATACAAGCTTATTTGAAATAAAATAATACTAATTTATTAATATTTAAAAAATTAATAAGTAAGAGATTTAAAAAATAAATTTTTTTATCGAACCAGTTTAAATAGTTATGACTATTTGAACAATTATCAATCTCAAATCATTATCATCTTTATTTTGTCATAAAACAGTTGTTTTTTATCATAAAAACTTATGTAGTTAAAAATAATTCTAATTTAATAATATTTCAAAAATTAAGAAGTATGAGATTTAAAAAATAAATGTGCTTGCGGAACCAATTCAAAAAGTTAAAAGCACTATAATAATTACCTATTTTGGATCATTCTGATCTTTTGTATAGTCATAAAATATTTGTTTCATATCTTACAAGCTTATTTAGTATAAAATAATCCAAATTTATTAACATTCAAAAAATTAATAAGTAAGAGATTTGAAAAAATAAATTTGTTTAACAATCGTAATTGTTTCAATTCATAACAGCATATAAAATAATATTAATTTCTTAATATTTCAAAAATTAATAAGCAAGAGTTTAAAAAAATGAATTTGTTTATCGAACAAATTCAAATAGTTATAACCTTTTGTTTTGTCATAAAACAATTGTTTCAATTCATACAAGCTTATTCGAAATAAAATAATACTAATTGATTAATATTTTAAAAATTAATAAATGATTTAAAATATGAATCTGTTTACCAAATTAGTTCAAATAATTGTGGCCATCTCAACAATTATCTATTTCAAATCATTATTACCTTTTGTTTAGTCATATAGCAATTATTTTTATCATACAAGGTTGTTTGGAGTAAAATAATAATAATTTATTAATCTTTCAAAAAATTAATAGTTAAGAGATTTAAAAAATAAATCTGTTACTAAACCTATTCAAATAGTTATGACTATTTAAACAATTGTATACTTCAAATAATTATTTAAAAAATAAACCTTTTGTTTCGTCATAAAACAATTATTTATGTTCATACAAGCTTATTTGAAATAAAATAATAGTAATTTGATAATATTTTAAAAATTAATAACTAAGAGATTTAAAAATTAAATTTGTTTGCCAAACTAGTTCAAATAGCTAAGACTGTATGAACAATTATCTATTTCAAATCATTATGACCTTTTCTTTTGTCATAAAACAAAATTTTCAATTCATACTGGTTTATTTAAAATAAAATAAAATGAATTTATTAATATTTCAAAAATTAAGAAAAGATTTAAAAAATAATTCTATTTACCTAACCAGTTCTAATAATTATGACTATTTGAACAATTATCTATTTCAAATAGTTATGACCTTTTGTTTTGTCATAAAACAAATGTTTTTGTTCGTATAAGTTTGTTTGGAATAAAATAATATTGTTTTGTCATAAAACAAATGTTTTTGTTCGTATAACAAATGTTTTTGTTCGTATAACAAATGTTTTTGTTCGTATAAGTTTATTTGGAATAAAATAATACTAATCTATTAATATTTTGAAAAGTAATAAGAGATTTAAAAAATAAATCTTTTTATCAAACCAATTCAAATAGTTATAATTATTTGAGCTATTATTTATTTCAAATTGTTATTACTTTTTGTTCTATTATAAAATAATAGTTTATGTTCATAGAAGCTTATTTGGATTAAATAATACCAATTTATTAAATTTTGGCTATGTAAAAAATTAAAAAAGTAAATATGTTTACCAAACTAGATCAAATAGTTATGACTATTTAAATAATTATCTATTTCAAATTGTTATGACTTTTATTTTATCATAAAAAATTATCTTAGTTCATACAAGCTTATTCGAAATAAAATAATACTAGGTTATTAATATTCCAAAAATTAATAATTAAGAGATTTAAAAAATGAATCTGTTTACCAAACAACTTTAAATAATTATGACTATTTAAATAATTATATATTTGAAATCGCTATAACCTTTTGTTTTGTCATAAAAAGATTTCTTCTATTCATACAAGTTGATTTCGAAAAAATAACATAAATTTATTAATATTAAGACAATTAATAAGTAAAAGATTTAAAAAATAAATATGTTACTAAACAAGTTTAAATCATTATGATTAATTGAACAACAAATTGTTATGACTTTTTGTTTTGTCATAAAACAATTGTTTCTATTCAACAAGCTTATTCAAATTAAAATAATATTAATTTATTGATATTTTGACAATTAATAAGTAAAATATTTAAAAAATAAATATGTTTACAAAATAAGTTCAAATAGTTATTTCAAATCATTTTGACCTTTTTGTTTTGTAATAAAACAATTATTTCAATTAATATAAGTTTATTTGAAATAAAATAATACTAATTTATTAATATTTTAAAAATTAATGAGTAAGAGAATTATAAAAATGAATATATTTATTGAAAAAGCTCAAATAGTTATGACTATATGAACAATTATCTATTTCAACACATTCTGACTTTTTGTTTTATCAGAAAGCAATTGAATCTATTCATGAAAGCTTATTTCAAATAAAATAACATAAATTTATTAATATTCTAAAAGTTAATAAATAATAATTTAAACAATAAATTTATTTTTTTGAACACATTTAAATAGTTATGACTATTTAAATAATTTTTTATTTCAAATTGTTATGACCATTTGTTTTGTGATAAATCAATTACTTTTGTTTATAACAGCTTATTCAAAATAAAATAATACTAATTTTATTAAAATTTAAAAAATTAATAAGTAAAAGATTTAAAAAATAAATCTGTTTACCAAGCAAATTCAAATAGTTATGACTATTTCAATAAATATTTATTTCAAATCATTATGATCTTTTCTTTGGTCATAAAATAATTGTTTCTATTCATAAAAATTTATTCAGAATAAAATAATATTAATTTATTAATATTCTAAAAATTAATATGTTGAAGATTTAAAAAATAAATATGTTTACCGAATAAGTTCAAATAGTCATGTCCATTTAAGCTGTTATCTATTTCAAATCATTACGAAATTTTGTTTTGTCATAAAATAATACCAATTATTTAGAATAAAATAATACCAATTTATTATTATTTCTAAAATTAATAAGGATTTAAAAAATAAATGTATTTGTTGAACCTGTTCAAATATTTAAAACTAGTAGAATAATTTTTTTTCAAATAGTTTTGATTTTTTCTTTAATCATAAAATAATTGTTTCAGCTCATATATGCCTATTCAAAATAAAATAATACTAATTTATTAACATTCAGAAAATTTATAAGCAAAAAATTTAAAAAATAAATCAGTTTACCGAACAAGTTCAAATATATATGACTATTTGAACAATTATATATTTAAAATCATTTTGACCTTTTATTTTATCATAAAACAATTGTTTCAATGCATAGAAGCTTATTCAAAATAAAATAATATTACTTATTAATATTTCAAAAATTGATAAGTTAAAGATTTAAAAAATAAATTAGTTTATCAAATCAGTTCAAATAATTAAGGCTATTTAAACAATTATCTATTTCAAATTGTTATGAACTTTTGTTTTGTCATAAAACAATTGTTTTTCATCAGACAAGCCTATTTGGAATAAAATAAAACTAATTTACTAATATTTCAAAAATTAATAAGTAGGAGATTTAAAAAATAAATTTGTTTACCATTCAAATAGTTATGATTATTTGAACAATTATATATTTCAAATTGTTATAACCTTTTGTTAAGTCATAAAATAATTATTTTTGTTCATACAAGTTTATTCAAAATAAAATAATACTATTGTAATAATATTCTAAAAAATTAATAATTAAGAGAGTTAAAAAATAAATTTATTTGCCAAACCAATTCAAATAGGGCTATATGAACAATTCATTATTTCAAATCGTTATGATCTTTTATTTTGCCATAAAATAATTTTTTTTAGTTCTTAGTAACTTATTCGAAATAAAATAAAAAAATTTATTAATATTTTAAAAATTAATAAGAGATTTGAAAAAAAGTATGTTTATCGAATCAATTCAAATAATTATGATTATTTGAATAATTATCTATTTCAAATCATTATGACATTTTCTTTTGTCATAAAATAAATGTTTTTGTTTGGAATAAAATAATATCAATTTATTCATATTTTGGAAAAAATAGAAGAGATTTAAAAAATAAATCTATTTACTAAACCAATTTAATTAGTTATAACTATTGAAATAATTTTTTATTTCAAATTGTTATGACCATTTGTTTTGTCATAAAACAATTGTTTCTATTCATACAGTCTTATTCAGAATAAAGTAATGCTAATTTATTAATATTTTAAAAATTAATAAGTAATGGATTTAAAAAATGAACCTATTGGTCTCACCAGTGCAATTAGTTATGACTTTTTTAATAATTATCTATTTCAAATCATTATGACTTTTTATTTTATCACAAAGCAATTGTTTCTATTTGTAAAAGCTTATTTGAAATAACATAAATCTAATTTATTAATATTTTAAAATTAATAAGTAAGAGATTTAAAAAATGAATCTGTTTATCGAATAAGTTGAAATAGTTATGACTATTTGAACAATTATCTATTTCAAATCACTATAACTTTTGTTTTATCATAAAATAATTTTTTTCTATTTGTACAAGCTTATTTCAAATAAAATTGTACAAATTTATTGATATTTAGACTATTAATAAGTAAATGATATAAAAAATAAATATGTTTATCAAATAAGTTCAAATACTTATAACTATTTGAACAATTACTTATTCAAATCATTATGATATTTTGTTTTGTCATAAAACAATTGTTTTTCTCCATAAAGGCTTATTTGGATTAAAATAATATTAATTTTTAATATTTTGACAATTAATAAGTAAAAGATTTTAAAAATAGATATGTTTACTGAACAAGTTCAAATAGTCATAACTATTTGAGTATTTATCTATTTAAAATCATTATGACTTTTTCTTTCATCATAAAACAATTGTATCAATTCATATAGGCTTATTCAAAATAAAATAATACTAATTTATTAATATTCCAAAAAATAATGAGTAAGAGATTTAAAAAATTAAACTATTTTTTGAACAAGTTCAAATAGTTATGACTATTTGAACAATTATCTATTTCAAATCATTATGACCTTTTGTTTTGTCATAAAACAATTATTCTTATTCATACAAGCTTATTTGGAATAAAATAATATAAATTTATTAATATTTCAAAAATTAATAAGTAAAAATTTAAAAAATAAATTTATTTTTTGAACACGTTCAAATAGTTATAGCTATTTGAACAATTATATATTTTGAATAGTTATGACCTTTTGTTTTATCACAAACCAATTGTTTCTATTCATACAAACATATTCAAAATAAAATAGTACTAGTTTATTAATATTCCAAAAATTGATAAATAAAAGAGCTAAAAAATAAATCTGTTTACCGAGCACGTTTAAATAGTTATGACTACTTAAACAATTATTTATTTCAAATGGTTATGATCTTTTGTTTTGTCATAAAATAATTATTTCTATTCATACAAGTTTATTCAAAATAAAATAATACTAATTTATTAATATTATGAAAACTAATAGGTAGGAGATTTAAAAAATAAATATGTTTACCAAACAAGTTCAAATAGTCTTGTCCATTTGAACAATTATCTATTTGAAATCATTAAAACCTTTTTTTTTGTCATAAAACAATCTGTTCATGCAAAATTATTCAGAATAAAATAATACTAATCTATTAATATTTTGAAAATTAATAAGAGATATAAAAACTAAATTTGTTTACCAAAATAGTTCAAATAGTTATGACTATTTGAACAATTATCTATTTCAAATTGTTATGGTCTTTATTTTGTTATAAAATAGTTGTTTCTTTTCATACAAGCTTATTCGGATTAAAATAATACTAATTTACTAATATTTCAAAAATTAATAAGGAAGAGATTTTTAAAAAAATAAATGTGTTTGCCTAACTAGTTCAAATAGTTAAGATTATTAGAACAATTATCTATTTCAAATAATTCTAATATTTTGTTTAGTCATAAAATAATTATTTCAATTCATACAAGCTTATTTAAAATAAAATAATTCTAATTTATTAACATTTGAAAAATTAATGAATAAGAGATTTTAAAAAAATAAGTTTGTTTACTAAACAAGTTTAAATAGATTTGACTATTTGAACAATTTTCTATTTAAAGTCATTATGACCTTTTATTTTGTCATAAAATAATTATTTCAGTTCATAAAAACTTATCTGAAATAAAATAATACTACTTTACTAATATTTTAAAAACTAATAAGAGATTTAAAAACTAAAGTTGTTTTAAAACCAGTTCAAATAGTTATGACTATTTGAACAAATATCAATCTCAAATAGTTATGATCTTTGTTTTCTCATAAAATAATTGTTTATGATCATACAAGCTATAATGATTTAAAAGTTTGCAATTGTTCAAATAGCCATAACTATTTGAACTAGTTTAGTAAACAGATTTATTTTTTAAATCTCTTGTTAATTTTTGAAAGATTAATAAATTAGTATTATTTTATTTTGAATAAGCTTGAATGTTCAAAAACAATTGTTATATGACCAAACAAAAGGTAATAACGATTTGAAATAGATAATTGTTGACAAGGTCATAATTATTTGAACTAATTCGATAAACAGGTTCACTTTTTAATTTTTGAAATATTAATAAATTAGTATTATTTTATTTCAAATAAGCTTGTATGAACTGAAAAAATTATTTTATGATAAAACAAAAGATCATAGCAATTTGAAATAGATAATTATTCATATAGTCTTAAGTGGTTAAACTGTTTTGGCAAACATATATATATTTGTCAAATCTCTTAGTTATTAATTTTTGGAATATTATTAAATTAGTATTATTTTATTCTGAATAAGCTTAGATGAATTGAAACAATTATTGTATAATAGAACAAAAGGTTATAATGATTTGAAATAGATAATTATTAAGGATCGGTAAACAAATATATTTTTTAAATCTCTATCTTATTAATTTTTTAAATACTAATAAATTAATATTATTTTATTTCAAATAGACTTGTATGATGGAAAGAAATTATTTTATGACAAAACATAAGTTCATAACGATTTGAAATACATAATTGCTCAAATGGCTATAATTATTTGAACTGATTCGACAAATTGACTTATTTTTTAAACCTCTAACTTATCAATTTTTAAAAATTAATAAAGTAATATTATTTTTATTTTGGATAAGGTTTTATGAATTGAAACAATTATTTTATGATAAAACAAAAGGTCATATTTATTTTAAATAGATAATTATTTAGATAGTTATAACTATTTGAACTTGCTTGGTAAATAGATTTATTTTTTAAAATTTCTTGTTTATTAATTTTTTGAATGTTAATAAATTGGAGTTATTTTATTTCAAGTGTATGAACTGAAACAATTATTTTAGGACCAAACAAAAGGTCAAAACAATTTGAAATAGATAATTGTTCTAATAGTCTTAACTATTTGATCTAGCTCAACAAATACATTTATTTTTTAAATCTCTTATTAATTTCTAGAATATTATTAATTTAGAAATATTTTACTCCAAATATGCTTTTATGAACAAAAACAATTATTTTAGGACAACACAAAGATCATAATGATTTAAGATAAGTATTGTTCAAATAATCATAACTATTTGAATTGGTTTCATAAAAAATTTACTTTTTAAATCTCTTATTAATTTTTGAAATATTAATAAATTAGTATTATTTTATTTTGAATAATTTTGTATGAATAGAAACAATTGTTTTATGACAAAACAAAATGTCAATTTATTTTTTAATTGTTAAATAAATTCTAAATAGTAATATGATTAATAATTAATTAATAAATAATATTTATAATAATGATTTATAATCTAACATATAACTATAGTTAGAATATTATCTATATTTAGTTAATTTAAGTATATATTTATAACATTTATTATAATACTTCAATTTATAAATACATATTTTCTATTTAAATATATAAATAGATTATAACTAATTTATTAATATATAATTAGTTAATTCTTATCATATTAACTATAATATTATAGTTAATAATTTTTAATAATTTTATATAGATATTAATGATCACATATGAAATTTAATATGTAAATTTATTAATATTTATGAATAATTATCTATTTTGTTATACAAAATTAATAGTAAGATATTTAAAAAATAAATGTGTTTCCCGAACCAGTTTAAATTGTTAAAACTATTAACCTTTTATTTAGTCATAAAATATTTGTTAGTAATCATATAACAAATAAATATTTAAGTTATTTATATAATTACTTATATTATTGAATAATCTGATAAGAATTAATTATATTAATCAATAGTTTATTCTCTATTCATATAAAATATTGATATATAAATTGCTTTTGCAATAGCAATTTGAAATTTATAATTGTTCAAATGTCATAATTATTTGAACTGGTTTAACAAGCAAAATTTTTTTTTAAATCTCTTACTTATTAATTTTTGAAATATCAATAAATTTGTTTTATTTTATTCTAAATATGTTAATAGGAGCTAAAAATTTGTTTTACAACAAAATAAAAGGTCATAACGATTTGAAATTGCCTTAACTATTTCAAGTGGTTTAGCAAATAAATTTATTTTTTTAAATCTCTTAGTAATTAATTGTCAGAATCTTATTAGATTAGCACTATTTTATTACGAATAAGCTTCTATGAATAGAAATTTGTTTAATTAAACTAATGATATTAAAATTATTTGCTAAACATTAATTAAATATAAATTATATAAATTTATTATTATTAAATTGAATTAATCTTACTAATTTTAATAATAACAATAAATACATATTGATAATTTATTAATTAATCATATTATTGTTAATATTATTATAAAATTTTAATTTATTATAAAATTTTAATTATAACAATTTGAAACAATTAATAATTTAATATATAATACATATTGATAATTTATTAATTAATCATATTATTGTTAATATTATTATAAAATTTAATTTATTATAAAATTTTAATTATAACAATTTTAAAACAATTAATAATTTAATATATATTATTGTATATTATAAATTATTGTTTGAGATTAATTATTAGTACTAATAATATTTTATTACTAATTAATATTAACTACTCAAATTCATTATAAAATTTTAATGAATAATATATTATATTATTAAAGATTGTAGTATGAATAATTAACTTAATATAATTAATCTAATTAGTATAAATAATATACTAATTATTTAAAATTAAATGATTAATATATCCATTTTAAAAATAATTTAAATATTTTCAAATAGTTAATATAATAATTAACTATATTGATTAATTTATAAATTATATAATTGTTAAATTATTTTATAATTTATTAATATAAATTATAAACATTAAATATATTAATATAATTTGGTTGATTTCCTTCTTTTCTTCTTATTTAGGTTAACCAGACCTTAGACTAGATTTCAACAATAGGCATTTGAAAGCCAGTAAAAGGCTAAAAAGTTATAATTTTAATAAATATAATAATTTATAATTTATATAACTATATAAGTTATATAATTAATTTATATAATAATATTTCTTAACATTATTATTTATATAATAATAAATATAGTTTAAAAAAAGTAATTATAAATTAGTATATATTATAATAAAAATGTATTGTTTGTTATAATAGAAATTTATAATAAACTTATTTCATTCTAATAGTCTAATTATTATTACTTATTAAAATTTTAATTAATTGGTAAATTTAAAATTATTGTTAATTTATTTATTACTAATCAAATTGTGAGTATGGATAATTATTCAATTTTATAATGATCTAATAATTATGTATTATAATTAATAGATTATAATTAATAGTAATATTAAAAATTAAGAATATTATAATAATTTATTAATTAATTGAATATTATTTTAATATAATTATTTTATTAGTATAAATATTAATAATAATCATATTTTGAATTAACTATTCAATTAATAATCATTAATTATTTAGATTTATTTTTATTATTTAATATATATTGTTAATTAAATATTACTAAATCTTACAAAATTATGAATAATAATTGTCTACATTATTAAAACTAATAAATATTTAACTGTTTTATAATATATAATTAAATATATTGTAATAATTATAATATATAATTTGTTTAATTAATTGATAAATTTAATGAACAATTATCCAATAATTGGGTTTAATAAATAATTATTAAAACTATAATTAAATTCTAACTTGGCATAATTTTAAATATATTAATATTGATATAATTTTAATTATATACAAATAATTAATAGATACAGTTAATCTATAGATTATTAATAGATATTTCTAATATTATAATAATTAGATATTATTATAAATTACTATAACTTATTATTTATAGTAAATATTACTATTTATATTATTGTATTAATTTAGTTTAATTATTTAATATATAAAATTATTACTAATAATATATTAATTTTTAATTAACAATTCAATTATTTATTGAATAATTATTTGACTATTTATTAGTTATGAGTATTTAATATCTAAAATAATTATTCATATTATAATATTAATTATATAAATATAATTATTAAATTTATAAACTTATTAATTAAATCGTCAATGAATTCATTATAATCCTTATTAATATTAATCTTATTTAAATTATATTAACTTATATTCTATATAAGTTATATATTTGTTCTTACTATAAATAATATAAATTTTATTTGATAAAATAATTAATAGTTTTATTATTAATTAATATTACAAAACCATATTTATTTAACAATTGTTATTAATATAATATTAATATTATAATAATATAATTATAAAGTTGTAATTAATAAAGTATTAATTCTTAAATCTATGTTAATAGATATAATTTATATGATATATATTTATTACATAATAATAAGTATTTAATTAAAAACTATTATTAATACAATTTAACATATAATTACTATACTAATTAAGTTATACGAATAATATAATATTTATTAGATAATCTGATATAATACTTATTAAAATTATTTTATTATATAATTAACAATTAAATTATTATTATAAATTATATAATAAGAGATTTAAATAATTAAGAAGATTAATAATTGAGTAAAAATTCTATACTTATTATAATTTTAAAAAATAATTAATATTTTTATATTAAGGCCAATTTGTTTTAATTATAAGTTGAACAAACAACTATTTGAGTATTATTCAAATATATTAATTATATTAATAATTATTAATATTAAAACTAATATTATAAGCATATTATTTAAATTATGATTTATAAATATGATTAGATTAAATTTATCTTACTTAATTAATAATCAAGATAATAATTATTATATTATATATTAACTATACTTTATATTTCATATAAATGGTAATAGTTAATACCATTTATTCTTATAAAAATAAATTTAAATTATTATAATTTATAATAATTATAATATATTTAATAATTATATTAGTTAAATTATTTAATATAATATTTATCATAAATATTATAATTTATTATAATTAGCAAATAACTATATATAAATTATTTTATATATAACAGTATAATAACTTGATTATTAAAATATAATTTATAACTATGATTATTTTATAATTGAAATTATTATATATTATTTAATATTTTTTAATAATTTGGATAATAAATTTCAAAATAACTATATAATTTAAGATTTGAAAAAATCTTATTACTATTTCAATCATTTTATAATTGAAATATAATTATAACTAGATTATAATTTATTATAAGATAATTAATTATTACTAATTAATATAATATATTACCAAATGACTATAATAATAATTATTAAATTATATCAAATATAATTTATATTTATTATTAATATAATAATATATTAATTGTTAAATATATTATTGTCAAAATTGTCTATAATTTAATAATATTATAATATTAAATTAGGTAATTTAATTAAATAAATTAATCTTTAATAATATGATTATTATATTAGTTAATAATTAATATATTTTAATAATTGTATAGTGATTCAAAAATATAATTTAATTAAGCAATTCAAATACTACTTAAAATAATTAATTAAATATAAATAGTGAAACGGTTTAATTTTAATTAAAAATAAATATTGAAAATATAATAGTATTACAAATTTATTATAATGTATAATAATTATAACAAGAATATATAACTATTCAAAATATATTTAAAATATAATTAAATTTTAATATGGCATTTAATAATTGTAATTAAATAAGATTTCATATATAATTATAAATTATAAATTTATAATTGTTATAAATTAAGTAATAAGTATAACTTATTAATAACAATAATTATTACATAATTTAATAATTAAATATAATAGTTATAGTTTAACTTATAATAATTATACTAATTATATTATTTATATAATATATAATTGTTCATAAAATTATATAATAAATTAATATTGTTAATATTATTTTATATATTAAAAATTTTTGTATAATTTTCTATTTTTCAATTATATAATTTGAAATATAAATTTAATATATTTAATTATTAATTTTTTATATAATTAATATATTATGATATTTAATATTAGTATATAATATTTACACTATATTATTATATATTATTTTATAATTATAACAATAATAAATTTATTAATATTCAAGGCTGAATTACATAATAGTTTAAAATATTATTAATAATTATTCTATTATTAAATAAATTTAAATTGTTATTTTAAATAATTATAGTTATTTATTTTAATTAATATAATTAATAACAATCTTATTATTAATATTAATAATTTCACTATTTATTATATTATATTATTTGAATATATTAAATATTAAGTAATGATAATTAAATTATTGAAATATTTAACTTAATAATATTTTTAATTTATATTATTATGAACTATTGTAAATTAGTTAAGTATACAATATTATTAGTTATTAATAATTATTACAATATTTTCATATTCTATGATATATTTTATTAGTATTAATTATAATTATATCAATAATAATATTAATTATTATTAATATTATGAATGAATATCAGATAATAAACAAATAACTTATATAAACTGATATAAAATTAATATGAAAGAGATTTAAAAACTATTTAAATTAATATTTAAATATAAAATATATTATTATTTATTATTATTAATGGTTTCTATTATTTAAATAGTATTATCTATTTAATAATTAACTTATTTACAAATAATAAAATGATTATAGTTTATATTTATGTATTAAATTTTAATAGTATTATATTTTTTAATAACGATTATTATATTTTATATTAATTATTCATATTAATAATATTTGAATTTAATATTATATTAATTAATTCTATATTAATAATTTGGTATATAATAATATAATTATATATTAGTTATAAAACTTTATAATCAATATTATATAATAATGATAATTTATTCTAAGTTTATTGAATCAGCTCAAATAATTATTTATTTCAATAAAATAATTATTGTTATTAATAATTATAACAATACTTTTTTATTAATTAATTATTTTCAAAACAATTGTTAAATTAAATTATGACTAAGAATTATTGATATTATAACTCATTAATATTGAATTACATATTTTAATATTATTCCATAATAATTTAATTTACTAATATTAATAATTTTAGTATTAATAATAAAATTTATTATTAATAATATTTATAAGATAATAAAATTAATATTATTATTATATATTGTTATATAATTAATTATATAATACTAATTTTAATTATTAATACTAATTTATTAATCTCTCAAAAATTAATAAGAAAGAGATTTAAAAAGTAAATCTATTTACAAAACCAATTCAAATAGTTATAACTATTAGAGTAGTTGTATACTTCAAATTGTTATAACCTTTTTGTTTTGTCATAAAATAATTATTTCTATTCATACAAGCTTATTTGAAATAAAATAAAACTAATCTAATAATATTCTGAAAATCAAAAGCTAAGAGATTTAAAAAATAGAATTATTTGTTGAACTAGTACAAATAGTTAAAACTATATGAATAATTATTTATTTCAAATCATTATAACCTTTTGTTTTGTCATAAAACAATATTTTAAACTCATACTAGCTTATTTAGAATAAAATAAAATAAATTTATTAAAATTTTAAAAATTAATAAGTAAGAGAATTAAAAAATAATTCTATTTACCTAGCCAGTTCAAATAATTATGACTATTTGAATAGTTATCTATTTCAAATTCGTTATGAACTTTTTTGTCATAAAAAAATTATTTCAATTCATATAAGCTTATTCAAAATCAAATAATATTATGTTATTAATATTTTAAAAATTAATAATTAAGATATTTAAAAAATGAATCTGTTTACTGAACAAGTTTAAATAATTATAATAATTTGAACAATTATTTATTGGAAATCACTATAACCTTTTGCTTTATCATAAAATGATTTTTTCTATTCATACAAGCTTATTTTGAATAAAATAGATTAGTTATAAGTTATAAACTATAATTATTATTCATTTGAATAATTTATATATTATAAAGTAGTATTATTATATTAAATAAAACAATATTAATTGAAAATTGTTAATATATCTATTGTTTAAATTATTATTAATATAAATTATAACTAATATAATAATTTATTGGAATATAATTCTATTTAATTAATATAATTAATTTTATATTAAAAAATTATATATTTTATGTAATTTTATATATTAGTTTTATTATTATTTTAAACTAATTATTTTATTATAATTTATAATACAATAAAATAATTATTTTAAACTAATAAACATAATTATTATATTAGTAATAATTTATTAATATTAATTATTTAAATTTATACTGTATAAAATTATTATTATAATATTTTAAATTATAATTATAAACCTTTTGTTACAAAATAAATATATTTTTAGAATAAGTTATATCTAATTATAAGAATAAGTAATAATTTACAATTATTGATTTGAATAAACATATTTAATTAATATTAAATTTATGAACATTGATTTTAATTATTGATTTTTATTAATTAATAGATATCTAAAAAGATTTATTTTTTAGATTTATTATTAAATTTTTAAAATATTAATAGAGTAGTATTAATTTATTTTGAACAAACTTATATGGACAAAAGCATTTGTTTTATGACAAAACAAAAGGTCATAATTATTTGAAATAAATAATTATTCAAATAATCATAATTATTTGAACAAGTTAGGTAAGCAGAATTATTTTGTTAAATCTCTTATTAATTTTTGAAATATTAATAAATTCATTTTGTTTTATTCTGAATAAACTAGTATGAATTGAAAATTTTGTTTTATGACAAAAAAAAAGGTCATAACGATTTAAAATAGATAATTGTTCATATAGTCTTAACTATTTAAACCGGTTTAGCAAACAAATTTATTTTTTAAATCTCTTAGTTATTAATTTTCAAAGTATTATTATATTAGTATTATTTTATTTCAAATAAGCTTGTATGAACATGAATAATTGTTTTATGACAGAACAAAAAAGTTTTATTTTTTAAATAATTGATTTAAAACTGTACATTTGTTTAAATAGTCATAACTATTTAAAAACGTTTGATAAATAAATTTATTTTTTAAATTTTTTTACTTATTAACTTTTGAAAGATTAATAAATTAGTATTATTTTATTCTACAACTTGTATGATAAAAAAACAATTGTTATATGACCAAACAAAAGGTAATATTGATTTCAAATAGATAATTGTTGAAATAGCCATAATTATTTGAACTAATTCGGTAAATAGAATTATTTTTTAAATCACTTATTAATTTTTGGAATATTAATAAATTACTATTATTTTATTGTGAATAAGCTTGTATGAACTAAAACAATTGTTTTATGACAAAATAAAAGGTCATAATGATTTTAAATAGATAATTGTTCAAATAGTAATAACTATTTGAATTTGTTCAGTAAACAAATTAATTTTTTAAACTCTTGCTTATTAATTTTTGAAATATTAAGAAATTAGTATTATTTTATTTTAGATAAGCTTTTATGAACTAAAACAGTTGTTTTTTGTCAAAACAAAAGGTCATAATGATTTTAAATAAATAATTATTCAAACAGTCATAACTATTTGAACTTGATTGGTGAATAGATTTAGTTTTTCATATCTTTTGCTTATTAATTTTTTGAATGTTAATAATTAAAAATTTTAAAATTTAAATATTTAAATTTTATTATTTGATTATCGAATTTATTAATAAATAAGCTATGAAATAATAATATAATTTATGAATTTTGTTAAATAATTATTAAAAATAATCACAAATATTTTAAAATGTATATTTGATCTTTTATGATAAATTATTGATAATTAAAATAGATAATTATTCAGAAATCTGATATTTGAGACAAGGAAAATATTAATCAATTGTTTTATAAGCTTGTATGAACTAATAATTAATATTATAAACTAATATTAACAAATTTAAATAGCTACGACTATTTGAACAATTGTTTATTTAAAATCGTTATGACCTTTTGTTTTGTCATAAAACAATTGTTTTAGTTCATACAAGCTTATTCAAAATAAAATAAAACTAATTTATTAATATTCCAAAAATTAATAACTAAGTGATTTAAAAAGTTAATTTGTTTATCGAATCAGTTCAAATAGTTATGTCCATTTGAACAATTATCTATTTCAAATCATTATGGCCTTTTGTTTTTTCATAAAACAATTCTTTTTATTCATGCAAAATTATTCAAAATAAAAAAATATTGATTTATTAACATTCTTAAAATTAATAAGTAAGAGATTTGAAAAAATAAATCTGTTTACTAAACAAGTTCAAATAGTTATGATTATTTGAACAATTATCTATTTAAAATTATTATGATTAAAAGATTTAATCTATTTGATTTTTATTAATTAGTTTTAATATAAATCTTTAAAAATCTAATTATCATACCTATTATTAATTTTTGAAATAATAATAAAAAGCAAATTAGATTTATAAATCATAATTATTATCTATATGGCTTTTTTTACTAATACTTAATTTTAAAATTAATAAGAAAATAAACTGCCCAGCTTTAAAAAATATAATCACTTAGTTATTAATTTCTATTAATAAATATTTTTAATAGATAAATTAAGATTAATATTTAATTTTAAAGATTTTAAAATTAATTAATGATTGATCTCTACCATTTAATTTTTTTAATATTAATAATTATTATAAATATTTAAAAATTAATATTATTATTAATTAGTATAATAATATTTGAATACATTTACTTATTAATTAATATTTAAATGTTGGTTTAATAAAGAATACAAGATCCTTTCTATTGCTTATAACAAATAAAATTAATATAATATGTTATTAAACTAATACAATTAATCAATTATAATACATTATAATAATTAATTATATAATATAGATTAAATTTGTTTAATTCATAGCTTATAATGTACTATCGATTAGTACATTAATATTTAACAATATTAATAATAATTTAAATTAATAATAATAACCATGATAACAAAATATATTTATTATCAATAAATATAAAATAGATTATTTCAATTAGTGTTAATAAATTAGTGTATTTTGAATAGTAAATTACAAGCTTATTATAAATTAATTAATTTATTAATTAATAAATTAATAATTTATTATATAATTCAAATAACTTATATACTAATTTATTACAAAAATATTATGAAATAAATTATCTATAGTGTTTGAATGATTATCTATTTTAATATTAATTATACTAAAATATTTCATAATATAACTATTATTTAATTAATAAAATAGATATTATAATATGAATATATGTTAGCTTTCAGATTAAAATAATACCTATTGTTTGCTAATAAAATTATATTTATTTATAATTATTATAAATGATAAGTAATTTAAAATTGATAATAAATAAAATTGCTTATAAGCATAAATTTGAATTAATAAATTATTATTAATACTATAATTAATTAATATTTATATATTAATTAACTAATTTGTACTAATTATAAATTATAACTATTAATTTACCTAATTAATTAATTAGGTATATGAATAGATAACTTGCGTTGGTTTATTAAATAATAATTATTAAAAATTATATATTTATAAATTTATTATAAATTATAATTTTTAAATTATAGAATATAATTTATTACTATAATTAAATATTATAATTACATTAGATAACAATTGTCATAAAATTGTTATATAATTATATTATATTTATTTGTAACTTAAATTTTGATATTAAGTTATTAATATATATATTAATAATTATGTATTAGATTTATTTTAATATCTTAATAATTATCTATTTTGTTATATTAATAATTAAATTACTAGCAATTATTGGATTAGTTAATTGTCCATTTATGAAATAGTATTAATAATAGAATTATAGTAAATAAATTAAATTTTCAAAAATAAATCTATTTTCTAAACATATTCAAATAGTTATGACTATTTTAACAATTATCTATTTCTAATCGTTATTACCTTTTTGTTTTGTCATAAACCAATTGTTTCTGTGCATAAAACTTTATTCAAAATAAAGTAATACTAATTTATTAAAAATTTAAAAATTAATAAGCAAAAGATTTAAAAACTAAATTTGTTTACCGAATGAGTTCAAATAATTATAACTATTTAAACATTTATTTATTTCAAATCATTATGATCTTTTGTTTTATCATAAAACGTATGGTTCTATTCATTCAATTTTATTCAAAATAAAATAATACTAATAAATCAATATTCTAAATATTAATAAGTTGGAGATTTAAAAAAAAAACTATTTACCAAACAAGTTTAAATAATCATGTCCATTTGAACTATTATTTATTTCAAATCATTATGACATTTTTTTTGTCGTAAAACAATTGTTTCTATTCAAACAAGCTAATTTCGAATAAAATAATATAAATTTATTAATATTTCAAAAATTAATAAGTAAAAATTTAAAAACTAAATATATTTTCTGAATATGTTCAAATAGTTATGACTTTTTGAACAATGATCTATTTCAAATAGTTATGACCCTTTGTTTTGTCATAAACCAATTGTTTCTATTCATACAAATGTATTCAAAATAAAATAATACTAATTTCTTAATATTCCAAAAATTAATGAGTAAAAAATTTTAAAAATAAATATGTTTATCGAGTTAGTTTAAATCATCATGACAGTTTGAACAATTATTTATTTCAAATAGTTATGATCTTTTGTTTTGTCCTAAAACAATTGTTTCTATTCATACAAGTTTATTTAGAATAAAATAATACTAATTGATTGATATTCTAAAATTTAGTAGGTAGGAGACTTAAAAAATAAATCTGTTTGGTGAACAAGTTCAAATAGTCATGTCCATTTAAACAATTATTTATTTTAAATTGTAATGACCTTTTTATTTTGTCATAAAACAATTGTTTCTTTTCATACAAGCTTATTCATATTAAAATAATATTAATTTAATAATATTCCCAAAATTAGTAAGTAAGAGATTTAAAAAATAAATGTGTTTACCAAACCAATTCAAATAGTTATGTTTCTATTCATACAAGTTCATTTGAAATAAAATAATACTAATCAATTAATATTCTAAAAATTAATAAGTTGGAGATTTAAAAAAAAAATTGTTTACCAAACAAATTTAAATAGTTATGTTCATTTGAACTATTATCTATTTCAAATTGTTATGACATTTTGTTTTGTCCTAAAACAATTGTTTCTATTCAAACAATCTTATTTTGAATAAAATAATATAAATTTATTAATATTTCAAAAATTAGTAAGTAAAAATTTAAAAAATAAATATGTTTTTTGAACATGTTCAAATAGTGATGACCCTTTGTTTTGTCATAAACCAATTGTTTCTGTTCATACAAGCATATTTAAAATAAAATAATACTAATTTATTAATATTTCAAAAATTAATAAGTAAAAAATTTTAAAAATAAATTTGTTTACTGAGCTAATTCAAATCATTATGACTGTTTGAACAATTGTTTATTTCAAATAGTTATGATCTTTTGTTTTGTCCTAAAACAATTGTTTCTATTCATACAAGTTTATTTGGAATAAAATAATACTAATTGATTAATACTTTGAAAGTTAGTAGGTAAGAGATTTAAAAAATAAATCTATTTATTGATTAAGTCCAAATAGTCATGTCCATTTGAACAATTATCTATTTCAAATAATTGTTTCCTTTTTTTTGTCATAAAACAATTGTTTCTATTCATGCAAAATTATTTGGAATAAAATAATATTGATCTATTAATATTTTAAAAATTAATAAGAGATTTAAAAACTAAATTTAAAAACTAAATTATTATAAATTAATTAAATTTATAATAGAATATAAATAGACTATTAGAATTAAGCAGAGATATAGATTAAAAAATAAAATATTTGTTGAACCAGTTCGAATAATTAAAACTATTAGAATAATTATCTATTTAAAATCGTTTTGACTTTTTGTTTAGTCAAAATTTATTTCGTATCTTACAAGTTTATTCAAAATAAAATAATTCAAATTTATTAACATTTTAAAAATTAATAAGCAAAAGATTTGAGAAAATAAATCTCTTTATCAAACAATTTCAAATAGTTATGACTATTTGAATATTTATTTATTTAAAATCGTTATGACCTTTTGTTTTGACATAAAAAAATTGTTTCAATTTATAAAAACCTATCTAGAATAAAATAATACTAATTTCTTAATATTTCCAAAATTAATAAGCAAAAGTTTAAAAAAATAAATTTGTTTATCGAACAAATTTAAAAAGGTAATATTATTTTATTTCAAATTATAATAATAATTTTAAAAATAGAATAATTATCTAAATTATTAATATATAAATTGATTTATTATAAAATTGCTTGTTAATATCGATTATTACTAATATAAAAATAATTGCTTATATAATAAAATAGAGTTCTAATTGTTATATAAATCAGGATTTAAATAGTTAAATGTTATATTAATATTAACAATTTTATACAATTATTAAATTAAAAATTGTTTAGAGCATATATTATAATAATTATTTAATATTGTTTGTCATTTAAATGTTCATTATACAAGTTTTATAATTAAAGTATAATATTAATTTTATTTGTTTATTAATTATTTAATTATTATTGATTTTAATAATAACATTTAATTATTTACTGATTAATTTTTATTATTATGATTATTTATTATTAATAGTTTAATAATCGATTGTAATTAGTATTATTATATTACTATTTATAATATTACTAATAATTAATATTATTATAATATAATAATTATAATATTTTTATAATGTTAGTAATTTTGTTCTCCAAAATTAGTTATGACTATTTAGTAGATTACTATTATTAATATAGTTATTAATTAAAATAAATTAACAAATATTACGAAATGAATATTTTTGTTGATTAAGTTTAAATAATTATGACTATTTGAACATTTATCTATTTGAAATCGCTATAACCTTTTGCTTTATCATAAAATAATTTTTTCTATTCATAGAAGCTTTTTTTGAATAAATTAATACAAATTTATTATAAAATTGATCAAATCTACCTTCCTATGACAATTTATAATTTCAATTATTAAATCTCTTACTTATTAATGTTTGAAATATTAATAATTAATATTTTAATTAATAATTTATTTTTAATAAAATAACATAAATATTTGACTATTAATAACAAGCAATTATTAACTTAATTATAATAAAATAATTATATACATAAAATTTACTTTTCATAACTAATTTAATGATTTAATGATTAATAGTTAAAAGCATAAAAAATTATATTTTCAAAATAATAAATCAAAACAATATCATTATAATCTATTAAATTATTTAATATTCTAACCTAATACTCCACGGAGTATTGGCATAAGTCCCAGG
The DNA here is from genome assembly GCF_047325235.1 of Durio zibethinus. Classification (NCBI taxonomy): domain Eukaryota; kingdom Viridiplantae; phylum Streptophyta; class Magnoliopsida; order Malvales; family Malvaceae; genus Durio; species Durio zibethinus. Next base: position 27,669,040 of record NC_143163.1, on the reverse strand, counting down.
CCCATCATAGTTGGTATCAGAGTAGGTTCTGATTATATAATAAATAGTTTAGGTATTTTAATATAATAGTTAACCATGTAATCTTAATAATATATAAGATTTGAATACATTTAAAATAATATTATTATTTTATTAATAATAATATTTAATTAATAAATATTAATTAAATTAATTATATAAATTAGATATAATTTGACTTTTTGTTTAATTTTACCAAATTTAATCAAGTTGTTAATAAATTAAGAATTGGGTTATTATTAAAATAATTTTTAATATTTTTATTAATATAAGTTTGTTTGAAATAAAATAATACTAATTAAACTTAACTTATATTAAAATAATTTATTCTATTAATTTATTTTGTTAGTAGTACTTAAATTTTAAATATTATTAATATTATTAATTATTATATAGTAGTTTAATTATTATCTTCATTAATAAATTAAAATATCTTTAATTAATTTTTAGAATATTAATAAATTAGCATTACTTTAATTATTAATAACAATTGCAGATTGGATAATTTAATTAATTTAATTATTTGGATTTATAATTATTATAATTATATTATTATGTATAGTTCAATTCATGTTGATTTGAATTAGATAATTGTTCATATAGTCTTAACTATTTGAACTGATTTGGTAAACAAATTTATTTTTTAAATCACTTAGTTATTAATTTTTGGAATATTATTAGATTAGTATTGTTTTATTTTGAATAAGCTTGTATGAATAGAAATAATTATTTTATGGCATAACAAAAGGTTATAACGATTTGAAGTATAGAATTATTCAAATAGTCATAACTATTTGAATTGGTTCGGTAAACAAATTCATTTTTTAAATCTCTTATTAATTTTTGAAAGATTAATAAATTGTTATTATTATTTTATTTTGAATAAGCGTGTATGATCAAATACTTATTATTTGAAAAGATAATTATTCTAATAGTTTTAACTATTTGAACTAGTTCGACAAACATATTTATTTTTTTAAATCTCTTACTAATTTTTGGAATATTATTAAATTCGTATTATTTGAATTGAATAAGCTAGTATGAAAAGAAACACTTGTTTTATAACAAAATAAAGATCATAAAGATTTGAGATAGATAATTGTTCAAATAATCATAAATATTTGAACTATTTTGGTAAATAGATTTTGTTTTTAAATCTCTTATTAATTATCAAAATATTAATAGATCAGTATTATTATATTTTGAATAATTGTACATAAACAGAAAAAATTGTTTTACGACAAAACAAAATGTCATTATGATTTGAAATAGATAATAGTTCAAATAAACATGACTATTTAAACTTGTTCGGTAAACAAATTTATTTTTTAAATCTCAAACTTATTAATTTTTAGAATACTAATAAATTAGTATATTTTATTTCAAATAAAATTGTATGAATAGAAATAATTGTTTTATGACAAAACAAAAGATCATAATGATTTGAAATAAATAATTATTCTAATAGTCATAACTATTTAAACTTGCTCGATAAACAGATTTATTTTTTAAATCTTCTACTTATTAATTTTTGAAATTTTAATAAATTAGTATTATTTTATTTCAAAAAAGCTTTTATGAATAGAAACAATTGGTTTATGACAAAACAAAAGGTTATAACGATTTGAAATAGATAATTCTTCAAATAGTCATAACTATTTGAAATTGTTCAGAAAATATATTTATTTTTTAAAGTTTTACTTATTAATTTTTGGAATATTAATAAATTTAAATTACTTTATTTGAAATAATCTTGTATGAACAAAACCAATTGTTTAATGACAAAACAAAAGATCATAATGTTTTGAAATAGATAATTGTTCAGATAGTCATAACTATTTGAACTTATTCGATAAACATATTCTTTTTTTAATTCTCTTACTCATTAATTTTCAAAATATTAATGAATTAATATTATCTTACTTCAAATAAGCTTATATGAGTTAAAACAAGTGTTTTATTACAAAAGAAAACTTCATAATGATTTGAAATAGACAATTATTCAAATATTCATGACTATTTGAACTTGTTTAGTAAATATACTTATGTTGGATTATGGAGTCTAGTAGTTTCCCTTAGGGACTCGGTATGTCGATTCATCTGGGTGAAGTATCCCATGGCGGATCAAATTCTGGTGTATGGCAACCCAACCTATTGAGGCCCAATGGGTGAGGTATCGCATGAAGGCTTTGCGAAGCCCCTTATGTCCACCTGTCGCTTAGTACGGGGCTCTGCACTACCAAAATAGAATAAGGAAATAGAGTTGTGCCTTCACTATCAGCTATAGCTTTTGGTGTAGTGGTAAGTGCTTGATTTTGAAAATTGGTATCAGAGTAAGGTTGCAGGTTCGAGTCCCCCAAGTGCCACTGGGGGGAGATTGTTGGATTATGGGGTCCAGCGGTCTCCCTTAGGGACTTGGTATGTCGATTCATCTGGGTGAGGTATCCCATGGTAGATCAAATTTCGGTAATTGTTAGCCTTAAATTGATCATTATTTTGAAATGACAAAACATTAAAGCTAAATAAACTTGATAAAGATTTTGAAAAAGATTTATTTAGTACATGTTCTTAAGTTTTATATTTTGGTACTAAATAAATAATATGATTTTCAAAGTTTAAACAAACCTTTCTTGGTGTCATATTTCTCAAACCAAATCTACCTTTAAAGATTATTTATTTGAGCTTAAATGAAAGTCCAATTGTTGTTTTTAAAGTGACCTTATTCATTTTGTACTTAATACAATTTGATAATATTGGTTTTGGGAAATAGATTTAGGAAAGTTGTTTTTACAAGAACAAAGTTTTCCAACATTGAATTTATTTTATTTTTCTGTATAAATTCAAAAGGTTTTAATACTTGAATTTTATATGGTTGGAAAGATCCTTGAGTCTACTTTCTAATGGATTAAACAAAAAGAAAATCCAAATTTTTGAAGAAAAGATTTTGAATTTTTACTAGACACACTGCAGTTGTCAAGAAAACTGCACAAGGGGTATATTTGGAAATTCACTATAATTCGTACACAGTGAATTAGGTGATGAACTTTATGTGGATTGAAATCTCTTTAAGTCTAGTTTCTAAATCTTCAAATGGTTTGTGATTTGGATTTGTATAACTCAAGTTATGATCAAATTAGTGGGTAGAGTACAGAACGGAAAACAACCACCAGCTTGGACAGGATTGATCCCCTCTAGAAGGGATCGATTGCTTCCTCAAATAGAATGCCCCCCCAAGCTGAAAATCCAGAAAAGGGATCGATCCCCTCTAGGAAGGGATCAATCAAGTAAGGCTTTTCAAGCACAAAATCGTGCTTGAACCAACATGAACCAATCAATCCCCTCAAGAAGAGATTGATCGGTTCTAGGCGTGAATACCTCTAACGGCTACTTTTTCATCATTCCAACGGGCATTTCTTCACTCCAAACTTCCCCAATGTGATAGTTTCTCAATTTCTCTATAAATTGGGCACTCCAACACACCAAGAAGCAAGAGGAATCAAGATGAATCAAGAGAGCAAGAGCTAACAAGCAATATTTTCTTTTTCTCGAATAATCAAGAGTTCTTAGAGCTTCAAAGTCTATATCCTTCCATTCATTGTATCCAAATTATCTTTTTGTTATTCATTCATCTTTGTCTTGTCTATAACTTTGTGTACTTCAAATTAGCAAACACTCGACCTTTGAGAGGTTCTTAGAGTTTGCCAAACACTTGAAATTTTGTATTGTGTGATTGTAAGCTTAAGAGGGAGGATAACCCTTAAGAGTGTATTGTGTTGAGTTTGTAAAGCTCGGAGAAGCTTGTTTGTAATCTTCAACACATAGTTGATTTAAGCCTTGGTGTGGACAACCAAGAGAGAGGACGTAGGTGCCTTATGGAAAAGGATCGAACCTCTATAAATTATTGTGTTTGATTTCTCTATCCCTATCTCCTTATAATTTATTGTTGTCCATATTTGATTTTAAGTTCATTGATTGTTATTGCCTTCATTATATTTTCATCAAAAGAGCTTATTGTCTTAATTTTCATTCAACTATATTGAAATCATTATTTGGGAAGAATTTGGAGAGATCCAATTCACCCCCCCTCTTGGATCACCATCTAACCTATAAAGCTAAGAACTTATTTTTTAAATCTTTTACTTATTAATTGTCAAAATATTTATAAATTAATATTATTTTAATTCGAATAAACTTGTATGAACAGAAATAATTGTTTTATGACAAAACAAAAAGTCATAACAAGTTGAAATAAATAATTGCTCAAATAGCCATAATGATTTGAACTTGTTTGGAAAATAGATTTATTTTTTAAATCTTTTACTTATTAATTGTCTTAATATTAATAAATATTTATTATTTTATTCGAAATAAGCTTAGATGAACAGAAAAAAAAATTTTTATGACAAAACAAAAGGTTATAGCTATTTCAAATAGATAATTATTTAAATTTGTTTAGAAAATAGAGTCATTTTTTAAATCTCTTTATTATAAATTTTTGGATTATTAATAAATTAGTGTTATTTTATTTTGAATAAGTTTATATGAAATGAAACAATTTTTTTATGACAAAGCGAAAGGTCATTGAAATAGATAATTATTCAAATTGTCGTGATTATTTATAATTATAACTATTAATATTATTTATTTAATAATAACTTGCAAAATTATTTTTATAATAATTATATTATAATATAATATTATAGTCAAAATTAATTATTATAAATTAATGATTTATGTAATATTAATAATCAATTGATATTAAATTTCAAGTTATAATAAGTATAGCTATAATAATCTAATATAGAATATTATAATTATTAATATAGAAATTAGAATATCAACTGAGGTTCAAATAATTATAAAATATATATAATTTATATTATAAAATATAACTAATTACAAGTTATTATAATAATATAAAAAAATTATTAATAATTAAAATAAATAATTTCAATTAATCATTCAAAGATTAACTCTTATAAGCATAATTTCACGAATGTTGAAATTATTTTTATAATTTAAATAATTACTAATTAATAATTATTATTATAATTAGTTATAATTATATAACTATTAGATAGATTAATAATAATTTATTAATAGTAATTAATATATAGTCAATTCTTATTAATATATATTAATTAATTAATTAAATTAAATTTAAATATTTATTATATTTATGAATTAATTTAAATATAAATTAAACTAAGTTATCCTTAATAATTTAGTAATTATTATTTAAGCTTAATATTAATAAAAATTAAATTTAGTATTTAAGATAACTATATTATTATCTTAATTATTATTAATTATAACATAATAATTAGATTTATTTGTATTAATAATTATTATTAATAATAACTTTTAATTTTACATATATATTTCTATTTTATTTTATTATAATGTTATAATGATTGTTAATAAATATTTATAATATATATCGTATAATTTAAAAAAAAGAAATAAAATAATTTAATATAATTAATTAAATTATACATGTCATATTACAAATATATTTCTATTAATATATGTTATTTTTATTAAATAGAAAATTAAAATAATAGATTAAAATAATTACAATTAAATATTTATATTTATAATTTAATTCTTTAAATTATTAATTGTTAATTATTAATTTTCTATTTAATTAAATAAATTGATAATTAAAATTAAAATTAAAATTTTAATTAATAATTAAATAATAATACTAATTAATAATAATACTAATTTATTACCTTTTGTTTAGTCATCAAATACTTGTTTCATATCTTACAAGTTTGTTTTAAATAATTATTATTTATTTACCTAAATTATTATAAGGTTTTCAATATTAATTTAATTATTAATTTATTTTTAATATTAATAAATAATAAAATTATTTATTATTTTAATATGGTTTATATTAAATTATTTATTAATCTAATAAATCTAATTAATATATTGTCTTTCAAATATTATCTCTTACTTACAATTACAGATAATTATATAGTTAGAATATAATTGAATATTAAAGATAATATAAAATGTTATATATTTTATTAATTAGATAATAAAAAGCCTATTTAAATATTATTTATTATTATTTTAAAACAAAAAGTTAATACTATATTCAATTATTATTTTTTATGAATATTATGGTAATAATTAAATTATTAAAACTATAATAGATAATTTCAATATTTTAATATTAATTAGATAATTGTTCAAATAAGTTTATTATTTAATTTATTAAATAGATAATATTGATATAATTTATAAATTATTTTAATATAAGTTAAGTTTTATAATTTTTTATAACGCTTATTTAAATTATCGAATAATTTAAATAAGTTTTAAATAATAAACTTATTAAAATTAATAAGTTGAACAAACAACTATTTGAATATTATTCTAATTTAAGTTTAAATAGTTAAGACAATAAGGAATATAATTATCTTTTAAATTAATAATTATTTAAATAATAAGATTTAATAATTTAAACTATTTAAACTTGTTCGGTAAACATATTTATTATTTAAATCTCCAATTATTTAAAAAATTCAATTTATAAGATAAAGGTCATAATTTATTGACATTCAAAAAATTAATAAGCATGAGATTTGAAAAAATAAATCTATTTACTTGTTGGCTTTATAGGTGAGTTGGTGATCCAAAATGGGGTGAACTGGATTTCTCCAAATTCTTCCCAAACAAATTATTTCAATATAATTGAATGGAAATTAAAACAATAACCACTTTTGATGAAAATATAATGCTAACAATAACAATTAATGAACCTAAAATCAAATATAAACGACAATAAAATGTAAGGAGATAGGGAAAGAGAAATCAAACACAATGATTTATAGAGGTTCGGTCTTTCTCCACAAGGCACCTACGTCCTCTCTCTTGGTTGTCCACACTAAGGCTTTAATCCACTAATTGAAGAAAAATTCTTACAAGATACAATCCTATCTTGTACTAAATCTTTATATTTTTCTCAAGGCTTAGATAGCAACCTCTACCCTTACAATATCAAGAGGATACCTTACCTTTTGTTCTCTTCCACCCTTGTATATCAAATGTAATTTTGGAAACAATAGAACAACCTCTCTAAGGCTAAGTGTTTGCTAAGTTTAAGTACAAGAAAATGATGAATGAACAAAAAATATAATTTTGATACAATAAATACAAAGATATGGACTTTGAAGCTCTAAAAACTCTTAATTCTTTGAGAGAATGAAAATATGACATGTTGGCTCTTGCTCTCTTGATTCATCAATCCTCTTGGTGTGTTGTAGTGCCCAATTTATAGAGAAATTGAAGAAGTAGCCATTGGGGAAGCTTGGGAAGTGAAAGTAGCCATTGAATGCATTAAAAAAATAGCCGTTGGTGTGATTCCGCCTAAACCCGATTGATCCCTTCCTTGAGGGGATTGATTGGTTCAAGTTTTATGTCATTTCATGCTTAAAAAACACTACCTGATCGATCCTTTCCATGAGGGGATCGATCCTATCAATGGCTGGGTGGTTGTCTCTTGTTTTGCGATCTACCCACTAATTTGATCATATCTTCAGTTATATAAATCCAAATCACAAACCATTTGAATATTTAGAAACTAGACTTAAAGGGCTTTCTATTCATATAAAATTCATCACCTAATTCATTGAGTACGAATTATAGTGAATTTTCAAAATTACCCCTTGTGTAATTTTTCTGACAACTGTAGAGTGTCTAGTAAAAATTCAAAATCTTTTCTTAAAAAATTTGGATTTTGATTTTGTTTAATCCATTAGAAAGTAGACTCAAAGAGATTTCCAACCATATAAAATTCAAATATTAAAACTTTGTGAATTAATAGAGAAAAATAAAATAAGTTCAATGTTGGAAAACTTTGTTCTTGTAAAATAGCTTTCTTAAGTTAATCTTTTTCTCAAAACCAATATTATCAAAATTGTATTAAGTCCAAAATAAATAAATTCAATTTAAAAACAACAATTGGACTTTCATTTAAGCTCAAATAAATAATCTTCAAAGATAGATTTGGTTTGAGAAATATGAAACCGAGAAAGGTTTGTTTAAACTTTGAAAATCATATTATTTATTTAGTACCAAAATATAAAACTTAAGAACATGTACTAAATAAATCTTTTTCAAATTTTTTATCAAGTTTATTTATCTTTAATGTTTTGTCATTTCAAAATAAGGATCAATTCAAGGCTAACATTATCGAACAAGTTCAAATAGTTATGACTATTTTAACAATTATCTATTTAAAATCATTACTAATAATAATATCAATATTAGGTATAATTATTCAAATAAATTACAATTGTTATTAAATAACAAACTCTTTATTATTATTTTGATTGAATTATATTAATAAGTTCAAATATTATTGACTTTTAGGTATTTGTTAATTAACATTATAATATTATAAAATTTTGAATATATTATAATTTAAAATGATAATTATTTTAAATATATATAATATAGATTTATTATAATTTAATTAATAATAATAATATTAACGATTATTAATAATTTTTATAATTTGATAATTATACATTATACATTCATTTTACTACATGCTAATAAAATTTATTTGTACATATGAATAGATAACTTGCTTATCAATATTATTAATTAATAACTAATAAATTATTAGTATTATAATTTTAATAGTCTATTTATATTATAATTAGTTAACTTAATTATATTATAATTATATATAATAATTGCTATAATATTATTAATTTATTAGTTCATTATGGATATTCAAAAAATTATTGTTAATTGTTATAATAATAAATAATTATTATAATTAATTTAACTAATAAATTATAATCTAATTTTAAGTTAATAATTATTAACTAATAATTATATTTCAGTTCATACAAGCTTATTTAGAATAAATTAATACTAATTTATTAACATTTGAAAAATTAATACGAAAGAGATTTAAAAAAATAAATCTATTTACCGAACAAATTCAAATATTTTTATAATAATTAAATTATCTATTGTTCATAAATTAGTATTACATTAAATAATTTTAAAAAATATTAATAAATGACAATACTTATACTTATATTACTGATAAGTATTTAGTAATATAATCAGTTCATAACGATTATTAAGATTTAAATAATATTATAAACTACCTAGTTATAATTATTAGTGGATATCTTATTATATATTCTACTTTTGTTTATTATATTTATAACTATAATTAATATAATGTATTACTTATATGTATATTTATAAGTATATATAAATTAATTATTATTAAAAATAAATAATATAATAAATATTATATAATTATTAAATAGTACTTATTATAATAATCATAAAAGATTATCCATACTTACAATTAAATTATAAATATAATTTATTATTTATTAATAATAAATTACTTATTTATTTTATCAATAATATTATTATTGATACTTATAATTAATATTTTATTTTAATAATTATTATAACTTAATTAGGTTATAATTATTAATATATTTAATTATAATTAATTAATTATTATATCTGATAATAATTATTAATAACTATTAATAAATTATTAAAATAAAAGGGTTCTAATTTATATTTCTCAAATAAAATTTAGATATAGATAATTAGTATCTATTATATAATTATAAACAGTTATAATTAAATATTAAATATTTATAATTAATAATTAATTGTTTAATAAATTTGTTATAAATTATAATATTTATAATTTAATTATTATATTTAAATTAGAATTAATATTCATAAATTTAATATCAATTAATAATAATATTATTATTATTATTAGGTATTATATATAAAATAATATTGATATTTACTAAAAATTGTAATAAATATATAATATTATATATCTAATTGTAAATTGTTTATAAAAATAATATTTAAATTGTTTATAAAAATTATTAAATTTTTTTTAAAATTATATATCTATAATTCTATTAACTAATATTTTTAATTAAATTTGTTTAATATCTAAAATATTATAATTTTATTATATTAAATAATAAATATAATCATAATGTTATTATAACATTAAATTAATATGAACAATAATTTTTATGACTATTTATTGATATTAATAAATAGTAATAAAAAATTGTCATAATTTTTATAAATTTGTTACATATTTATACTATAATTTAATTATATTGAAAATTGTCATAATAAATTACTATTAATAAATAATAATAATATTTATTAAATGAATAAATAATTTATTAATATAAATTAAAAGAATTTTAATTTAATTATATTGTTTAATTAATAATATTATTTAAATTAATTATTATTTAAATAAAATAATTTAAATAATTGTTTTATGACAAAACAAAAGTTCATAATGATTTGAAATAGATAATTGTTTAAATGGCCATAATTATTTGAACTGATTCGATAAATTGATTTATGTTTTAAATTTCTAACTTATCAATTTTTATAATATTAATAAAGTAATATTATTTTATTTCAGATAAGCGTTTATCAACTAAAACAATTATTTTATGATAAAATATAAGGTCATAATGATTTTGAATAGATAATTGTTCAAATAGTCAAAAATATTTGAACTTGTTCGATAAATAGATTTTTTTCTAATTTCTTACTTAATAATTTTTTGAATGTTGATAAATTAGTATTATTTTATTTTGAATAAGCATGTATGAGTTGAAGCAATTATTTTATGACTGAACAAAAGGTCAAAATGATTTGAAATAGATAATTGTTCTAAAAGTCTTAACTATTTGAACTAATTCAGTAAACACATTTATTTTTTAAATCCTTACTTATTAATGTTTAGAATATTATTAATTTAGTAATATTTTACTCTGAATAAGCTTGTTGAACAGAAATTAAATGTTTTAGGACAAAGCAAAAATTATAACAATTAGAGATAGATAATTGTTCAAATAGTCATAACTATTTGAACGGTTCTGTAAAGAGATTTAGTTTTTAAATCTCTTATTAATTTTCAAAATAGTAATAAAATAGAATTATTTTATTTTGAATAATTTTGTATGAATAGAAACAATTGGTTTGGAACATTAATTTTTAAATAAATTTATTCTTAACATTTTTACTTATTAATTTTTGGAACATTAATAAATTTATATTTTTTATTTGAAATAAGCTTGAATGAATAGAACCAATTGTTTTATGACAAAACAAAAGGTTGTAATGTTTTGAAATAGATAATTATTAAGATAGTCATAACTATTTGAACTTGTTGGATAAACAGATTTATTTTTTTAATTCTCTTACTTTTTAATTTTTTAAATATTAGTAAATTAGTATTATTTTATTTCAAATAAGCTACCACGAATTGAAACAATTGTTTTATTACAAAACAAAATGTTACAATGATTTATTAATATATTAATGAATGATTAGGTTTTACATAGTATTAGTAATAATAGTTATTAATAGTTATAAATTATAAGAATATAATTATTTATCTCAATTATTTAATTTATCAAATAATATAATAATACTAATTTAATAATATTCTAAAAATTAATAAGAGATTTAAAAAATAAATATGTTTTCTAAACAATTCAAATAGTTAAAACAATTAGAATAATTATCTATTTCAAATCGTTCAAAACTTTTGTTTAGTCATAAAATATTTGTTTCATGTCTTACAAGCTTATTCGGAATAAAATAATCCAAATTTATGAACATTTGGAAAATTAATAAGCAAAATATTTGAAAAAATAAATTTGTTTACCAAACAAGTTTAAATAGTTATGACTATTTGATCAATTATTTTTATAAAATCGTTTTGACCTTTGGTTTTGACATAAAATAATTATTTGAATTCATAAAAGCTTACCCTAAACAAAAAAAATTAATAAGTAGGAGTTTAAAAAATAAATTTGTTTATCGAACAAATTCAAATAGTTACAACTATTTGAACAATTGTCTATTTAAAATCATATGACCTTTTGTTTTGTCATAAAATTATTATTACTAATAATAATCTTATATATTATTTTATTAAGATTAAACTATTTTATTATTATTTTTCTATTCATATAGTTTAATTATCGATTATTTATTATAATACTTAACTTTAGTTAATTAATTATATTAATATAATATAATTATATTATTAATTATTAAATACAATATTATAATTTAATTATATTTAACTAATTAATAACAATAATTATATATTATAATATTATAATAATTGAATAATGTTTAATTATTATGATATAACTATTAATTATAATAGATTAATATTATAAAAATTTAAATACTAATTATAATAACAATTAGATTATTATAAATAATAATTAAATTTTTTATAATATTTAAAATGCTCCGATAAATTTTTTAAATTTTATAATTATAAAATATAATAAATTTTTAAACATCAAATAATGTATTATATTATATGATTCAAAATAATAATATTATAAATTTAAATAATTTAATAATAATATTTAATATAAATATTATTTGGATATTATTATTAAATTTTAAATAAAACTTTATAAATATTATTATAACAAATTTAATAACCCATAAATTATTAATAATTATAATAATTAATTAACAACATTTTATTAAATATTAATAATTTAATTTATATAATTAAATATTTGTTATTAATAATTTATAGTATAAATTAATATTATACTCAAATATAATTGATATTATTATTTGTAATTAAATTATTAATTAATAATAGTTAACATCATTAACAAATATTAATTTATTAATATTTCATATTAATTGTTAATATTATATACAATTAATATATAATTGTATATTAAATAATTTAATTAATATATATTAATTAAGTCTATAAATTAATAATAATACAATATTATAAATTGACTTAATTATCAATATGTTTATGATATAAATAGAAATAAGTGTTATATATTAAATAACTTATAATAGTTTTAATATTTAATTTCAAATCGTTATTAATAAATTAAACATATTCCTAACTTATAGATAATTTATTTTTATTAATTAATATAATTAATATTAAGTTAATATTAAATTTTAAATTCTTATAAATTATTATATATTAAGTATGTTAATACTTATAATTAATGTTATTATATTAATTTAGATTATATTTAATCTACTTTTTAATAATTAATTAGAGTTATTTATAATTATTATATTATCAAATAGTTAGTTTAAATAATAATTATTACTATGTATAAATATATTATACATTATAAATCTAATTTAGATTATAAAAAAATTTAAATTAAATCGTTAAGATATTTGTTTTGTCATAAAACAATTATCTCTAATCATATAAGCTTATCCGATTAAAAATAATACTAATTTAATAATATTTCAAAAATTAATAAGTAAAAGATTTAAAAAATAAATATGCTTGTAGAATCAGTTCAAAAAGTTAAAGCCATTATAATAATTATCTATTTTAGATCATTTTGATATTTTGTTTAGTTATAAAATATTTGTTTCATATCTTACAAGCTTATTCAGAATAAAATAATTTAAATTTATTAACATTCAAAAAATTAATAAGCAAAATATTTGAAAAAATAAATCTATTTAACATTTGCAATTGTTTCAGTTCATAAAAGCTTATCCAAAATAAAATAATACTAATTTCTTAATATTTCAAAAGTTAACAAGCAAGAGTTTAAAAAAATAAATTTGTTTACTAAACAAATTCAAATAGTTACGACTATTTGAATAATTGTCTATTTAAAATCATTATGACCTTCTGTTTTGTCATAAAACAATTGTTTCAATTCATATAAGCTTATTTAGAATAAAATAATACTAATTTATTAATATTTAAAAAAATTATAAGTAAGTGATTTAAAAAGTGAATTTGTTTACCGAATCAGTTTAAATAATTATGGCCATCTCAATAATTATCTATTTTCAAATCATTATTACCTTTTCTTTAGTCATATAACAATTGTTTTTTTATCATACGAGGTTGTTCAAAATAAAATAATACTAATTTATTAATCTGTTAACATATTACTCTATTGATATTTTGTGAATTATCGTAATATATATTAGTTTAATATATATTAATATTTTGCAATAGTTTAAATATTGCTTTTATATTAATATATGTTAAATTTTAATTGGATTATTTTATTTTGGATAAACTTTTATGAACTAAAACAATTGTTAATAATTATTAATAATAGAATATAAATTTTAATATTTATTACCATTTAATAAATAGTTATGATTATTAAACTAAAAATAATTAATATTTTTATAATATTAGTTATTTAAATAATAATTAAAAAATATTATTAGGATAAATTTTAATTATTATGATTATTATATAGTGACTTAATTAATAATAACTATTAATTACTATTTGAACAATAGTATTATAATAAATAATTAAGAGATAATAAGTAATACTTTAAATATTATAATAGAATAATTAATTTAGTTAATCATTATTATAATTATTAATAATTATCTGCAATTGCACCCACGAGTCATCTCCACAACTATACAAAATGGCTATGGCAATCATCCAAAGTGCTCTCCATGTTACATCCTTACTAGTAAGCTTTAGAAAGAATGCCATCCATTGACCTTTTGTCCAATCCCTCCGCCATTCTTCCATGACAAACTCCTTAATGGACAAAGAATGGCCAAAATGATATTTTATCTTTTCCACCAAGTGATTTCTAATCCAAACAAAAAACAACTAAACACATCCTATAAATTGCCTCTCGCCCTTCCTTCAACAAAAATTTAACGATCTAATTGTCTCTGCTGAGATGGTTGGTGAAAAATTTATACCCCTATCCAATTGCTTATTTATTATAATTTTAATAAATAAAAATTAGTAAATTAATATTAAATTATAAAATAAACTAGTTTAAATTTTAATTAATATAATTATTAATTATATAATATATTAATTCATATAATTAAATACTAAATTAATTTATAAATATTAATAAATAAATGGAAATCATAACAATTAATTTGTAACTTACTATTTATAAAATAGTATAATCATCATGAATTTATTAATAACAATAAATTATTATTGACTATTTGAACAATTATCTATTTAAAATCGTTGTGAATTTTTTTTGTCATAAAACAATTGTTTTAGTTAACAAAAGTTTATCCAAAATAAAATAATACTACTTTTCTTAATATTTTGAAAATTAAGAGATTTAAAAAATAAATCAGTTTACTAACTTAGTTTAAATAATTATGGCTATTTGAATAATTATCTATTTCAAATCGTTATTACCTTTCATTTTGTCATAAAACAATCGTTTTTCAACACACAAGCTTATTTGAAATAAAATTGTTAGTACTTTTTGTTTTGTCATAAAACAATTATTTTTCAATGTATAAGTTTATCTATTTGAATTTGTTCCTATAATATTTTATAAATATTTAAAATATTATATGTTTAAATTATTTGAAATAAATTCTATTTATTGATAATAAATAGTCTATTTTGTTACAAATCAATTCAATTATTATTATTTGTACAATAATTATTCAATAATTATTAATTATCTATCAATAAGAAATTTTATAAACAATTTAAATATTATTTAAATATTAATAATACTAAATATTATAAATTTAGGAAATTTATAATAATTTAATTGTTTAAAAATATTAATTATTTTGTTGTTATATAATATAAATATATGTTATATTAGTTTATCTATTAATATATAATTTACTTATTCAATTAGTTAAGACTATTAGTTTTTATATTTGATTATAAAAACTAATAAGTTATTCAAATTATTTATTACAATTAATTTAATATATATTTAATATATATTTAATTATATACTTATTAATAAATATAATAATTTAATTAAATAATTGTTACAAATAATATATTATAACATATTAATATAATAATATTAATTATTACAAATATTTTTATTTGTAATGAATAAATATATTTATTAATATTTATTAATTTTAATTTTATTAATTATTTAATTATATACAATTTAGATATTTATATACAAAATATAAAATAATAAAATAATATCAATATTATTTAGTGTTAAAAAATTATAAATAGATATAATAAATGCTTATAAGCAATTTTATTTATGATTAATTTTAAATTATTTTAATTTATGATATTAATTATAATTATAAACATATAATATTATTTTATTAGTAATTTTATAATTATTATTAATAATATTTCAATATACTATAAAATTAATGAATATTAAAATTAATTATCGATAATAATAATATATCAATATTTCAATAATTATAATAATATATAATAATAATAATATTTAATAATATTAATTTAATTTAATTCATAATATTTAATCTTCATTTTATAAATATAGTATAATAATATCTAATTTATTAGTTAAATTAATTTAAATAATATGTAAATTAAATAAAAATAATTTTCAAAATATTATTAACTATTTTAAATAATATTTACTATTATAAAAAACAATTATATATTATTTATTTCAATTAATATATACTACTTATAATTAGTAAAATTAATTTAAAATTTAAGCAATAAACAATTGTTTATTTATTCTATTAATTATCTATTTTAAATAAATTAAATATTTGATAATATAATTATCAAATATTACTAATTTAATACTATATTATTCTAATCCAATAATTATAATAGAAAGAAATAATAATTCTATTATTAAATAAATTTATTAATAGTTGATATTAATAAATATCAAATTATTATTACAGATATATTAATTTAAAATTTATTAAATTATTATAAATATCAATTATTAATAATAGGGATTATAATACTTATAATTATAATTAATAAGTATAAATAATTATTGGATAATTTTAAGTAATATTTTAATAAATTATTTAACAATAATTATTCATTGTTATTTATAACAAATATTACTATAATTGATTAACAAATAAGTTAATCAATAATATACTAATATAATATTATTATAAATAATAATAATTATTAGTTATACTAATAAAATAATTTATAGTTATTATTAATATATAAATAATAAATATCATATAAGAAGATTTAATAAATATCTTAACTATTTATATTTATTATTATATTTGAATAATAATCCTCAAATATTTTATTAAATATACATTAAATAATTATAATATATTTTAATAATTTATGTATTTAATTTAATAGTTAAATACAAATTATATTATATATAATTTACGACCTATTAATTATTATATAGTATTAAATAATATATAAAATAACTATTAAATTATAATTATATTTATATAGTATTATTTGAATAATTTACTAAATTTATTATTTATATTAATATAAAATATATAATATTCAATCATATGATAATTTACATTAAATTAGATTATAGTAATTTAATATTAACCGTTATAATTAAATATTATTATTAACTAATTATATTATAAATAGTTATGACTATTTGAAAAATTATCAATTAATTATAATTAAAATAAACTTGATATATCTATTTAATTGGAGGATGTTATTTATTAATTTATTAAAATAATATAATTAAGTTAACTAATTATAATATCAATAGACTATTAGAATTATAATACTAATAATTTATTAGTTATTATTTAATAATATTGATAAGCAAGTTATCTATTCATATGTGCTAATAAATTTTATTAGTATGTAGTAAAATGAATGTATAATGTACAATTATCAAATTATAAAAAATATTAATAATCATTAATATTATTATTAGTAATTAAATTATAATAACATATATTATATATATTTAAAATAATTATCATTTTAAATTATAATATATTCAAAATTTTATAATATTATAATGTTAATTAACAAATACCTAAAAGTCAATAATATTTAAACTTATTAATATAATTCAATCAAAATAATAATAAAGAGTTTGTTATTTAATAACAATTTTAATTTATTTGAATAATTATACCAAATATTGATATTATTATTAGTAATGATTTTAAATAGATAATTGTTGCAATAGTCATATCTATTTGCACTTGTTCGATAAATAGATTTATTTTTTCAAATCTCATGCTTATTAATTTTTTCAATGTCAATAAATTATGACCTTTATCTTTGTAAATTGAATATTTTGAAATGGTTGGAGATTTAAATAATAAATATGTTTATCAAACAAGTTTAAATAGTTTAAATTATTAAATCTTATTTTTTAAATAATTATTAATTTAAAAGATAATTATATTCCTCATAGTCTTAACTATTTAAACATGTAAATATAATTTAATAATGATAATATTTATTGTTTAATATATTTATTACTACTCTTATTGTCTTATTATATTTTTAATTTCAAATTATTTATATTTTTATAAATTAATAATTAATATATAATTATTTGTAACATTAAAAATATTATATAATTATTATATGTTATAAATATCGTATATTAATATTTATGAATATTATATTTATATAATAATTAATTATACTATTTATTATAAGTAATAATTAAATTAATTAAGTTTACTATATTGTTATTAATAATTATAACAATATTATTATTCAAATTTATTGTTATATTAAGAATGTTAATAATAACAAATAGTTTAGTCATAACTGGATATGATAATTAATTATTATCAATAAGTTCAAATAGTTAAATTATGGTTATATATTTCACAACACTTATTTATTAAATTATATGTTATTAAAATGAATATATACTTATTAATCAATAAAGTTAACATTAATATCAATTCATAATACAATTTAATAATACTGATTATTATAAAATATTAATCTCAAATATTATAAATATTTAAATCTATTCATATGATATGATTAGAATTAAAATAATTATCTAAATTATTATTATAAAATTATTGATTAAAAAGTATATATTCATTTTAATAATATATAATTTAAAATTATAATTTATATAATAATATATATTTTAAAATTTATATATTATTTAAAATATATTTAAAACTATATTTGCATTATAATAATAATGAAAATATCAATGATTATATTTTTAATTTATATATTATAAATTGAAATATATATTATTATAATAAAATAATTAATTTATTAAATAATAAATAATTATTAATAAATTATATAACAATATAATTATTATAATATGTTATTATAATTATTGTTATTATAATTAATTATTATTAACAATAATTATTTTATTATTAAACTAATATCTAATTAACTATTATAAATAATAATATATATTATATTATAAAGCATTAAAATAATAGTATATAACTTATATAATTTATTTTATTATAATAAAAATATTTATAATAATTATTATAATATATAATTTTATATATTATAAGATAATTATTGATTATATTTAAAATAAAACTATTTATATTCATATAATATTATTTAATAATATATTAAATAACACGTGTTTAACTATAATAATATTTTAATATGATATTGAAATTCTTCTATGAACAGAAACTATTGTTTTAACATAATATATAATTATTATAATATATAACATTATAATATATATAATAATTTTATAAAATAACTTAAAACTATTTTTATAATATTATAATAACTATAAGAATAAATAATATTATTGTTTATTATATAATTATAATTAATATATATTATAAATCTAATAATATATATAATTTGTTTTATTAATTATTTAAATATATAATTTTATATTAAATTATCTTATTAATAATTAATTAATTTAAATAAATTATAGAGATATAATAATAAATTAATTAAAATTAATTATTAATATTAATATTAATATTTATTATTAATATCAAATAAATATTAATTATAATATATAATTATATTATATTATATATAAATTGCTAGCATATTAATCATGTATTTAAATGATTTGCATAATTTAAATATTATAATTGTTAATAAAATAATATTTATGGTATATATATTATATCAATTTAATTCAGTAAAATTAAATATAATTTTAATATTTTAATATTTATATTATAATAATGATGTTAAAATATTGTAACTATAAATTTATTATAGAAATTAAATATTTAATTTTTAAATTAAACAAATTTAAACTTAAATTAGAATAATATTCAAATAGTTATGAATATTTGAATTATAAGATTTCAAATATAAAAAATTAATAACTAAGAGATTTAAAAAGTAATATTTTTCTAATTATTTAGCTATTGTTTTATGACAACTCAATTAAAAAACTTTTAATAAGTTTAAATTACAAAAGGTATGATTCAAATTTATTAACAAATTATTAATTTAGTATGATTTGAAATAAATAAATGTTCAAATTGTTATAAAACAACTATAAAATATAATATTATATAATATTAAATAATATAGTATATCTTAAATTATATAATACTATTTTATTATTATATTATATAAAATATAATAATTATATTTAATCTATATTAAATTAGTATAATCTAATTAAGTATATTATATAAAATTATATATAATTATGTATAATTATAATTTTCAAATAATATTTAATTAATTATATTATATTTATTAAACTAATATAAAAATTGTATTAAATTATAAATTTATATAATTAATATTATTACTTATAAAATTGAATAATTATAATTAAATTATAATATCTATCTCCTATTGTTATGATTTCTGTTTTGCCCTAAAACATTTAATTTCTGTTCAACAAGCTTATTTAGAGTAAAATATTGCTAAATTAATAATATTCTAAACATTAATAAGTAAGGATTTAAAAAATAAATGTGTTTGCTAAATCAGTTCAAATAGTTAAGACTATTAGAACAATTATCTATTTCAAATCATTTTGACCTTTTGTTTAGTCATAAAATAATTACTTCAACTTATACATGCTTATTCGAAATAAAATAATACTAATTTATTAACATTCAAAAAATTATTGAGTAAGAAATTAGAAAAAAATCTATTTACCAAACAAGTTCAAATATTTTTGACTATTTGAACAATTATCTATTTAAAATCGTTATGACCTTATATTTTATCATAAAATAAATTTTTCAGTTCATAAAAGCTTATTTGAAATAAAATAATATTACTTTATTAATATTATAAAAATTGATAAGTTAGAGATTTAAAACATAAATCAGTTTATCGAATCAGTTCAAATAATTATGGCTATTTAAACAATTATCTATTTTAAATCATTATGAATTTTTGTTTTGTCATAAAACAATTGTTTTTCACCATACAAGCCTATTCAAAATAAAATAATACTAATTTATTAATATTTGAAAAATTAATAAGTAGGAGATTTAAAAAATAAAATATGTTTATCGAATCAGTTCAAATAGTTATGACTATTTGAATAATTATATATTTTCAATCGTTATAACCTCTTGGTTTGTCATAAAACAATTATTTATCTTCATACAAGCTTACTCGAAATAAAATAATACTAATATAGTAATATTATGAAATTTAATAACTGATAGATTTAAAAAAATAAATTTATTTACCGAACTAATTCAAATAGTTAAGGCTATATGAATAATTATCTATTTCAAATCGTTATGACCTTTTTTTTTGTCGCAAAACAAATGTTTTTGTTCATATAAGTTTGTTTGAAATAAAATAATATTAATTTATTAATATTTCAAAAATTAATAAGAGATTTAATAAATAAATCTATTTACCATACTAGTTCAATTAGTTATAACAATTTGAATATTTATTTATTTCAAATCATACTAAATTAATAATTTGCTAATAAATTTGAATTGTACCTTTTGAATTTAAACTTATTAAAAGTTTTTTAATAGAGTTGTCATAAAACAACAGCTAAATAATTAGAAAAATATTACCTTTTAAATCTCTTAGTTATTAATTTTTTATATTTGAAATCTTATAATTCAAATATTCATAACTATTTGAATATTATTCTAATTTAAGTTTAAATTTGTTTAATTTAAAAATTAAATATTTAATTTCAAATCTATTTTAAAGTAAAAATATTTAAAGATTTTTTTTGTCATAAAACAATTGTTTTTGTTAATATAAGTTTGTTTGAAATAAAATAATAATTTTTTATTAATATTTAGAAAATAAATCTATAAGAGATTTAAAAAGAAAATCTGCTTACCAAACCATTTCAAATAGTTTTGACGATTTTAATAATTATGTATTTCAAATTGTTATAACCTTTTATTTTATCATCAAACAATTGGTTTTGTTCATACTATTTTATTTAGAATAAAATAATATTAATTTGATAATATTTTGAAACTTAATAACCAAGAAAATTAAAAAATAAATCTAATTGTCGAACCAGTTCAAATAATTAAGACTCTATGAATGATCATCTATTTCAAATCATTATCACATTTTCTTTTAACGTAAAACAATTGTTTTGTTTGTACAAGCTTATTTGGATTAAAATAATACTAATTTAATAATATTTTGAAAATTAATAAGTAAGAGATTTAAAAAATAAATTTGTTTATTGAATCAGTTCAAATGGTTAAAATTATTAGAATAATTATCTATTTCATATCATTTTGATCTTTTGTTTAGTCATAAAACAATTGTTTCAGTCCATACAAGCTTATTCAGAATAAATTAATACTAATTTATTAACATTTGGAAAATTAATATGAAAGAGATTTTAAAAAATAAATTTGTTTACCGAACAAATTCAAATAAGTAAGTGATTTAAAAAGTGAATATGTTTACCAAATCAATTTAAATAATTATGGCCATTTCAATAATTATCTATTTCAAATTGTTCTTACCTTTTTTTTGGTCATATGACAATTGTTTTTGATCACACAAGCTTATTCGGAATAAAATAGTACTAATTTATTAATCTTTCAAAAATTAATAAGTAAGAGATTTAAAAAATAAATTTGTTTATAAAACCAATTCAAATAGTTATAACTATTAGAGCATTTGTATACTTCAAATTGTTATAACCTTTTGTTTTGTCATAAAATAATTATTTCTATTCATACAAGCTTATTTGAAATAAAATAAAACTAATCTAATAATATTCTGAAAATTAATAACTAAGAGATTTAAAAAATAAAATTGTTTACCGAACTAGTTCAAATAGTTAAAACTATATGAATAATTATCTATTTCAAATCATTATAACCTTTTGTTTTGTCATAAAACAATATTTTCAATTCATACTAGCTTATTTAGAATAAAATAAAATAAATTTATTAAAATTTCAAAAATTAATAAGTAAGAGAATTAAAAAATAATTATGTTTACCTAACCAGTTCAATTAATTATGACTATTTGAACAATTATCTATTTCAAATTTTTATGACCTTTTGTTTTGTCATAAAACTAATGTTTTTGTTCATATAAGTTTGTTCGAAATAAAATAATACTAATCTGTTAATATTTCAAAAATTAATAAAAATTTTAAAAAATAAATCTGTTTACCAAACTGGTTCAAATTAAGACTATTTAAGTAATTATTTATTTCAAATCATTATGACTTTTTGTTCTGTTATAAGAAAATAGTTTCTATTTATCCAAGCTTATTCAGATTAAAATAATACAAATTTATTAATATTTTGACAATTAATAAGTAAAAAATGTAAAAAATTAAATATGTTTACTGAACTAGATCAAATAGTCATGACTATTTGAATAGTTATCTATTTCAAATCGTTATAACTTTTTCTTCTGTCATAAAAAAATTATTTCAACTTATATAAGCTTATTCGAAATAAAATAATATTAAGTTATTAATATTTTAAAAATTAATAATTAAGAGATTTAAAAAATGAATCTATTTACTGGACAAGTTTAAATAATTATAATTATTTGAATAATTATTTATTGGAAATTGCTATAACCTTTTGCTTTGTCATAAAATGATTTTTTTCTGTTCATACAAGCTTATTTTGAATAAAATAATACAAATTTATTAAATTAAGATAATTAATAAGTAAAAGATTTAAAAATAAATCTATTTACTAAACAAGTTCAAATCATTATGACTATTTGAACAATTATTTATTTCAAATTGTTATGACTTTTTTTTGTCATAAAACAATTGTTTTTGTTCATACTAGCTTATTCGAAATAAAATAATATTAACTTATTAATATTTCAACAATTTATAAGTAAAAGATTTAAAAAATAAATATTTTACCAAATAAGTTCAAATAATCATGACTATTTGAATAATAATCTATTTCAAATCGTCGTGAGCTTTTGTTTTGTAATAAAATAATTGCTTCAGTTCATATAAGTCTATTTGAGATAAAATAATATTCCAAAAATTAAAGAGTAATAGAATTAAAAAAAACGAATTTTCTTATCAATCAAGTTGAAATAGTTATGACTAACTAAACAATTATCTATTTCAAAACATTATGACATTTTGTTTTGTCATAAAACAATTGGTTCTATTCGTGCAAGTGTATTTTGAATAAAATAATATAAATTTATTAATATTTCAAAAATTAATAAGTATAATTTTAGAAAATAAAGCTACTTTCTGAACACATTCAAATAGTTATGATTATTTGAACAATTATCTATTTCAAATCATTATGACCATTTGTTTTGTCATAAACTAATTATTTCTGTTCAAACAACCTTATTTGGAATAAAATAATTCTAATTAATTAATATTCCAAAATTAATAAGTAAAAGATTTAAAAAATAAATTTGTTTACCAAGTGAGTTCATATAGTTATGATTGTTTGAATAATTATTTATTTCAAATCGTTATGATCTTTTGTTTTGTTATAAAACAATTGTTTCTATTCATACAAGTTTATTTGGAATAGAATAATACTAATATATTAACATTCTAAAAATTAATAAGTTGAAGATTTAAAAAATTAATTAGTTTACTGAACTAGTTCAAATAGTCATGTCCATTTGAACTATTATCTATTTCAAATTGTTATGACATTTTATTTTGTTGTAAAAAAATTATTTCTATTCATACACAATTATTTATAATAAAATAATACTAATTTATTACTATTTCAAAAATTAATAAGAGATTTAAAAACTAAATCTCTTTGCCGAACTAATTTGAATAGTTATAATTATTTAAACAATTATCTATCTCAAATCGTTATGATCTTTGTTTTATCCTAAAACATTTGTTTCTGTTCATACAAGCTTATTTAGAGTAAAATATTGCTAAGTTAATACTATTCTAAAAATTAATAAGTAAGGTTTAAAAAATAAATGTGTTTACTGATCCAGTTCAAATAGTTAAGACTATTAGAACAATTATCTATTTCAAATCATTCTAATATTTTGTTTAGTCATAAAATAATTGTTTCAGTTCATACATGCTTATTCAAAATAAAATAATACTAATTTATTAACATTCAAAAAATTAAAAAGCAAAAAATTTTAAAAAATAAATTTATTTACTGAACAAGTTCAAATAGTTATGACTATTTGAATAATTATCTACCTAAAATCATTATGACCTTTTATTTTATCATAAAACAATTGTTTTAGATCATAAAAGCTTGTCCCAAATAAAATAATATTACTTTATTAATATTTTAAAAATTGATAAGTTAAAGATTTAAAACATAAATCAATTTATCAAATCAGTTAAAATAATTATGGCCATTTGAACATTTATCTATTTCAAATCATTATGAACTTTTGTTTTGACATAAAACAATTGTTTTTCATCATACTAGCTTATTCGTAATAAAATAATATTAATTTATTAATATTTCAAAAATTAATAAGTAGGAGATTTAAAAAATAAATCTGTTTATCGAACCAATTCAAATAGTTATAACTATTTGTATTTCAATTTCTTATAACCTTTTGTTCTTTCATAAAACAATTATTTCTATTCATACAAGTTTATTCGAAATAAAATAATACTAATGTAATAATATTCTGAAAATTAATAACTAATAGATTTAAAAAATAAATTTGTTTGCTAAACCAGTTCAAATAGTTAAGGCTATAGGAACAATTCTTTATTTTAAATTGTTATGACATTTTGTTTTATTGTTAAATAATTTTTTTAGTTATTACTAACTTATTCAGAATAAAATAAAAAAATTATTAATATTTTAAAAATTAATCGATAAGAGATTTAATAAATAATTTTGTTTGTTGAACCAGTTGAAATAATTATGATTATTTGAATAATTAAAATAAATTAGTTTAACTATTGTAAGTGGTAGAATGGCCTTGTTGCCACGATTCACTAAGAGTTACCCCTTTGTCACTTCAATTTGTCCCTCTCCTTCACACCCATCAAAGCCCTTTCACTTCATCTTTTTACAGCACACCCCTCTGGGTTAGGGTTGAATAGTGTTCCCCATTGCAACTAATTTGGTCGAACGATAACATCCCTCCTTCGAATGTCTAAGTAAATGGTAACCAAATGCCTTCAGTATTTGTTACAAGGATGGGCTCTCCCTCAATGTGAGCACTTGCCTCAATCTCCATTAACACACATTGGCTTTCAGTGCAGGTTGTTACCTCGAATGCCATCGACTGCCTCTGGCCCTTGATTGCTACACAGGCAACCACATGCAACATTGTCTGTGGATGCCAACCAGTTATTGCCTTGGACACCATCGCTAGATGCATGCAATGTTTGAGTGGGTACTTGTCTTGATCATTATTGGCACAAACTGGTCCTTAGTGTTGGTTGTTGCCTTGGACACATTTATGGCAGATGTGACACTTGCTGTGGCATATGTACCATGACCTTCCCACCCAAGGCACTTGTCTACCCCTTGATCACCATTGGCATGAAATGATGCTCAGTGCATGTGTCACAAGCTCTAGTCTTAAGCCACATATGGCCTTGGACAAGGAATTGACTCCATGTGCCTAAGTTAGCCTACAAAGCTCAACTGCTCATCATAATTCTAGCTTGTCAAAGATTATGCTGTAGTACTGGGCCTTCTAAAAGCCTACAAATATGATATTTCCAAGATTGTATTTTGACATGCCTACACTTAGGTTTGACCATACACCCGCACCTCGATTATCAATGCTCGAACCTGGGTTTGACCATGTGCCCATGTATCGCTCACCAGCACCTACACTTAGGTCTAGCTCAACTTTAGCTCAACTCTGCCAAACTTGAACATATGCTTGAGCCTATAGAGTCTTGATCACTACCTATACCACTATTTTGGACTAGTTCCCTGTGACTTGGGCTTGCAATAAGCCTTAAAGTCTAGTCCTCTCGACTATTGGACCTTATCCTTCTAGAACTAAAACTACTACTTAACTTGAATAAAACCCCTAGGCTTAGACCAGCTTGCAAACTATGTTACATGTACATGCTTTGACCACCATCGAGGCATGTTGGCCCTTGGTTTAGGTACATGCTAGGTTGCACACCATGCGAGGGTATCCTAGGCCTAAGCAACACACCATGTGCACCACGACTAGGTAGTAGGTGGGTTCAGGCACATCTTCATATTTTTGCCATGCTAGTAGCATTTTTATGGCTTGTAAATTCATATAAGTGCTCACTTGCTCCCACACTTGGGCTTGACTCAATTATGTCAAACTTGAACATCGTGTCTGAGCCTCTGGAAAATTGATCATTGCCTATACCACTATTCTGGGCTAGTTCCTCATAATTTGAGCCTCTAGTAGGTCTTAAAGCTTAGTTCTTTTGGCTGTCAAACCCTGTTCCACTAGAACCGTGACACAGATGCATGCTTCGACCACTATTATGACATGTTGGCCCTAGGTCTCAGCATATGCTTTGACCACCATTGGCATATGTTGGCCTTTTTCTGCGGGTAGTTTTTTCAAACACCATGGCACATGCTAGGCTGTACACCATGCAAGGGTATCTTGGGCTTTAACCATGCACCATACGTACCATGATAGGGTAATAGGTGGGTTCAGACACATCTTCATATTTTTATCATGCCAATGCCATTTTTATGGCTTGTAAATTGATATAAGCACTCACTAGTGCCCGTACTAAGGGCTAGCTCAATTGTACCAAACTTGAACACCATGCTTGAGCCTTTCAAGTTTTGATCACTGCCAAATCCAATGTTCTGGGCTAGTTCCTTATGACCTGGGCCTTTAGTATGCCTCGAGACTTGGTCCTCTTGGCTGTCAGATCCTATCTCTTTAGAATCAAAATTGTTCCTTAACTTGAAGAGAGCCCCTGAGCCTGGACCAACATACAGACTGTGACACATGCACATGCCTTAACCACCATTGAGACATGTTCACCCTTGGTCTCAGCATATGTTAGCCTTTTGTATGGGTAGTTCACTAAAACACCATCAGCATATGCTGGGTCATGCATCACGTGCTCCACGATCGAACAATAGGTGGGTTCAGACACATCTTCATTTTTTTTTTCATGCCAATGTCATTTTTATGGATTGTGAATTCATATAATGGTCCTCTAAGCCTTCTTGTGAAGTTTCATAGCAAGATGACTCATTTCTTATTTTTTATGATTTTTAAAATTTTTTACAATTTGAAATTTTTTAAAAATTTTTTAGGAGCTTTGGCCTCAAGTTTGGTATATGTGATCCTTGTATTTTTGTTGGCATCCATAAAAAAATTCAACTAAAATGTCAAAGTGTAGAAGATTTTGTGTCCATTTGAAAAAAAGTCTCCATTTCAGACACTTGAATAGCTACTGGCTACAAATCGATAAAAGCTATTATGCTTTTTAAAAAGGTTGAGTAGTTAAGGTTGCTTAGGGGATAAGGAGCCAATATAAGGGTCAAAGGCCACCACCCATCGCATATCATGTGTGCACACCCCTTAACCCCCAATGCTATCAATCAAGTTCTCTGGCAATGCTTCAATGATTGTGCCCTAGGCAAAAAAATACGGCACTAACGCATGCTTAAGCCCAGCATGTGCACTGTGGCCTAGAATCAAACTTTGACCAAAGCCTTAACCATTATCGGCATAAGCTGGCCTTTGGTACGAGCACTTACCTCAACATTATTAGCGCATGCTGGCCCTTGGTGCTTGCATGTGCCTTGATCAGCATCAGAAGAATATGGCCCTTTATGCAAATAGTTACCACCATCACTATTGGCACATGCTGGCCCTTTCTGTGGGTACTTGCCTCGAATACCATTTGCACATGCTGGGTCTTGGTATAGGCACAAGCCTCGAGCACTACTAGCATCTACAGAACCTTAGTGTAGGATATGCCCATTTGAAAAAAATATCCCCATTTCAGACACTTTAATGTCTATGCTAGCATATCTATAAAATCTCTTATGCTCTTTAGGGGTTGGTTGTCAAGGTGTTCTCTCTCCCTATCTCAAAGGGAGTAGGTGTGTGTGATGGGCCTTTCATTGCATACACCTATGGCAAAATCCTTAAGGCAAAATCCATGCCATGCATGCCTTTTGGTTGTGTTGTCTAGAGACTAGTTACTTCTGTTACTCACAAGAGCTTATGGCCTTGACCGGTCGGCATGCAATCAAAAAAGGTTAAGCTAAGCTTGTGCCTACAGCTAGTGCTATCCCATACCCTAAGACCAAGTCCCTGAATCACGCAACGACTCTCTGGGGTGGTGTAAGCAGAAGCTACGATAACGGGCTTAGGCTGGCCAAGTTTTTCTGGTATTTGATAGTCTTATGGTCCCTTCTCATTAACCATAAAAAATGCCTTGGCCTGGCCAAGCCAGTGCATGTAGTCAATGCTGCCAAAGACCCCAAGAACAAGTCTTTAAATTAGGTAATGTTTCCTTAGGGTGGTGACAGCAAAGTTTGCTTGTGCAGTCCTAGCCAAACCAAGCATTGGTGGTGTTATGCCATTGTTGCCTGTTGGATGGTAGGTGTAGTCTCATGGCCCTTGCTTGTGTTTTTTCCCCTACCAAGTGGTTGTGATATGGCTCATGTGTCATTTACTTCGTTTGCTTATTGTGTAATCGATTGGGTGGGTTATAGATAGGTGTGCATGAATGCTACCACTTGTATGCAATAGGCATATGAGTAGTGCTATGATTATGCATGTTGGTAGGCTTCATGCTTGATGTATTGAACTGTCGATCATCACCCTCTTCAATCTTCTTCATTTGGTCATCATACCCTAGGGGTGTGATTGGGATCTTCTGTTGCATACCTAAATTGAAAGAAATCGAATGTCTTGCCATCCTTCATCTGCCTTATGTCTTTAAGGCTTACAGGTCAAACCTTAATTATGCCCCGTGGCTGTATTGGTACACTAGTGTTCATTCATGCTCTCGAATATAGAATGTTTTATGGGTGCTGGCCCTTAGCCCTTGTTTGTCCAATGTTATGCATTTTAAGTGCTCGACACACATGATGCTTGTGCTCTCTGTTGGCTCTCTCACCACTTAGTTAGTGCATTAAAGCTTATGCAGTCCTAATGTCCTAAAAGAGTGCTACTTGGTTGATCCTACTAGTAGTCATATGCTTGTCTCAAAGATTAAGCCATGCATGTGTAAGTATAAACTAATTTAGACTGTGAAATTATGAATGGCTCATTAAATCAGTTATAGTTTGTTTGATGGTATCTACTACTTAAATAACCATAATAATTCTATAGTTGAAGCATACAATATTTAGATAACTGTAGTAATTCTATAGTTGAAGCATACAACAAACCCTTACTTTTGGAAAGGATGCATTTATTAGATAAAAGGTTGATACAGGCTTTGCCCTTGGTTCTAATGATTCATTATAACTCGATGGATCGCACGGCCTTTGTGCTAGCGACACATCATTCAAATTTTTGCCCTATCAACTTTGATGGTAGGATAGTGGCCTGCTATGATGGTGACCAGTGATAAAGAATTAGGGTTAGATTCCAGATAGGGAACCTAAGAAAAGGTTAACACATCCAAAGAAGGCTATGAGCAAAAAATTACCCAATCTTGACACGAGAAGGTTGTGATAATAAATAACAATACTGGGCTCTATGAGTCTAGTAATTGAAATCAATATAATCTAAATCCCTTAATAAGGATCCATTGAAGGGCAAGTTTGGTGCCAGTAGCCAAGTAATTTTAGCAATAATAGTATATACTTAAGTTTTTATAGTTAAAAAACTCATAGTTGAAACTAGGGTTGGGTCATTTGGTCCACCTCATGTTGAGCACCAGTCTACTTGTCCTTATAACCAACGATGCACTCCTGACCTTAATTAGCTAGGTCATTCCTCTTGTAGACACCCCATTTTGTCCGAGATTCTTTGTCAATTGAGACTAATCCAAGCTCAGTTGCAGGGATTTTTATTCATTTTTATTTTAGATTTTTTTATTTCATATTTATCATTTTTTTATTTTATGATTTATTTTTTTTTCTTTCTTTTGATTATCTGATTAATTAAAAAAAAGAGGAAAAAATGTTGAAAGATTGAGATTAAGCTTGTGATTGTGATGATTGTTATTTAGATGCTAATCTTTAGCATTGGATGACTAATTGGAATTGAATTGAAACTCTATCAGCATGGGTCATATATCAACAATGAATGTGCAAGCTGAAGGAAAAAAAATAAAAAAAAGATAGAGGAGGAACCGAATAGGAGAAGGAAAAAGAGAGAGAAGCGAAGAGGAAAAGATAGAGGGGGAATCTAAATAGGAGAGGGGGAAGACATAAATTAGTAGGAGGAAATCAAGAGGCAATAATGAAAAGGAGAGAAAATTTTGAGTGATTGTGTTTCGGCTTGAGTTAGTCTTCGAAAATTTTTTGGTTTTGAAATTGATTCATCAAAAATGAAAGATGAACTGGCAATATGGGTTTTTAAAGATTTCAGTCAGAGATAAAAATTGAAAGCGAGAAGCAATCGGCAAGCACATGAAAAACATCAAACAGAGAAGCAACAAATACTGAGGCAGTTCATCAACAAAATTCTAACTGAGAAATCCCAAAGCCAAGCAATACAACCCATATCTAGCAAATACACCACAAGACGACAAGCAAAATATCATCAAACCCAAGCAACACAGCAGTCAAATATCGATAAACGCAAAGTTACAAAAGTTTGTAGAAATTTCATCTTGGCAGTGTCAGCGCCGGCGACAACCCATAGCGAATGTTGAGCTTTTGGAGATCAAAAATAATAAAAATGAAGAGCACTAAGAGGCCCCTGACATACTCAAAACCCAGAATGATCGGACAGTGAAAAGGAACCAAAACAGTGAAGAAAGTTCACAAATTCCTTTCTAGATCTACGCTGTTGGAGGATGATTGGTGAGAAACCGACCATAAATAGGAGATGAGTAGGTCGAAGGGAAGTTCATGGTGAATTTTCAGCATCAACGGTGGGCGGCTGTAGCGGCATGCAGAGGCGATGGTGTTGGAACTTTGTCGATTTCTGAAAGAATCGGTTGGTGTCCATTTGTGGGAACGAAGGTTGTTAATGGAAATTTTACAGACCAGAGACGATAGCCTACTCAGTAGCAACAGAATTTTCATGCGAATGGAGCTGCACCAAACATGGGATCACCTCGATATGAGCAGTCATATGCTCAAGGCACAGGTCCTGCTTGGAATGGTCAATTGGTTCTACAACAACAGCCCTCTTCACCTATCTATGGTGCCCAGAGAAGTGGCTTGCTACCACCACCACCCTGGGAAGCACAGGCAGCAGACTCTAGCCCAGTTGCAGGTGCTCAATATCCTCAATCAATGGTTACTCAAGTTAGTGTAACACATGGCCAACCTTAAGGACCTCAACATATGAGAAGTGATCAGGTGGTGGGTATGTACATTCAGCCAATCACAACCAGTCATTTGTCAGCAATTAATAACGAGGCTGTTCAGGGAAATCGGTTTGCTGGTTTTCATCCTCAACCAGTTCTAGGAGCACACAGCAAATGGCTCCTATGTATCCCCAACAAATGTATGGCAACCAAATGGGAGCATATGGCTATGGTCAGCAACAATATCTTGATCAGCAAATGTATGGGCTCTCCATCAGAGATGACAATGTCCTGAGAAACTCTTCCTACCAGGTTTCAACTTCGTCTTACATACCACCGAGCAAGCCTTCAAAACCAGAGGATAAGCTGTTTAGAGACCTTGTTGACATGGCAAACCAGTAAATTCCAAATGTGGTGATGAACACAAACTAGCTGGTTTTTCAGCAATACTTCAAGCCATTATTTCCTTCGTGGAAAATGGGGGAGATCGCATCAAATTGGTGAAGGCTATGGACAATCTAGTGGAGCCGCGTCGAATTCCTCAAGTCAAGATTATTTTTTTTGGTATTTTATTTATTTATTTATTTATTTATTTATTTATTTATTTTGTGTTAGTTATTTTCAGGAGTATTATTTTTATTTTATTTTATTTTATTTTTATTTTTTGCAAAAAAATAAAAATTTTCAAAAAGAAATATTTTTGAGGAAAAATTGAAAGTATCAATTTTCCTTAAAAATAAATTTTCAAAAAAAAAAAAAAGGGTTTTGAGGAAAAGTTGAAAGTATCAATTTTCCTCGAAATTAAAGTTTTCAAAAAAATATTTTTTGGGAAAAGTTGAAAGTATCAATTTTCCTTGAAAATAAGCTTTCCAAAAAAAATATTTTTGGGAAAAGTTGAAAGTATCAATTTTCTTCGAAATTAAAGTTTCCAAAAAATATTTCTGGGGAAAAGTTGAAAGTATCAATTTTCCCTTGTACAAAAGCAATTATTTTTCTTTTTTTTCTTTTTTATTTCCTTTGAATTTTCTTTAATGTTAAATAATCCGACGATGGAGCCTCTGCAAGTGAAATAGTAGTTTTCTTGCATACTCTTGAGGTGAGGGAATTTTCTCAATTTTTTGCTAAAAGTATTAGAGTTAGTTGAGAATAATTTCCAACAACTAATTACTTGGTGAATTTTTAAGGCTTATCGGATAACACAAAATTAAGCTGGTACCATCTTTTGATGGGCGTTGTGAGGGTGCTATAACCTTCCTCACACGTAATCGAACTCCCGAACCTTGTTCTGGTTAGTAGACCCGAACCTATTCTTTTAGGGACCTTTAAACTTAGGGGTCCCCTGAAAGGATAGATTCCTTAGGTGGCCAATCGCACCTAGATAAAAAAGATTGGTGGCAATTCCTTCAAGTCAATGTCTAGCGATGGATCCCCAGATCTAGATGTTATGACACCTCTAGTGATGTTACTGTGAAGAAATTAGAGTGCTCAAAGTAGGCCTATGTTTGTATACATTAGCATAGGATTTTATCATAGGATTTTATCATAGGATTTTATCATAGCAAATACAATTTTTTTATAACTAAACAAAAGGTCAGAATAATTTTAAATAGATAATTATTTTAATAGTCTTAACCATTTGAACTTATTTGTAAACAAATTTATTGTTTAAATTTCTTACTTATTAATTTTTAAAATATTATTAAATTAGTATTATTTTAATCAGAATAAGCTTGTATGAACAAAACAATTGTTTTACGATAAAAGAAAAGGTCAAAATGATTTAAAATAGATAATCATTCATATCATCGTAACTATTTTAACTGGTTCAACAATTAGATTTGTTTTTTAATTTTCTTGGTTATTAAGTTTCGAAATATTATTAAAATAATATTATTTTATTATAAATAAAATAGCATGAACAAAACCAATTATTTAATGACAAAATAAAAGGTTATAACAATTTGAAATAGATAATTATTCAAACAGTCAAAACTATTTGAAATGGTTTAGTAAACAAATTTACTTTTTAAATCTCTTACTAATTAATTTTCTAAATATTAATAAATTAGTATTATTTTATTTTGAACAAACTTATCTTAACAAAAACAATTGTTTTATGACAAAATAAAAAGTAATAATGATTTGAAATAAATAATTATTCAAATAGTTATAATTATTTGAATTGGTTCAGTAAATAGAATTATTTTCTAAATCTCTTATAATTTTTTGAAGTATTAATAAATTAGTTTTAATGGTAAATGTATTATTTTATTAATAACTAATATTTAAATGAACATTTAAAGATTTGTTAATATTATCAATAAAGTAGTACTATCGATTAGTACTTATTAAATAGTTTATTGTTATCGATTAATATTATTGATATTATAGTATAATTTGAATAATATTAATAATAACTATTAATTATTAATTTATTTTTTTAATGTTATATAATAAAATGACTTGAAATATATAATTGTTTAAATAGTCATAATTATTTGAACTAATAATAAGGTATTAGTACTAATGTTAATTATAAAACTAACTTATAATAATTAAATCATAATGAATTAGTATTATTTTATTTCAAATAAGCTTGTATGTTGAAAAATAATTATTTTATGACAAAATGAAAGGTAATAACGATTTAAAATAGATAATTGTTCAAATGACCATAATTATTTAATCTGATATTGTTATTCATATATTAGAAATTCATAAAATATTATATATAATATAATTATAAATAAACAATTATTATATTTAAATTATTATTTAAATATATAAATATAAGTATTAATAGTATTTTATCATATAATTGATTAAAAATTATAGTTTAAATATATACTATAAATATCAATTATAGTATTAATTGTTACAAATATATGGTTAATAATTTATAATAAGAGCTTATAAATTTTATATTTATTAATTTAATCTTAAAATAATATATATAGATTATTATTTAACCTATAATGACTATTATAATAACATTAAATATTATTAAATAATAATAATATTAATAATAATATAACTATAATTAATTTAATAAAGAATTAAATATTTATTTATAATCATTATGACTATTATTATTATTAATTACTTAAGTATATTGATAATTAATGTTTAAGAATAATATTTTATTATTAATAGTCAATTAACTATTTAAACAAATATCTAATATAATTATAAATAAACAATTATTATTATTAAGTATCATAATAATAATTAAAAATATTATTAGTTTACTTTTTAAATATGAATAAATTTGCATTAATAATCTATATTTTAAATTCTAATAAATTTAACTATTCTAAATAAAATAGTATGAATAGAACCAATTGTTTGATGATAAAATAAAAGGTTATAATGATTTAAAATAAATAATTATTGAAATAGTCAAAACTATTTGAAATGGTTTGGTAAGCAGATTTTCTTTTTAAATCTCTTACATATTTATTTTCTAAATATTAATAAAACAATATTATTTTATTTCAAACAAACTTATATTAACAAAAACAATTGGTTTATGACAAAACAAATCTTTAAATATTTTCACTTTAAAATAGATTTGAAATTAAATATTAATTTTTAAATTAAACAAATTTAAACTTAAATTAGAATAATATTCAAATAGTTATGAATATTTGATAAAAAATTAATAACTAAGAGATTTAAAAGGTAATATTTTTCTAATTATTTAGCTATTGTTTTATAACAACTCAATTAAAAAACTTTTAATAAGTTTAAATTACAAAAGATATGATTCAAATTTATTAACAAATTACTAATTTAGTCTAATTTGAAATAAATAAATGTTCAATTTGTTATAACTAATTGAACTAGTATGGTAAATAGATTTATTTATTAAATCACTTATTAATTTTTGAAATATTAATAAATTAATATTATTTTATTTCGAACAAACTTATATGAACAAAAACTTTTGTTTTACGACAAAACAAAAGGTCATAACAATTTGAAATAAATAATTATTCATATAGCCTTAACTATTTGAATTTGTTCAGTAAACAAATTTATTTTTTAAATCTATTAGTTATTAAACAATTTGTAAAATTATCAAATACTTTATATAAATAATTTATTTATTAAATTATTAATTAATTATAATTAATTATGAATTATGTTAAAACATTAGTTTATATGAATATAATTAATAATTTCTTAAGGGATTTAATTATATTAGTAAATATAAATTATAAAATTATAAAATGTTTATTATAATTAAATATATAAATTTAATTCAAATAGATCTATTATTAGTATATTATTTTGAATAATATTTCCTTATAATAATCTTATTCAAAATAAAATAAATTAATATGAACTGGTAATAATTATATTTATTAATTATAAAATAGATCAAATATAATTTAATTTAATATTTTAATTAATAATTTTATTATGATGGTTAATTATGATTCTAAATAGTAATAATTATCTGAATCAATGACTTAATGTATTCGAAATATTTATTTTAATATTAATAATAATAAATATTAATAAATTAGTATAAAAATTATTACTATTTAAAATCATTATAACCTTTTGATTTGTCATAAAATAATTGTTTCAGTTAATACAAGCTTAGACGGAATAAAATAATACTAATTTATTAACATTTTCTAAATTAATAAGTAAAAAAATTTTAAAAATAAATATGTTCATTGAATCAGTTAAAATAATTATGGCAATTTGAACGATTATCGATTTCAAATCATTATGGCCTTTTGTTTTGTCATAAAATAATTATTTTTAATCATACAAGTTTATTCAAAATAAAATAATACTAATATATTAATTCAAATATTAATAATAAATATATTTTTATAACTTAATAATTATTGATAATAATTAAACTAAATTATTATTAAATAATAATATTATTTGAACATTTAAATATTAGTTATTTAATAATTAAACTTTAATTAAATATAAATTAAATAATAGTTAATTAGATGTTAGTTTAATAAGTTAATTAATTATATAATTGTTATATGATAGTTTAATAACAAAATTATTTAATATATAATAATTATAATATTAATTTATAATTATTAACTATTAATATTGATAAACATTTCAATTAATTATTATAATAATATAATTTATTAAACTAATTAAGTAAACATTATTATAATAGTTATTAATTATTAGGATTAATATATAATATTTAATATCTATAATTAATAATCTATATATTAAATTAATAATAATTAATTTATTATTATAATATAATTAATATTATTTTATTAGATTAATTGTATATTAATTACTAAAATAAAAGGTTATTTTTATTAATCTTATATATTAATTTAATTATTTAATAATTAAGTATTATTATTATTTAAATCCTAAAACCAATAATATTTTTAATTATTAATATAATTATAATTATATTATAAATTATGCGACTATTTTAATTATTTTATTGATTAAAATATATTATATAATTTATAATATAATTATAATTATATTATAATTATATTATAAATTATATAATATATTTTAACCAATAAAATAATTAAAATAGTCATAACTATTTGAACTTGTTCAGTAAATAAATTTATTTTTTAAAATTTCTTGCTTATTAATTTTTTGAATGTTAATATACTATACCAAATATAATTTGTTATTACTAGTTTAATTAAATTATAATTAAATAAGCATGACAATATAG
This sequence comes from Durio zibethinus, assembly GCF_047325235.1. NCBI lineage: Eukaryota > Viridiplantae > Streptophyta > Magnoliopsida > Malvales > Malvaceae > Durio > Durio zibethinus. Next base: position 27,630,766 of record NC_143163.1, on the reverse strand, counting down.
ATAAATTATAATAATTTAACTAGTTTATTTAAATAATTATTATACTATATCAATTATAATTCATTAATTTTTAATTTAATAATATTATCATCTAGTCAAGCCCTATCTATTTGTTATTTAGATAATGATTAATATTAATACTTACTTTAAATTATAATAAATTTATTATACTAAATTTATAATAAGATTATAAATTATTACTTTTTATATTTTAAATTATTAATTATAAATTAGTACAATTTGATTTTTATGATTTTTATTTAATTCCAAATAAAAATATAATAACTATTTACATTTGGTATTAAATATTTAAGTAATAACGAATATTACTAATAATAATTAGTAAGTAAGTTTATTATATAATATTATATTATATTTAATAATATAAAATTTAAAATAGATTAATATTTGAATAATAATATAAATTTAATATAAACAATTTATATTATTTATTATAAGCTAATAATTTAATTATAGTTTAATTAATAAATTAAATATTTATTAAAGTAGTAATTAATAGTCAAAATTGAGCTTTTTTTTCCAAATGAAGGTACTTTATAATCTTAATTTCATAACTAGAATATTTTTAAACTTTATTGCAAAATAAAGGTACTTTTAACTTATTTGACATCCAAGTCAATATCTCTTTCCACGTCAGCTTACCTCATTCATTCACTCATTTTCTTTCTTTTTCATCCCGGCAATTATATTTATAGTTATATATATTTTTTCAAAATCTCTTTAGTTTTGTACAAAATCATTTTTAAGAAAACAACTAGGGAGAAACCAACATTCTTACATTTTGCTCCAAAAATGATTTGTCGCATATCATAAGAAACACTCAAATTTAAAAATTTCCCCCATTTAACTAAACCCAAAAGTTCTCTTTCTTGTGAAAGGTTAGCACCAGAGAAAGATAGCTTGGTTTCTATGGGTGTTTTGTCTATTTCGTGGGACCAATTATCTTTGAAGAAAAATTGTTTGTTGTCTCTAAAGAAAATCAAGAACTAATTCAAATGGGCAATTCAAAAATGAATTAGCTGAAAAAGCCCTTTGATATGAAAAAAAAAATACAAAGCTTTTAGAATTGGAAAACTAGTTACCATAACATGATTTACTTGTTTTATTATCTGAAAGAGATTAAAGTCTCTATCTAAATTATAAGTAATATTCTTGTACTTACTTTTTATAGTGTAAATCTTTGAAAATGTAAACTAGTCATATTATTTGAAATTATAATTAATTAATTTATTATTATTTGATGAGATTTTGAAAAAAATATACAAGCACTTGCAGTGAAGAACGAGAAAGAACAAGATTAAGAAAGAAAACGCTGATGTGGAGTCCAATTGATCAAAATATATGAGGTGGAGCTGATATGGCATTGATATATCTTAATATACCTTATTTAAAGAAATAAGTTCAAAATTTCCCCTTTTAGAGAATAAAGATTTAAAATATCCCTTTAAAAGAAAAAACTCATCAAAATTAGTAAACTTTTATTTAAATCAAATAGTTAAAATTAATTAAACAATATTAATTATAATTTTTAATGACTCAATCAATTAATATTAATTATAATCAATTAATATTAATTAATTATGTAATAGTTTATATTGTCATATGTATATAAACTAATTAATACTTTATTAATAGTTAGATTAAATAATTAGATTATTTGTATTAATTATTAAGCTATTGCAATATTTATTAATTAAAATAAATTTTAATATTTATTTTTAATTTAAGCAAATTAATATATTAAAACAATATATATTAATTTTAATATTTAAAATTTAAATATTTATATTATATTTTAATTAATTATATATTATAATTAAATTAGATTATTATTTAATTATAACAATTATTTTAATTTTAAATTAATAAGTAAAAATTTTAATTAATTTTAATTATATAAATAAATTAGATTTAATATTTAAAATTAATATATATTATAGTATTAAATATAACTAGTAAAAATATATTTAATAATAACTATTAAAATATTTGTTAAATGTTTTGAAAATTAATAAATGTAATTATTTATTTATGAGTTATATTAAATTAAAATCAATAATTCATATTAATATCTTTATTTTATTATCATATAAGCTTAATCATAATATAATTTATCTAATAATTATGGTTTAATTAATAAAATATATAATTATTATCCAATAATTGGGTTTAATAAATAAGCATATTGAACAAATAATTTTCTTAATAAAATTATAATCTATTAAATAATAATGATTCATTTTAATAATTTAATTAATTTAAATATTAATTAGAACAATTAATTATTACTATATATAATAACTATATTATATAAGAATAATAATTTTAATAAAAATATTATAATTATTAAAATTATCCATAATAATTTATTAATTATTTTGAAATTATCATTTTAAATTAATTTAACAAAATAACTTCATTTTCTAAAATTTTACTTATTAATTTTTGAAATATTAATAAATTTATATTATTTTATTCAAAATACGCTTGCATGAACAGAACTAATTGTTTTATGACAAAACAAAATGTCATAATGTTTTGAAATAGATAATTATTTAGATAGTTATAACTATTTCAACTTGATCGATAAGAAACAATTGTTTTACAACCAAATAAAATGTCATAACAATTTGAAATAGATAATAGTTCAAATGGACATGACTATTTGAACTGGTTCAGTAAACTAATTAATTTTTTAAATCTTCAACTTATTAATTTTTAGAATGTTAATATATTAGTATTATTTTATTTGAAATAAACTTGTATGAATAGAAACAATTATTTTATAACAAAACAAAAAATCATAACGATTTGAAATAAATAATTGTTTAAACAATCATAACTATTTGAACTCACTCAATAAACAAATTTATTTTTTCAATCTTTTACTTATTAATTTTGAAATATTAACTAATTAGAATTATTAATTATTATAATTTAATTAATTATAATTAAATATGAATTATTGGTTATTAAACCTACCTTTCATCAACATTGTTCAACAAGTATTATGAAGCCCTCAAACAGCTTACAAAATTTAGGTTTCTTTTATTTGATATTAATCTCAAAACATCTCATAATTTTCCATCAAGTGTACCCCTATTAACTTTTGTGGAAATCTAATATTCATTATTGCTTGATTAGTTGACTTTGTCTATTTTAGTTAAGTCTCTTATTTTTAGAATGATGAGTAATTTGGGTAATTATACCAAATCCATTAGTTATGTTTTATTATGTGTAGAGAGTAAAATCTCTTCTTTGATTTGCTATTTGTGAGAATACACTTATTTACAGTTGGTTGTAATCTTGTAATCTGTGTATTTATATTTATATCTCTAGAATTAAGTGTTTGTATCCCTAGAATTAAGGACAAAAAATTATGATAAACAATACCTCAATTATAAGATTAGTTTTAAGAAGATTTAGTTTCCTAGTTTACTCACTAGGTAGTTGTTTATAAACCTAAGGTGCTTGTATAATAAACTTATTAAATTATTAATATTAAAATAAAAATTAAATAATTTTTAAATATAATATTAGTTATTTAAACTTTTAACAGGCCCTCATCGTGTGTAGGTGAAGAGGAAAGAAGCCTTCCACGTGACAAATTAGGAAAGGGTAACGGAAAGAAAGTCTTGGCTCTCATACCATATGGAAAAACTAAGAAATAAAATTGTGTAAAAAACTAAGAGTAAAACTAAATGTATATTGAAAAACTACTCATAAAGAATTATACTAGCAATTATGTGCTTGTATAATAAACTTATTAAATTATTAATATTAAAATAAAAATTAAATAATTTTTAGATATAATATTAGTTATTTAAACTTTTAACAAGCCCCCATCACGTGTAGGTGAAGAAGAAAGAAGCCTTCCATTTGACAAATTAGTAAAAGGCAACGGAAAGAAAGTCCTGGCTCTCATGCCATGTGAAAAAACTAAGAAATAAAAATATGTGAAAAACTAAGAGTAAAACTAAATGTATATTGAAAAACTGCTCATAAAGAAATATCAATATTATCTTGTAATATTAAAATAATGATTAATAATTATTTAAAGTTCAATTCAATTTTGTTAACTTCAGTAAACTTTTTTTTATTAAAAAATGGAGATATCCATTTTATAAGATTGAAAATTAAATTAATTCAAACTAATTGTTGATACAAATTTTCTTGGATAAGATTAATAACAATGTAGGTCTTTAGTCTCCAATTTATTGTTGCAAATGAAATTCAATTAGAATTTTCATACAATTGAGTTAGATATTAAAGAATATGGAGAGAGAATTCAAATATTATTTTACATCAAGTTTTTTTTATTGTTGATTATTAAAACAATTAACTAAGGCTTGAAACTTTTATATGTATAACAATAAATTTAAGATATATGTATACCTCTTAAGACTTATTGTGTTGTTTATAATTAAAATCTTAAACCATTTCATTAAAAAGGATATAATTTGAACTAACCAATATTAAAGTTAATCAAATGATTATATAAAATAATTGATTTGGAAATAGAAACTAATAATTGGTCAAATGATGGAATTTTTTAGTAATAATTTGAATTATTACCCTAATCCACTATCAAGCATATAAGTTAAGTTTTATAATTGTGTTTTTAGTGATTAAAAAGGTCATTTTTAATTGTTAGTATCTATTTTAAATAATTCAATAAAAATTAGATGAGAAAGTGAAGGACGAAATCAAGCAAGAGTTGTAGATCAAAATGAAAATTGTCCTATTCATAATTGATGTTTCATTCTAAACTTTGACTTTCTATATTTATGATCATGTTAATTGAACATGTTGATCTTAGAATTCCAATACATTGTACTAATAAGGTAAATGGAAATATGGAAGAATCTATAATTAAGAATGTGGCAGAACATAATTTAGAATCAGAAGATATACAATGAAACACCAACTACCTTGCATTATCGGTACTTTTTTTCTTTTCGAATAACATATCGGCATTATTCTTTGGAAAAACTTGGATTTCTTGAGGGAAGGAAATTCCAAAATCTAGCTAATGAGTTCGCATCTGAGGTCTGAGTAGCATTGGATAAAGTTACCTTGATGCAATTCCTATGCTTCCAATGTCACAAAACAAATAGTCATTACAATTTGAAATAGATAATTGTTTAAATAGTCATAACTATTTAAATGTGTTCAAAAAAATAAATTTATTGTTTAAATTATTATTTATTAATTTTTTTAATATTAATAAATTTATATTATTTTATTCGAAATAAGCTTTCATGAATAGATCCAATTGCTTTCTGACAAAACAAAAAGTCATAATGTGTTGAAATAGATAATTGTTTAGATAGTCATAACTATTTGAACTTTTCAGTAAACAAATTCATTTTATTAATTCTCTTACTCATTCATTTTTGAAATATTAATAAATTAGTATTATTTTATTTTTAATAATTTACATTAACATAACAATTGTTTTATTACAAAACAAAAAGGTCACAATGATTTGAAATAGATAATTATTCAAATAGTCAGACTATTTGAACTTATTCAGTAAATATATTTATTTTTTAAATCTTTTACTTATTAATTATTGAAATATTAATAAATTAATATTATTTTAATCCGAATAGGCTTGTTAAATAGAAACAATTGTTTTATGACAAAACAAAAAGTCATAACAATTATCTATTTCAAATTAAACTCAAAATTATACTAATTAATTTAGAAAGAAAAAAATGAACAAGCCTAGAAAGGATAGCAAATGGATATTTTCTTTTTTTTTTCAAAAGCAAATTTGAAGGATGGCCGTTTTTCATTTCAAGTATGGATATTTCTATTGAAATAGAATTCTAAGGAGATGAAGTTATTTCCTTATTGATTTTAAATTTATTTGAATGTCTCATTTGCATGCTATCATAATCAACTCCTTTCTTTTTATCTTTTTTTCTCTATCTTTTTTATATTTGTGTTAGAAATTATTAATAAAGTTATTAATATTATAAAAAATAATTATTTTTAGTTTAATAATTTAAGCTTATATTATATTAATTGAATTACATATTAATAGTAATTATTAATATTTATGATAAATTAAAATTTATAATAAATAATTAATATTTATTATTAATAAGTAATATAAATAAATTAACTATTAGCTTAATAAATTAGAATAACTTTTAAATTAATTATTATTAAAGAGATTATTAAAAACTATTTGAATGTTTTATAACTAATATTATTATAATTATTATAATATTTGGATAATTTATTCATGTAATTGATAATTATTAAATAACTAATATTTAATTAAAATAAATTAAAAGTACTTAATTTAGAATCTAATTAATATTAATAATTACTTAATATTATTAACATAATGATTAATATTATTAGGATAATCATATAATATTTTTATATATTAAATATTTAAATTAAATATTTATTATAATATAATAAATATTAAACAATTATATTATTAATTTAATTATATAATAATATTAATTTTATTAAACAATTGAATAATAATTATGTATAATTTATCAAACTAATATTTAGATAATTAATAATATTAATTAATTAATATTTTATTATATTAAATAATTAATAAGAATTTATTTAATATATTAAATAAATTAAGTATTTATTTAATTAACTATTATAATTAAAATGTTTTGTTAGCTCAAAGGTTAGGTGTTTGCTAATTTGAAGTATACAATAGTCTAGATAAGAAAATAGAGAAAAACCGATATGAATACTGCACTTTTCTAACTTGGAATAGCTTTGAATGCTTGAGCAAATTGGTATGTGAATAGCACTAAGTTTTCTTGGCTCTTGTTACCCTTGATCTGCAGTTAAATGCATTATTTATAGGTAAGAAAAAGTTAAGAGCCATTGGATTGCATTTAATGCTTCAAACCTGCAAATATTTTAGACAACAACAGCCGTTAGGAGTTTTTGGCCTTCAAGGGATCGATCCCCTTCTTTTGGGGGATCGATTGGTTCATGTTGGAGAAGGCACGATTTTATGCCTAAATTGCCTTACTCGATCGATCAGGTAATCTACCTGATCGATTCGTTCTTTAGGTGATCGATCCCCTATGTGTGGGGATCGATCCCTTTTCTGGATTTTCAAACTTGGGGAGCATTTTGTTTAAGCAACCGATCAATCCCTTTAAGAGGAGATAAATCCCTTGCCTTAGGTGATCGATCCCCTATGTAGGGGGATCAATCCGTTTTCTGAAAAATTGCATGATGAAAACTTTCTGTATGAAAAAGTGATCGATCCCTTAAATGAAAAAGTCGATCTAGTCAGCTTGAAACCCCAACCAATCAATCCCTATAGGGAGGGGATCGATTGGTTTTTGCCAAAACTTGAGGAATTTCGATTCTGGAAGAAAACAAGATCGATCCTTTTTCTGAAAAATTGCATGATGAAAACTTTCTGTGAAAAAGTGATCGATCCCTCAAATGAGGGGATCGATTTGGTAGCTTGAAACCTCAACCAATCGATCCCTACAGGGAGGGGATCGATTGGTTTTTGCCAAAACTTGAGAAATTTCGATTCTGGAAGAAAATAGGATCGATCCCTTTTGCTATGGGATCAATCTGGTAAGGAAGGGATCGATTCCTTCCCTTAGGGGATCAATCCCTTCTATCAAAACTTGCACTAATTAGGTTTTGTTCTGAGAATTTGACTTGTTTTGGTTCTCAAATGGATTTTGGTAAGACAGAAGGGTGGAAAAATGTTCAATTTAAGCTTAGAAAAGATTAATTCAAGTTAGGCAAATTTTTGTTTTGTCAAATCAAAACTCTTAATCAATTCAAGGCCAACAATCTCCCCATTTTTTATATGACAAAACCAAGTGAAAAAATTTGCTCAAAAACATTTTTCCTTTTGAAAAACAAGCTCCCCCTAAATTTATGAAAAACAAACTCCCCCTAAATAACAATATAGCTCCTCCTAAATTAAGGCATAACTTTTAAGGCAACTAAGCAAAACCAATAACACCAAAACCATTAATATCATTAGGATCATCAAAGCAATTTTTCATGCCAATATTTCTCCCCTTTTTTGTCATAGCAAAAAGGATGAAGTGAAGCCAAAAGAGAGAACAATCAATTCAAGGCCAGTTAAGTTCATATCAACCATCAAATAACACATCAATGTCACATGCCACAATACCACAAGCCATAGGAGAATGAAAGAGAAATTACATTAATATAAATATCAAGTACCAAAGTTTACAACCCATAATGCAAAGATAGATTTACAAAATACAAAGATGTGGGAAAACATAAGGAATGGCACTAGTATAGCTCATTAAGGTAGAGGTGGAGAATGAGGAGACTGATAAGGATAAGGAAAGTGAGAAGAAGGCTACCTCATGTGTGGATGTGTAGACCTCATTTGCTCAATGTCAGCTCGAAGATGACGAACTTGTGCTACCAACTCATTATGAGTTTCCTTCATAGTTTCCAATCTAGTATTCATATTGCCAACCACCAAATGCAAGTTGCAAGTTGTTCATTTGAAGCAAAAGCATCTCTAAGGCTCCTTGAGTATTGAATGGTGGGGTAGAGGGTTCATCTTGAGCTTTAGGCATATCTAAAGGTTCTTGCTCTTTTTCCTCTTCTTATGCAACTCCAATATCACCCTTTTTAACCCATAGTCTAGTTGCATTTTGAACATACTCCATGCTATGCAATGTAGGAGCCCCAAGAACAATAAATTGGTCATTGAATACCATCTCCTTGTCTCTTTTAGTATTCACCTCCAAATGCCTCAAAAGATTACTTATGGCATACCCATATACCAAGGTATAATCTCTATTCTAAACTATCCTTATCATATTTTGAAAAATGAAGTGCACCAAATTTGGTTTTTGTTCATGCTTGATCTTATACATCCACCAATAATCTTGCTTTCTAATGGTGGAGTATTGTGTCCTAAATGGTGCTAACACATGAGTAACAATGAGGTGTAGCAACCTATCATGCATGGATAACCTAGAGGCTTGAATGGGAGCAACTTGTAGATTGTGATTACTAAAGATGTCTTGAGCAAGTTGCACCATGTCACATCTAGTGTTTGTTTTCCCCTTATCATCTAACTTAAAAGCTTCAGCTAGCACTTGTTTGGTAACTAATATTTCCTTCCCCATCACATAAGTTCTAAATCTATCAAAGTAATGCCTATTTGATCCTTCAATTTGGACACAGCTAGGATTACTATAAAAAAGTCTTACTAAATTCTCAAATAATAGACTTTCCATGCATAAATAATATAGCCATCCAAATTCTTCAAAAGCATACAGGTAAGGGAATTCTATTGATTGGAAGAAATCTAGTGAAATTACCCTTCCATACTTTACTTTTTGATGTGTAAAATATGTCAATACCGATCCTTTGCATCTGGATTATTGAAATTTTGATTGAATGATGGCTTCATTGTTGAGCTTGAAGCCTCCCTTGGAGGATTTCTTCTTTTGGTAGTGACTTTGGTTTTTGGGGCCATGTTGAGGTGAAATTGAAGAGTGAATTTGTGATAGTAGGTGATAAGGAGCAAAATATGTGTGTGAGATGCAAGAAAAATGAGTAGTGTGTTAGATCAACCTTCTAGAGTGAGAAAAGATGGGTATCAATTTTTGTGTGATTTTATGGGTTTTAAGGAGGAATTTTGACAAGAGATCAAGTTGGAGTGAAGAAATTTGCAAAAGATGTTGCTAAGAAGGATCAATTTTGGATGGGAAATGGGTGGAAGTGTTTAGGGTTTGGAAAGGATGAGTTTGAGAAGAAGATGAACAAGAGAAAAAAGTTGAAATGATCGATCAAACTAGAGGAAGACCCGAGTTTATCATGTCAAAGAGACACGACCCGATCGATCGGATGAAGTAGGGGATCGATCGGTTATGGTTCTTGCATGGAACCGATCGATTGGTTTTGAAGGGGATCGATCGATTTTGCACATTTTTAATTTTTTAAGCTACTGGTTGAATACCCAATCAATCTTGTCCAAAGGGGATTGATCAGTTCTGCCTAGTTTCAACTAAAATTGGCTATTGGATGCACAGCTAAGTGATCTTGTCCAAAGGGGATTGATCGGTTCCCTATGTTTTCCCTTTAATTTGGCTATGAGGTGAGGAACCAATCGATCCATTCCAAAGAGGATCGATTGGTTTCTTGCTGTAGCAATTTTTTTTTAATTAAAAGATTTAAAAACCATGCAATATGATCATTCAAGCATGCATTATACAATCATGCACAAACCATAAAAAAATTTAGATAAATACATATTTGATCAATCAATAGTGCACTATTCATCATAACATCAAGAAATTCACTTCAAAGAACATTCATCATACCAAGTGCACCTCTAATTGCATAAAATCTATCCTTATTAAGAGGTTTTATGAAGATATCAGCTAGTTGATGCAAGGTATCAACATATTCAAGCACAATATCACCCTTTTGAACATGATCTCTAATAAAATGATGCCTAATTTCAATATGTTTAGTTCTAGAGTGTTGAATTGGATTTTTAGTGAGATTGATGGCACTAGTATTGTCACATTTAATGGGAATATGATCCATGGTTATTCCAAAATCCTCCAATTGTTGCTTAATCCATAAAACTTGAGCGCAACAACTTCTGGCTGCCACATATTCAGCTTCGGTTGTAGATTGAGCAACACTATTTTGTTTTTTAGAAAACCATGATATGAGCATATTTCCAAACAATTGACAAGTACCGAAAGTTTTTTTTCTATCAATTTTGCACCCACCCAAATCCGTATCAGAATAGGCATGTAAAGCAAAAGATGAACCTTTTGGATACCATAATCCTAAATTAGGGGTGTCCTTAAGGTACCTAAAAATTCTTTTGATAGCAGATAAATGCGATTCTCTAGGTGAAGATTGAAGTCTAGCACATAAACATACACTAAACATAATATTAGGTCTACTTGCAGTAAGATATAGCAATGAACGAATCATAGATCTATATAGTTTAGAGCCAACACATTTACCTCCTTCATCCTTGTCAAGTTTTGTTGAAGTGTTCATTGGTGTTAAGTAAGGCTTTGATTCTTCCAATCCAAACCTTATGAGCAAATCTTTGATGCATTTTGCTTGATTGATGAAGGTGCCATATTTTGTTTGCTTTACTTGTAGTCCTAAGAAAAATGTGAGTTCTCCCATCATGCTCATTTCAAATTCACCTTGCATAATCTTAGCAAATTCTTGACAAAGAATTTCATTAGTAGCACCGAATATAATATCATCAACATAAATTTGCACTATAAGAATGCCATTTCCTTTTGTTTTAATAAAAAGTGTAATATCAACCTTCCCTCTATTAAAATCATTTTCTACCAAAAAATTTGACAATCTTTCATACCAAGCTCTAGGAGCTTGTTTTAAACCATATAATGCTTTCGTCAATTTATAAATATGATTTGGAAATTTTGGATTTTCAAAATCGAGAGGTTGTTTTACATACACTTCTTCATTTATAAAGCCATTAAGAAATGCACTCTTGACATCCATTTGAAAAAGCTTGAAATTTTTAAAACATGCAAATGCAAGCAACATTCTTATGGCCTCTAACCTTGCAACCAGGGCATAGGTTTCATCATAATCAATTTTCTCTTCTTGATTATACCCTTGAACTACCAATCTTGCTTTGTTTCTAATAACATTCCCATGCTCATCCATTTTATTCCTAAAAACCCATTTTGTGCCTATAGTAGGATGATCACTAGGCCTAGGTACAAGATTTCATACTTGGTTTCTTTCAAATTGATTCAATTCCTCTTGCATGGCCAATATCCAATTATCATATCCTAAGGCTTCATCTATATTTTTGGGTTCAAAACAAGATAGAAAAGCAACATAATTACATACATTATAAGAAGATCTAGTTCTTACCCCTTGAGTTGGATCACCAATAATTTCATTATCTTTGACATACCTCCTTTCTCTAGGATGATTTGGCTCTCTCTTTGTGTTGTGGCCCCTCTAGAAACTCATCATCTTTCTTTTGATTGTTCTCCTCAATGTCATGAGGTACATCATCGATCCATTCTTAAAGTATACCTACATTATCATCATCAAGAAGCACTTTTCTCGAAAGTGGGTTAGACTCATCAAAAATAACATGTATATATTCTTCAACCACTAATGTTCATTTGTTAAAAACTCTATAAGCTTTTGAATTCAAAAAATATCCTAGAAAAATCCCTTCATCACTTTTTGCATCAAATTTACCAAGATCATCTTTTTCATTGTTCAAAATAAAACATTTGCAACCAAAAGGATGAAAATAACTTATGTTAGGCCTTTTTCCTTTAAAAAGCTCATAGGGAGTTTTCTTTAAAATTGGCCTAAGCATAGCTCTATTTATAATATAACAAGAAGTATTTATGGCTTTCGCCCAAAAATATCTAGGTAAATTATTTTCACAAAGCATGGTTCTAGCCATTTCTTCTAAAGTTCGATTTCTCCTTTCTATTACCCCATTTTGTTGAAGAGTTCTAGGAGTAGAAAAATTGTGGCTAATACCATTTCACTACAAAATACATTAAAGCCAAAATTTTCAAGTTCTTTTTCATGATCACTTCTAATACTAGTAATTGAATAATCTTTTTTATTTTGTATTTGTTTGCTAAAAGTGATGAATTTTTCCCTAGTCTCATTCTTTGAATGCAAAAAGAGAACCCATGTGAATCTAGTAAAATCATCAACAATAACAAACCCATATTATTTTTCACCAAGACTCATTATTCTAGTAGGGCCAAAAAGATCAATATGAAGTAGTTGAAAAGGTTGAGTAGTTAAAATGCAATTCTTAGGTTTGAAAGAAATTCTTCTATGTTTTCCTTGAGCACATGCATCACAAACCTTGTCATTTTCATATTTCAATTTTAGCAAACCAACAACCAAATCATTTTGAAAAAGTTTTGAAATTACATGCATACTTGCATGTCTAAGCCTTCTATGCCAAATCCAACTCTCATTTTCTTTTTGAGCCATAAAACAAACATTTTTAGAGGATAGGTCATCTAGATGCACTACATAAATATTTTCATGATGATGTCCAATAAAAACAAGTTTGTTAGTTTTGATATCAATCACTTAACAGCACATGGATTCAAACACAACTTTAAGCCCTTTATCACATAATTGACTAATACTTAATAAGTTATGCTTGAGAACTTTTACAAGTAAAACATTTTTAATAGTAGTAGAGGAATTGTTACCAATGGAGCCAATTCCTTCAATTTGGCCTTTAGAGTTGTCACCAAATGTAACATCTCCTTCACTTTTAACTTTTAAGTCCTTAAAAAGAGTTTTGTCCATAGTCATGTGTTTTAAGTATCCACTATCAAGGTACCATGGATTGTTCTTGCTTGAATTGGCTTTGTAGCAGTACTCATCCACCTACAAAAACATAATTAAATTTTTATTTTGGGTACCTAAATTTTCTTGGGTCCTTGAGTGTTAGTACTAACAATTTTTGTGCCTCTTGGAATCCACTTCATTTTAGTAATCTTCTCTTGAGATGTGCTAACTCCTTTTGGAATCCACACTCTCGTAATGAACTTTCCTTTATAAGTGACTTTCTTTAAGGAACAATATTATATAGAATGACCCAATTCATGACAATGTGCACATATGCTAGATAAATCATTTGGCTTAACAAGGAAATTCTTTAAATGAGTTTCTTTGTTGCCAACATTATAACCTAATCCATTTTTATCAAAGAAAGCTCTTTGTGTTTCAAGCATGTCATTGAGCTTTTGATGTCCCATATAAAATCTAGAAAATGAATTATGCAAATTTTCATTTTTCTTAGTCAAGTCATTGACATTCAACTTTAAAAGCTCAATTTCCTTTTCTAAGTCTTCTTTTGCTTTAGTCAATGATTCATTTTCTAGTTTCAATTTAGAGACCATTTTCTTATATTTCATGCTCATGTTTTCAAATTCTATGGCTAATTCATCATAGGCATATTGTAGTTCATCAAATGTGTATGAATTTAAATCATATGGATTAGAGGTTACCTTAGACTCATCAAGAGCCATGAGACATAGATTGGCTACTTCCCCCTCATTTGATTCATTATCAGAGAAGTCACTATCACTCTATGTTGCTACCATAGCTTTCTTATTTGGCTTTGTCATGTTTTACTTTTTCCACAAAGGACAATTAAGTTTAATATGACTCGGTTTGTTGTATTCATAGCAAATAATTTGATCATTTTCTCTTCTACCTGATTCCCCTTGAGTCATCTCCTTTTGTGGTCTTCTTCTATTTGAAAACTTGTTCATCCTCATGAACTTCTTGAATCTCTTTGCAAACATGGCCATCTCTTCATTTCATCATCCTCCTCTTGTCTAAAATTTTTTTCATCTTCTTGAAAGGTAGATTTGAGAGCAATGCCACCTTTCTTGATTGGTTTTTGTCTTCTTTTGATCTTCATTTCATAGGTGAGGAGAAAGCCCATTAGTTCATCCAAAGAGAGTGTGTGAGGATCTTTGGACGCTTCAATGGCTGTCACTTTGGCTTCCTAGCTCTTTGGTAGACTATTGAGAATTTTTTTCACCATCTCCATATTTGAGTAAGTCTTCCTAAGAGCCTTTAAACCATTAATGATTTCGGTGAAATGATTTGACATCTCACTAATGATTTCATCTGGTTTCATCTTGAATAGCTCATAATCATGAGTGACCATGCCAATTTTTATCTCTTTTACTTGATTTGTACCTTCATGAGTAACAACTAGCTTATCCCAAATTTCTTTTGCATTTTCACATAAAGAAACTCTATTGTACTCACTTGGCCCTAATGCACAAAAGAGTGTATATGTTACTTTGGCATTGAGTTGAGCTATCTTCATGTTATTGACATCCCATTCACTTTCTAGCTTGATCATCTCCCTACCATCCACCATCTTTATTAGAATTTGAGGACCATTTATAATGACCCTTTAAACTTCATAATCATTAGCTTGAATGAACAACCTCATCCTAGTCTTCCAATAGGAGTAGTTGTCACTAACAAACAGAGGGAGCCTTATAATTGAATGCCCTTCACTTTCAAGAGATGTTGCAACTGTTTCATTTGCCATGAGACACACCTCTTGTTGGCCACTATAGTTGTTGAAGCTTGAGGATGGTTCTTCCATATTGATTACCATATTTCTTTGAGCCATTTTTAGGATCACTCTTGGGTTGTTAAACTTACAAAAAAGAGTACTAGCTTTGATACCAATTGTTAGCTCAAAGATTTGGAATAAACCAAGAAGGGGGTGAATTGGTTTTATAAAATTTTCAAAAACAATATTCAATAAGCACAAATTTAGCTAAACAAATTATCTAAGCAAATAAGCACAATAATTGAAAGTAAACAAAAGATAGGGTTAGAGAATTTGACACCAAGATTTATAGAGGTTTGGTCATTCCTTAGGCACCTACATCCTCTCCCTTAGCCTCTCTTGCCAAGGAGTTCAATCCACTATGATTTGAAGATTACAACCAAGCTTCTCAAAGCTTTACAAACTCAATACTACACACTCTTAAGGGTTATCCTCCCCCTTAAGCTTACAAACTCACAATACATAATTTTTAAAGTATTTTGCAAACTCTAAAAACCTCTTAAAGGTTGGGTGTTTGCTAATTTAAAGTACACAATAGTTTAGACAAGAAAATAAAGAAAAACTTATACAAATTCTGCACTTTTCTGACTTGGAATAGCTTTGAATGCTTGAGCAAATTGGTAGGTGAATAGCAATAAGTTTTATTGGCTCTTATTACCATTGATCTGTAGTTGAATGCTTTATTTATAGGTAGGAAGAAGTTGAGGGTTGTTGGATTGCATTTAATGCTTCAAACCTGCAAAACTTTTAGACAAAAATAGCCGTTAGGTGTTTTTGGCCTTCAGGAGATCGATCCTTTAGGGGATTGATTGGTTCATGTTAGAGAAAGCATGATTTTGTGCCTAAATTGCCTTACCCGATCGATCAGGTAATCTACCTGATCGATCCATTCTTTAGGTGATCAATCCCCTATGTGGGGGGATTGATCCATTTTTTGGATTTTCATATTTGAGCAACTGAAAGATCCCTTTAAGAGGGGATCGATCCCTTGTCTTAGGTGATTGATCCCCTATGTGGGGGGATCGATCCCTTTTCTGGAAAATTGCATGATGAAAACTTTTTGTATGAAAAAATGATCAATCCATTGAATGAGGGGATCGATCTGGTTAGCTTGAAACCCTAACCAATCATTCCCTATAGGGAGGGGATCGACTGGTTTTTGCCAAAACTTGAGGAATTTCGATTATGGAAGAAAACAAGATCAATCCCTTTTGCTAGGGGATCGATCTGGTAAGGAAATGATCGATCCTTTCTATCAAAACTTGCGTTAATCAGGTTTTGTTTCGAGAATTTAACTTGTTTTGGTTTTCAAATGGATTTTGGCAAGATAGAAGGGTGAAAAAATACTCAATTTAAACTTAGAAAAGATTGATTCAAGTTAGGCAAATTTTTGTTTTGTCAAATCAAAACTCTTAATCAATTCAAGGCCAACATGTTTGGATTAATTATTACTTATTAATAAGTATTTAAATAAGTATTATTGTTATTATTCATAATTAATTGAATTATATATATTAATTCAATTCTATACAGATTAGTATGAGGAAACTAATCGATAATTATAAAACATAATTACTACTATTTGATAATATTTAAATATTAATTAGTTATTTAATTTAAATGGATTTAATAATAATTTTTTTGTTAATCTATAACAAATTATAATTTATAAATTATATAATAGTTTAAATAAATAATTTAATATTAAGTATTAACCAAAAAGTATAATATTAAGATAATTATTGGTATTATCTATAATTAATAATATAGTAATGAATTAAAAAAAACTATATATAAAATAGTTTAGTTATATATCAAATTATTAATAATTTATATTAATTATAATAGATAATACATAATTAAATAAATAGATAATAATTTATTATTATTTTATAATAATATTATTAATTATTATATTATATACTATAATTGTTATATTTTATTAGCAATAAAATAGATATATCAATGTTATATTAAATATTTAAAGTTTAATATTTTCTTATATATAAGATATAATTTATTATAAATATTAATAAATATTATAATAATATTTGATATTATATTTTAAAATTAAATTTAAAACAATTGTAGTTTTATAATAATATAAAAAAACATATAACTTAATTATAAATATTAAGGTTAATTTATAAATATAATTATAAATAATTTCAAATTTTAATTATTATATTCATTTATCAAATATAATTAATAATATTTATAACTATTATTAGTTATTTTAATAATATCAATTTTGTCATAAAACAAATGTTTTTGTTCATAAAAGTTTGTTTGAAATAAAATAATATTAATTTATTAATATTTCAAAAATTAATATGTAAGAGATTTAAAATATAAATTTGTTTGTCATACCAGTTCAATTAGTTATAACTATTTGACCAAATATTTATTTCAAATCGTTATGACCTTTTATTTTATCATAAAGTAATGCTAATGTATTAATATTTTGAAAATTAATAAGTAATGGATTTAGAAAATATATCTTTTGGCTTGACCAGTGTAAACAATTATGACTATTTAAATAATTATATATTTCAAATCGTTATGACCTTTTGTTTTCTCACAAATCAATTGTTTTTGTTCATACAAGCTTATTCAAAATAACATTATTCTAATTTATTAATATTCCAAAAATTAATAAGTGAGAGATTTAAAAAATGAATCTGTTTACTAAACAAATTCAAATAATTATGGCTATTTCAATAATTATTTAGTTGAAATTGCTATAACCTTTTGTATTGTCATAAAATAATTTTTTCTATTCATACAAGCTTATTTCAAACCTGTTTACTGAATAATTTTGAATAGTTATGACTATTGGAACAATTATTTATTTCAAATTGTTATGACCTTTTGTTTTGTCATAAAATAATTATTTTTGTTCATATTAGCTTATTCGGATTAAAATAATATTAATTTATTAATATTTTAACAATAATAAGTAAAAGATTTAAAAAATAAATATGTTTAACGAACAAGTTCAAATAGTAATAACTATCTGAATAATTATCTATTATGAACTTTTGTTTCACCATAAAACAATTATATCAATTCATATAGGCTTATTAGAAATAAAATAATACTAACTTATTACTCTTCCAAAAATTAATGAGTAAGAGATTTAAAAAATGAATCTATTTACCAAACAAGTTCAAATAGTTATGACTATTTACATTATAAATAAATAATTTAATATTAAGTATTAACAGATTTATTATATTATATTATTAATAATACAATTTAAATAATATTCTGAAAATTAATAACTACCTAGTATTATAATAATACTATTATTCATATTAATTATAAGATATAATTATTCAAAATAAATATAAATGATATGAAATAGATAATTATTCTAATAATTTTAACCATTTGAACTGATTCAGTAAATAAATTTATTTTTTAAATCTCTTACTTATTAATTTTCAAAATATTATTAAATTACTATTCTTTTAATCCAAATAAGCTTGTACGAACAAAACAATTGTTTTACGTTAAAAGAAAAGGTCATAACGATTTGAAATAGATAATCATTCATAGAGTCTTAACTATTTGAATTGGTTCGACAATTAGATTTATTTTTTTTAATTTTCTTGGTTATTAAGTTTTGAAATATTATTAAATTAGTATTATTTTATTCAAAATAAAATAGTATGAACAAAACCAATTGTTTAATGATAAAATAAAAGATTATAACGATTTGAAATAAATAATTGTTGAAATAGTCAAAACTATTTGAAACGGTTTGGTAAGCAGATTGTCTTTTTAAATCTCTTATAGATTTATTTTCTAAATATTAATAAAACAATATTATTTTATTTCAAACGAACTTATATTAACAAATACAATTGTTTTATGACAAAACAAATATTTAAATATTTTTACTTTAAAATAGATTTGAAATTAAATATTTAATTTTTAAATTAAACAAATTTAAACTTAAATTAGACTAATATTCAAATAGTTATGAATATTTGAATTATAAGATTTCAAATATAAAAAATTAATAACTAAGAAATTTAAAAGGTAATTTTTCTAACTATTTAGTTGTTGTTTTATGACAACTCAATTAAAAAATTTTAATAAGTTTAAATTACAAAAGGTACGATTCAAATTTATTAACAAATTATTAATTTAGTACGATTTGAAATAAATAAATGTTCAAATTGTTATAACTAATTGAACTAGTATGGTAAATAGATTTATTTATTAAATCTCTTATTAATTTTTGAAATATTAATAAATTAACATTATTTTATTTTGAACAAACTTATATGAACAAAAACATTTATAACCAATTGTATTAATAGTTTAATATTAAAATATAATTAAATAATAACTAATACTAATAAATTGATAACTTATTTTTCATTTAAAATTATTAATATTTCATTTTTTCAAAATATTAATAAATTAGTATTATTGATATTGAATGGTTATTAATCATTAATTTATTTACTATAATTATGAAATTAGTATTAAAATATTATACTATTATTAAATTCTATTATTATAACATCATTAATTAAGTAAATATGCTTGTAAAACTATTGATTTACAAATTAAATATATTAATTTAACATTATTACTTTTAAAATATTTGTTTGAATTATACATATATTACATTAAAGTAATTTTATATTAATAATACAGAAGAAGTTCAAATAGTTATGACTATTTGAATAATTATTTATTTAAAATCGTTATGACCTTTTGTTTTGACATAAAAGAATTATTTCAATTTATAAAAACTTATCTAGAATAAAATAACACTAATTTCTTAATATTTCCAAAATTAATAAGCAAAAGTTTTAAAAAATAAATTTATTTATTGAACAAATTTAAAAAGGTAATATTATTTTATTTCAAATAGAATAATTATCTAAATTATTAATATATAAATTGATATATTATAAAATTGCTTGTTAATATCGATTATTACTAATATACAAATAATTGCTTATATAATAAAATAGAGTTCTAATTATTATATAAATCAGGATTTAAATAGTTAAATGTTATATTAATATTAACAATTTTATATAATTATTAAATTAAAAATTGTCCAGAGCTTATATTAAATGTTCATTTTACAAGTTTTATAATTAAAGTATAATATTAATTTTATTTGTTTATTAATTATTTAATTATTATTGATTTTAATAATAATATTTAATTATTTACTGATTAATTTTTATTATTATGATTATTTATTATTAACAGTTTAATAATCAATTGTAATTAGTATTATTATATTATTATTAAACTACTAATTACTATTGTCATTATTTAATTTATTATATTAATATTTATAATATTACTAATAATTAATATTATTATAATATAATTATTATAATATTTTTATAATATTAGTAATTTTGTTATCCAAAATGAGTCATGACTATTTAGTAGATTACTATTATTAATATAGTTATTAATTAAAATAAATTAACAAATGTTAAAAAATGAATATTTTTATTGATCAAGTTTAAATAATTATGACTATTTGAATATTTATCTATTTGAAATCGCTATAACCTTTTACTTTGTTGTAAAATAATTTTTTTTGTTCATAGAAGCTTTTTTTGAATAAAATAATACAAATTTATTATAAAATTGATCAAATCTATCCTCTTGTGATAGTTTATAATTTCAATTATTAAATCTCTTACTTATTAATGTTTAAAATATTAATAATTAATATTTTAATTAATAATTTATTTTAAATAAAATAATGTTAATATTTAACTATTAATAACAAGCAATTATTAACTTAATTATAATAAAATAATTATATACATAAATTTTACTTTTCATAACTAATTTAATGATTTAATGATTAATAGTTAAAAGCATAAAAAACTATATTTTCAAAATAATAAATCAAAATAATATCATTATAATCTATTAAATTTTTAATATTCTAACCTAATGCTCCGCGGAGTATTGGCATAAGTCTCAGGCCCATGATAGTTGGTATTAAAGCAGGTTTTGGTTAAAGGTCATATTTAATATTAATAATTAATATAAATTATACATATATTTATTAGAAATTTATAATAAGCTTTTTATTAAGATATACAATAATTGATAAAAACTATTATATTTTTTTATTAAAGATTATAATTTTATAAAAAATTAAATATTTATTAATATTATTATAAATTTATTAAATTTGAATAAATGGATTAATTATTATAATAATATAATAATAGTATTAACAATTAGAAGGTATAGGTTATATTAATTTATTAAATTTTGTTCTATTATAAAACAATAGTTTATGTTCATACAAGCTTATTCAAATTAAAATAATATTAATTTATTAATATTTCAACAATTAATAAGTAAAAAATTTTAAAAATAAATATGCTTACCAAACTATTTGAATAATTATTTATTTCAAATTGTTATAACCTTTTATTTTGTCATAAAAGAATTATTTCAGTTCATATAAGCTAATTCAAAATAAAATAGTACTAATTTATTAATAATCCAAAAATTAATAATAAAGAGATTTAAAAAAAGAATCTATTTACTGAATAAATTTAAATAATTATATTTATTTAATTATATATAATATTAACTATTATTAAGGATATTATTTAAATATTTATTAATATTAAATATTTATTAATATACATAATTATAATTCTAAATTAATTTTATTAATTAATTGAATAATTGAATAATCTTTTGTTATAAGATAATATAATATTATAATAATATTATTATTTAAATATTAGGTTATGTATATATACTTAAAACTTTATTAATATACTAAAAAATTTATATATTATTAATTAATTTATATATCTTAATAAGATATATAAATTATTATAGATTAATTAATTTAATAATTATTAATATATTCATATAATTATATTATATAAATTTAAATAGTATATTATAATTATTATATTAAATAAATTATTAGTAGTTAAATTAATTGTATTAATTATAAAATAAATTATTAATATTATTTCAAATTAAACATTTATAATTTAAATATTAATTTTTGCTATAATTAATAATATATTAATTATAAATATATTATAAATAATATAATTATCTTAATATAATTGTTAAGATATTTAAAATATATTTATATTCAAATATAGTTAATTATAATTAAAATAAATATTAATTTAGTGTAATAATAAATAGTATATTAATAAGAAGATACTATATTATAGTATTTTATCTATTATTTATATATTTAATTATACTAATATTATATACTTTAATATATTAATCATATAATTATTAAAAGGATATACTTTAATAATTATAATAATAGTTATTAATTGTTATAAATTAAATATTATAGCAAATAAAACATATAATTTTCATACATTTGAGTTAGATATTAAATTATATATAAATATTATAAATAATTATATAATTATAACTTTAGGTTATTACATGTATTATAAATATTATTATTTAAATTAATAATATTATTAATTATAACTAAACATTATAAATTAAATAATTAATTTCAAATAATTTTGATTATATACAATAAATATATAATTATAAAATAATTATATTGTAAATTAATCATTATATATTATAATTACTATTATAATATTTAATATAAGATATTATCTTATTATTTATAGTTTAATATATTAAATAAAATAATAAATATAAATAGATTAAAATAATATTAATATTATTTAATATAAGTTTTTAAAATAATAACTTTTATAATAATATTATATAATTTATAAACTAAGAAGTAATAGTTATAATATTATATTTAAATTAATTATAATTAATTAATTAATTAATATTATTTTAAAAGAATAAAAAATTTAAAAAATAAATTTTGGGAATAAATATTAATTATCCAATGATGGAATTTATAGAAATTTTAAATGGTAAATTTCTATAAAATTTCTAGGTGAGAAATTTTGTCTAAATTTGTCCCAAATGGTGGAATAATTTTGATAAGGTTTCAACAACAATAATTAATATTTATTTTCAAACAAAAAAATAAAAAATAAAAAAATTGGTTGAAAATATTTGATAATTATCCAAGGATGAGAATCTTAGAAATTTCAAATTGTAAATTTTCTAAAAAATCTCTAGGTGAGAAATTTCTTTAAATTTGTCCCCAATGGTGGAAGAATTTAAATGAAATTTCAAGAAATTGTCATATTATTCCCCTTCTAAGAAAAAAAAAGAAATAAAAAGAATTTCTAAATAGGCCCAAATGGTGGAAATTTTAAAATTTTCAAGAAAGAAAATATTTCTAAATTGACCCAAATGGTGGAAAATTTAGAAATCCAAATAACAATAAATAAAGAGAATTTCTAAATAGGCCCAAATGGTGGAAAATTTAGAAATTCAAAAGAGAAAATATTTTTAATTTGGCCTAAATGGTGGAATAATTAGATATATTTTCAATAAAATAATAATAATAATAATAATTAATTAAACCTTTTTTTCTCGATGACGGAGCCTCTTCAAGGAAACAAATAGGATCATTGAATACTCTTAAGGTGAGGAAATATTTTTAAGAATTCTACCAAATTGATGGAAGAATCTTATAAATTATTTCCAATATTTAACATAAAAATTAAAACCATTAGAATCAAGACTTTAGGATAAATTTAAAACAAAATGGTACCATCCTTTGGATGGGCATGTAGGGGTGCTATAACCTTTCCCACATGTAACCGAACTCTTGAATCCTGTTCTGGTTTATAGACCCAAACCTATTCTTTTAGGAACCCTTAGTCAAGCTTAGGAGCTCCTTAAAAGGATAGATTCCTTAGGTGGTCAATCACACCTAGATAAAAAAATTGGTGGGGACTCCATGTTTTTGTTAAGTCTAGCCTAAAGAATAGGTTTAATTAATTTAAATACAATTAATAAACCTTCAAATGAGAATCTTTAAGAAATCCTCAAATGAGAATCTTTGAGTCTTAAATAAGAATCTTTAAGAAATCTTCAAATGAGAATCTTTGATTCTTAAATGAAAATCTTTAAGAAATCTTCAAATGAGAATCTTTGAGTCATAAATGAGAATATTTAAGAAATCCTTAAATGAGAATCTTTGAGTCTTAAATGAGAATCTTTAAGAAATACTCAAATGAGAATCTTTGAGTCATAATTAAGAATTTTTAAGAAATCTTCAAATGAGAATCTTTGAGTTTTAAATGAGAATCTTTAAGAAATCCTCAAATGAGAATCTTTGATTTCTCAAATGAGAATCTTTGAATCTTCAAATAAGAATCTTTGAGTTTTCAAATGAAAATCTTTGAGTTTCAAATGAGAATCTTTGAGTTTTCAAATAAGAATCTTTGAGTCTTCAAATGAAAATCTTTGAGTTTCAAATGAGAATTTTTAAGATGTGAAACCATGAAATTTATTAAATGTGAATCTTCAAACTCGAATGAGAAGCTTTGAACTTTTGGATGTGAATCTCCAAAATTTGAACGAAAAAGCTTAAACTTTTTGGATGTGAACCTAAAATTTAACTTGAATGAAAAGCTTTGAACTTTTTGATGTGATCTCCAAAATTCAGATGAGAATCTTTAAATGTGGATGAGAGTCTTGCAATTTGCAAGTACAAATCTTGAGATCTTGTAGATTTAAATTCTTGTGAAATTGAAATTTTGAGAATCAAATTTCAATGGATTCTTGCAAAGTTGAAAGGTTCTTGTGAATCTGAAAGTTTGAAATTTCAAACTTGAATTGTGAATCTTTGAGTTTTCATTACAAATTTCATCAGGCTTGATCTATGACTTCTCTGGACATGATTGTCAATGAGCCTTTATTTTCAAAGTTATTGTGCCTCTGTTTAGAGGAGCCATTTATTTTTCTCAAAGTTGTTGAACCCTTATTTAGAGGAGCTTTGTTTACTTTTTTTTTTAAAAGTGTGTCAAGTTGATGGGTTGTCTTCATCTTTGCACAATTCCTGTTTCACAAAAAATGCGTAAAGAGGGGCAACTATAAACACTCTGATCTATCCAAGGTGTTTATTTTTAATAATGAAAAAAATGAAAAATTAGGAAAATTCTAGGTGGTTGTATTTGTTTTGGATTGTTTCTGTGAGGTTATTAAAGTTGGGATAAACTTAGAATTGAATATTGGAAGAAATCGAAACTCTTTTCTTATTTAGGGCTCTCAAGCTCAGGACCCTATAAATATATACACACAGACATAGATCAAGGGCAGAGAGAGAAAAAACATAGAACATAGGAAAAGAATTCAAAAAAAAAAAAGAGAAAAGAAAAAAGCAAAAAAAAAAATTTTGGGAGTTTTTTGGGTTTAAAAAAAAGGGATTTTTTTGGGAATTTTTTTGGAAATTCTAGATTCCGGTGAAATTTTTTGGTGTCGATTGAATTTTTTGGTGAACGTCTGACGAACCTATCCAAATTTCAGTGGCTTTTTCTAGAATCTGGTGAAGATTCAACCAGAGTTCTTTGATTTTCTAGAAAGAGAAAAAGAGAAAAGAAGAGGGAAGAGAGAGGGAGAAGGGAAATCTAGTGAAAAAAGATCAAAATTAGCCTTTTATACTACTACAAAATGACGTCATTTTGGCGATAGGAGACCCCCAGGATCTACACATTTCTATTTGGACTAATCTGACCTGAGTGCAACCCGTTTTTAACCTACGTATCAACCGATCTCCCAAGTCGAGTCACCAAGCCACATCTCTTGAGCCGTTGTTTCTATCTCGAGACGAGCCAAATTCCAGCCGCTTCAACTGAGCAATTTTTTTTGGTATTTTTTATTTTTTTTATTTATATGTTTTTTTCTTATTATTTTGCACGATTAAATTTTAAAAAAATAAAAAATAAAAAAAATAAATTTTGGGAATAAATATTAATTATCCAATGATGGAATTTATAGAAATTTCAAATGGTAAATTTCTATAAAATTCTTAGGTGAGAAATTTTATCTAAATTTGTCCCAAAAGGTGGAATAATTTAGATAAAGTTTCAATAATAATAATTAATATTTATTTTCAAATAGAAAAAGAGAAAAATAATAAATAAAATAAATAAATAAATAAAAAGAAGAATTTTTGAATAGGCCCAAATGGTAGAAAATTTAGAAATTCCAAAAAGAGAAAATATTTCTAAATTGACCCAAATGGTGGAAAATTTAGAAATCCAACAAAGAAATAAAATAAAAAAAAGAATTTCTAAATAGGCCCAAATGGTGAAAAATTTAGAAATTCAAAAGAGAAAATATTTCTAATTTGGCCCAAATGGTGGAATAATTAGATATATTTTCAATAAAAAAAATAATTAAATCTTTTTTCCGACGATAGAGCCTCTTCAAAGAAACAAATGGGATCTTTAAATACTCCTGAAGTGAGGAAATATTTTTACGAATTTTGCCAGATTAATGGAGAATCTTAAGAATTATTTCTAATATTCAACATAAAATTTTAAAACTATTAGACTCAAGACCTTAGGATAAGTTTAAAATAAAATGGTACCATCCTTCGGATGGGCATGTGGGGGTGATATAACCTTCACCACATGTAATCAAACTCCTAAACCTTATTCTGGTTTGTATAATTACTATAATTTTATTATTATATTTAATAATATGTATAATCAATTAATAGTTATATTTATATTATTATATATATTTAATTGTATAATTATTTATTGAATAATTTATAATAATTAATATTATTATATTTGTAGTAATGGGTAATAATAAATTATAATACTAATTTTATAATTTTGGGAAAAAATTAGGGAAAATATATTAAATTATTTTTTAAATGGTAATTTATTATTACCCATTACTACAAATATAATAATATTAATTATTATAAATTATTTAATAAACATTAACTTTTTAAAATTATTAATATATAATTAAAGATAATGTGTAATTAATATATATTTATTTATATATATTAAATAATATATGATTAGTAGTAGTATATTTTACTTATGAAATAATGGAAACATATAATTACAATCTATTTAAATAATCTTATTTACTGAATTGTTTAATAATGATTTAATTTTCTTAATTTTTAATTATAATTAAAGATAATTAGATTTAATTTTTTTGAAACAATTAATAATTAAAAATATTTTTTAAATAAATTAGTATTATCAATTATAATAATTAAATATTATTATTATTATTATTATTATTAATTTTAAATAATATTAAAATTATTTAAATTAATTAACACTCAACTAATTTATGAATAATAAATTATAAATTATTACTAATATGATTATTAATATAGTTGTAAATTATATATATAATATTGTTATAAATATTATAAGCTTTTATAATTCTAAATAGATAATTATAGTTAAATAATTTATTTATTAATTATATATAAAACAAATTCATTAATTGTTATAACTTTTATAAATTAAAGTAAATATTTTACTTATAAATAATAATTATATTCTATACTAAATATATACTATTTATTAATAATTAGTATTTAATAAAAAAATTAATAATATAAATATATTATAATTAATGAATATATAATTTAATATATTATATATATAATTAAATAATTTATTTATTAATTATATATAAAACAAATTCATTAATTGTTATAACTATTATAAATTAAAGTAAATATTTTACTTATAAATAATAATTATATTCTATACTAAATATATACTATTTATTAATAATTAGTATTTAATAAAAAAATTAATAATATAAATATATTATAATTAATGAATATATAATTTAATATATTATAAGTTTTAATAAATATAGTTAATTATTATAAACATATATTAAATTATAATAATTTTAACATGATTAGCTTAACTTTAATTTAATTATAATACAATTAAATTAATATTAATTGTATTAATTATTCATATTTAGTATTCAATACATTTAATTTAATTAATTTTAATTAAATTAATTCTATTCATTATCTTTAATTAATAAATATTAATTAAATTAATGTAACTATAACAATGTTTAATTTAACCCCTTATTATTCATATTAATAATTATAAATAGATAGTTTCAAATTATATAGTTATTATTTATTATATATAATAACATTATTATTATTTAAGACAATTGTTTTTGTTAATAAAATTGAAATTAATATTAATAATTATTAATAATAAATTTAATATTAATATTAAATAACTTATTTTGATTAATATAATAATTATAGTTATTAATAGTAATATAATTAAAAAACAAAATAATTATTAATTATTAATTTAAATAAATTAAAAATAGTTAATTTTTGTCTATATGAACAATTATTTATTAATATAAGTATAATTTTATACTAATTGCAAAATATATTATAAATTATTTGATTAGTAAAGGATTACAATTAGATTATTTATAAATTATAAATAAGTTAATATTATTATATAAATATCTTAATTAATTTTAAGATTTTATTGAAAGGATATACTTTAATAGGTGGCCAATCGTACCTAGCCAAAAAAAATTTGTGGCGACTCCATTATTTTTTCATTTTTTAATTTAGTTTCCAAATTCGTCGGATAGATACAAAACCATTACAAGAACATTTTATATTAATTTTAAAATTTAAATACTTTTTTAAATTCAAATTAATAAACACAATCTATATACATTGTCGAAAAAAATAAAAATAAAATATTATAATTTATTGATATTTATAATTATTAATAATTGATATTTATAATAACTTAATTATTAATTAAATATAAATTATAATAATAACTAGATTTTATATTATTAGTTTAATCAAATATTTAGTTATAGATCATTATCTATTTATTATAGACTATAATAACAATTATATAAACTATTTATATGTATTTTATGAAATATTAGTAATCAAATATTTGAATAAATAGTTAAAATAATATACTACAATATTATAATAATTATAATATTCGAATAATTTTTTAAGTTATATCTAATTAAATATTATTTATTATAAATTAGTATTATTTATTTACCAAACAAGTTTAAATAATTATGGCCATTTGAACAATTATTGATTTGGAATCGCTATAACCTTTTGGTTTGTCATATAATGATTTTATTTGTTCATACAAGCTTACTTTGAATAAAATAATACAAATTTATTAATATTAAGACAATTAATAAGTAAAAAATTTTAAAAATAAATATATTTATTGAATAAATTCAAATCGTTATAACTATATGAATAATTATTTATTTCAAATTCTTATGACTTTTTTGTTTTGTCATAAAACAATTGTTTCTGTCCATACAAGCTTATTCGTAATAAGTAAAATTTGTATAATCTATTTAATGATTATATATTTATAATAAAATATTTAATATTAAATTATTGCAATTGTTAATATTAATCAAACTTATTAATTAATTAATATATATAAATTACAATTACAAATAATAAATTATAAATTTTGTTTTTATATGAATTTATTCAAATATTTTATATAATTATAGTATTAAATATTATTAATAAAAATAGTAATAATATATTACTTAATTAATATAATATATATTTAATTATAACATTAAATAGTCATAACTATTTGAATTAGTATATTATATATTTTAATATATTTTAATAAATCTAATTATTTAATCTAATTTATTATTATAATTTTATAAATATTAGAAAATAGAAATTTGTTGTTTATGATTATATTATAATAATATATATTAATTATATAGTTGATTAATAATTGATTAATTTTATTATAATATTTGTTAAATTAATTAGTAATATAATTAATTTATTATATAATTTATATTACTTTAAATTAGATAAAATAGTTATCTTAATTTTTATAAGATAAACTATTATACTTAAATATAATATATTGATATTTATCTAAATATATTATAATTATTTATTTATATATATAATTATATTATTCATTTAATTAATAATATTAATTAATAACAATATATTGATACTATACAAATATTAAAATAAATATTATTTAGATTATATATAATTAAGTAATATTAAAATATATTATATTTTATAATAGAATTCATAAAAATCCAAATTAAAATAAACAATAATAAAATATATAATAATTATATTAATATAATTTATAATAAGTTAAATTATTAATTGTTATGTTAATTAATATATATTATATTAATTAAGTAATATAATATTATCCTTTTAATAATCATGCATATTATTTGAAAGTTAAATATTATAATAGTAAAATAAATTATACTATTATAACATTTAAGTGCTATGTATAATTACATAATAGTTATTATATTTATAGTTAATTTACAATAATATTATATTGTAATTATATTTATAATTGCATACAATTAATTAATAATATAAATTATATGTATTCAAATAATATATTAATAATTTAATATTAATTATTTATCATAATTAATAATTATTTATATCGATTGTATCATTTAATATAATTAATTAATTATATTAATAAACTTATATATCAATAATTAAATAAACTAGTTTGGTAAATGGATTTATTTTCTAAATCTCTTATTAATTTTTGAAAGATTAATAAATTAGTATTATTTTATTTCGAATAAGCTTATATGATAAACAAACAATTGTTATATGACCAAACAAAAGGTAATAATAATTTGAAATAGATAATTGTTGAAATGGCTATAACTATTTGAACTAATTCAGTAAACATATTCACTTTTTAAATCACGTACTTATTTAATTATTATAGTATATTAAGTAAAATACTATAATTAATTAACAGATAATAATGATTAAATCTAATTATTAAATTATACTTATTTTTTAATATAATAATTGTTAATAAATAATTGATTTAAGTAATTAAAAATTTAATTACTTAATTTTTAAGTAAAAATTTAATTTATAATTTAATATATTATAACAAGCATATAAGATTACATGCATATTAAATTAATTATCCAATTAATTATTTCTAATTTATAATAAATATATATATAATTAATATTTATATTAATAATTTAAATAATAATTAATATTAATGATTATATACTTATAATAGCAAAATATAATTGTAATATACTGTAGAATAATTAATTTTATAAATTAATATATTAACTAATTATGCCTATAGAATTATATTATAATTCTTAATTTCATATTAAATTTATGAAATAATATTAAATAATTTATTAAATTTATTCCATTTAAGCTTGTATTAACTCAAACAATTATCTTATGACAAATCAAAAGGTTATAACAATTTTAAATAGACAATTGTTCAAATTGTAGTAACTATTTGAATTTGTTCAGTAAACAAATTTATTTTTTTAAATCTCTTTCTTATTAATTTTTTGAATGTTAATAAATTAGTGTTAATATGTATATATTAATTATTAAAATTGAAAAATTTTAATAAAAAATTTATTTATTTGAAATAAAATAGCCAAATATTATATCAAATAATTTAATTTAATATTAAACAATTGTTAGTATTAATATAACATTATAGAAATATTATAATATATTTATATTAATATATTATAAGTAATAAAATTATTAATATAAATTAACAAATATTTTATTTGTAATGAATAAATATATTTATTAATTTTTTATTAATTAATTAATTTAATTATTATATACAATTCATATATTTATATACAAAATATAAAATAACAAAAAATATGAAATAAATTTTTATTTACAAATAATAAAATAATTTCAATATTATTTAGTGTTAAAAAATTAGAAATAGATATAATAAATGCATATAAGCAATTTTATTTATTATGAATTTTAAATTATTTTAATTTATGATATTAATTATAATTATAAACATATAATATTATTATATTAGTAATTATATAATTATTATTAATAATATTTCATTAATATACTATAAAATTAATTATGGGTAATAATAATATATCAATATTACAATAATTATAATAATATATAATAACAATAATATTTAATAATATTAATTTAATTTAATTAATAATATTTAATCTTCATTTATAAATATAGTATAATAATATCTAATTTATTAGTTAAATTAATTATAATAATATGTAAATTAAATAAAAAATAATTTTCAAAATATTATTAACTATTTTAAATAATATTTACTATTATAAACAACAATTATATATTATTTATTTCAATTAATATATAGTACTATATAATTAGTAAAATTAATTTAAAATTTAATTAATAAACAATTGTTTATTTATTCTATTAATTATCTATTTTAAATGAATTAATTATTTGATAATATAATTATCAAATATTACTAATTTAATACTATATTATTCTAATATATTATAATTATAATAATTATAATTATAATATTACAAAAGGATTAAGTTATTATATTTATTATTAGAACAAGTTAATTACTAATAATTAAATAATATATTTGATAAATATACAATAATTGATAATATTGTTAAGATACTAAAGTAATAATATTTATGTATCAAATAAATTAAATCTATTATATTAAATTTGTTTGATATTATATTAATTATTTAATTTTTAATTATACTTATAAAAATAATTTTATAAATAGTTATTAATAAGATAATTAATAAGTAAAAGATTTAAAAAATAAATTTATTTATCGAACAAATTCAAATTGTTATGATTATCTGAATAATTATTTATTTCAAATTCTTATGACTTTTTTGTTTTGTCATAAAACAATTGTTTCCATCCATACAAGCTTATTCGGATTAAAATAATATTGATTTATTAATATTTCAACAATTAATAAATAAAAGTTTTTTAAGAAATAAGTTTACCAAACAAGTTCAAATAGTCATTACTATTTGAATAATTATCTACTTCAAATCATTGTAATATTTTGTTTTGTAATAAAACAATTGCTTCAATTCATGTTAGCTTATTTGAAATAAAATAATACTAATTTATTAATATTTCAAAAATTAAAAAGTAAGAGAATTAAAAAAATACATCTGTTTATCGAACAAGGTCAAATAGTTGACTATCTTAATAATTATCTATTTCAAAACATTACAACCTTTTGTTTTGACATAAAACAATTGGTTCCATTCATTCAAGCATATTTCAAATAAAATAATATATATTATTAATGTTCCAAAATTTAATAAGAAAAATTTTTAAAATAAATTTATTTAAAATTAATGTTCCAAAACCAATTGTTTCTATTCATACAAAATTATTCAGAATAAAATAATACTATTTTATTACTATTTTGAAAATTAATAAGAGATTTAAAAACTAAATCTCTTTACCAAACCAGTTCAAATAGTTATGACTATTTGAACAATTATCTATCTTAAATTGTTATGATTTTTGTTTTGTCCTAAAACATTTAATTTCTATTCAACAAGCTTATTCAAAGTAAAATATTGCTAAATTAATAATATTCTAAATACATTTATTTTTTAAATCCTTACTTATTAATGTTTAGGATATTATTAATTTAGCAATATTTTACTCTGAATAAGCTTGTTGAACAGAAATTAAATGTTTTAGGACAAAACAAAAATCATAACAATTGGAGATTAATAATTGTTCAAATAGTCATAACTATTTGAACTGGTTCAGTAAAGAGATTTAGTTTTTAAATCTCTTATTAATTTTTAAAATAGTAATAAAATAGTATTATTTTATTCTGAATAATTTTGTATGAATAGAAACAACTGGTTTTGGAACATTAATTTTTAAATAAATTTATTTTTAAAATTTTTACTTATTAATTTTTGAAACATTAATAAATTTTATTATTTTATTTGAAATAAGCTTGAATGAATAGAACCAATTGTTTTATGACAAAACAAAAGGTTGTAATGTTTTGAAATAGATAATTATTAAGATAGTCATAACTATTTGAACTTATTCGATAAACATATTTATTTTTTAAATTCTCTTACTTTTTAATTTTTGGAATATTAATAAATTGGTGTTATTTTATTTCAAATAACCTAACATGAATTGAAACAATTGTTTTATTACTAAACAAAATGGTACAATGATTTAAAATAGATAATTATTCAAATAGTCATGACTATTTGGAACTTGGTAAACTTATTTTTTAAAAATCTTTTACTTATTGATTATTGAAATATTAATATTATTTTAATCTAAATAAGCTCGTATGGATGGAAACAATTATTTTATGACAAAAAAACAAGTCATAAGAATTTGAAATAAAGAATTATTCAAATAGTTATAATGATTTGAATTTGTTCGATAAATAGATTTATTTTTTAAATATTTTACTTATTAATTGTCTTATTAATAACTTTATAAATTATTTTTATAAGTATAACTAAAAATTAAATAATTAATATAATTAATATAATATCAAACAAGTTTAATATAATAGATTTAATTTATTTGATTCATAAATATTATTACTTTCGTATCTTAACAATATTATCAATTATTGTATATTTATCAAATATATTATTAAATTATTCTAAATAATATTAATTATTAGTAATTAACTTGTTCTAATAATAAATATAATAACTTAATCCTTTTGTAATATTATAATTATAATTATTATAATTAAGTAATATAGTATTAAATTAGTAATATTTGATAATTATATTATCAAATAATTATTTTTTAAAATAGATAATTAATAGAATAAATAAACAATTGTTTATTACTTAAATTTTAAATTAATTTTACTAATTATATAGTACTATATATTAATTGAAATAAATAATATATAATTGTTGTTTATAATAGTAAAATTATTTAAAATAGTTAATAATATTGTGAACATTATTTTTTTATTTAATTTACATATTATTATAATTAATTTAACTAATAAATTAGATATTATTATACTATATTTATAAATGAAAATTAAATATTATTAATTAAATTAAATTAAATTAAAATTATTAAATATTATTATAATTATTACAATATTGATATATTATTATTACCGATAATTAATTTTAATATTCATTAATTTTATATTATATTAATGAGATATTATTAATAATTATTATATAATTACTAACAATATAATATTATATGTTTATAATTATAATTAATATCATAAATTAAAATAATTTAAAATTGATAATAAATAAAATTGCTTATAAGCATTTATTATATCTATTTCTAATTTTTTAACACTAAATAATATTGATATTATTTTATTATTTGTAAATAAATATTTAGTTCATAATTTTTGTTATTTTATATTTTGTATATAAATATCTAAATTGTATATAATTAATTAAATTAATTAATTAATAAATTTAAAATTAATAAATATTAATAAATATATTTATTCATTACAAATAAAAATATTTGTAATAATTAATATTATTATATAATAAGTATATACATTTTAATTATAATTTAAATAAATAAATTATTTAATTATTTAAAAATAAATGAATAAGTTTTAATATAATAATATTAAATATAATTTAGATTATTATATATTATATTTATATTAAAATATTATTTTTTCAATTATTTAAATTAAATTATAAATATTGTAATATATTATAATTAATATTACAAAATTAATATTATAATCGTAAATTATAATTAAGACAAATTTTAAATTAATTATGCTTTAATTTAATTATAATTTATATAATTATTTATATTATAATATTATATATTTGAACAATTATCTGTTTATACTATATTTATACTTATAAATTTATCTAATTTAATTTGTTTATCATTAAATTTATATAATATAATTAAATTAAATAATTTTGATTTTAATATTAAATTATTAAAATGATTTATCTATTTGTTAATTATTAATTTATTTAATAATTAATAACCATATATCATAATAAAAAATATATAATAAAAATTAATAATTAGTAATTAATATATATGGGAGCTTTTTTTTGTTTAATAGATATAATAAAAATTATTAATATAACACTCTAGTATAAATGTGATTATAATAGTTATCATTATAAGTTAATATATAATAATAATATAATTATGATAAAACAAATGGTCATAATGATTTGAAATAGATAATTGTTCAAATAGTTATAACTATTTAAATTTTTTATTATTTTAATTTGAAATAGCTTTCAAATTAAACTTAAATTAGAATATTACTATTCTAATTATATCAATATTATATCTAATTTAATTTTATAATTAAATAAAATTATTAATTATTAAAATATTAATTATGGCCATTTAATTTATCTATTGTTTAATTATTAATTATTTCAAACGGTTAATAATTAATTAATAATATGTATTAATTATAAATATTATTAGTTTAATGAACAAATAATGTTATATATAATTACTAAATAAATATTTATAAATTTATTAAAACTCCAAAATTAATAAATAAAAATTTAAAAAATAAATATGTTCACTTATTATTAATTAATTATTAAATTTAATTATTATATTAGTTACTATAGTTATGAAGTATTAAAATCAGTATTAAAACAATTATTTATAATATATTATAAATTATAATATATATTAGTTATTAATAATTATATATAAATATTTTAATATAATAAATATTAATATTATCTTAATTAAACAATTGTTTAATATTTATAATAATTTCAAGTCTCTATAATTATTTAAATTAATAAATAATTATATTTAATATTATGATAATTAACTTAATATAATTAATCTAATATTTCATAAATGGTTAAATTAGTTTAATAATACTAATTTTATTCCAAATAAGCTTGTATGAACTAAAATAATTGTTTTATGACTAAACATAATGATAGAATGATTTGAAATAGATAATTATTCTGATAGTCTTAACTATTTGAACTAGTTCAACTAACATATTTATTTTTTAAATTTCTTATTAATTTTTGAAATATTAGTAAATTAGTATCATTTTAATATGAATAAGCTTGTATGAAAGGAAACAATTGTTGTATGACAAAATAAAGATCATTATGATTTGAGATAGATAATTGTTCAAATAGTCATAACTATTTGAACTGGTTTACTAAATAGATTTAGTTTT
The DNA here is from genome assembly GCF_047325235.1 of Durio zibethinus. Classification (NCBI taxonomy): domain Eukaryota; kingdom Viridiplantae; phylum Streptophyta; class Magnoliopsida; order Malvales; family Malvaceae; genus Durio; species Durio zibethinus. Next base: position 27,593,662 of record NC_143163.1, on the reverse strand, counting down.
TAAATCTCTTATTAATTTTTAAAATATTAATAAATCAAAATTATTTTATTTTGAATAATTCTGTATGAACAGAAACAATTGTTTTATGATAAAAAAAAAGGTCATAACAATTTGAAATAGATAATTATTCTAATGGACATGACTATTTGAACTTGTTTGGTAAACAGATTTATTTTTTAAATCTCCCACCTATTAATTTGCAAAATATTAATAAAGTAGTATTATTTTATTTTGAATAAACTTGTATGAATAGAAACAATTGTTTTATGATAAAACAAAAGATCATAACTATTAGAAATAAAAAATTGTTCAAACAGTTATAACTATTTGAGTTTACTTGGTAAACAGATTTAGTTTTTAAATCTTTTACTTATTAATTGTTTATAATATTATTAAATTAGTATTATTTTATTTTGAATAACCTTATATAGACAGAAATGATTGGTTCATCACAAGCAAAAGGTCATAACTGTTTGAAATAGATAATTATTCAAATAGTTAGATCTATTTGAACATGTTCAAAAAACAAATTTATTTTTTAAATTTTTACTTATTAAAATTTGGAATATTAATAAATTTAATTATTTTATTCAGAATAAGCTTGTATGGATAGAAATAATTGGTTTATCACAAAACAAAAGGTCAAAACTATTTGAAATAAATAATTGTTCAAATAGTTAGAACTATTCGAACATGTTCAAAAAAATTATTTTTAAAATTTTTACTTATTAAATTTTGGAATATTAATTAATTTAATTATTTTATTCAAATTAAGCTTGTATGAACAAAAACAATTGTTTTATGACAAAACAAAAGGTCATAACGATTTGAATTAGATAATTGTTCAAATAGTCATCACTATTTAAAGTTGTTCAGTAAATAGATTAATTTTTTAAAATCTCTTACCCATTAATTTTTAGAATATTAATAAATTATATTATTATTATAATATTATATTAATTATTATATATATTAGAAATTTATATTTATATAATTATAAATATGTAATTATAGGATAGTATTAAATAATTAATTTAATTAAATATTAAATTAAATTTATAAAAGGTATAGGTTATATTAATTTATTAAATTTGAATAATTTATAATAATATTAATTATAAATTAATAATAATTATAATAAAATAGTTAATTATTTGATAATTTATATATATTAATTATCTATTTTATAATTATATATTAAAATATATTATACTTAATTAATTATAATTGTTATATAATTATTTATAATTATATTTATTAAATTTGTAATAAAATATTATAATATTGAATTAGTATTTTATTATTTATTTGTATAATAATAATTGTTTATAAATTATTAGTCCAAATTATTGTTAATATAATAATTGAATGTTTTAGTATAAATTTGTAACAAATTTATAAAAATTATGACAATTTTTTATTACTATTTATTAATATCAATAAATGTCATAAAAATTATTGTTAACATTATTTAACTAATAAATATCGTTAATTAACTATTTTATATTAATTACTAATATTATTATAATAATAAATTATAATTGCTTATTAATTTTTGAAATATTAAGAAATTAGTATTATTTTATTTTGGGTAAGCTTTTATGAACTGAAACAATTATTTTTTGTCAAAATAAAAGTTCATAACGATTTTAAATAAATAATTGTTCAAATAGTCATAACTATTTGAACTTGATCGATAAATAGATTTATTTTTTCATATCTTTTGCTTATTAATTTTTTGAATGTTAATAATTAAAAATTTTAAAATTTAAATATTTAATTTTTATTATTTAATTATCAATATTTATTAATAAATAAGCTATGAAATAATAATATAATTTATGAATTTTGTTAAATAATTATTAAAAATAATCATAAATATTTTAATTATTGATTAATAAATTATTGATTCAATAGACTATTCACATATACATTTAATTATTATATTGTTTGATTATTATAAAATTATTAACTATTTTAAAATAAAATTGTGATTATATCTATTTATATAATTAAATATACTAATAATAATTAATATATTAGTTATAACATTTAATTTATCGAATATATGATAAAATATTATAATTAATTATAATTATTGTTGAATAATATCGTTAATTAATTAATTTGAAATATACTATATTTAATTATATAATAAAATATAAATTAATAATTTAGTTATTATTATTTTATAAGAAATAGTCATAACTATTGAACTAGTTCAATTAATAAGTTTATTTTTTAAATCTTTATTAATTCTAGAAATATTATTAAATTAATAGATAATAATAATATCTATTATTAATAATAACTATTTCAATTATTTCCAATATAATCATATTGTTAATTATAATTAACAATATTAAATAAAATTAGTATAATTAAAATAATTATGACTAATAATAATTATTATAATTTAATTTTGAAAAAAGCTTTTTTTCATTTTAAGTTATATAAATTATATCATTCTTATTTTGTATTATATAAATCCTAGACCGATTATTATATGTAAATTAAAATTATTGAATTTATATAAATTTAATTATATATATTATTATATAAGTATAATTATATATTTAACAAATAAATAAAATAATTATTTATGAATATTAAACTATATTTAATATATTTATAAAATTAAACTAAATATAATCAATATTATCTATTAACCTTTTATTTAGCCATATGTAATAATTATTAAAATAATTTGAAATTATTAAATTATATAAAATATAATAATCTATTAAATAATTAATTATTTTATATATTAATTTAACTTATTAATATTATCATAATTTATAATTGTATTAATTATAAAATTAATATGTACTTTAATAAATTATATTATATTAATATAATTTTTAATAATAATATATTTAAATTTAATAATTTAATAATTTAATTCATAATAATCTAATTATTATTAAAGAATATCAACACTCTTAAAGAGTAATATTATATTAATAATTATAATAATTATTTATTTATTTATATATTAGTTAAATTATATACCTACAAAGATAAGATAAATTTAAAATATCATTTTGGTAGAGGTACGGGGATGGATATGATATAAAAATCTGAAAATGATAATGAAAACAATTAAAATAACTTGGCTTATAAATTACAATATTATTTTTAATCTTTATTTAGTAATTATATAGTATAATTATCAATTTGGCTATTATAATTTAATATATTAATGTAATATATAAAATTTATTAATTAATTATTATAAGTTAATAATAATTTATAATTATATTATAAATTAACATAATATTAAATAAGTATTATACTATAATTAAATTAAATAATTCAATTTAATATACAATATTGTAAATATTAATTAATTAATAAATTATAAAACAGATTCATTTTAATTGTTTATTATCAATATACTAATTATAATAATTAATTGTTTAAAATATTAAATATTTTACTTATATTTATACTTAATAATTATTTTAATAAATTAGCATTATTTTAATTTGAATAAGCTTGATTTCTAATAATATTAGTATTATAAATTATTAAAATAATTAATAACTTTAACTGTTATTATTAAGATAATAATAATAATGTTATAATTAATAATAATTAAGATAATAATATAGTTTATCATTATTATATCTATTAAACTATTATAACATTATTAATATATAAACATAAAATAATTATTATTTAAATCTGTTTTAATATATATAATAATTATAATAAATATTTATTATTATTATATTAATAATATTATGAAAACTAATACATTATAATAATTTAAATTACGATAATTAATTATTTTTATTTTGGATAATTAATACAAATAAAACTAATTATTTATTCATACCTATTAATAATTTTATTAATTATCTATAACCCCTTAAATTTAATATTATTTTATAATAACAATATTATTATAATTATTATTATTTAATATTATAATAATAATTAAATAATAATTTAAAATATGAATCTATTTGATATAAAAATAAATATTTTGAATAATTAATTAAATTATAATTAATATTTAATATTTAACAATTTATATATATAATTAAATTAAATTCTTTTATATTATTTAATATATATTAAATATAATATTTATTTTAATTGATTATTAAAATTAAATAAAATAATATTTAAAATAAATACAATTTGATTTATGACTAAGAATCATTTAAATTCTTATATGAATTTAATAATTATAACTAAGAATCGATTATTGCTAATATACAAATAATTTAATTAGAGAAATCTCATATGAATTAATTAATTCAATATCATAAATTAATATACAATTGTTAATAATATATATTATATTAATTACTCATTAATATTGATATTATTTGTTAATTAATTTTATAAAATTAATTAACAAATTATAATTTAATATAATATATAATAATTAAATTCAAAAATATAATATAATTAATATATTGATAATCGTTTTACATTATATTGTATAATATTATAAATATCAATTATATTAATAGTCATAACTAATTTTATATAATTATAAAAATTATATAAAATTATTAAATAATAATTATTAATATAGTATTAAATAAATTTAATTTTCCATAAATTATAATTATTAAATATTATCAATTAATATTATTTACCTTATATTATATATAATAATATATAATAATTATGTATTATATATATTATAACTAAATAATATATAAATAGGCTCTTCCCGATTCTAGTAAAATAATTAAAATTATTAGATATTAATTAATAAATTAAAATTAAATAAATAATTACAAATTATTATTAAAATTACTAAGTATTTATTTAATTAATTATGAAATTTTATTAAGAATTTATAATTATATTAAATTATAATTTATCAAATAATATTAATTATATAATTAATATAATATTTATTTAATATAATAATTTATATTATATTAATGTTATAATATTAAATTAATAATAAAAAACTCATTATAATTTTAAAGTCTAATTTAAAATGAATAATTTATATAATAACTTATAATAATTTCAACCATACAAACTTGCCATAAATTAATATTATAAGAATATTAATATACTATTAAGTATTTTAATAGAAACTATATTTTTGTATCAAATATTCTATCAAATAATATTAGTATAAAAACATTAAATAATCTAATTTTAAATTAGATTAGTATTAACTAATTTATTAATTATAATATATTTAATTTATAATAATTATATAGTTATTTTATTTATTAATAGTCTTAATTATATAATAAATAATGAATACAATTATTATTTATAATTTTTGAGGAGAACAATTACTCATTAATTCTCCAATTATATAGTATCAAATTTATCAATCTCAAATCGTTGAGATCTTTTTTTGTTATAAAACAATTGTTTTCGATCATAGAAGCTTATTTGGTTAAAAATATTACTAAGTTAATAATATTTTAAAAATTAATAAATAAGAGATTTAAAAAATAAATTTACTTGCAAAACCAATTCAAATAGTTAAAATGATTATAATAATTATCTATTTTAGTAACAACAATTTATTAATTAAACAAATATTTATATAATTAAACAAATTAAATTTATATTATAAACAAATGCTCTATATTATGAAATATTAATATAGAATATATTATATTTTTTATTATCTTTAAAACTATTTAATTAAAACTAAATAATTAAATTTATTATTATAAAATTATTACTACTAAATTAATAATAAATTTATTATTTGTAGTAAATAATTTTTGAAAATATATTATCTATATTATAATAAAATAATATTATAACTAATTAATGTACAGATTACAAATGATAATATCAATATTAGGTATAATTATCCAAATAAATAATTGTTTATTATCTATTTGAAATAATTTAAATAATAGCTTATTATTATATCTATTATTATAACATTATTTATTACATTCTTAATTAAATAATAAAAATTTTAAATACTGATAATTGTTGCAATTATGAAATAATTTATTATTAATAATAGTACTAATTTATTACCTTTTGTTTAAATATTCTTAGTTATAATCTATACGGTTAATAGTTTAATAAATTAAATTATTGAATTATATATTTAATAAGGATTTTAATAAATATTTAATTAGATTATATTAATTTATTTTATTTTATTTAAATCATGAATAATTAGGAATAATTAATTAGAACTTTGATTTATACATAATTATATAAATATATATACAGATAAATTGTGCTAATTTATTATTATTTTAATAAATTAGCTAATTATTTCATATAAATTATTAACTAAATAATAGCATATAATATGAAACAAATTTAGTTTTTAAATCTCATTTTTTTATAATTATTAATAAATTTAACTATTTAAAAAATTTAAATATTTAAATAAATTTTAAATAATTACACTATTAATCTTTATTTAGTAATTATATAGTAACTTAAATAATAATTACTAAATTATTAAGGATAAATTATTTTAATTTATATAATAAAATACTTGTTTTATAAATCAAATATTTTGTTTTAATATAATAGTATATTAATTTAAAAAATAAACTAATAATATATTTGAATATAAGTAATAATTTAATATTAAGTTGACTAATACTAAGTAAGTTATGCTTGAGTCCTTTTACAAGTAAAACATTTTCAATAGTAGTAGAAGAATTGTTACCAATGGAGCCAATCCCTTAAATTTGGCCTTTGGAGTTGTCACCAAATGTAACATTTCCTCCACTTTTAGCTTTTAAGTCCTCAAAAAGAGTCTTATCTTTGGTCATGTGTTTTGAGCATCCACTACCAAGGTACCATGGATTGTTCTTGCTTGAATTTGCTTTGTAGCAATGCTCATCCACCTACAAAAACATTTGTAGTATCATAATTAAATAATTATTTAATTTTATTAAATTATAAATAATTAAATAATAATATATTATTAGAATATTATAATAAACCTGATATATCTAATTAATTATAATTACAATTTAATATTATTAGTATTAACTAAATTTTATCAATTTTATTTTTCATTTAATTTTTATAAATATTATTTAAAGCTTATATAAATAATCTGGTATGGGTCAAATTATAATACAAGTAGATATATTAATAAATATTATATTAATTAATTATATTTATAATTTTTGAAAATAAGTTATATTATTATTCTTATTTTGTAATAAGAATATATTAATTATAATAATATTAGTATTATTATATTAAATTATTAAAAATATACTAAATAATGTCTATTTATATTAATTTAAAGAATATTGTTGTTTAGTAATATTATTTGAATATTATAACTTTGATCCAATTGCCAATGATATAATAAGAGTTTTACGAGCCCTCATAAAAATCCTAACCAACTATCGAGCATATAAGTTAAGCAAAAAATTTATTATTAAAATAAATTCCAGGGCAATTTATAACAATATTTATTAATATAGTATAATAATTTTGACAATATTATACTATTAGTTATTGAAATTGTTTAACAAATTCTCCAATTTTTGAATATTATTGGATATCTTAATATCTATTTAAGAAAAAGGATTTCAATTAATTTAAAATCAATTATCAAAAATAGATAATAAAATTACTATTTATGCAAACTAATAAGTAATAATATTAATGATTATATAATTATAATCTTATTTGATTATTAATTTAAGGTCTTCTTATAATAGTTTATAATAGATTAATTAATATATAAAATTGGTTTAATAATATCTAAGTATTAAATAATAAAATTAATAGAACATTATTATAAGTTTAATTAAAACAATTATCAATGCCATAAAACAATTGTTTATAATAATAAATAGTAAATAAGCTACCTGTTATATAATATTATAAATATTATTAATTTAATATAATAGATTTGTTATTTGTTATAATACTAAGTATAATTATTGTTATAATTAATATTATATAATTATTAAATTAATAATATTTATAATATTATATAATAGGTCGCTTATTTACTATTTATTATTATAAACAATTGTTTTATGGCATTGATAATTGTTTTAATTAAACTTATAATAATGTTCTATTAATTTTATTATTTAATACTTAGATATTATTGAACCAATTTTATATATTAATTAATCTGTTATAAACTATTATAAGAAGACTTTAAATTAATAATCGAATAAGATTATAATTATATAATCATTAATATTATTACTTATTAGTTTCCATAAATAGTAATTTTACTGTTTTTGATAAAATTATAAAATTTATCAAATCTACCCTCCTATGACAGTTTATATTTTCAATTATTAAATCTCTTATTAATGTTTGAAATATTAATAATAAATATTTTAATTAATAATTTATTTTTAATAAAATAAAGTTAATATTTGACTATTAATAACAAGCAATTATTAACTTAATTATAATAAAATAATTATATACGTAAAATTTACTTTTCATAACTAATTTAATGATTTAATGATTAATAGTTAAAAGCATAAAAAACTATATTTTCAAAATAATAAATCAAAATAATATCATTATAATCCATTAAATTATTTAATATTCTAACTTAATGCTTCACGGAGTGTTGGCATAAGTCCAAGGCCCATGATGTTGGTATAAGCCAGGTTCTGGTTAAAGTCATATTTAATATTAATAATTAATATAAATTGTACATATATTTATTAGAAATTTATAATAAGCTTATTATTAAGATATACTATAATTGATAAAAACTATTATATTCTTTTATTAAAGAGTATAATTTAATAAAAAAATAAATATTTATTAATATTATTATAAATTTATTAAAATTGAATAAATGGTATTAATTATTATAATAATATAATAATAGTATTAACAATTAAAAGGTGTAGGTTATATTAATTTATTAAATTTTGTTCTATTATAAAACAATAGTTTCTATTCATACAAGCTTATTTAAATTAAAATAATATTAATTTATTAATATTTCAACAATTAATAAGTAAACATTTTTAAAAATAAATATACTTACCAAACTAGATCAAATAATCATGACTATTTGAATAATTATTTATTTCAAATCGTTATAACCTTTTATTTTGTCATAAAAGAATTGTTTTAGTTCATATAAGCTAATTCAAAATAAAATAGTACTAATTTATTAATAATCCAAAAATTAATAATAAAGAGATTTAAAAAATGAATCTATTTACTGAATAAATTTAAATAATTATGTTTATTTAATTACATATATAATATTAACTATTATTAAGTATATTATTTAAATATTTATTAATATACATAATTATAATTCTAAATTAATTTTATTAATTAATTGAAAATTGAATTATCTTTTGTTATAAGATAATATAATATTATAATAATATTATTATTTAAATATTAGGTTATGTATATATACTTAAAACTTTATTAATATACTTAAAAATTTATATATTATTAATTAATTTATATATCTTAATAAGATCTATAAATTATTATAGATTAATTAATTTAATAATTATTAATATATTCATATAATTATATTATATAAATTTGAATAGTATATTATAATTATTATATTAAATATTATTAGTAGTTAAATTAATTGTATTAATTATAAAATAAATTATTAATATTATTTCAAATTAAACATTTATAATTTAAATATTAATTTTTACTATAATTAATAATAAATTAATTACAAATATATTATAAATAATATAATTATCTTAATATAATTGTTAAGATATTTAAAATATATTTATATTCAAATATAATGACTTATAATTAAAATAAATATTAATTAAGTGTAATAATAATACTATATTAATAAGAAGATACTATATTATAGTATTTTATCTATTATTTATCTATTTTATTATATTTATATTATATGCTTTAATATATTAATCATATAATTATTAAAAGGATATACTTTAATATTTATAATAATAGTTATAATTAATATAAATTAAATATTATAACAAATAAAACATATAATTTTCATACAATTGAGTTAGATATTAAATTATATATCAATATTATAAATAATTATAATAATTATAACTTTAGGCTATTACATGTATTATAAATTATTATTATTTAAATTAATAATATTATTAATTATAACTAAACATTATAAATTAAATAATTAATTTCAAATAATTTTGATTATATATAATAAATATGTAATTATAAAATAATTATATTGTAAATTAATCGTTATATATTATAATTACTATTATAACATTTAATATAAGATATTGTCTGATTATTTATAGTTTAATATATTAAATAAAATAATTAATATAAATAGATTAAAATAATAACTTTTATAATAATATTATATAATTTATAAACTAAGAAGTAATAGTTATAATATTATATTTAAATTAATTATAATTAATTAATTAATATTATTTTAAAAAGAATAAAAAATTAAAAAAATAAATTTTGGGTATAAATATTTATTATCCATTGATGGAATTTAAAGAAATTTCAAATGGTAAATTACTATAAAATTTCTAGGTGAGAAATTTTGTCTAAATTTGTCCCAAATGGTGGAATAATTTAGATAAGATTTCAATAACAATAATTAATATTTATTTTCAAACAAAAAAAGAAAAAATACACAAAAAAACAATTGGTTGAAAATATTTGATAATTATCCAAAGATGAGAATCTTAGAAATTTCAAATGGTAAATTTTCTAAGAAATCTCTAGGTGAGAAATTTCTTTAAATTTGTCCCAAATGGTGGAAGAATTTAAATGAAATTTCAAGAAAAGTAATTGTCATATTATTCCCCTTCCAAAAAAAAAAGAAATAAAAAGAATTTCTAAATAGGCCCAAATGGTGAAAGATTTAGAAATTTTGAAAAAGAAAATATTTCTAAATTGATCCAAATGTTGGAAAATTTAGAAATCCAAATAAAATAAATAATAATAAATAAAGAGAATTTCTAAATAGGCCTAAATGGTGGAAAATTTAGAAATTCAAAAAAGAAAATATTTCTAATTTGGCCCAAATGGTGGAATAATTAGATATATTTTCAACAAAAAAAATAAAAATTAATTAAAACATTTTTTGATGATAGAGCCTCTTCAAGGAAACAAATGGGATCCTTGAATACTCTTGAGGTGAGAAAATATTTTTAAAAATTCTATCAGATTGATGAAAAATCTTATAAATTATTTTTAATATTTAACATAAAAATTAAAACCATTGGAATCAAGACTTTAGGATAAATTTAAAATAAAATAGTACCATTCTACTATAACCTTCCCTACATATAACCAAACTCCCGAATCCTGTTCTGGTTTATAGACTTAAACCTATCTTTTAGGGACCCTTAGTCAAGCTTAGGAGCTCCTTAAAACGATAGATTTCTTAAGCGGCCAATCACACATAGATAAAAAGATTGGTAGTGACTCCATGTATTTGTTAAGTCTAGCCTAAAGAATAGGTTCGATTAATTTAAATATAATTAATAAATCTTCAAATGAGAATCTTTGAGTCATAAATGAGAATCTTTAAGAGATCCTCAAATGAGAATCTTTGAGTCTTAAATGAGAATCTTTGAGTCATAAATAAGAATTTTTAAGAAATCTTCAAATGAGAATCTTTGAGTTATAAATGAGAATCTTTAAGTCTTAAATGAGAATCTTTGAGTCCTCAAATGAGAATGTTTAAGTTTTAAATGCGAATCTTTGAGTTTCAAATAAGAATTTTTGAGATGTGAAACCATGAAATTTATCAGATGTGAATCTTCAAACTCGAATGAGAAGCTTTGAACTTTTGGATGTGAATCTCCAAAATTCAAATAAGAATCTTTAAATATGGATGAGAGTCTTGCAATTTGCAAGTGTGAATCTTAAGATCTTACAGATTTGAATTCTTATGAAACTGAAATTTTGATAATAAAATTTTAGTGAATTCTTACGAAGTTGAAAGGTTCTTGAGAATCTAAACCTTTGGAATTTCGAACTCAAATTGTAAATCTTTGAGTTTTCATTACAAATATCATCAGACCTGATCTATGACTCCTCTGGATATGAATGTTAATGATCTTTTATTTTTCAAAGTTGTTGTGCCTCTGTTTAGATGAGCCATTTATTTTTCTCAAAGCTGTTAAACCCCTATTTAGAGGACCTTTGTTTATTTTTTCAAAAAAAAAAGTGTGTCAAGTTTATTGGGTTGTCTACGTCTTTGCACAAATCTTGTTTCATAAAAAATGCACAAAGAGGGGTAGCTGTAGACACCCTAATCTGTCCTTACTTATTTTTTAAATCCTTACTTATTAATGTTTAGAATATTATTAATTTAGCAATATTTTACTCTGAATAAGCTTGTTGAATAGAAATTAAATGTTTTAAGACAAAACAAAAATCATAACAATTAGAGATACATAATTGTTCAAATAGTCATAACTATTTGAACTGGTTTAGTAAAGAGATTTAGTTTTTAAATCTCTTATTAATTTTCAAAATAGTAATAAAATAGTATTATTTTATTCTGAATAATTTTGTATGAATAGAAACAATTGGTTTTGGAACATTAATTTTTAAATAAATTTATTTTTAAAATTTATACTTGTTAATTTTTGGAACATTAATAAATTTATATTATTTTATTTGAAATAAGCTTGAATGAATAGAACCAATTGTTTTGTGACAAAACAAAAAGTTGTAATGTTTTGAAATAGATAATTATTAAGGTAGTCATAACTATTTGAACTTGTTCAATAAACAGATTTATTTTTTTAATTCTCTTACTTTTTAATTTTTGGAATATTAATAAATTAGTATTATTTTATTTCAAATAAGCTAACATGAATTGAAACAATTGTTTTATTACAAAACAAAATGTTTCAATGATTTGAAGTAGATAATGATTCAAATAGTCATGACTATTTGAACTTGTTTGGTAAACTTATTTTTTTAAATCTTTTACTTATTAATTGTTGAAATATTAATAAATCAATATTATTTTAATTCGAATAAGCCCGTATGGACAGAAACAATTGTTTTATGACAAAACAAAAAAGTCATAAGAATTTGAAATAAATAATTATTTAGATAGTCATAACGATTTGAATGTGTTCGATAAATAGATTTATTTTTTAAATCATTTACTTATTAATTGCCTTATTAATAATTATTTATAAATTAATTTTATAAGTATAACTAAAAATTAAATAATTAATATAATTAATATAATATCAAACAAGTTTAATATAATAGATTTAATTTATTTGATACATAAATATTATTACTTTCGTATCTTAACAATATTATCAATTATTGTATATTTATCAAATATATTATTAAATTATTCTAAATAATATTAATTATTAGTAATTAACTTGTTTTAATAATAAATATAATAACTTAATCCTTTTGTAATATTATAATTATAATTATAATAGATTAGAATAATATAGTATTAAATTAGTGATATTTGATAATTATATTATCAAATAATTAATTTATTTAAAATAGATAATTAATAGAATAAATAAACAATTGCTTATTACTTAAATTTTAAATTAATTTTACTAATTATATAGTACTATATATTAATTGAAATAAATGAGATATAATTGTTGTTTACAATAGTAAATATTATTTAAAATATTTAATAATATTTTGAAAATTATTTTTTTATTTAATTTACATATTATTATAATTAATTTAACTAATAAATTAGATATTATTATACTATATTTATAAATGAAGATTAAATATTATTAGTTAAATTAAATTAATATTATTAATTATTATTATTATATATATTATTATAATTATTGTAATATTAATATATTATTATTATCAATAATTAATTTTAATATTCATGAATTTTATAGTATATTAATAAAATATTATTATTAATAATTATATAATTACTAATATAATAATATTATATGTTTACAATTATAATTAATATCATAAATTAAAATAATTTAAAATTGATAATAAATAAAATTGCTTATAAGCATTTATTATATCTATTTCTAATTTTTTAACACTAAATAATATTGCTATTATTTTATTATTTGTAAATAAAAATTTATTTCATAATTTTTGTTATTTTTTATTTTGTATATAAATATCTGAATTGTAATAATTAATTAATAAATTTAAAATTAATAAATATTAATAAATATATTTATTCATTACAAATAAAAATATTTGCAATAATTAATATTATTATATAATAAGTATATACATTTTAATTATAGTTTAAATAAATAAATAATTTAACATAGTTTTGTTATTTGATTTATACTTTAAATATATTAATTAAATATTTAATAATTAATATTACTTATTAAAATTATGGCCATTTGAATGATTATCGATTTCAAATTGCTATGACCTTTTCTTTTGTCATAAAACAATTATTTTTTTATCATACAAGTTTATTCGAAATAAAATAATACTAATTTATTAATTCAAAAATTAATAATAAATAGATTTTTATAACTTAATAATTATTGATAATAATTAAACTAAATTATTATTAAATAATAATATTATTTGAACATTTAAATATTAGTTATTTAATAATTAAACTTTAATTAAATATAAATTAAATAATAGTTAATTAGATATTAGTTTAATAAGTTAATTAATTATATAATTGTTATATAATAATTTAACAACAAAACTATTTAATATATACTAATTATAATATTAATTTATAATTATTAACTATTAATAATGATAAACATTTCCATTCAAATATTATATTAACGATAATTTGGACTAATAATTTATAAACAATTATTGTTGTATTAATTTAATAATATTATAGTATTATTTGAATATAACTAAAAGTCAAATTATTTAATATAATATGTATACTATTGTTTAAATTTATTAAAATTAATTAATAATTTTATCGATTAGTTAATAATAAATTACTAATAAATTAATATTTATACTATAATAACTATATATGTTATTAGTAATAATAATATAATAATATTATTAATAATTTATTAAAATAATAATTAATAAATTGATTATTAAAATATTCATTAAAATAATTATTAATATTTATAATTTAAATATATATAATAATTGATTATTTTATTTTAATTATAATAAATTATAATTTATTTAATTATAAATGAATAAGTTTTAATATAATAATATTAAATATAATTTAGATTATTATATATTATTTTTATATTAAAATATTATTTTTTAAAATTATTTAAATTAAATTATAAATATTGTAGTATATTATAATGAATATTATAAAATTAATATTATAATTGCAAATTATAATTAAGACAATTTTTAAATTAATTATAATTTAATTTAATTATAATTTATATTATAATATTATATATTTGAACAATTATCTGTTTAAACTATATTTATACTTATAAATTTATCTAATTTAATTTGTTTATCATTAAATTTATATAATATAATTAAATTAAATAATTTTAATTTTAATATTAAATTATTAAAATGATTTTATCTATTTATTAATTATTAATTTATTTCATAATTAATAACTATATATCATAATAAAAAATATATAATAATAATTAATAATTAATAATTAATATATATGGGAGCTTTTTATTATTTAATAGATCTAATAAAAATTATTATTATGTCGCTGGATAATGATATTAATAATAACTAAAATTAATTAATATAATTAATTATTAATTTATTAATTAATAGTTGATACTAATAATTAATTTAATAATCAAAATAATTATGTCACTAAAGTTATATATAAGTTATTTTAAATTAGTATTAAAAATAGTCATTTTTTAAACAATTATGTTATTGAATCATTCAATTACTAATTAATTGAAAATAAATTAGTATTTTTAGTGATAATACTAATATAATAATATTCAAAAAATGAATAACTAAGAGATTTAAAAAATAAATTTGTTTGCCAAACCAGTTCAAATAGTTAAGACTATATAAACAATTATCTATTTCAAATCGTTATGACTTTTTTTTTGTCATAAAATAATTTTTTTAATAATATTATTAATAACTTATAGATTTGTTTAATAACATAATGTTAAGACTCTATGAATGATTATTAATAACTTTTTCAACAAATAATATTTATTAAAAGTCTCAAGTTAATAATTTTAAATAAATTATTAAAATCATTAATAATTATAATTGATTTGGATCATTATAATTTTTCAATGTTTTAAAATAGTATTAAAAATAGTCATTTTTTAAATAATGACTACAATGTAATTAGCTTGTTTTAAAATTTAATTATAATTTATATCTAATAATATTTC
Organism: Durio zibethinus; assembly: GCF_047325235.1. NCBI lineage: Eukaryota > Viridiplantae > Streptophyta > Magnoliopsida > Malvales > Malvaceae > Durio > Durio zibethinus. The sequence goes on along the minus strand of NC_143163.1, from coordinate 27,577,433 downwards.
ACATATTATATTAATAAATGCTAATTTATTAACATTTGAAATAAAATTATTATCTACTAATTATTAATTACAATATTAATTATAATTATAATTATTATATTTGTATAACAAGTAAATTATTATACAATTACATTGTATAATTAACAAATATTAAAAAGTTATATGAATATTAAATATAAATAAAATTTATATGAATTACTCTTGCTTATAACAATTATAAATTAATAATTAATATTTTAAATAACTAATTTTATTTACTACAATTAATTATAATAAGTTTTATAATTTTATAATTTGTGCGAGTGAGGATTTTGTTATAATATATATTATTTTTGAATCTATTTTTAGAATAAGTTATATCTAATAAATATAAATAACTTATATTTATTAGTAATTAATAAAATAGTTAAATTATATAATTAGTTCAAATAATTATGATTATTTGATTTTATCAAATTATAAAATCAATTAATTATTAATTATTATTTATTTATATTTGATAAATATAATAGATATAATTAAACATAATCTTTTAATTTATAATTATAATTAACATATATATTGTTATAGTTATATTAATTATTTTTGTTTAGATAAATTATTTATTAATAATTATTAATTTTTAATAATGATTAAAAGTTCATAATAATTTGAAATAAATAATTGCTCAAGTAGTCATAACTATTTAACTAGTTTGATGAACATATTTATTTTTTAAATCCTTTATTAATTTTTGAAATATCAATAGATTAGTATTATTTTATTCTAAACAAACTTATGTGAACAAAAACATTTGTTTTATGACAAAGGGAGATATCACTAATGGATGAAAAATGAGAAAAGAAAAAGAAAAAGCAAAAAGAAAAAAGAAAAAAAAAGGAAAAAGAAAAAAGAAAAAGAAAAAATGAAAGAATGGGAAGATGTAGAATGAGAGAAAAAGAAGACTTAAATTGAAAACCCGAAAGGGGGATTTGAGTAGAAAAAACCTTTGAATTGAAAGTTGGACAGCTTAAATTCATAGAAGATCAAAGACATTTGAAGATTTCTCAAAGCTAAAACAAAGTTTGATGAGCTCAAAATGATTTTGATAGTCAATGGAATGGGTTTTTGAAAAAGAACCCTGGATTAATGTTTAGAATTGTGTGAATATTCATTGTTTAGATATACCATTCATCCAACTTGTTTCTTTCCCTATTTATTTTTGTACCAAACTCGCTTTTCATTGATTGCATTTCTCCCAATTCACCTTATGCTCTTTTATTCTAAAATCCCCAAAAATAAATTGAGAAAATGTCTAATTGCATTATAATTGTCATGATTTGAAATGACAATGAATGAATGACAATGTGCATAAAAGAGTCTTGCATTCCTTTGAAAAGAAATCTAAGATGATAAGGAAAAAATAAAGAGAGTGTAAAAACCTGACAAGATGATTTGAAAGGATGCATGGTATGACCAAATGATGAATATGGTGATGGCTTGGCCAAAAAAATGAAGAGAGGGCAAAAATCTGAAAGGATGATGTGATCAAGAAATGAATATGGTGATGGATTGGTTAACATAACTTATGAGTTGTGATCAAGTAATGAACCTAACGTAGATCAATTGACATAATTTATTCTGAGATTGATAATGTTGATAAACCTATAAGTTAAGATTAAATTATATGGGGCAATGGATGAAATTTGTTTTGGAATGGCTTGTGCTGAGAAGCCTATGAGTGGTGACCAAGTGATAGAAGACAGAATTTGTTTGAAACTACTAATGCTAAGAAGCCTGTGAGCGATGACCAAATGATGAAAGATGAAATTTATTCTATAATAACTGTGCTGAGAAGCCTATGAGTGGTGATCAAGTGATAGAAAATAAAATTTTTTCTGGAATGGCTAGTGCTAAGAAGTTTATGAGTGGTGACCAAGTGATAGAAGACAAAATTTGTTTTGAAATAGCTAGTGCTAAGAAGCTTATGAGTGGTGACCAAATGATGAAGGTTGAAATTTGTTCTGAAATGGCTAGTGCTAAGAAGCTTGTGAATGGTGACCAATGGATAGAGGATGAAACTTGTTCTGAACTTGCTAATGCTGAGAAGCCTATGAATGATGATCAACTGATGAAAATGATGAAGATCAGTTGATGAAACTTGTTCTAAAGTGCTGAGAAACTAAAATGGGAAAATGTGAAATGATGGGGACATGAGAACCATGTTACCACATTAGAATTTTATGACAGTAACATCCGTATTAAATGCATTGCATTTGCATTTGCATTGTTGTTTGGAGAATGTTTAAAACTTTGGTTTGGCCATGCATTTGCATTATGCAATAAACATTTGACTCATGGTTGAGAACATGACACTTTTAGTATTTTAAGAATCTAGATTGTTGCATTCGCACCATTAAGAAAGCATTTGCATCATTGGTCATGACATTTATTACATATAAAATTTTGACTTCGAAAAGTCATCTGGAAAAAAATCGTGAATCTTTGGATGAAGTCTTTTAAGATAAAATTGTGATCCTCAAATGAGAATCTTTAAGTCTTAAAGGAGAATCTTTAAGAAATCTTCAAATTAGAATCTTTGAGTATTAAATGAGAATTTTTAAGAAATACCAAAAAAATAAAACAGCTCGACTGGAGTCAAAAGTTGGAGATGGGATGAAAACGGGTCAACGCTTCGGGTTAGGTTGCTCGAATGAAAAATGCGCGGATCCTAAGTCTCCTTAAACTCCAAAACGGCGTCGTTTTGGTGACACTATAAAAGGCCGAATCCCAGCTTTTCCTCTCAGATTTCTCCTTCCCCCTTCTTTCTCTCCCTTTCTCTCTAGAAACTGAAGAACTCTGATTGAATCTTCACCAAATTCTGAAAAAAGTCACTAGAATCTGGGTAAGTTCGCTAGACGTTCATCGAAAACTTCAACCGGTGTTAGAATCTTCACCGGATTCTAGAAAAAGTCATCAAAATCTGGGTAGGTTCATTGGATGTTCATAAAAAAATTCAACCGATGTTGGAATCTTCATTGGATTCTGGGAAAGCTGTCAAAAAATTCAACCGACGTTGGAAAATTCACCGAAATTTAGAAATTTTCTAGAAAAATTTCCTAAAAATCCATTTTTTTAACCCAAAAAACTCCTAAAAATTTTTATTAATTAATTATTCAAATTAATAATATTATAATTATATTATAATGATTATAATTAATAGATAATTGTATTGGATTAATATTACATTTATTATAATATAATTAATATATTAATTTATTTTTTATTACTTAAAATTAATAAATTATTATTAGTATTAATAATAGTATTAAAAATTGTATAGTATTAATTTAATAAATTACTATTTATTATAAAATTAGTATTATCCAAATTATTATATAATCTAAAATAGGATTATTAAAAATATTAAGCATAATATTTATAAATATAAATATTATATTTAAATAGTATAATTACTTTATAATTTAGACAAGGTATAATAAGTATAAAATTTTTAATTTACTTTTAATAAAATATTATATTTATATGTACTCATGACTAATATTCAAATAATTAATTAAAATGATAGATAATTGTTCAAATGGTCATAATTATTTTGAATGTGTTCAAAAAATAAATTTATTTTATATATTTTACTTATTAATCTTTGGAATATTAGTAAATTTATATTATTTTATTTGAAATAAGCTTGTATGAATAGAAACAATTGTTTTATGACAAAACAATAGGTCATAACAATTTGAAATAGATAATTGTTCAAATCTCCTACTTATTAATAAAAAATTTATGAAATATCAATAAATTTATTATTAAATTATTGTTTATATTAATTATAGTTTATTAATTTTATTAATAATTCAATTAATATTACGTATATAAAATTACTTATGACTATTTAATAACAATCTGTAATATTAATATATTAATTATAATAAATTATAATACTAAGTAATCAAATTTTATAAAAGAGTAAAACCTTTGTTTGTCATAAAACAATTAAAAATAACAATGACTATAGTAGCGTGCCATTATGATAACTATTTAAATAAGCTTGCATGAATTTAAATGTTATTTCAAGATTGGAAATTTTATTATTTAAAGATTAATTTATTATATTTAACGAACCTGTTATGATAGTTAAATGCATCAATTGCTTAGATTTATAAATAGGCTTGAGGGCAAAGAATAATGTAGAATATGAATAAGTACTTTAATTAATAAATTTGTTATTATTATAATAGTTTATTAATTATATTTTAATTAATTCATTACATAATTATTATAATGAATTATCATACCAATAAATTAAGAGATAGTAAATAAATTATACTTAAATTATTTACATGTATTCAAATCTTATATTATAAAAATTAATATTAATAATTATTTAAATTATTAATAATATTATAATAATGTTAATATGATATATATGAATAAATCTAATATTAACAATTATTATTTAAATAATTATAATTATAAATATAATTAAATATAGTATATTTCAAATTAATACTATAATAACTATTAATAAATAATATGAATTAATAATTATTTTAATTTAATAATCATTATTAAATAATATCAATAAGCTTAATATAATATATAATTAATTATTAGTTATTTAATAATCCTTAATATTTATATGTATAATTATTTATTAATATTTATATGTATAATTATTTATTATCATTATAAATATTATTTAATCATTATAAATATTTATTTATTATATTTATTAATTTATATAAGTTATAATATAGTTTTATAATTAATAAATATTTAATAATAATATTTATAATTAATTATTGTTTAAATACTATATTTAATTATATTTATAATTATATTATTATAAATATATTATAATGATATATTAATATCAATTAAATAAGTATTTAATTATGATAAATATTTAATTATAATTAATTTTATATGAATAATTAATAGTTACAATAATATATTAATTATATTTATTATTATAATAAATTATTAATATATAAATTAAAATATTATAATTTATAAATAATACTAATTAATTATAATAATAATATAATTATTAATATATAATAATATTTATTTTACAATTATTCATATAAATTAATTATATATTAATATTTAATTTTTATTATTATTAAATTTATTATAGTTATATTTTAATTATAAACTTGTATGAGAATTAATTAATTAATTTAATATTTATATACCAATAATTATATATAAATTAAATTATATATAATTAATTTATTAATTATTAATTAATAAATAATTTATTAATATTATTAATAATGTGTTTATTGAACAAATTCAAATGGTTAAAACTATTAGAACAATTATTTATTTCAAATCGTTCTTATTATTATATATATAATAATTAAATTATTATAATTTGATAATATATTACTTATTATTGCTAGATCTATTATTTAATTATAGTAATAATATCATTATTAATAATTAGTATTATAGTAATACTTTAATTATAATTATAGTTAAATATAATATAATAATAAGTTATAATAAATTAATTATTTGAACAGATAAAATTATTATATTAATTTATTATAATTTATAAATATATTCAGATAATTATTCAATGAACCTTAATCAATAATTGTAATTAATTTGTATAACTAGTTATTAAAATTGTAATTATTGGATTAGAACTAATCATTAATTAATTTTATAACATATATTAAATATAATTGCTTTAATAATTAATATTATATTAATAATTTATTAATTTGTTATAAGATATTATAATAATTATATATATAATTATTATATATTTAAATATTATAAATTGAGTTTGATATTTAGTTATATAATATTATTCATATAATTTTTATATCATATTTATATTTATTAATTGGATAATTAAACTGATACCTAATATATTAATAGAATATATTATCACTAATAATTTATGTAACAAACAATTGGTTATAATAGTATAATTATTGTGGTAAACAGATTCACTTTTTAAATCACTTATTAATTTTGGAATATTAATAAATTAATTCACAATAATTAATTGTGATATCACAATTATTAGACAGTCATAGTAATAGATTTATTTGTTAAATAATTATTATAATAAAAATTTAACTATAACTAAATAGTACTAATTACAATATTATTTATAAATAATAAATTGTTTTAATCTATATTTAATAATTATATTTATAAATTATTATAATCATGATTAATAAATATTAACTACAAATAATAGAATTTATTTAATAGTTTTAATGTTAAATATATTAAATTATATATTAATATAATTATTTTGTTCGTACAAGCTTATTTGGATTAAAATAATCCAATTTTATTAATCATTATTAAAATAACTAATAATAATTTATTAGATAATAAATTATTAATATTATAATCTCTATATTAACTAATAATTATAATCCATAATATTTAATAAGGTTATAATTATATTAATTTATATATTTATTAATATAATTCAAATAGTTATTTGTTAACTTAATTTGTATAATATATTAAACAAATATATAATTTATTATAAATTAATTTAAATTAATAATATTAATATTAATTTATATTAACATTTAAATATTAATATAAATATTTAATTAAATTAAAATTATTAATATATTATTAATTAAATATCATAATTAAAAGAATTAAGATAATTAATTAATAGCATAATAATAAGAAATTTTTATTATTAAATATTTAATTTAATTAAATTAATTATATTTAATAATTTATCATAAAACAATTGTTTCTGTTCATACAGAATTATTCAAAATAAAATAATTTTTATTTATTAATATTTTAAAAATTAATAAGAGATTTAAAACTAAATCTATTTACTAAACCAGTTCAAATAGTTATGACTATTTGAACAATTATTTATCTCAAATCATAATGAACTTTATTTTGTCATACAACAATTGTTTCCTTTCATATAAGCTTATTCGGATTAAAATGATACTAATTTAATAATATTTCAAAAATTAATAAGAGATTTAAAAATAAATATGTTAGTCGAACTAGCTCAAATAGTTAAGACTATCAAAATAATTATCTATTTCAAATCATTATATCCTTTTATTTAGTCATAAAATAATTATTTCAGTTCATACAAGCTTATTTGGAATAAAATTAGTATTATTAAACTAATTTAACCATTTATGAAATATTATATTAATTATATTAAGTTAATTATTCATACTACAATAATTAGTTTTATGAATAATAATAATATATAATCTATTAAATAATTTATTAAATTTAATACTATAAATTAATAATATATTCTTTATTAATTTAACATAAATTAAAAAATTTTAATTTAATTGTAATTATAAATATAATTATATAAATAATTATGTTTCAATAATGATAACAATAAATTTATTAATAACAATATATTTTAATTATTATAAGATAAATTTATAATAATA